>NW_027413945.1:1232500-2462500 GCF_048773025.1 Camelus bactrianus
ACGGGTTGCAGGAGAAACTTTTACTCTGGTTTCTCAATCTGTTTCCTAGTGCCGGTTTGAAGTTCCTGCAGTTTTCACTGTAAAACCGAGTTGGAGCTAGTACCTCCCCATATATATGTATGGAGTGGAGTTTGCAACTGAAAAGACACTTTGTGTTCCCGACAAGATAGGTGAAGGACGGCTATCACACACACTAATCTCTCAGAACTGAGCATGTGGAGAGACGTTCGTTCATCTAGCACAAAAGGAACGGGTTGCAGGAGAAACTTTTACTCTGGTTTCTCAGTCTGTTTCCTAGTGCCGGTTTGAAGTTCCTGCAGTTTTCACTGTAAAACAGATTTGGAGCTAGTACCTCCACATATATATGTATGGAGTGGAGTTTGCAACTGAAAAGAAACTTTGTGTTCCCAACAAGCTAGGTGAAGGACGGCTTTCACACACACTTATCTCTCAGAACTGAGCATGTGGAGAGACGTTCGTTCATCTAGCACAAAGGGAACGGGTTGCAGGCGAAACTTTTACTCTGGTTTCTCAGTCTGTTTCCTAGTGCCGGTTTGAAGTTCCTGCAGTTTTCCCTGTAAAACCGAGTTGGATCTAGTACCTCCCCATATATATGTATGGAGTGGAGTTTGCAACTGAAAAGAAACTTTGTGTTCCCAACAAGCTAGGTGAAGTACGGCTATCACACACACTAATCTCTCAGAACTGAGCATGTGGAGAGACGTTCGTTCATCTAGCACAAAAGGAACGGGTTGCAGGAGAAACTTTTACTCTGGTTTCTCAGTCTGTTTCCTAGTGCCGGTTTGAAGTTCCTGCAGTTTTCACTGTAAAACCGAGTTGGAGCTAGTACCTCCCCATATATATGTATGGAGTGGAGTTTGCAACTGAAAAGAAACTTTGTGTTCCCAACAAGATAGGTGAAGGACGGCTTTCACACACACTTATCTCTCAGAACTGAGCATGTTGAGAGACGTTCGTTCATCTAGCACAAAGGGAACGGGTTGCAGGCGAAACTTTTACTCTGGTTTCTCAGTCTGTTTCCTAGTGCCGGTTTGAAGTTCCTGCAATTTTCACTGTAAAACCGATTTGGAGCTAGTACCTCCCCATATATATGTATGGAGTGGAGTTTGCAACTGAAAAGAAACTTTGTGTTCCCAACAAGCTAGGTGAAGTACGGCTTTCACACACACTTATCTCTCAGAACTGAGCATGTGGAGAGACGTTCGTTCATCTAGCACAAAGGGAACGTGTTGCAGGAGAAACTTTTGCTCTGGTTTCTCAGTCTGTTTCCTAGTGCCGGTTTGAAGTTCCTGCAGTTTTCCCTGTAAAACAGATTTGGAGCTAGTACCTCCCCATATATATGTATGGAGTGGAGTTTGCAACTGAAAAGACACTTTGTGTTCCCAACAAGCTAGGTGAAGGACGGCTTTCACACACACATATCTCTCAGAACTGAGCATGTGGAGAGACGTTCATTCATCTAGCACAAAGGGAAGGGGTTGCAGGAGAAACTTTTAATCTGGTTTCTCAGTCTGTTTCCTAGTGCCGGTTTTTAAGTTCCTGCAGTTTTCACTGTAAAACCGAGTTGGAGCTAGTACCTCCCCTTATATATGTATGGAATGGAGTTTGCAACTGAAAAGAAACTTTGTGTTCCCAACAAGCTAGGTGAAGGACGGCTTTCACACACACTTATCTCTCAGAACTGAGCATGTGGAGAGACGTTCGTTCATCTAGCACAAAGGGAACGGGTTGCAGGAGAAACTTTTACTCTGGTTTCTCAATCTGTTTCCTAGTGCCGGTTTGAAGTTCCTGCAGTTTTCACTTTAAAACCGAGTTGGAGCTAGTACCTCCCCATATATATGTATGGAGTGGAGTTTGCAACTGAAAAGACACTTTGTGTTCCCAACAAGATAGGTGAAGTTCGGCTATCACACACACTAATCTCTCAGAACTGAGCATGTGGAGAGACGTTCGTTCATCTAGCACAAAAGGAACGGGTTGCAGGAGAAACTTTTACTCTGGTTTCTCAGTCTGTTTCCTAGTGCCGGTTTGAAGTTCCTGCAGTTTTCACTGTAAAACCGATTTGGAGCTAGTACCTCCCCATATATATGTATGGAGTGGAGTTTGCAACTGAAAAGAAACTTTGTGTTCCCAACAAGCTAGGTGAAGGACGGCTTTCACACACACTTATCTCTCAGAACTGAGCATGTGGAGAGACGTTCGTTCATCTAGCACAAAGGGAACGGGTTGCAGGCGAAACTTTTACTCTGGTTTCTCAGTCTGTTTCCTAGTGCCGGTTTGAAGTTCCTGCAGTTTTCCCTGTAAAACCGAGTTGGATCTAGTACCTCCCCATATATATGTATGGAGTGGAGTTTGCAACTGAAAAGACACTTTGTGTTCCCAACAAGATAGGTGAAGGACGGCTTTCACACACACTTATCTCTCAGAACTGAGCATGTGGAGAGACGTTCATTCATCTAGCACAAAGGGAAGGGGTTGCAGGAGAAACTTTTACTCTGGTTTCTCAGTCTGTTTCCTAGTGCCGGTTTGAAGTTCCTGCAGTTTTCACTGTAAAACCGAGTTGGAGCTAGTACCTCCCCATATATATGTATGGAGTGGAGTTTGCAACTGAAAAGAAACTTTGTGTTCCCAACAAGCTAGGTGAAGTACGGCTATCACACACACTAATCTCTCAGAACTGAGCATGTGGAGAGACGTTCGTTCATCTAGCACAAAGGGAACGGGTTGCAGGCGAAACTTTTACTCTGGTTTCTCAGTCTGTTTCCTAGTGCCGGTTTGAAGTTCCTGCAGTTTTCCCTGTAAAACCGAGTTGGATCTAGTACCTCCCCATATATATGTATGGAGTGGAGTTTGCAACTGAAAAGAAACTTTGTGTTCCCAACAAGCTAGTTGAATGACGGCTTTCACACACACATATCTCTCAGAACTGAGCATGTGGAGAGACGTTCGTTCATCTAGCACAAAGGGAACGGGTTGCAGGGGAAACATTTACTCTGGTTTCTCAGTCTGTTTCCTAGTGCCGGTTTGAAGTTCCTGCAGTTTTCACTGTAAAACCGAGTTGGAGCTAGTACCTCCCCATATATATGTATGGAGTGGAGTTTGCAACTGAAAAGAAACTTTGTGTTCCCAACAAACTAGGTGAAGGACGGCTTTCACACACACTTATCACTCAGAACTGAGCATGTGGAGAGACGTTCGTTCATCTAGCACAAAGGGAACGGGTTGCAGGAGAAACTTTTACTCTGGTTTCTCAGTCTGTTTCCTAGTGCCGGTTTGAAGTTCCTGCAGTTTTCACTGCAAAACCGAGTTGGAGCTAGTACCTCCCCATATATATGTATGGAGTGGAGTTTGCAACTGAAAAGAAACTTTGTGTTCCCAACAAGCTAGGTGAAGGACGGCTTTCACACACACTTATCACTCAGAACTGAGCATGTGGAGAGACGTTCGTTCATCTAGCACAAAGGGAACGGGTTGCAGGAGAAACTTTTACTCTGGTTTCTCAGTCTGTTTCCTAGTGCCGGTTTGAAGTTCCTGCAGTTTTCACTGTAAAACCGAGTTGGAGCTAGTACCTCCCCATATATATGTATGGAGTGGAGTTTGCAACTGAAAAGAAACTTTGTGTTCCCAACAAGCTAGGTGAAGTACGGCTATCACACACACTAATCTCTCAGAACTGAGCATGTGGAGAGACGTTCGTTCATCTAGCACAAAAGGAACGGGTTGCAGGAGAAACTTTTACTCTGGTTTCTCAGTCTGTTTCCTAGTGCCGGTTTGAAGTTCCTGCAGTTTTCACTGTAAAACCGAGTTGGAGCTAGTACCTCCCCATATATATGTATGGAGTGGAGTTTGCAACTGAAAAGAAACTTTGTGTTCCCAACAAGCTAGGTGAAGGACGGCTTTCACACACACTTATCTCTCAGAACTGAGCATGTGGAGAGACGTTCGTTCATCTAGCACAAAGGGAACGGGTTGCAGGCGAAACTTTTACTCTGGTTTCTCAGTCTCTTTCCTAGTGCCGGTTTGAAGTTCCTGCAATTTTCACTGTAAAACCGATTTGGAGCTAGTACCTCCCCATATATATGTATGGAGTGGAGTTTGCAACTGAAAAGAAACTTTGTGTTCCCAACAAGCTAGGTGAAGTACGGCTTTCACACACACTTATCTCTCAGAACTGAGCATGTGGAGAGACGTTCGTTCATCTAGCACAAAGGGAACGTGTTGCAGGAGAAACTTTTACTCTGGTTTCTCAGTCTGTTTCCTAGTGCCGGTTTGAAGTTCCTGCAGTTTTCCCTGTAAAACCGATTTGGAGCTAGTACCTCCCCATATATATGTATGGAGTGGAGTTTGCAACTGAAAAGACACTTTGTGTTCCCAACAAGCTAGGTGAAGGACGGCTTTCACACACACATATCTCTCAGAACTGAGCATGTGGAGAGACGTTCATTCATCTAGCACAAAGGGAAGGGGTTGCAGGAGAAACTTTTAATCTGGTTTCTCAGTCTGTTTCCTAGTGCCGGTTTTTAAGTTCCTGCAGTTTTCACTGTAAAACCGATTTGGAGCTAGTACCTCCCCTTATATATGTATGGAATGGAGTTTGCAACTGAAAAGAAACTTTGTGTTCCCAACAAGCTAGGTGAAGGACGGCTTTCACACACACTTATCTCTCAGAACTGAGCATGTGGAGAGACGTTCGTTCATCTAGCACAAAGGGAACGGGTTGCAGGAGAAACTTTTACTCTGGTTTCTCAATCTGTTTCCTAGTGCCGGTTTGAAGTTCCAGCAGTTTTCACTTTAAAACCGAGTTGGAGCTAGTACCTCCCCATATATATGTATGGAGTGGAGTTTGCAACTGAAAAGACACTTTGTGTTCCCAACAAGATAGGTGAAGGACGGCTATCACACACACTAATCTCTCAGAACTGAGCATGTGGAGAGACGTTCGTTCATCTAGCACAAAAGGAACGGGTTGCAGGAGAAACTTTTACTCTGGTTTCTCAGTCTGTTTCCTAGTGCCGGTTTGAAGTTCCTGCAGTTTTCACTGTAAAACCGATTTGGAGCTAGTACCTCCCCATATATATGTATGGAGTGGAGTTTGCAACTGAAAAGAAACTTTGTGTTCCCAACAAGCTAGGTGAAGGACGGCTTTCACACACACTTATCTCTCAGAACTGAGCATGTGGAGAGACGTTCGTTCATCTAGCACAAAGGGAACGGGTTGCAGGAGAAACTTTTACTCTGGTTTCTCAGTCTGTTTCCTAGTGCCGGTTTGAAGTTCCTGCAGTTTTCACTGTAAAACCGAGTTGGAGCTAGTACCTCCCCATATATATGTATGGAGTGGAGTTTGCAACTGAAAAGAAACTTTGTGTTCCCAACAAGCTAGGTGAAGTACGGCTATCACACACACTAATCTCTCAGAACTGAGCATGTGGAGAGACGTTCGTTCATCTAGCACAAAAGGAACGGGTTGCAGGAGAAACTTTTACTCTGGTTTCTCAGTCTGTTTCCTAGTGCCGGTTTGAAGTTCCTGCAGTTTTCACTGTAAAACCGAGTTGGAGCTAGTACCTCCCCATATATATGTATGGAGTGGAGTTTGCAACTGAAAAGAAACTTTGTGTTCCCAACAAGCTAGGTGAAGTACGGCTATCACACACACTAATCTCTCAGAACTGAGCATGTGGAGAGACGTTCGTTCATCTAGCACAAAAGGAACGGGTTGCAGGAGAAACTTTTACTCTGGTTTCTCAGTCTGTTTCCTAGTGCCGGTTTGAAGTTCCTGCAGTTTTCACTGTAAAACCGAGTTGGAGCTAGTACCTCCCCATATATATGTATGGAGTGGAGTTTGCAACTGAAAAGAAACTTTGTGTTCCCAACAAGCTAGTTGAAGGACGGCTTTCACACACATTTATCTCTCAGAACTGAGCATGTGGAGAGACGTTCGTTCATCTAGCACAAAGGGAACGGGTTGCAGGCGAAACTTTTACTCTGGTTTCTCAGTCTGTTTCCTAGTGCCGGTTTGAAGTTCCTGCAATTTTCACTGTAAAACCGATTTGGAGCTTGTACCTCCCCATATATATGTATGGAGTGGAGTTTGCAACTGAAAAGACACTTTGTGTTCCCAAAAAGCTAGGTGAAGGACGGCTTTCACACACACTTATCTCTCAGAACTGAGCATGTGGAGAGACGTTCGTTCATCTAGCACAAAGGAACGGGTTGCAGGAGAAACTTTTACTCTGGTTTCTCAGTCTGTTTCCTAGTGCCGGTTTGAAGTTCCTGCAGTTTTCCCTGTAAAACAGATTTGGAGCTAGTACCTCCCCATATATATGTATGGAGTGGAGTTTGCAACTGAAAAGACACTTTGTGTTCCCAACAAGCTAGGTGAAGGACGGCTTTCACACACACTTATCTCTCAGAACTGAGCATGTGGAAAGACGTTCATTCATCTAGCACAAAGGGAAGGGGTTGCAGGAGAAACTTTTACTCTGGTTTCTCAGTCTGTTTCCTAGTGCCGGTTTTTAAGTTCCTGCAGTTATCACTGTAAAACCGATTTGGAGCTAGTACCTCCCCATATATATGTATGGAATGGAGTTTGCAACTGAAAAGAAACTTTGTGTTCCCAACAAGCTAGGTGAAGGACGGCTTTCACACACACTTATCTCTCAGAACTGAGCATGTGGAGAGACGTTCGTTCATCTAGCACAAAGGGAAGGGGTTGCAGGAGAAACTTTTACTCTGGTTTCTCAGTCTGTTTCCTAGTGCCGGTTTGAAGTTCCTGCAGTTTTCACTGTAAAACCGAGTTGGAGCTAGTACCTCCCCATATATATGTATGGATTGGAATTTGCAACCTAAAAGAAACTTAGTGTTCCCAACAAGCTAGGTGAAGGACGGCTTTCACACACACTTATCTCTCAGAACTGAGCATGTGGAGAGACGTTCATTCATCTAGCACAAAGGGAACGGGTTGCAGGAGAAACTTTTACTCTGGTTTCTCAGTCTGTTTCCTAGTGCCGGTTTGAAGTTCCTGCAGTTTTCACTGTAAAACCGAGTTGGCGCTAGTACCTCCCCATATATATGTATGGAGTGGAGTTTGCAACTGAAAAGACACTTTGTGTTCCCAACAAGATAGGTGAAGTACGGCTATCACACACACTAATCTCTCAGAACTGAGCATGTGGAGAGACGTTCGTTCATCTAGCACAAAAGGAACGGGTTGCAGGAGAAACTTTTACTCTGGTTTCTCAGTCTGTTTCCTAGTGCCGGTTTGAAGTTCCTGCAGTTTTCACTGTAAAACAGATTTGGAGCTAGTACCTCCCCATATATATGTATGGAGTGGAGTTTGCAACTGAAAAGAAACTTTGTGTTCCCAACAAGCTAGGTGAAGGACGGCTTTCACACACACTTATCTCTCAGAACTGAGCATGTGGAGAGACGTTCGTTCATCTAGCACAAAGGGAACGGGTTGCAGGCGAAACTTTTACTCTGGTTTCTCAGTCTGTTTCCTAGTGCCGGTTTGAAGTTCCTGCAGTTTTCCCTGTAAAACCGAGTTGGATCTAGTACCTCCCCATATATATGTATGGAGTGGAGTTTGCAACTGAAAAGAAACTTTGTGTTCCCAACAAGCTAGTTGAATGACGGCTTTCACACACACATATCTTTCAGAACTGAGCATGTGGAGAGACGTTCATTCATCTAGCACAAAGGGAAGGGTTTGCAGGAGAAACTTTTACTCTGGTTTCTCAGTCTGTTTCCTAGTGCCGGTTTTTAAGTTCCTGCAGTTATCACTGTAAAACCGATTTGGAGCTAGTACCTCCCCATATATATGTATGGAATGGAGTTTGCAACTGAAAAGAAACTTTGTGTTCCCAACAAGCTAGGTGAAGGACGGCTTTCACACACACTTATCTCTCAGAACTGAGCATGTGGAGAGACGTTCGTTCATCTAGCACAAAGGGAACGGGTTGCAGGAGAAACTTTTACTCTGGTTTCTCAGTCTGTTTCCTAGTGCCGGTTTGAAGTTCCTGCAGTTTTCACTGTAAAACCGAGTTGGAGCTAGTACCTACCCATATATATGTATGGATTGGAATTTGCAACTGAAAAGAAACTTAGTGTTCCCAACAAGCTAGGTGAAGGACGGCTTTCACACACACTTATCTCTCAGAACTGAGCATGTGGAGAGACGTTCATTCATCTAGCACAAAGGGAACGGGTTGCAGGAGAAACTTTTACTCTGGTTTCTCAGTCTGTTTCCTAGTGCCGGTTTGAAGTTCCTGCAGTTTTCACTGTAAAACCGAGTTGGAGCTAGTACCTCCCCATATATATGTATGGAGTGGAGTTTGCAACTGAAAAGACACTTTGTGTTCCCAACAAGATAGTTGAAGGACGGCTATCGCACACACTAATCTCTCAGAACTGAGCATGTGGAGAGACGTTCGTTCATCTAGCACAAAAAGAACGGGTTGCAGGAGAAACTTTTACTCTGGTTTCTCAGTCTGTTTCCTAGTGCCGGTTTGAAGTTCCTGCAGTTTTCACTGTAAAACAGATTTGGAGCTAGTACCTCCCCATATATATGTATGGAGTGGAGTTTGCAACTGAAAAGAAACTTTGTGTTCCCAACAAGCTAGGTGAAGGACGGCTTTCACACACACTTATCTCTCAGAACTGAGCATGTGGAGAGACGTTCGTTCATCTAGCACAAAGGGAACGGGTTGCAGGCGAAACTTTTACTCTGGTTTCTCAGTCTGTTTCCTAGTGCCGGTTTGAAGTTCCTGCAGTTTTCCCTGTAAAACCGAGTTGGATCTAGTACCTCCCCTTATATATTTATGGAGTGGAGTTTGCAACTGAAAAGAAACTTTGTGTTCCCAACAAGCTAGTTGAATGACGGCTTTCACACACACATATCTCTCAGAACTGAGCATGTGGAGAGACGTTCGTTCATCTAGCACAAAGGGAACGGGTTGCAGGGGAAACATTTACTCTGGTTTCTCAGTCTGTTTCCTAGTGCCGGTTTGAAGTTCCTGCAGTTTTCACTGTAAAACCGAGTTGGAGCTAGTACCTCCCCATATATATGTATGGAGTGGAGTTTGCAACTGAAAAGAAACTTTGTGTTCCCAACAAGCTAGGTGAAGGACGGCTTTCACACACACTTATCACTGAGAACTGAGCATGTGGAGAGACGTTCGTTCATCTAGCACAAAGGGAACGGGTTGCAGGAGAAACTTTTACTCTGGTTTCTCAGTCTGTTTCCTAGTGCCGGTTTGAAGTTCCTGCAGTTTTCACTGTAAAACCGAGTTGGAGCTAGTACCTCCCCATATATATGTATGGAGTGGAGTTTGCTACTGAAAAGAAACTTTGTGTTCCCAACAAGCTAAGTGAAGGATGGCTTTCACACACACATATCTCTCAGAAATGAGCATGTGGAGAGACGTTCTTTCATCTAGCAAAAAGGGAACGGGTTCCAGGGGAAACATTTACTTTGGTTTCTCAGTCTGTTTCCTAGTGCCGGTTTGAAGTTCCTGCAGTTTTCACTGTAAAACCGAGTTGGAGCTAGTACCCCCCATATATATGTATGGAGTGGAGTTTGCAACTGAAAAGAAACTTTGTGTCCCAACAAGATAGGTGAAGGACGGCTTTCACACGCACTTATCTCTCAGAACTGAGCATGTGGAGAGACGTTCGTTCATCTAGCACAAAGGGAACGGGTTGCAGGAGAAACTTTTACTCTGGTTTCTCAGTCTGTTTCCTAGTGCCGGTTTGAAGTTCCTGCAGTTTTCACTGTAAAACCGAGTTGGAGCTAGTACCTCCCCATATATATGTATGGAGTGGAGTTTGCAACTGAAAAGAAACTTTGTGTTCCCAACAAGCTAGTTGAATGACGTCTTTCACACACACATATCTCTCAGAACTGAGCATGTGGAGAAACGTTCGTTCATCTATCACAAAGGGAACAGGTTGCAGGGGAAACATTTACTCTGGTTTCTCAGTCTGTTTCCTAGTGCCGGTTTGAAGTTCCTGCAGTTTTCACTGTAAAACCGCGTTGGAGCTAGTACCTCCCCATATATATGTATGGAGTGGAGTTTGCAACTGAAAAGAAACTTTGTGTTCCCAACAAGATAGTTGAAGTACTGCTTTCACATGCACTTATCTCTCAGAACTGAGCATGTGGAGAGACGTTCGTTCATCTAGCACAAATGGAACGGTTTGCAGGAGAAACTTTTACTCTGGTTTCTCAGTTTGTTTCCTAGTGCCGGTTTGAAATTCCTGCAGTTTTCACTGTAAAACCTAGTTGGAGCTAGTACCTCCCCATATATATGTATGGAGTGGAGTTTGCAACTGAAAAGAAACTTTGTGTTCCCAACAAGATAGGTGAAGGAAGGCTTTCACACACACTTATCTCTCAGAACTGAGCATGTGGAGAGACTTTCGTTCATCTAGCACAAAGGGAACGGGTTGCCGGGGAAACTTTTACTCTGTTTTCTCAGTCTGTTTCCTAGTGCCTGTTTGAAGTTCCTGCAGTTTCCACTGTAAAACCGATTTGGAGCTAGTACTTCCCCATATATATGTATGGAGTGGAGTTTGCAACTGAAAAGAAACTTTGTGTTCCCAACAAGCTAGGTGAAGGACGGCTTTCACACACACTTATCTCTCAGAACTGAGCATGTGGAGAGACGTTCGTTCATCTAGCACAAAGGGAACGGGTTGCGGGGAAACATTTACTCTGGTTTCTCAGTCTGTTTCCTAGTGCCGGTTTGAAGTTCCTGCAGTTTTCTCTGTAAAACCGAGTTGGAGCTAGTACCTCCCCATATATATGTATGGAGTGGAGTTTGCAACTGAAAAGAAACTTAGTGTTCCCAACAAGGTAGGTGAAAGACAGCTTTCACACACACTTATCTCTCAGAACTGAGCATGTGGAGAGACGTTCGTTCATCCAGCACAAAGGGAACGGGTTGCAGGAGAAACTTTTACTCTGGTTTCTCAGTCTGTTTCCTAGTGCCGGTTTGAAGTTCCTGCAGTTTTCACTGTAAAACCGAGTTGGAGCTAGTACCTCCCCATATATATGTATGGAGTGGAGTTTGCAACTGAAAAGACACTTTGTGTTCCCAACAAGCTAGGTGAAGGACGGCTTTCACACACACTTATCTCTCAGAACTGAGCATGTGGAGAGACGTTCGTTCATCAAGCACAAAGGGAACGGGTTGCAGGAGAAACTTTTTCTCTGGTTTCTCAGTCTGTTTCCTAGTGCCGGTTTGAAGTTCCTGCAGTTTTCACTGTAAAACCGAGTTGGAGCTAGTACCTCCCCATATATATGTATGGAGTGGAGTTTGCTACTGAAAAGAAACTTAGTGTTCCCAACAAGCTAAGTGAAGGACGGCTTTCACACACACTTATCTCTCAGAACTCAGCATGTGGAGAGACGTTCGTTCATCTAGCACAAAGGAACGGGTTGCAGGATAAACTTTTACTCTGGTTTCTCAGTCTGTTTCCTAGTGCCGGTTTGAAGTTCCTGCAGTTTTCACTGTAAAACCGAGTTGGAGCTAGTACCTCCCCATATATATGTATGGAGTGGAGTTTGCAACTGAAAAGACACTTTGTGTTCCCAACAAGCTAGGTGAAGTACGGCTATCACACACACTAATCTCTCAGAACTGAGCATGTGGAGAGACGTTCGTTCATCTAGCACAAAAGGAACGGGTTGCAGGAGAAACTTTTACTCTGGTTTCTCAGTCTGTTTCCTAGTGCCGGTTTGAAGTTCCTGCAGTTTTCACTGTAAAACCGAGTTGGAGCTAGTACCTCCCCATATATATGTATGGAGTGGAGTTTGCAACTGAAAAGAAACTTAGTGTTCCCAACAAGCTAGGTGAAGGACGGCTTTCACACACACTTATCTCTCAGAACTGAGCATGTGGAGAGACGTTCGTTCATCTAGCACAAAGGGAACGGGTTGCAGGCGAAACTTTTACTCTGGTTTCTCAGTCTGTTTCCTAGTGCCGGTTTGAAGTTCCTGCAGTTTTCACTGTAAAACCGAGTTGGAGCTAGTACCTCCCCATATATATGTATGGAGTGGAGTTTGCAACTGAAAAGAAACTTTGTGTTCCCAACAAGCTAGGTGAAGGACGGCTTTCACACACACTTATCTCTCAGAACTGAGCATGTGGAGAGACGTTCGTTCATCTAGCACAAAGGGAACGTGTTGCAGGAGAAACTTTTACTCTGGTTTCTCAGTCTGTTTCCTAGTGCCGGTTTGAAGTTCCTGCAGTTTTCCCTGTAAAACCGATTTGGAGCTAGTACCTCCCCATATATATGTATGGAGTGGAGTTTGCAACTGAAAAGACACTTTGTGTTCCCAACAAGCTAGGTGAAGGACGGCTTTCACACACACTTATCTCTCAGAACTGAGCATGTGGAGAGACGTTCATTCATCTAGCACAAAGGGAAGGGGTTGCAGGAGAAACTTTTACTCTGGTTTCTCAGTCTGTTTCCTAGTGCCGGTTTTTAAGTTCCTGCAGTTATCACTGTAAAACCGATTTGGAGCTAGTACCTCCCCATATATATGTATGGAGTGGAGTTTGCAACTGAAAAGAAACTTAGTGTTCCCAACAAGCTAGGTGAAGGACGGCTTTCACACACACTTATCTCTCAGAACTGAGCATGTGGAGAGACGTTCGTTCATCTAGCACAAAAGGAACGGGTTGCAGGAGAAACTTTTACTCTGGTTTCTCAGTCTGTTTCCTAGTGCCGGTTTGAAGTTCCTGCAGTTTTCACTGTAAAACCGAGTTGGAGCTAGTACCTCCCCATATATATGTATGGATTGGAATTTGCAACTGAAAAGAAACTTAGTGTTCCCAACAAGCTAGGTGAAGGACGGCTTTCACACACACTTATCTCTCAGAACTGAGCATGTGGAGAGACGTTCATTCATCTAGCACAAAGGGAACGTGTTGCAGGAGAAACTTTTACTCTGGTTCTCAATCTGTTTCCTAGTGCCGGTTTGAAGTTCCTGCAGTTTTCACTGTAAAACCGAGTTGGAGCTAGTACCTCCCCATATATATGTATGGAGTGGAGTTTGCAACTGAAAAGACACTTTGTGTTCCCAACAAGATAGGTGAAGGACGGCTATCACTCACACTAATCTCTCAGAACTGAGCATGTGGAGAGACGTACGTTCATCTAGCACAAAGGGAACGGGTTGCAGGCGAAACTTTTACTCTGGTTTCTCAGTCTGTTTCCTAGTGCCGGTTTGAAGTTCCTGCAGTTTTCCCTGTAAAACCGAGTTGGATCTAGTACCTCCCCATATATATGTATGGAGTGGAGTTTGCAACTGAAAAGAAACTTTGTGTTCCCAACAAGCTAGTTGAATGACGGCTTTCACACACACATATCTCTCAGAACTGAGCATGTGGAGAGACGTTCATTCATCTAGCACAAAGGGAAGGGGTTGCAGGAGAAACTTTTACTCTGGTTTCTCAGTCTGTTTCCTAGTGCCGGTTTTTAAGTTACTGCAGTTATCACTGTAAAACCGATTTGGAGCTAGTACCTCCCCATATATATGTATGGAATGGAGTTTGCAACTGAAAAGAAACTTTGTGTTCCCAACAAGCTAGGTGAAGGACGGCTTTCACACACACTTATCTCTCAGAACTGAGCATGTGGAGAGACGTTCGTTCATCTAGCACAAAGGGAACGGGTTGCAGGAGAAACTTTTACTCTGGTTTCTCAGTCTGTTTCCTAGTGCCGGTTTGAAGTTCCTGCAGTTTTCACTGTAAAACCGAGTTGGAGCTAGTACCTCCCCATATATATGTATGGATTGGAATTTGCAACTGAAAAGAAACTTAGTGTTCCCAACAAGCTAGGTGAAGGACGGCTTTCACACACACTTATCTCTCAGAACTGAGCATGTGGAGAGACGTTCATTCATCTAGCTCAAAGGGAACGGGTTGCTGGAGAAACTTTTACTCTGGTTTCTCAATCTGTTTCCTAGTGCCGGTTTGAAGTTCCTGCAGTTTTCACTGTAAAACCGAGTTGGAGCTAGTACCTCCCCATATATATGTATGGAGTGGAGTTTGCAACTGAAAAGACACTTTGTGTTCCCGACAAGATAGGTGAAGGACGGCTATCACACACACTAATCTCTCAGAACTGAGCATGTGGAGAGACGTTCGTTCATCTAGCACAAAAGGAACGGGTTGCAGGAGAAACTTTTACTCTGGTTTCTCAGTCTGTTTCCTAGTGCCGGTTTGAAGTTCCTGCAGTTTTCACTGTAAAACAGATTTGGAGCTAGTACCTCCCCATATATATGTATGGAGTGGAGTTTGCAACTGAAAAGAAACTTTGTGTTCCCAACAAGCTAGGTGAAGGACGGCTTTCACACACACTTATCTCTCAGAACTGAGCATGTGGAGAGACGTTCGTTCATCTAGCACAAAGGGAACGGGTTGCAGGCGAAACTTTTACTCTTGTTTCTCAGTCTGTTTCCTAGTGCCGGTTTGAAGTTCCTGCAGTTTTCCCTGTAAAACCGAGTTGGATCTAGTACCTCCCCATATATATGTATGGAGTGGAGTTTGCAACTGAAAAGAAACTTTGTGTTCCCAACAAGCTAGTTGAATGACGGCTTTCACACACACATATCTCTCAGAACTGAGCATGTGGAGAGACGTTCGTTCATCTAGCACAAAGGGAACGGGTTGCAGGGGAAACATTTACTCTGGTTTCTCAGTCTGTTTCCTAGTGCCGGTTTGAAGTTCCTGCAGTTTTCACTGTAAAACCGAGTTGGAGCTAGTACCTCCCCATATATATGTATGGAGTGGAGTTTGCAACTGAAAAGAAACTTTGTGTTCCCAACAAACTAGGTGAAGGACGGCTTTCACACACACTTATCACTCAGAACTGAGCATGTGGAGAGACGTTCGTTCATCTAGGACAAAGGGAACGGGTTGCAGGAGAAACTTTTACTCTGGTTTCTCAGTCTGTTTCCTAGTGCCGGTTTGAAGTTCCTGCAGTTTTCACTGTAAAACCGAGTTGGAGCTAGTACCTCCCCATATATATGTATGGAGTGGAGTTTGCAACTGAAAAGAAACTTTGTGTTCCCAACAAGCTAGGTGAAGGACGGCTTTCACACACACTTATCACTCAGAACTGAGCATGTGGAGAGACGTTCGTTCATCTAGCACAAAGGGAACGGGTTGCAGGAGAAACTTTTACTCTGGTTTCTCAGTCTGTTTCCTAGTGCCGGTTTGAAGTTCCTGCAGTTTTCACTGTAAAACCGAGTTGGAGCTAGTACCTCCCCATATATATGTATGGAGTGGAGTTTGCAACTGAAAAGAAACTTTGTGTTCCCAACAAGCTAGGTGAAGTACGGCTATCACACACACTAATCTCTCAGAACTGAGCATGTGGAGAGACGTTCGTTCATCTAGCACAAAAGGAACGGTTTGCAGGAGAAACTTTTACTCTGGTTTCTCAGTCTGTTTCCTAGTGCCGGTTTGAAGTTCCTGCAGTTTTCACTGTAAAACCGAGTTGGAGCTAGTACCTCCCCATATATATGTATGGAGTGGAGTTTGCAACTGAAAAGAAACTTTGTGTTCCCCACAAGCTAGGTGAAGGACGGCTTTCACACACACTTATCTCTCAGAACTGAGCATGTGGAGAGACGTTCGTTCATCTAGCACAAAGGGAACGGGTTGCAGGCGAAACTTTTACTCTGGTTTCTCAGTCTGTTTCCTAGTGCCGGTTTGAAGTTCCTGCAATTTTCACTGTAAAACCGATTTGGAGCTAGTACCTCCCCATATATATGTATGGAGTGGAGTTTGCAACTGAAAAGAAACTTTGTGTTCCCAACAAGCTAGGTGAAGTACGGCTTTCACACACACTTATCTCTCAGAACTGAGCATGTGGAGAGACGTTCATTCATCTAGCACAAAGGGAAGGGGTTGCAGGAGAAACTTTTACTCTGGTTTCTCAGTCTGTTTCCTAGTGCCGGTTTTTAAGTTCCTGCAGTTATCACTGTAAAACCGATTTGGAGCTAGTACCTCCCCATATATATGTATGGAGTGGAGTTTGCAACTGAAAAGAAACTTAGTGTTCCCAACAAGCTAGGTGAAGGACGGCTTTCACACACACTTATCTCTCAGAACTGAGCATGTGGAGAGACGTTCGTTCATCTAGCACAAAAGGAACGGGTTGCAGGAGAAACTTTTACTCTGGTTTCTCAGTCTGTTTCCTAGTGCCGGTTTGAAGTTCCTGCAGTTTTCACTGTAAAACCGAGTTGGAGCTAGTACCTCCCCATATATATGTATGGATTGGAATTTGCAACTGAAAAGAAACTTAGTGTTCCCAACAAGCTAGGTGAAGGACGGCTTTCACACACACTTATCTCTCAGAACTGAGCATGTGGAGAGACGTTCATTCATCTAGCACAAAGGGAACGTGTTGCAGGAGAAACTTTTACTCTGGTTCTCAATCTGTTTCCTAGTGCCGGTTTGAAGTTCCTGCAGTTTTCACTGTAAAACCGAGTTGGAGCTAGTACCTCCCCATATATATGTATGGAGTGGAGTTTGCAACTGAAAAGACACTTTGTGTTCCCAACAAGATAGGTGAAGGACGGCTATCACACACACTAATCTCTCAGAACTGAGCATGTGGAGAGACGTTCGTTCATCTAGCACAAAAGGAACGGGTTGCAGGAGAAACTTTTACTCTGGTTTCTCAGTCTGTTTCCTAGTGCCGGTTTGAAGTTCCTGCAGTTTTCACTGTAAAACAGATTTGGAGCTAGTACCTCCCCATATATATGTATGGAGTGGAGTTTGCAACTGAAAAGAAACTTTGTGTTCCCAACAAGCTAGGTGAAGGACGGCTTTCACACACACTTATCTCTCAGAACTGAGCATGTGGAGAGACGTACGTTCATCTAGCACAAAGGGAACGGGTTGCAGGCGAAACTTTTACTCTGGTTTCTCAGTCTGTTTCCTAGTGCCGGTTTGAAGTTCCTGCAGTTTTCCCTGTAAAACCGAGTTGGATCTAGTACCTCCCCATATATATGTATGGAGTGGAGTTTGCAACTGAAAAGAAACTTTGTGTTCCCAACAAGCTAGTTGAATGACGGCTTTCACACACACATATCTCTCAGAACTGAGCATGTGGAGAGATGTTCATTCATCTAGCACAAAGGGAAGGGGTTGCAGGAGAAACTTTTACTCTGGTTTCTCAGTCTGTTTCCTAGTGCCGGTTTTTAAGTTCCTGCAGTTATCACTGTAAAATCGAGTTGGAGCTAGTACCTCCCCATATATATGTATGGAATGGAGTTTGCAACTGAAAAGAAACTTTGTGTTCCCAACAAGCTAGGTGAAGGACGGCTTTCACACACACTTATCTCTCAGAACTGAGCATGTGGAGAGACGTTCGTTCATCTAGCACAAAGGGAACGGGTTGCAGGAGAAACTTTTACTCTGGTTTCTCAGTCTGTTTCCTAGTGCCGGTTTGAAGTTCCTGCAGTTTTCACTGTAAAACCGAGTTGGAGCTAGTACCTCCCCATATATATGTATGGATTGGAATTTGCAACTGAAAAGAAACTTAGTGTTCCCAACAAGCTAGGTGAAGGACGGCTTTCACACACACTTATCTCTCAGAACTGAGCATGTGGAGAGACGTTCATTCATCTAGCTCAAAGGGAACGGGTTGCAGGAGAAACTTTTACTCTGGTTTCTCAGTCTGTTTCCTAGTGCCGGTTTGAAGTTCCTGCAGTTTTCACTGTAAAACCGAGTTGGAGCTAGTACCTCCCCATATATATGTATGGAGTGGAGTTTGCAACTGAAAAGACACTTTGTGTTCCCGACAAGATAGTTGAAGTACGGCTATCACACACACTAATCTCTCAGAACTGAGCATGTGGAGAGACGTTCGTTCATCTAGCACAAAAGGAACGGGTTGCAGGAGAAACTTTTACTCTGGTTTCTCAGTCTGTTTCCTAGTGCCGGTTTGAAGTTCCTGCAGTTTTCACTGTAAAACCGATTTGGAGCTAGTACCTCCCCATATATATGTATGGAGTGGAGTTTGCAACTGAAAAGAAACTTTGTGTTCCCAACAAGCTAGGTGAAGGACGGCTTTCACACACACTTATCTCTCAGAACTGAGCATGTGGAGAGACGTTCGTTCATCTAGCACAAAGGGAACGGGTTGCAGGCGAAACTTTTACTCTGGTTTCTCAGTCTGTTTCCTAGTGCCGGTTTGAAGTTCCTGCAGTTTTCACTGTAAAACCGAGTTGGAGCTAGTACCTCCCCATATATATGTATGGAGTGGAGTTTGCAACTGAAAAGAAACTTTGTGTTCCCAACAAGCTAGTTGAATGACGGCTTTCACACACACATATCTCTCAGAACTGAGCATGTGGAGAGACGTTCGTTCATCTAGCACAAAGGGAACGGGTTGCAGGGGAAACATTTACTCTGGTTTCTCAGTCTGTTTCCTAGTGCCGGTTTGAAGTTCCTGCAGTTTTCACTGTAAAACCGAGTTGGAGCTAGTACCTCCCCATATATATGTATGGAGTGGAGTTTGCAACTGAAAAGAAACTTTGTGTTCCCAACAAACTAGGTGAAGGACGGCTTTCACACACACTTATCACTCAGAACTGAGCATGTGGAGAGACGTTCGTTCATCTAGCACAAAGGGAACGGGTTGCAGGAGAAACTTTTACTCTGGTTTCTCAGTCTGTTTCCTAGTGCCGGTTTGAAGTTCCTGCAGTTTTCACTGTAAAACCGAGTTGGAGCTAGTACCTCCCCATATATATGTATGGAGTGGAGTTTGCAACTGAAAAGAAACTTTGTGTTCCCAACAAGCTAGGTGAAGGACGGGTTTCACACACATTTATCACTCAGAACTGAGCATGTGGAGAGACGTTCGTTCATCTAGCACAAAGGGAACGGGTTGCAGGAGAAACTTTTACTCTGGTTTCTCAGTCTGTTTCCTAGTGCCGGTTTGAAGTTCCTGCAGTTTTCACTGTAAAACCGAGTTGGAGCTAGTACCTCCCCATATATATGTATGGAGTGGAGTTTGCAACTGAAAAGAAACTTTGTGTTCCCAACAAGCTAGGTGAAGTACGGCTATCACACACACTAATCTCTCAGAACTGAGCATGTGGAGAGACGTTCGTTCATCTAGCACAAAAGGAACGGGTTGCAGGAGAAACTTTTACTCTGGTTTCTCAGTCTGTTTCCTAGTGCCGGTTTGAAGTTCCTGCAGTTTTCACTGTAAAACCGAGTTGGAGCTAGTACCTCCCCATATATATGTATGGAGTGGAGTTTGCAACTGAAAAGAAACTTTGTGTTCCCAACAAGCTAGGTGAAGGACGGCTTTCACACACACTTATCTCTCAGAACTGAGCATGTGGAGAGACGTTCGTTCATCTAGCACAAAGGGAACGGGTTGCAGGCGAAACTTTTACTCTGGTTTCTCAGTCTGTTTCCTAGTGCCGGTTTGAAGTTCCTGCAATTTTCACTGTAAAACCGATTAGGAGCTAGTACCTCCCCATATATATGTATGGAGTGGAGTTTGCAACTGAAAAGAAACTTTGTGTTCCCAACAAGCTAGGTGAAGTACGGCTTTCACACACACTTATCTCTCAGAACTGAGCATGTGGAGAGACGTTCGTTCATCTAGCACAAAGGGAACGTGTTGCAGGAGAAACTTTTACTCTGGTTTCTCAGTCTGTTTCCTAGTGCCGGTTTGAAGTTCCTGCAGTTTTCCCTGTAAAACCGATTTGGAGCTAGTACCTCCCCATATATATGTATGGAGTGGAGTTTGCAACTGAAAAGACACTTTGTGTTCCCAACAAGCTAGGTGAAGGACGGCTTTCACACACACATATCTCTCAGAACTGAGCATGTGGAGAGACGTTCATTCATCTAGCACAAATGGAAGGGGTTGCAGGAGAAACTTTTAGTCTGGTTTCTCAGTCTGTTTCCTAGTGCCGGTTTTTAAGTTCCTGCAGTTTTCACTGTAAAACCGATTTGGAGCTAGTACCTCCCCTTATATATGTATGGAATGGAGTTTGCAACTGAAAAGAAACTTTGTGTTCCCAACAAGCTAGGTGAAGGACGGCTTTCACACACACTTATCTCTCAGAACTGAGCATGTGGAGAGACGTTCGTTCATCTAGCACAAAGGGAACGGGTTGCAGGAGAAACTTTTACTCTGGTTTCTCAATCTGTTTCCTAGTGCCGGTTTGAAGTTCCTGCAGTTTTCACTTTAAAACCGAGTTGGAGCTAGTACCTCCCCATATATATGTATGGAGTGGAGTTTGCAACTGAAAAGACACTTTGTGTTCCCAACAAGATAGGTGAAGGACGGCTATCACACACACTAATCTCTCAGAACTGAGCATGTGGAGAGACGTTCGTTCATCTAGCACAAAAGGAACGGGTTGCAGGAGAAACTTTTACTCTGGTTTCTCAGTCTGTTTCCTAGTGCCGGTTTGAAGTTCCTGCATTTTTCACTGTAAAACCGATTTGGAGCTAGTACCTCCCCATATATATGTATGGAGTGGAGTTTGCAACTGAAAAGAAACTTTGTGTTCCCAACAAGCTAGGTGAAGGACGGCTTTCACACACACTTATCTCTCAGAACTGAGCATGTGGAGAGACGTTCGTTCATCTAGCACAAAGGGAACGGGTTGCAGGCGAAACTTTTACTCTGGCTTCTCAGTCTGTTTCCTAGTGCCGGTTTGAAGTTCCTGCAGTTTTCCCTGTAAAACCGAGTTGGATCTAGTACCTCCCCATATATATGTATGGAGTGGAGTTTGCAACTGAAAAGACACTTTGTGTTCCCAACAAGATAGGTGAAGGACGGCTTTCACACACACTTATCTCTCAGAACTGAGCATGTGGAGAGACGTTCATTCATCTAGCACAAAGGGAAGGGGTTGCAGGAGAAACTTTTACTCTGGTTTCTCAGTCTGTTTCCTAGTGCCGGTTTGAAGTTCCTGCAGTTTTCACTGTAAAACCGAGTTGGAGCTAGTACCTCCCCATATATATGTATGGAGTGGAGTTTGCAACTGAAAAGAAACTTTGTGTTCCCAACAAGCTAGGTGAAGTACGGCTATCACACACACTAATCTCTCAGAACTGAGCATGTGGAGAGACGTTCGTTCATCTAGCACAAAGGGAACGGGTTGCAGGCGAAACTTTTACTCTGGTTTCTCAGTCTTTTCCTAGTGCCGGTTTGAAGTTCCTGCAGTTTTCCCTGTAAAACCGAGTTGGATCTAGTACCTCCCCATATATATGTATGGAGTGGAGTTTGCAACTGAAAAGAAACTTTGTGTTCCCAACAAGCTAGTTGAATGACGGCTTTCACACACACATATCTCTCAGAACTGAGCATGTGGAGAGACGTTCGTTCATCTAGCACAAAGGGAACGGGTTGCAGGGGAAACATTTACTCTGGTTTCTCAGTCTGTTTCCTAGTGCCGGTTTGAAGTTCCTGCAGTTTTCACTGTAAAACCGAGTTGGAGCTAGTACCTCCCCATATATATGTATGGAGTGGAGTTTGCAACTGAAAAGAAACTTTGTGTTCCCAACAAACTAGGTGAAGGACGGCTTTCACACACACTTATCACTCAGAACTGAGCATGTGGAGAGACGTTCGTTCATCTAGCACAAAGGGAACGGGTTGCAGGAGAAACTTTTACTCTGGTTTCTCAGTCTGTTTCCTAGTGCCGGTTTGAAGTTCCTGCAGTTTTCACTGTAAAACCGAGTTGGAGCTAGTACCTCCCCATATATATGTATGGAGTGGAGTTTGCAACTGAAAAGAAACTTTGTGTTCCCAACAAGCTAGGTGAAGGACGGCTTTCACACACACTTATCACTCAGAACTGAGCATGTGGAGAGACGTTCGTTCATCTAGCACAAAGGGAACGGGTTGCAGGAGAAACTTTTACTCTGGTTTCTCAGTCTGTTTCCTAGTGCCGGTTTGAAGTTCCTGCAGTTTTCACTGTAAAACCGAGTTGGAGCTAGTACCTCCCCATATATATGTATGGAGTGGAGTTTGCAACTGAAAAGAAACTTTGTGTTCCCAACAAGCTAGGTGAAGTACGGCTATCACACACACTAATCTCTCAGAACTGAGCATGTGGAGAGACGTTCGTTCATCTAGCACAAAAGGAACGGGTTGCAGGAGAAACTTTTACTCTGGTTTCTCAGTCTGTTTCCTAGTGCCGGTTTGAAGTTCCTGCAGTTTTCACTGTAAAACCGAGTTGGAGCTAGTACCTCCCCATATATATGTATGGAGTGGAGTTTGCAACTGAAAAGAAACTTTGTGTTCCCAACAAGCTAGGTGAAGGACGGCTTTCACACACACTTATCTCTCAGAACTGAGCATGTGGAGAGACGTTCGTTCATCTAGCACAAAGGGAACGGGTTGCAGGCGAAACTTTTACTCTGGTTTCTCAGTCTGTTTCCTAGTGCCGGTTTGAAGTTCCTGCAATTTTCACTGTAAAACCGATTTGGAGCTAGTACCTCCCCATATATATTTATGGAGTGGAGTTTGCAACTGAAAAGAAACTTTGTGTTCCCAACAAGCTAGGTGAAGTACGGCTTTCACACACACTTATCTCTCAGAACTGAGCATGTGGAGAGACGTTCGTTCATCTAGCACAAAGGGAACGTGTTGCAGGAGAAACTTTTACTCTGGTTTCTCAGTCTGTTTCCTAGTGCCGGTTTGAAGTTCCTGCAGTTTTCCCTGTAAAAACGATTTGGAGCTAGTACCTCCCCATATATATGTATGGAGTGGAGTTTGCAACTGAAAAGACACTTTGTGTTCCCAACAAGCTAGGTGAAGGACGGCTTTCACACACACATATCTCTCAGAACTGAGCATGTGGAGAGACGTTCATTCATCTAGCACAAAGGGAAGGGGTTGCAGGAGAAACTTTTAATCTGGTTTCTCAGTCTGTTTCCTAGTGCCGGTTTTTAAGTTCCTGCAGTTTTCACTGTAAAACCGATTTGGAGCTAGTACCTCCCCTTATATATGTATGGAATGGAGTTTGCAACTGAAAAGAAACTTTGTGTTCCCAACAAGCTAGGTGAAGGACGGCTTTCACACACACTTATCTCTCAGAACTGAGCATGTGGAGAGACGTTCGTTCATCTAGCACAAAGGGAACGGGTTGCAGGAGAAACTTTTACTCTGGTTTCTCAATCTGTTTCCTAGTGCCGGTTTGAAGTTATTGCAGTTTTCACTTTAAAACCGAGTTGGAGCTAGTACCTCCCCATATATATGTATGGAGTGGAGTTTGCAACTGAAAAGACACTTTGTGTTCCCAACAAGATAGGTGAAGGACGGCTATCACACACACTAATCTCTCAGAACTGAGCATGTGGAGAGACGTTCGTTCATCTAGCACAAAAGGAACGGGTTGCAGGAGAAACTTTTACTCTGGTTTCTCAGTCTGTTTCCTAGTGCCGGTTTGAAGTTCCTGCAGTTTTCACTGTAAAACCGATTTGGAGCTAGTACCTCCCCATATATATGTATGGAGTGGAGTTTGCAACTGAAAAGAAACTTTGTGTTCCCAACAAGCTAGGTGAAGGACGGCTTTCACACACACTTATCTCTCAGAACTGAGCATGTGGAGAGACGTTCGTTCATCTAGCACAAAGGGAACGGGTTGCAGGCGAAACTTTTACTCTGGTTTCTCAGTCTGTTTCCTAGTGCCGGTTTGAAGTTCCTGCAGTTTTCCCTGTAAAACCGAGTTGGATCTAGTACCTCCCCATATATATGTATGGAGTGGAGTTTGCAACTGAAAAGACACTTTGTGTTCCCAACAAGATAGGTGAAGGACGGCTTTCACACACACTTATCTCTCAGAACTGAGCATGTGGAGAGACGTTCATTCATCTAGCACAAAGGGAAGGGGTTGCAGGAGAAACTTTTACTCTGGTTTCTCAGTCTGTTTCCTAGTGCCGGTTTGAAGTTCCTGCAGTTTTCACTGTAAAACCGAGTTGGAGCTAGTACCTCCCCATATATATGTATGGAGTGGAGTTTGCAACTGAAAAGAAACTTTGTGTTCCCAACAAGCTAGGTGAAGTACGGCTATCACACACACTAATCTCTCAGAACTGAGCATGTGGAGAGACGTTCGTTCATCTAGCACAAAGGGAACGGGTTGCAGGAGAAAATTTTACTCTGGTTTCTCAGTCTGTTTCCTAGTGCCGGTTTGAAGTTCCTGCAGTTTTCACTGTAAAACCGAGTTGGAGCTAGTACCTCCCCATATATATGTATGGAGTGGAGTTTGCAACTGAAAAGAAACTTTGTGTTCCCAACAAGCTAGGTGAAGGACGGCTTTCACACACACTTATCTCTCAGAACTGAGCATGTGGAGAGACGTTCGTTCATCTAGCACAAAGGGAACGGGTTGCAGGCGAAACTTTTACTCTGGTTTCTCAGTCTGTTTCCTAGTGCCGGTTTGAAGTTCCTGCAATTTTCACTGTAAAACCGATTTGGAGCTAGTACCTCCCCATATATATGTATGGAGTGGAGTTTGCAACTGAAAAGAAACTTTGTGTTCCCAACAAGCTAGGTGAAGTACGGCTTTCACACACACTTATCTCTCAGAACTGAGCATGTGGAGAGACGTTCGTTCATCTAGCACAAAGGGAACGTGTTGCAGGAGAAACTTTTACTCTGGTTTCTCAGTCTGTTTCCTAGTGCCGGTTTGAAGTTCCTGCAGTTTTCCCTGTAAAACCGATTTGGAGCTAGTACCTCCCCATATATATGTATGGAGTGGAGTTTGCAACTGAAAAGACACTTTGTGTTCCCAACAAGCTAGGTGAAGGACGGCTTTCACACACACATATCTCTCAGAACTGAGCATGTGGAGAGACGTTCATTCATCTAGCACAAAGGGAAGGGGTTGCAGGAGAAACTTTTAATCTGGTTTCTCAGTCTGTTTCCTAGTGCCGGTTTTTAAGTTCCTGCAGTTTTCACTGTAAAACCGATTTGGAGCTAGTACCTCCCCTTATATATGTATGGAATGGAGTTTGCAACTGAAAAGAAACTTTGTGTTCCCAACAAGCTAGGTGAAGGACGGCTTTCACACACACTTATCTCTCAGAACTGAGCATGTGGAGAGACGTTCGTTCATCTAGCACAAAGGGAACGGGTTGCAGGAGAAACTTTTACTCTGGTTTCTCAATCTGTTTCCTAGTGCCGGTTTGAAGTTCCTGCAGTTTTCACTTTAAAACCGAGTTGGAGCTAGTACCTCCCCATATATATGTATGGAGTGGAGTTTGCAACTGAAAAGACACTTTGTGTTCCCAACAAGATAGGTGAAGGACGGCTATCACACACACTAATCTCTCAGAACTGAGCATGTGGAGAGACGTTCGTTCATCTAGCACAAAAGGAACGGGTTGCAGGAGAAACTTTTACTCTGGTTTCTCAGTCTGTTTCCTAGTGCCGGTTTGAAGTTCCTGCAGTTTTCACTGTAAAACCGATTTGGAGCTAGTACCTCCCCATATATATGTATGGAGTGGAGTTTGCAACTGAAAAGAAACTTTGTGTTCCCAACAAGCTAGGTGAAGGACGGCTTTCACACACACTTATCTCTCAGAACTGAGCATGTGGAGAGACGTTGGTTCATCTAGCACAAAGGGAACGGGTTGCAGGCGAAACTTTTACTCTGGTTTCTCAGTCTGTTTCCTAGTGCCGGTTTGAAGTTCCTGCAGTTTTCCCTGTAAAACCGAGTTGGATCTAGTACCTCCCCATATATATGTATGGAGTGGAGTTTGCAACTGAAAAGACACTTTGTGTTCCCAACAAGATAGGTGAAGGACGGCTTTCACACACACTTATCTCTCAGAACTGAGCATGTGGAGAGACGTTCATTCATCTAGCACAAATGGAAGGGGTTGCAGGAGAAACTTTTACTCTGGTTTCTCAGTCTGTTTCCTAGTGCCGGTTTGAAGTTCCTGCAGTTTTCACTGTAAAACCGAGTTGGAGCTAGTACCTCCACATATATATGTATGGATTGGAGTTTGCAACTGAAAAGAAACTTTGTGTTCCCAACAAGCTAATTGAATGACGGCTTTCACACACACATATCTCTCAGAACTGAGCATGTGGAGAGACGTTCGTTCATCGAGCACAAAGGGAACGGGTTGCAGGGGAAACATTTACTCTGGTTTCTCAGTCTGTTTCCTAGTGCCGGTTGGAAGTTCCTGCAGTTTTCACTGTAAAACCGAGTTGGAGCTAGTACCTCCCCATATATATGTATGGAGTGGAGTTTGCAACTGAAAAGAAACTTTGTGTTCCCAACAAGCTAGGTGAAGGACGGCTTTCACACACACTTATCACTCAGAACTGAGCATGTGGAGAGACGTTCGTTCATCTAGCACAAAGGGAACGGGAAGCAGGAGAAACTTTTACTCTGGTTTCTCAGTCTGTTTCCTAGTGCCGGTTTGAAGTTCCTGCAGTTTTCACTGTAAAACCGATTTGGAGCTAGTACCTCCCCATATATATGTATGGAGTGGAGTTTGCAACTGAAAAGAAACTTTGTGTTCCCAACAATCTAGGTGAAGGACGGCTTTCACACACACTTATCTCTCAGAACTGAGCATGTGGAGAGACGTTCGTTCATCTAGCACAAAGGGAACGGGTTGCGGGGAAACATTTACTCTGGTTTCTCAGTCTGTTTCCTAGTGCCAGTTTGAAGTTCCTGCAGTTTTCACTGTAAAACCGAGTTGGAGCTAGTACCTCCCCATATATATGTATAGAGTGGAGTTTGCAACTGAAAAGAAACTTTGTGTTCCCAACAAGCTAGGTGAAGGACGGCTTTCACACACACTTATCTCTCAGAACTGAGCATGTGGAGAGACGTTCGTTCATCTAGCACAAAGGGAACGGGTTGCAGGAGAAACTTTTACTCTGGTTTCTCAGTCTGTTTCCTAGTGCCGGTTTGAAGTTCCTGCAGTTTTCACTGTAAAACAGAGTTGGAGTTAGTACCTCCCCATATATATGTATGGAGTGGAGTTAGCAACTGAAAAGAAACTTAGTGTTCCCAACAAGCTAGGTGAAGGACGTCTTTCACACACACTTATCTCTCAGAACTGAGCATGTGGAGAGACGTTCGTTCATCTAGCACAAAGGGAACGGGTTGCAGGAGAAACTTTTACACTGGATTCTCAGTCTGTTTCCTAGTGCCGGTTTGAAGTTCCTGCAGTTTTCACTGTAAAACCGATTTGGAGCTAGTACCTCCCCATATATATGTATGGAGTGGAGTTTGCAACTTAAAAGAAACTTTGTGTTCCCAACAAGCTAGGTGAAGGACGGCTTTCACACACACTTATCTCTCAGAACTGAGCATGTGGAGAGACGTTCATTCATCTAGCACAAAGGGAAGGGGTTGCAGGAGAAACTTTTACTCTGGTTTCTCAGTCTGATTCCTAGTGCCGGTTTGAAGTTCCTGCAGTTTTCACTGTAGAACCGATTTGGAGCTAGTACCTCCCCATATATATGTATGGATTGGAGTTTGCAACTGAAAAGACACTTTGTGTTCCCAACAAGCTAGGTGAAGGACGGCATTCACACACACTTATCTCTCAGAACTGAGCATGTGGAGAGACGTTCATTCATCTAGCACAAAGGGAAGGGGTTGCAGGAGAAACTTTTACTCTGGTTTCTCAGTCTGTTTCCTAGTGCCGGTTTGAAGTTCCTGCAGTTTTCACTGAAAAACCGAGTTGGAGCTAGTACCTCCCCATATATATGTATGGAGTGGAGTTTGCAACTGAAAAGAAACTCTGTGTTCCCAACAAGCTAGTTGAATGACGGCTTTCACACACACATATCTCTCAGAACTGAGCATGTGGAGAGACGTTCATTCATCTAGCACAAAGGGAACGGGTTGCAGGGGAAACATTTACTCTGGTTTCTCAGTCTGTTTCCTAGTGCCGGTTTGAAGTTCCTGCAGTTTTCACTGTAAAACCGAGTTGGAGCTAGTACCTCCCCATATATATGTATGGAGTGGAGTTTGCAACTGAAAAGACACTTTGTGTTCCCAACAAGCTAGGTGAAGGACGGCTTTCACACACACTTATCTCTCAGAACTGAGCATGTGGAGAGACGTTCATTCATCTAGCACAAATGGAAGGGGTTGCAGGAGAAACTTTTACTCTGGTTTCTCAGTCTGTTTCCTAGTGCCGGTTTGAAGTTCCTGCAGTTTTCACTGTAAAACCGAGTTGGAGCTAGTACCTCCCCATATATATGTATGGAGTGGAGTTTGCAACTGAAAAGAAACTTTGTGTTCCCAACAAGCTAGTTGAATGACGGCTTTCAAACACACATATCTCTCAGAACTGAGCATGTGGAGAGACGTTCGTTCATCTAGCACAAAGGGAACGGGTTGCAGGCGAAACTTTTACTCTGGTTTCTCAGTCTGTTTCCTAGTGCCGGTTTGAAGTTCCTGCAGTTTTCCCTGTAAAACCGAGTTGGATCTAGTACCTCCCCATATATATGTATGGAGTGGAGTTTGCAACTGAAAAGACACTTTGTGTTCCCAACAAGATAGGTGAAGGACGGCTTTCACACACACTTATCTCTCAGAACTGAGCATGTGGAGAGACGTTCATTCATCTAGCACAAAGGGAAGGGGTTGCAGGAGAAACTTTTACTCTGGTTTCTCAGTCTGTTTCCTAGTGCCGGTTTGAAGTTCCTGCAGTTTTCACTGTAAAACCGAGTTGGAGCTAGTACCTCCACATATATATGTATGGATTGGAGTTTGCAACTGAAAAGAAACTTTGTGTTCCCAACAAGCTAGTTGAATGACGGCTTTCACACACACATATCTCTCAGAACTGAGCATGTGGAGAGACGTTCGTTCATCGAGCACAAAGGGAACGGGTTGCAGGGGAAACATTTACTCTGGTTTCTCAGTCTGTTTCCTAGTGCCATTTTGAAGTTCCTGCAGTTTTCACTGTAAAACCGAGTTGGAGCTAGTACCTCCCCATATATATGTATGGAGTGGAGTTTGCAACTGAAAAGAAACTTTGTGTTCCCAACAAGCTAGGTGAAGGACGGCTTTCACACACACTTATCACTCAGAACTGAGCATGTGGAGAGACGTTCGTTCATCTAGCACAAAGGGAACGGGTTGCAGGAGAAACTTTTACTCTGGTTTCTCAGTCTGTTTCCTAGTGCCGGTTTGAAGTTCCTGCAGTTTTCACTGTAAAACCGATTTGGAGCTAGTACCTCCCCATATATATGTATGGAGTGGAGTTTGCAACTGAAAAGAAACTTTGTGTTCCCAACAATCTAGGTGAAGGACGGCTTTCACACACACTTATCTCTCAGAACTGAGCATGTGGAGAGACGTTCGTTCATCTAGCACAAAGGGAACGGGTTGCGGGGAAACATTTACTCTGGTTTCTCAGTCTGTTTCCTAGTGCCGGTTTGAAGTTCCTGCAGTTTTCACTGTAAAACCGAGTTGGAGCTATTACCTCCCCATATATATGTATAGAGTGGAGTTGGCAACTGAAAAGAAACTTTGTGTTCCCAACAAGCTAGGTGAAGGACGGCTTTCACACACACTTATCTCTCAGAACTGAGCATGTGGAGAGACGTTCGTTCATCTAGCACAAAGGGAACGGGTTGCAGGAGAAACTTTTACTCTGGTTTCTCAGTCTGTTTCCTAGTGCCGGTTTGAAGTTCCTGCAGTTTTCACTGTAAAACAGAGTTGGAGTTAGTACCTCCCCATATATATGTATGGAGTGGAGTTAGCAACTGAAAAGAAACTTAGTGTTCCCAACAAGCTAGGTGAAGGACGTCTTTCACACACACTTATCTCTCAGAACTGAGCATGTGGAGAGACGTTCGTTCATCTAGCACAAAGGGAACGGGTTGCAGGAGAAACTTTTACTCTGGATTCTCAGTCTGTTTCCTAGTGCCGGTTTGAAGTTCCTGCAGTTTTCACCGTAAAACCGATTTGGAGCTAGTACCTCCCCATATATATGTATGGAGTGGAGTTTGCAACTTAAAAGAAACTTTGTGTTCCCAACAAGCTAGTTGAAGGACGGCTTTCACACACACTTATCTCTCAGAACTGAGCATGTGGAGAGACGTTCATTCATCTAGCACAAAGGGAAGGGGTTGCAGGAGAAACTTTTACTCTGGTTTCTCAGTCTGTTTCCTAGTGCCGGTTTGAAGTTCCTGCAGTTTTCACTGTAGAACCGATTTGGAGCTAGTACCTCCCCATATATATGTATGGAGTGGAGTTTGAAACTGAAAAGACACTTTGTGTTCCCAACAAGCAATGTGAAGGACGGCTTTCACACACACTTATCTCTCAGAACTGAGCATGTGGAGAGACGTTCATTCATCTAGCACAAAGGGAAGGGGTTGCAGGAGAAACTTTTACTCTGGTTTCTCAGTCTGTTTCCTAGTGCCGGTTTGAAGTTCCTGCAGTTTTCACTGTAAAACCGAGTTGGAGCTAGTACCTCCCCATATATATGTATGGAGTGGAGTTTGCAACTGAAAAGAAACTTTGTGTTCCCAACAAGCTAGTTGAATGACGGCTTTCACACACACATATCTCTCAGAACTGAGCATGTGGAGAGACGTTCGTTCATCTAGCACAAAGGGAACGGGTTGCAGGGGAAACATTTACTCTGGTTTCTCAGTCTGTTTCCTAGTGCCGGTTTGAAGTTCCTGCAGTTTTCACTGTAAAACCGAGTTGGAGCTAGTACCTCCCCATATATATGTATGGAGTGGAGTTTGCAACTGAAAAGACACTTTGTGTTCCCAACAAGCTAGGTGAAGGACGGCTTTCACACACACTTATCTCTCAGAACTGAGCATGTGGAGAGACGTTCATTCATCTAGCACAAATGGAAGGGGTTGCAGGAGAAACTTTTACTCTGGTTTCTCAGTCTGTTTCCTAGTGCCGGTTTGAAGTTCCTGCAGTTTTCACTGTAAAACCGAGTTGGAGCTAGTACCTCCCCATATATATGTATGGAGTGGAGTTTGCAACTGAAAAGAAACTTTGTGTTCCCAACAAGCTAGTTGAATGACGGCTTTCACACACACATATCTCTCAGAACTGAGCATGTGGAGAGACGTTCGTTCATCTAGCAAAAAGGGAACGGGTTGCAGGGGAAACATTTACTCTGGTTTCTCAGTCTGTTTCCTAGTGCCGGTTTGAAGTTCCTGCAGTTTTCACTGTAAAACCGAGTTGGAGCTAGTACCTCCCCATATATATGTATGGAGTGGAGTTTGCAACTGAAAAGAAACTTTGTGTTCCCAACAAGCTAGGTGAAGGACGGCTTTCACACACACTTATCTCTCAGAACTGAGCAGGTGGAGAGACGTTCGTTCATCTAGCACACAGGGAACGGGTTGCAGGAGAAACTTTTACTCTGGTTTCTCAGTCTGTTTCCTAGTGCCGGTTTGATGTTCCTGCAGTTTTCACTGTAAAACCGAGTTGGAGCTAGTACCTCCCCATATATATGTATGGATTGGAATTTGCAACTGAAAAGAAACTTTGTGTTCCCAACAAGCTAGGTGAAGGACGGCTTTCACACACACTTATCTCTCAGAACTGAGCATGTGGAGAGACGTTCATTCATCTAGCACAAAGGGAAGGGGTTGCAGGAGAAACTTTTACTCTGGTTTCTCAGTCTGTTTCCTAGTGCCGGTTTGAAGTTCCTGCAGTTTTCACTGTAAAACCGATTTGGAGCTAGTACCTCCCCATATATATGTATGGAGTGGAGTTTGCAACTGAAAAGAAACTTTGTGTTCCCAACAAGCTAGGTGAAGGACGGCTTTCACACACACTTATCTCTCAGAACTGAGCATGTGGAGAGACGTTCGTTCATCTAGCACAAAGGGAACGGGTTGCAGGAGAAACTTTTACTCTGGTTTCTCAGTCTGTTTCCTAGTGCCGGTTTGAAGTTCCTGCAGTTTTCCCTGTAAAACCGATTTGGAGCTAGTACCTCCCCATATATATGTATGGAGTGGAGTTTGCAACTGAAAAGACACTTTGTGTTCCCAACAAGCTAGGTGAAGGACGGCTTTCACACACACTTATCTCTCAGAACTGAGCATGTGGAGAGACGTTCGTTCATCTAGCACAAAGGGAAGGGGTTGCAGGAGAAACTTTTACTCTGCTTTCTCAGTCTGTTTCCTAGTGCCGGTTTTTAAGTTCCTGCAGTTTTCACTGTAAAACCGATTTGGAGCTAGTACCTCCCCATATATATGTATGGAATGGAGTTTGCAACTGAAAAGAAACTTTGTGTTCCCAACAAGCTAGGTGAAGGACGGCTTTCACACACACTTATCTCTCAGAAATGAGCATGTGGAGAGACGTTCGTTCATCTAGCACAAAGGGAACGGGTTGCAGGAGAAACTTTTACTCTGGTTTCTCAGTCTGTTTCCTAGTGCCGGTTTGAAGTTCCTGCAGTTTTCACTGTAAAACCGAGTTGGAGCTAGTACCTCCCCATATATATGTATGGATTGGAATTTGCAACTGAAAAGAAACTTAGTGTTCCCAACAAGCTTGGTGAAGGACGGCTTTCACACACACTTATCTCTCAGAACTGAGCATGTGGAGAGACGTTCGTTCATCTAGCACAAAGGGAACGGTTGCAGGAGAAACTTTTACTCTGGTTTCTCAATCTGTTTCCTAGTGCCGGTTTGAAGTTCCTGCAGTTTTCACTGTAAAACCGTGTTGGAGCTAGTACCTCCCCATATATATGTATGGAGTGGAGTTTGCAACTGAAAAGACACTTTGTGTTCCCAACACGATAGGTGAAGGACGGCTATCACACACACTAATCTCTCAGAACTGAGCATGTGGAGAGACGTTCGTTCATCTAGCACAAAAGGAACGGGTTGCAGGAGAAACTTTTACTCTGGTTTCTCAGTCTGTTTCCTAGTGCCGGTTTGAAGTTCCTGCAGTTTTCACTGTAAAAACGATTTGGAGCTTGTACCTCCCCATATATATGTATGGAGTGGAGTTTGCAACTGAAAAGAATCTTTGTGTTCCCAACAAGCTAGGTGAAGGACGGCTTTCACACACACTTATCTCTCAGAACTGAGCATGTGGAGAGACGTTCGTTCATCTAGCACAAAGGGAACGGGTTGCAGGCGAAACTTTTTCTCTGGTTTCTCAGTCTGTTTCCTAGTGCCGGTTTGAAGTTCCTGCAGTTTTCCCTGTAAAACCGAGTTGGATCTAGTACCTCCCCATATATATGTATGGAGTGGAGTTTGCAACTGAAAAGACACTTTGTGTTCCCAAAAAGCTAGGTGAAGGACGGCTTTCACACACACTTATCTCTCAGAACTGAGCATGTGGAGAGACGTTCATTCATCTAGCACAAAGTGAAGGGGTTGCAGGAGAAACTTTTACTCTGGTTTCTCAGTCTGTTTCCTAGTGCCGGTTTGAAGTTCCTGCAGTTTTCACTGTAAAACCGAGTTGGAGCTAGTACCTCCACATATATATGTATGGATTGGAGTTTGCAACTGAAAAGAAACTTTGTGTTCCCAACAAGCTAGTTGAATGACGGCTTTCACACACACATATCTCTCAGAACTGAGCATGTGGAGAGACGTTCGTTCATCTAGCACAAAGGGAACGGGTTGCAGGGGAAACATTTACTCTGGTTTCTCAGTCTGTTTCCTAGTGCCGGTTTGAAGTTCCTGCAGTTTTCACTGTAAAACCGAGTTGGAGCTAGTACCTCCCCATATATATGTATGCAGTGGAGTTTGCAACTGAAAAGAAACTTTGTGTTCCCAAAAAGCTAGGTGAAGGACGGCTTTCACACACACTTATCACTCAGAACTGAGCATGTGGAGAGACGTTCATTCATCTAGCACAAAGGGAACGGGTTGCAGGAGAAACTTTTACTCTGGTTTCTCAGTCTGTTTCCTAGTGCCGGTTTGAAGTTCCTGCAGTTTTCACTGTAAAACCGAGTTGGAGCTAGTACCTCCCCATATATATGTATGGAGTGGAGTTTGCAACTGAAAAGAAACTTTGTGTTCCCAACAAGCTAGGTGAAGGACGGCTTTCACACACACTTATCACTCAGAACTGAGCATGTGGAGAGACGTTCGTTGATCTAGCACAAAGGGAACGGGTTGCAGGAGAAACTTTTACTCTGGTTTCTCAGTCTGTTTCCTAGTGCCGGTTTGAAGTTCCTGCAGTTTTCACTGTAAAACCGATTTGGAGCTAGTACCTCCCCATATATATGTATGGAGTGGAGTTTGCAACTGAAAAGAAACTTTGTGTTCCCAACAATCTAGGTGAAGGACGGCTTTCACACACACTTATCTCTCAGAACTGAGCATGTGGAGAGACGTTCGTTCATCTAGCACAAAGGGAACGGGTTGCGGGGAAACATTTACTCTGGTTTCTCAGTCTGTTTCCTAGTGCCGGTTTGAAGTTCCTGCAGTTTTCACTGTAAAACCGAGTTGGAGCTAGTACCTCCCCATATATATGTATGGAGTGGAGTTTGCAACTGAAAAGAAACTTTGTGTTCCCAACAAGCTAGGTGAAGGACGGCTTTCACACACACTTATCTCTCAGAACTGAGCATGTGGAGAGACGTTCGTTCATCTAGCACAAAGGGAACGGTTTGCAGGAGAAACTTTTACTCTGGTTTCTCAGTCTGTTTCCTAGTGCCGGTTTGAAGTTCCTGCAGTTTTCACTGTAAAACAGAGTTGGAGTTAGTACCTCCCCATATATATGTATGGATTGGAGTTAGCAACTGAAAAGAAACTTAGTGTTCCCAACAAGCTAGGTGAAGGACGTCTTTCACACACACTTATCTCTCAGAACTGACCATGTGGAGAGACGTTCGTTCATCTAGCACAAAGGGAACGGGTTGCAGGAGAAACTTTTACTCTGGTTTCTCAGTCTGTTTCCTAGTGCCGGTTTGAAGTTCCTGCATTTTTCACTGTAAAACCGATTTGGAGCTAGTACCTCCCCATATATATGTATGGATTGGAGTTTGCAACTTAAAAGAAACTTTGTGTTCCCAACAAGCTAGGTGAAGGACGGCTTTCACACACACTTATCTCTCAGAACTGAGCATGTGGAGAGACGTTCATTCATCTAGCACAAAGGGAAGGGGTTGCAGGAGAAACTTTTACTCTGGTTTCTCAGTCTGTTTCCTAGTGCCGGTTAGAAGTTCCTGCAGTTTTCACTGTAAAACCGATTTGGAGCTAGTACCTCCCCATATATATGTATGGAGTGGAGTTTGCAACTGAAAAGACACTTTGTGTTCCCAACAAGCTAGGTGAAGGACGGCTTTCACACACACTTATCTCTCAGAACTGAGCATGTGGAGAGACGTTCATTCATCTAGCACAAAGGGAAGGGGTTGCAGGAGAAACTTTTACTCTGGTTTCTCAGTCTGTTTCCTAGTGCCGGTTTGAAGTTCCTGCAGTTTTCACTGTAAAACCGAGTTGGAGCTAGTACCTCCCCATATATATGTATGGAGTGGAGTTTGCAACTGAAAAGAAACTTTGTGTTCCCAACAAGCTAGTTGAATGACGGCTTTCACACACACATATCTCTCAGAACTGAGCATGTGGAGAGACGTTCGTTCATCTAGCACAAAGGGAACGGGTTGCAGGGGAAACATTTACTCTGGTTTCTCAGTCTGTTTCCTAGTGCCGGTTTGAAGTTCCTGCAGTTTTCACTGTAAAACCGAGTTGGAGCTAGTACCTCCCCATATATATGTATGGAGTGGAGTTTGCAACTGAAAAGACACTTTGTGTTCCCAACAAGCTAGGTGAAGGACGGCTTTCACACACACTTATCTCTCAGAACTGAGCATGTGGAGAGACGTTCATTCATCTAGCACAAATGGAAGGGGTTGCAGGAGAAACTTTTACTCTGGTTTCTCAGTCTGTTTCCTAGTGCCGGTTTGAAGTTCCTGCAGTTTTCACTGTAAAACCGAGTTGGAGCTAGTACCTCCCCATATATATGTATGGAGTGGAGTTTGCAACTGAAAAGAAACTTTGTGTTCCCAACAAGCTAGTTGAATGACGGCTTTCACACACACATATCTCTCAGAACTGAGCATGTGGAGAGACGTTCGTTCATCTAGCAAAAAGGGAACGGGTTGCAGGGGAAACATTTACTCTGGTTTCTCAGTCTGTTTCCTAGTGCCGGTTTGAAGTTCCTGCAGTTTTCACTGTAAAACCGAGTTGGAGCTAGTACCTCCCCATATATATGTATGGAGTGGAGTTTGCAACTGAAAAGAAACTTTGTGTTCCCAACAAGCTAGGTGAAGGACGGCTTTCACACACACTTATCTCTCAGAACTGAGCATGTGGAGAGACGTTCATTCATCTAGCACAAATGGAAGGGGTTGCAGGAGAAACTTTTACTCTGGTTTCTCAGTCTGTTTCCTAGTGCCGGTTTGAAGTTCCTGCAGTTTTCACTGTAAAACCGAGTTGGAGCTAGTACCTCCCCATATATATGTATGGAGTGGAGTTTGCAACTGAAAAGAAACTTTGTGTTCCCAACAAGCTAGTTGAATGACGGCTTTCACACACACATATCTCTCAGAACTGAGCATGTGGAGAGACGTTCGTTCATCTAGCAAAAAGGGAACGGGTTGCAGGGGAAACATTTACTCTGGTTTCTCAGTCTGTTTCCTAGTGCCGGTTTGAAGTTCCTGCAGTTTTCACTGTAAAACCGAGTTGGAGCTAGTACCTCCCCATATATATGTATGGAGTGGAGTTTGCAACTGAAAAGAAACTTTGTGTTCCCAACAAGCTAGGTGAAGGACGGCTTTCACACACACTTATCTCTCAGAACTGAGCAGGTGGAGAGACGTTCGTTCATCTAGCACACAGGGAACGGGTTGCAGGAGAAACTTTTACTCTGGTTTCTCAGTCTGTTTCCTAGTGCCGGTTTGATGTTCCTGCAGTTTTCACTGTAAAACCGAGTTGGAGCTAGTACCTCCCCATATATATGTATGGATTGGAATTTGCAACTGAAAAGAAACTTTGTGTTCCCAACAAGCTAGGTGAAGGACGGCTTTCACACACACTTATCTCTCAGAACTGAGCATGTGGAGAGACGTTCATTCATCTAGCACAAAGGGAAGGGGTTGCAGGAGAAACTTTTACTCTGGTTTCTCAGTCTGTTTCCTAGTGCCGGTTTGAAGTTCCTGCAGTTTTCACTGTAAAACCGATTTGGAGCTAGTACCTCCCCATATATATGTATGGAGTGGAGTTTGCAACTGAAAAGAAACTTTGTGTTCCCAACAAGCTAGGTGAAGGACGGCTTTCACACACACTTATCTCTCAGAACTGAGCATGTGGAGAGACGTTCGTTCATCTAGCACAAAGGGAACGGGTTGCAGGAGAAACTTTTACTCTGGTTTCTCAGTCTGTTTCCTAGTGCCGGTTTGAAGTTCCTGCAGTTTTCCCTGTAAAACCGATTTGGAGCTAGTACCTCCCCATATATATGTATGGAGTGGAGTTTGCAACTGAAAAGACACTTTGTGTTCCCAACAAGCTAGGTGAAGGACGGCTTTCACACACACTTATCTCTCAGAACTGAGCATGTGGAGAGACGTTCGTTCATCTAGCACAAAGGGAAGGGGTTGCAGGAGAAACTTTTACTCTGCTTTCTCAGTCTGTTTCCTAGTGCCGGTTTTTAAGTTCCTGCAGTTTTCACTGTAAAACCGATTTGGAGCTAGTACCTCCCCATATATATGTATGGAATGGAGTTTGCAACTGAAAAGAAACTTTGTGTTCCCAACAAGCTAGGTGAAGGACGGCTTTCACACACACTTATCTCTCAGAAATGAGCATGTGGAGAGACGTTCGTTCATCTAGCACAAAGGGAACGGGTTGCAGGAGAAACTTTTACTCTGGTTTCTCAGTCTGTTTCCTAGTGCCGGTTTGAAGTTCCTGCAGTTTTCACTGTAAAACCGAGTTGGAGCTAGTACCTCCCCATATATATGTATGGATTGGAATTTGCAACTGAAAAGAAACTTAGTGTTCCCAACAAGCTTGGTGAAGGACGGCTTTCACACACACTTATCTCTCAGAACTGAGCATGTGGAGAGACGTTCGTTCATCTAGCACAAAGGGAACGGTTGCAGGAGAAACTTTTACTCTGGTTTCTCAATCTGTTTCCTAGTGCCGGTTTGAAGTTCCTGCAGTTTTCACTGTAAAACCGTGTTGGAGCTAGTACCTCCCCATATATATGTATGGAGTGGAGTTTGCAACTGAAAAGACACTTTGTGTTCCCAACACGATAGGTGAAGGACGGCTATCACACACACTAATCTCTCAGAACTGAGCATGTGGAGAGACGTTCGTTCATCTAGCACAAAAGGAACGGGTTGCAGGAGAAACTTTTACTCTGGTTTCTCAGTCTGTTTCCTAGTGCCGGTTTGAAGTTCCTGCAGTTTTCACTGTAAAAACGATTTGGAGCTTGTACCTCCCCATATATATGTATGGAGTGGAGTTTGCAACTGAAAAGAATCTTTGTGTTCCCAACAAGCTAGGTGAAGGACGGCTTTCACACACACTTATCTCTCAGAACTGAGCATGTGGAGAGACGTTCGTTCATCTAGCACAAAGGGAACGGGTTGCAGGCGAAACTTTTTCTCTGGTTTCTCAGTCTGTTTCCTAGTGCCGGTTTGAAGTTCCTGCAGTTTTCCCTGTAAAACCGAGTTGGATCTAGTACCTCCCCATATATATGTATGGAGTGGAGTTTGCAACTGAAAAGACACTTTGTGTTCCCAAAAAGCTAGGTGAAGGACGGCTTTCACACACACTTATCTCTCAGAACTGAGCATGTGGAGAGACGTTCATTCATCTAGCACAAAGTGAAGGGGTTGCAGGAGAAACTTTTACTCTGGTTTCTCAGTCTGTTTCCTAGTGCCGGTTTGAAGTTCCTGCAGTTTTCACTGTAAAACCGAGTTGGAGCTAGTACCTCCACATATATATGTATGGATTGGAGTTTGCAACTGAAAAGAAACTTTGTGTTCCCAACAAGCTAGTTGAATGACGGCTTTCACACACACATATCTCTCAGAACTGAGCATGTGGAGAGACGTTCGTTCATCTAGCACAAAGGGAACGGGTTGCAGGGGAAACATTTACTCTGGTTTCTCAGTCTGTTTCCTAGTGCCGGTTTGAAGTTCCTGCAGTTTTCACTGTAAAACCGAGTTGGAGCTAGTACCTCCCCATATATATGTATGCAGTGGAGTTTGCAACTGAAAAGAAACTTTGTGTTCCCAAAAAGCTAGGTGAAGGACGGCTTTCACACACACTTATCACTCAGAACTGAGCATGTGGAGAGACGTTCATTCATCTAGCACAAAGGGAACGGGTTGCAGGAGAAACTTTTACTCTGGTTTCTCAGTCTGTTTCCTAGTGCCGGTTTGAAGTTCCTGCAGTTTTCACTGTAAAACCGAGTTGGAGCTAGTACCTCCCCATATATATGTATGGAGTGGAGTTTGCAACTGAAAAGAAACTTTGTGTTCCCAACAAGCTAGGTGAAGGACGGCTTTCACACACACTTATCACTCAGAACTGAGCATGTGGAGAGACGTTCGTTGATCTAGCACAAAGGGAACGGGTTGCAGGAGAAACTTTTACTCTGGTTTCTCAGTCTGTTTCCTAGTGCCGGTTTGAAGTTCCTGCAGTTTTCACTGTAAAACCGATTTGGAGCTAGTACCTCCCCATATATATGTATGGAGTGGAGTTTGCAACTGAAAAGAAACTTTGTGTTCCCAACAATCTAGGTGAAGGACGGCTTTCACACACACTTATCTCTCAGAACTGAGCATGTGGAGAGACGTTCGTTCATCTAGCACAAAGGGAACGGGTTGCGGGGAAACATTTACTCTGGTTTCTCAGTCTGTTTCCTAGTGCCGGTTTGAAGTTCCTGCAGTTTTCACTGTAAAACCGAGTTGGAGCTAGTACCTCCCCATATATATGTATGGAGTGGAGTTTGCAACTGAAAAGAAACTTTGTGTTCCCAACAAGCTAGGTGAAGGACGGCTTTCACACACACTTATCTCTCAGAACTGAGCATGTGGAGAGACGTTCATTCATCTAGCACAAATGGAAGGGGTTGCAGGAGAAACTTTTACTCTGGTTTCTCAGTCTGTTTCCTAGTGCCGGTTTGAAGTTCCTGCAGTTTTCACTGTAAAACCGAGTTGGAGCTAGTACCTCCCCATATATATGTATGGAGTGGAGTTTGCAACTGAAAAGAAACTTTGTGTTCCCAACAAGCTAGGTGAAGGACGGCTTTCACACACACTTATCACTCAGAACTGAGCATGTGGAGAGACGTTCGTTCATCTAGCACAAAGGGAACGGGTTGCAGGAGAAACTTTTACTCTGGTTTCTCAGTCTGTTTCCTAGTGCCGGTTTGAAGTTCCTGCAGTTTTCAGTGTAAAACAGATTTGGAGCGAGTACCTCCCCATATATATGTATGGAGTGGAGTTTGCAACTTAAAAGAAACTTTGTGTTCCCAACAAGCTAGGTGAAGGACGGCTTTCACACACACTTATCTCTCAGAACTGAGCATGTGGAGAGACGTTCATTCATCTAGCACAAAGGGAAGGGGTTGCAGGAGAAACTTTTACTCTGTTTTCTCAGTCTGTTTCCTAGTGCCGGTTTGAAGTTCCTGCAGTTTTCACTGTAAAACCGATTTGGAGCTAGTACCTCCCCATATATATGTATGGAGTGGAGTTTGCAACTGAAAAGACACTTTGTGTTCCCAACAAGCTAGGTGAAGGACGGCTTTCACACACACTTATCTCTCAGAACTGACCATGTGGAGAGACGTTCATTCATCTAGCACAAAGGGAAGGGGTTGCAGGAGAAACTTTTACTCTGGTTTCTCAGTCTGTTTCCTAGTGCCGGTTTTTAAGTTCCTGCAGTTTTCACTGTAAAACCGATTTGGAGCTAGTACCTCCCCATATATATGTATGGAATGGAGTTTGCAACTGAAAAGAAACTTTGTGTTCCCAACAAGCTGGGTGAAGGACGGCTTTCACACACACTTATCTCTCAGAACTGAGCAGGTGGAGAGACGTTCGTTCATTTGGCACAAAGGGAACGGGTTGCAGGAGAAACTTTTACTCTGGTTTCTCAGTCTGTTTCCTAGTGCCGGTTTGAAGTTCCTGCAGTTTTCACTGTAAAACCGAGTTGGAGCTAGTACCTCCCCATATATATGTATGGATTGGAATTTGCAACTGAAAAGAAACTTAGTGTTCCCAACAAGCTAGCTGAAGGACGGCTTTCACACACACTTATCTCTCAGAACTGAGCATGTGGAGAGACGTTCGTTCATCTAGCACAAAGGGAACGGGTTGCAGGAGAAACTTTTACTCTGGTTTCTCAGTCTGTTTCCTAGTGCCGGTTTGAAGTTCCTGCAGTTTTCACTGTAAAACCGATTTGGAGCTAGTACCTCCCCATATATATATATGGAGTGGAGTTTGCAACTGAAAAGAAACTTTGTGTTCCCAACAAGCTAGGTGAAGTACGGCTTTCACACACACTTATCTCTCAGAACTGAGCATGTGGAGAGACGTTCGTTCATCTAGCACAAAGGGAACGGGTTGCAGGCGAAACTTTTACTCTGGTTTCTCAGTCTGTTTCCTAGTGCCGGTTTGAAGTTCCTGCAGTTTTCACTGTAAAACCGAGTTGGAGCTAGTACCTCCACATAAATATGTATGGATTGGAGTTTGCAACTGAAAAGAAACTTTGTGTTCCCAACAAGCTAGTTGAATGACGGCTTTCACACACACATATCTCTCAGAACTGAGCATGTGGAGAGACGTTCGTTCATCTAGCACAAAGGGAACGGGTTGCAGGGGAAACATTTACTCTGGTTTCTCAGTCTGTTTCCTAGTGCCGTTTTGAAGTTCCTGCAGTTTTCACTGTAAAACCGAGTTGGAGCTAGTACCTCCCCATATATATGAATGGAGTGGAGTTTGCAACTGAAAAAAACTTTGTGTTCCCAACAAGCTAGGTGAAGGACGGCTTTCACACACACTTATCCCTCAGAACTGAGCATGTGGAGAGACGTTCGTTCATCTAGCACAAAGGGAACGGGTTGCAGGAGAAACTTTTACTCTGGTTTCTCAGTCTGTTTCCTAGTGCCGGTTTGAAGTTCCTGCAGTTTTCACTGTAAAACCGAGTTGGAGCTAGTACCTCCCCATATATATGTATGGAGTGGAGTTTGCAACTGAAAAGAAACTTTGTGTTCCCAACAAGATAGGTGAAGGACGGCTTTCACACACACTTATCACTCAGAACTGAGCATGTGGAGAGACGTTCGTTCATCTAGCACAAAGGGAACGGGTTGCAGGAGAAACTTTTACTCTGGTTTCTCAGTCTGTTTCCTAGTGCCGGTTTGAAGTTCCTGCAGATTTCAGTGTAAAACAGATTTGGAGCTAGTACCTCCCCATATATATGTATGGAGTGGAGTTTGCAACTGAAAAGAAACTTTGTGTTCCCAACAATCTAGGTGAAGGACGGCTTTCACACACACTTATCTCTCAGAACTGAGCATGTGGAGAGACGTTCGTTCATCTAGCACAAAGGGAACGGGTTGCGGGGAAACATTTACTCTGGTTTCTCAGTCTGTTTCCTAGTGCCGGTTTGAAGTTCCTGCAGTTTTCACTGTAAAACCGAGTTGGAGCTAGTACCTCCCCATATATATGTATGGAGTGGAGTTTGCAACTGAAAAGAAACTTTGTGTTCCCAACAAGCTAGGTGAAGGACGGCTTTCACACACACTTATCTCTCAGAACTGAGCATGTGGAGAGACGTTCGTTCATCTAGCACAAAGGGAACGGGTTGCGGGGAAACATTTACTCTGGTTTCTCAGTCTGTTTCCTAGTGCCGGTTTGAAGTTCCTGCAGTTTTCACTGTAAAACCGAGTTGGAGCTAGTACCTCCCCATATATATGTATGGTGTGGAGTTTGCAACTGAAAAGAAACTTAGTGTTCCCAACAAGCTAGGTGAAGGACAGCTTTCACACACACTTATCTCTCAGAACTGAGCATGTGGAGAGAAGTTCGTTCATCTATCACTAAGGGAACGGGTTTCAGGAGAAACTTTTACTCTGGTTTCTCAGTCTGTTTCCTAGTGCCGGTTTGAAATTCCTGCAGTTTTCACTGTAAAACCGAGTTGGAGCTAGTACCTCCCCATATATATGTATGGAGTGGAGTTTGCAACTGAAAAGAAACTTTGTGTTCCCAACAAGCTAGGTGAAGGACGGCTTTCACACACACTTATCTCTCAGAACTGAGCATGTGGAGAGACGTTCGTTCATCTAGCACAAAGGGAACGGGTTGCAGGAGAAACTTTTACTCTGGTTTCTCAGTCTGTTTCCTAGTGACGGTTTGAAGTTCCTGCAGTTTTCACTGTAAAACAGAGTTGGAGTTAGTACCTCCCCATATATATGTATGGAGTGGAGTTAGCAACTGAAAAGAAACTTAGTGTTCCCAACAAGCTAGGTGAAGGACGTCTTTCACACACACTTATCTCTCAGAACTGAGCATGTGGAGAGACGCTCGTTCATCTAGCACAAAGGGAACGGGTTGCAGGAGAAATTTTACTCTGGTTTCTCAGTCTGTTTCCTAGTGCCGGTTTGAAGTTCCTGCAGTTTTCACTGTAAAACGGATTTGGAGCTAGTACCCCCCATATATATTTATGGAGTGGAGTTTGCAACTTAAAAGAAACTTTGTGTTCCCAACAAGCTAGGTGAAGGGCGGCTTTCACACACACTTATCTCTCAGAACTGAGCCTGTGGAGAGACGTTCGTTCATCTAGCACAAAGGGAACGGGTTGCAGGAGAAACTTTTACTCTGGTTTCTCAGTCTGTTTCCTAGTGCCGTTTTAAAGTTCCTGCAGTTTTCACTGTAAAACCGAGTTGGAGCTAGTACCTCCCCATATATATGTATGGAGTGGAGTTTGCAACTGAAAAGAAACTTTGTGTTCCCAACAAGATAGGTGAAGGACGGCTATCACACACACTATTCTCTCAGAACTGAGCATGTGGAGAGACGTTCGTTCATCTAGCACAAAAGGAACGTGTTGCAGGAGTAACTTTTACTCTGGTTTCTCAGTCTGTTTCCTAGTGCCGGTTTGAAGTTCCTGCAGTTTTCCCTGTAAAACCGAGTTGGAGCTAGTACCTCCCCATATATATGTATGGAGTGGAGTTTGCAACTGAAAAGACACTTTGTGTTCCCAACAAGCTAGGTGAAGGACGGGTTTCACACACACCTATCTCTCAGAACTGAGCATGTGGAGAGACGTTCGTTCATCTAGCACAAAGGGAACGGGTTGCAGGAGAAACTTTTACTCTGCTTTCTCAGTCTGTTTCCTAGTGCCGGTTTGAAGTTCCTGCAGTTTTCACTGTAATACCGAGTTGGAGCTAGTACCTCCCCATATATATGTATGGAGTGGAGTTTGCAACTGAAAAGAAACTTTGTGTTCCCTACAAGCTAGTTGAATGACGGCTTTCACACACACGTATCTCTCAGAACTGAGCATGTGGAGAGACGTTCGTTCATCTAGCACAAAGGGAACGGGTTGCAAGGGAAACATTTTCTCTGGTTTCTCAGTCTGTTTCCTAGTGCCGGTTTGAAGTTCCTGCAGTTTTCACTGTAAAACCGAGTTGGAGCTAGTACCTCCCCATATATATGTATGGAGTGGAGTTTGCAACTGAAAAGAAACTTTGTGTTCGCAACAAGATAGGTGAAGGACGGGTTTCACACACACTTATCTCTCAGAACTTAGCATGTGGAGAGACGTTCGTTCATCTAGCACAACGGGAATGGGTTGCAGGAGAAACTTTTACTCTGGTTTCTCAGTCTGTTTCCTAGTGCCGGTTTGAAGTTCCTGCAGTTTTCACTGTAAAACCATGTTGGAGCTAGTACCTCCCCATATATATGTATGGAGTGGAGTTTGCAACTGAAAAGAAACTTTGTGTTCCCAACAATCTAGGTGAAGGACGGCTTTCACACACACTTATCACTCAGAACTGAGCATGTGGAGAGACGTTCGTTCATCTAGCACAAAGGGAACGGGTTGCAGAAGAAAATTTTACTCAGGTTTCTCAGTCTGTTTCCAAGAGCCGGTTTGAAGTTCCTGCAGTTTTCACTGTAAAACCGAGGTGGAGCTAGTACCTCCCCATATATATGTATGGAGTGGAGTTTGCAACTGAAAAGAAACTTTGTGTTCCCAACAAGGTAGGTGAAGGACGGCTTTCACACACACTTATCACTCAGAACTGAGCATGTGGAGAGACGTTCGTTCATCTAGCACAACGGGAACGGTTTGCAGGAGAAACATTTACTCTGGTTTCTCAGTCTGTTTCCTAGGGCCGGTTTGAAGTTCCTGCAGTTTTCACTGTAAAACCGATTTGGAGCTAGTACCTCCCCATATATATGTATGGAGTGGAGTTTGCAACTGACAAGAAACTTTGTGTTCCCTACAAGCTAGGTGAAGGACGGGTTTCACACACACTTATCTCTCAGAACTGAGCATGTGGAGAGACGTTCGTTCATCTAGCACAAAGGGATCGGGTTGCAGGAGAAACTTTTACTCTGGTTTCTCAGTCTGTTTCCTAGTGCCGGTTTGAATTTCCTGCAGTTTTCACTGTAAAACCGAGTTGGAGCTAGTACCTCCCCATATATATGTATGGAGTGGAGTTTGCAACTGACAAGAAACTTTGTGTTCCCAACAAGCTAGGTGAAGGACGGCTTTCACACACAATTATCACTCAGAACTGAGCATGGGGAGAGACGTTCGTTCATCTAGCACAAAGGGAACGGGTTGCAGGAGAAACTTTTACTCTGGTTTCTCAGTCTGTTTCCTAGTGCCGGTTTGAAGTTCCTGCAGTTTTCACTGTAAAACCGTGTTGGAGCTAGTACCTCCCCATATATATATATGGAGTGGAGTTTGCAACTGAAAAGAATCTTTGTGTTCCCAACAAGCTAGGTGAAGGACGGCTTTCACACACACTTATCTCTCAGAACTGAGCATGTGGAGAGACTTTCGTTCATCTAGCACAAAGGGAACGGGTTGCAGGAGAAACTTTTACTCTGGTTTCTCAGTCTGTTTCCTAGTGCCGGTTTGAAGTTCCTGCAGTTTTCACTGTAAAACCGAGTTGGAGCTAGTACCTCCCCATATATATGTATGGAGTGGAGTTTGCAACTGAAAAGACACTTTGTGTTCCCAACAAGCTATGTGAAGGACGGCTTTCACACACACATATATCTCAGAACCTAGCATGTGGAGAGACGTTCGTTCATCTAGCACAAAGGGAACGGGTTGCAGGAGAAACATTTACTCTGGTTTCTCAGTCTGTTTCCTAGGGCCGGTTTGAAGTTCCTGCAGTTTTCACTGTAAAACCGATTTGGGGCTAGTACCTCCCCATATATATGTATGGAGTGGAGTTTGCAACTGACAAGAAACTTTGTGTTCCCTACAAGCTAGGTGAAGGACGGGTTTCACACACACTTATCTCTCAGAACTTAGCATGTGGAGAGACGTTCGTTCATCTAGCACAAAGGGATCGGGTTGCAGGAGAAACTTTTACTCTGGTTTCTCAGTCTGTTTCCTAGTGCCGGTTTGAAGTTCCTGCAGTTTTCACTGTAAAACCGACTTGGAGCTAGTACCTCCCCATATATATGTATGGAGTGGAGTTTGCAACTGACAAGAAACTTTGTGTTCCCAACAAGCTAGGTGAAGGACGGCTTTCACACACACTTATCTCTCAGAACTGAGCATGTGGAGAGACGTTCGTTCATCTAGCACAAAGGGAACGGTTTGCAGGGGAAACTATTACTCTGGTTTCTCAGTCTGTTTCCTAGTGCCGGTTTGAATTTCCTGCAGTTTTCACTGTAAAACCGAGTTGGAGCTAGTACTTCCCCATATATATGTATGGAGTGGAGTTTGCAACTGAAAAGAAACTTTGTGTTCCCAACAAGCTAGGTGAAGGACGGCTTTCACACACACTTATCTCTCAGAACTGAGCATGTGGAGAGACGTTCGTTCATCTAGCACCAAGGGAACGGGTTGCAGGAGAAACTTTTACTCTGGTTTCTCAGTCTGTTTCCTAGTGCCGGTTTGAAGTTCCTGCAGTTTTCACTGTAAAACCGATTTGGAGCTATTACCTACCCATATATATGTATGGAGTGTAGTTTGCAACTGAAAAGAAACTTTGTGTTCCCAACAAGCTAGGTGAAGGACGGCTTTCACACACACTTATCTCTCAGAACTGAGCATGTGGAGAGACGTTCGTTCATCTAGCACCAAGGGAACGGGTTGCAGGAGAAACTTTTACTCTGGTTTCTCAGTCTGTTTCCTAGTGCCGGTTTGAAGTTCCTGCAGTTTTCACTGTAAAACCGAGTTGGAGCTAGTACCTCCCCATATATATGTATGGAGTGGAGTTTGCAACTGAAAAGAAACTTTGTGTTCCCAACAAGCTAGGTGAAGGACGGCTTTCACACACACTTATCTCTCAGAACTGAGCATGTGGAGAGACGTTCGTTCATCTAGCACAAAGGGAACGTGTTGCAGGAGAAACTTTTACTCTGGTTTCTCAGTCTGTTTCCTAGTGCCGGTTTGAAGTTCCTGCAGTTTTCCCTGTAAAACCGAGTTGGAGCTAGTACCTCCCCATATATATGTATGGAGTGGAGTTTGCAACTGAAAAGACACTTTGTGTTCCCAACAAGTTAGGTGAAGGACGGGTTTCACACACACTTTTCTCTCAGAACTGAGCATGTGGAGAGACGTTCATTCATCTAGCACAACGGGAACGGGTTGCAGGAGAAACTTTTACTCTGGTTTCTCAGTCTGTTTCCTAGTGCCGGTTTGAAGTTCCTGCAGTTTTCACTGTAAAACCATGTTGGAGCTAGTACCTCCCCATATATATGTATGGAGTGGAGTTTGCAACTGAAAAGAAACTTTGTGTTCCCAACAAGCTAGGTGAAGGACGGCTTTCACACACACTTATCACTCAGAACTGAGCATGTGGAGAGACGTTCGTTCATCTAGCACAAAGGGAACGGGTTGCAGAAGAAAATTTTACTCAGGTTTCTCAGTCTGTTTCCAAGAGCCGGTTTGAAGTTCCTGCAGTTTTCACTGTAAAACCGAGTTGGAGCTAGTACCTCCCCATATATATGTATGGAGTGGAGTTTGCAACTGAAAAGAAACTTTGTGTTCCCAACAAGGTAGGTGAAGGACGGCTTTCACACACACTTATCACTCAGAACTGAGCATGTGGAGAGACGTTCGTTCATCTAGCACAAAGGGAACGGGTTGCAGGAGAAACATTTACTCTGGTTTCTCAGTCTGTTTCCTAGGGCCGGTTTGAAGTTCCTGAAGTTTTCACTGTAAAACCGATTTGGAGCTAGTACCTCCCCATATATATGTATGGAGTGGAGTTTGCAACTGACAAGAAACTTTGTGTTCCCTACAAGCTAGGTGAAGGACGGCTTTCACACACACTTATCTCTCAGAACTGAGCATGTGGAGAGACGTTCGTTCATCTAGCACAAAGGGATCGGGTTGCAGGAGAAACTTTTACTCTGGTTTCTCAGTCTGTTTCCTAGTGCCGGTTTGAAGTTCCTGCAGTTTTCACTGTAAAACCGAGTTGGAGCTAGTACCTCCCCATATATATGTATGGAGTGGAGTTTGCAACTGACAAGAAACTTTGTGTTCCCAACAAGCTAGGTGAAGGACGGCTTTCACACACACTTATCACTCAGAACTGAGCATGTGGAGAGACGTTCGTTCATCTAGCACAAAGGGAACGGGTTGCAGGAGAAACTTTTACTCTGGTTTCTCAGTCTGTTTCCTAGTGCCGGTTTGAAGTTCCTGCAGTTTTCACTGTAAAACCGTGTTGGAGCTAGTACCTCCCCATATATATATATGGAGTGGAGTTTGCAACTGAAAAGAATCTTTGTGTTCCCAACAAGCTAGGTGAAGGACGGCTTTCACACACACTTATCTCTCAGAACTGAGCATGTGGAGAGACGTTCGTTCATCTAGCACAAAGGGAACGGGTTGCAGGAGAAACTTTTACTCTGGTTTCTCAGTCTGTTTCCTAGTGCCGGTTTGAAGTTCCTGCAGTTTTCACTGTAATACCGAGTTGGAGCTAGTACCTCCCCATATATATGTATGGAGTGGAGTTTGCAACTGAAAAGACACTTTGTGTTCCCAACAAGCTATGTGAAGGACGGCTTTCACACACACATATATCTCAGAACCTAGCATGTGGAGAGACGTTCGTTCATCTAGCACAAAGGGAACGGGTTGCAGGAGAAACATTTACTCTGGTTTCTCAGTCTGTTTCCTAGGGCCGGTTTGAAGTTCCTGCAGTTTTCACTGTAAAACCGATTTGGGGCTAGTACCTCCCCATATATATGTATGGAGTGGAGTTTGCAACTGACAAGAAACTTTGTGTTCCCTACAAGCTAGGTGAAGGACGGGTTTCACACACACTTATCTCTCAGAACTTAGCATGTGGAGAGACGTTCGTTCATCTAGCACAAAGGGATCGGGTTGCAGGAGAAACTTTTACTCTGGTTTCTCAGTCTGTTTCCTAGTGCCGGTTGAAATTCCTGCAGTTTTCACTGTAAAACCGAGTTGGAGCTAGTACCTCCCCATATATATGTATGGAGTGGAGTTTGCAACTGACAAGAAACTTTGTGTTCCCAACAAGCTAGGTGAAGGACGGCTTTCACACACACTTATCTCTCAGAACTGAGCATGTGGAGAGACGTTCGTTCATCTAGCACAAAGGGAACGGTTTGCAGGGGAAACTATTACTCTGGTTTCTCAGTCTGTTTCCTAGTGCCGGTTTGAAGTTCCTGCAGTTTTCACTGTAAAACCGAGTTGGAGCTAGTACCTCCCCATATATATGTATGGAGTGGAGTTTGCAACTGAAAAGAAACTTAGTGTTCCCAACAAGCTAGGTGAAGGACGGCTTTCACACACACTTATCTCTCAGAACTGAGCATGTGGAGAGACGTTCGTTCATCTAGCACAAAGGGAACGGGTTGCAGGAGAAACTTTTACTCTGGTTTCTCAGTCTGTTTCCTAGTGCCGGTTTGAAGTTCCTGCAGTTTTCACTGTAAAACCGAGTTGGAGCTAGTACCTCCCCATATATATGTATGGAGTGGAGTTTGCAACTGAAAAGAAACTTTGTGTTCCCAACAAGCTAGTTGAAGGACGGCTTTCACACACACTTATAAATCAGAACTGAGCATGTGGAGAGACGTTCGTTCATCTAGCACAAAGGGAACGGGTTGCAGAAGAAACTTTTACTCAGGTTTCTCAGTCTGTTTCCAAGAGCCGGTTTGAAGTTCCTGCAGTTTTCACTGTAAAACCGAGTTGGAGCTAGTACCTCCCCATATATACGTATGGAGTGGAGTTTGCAACTGAAAAGAAACTTTGTGTTCCCAACAAGCTATGTGAAGGACGGCTTTCACACACACATATCTCTCAGAACCTAGCATGTGGAGAGAAGTTCGTTCATCTAGCACAAAGGGATCGGGTTGCAGGAGAAACAATTACTCTGGTTTCTCAGTCTGTTTCCTAGTGCCGGTTTGAAGTTCCTGCATTTTTCACTGTAAAACCGAGTTGGAGCTAGTACCTCCCCATATATATGTAAGGATTGGAGTTTGCAACTGAAAAGAAACTTTGTGTTCCCAACAAGCTAGGTGAAGGACGGCTTTCACACACAATTATCTCTCAGAACTGACCATGTGGAGAGACGTTCGTTCATCTAGCACAAAGGGAACGGGTTGCAGGAGAAACTTTTACTCTGGTTTCTCAGTCTGTTTCCTAGTGCCGGTTTGAAGTTCCTGCAGTTTTCACTGTAAATCCGAGTTGGAGCTAGTACCTCCCCATATATATGTAAGGAGTGGAGTTTGCAACTGAAAAGAATCTTTGTGTTCCCAACAAGCTAGGTGAAGGACGGCTTTCACACACAATTATCTCTCAGAACTGAGCATGTGGAGAGACGTTCGTTCATCTAGCACAAATGGAACGGGTTGCAGGAGAAACTTTTACTCTGGTTTCTCAGTCTGTTTCCTAGTGCCGGTTTGAAGTTCCTGCAGTTTTCACTGTAAAACCGTGTTGGAGCTAGTACCTCCCCATATATATATATGGAGTGGAGTTTGCAACTGAAAAGAATCTTTGTGTTCCCAACAAGCTAGGTGAAGGACGGCTTTCACACACACTTATCTCTCAGAACTGAGCATGTGGAGAGACGTTCGTTCATCTAGCACAAAGGGAACGGGTTGCAGGAGAAACTTTTACTCTGGTTTCTCAGTCTGTTTCCTAGTGCCGGTTTGAAGTTCCTGCAGTTTTCACTGTAAAACCGAGTTGGAGCTAGTACCTCCCCATATATATGTATGGAGTGGAGTTTGCAACTGAAAAGACACTTTGTGTTCCCAACAAGCTATGTGAAGGACGGCTTTCACACACACATATATCTCAGAACCTAGCATGTGGAGAGACGTTCGTTCATCTAGCACAAAGGGAACGGGTGGCAGGAGAAACATTTACTCTGGTTTCTCAGTCTGTTTCCTAGGGCCGGTTTGAAGTTCCTGCAGTTTTCACTGTAAAACCGATTTGGAGCTAGTACCTCCCCATATATATGTATGGAGTGGAGTTTGCAACTGACAAGAAACTTTGTGTTCCCAACAAGCTAGGTGAAGGACGGGTTTCACACACACTTATCTCTCAGAACTGAGCATGTGGAGAGACGTTCGTTCATCTAGCACAAAGGGATCGGGTTGCAGGAGAAACTTTTACTCTGGTTTCTCAGTCTGTTTCCTCGTGCCGGTTTGAAGTTCCTGCAGTTTTCACTGTAAAACCGAGTTGGAGCTAGTATCTCCCCATATATATGTATGGAGTGGAGTTTGCAACTGACAAGAAACTTTGTGTTCCCAACAAGCTAGGTGAAGGACGGGTTTCACACACACTTATCTCTCAGAACTGAGCATGTGGAGAGACGTTCGTTCATCTAGCACAAAGGGAACGGTTTGCAGGGGAAACTATTACTCTGGTTTCTCAGTCTGTTTCCTAGTGCCGGTTTGAAGTTCCTGCAGTTTTCACTGTAAAACCGAGTTGGAGCTAGTACCTCCCCATATATATGTATGGAGTGGAGTTTGCAACTGAAAAGAAACTTAGTGTTCCCAACAAGCTAGGTGAAGGACGGCTTTCACACACACTTATCTCTTAGAACTGAGCATGTGGAGAGACGTTCGTTCATCTAGCACAAATGGAACGGGTTGCAGGAGAAACTTTTACTCTGGTTTCTCAGTCTGTTTCCTAGTGCCGGTTTGAAGTTCCTGCAGTTTTCACTGTAAAACCGAGTTGGAGCTAGTACCTCCCCATATATATGTATGGAGTGGAGTTTGCAACTGAAAAGAAACTTTGTGTTCCCAACAAGCTAGTTGAAGGACGGCTTTCACACACACTAATAACTCAGAACTGAGCATGTGGAGAGACGTTCGTTCATCTAGCACAAAGGGAACGGGTTGCAGAAGAAACTTTTACTCAGGTTTCTCAGTCTGTTTCCAAGAGCCTGTTTGAAGTTCCTGCAGTTTTCACTGTAAAACCGAGTTGGAGCTAGTACCTCCCCATATATATGTAAGGAGTGGAGTTTGCAACTGAAAAGAATCTTTGTGTTCACAACAAGCTAGGTGAAGGACGGCTTTCACACACACTTATCACTCAGAACTGAGCATGTGGAGAGACGTTCGTTCATCTAGCACAAAGGGAACGGGTTTCAGGAGAAACTTTTACTCTGGTTTCTCAGTATGTTTCCTAGTGCCGGTTTGAAGTTCCTGCAGTTTTCACTGTAAAATCGATTTGGAGCTATTACCTCCCCATATATATGTATGGAGTGGAGTTTGCAACTGAAAAGAAACTTTGTGTTCCCAACAAGCTTGGTGAAGGTCGGCTTTCACACACACTTATCTCTCAGAACTGAGCATGTGGAGAGACGTTCGTTCATCTAGCACCAAGGGAACGGTTTGCGGGGAAACATTTACTCTGGTTTCTCAGTCTGTTTCCTAGTGCCGGTTTAAATTTCCTGCAGTTTTCACTGTAAAACCGAGTTGGAGCTAGTACCTCCCCATATATATGTATGGAGTGGAGTTTGCAACTGAAAAGAAACTTAGTGTTCCCAACAAGCTAGGTGAAGGACGGCTTTCACACACACTTATCTCTCAGAACTGAGCATGTGGAGAGACGTTCGTTCATCTAGCACAAAGGGAACGGGTTGAAGGAGAAACTTTTACTCTGGTTTCTCAGTCTGTTTCCTAGTGCCGGTTTGAAGTTCCTGCAGTTTTCACTGTAAAACCGAGTTGGAGCTAGTACCTCCCCATATATATGTATGGAGTGGAGTTTGCAACTGAAAAGAAACTTTGTGTTCCCAACAAGCTAGTTGAAGGACGGCTTTCACACACACTTATAACTCAGAACTGAGCATGTGGAGAGACGTTCGTTCATCTAGCTCAAAGGGAACGGGTTGCAGAAGAAACTTTTACTCAGGTTTCTCAGTCTGTTTCCAAGAGCCGGTTTGAAGTTCCTGCAGTTTTCACTGTAAAACCGAGTTGGAGCTAGTACCTCCCCATATATATGTATGGAGTGGAGTTTGCAACTGAAAAGAAACTTTGTGTTCCCAACAAGCTAGGTGAAGGACGGCTTTCACACACACATATCACTCAGAACTGAGCATGTGGAGAGACGTTCGTTCATCTAGCACAAAGGGAACGGGTTGCAGAAGAAACTTTTACTCAGGTTTCTCAGTCTGTTTCCAAGAGCCGGTTTGAAGTTCCTGCAGTTTTCACAGTAAAACCGATTTGGAGCTATTACCTCCCCATATATATGTATGGAGTGTAGTTTGCAACTGAAAAGAAACTTTGTGTTCCCAACAAGCTAGGTGAAGGACGGCTTTCACACACACTTATCTCTCAGAACTTAGCATGTGGAGAGACGTTCGTTCATCTACCACCAAGGGAACGGTTTGCGGGGAAACATTTACTCTGGTTTCTCAGTCTGTTTCCTAGTGCCGGTTTAAAGTTCCTGCAGTTTTCACTGTAAAACCGAGTTGGAGCTAGTACCTCCCCATATATATGTATGGAGTGGAGTTTGCAACTGAAAAGACACTTTGTGTTCCCAACAAGCTATGTGAAGGACGGCTTTCACACACACATATCTCTCAGAACCTAGCATGTGGAGAGACGTTCGTTCATCTAGCACAAAGGGAACGGGTTGCAGGAGAAACATTTACTCTGGTTTCTCAGTCTGTTTCCTAGTGCCGGTTTGAAGTTCCTGCAGTTTTCACTGTAAAACCGAGTTGGAGCTAGTACCTCCCCATATATATGTATGGAGTGGAGTTTGCAACTGAAAAGACACTTTGTGTTCCCAACAAGCTATGTGAAGGACGGCTTTCACACACACATATATCTCAGAACCTAGCATGTGGAGAGACGTTCGTTCATCTAGCACAAAGGGAACGGGTGGCAGGAGAAACATTTACTCTGGTTTCTCAGTCTGTTTCCTAGGGCCGGTTTGAAGTTCCTGCAGTTTTCACTGTAAAACCGATTTGGAGCTAGTACCTCCCCATATATATGTATGGAGTGGAGTTTGCAACTGACAAGAAACTTTGTGTTCCCAACAAGCTAGGTGAAGGACGGGTTTCACACACACTTATCTCTCAGAACTGAGCATGTGGAGAGACGTTCGTTCATCTAGCACAAAGGGATCGGGTTGCAGGAGAAACTTTTACTCTGGTTTCTCAGTCTGTTTCCTCGTGCCGGTTTGAAGTTCCTGCAGTTTTCACTGTAAAACCGAGTTGGAGCTAGTATCTCCCCATATATATGTATGGAGTGGAGTTTGCAACTGACAAGAAACTTTGTGTTCCCAACAAGCTAGGTGAAGGACGGGTTTCACACACACTTATCTCTCAGAACTGAGCATGTGGAGAGACGTTCGTTCATCTAGCACAAAGGGAACGGTTTGCAGGGGAAACTATTACTCTGGTTTCTCAGTCTGTTTCCTAGTGCCGGTTTGAAGTTCCTGCAGTTTTCACTGTAAAACCGAGTTGGAGCTAGTACCTCCCCATATATATGTATGGAGTGGAGTTTGCAACTGAAAAGAAACTTAGTGTTCCCAACAAGCTAGGTGAAGGACGGCTTTCACACACACTTATCTCTTAGAACTGAGCATGTGGAGAGACGTTCGTTCATCTAGCACAAATGGAACGGGTTGCAGGAGAAACTTTTACTCTGGTTTCTCAGTCTGTTTCCTAGTGCCGGTTTGAAGTTCCTGCAGTTTTCACTGTAAAACCGAGTTGGAGCTAGTACCTCCCCATATATATGTATGGAGTGGAGTTTGCAACTGAAAAGAAACTTTGTGTTCCCAACAAGCTAGTTGAAGGACGGCTTTCACACACACTAATAACTCAGAACTGAGCATGTGGAGAGACGTTCGTTCATCTAGCACAAAGGGAACGGGTTGCAGAAGAAACTTTTACTCAGGTTTCTCAGTCTGTTTCCAAGAGCCTGTTTGAAGTTCCTGCAGTTTTCACTGTAAAACCGAGTTGGAGCTAGTACCTCCCCATATATATGTAAGGAGTGGAGTTTGCAACTGAAAAGAATCTTTGTGTTCACAACAAGCTAGGTGAAGGACGGCTTTCACACACACTTATCACTCAGAACTGAGCATGTGGAGAGACGTTCGTTCATCTAGCACAAAGGGAACGGGTTTCAGGAGAAACTTTTACTCTGGTTTCTCAGTATGTTTCCTAGTGCCGGTTTGAAGTTCCTGCAGTTTTCACTGTAAAATCGATTTGGAGCTATTACCTCCCCATATATATGTATGGAGTGGAGTTTGCAACTGAAAAGAAACTTTGTGTTCCCAACAAGCTTGGTGAAGGTCGGCTTTCACACACACTTATCTCTCAGAACTGAGCATGTGGAGAGACGTTCGTTCATCTAGCACCAAGGGAACGGTTTGCGGGGAAACATTTACTCTGGTTTCTCAGTCTGTTTCCTAGTGCCGGTTTAAATTTCCTGCAGTTTTCACTGTAAAACCGAGTTGGAGCTAGTACCTCCCCATATATATGTATGGAGTGGAGTTTGCAACTGAAAAGAAACTTAGTGTTCCCAACAAGCTAGGTGAAGGACGGCTTTCACACACACTTATCTCTCAGAACTGAGCATGTGGAGAGACGTTCGTTCATCTAGCACAAAGGGAACGGGTTGAAGGAGAAACTTTTACTCTGGTTTCTCAGTCTGTTTCCTAGTGCCGGTTTGAAGTTCCTGCAGTTTTCACTGTAAAACCGAGTTGGAGCTAGTACCTCCCCATATATATGTATGGAGTGGAGTTTGCAACTGAAAAGAAACTTTGTGTTCCCAACAAGCTAGTTGAAGGACGGCTTTCACACACACTTATAACTCAGAACTGAGCATGTGGAGAGACGTTCGTTCATCTAGCTCAAAGGGAACGGGTTGCAGAAGAAACTTTTACTCAGGTTTCTCAGTCTGTTTCCAAGAGCCGGTTTGAAGTTCCTGCAGTTTTCACTGTAAAACCGAGTTGGAGCTAGTACCTCCCCATATATATGTATGGAGTGGAGTTTGCAACTGAAAAGAAACTTTGTGTTCCCAACAAGCTAGGTGAAGGACGGCTTTCACACACACATATCACTCAGAACTGAGCATGTGGAGAGACGTTCGTTCATCTAGCACAAAGGGAACGGGTTGCAGAAGAAACTTTTACTCAGGTTTCTCAGTCTGTTTCCAAGAGCCGGTTTGAAGTTCCTGCAGTTTTCACAGTAAAACCGATTTGGAGCTATTACCTCCCCATATATATGTATGGAGTGTAGTTTGCAACTGAAAAGAAACTTTGTGTTCCCAACAAGCTAGGTGAAGGACGGCTTTCACACACACTTATCTCTCAGAACTTAGCATGTGGAGAGACGTTCGTTCATCTACCACCAAGGGAACGGTTTGCGGGGAAACATTTACTCTGGTTTCTCAGTCTGTTTCCTAGTGCCGGTTTAAAGTTCCTGCAGTTTTCACTGTAAAACCGAGTTGGAGCTAGTACCTCCCCATATATATGTATGGAGTGGAGTTTGCAACTGAAAAGACACTTTGTGTTCCCAACAAGCTATGTGAAGGACGGCTTTCACACACACATATCTCTCAGAACCTAGCATGTGGAGAGACGTTCGTTCATCTAGCACAAAGGGAACGGGTTGCAGGAGAAACATTTACTCTGGTTTCTCAGTCTGTTTCCTAGTGCCGGTTTGAAGTTCCTGCAGTTTTCACTGTAAAACCGAGTTGGAGCTAGTACCTCCTCATATATATGTAAGGATTGGAGTTTGCAACTGAAAAGAAACTTTGTGTTCCCAACAAGCTAGGTGAAGTACGGCTTTCACACACACTTATCTCTCAGAACTGAGCATGTGGAGAGACGTTCGTTCATCTAGCACAAAGGGAACGGGTTGCAGGAGAAACTTTTACTCTGGTTTCTCAGTCTGTTTCCTAGTGCCGGTTTGAAGTTCCTGCAGTTTTCACTGTAAATCCGAGTTGGAGCTAGTACCTCCCCATATATATGTAAGGAGTGGAGTTTGCAACTGAAAAGAATCTTTGTGTTCCCAACAAGCAAGGTGAAGGACGGCTTTCACACACATTTATCTCTCAGAACTGAGCATGTGGAGAGACATTCGTTCATCTAGCACAAAGGGAACGGGTTGCAGGGGAAACTTTTACTCTGGTTTCTCAGTCTGTTTCCTAGTGCCGGTTTGAAGTTCCTGCAGTTTTCACTGTAAAACCGTGTTGGAGCTAGTACCTCCCCATATATATATATGGAGTGGAGTTTGCAACTGAAAAGAATCTTTGTGTTCCCAACAACCTAGGTGAAGGACGGCTTTCACACACACTTATCTCTCAGAACTGAGCATGTGGAGAGACGTTCGTTCATCTAGCACAAAGGGAACGGGTTGCAGGAGAAACTTTTACTCTGGTTTCTCAGTCTGTTTCCTAGTGCCGGTTTGAAGTTCCTGCAGTTTTCACTGTAAAACCGAGTTGGAGCTAGTACCTCCCCATATATATGTATGGAGTGGAGTTTGCAACTGAAAAGAAACTTTGTGTTCCCAACAAGCTATGTGAAGGACGGCTTTCACACACACATATATCTCAGAACCTAGCATGTGGAGAGACGTTCGTTCATCTAGCACAAATGGAACGGGTTGCAGGAGAAACATTTACTCTGGTTTCTCAGTCTGTTTCCTAGGGCCGGTTGGAAGTTCCTGCAGTTTTCACTGTAAAACCGATTTGGAGCTATTACCAATCGATATATATGTATGGAGTGGAGTTAGCAACTGACAAGAAACTTTGTGTTCCCAACAAGCTAGGTGAAGGACCGGTTTCACACACACTTATCTCTCAGAACTGAGCATGTGGAGAGACGTTCGTTCATCTAGCACAATGGGATCGGGTTGCAGGAGAAACTTTTACTCTGGTTTCTCAGTCTGTTTCCTAGTGCCGGTTTGAAGTTCCTGCAGTTTTCACTGTAAAACCGAGTTGGAGCTAGTACCTCCCCATATATATGTATGGAGTGGAGTTTGCAACTGACAAGAAACTTTGTGTTCCCAACAAGCTAGGTGAAGGACGGGTTTCACACACACTTATCTCTCAGAACTGAGCATGTGGAGAGACGTTCGTTCATCTAGCACAAAGGGAACGGTTTGCAGGGGAAACTATTACTCTGGTTTCTCAGTCTGTTTCCTAGTGCCGGTTTGAAGTTCCTGCAGTTTTCACTGTAAAACCGAGTTGGAGCTAGTACCTCCCCATATATATGTATGGAGTGGAGTTTGCAACTGAAAAGAAACTTAGTGTTCCCAACAAGCTAGGTGAAGGACGGCTTTCACACACACTTATCTCTTAGAACTGAGCATGTGGAGAGACGTTCGTTCATCTATCACAAAGGGAACGGGTTGCAGAAGAAACTTTTACTCAGGTTTCTCAGTCTGTTTCCAAGAGCCGGTTTGAAGTTCCTGCAGTTTTCACTGTAAAACCGAGTTGGAGCTAGTACCTCCCCATATATATGTATGGAGTGGAGCTTGCATCTGAAAAGAAACTTTGTGTTCCCAACAAGCTAGGTGAAGGACGGCTTTCACACACACTTATCACTCAGAACTGAGCATGTGGAGAGACGTTCGTTCATCTAGCACAAAAGGAACGGGTTTCAGGAGAAACTTTTACTCTGGTTTCTCAGTCTGTTTCCTAGTGCCGGTTTGAAGTTCCTGCAGTTTTCACTGTAAAACCGATTTGGAGCTATTACCTCCATATATATATGTATGGAGTGGAGTTTGCAACTGAAAAGAAACTTTGTGTTCCCAACAAGCTAGGTGAAGGACGGCTTTCACACACACTTATCTCTCAGAACTGAGCATGTGGAGAGACGTTCGTTCATCTAGCACCAAGGGAACGGTTTGCGGGGAAACATTTACTCTGGTTTCTCAGTCTGTTTCCTAGTGCCGGTTTAAAGTTCCTGCAGTTTTCACTGTAAAACCGAGTTGGAGCTAGTACCTCCCCATATATATGTATGGAGTGGAGTTTGCAACTGAAAAGAAACTTTGTGTTCCCAACAAGCTAGGTGAAGGGCGGCTTTCACACACACTTATATCTCAGAAGAGAGCATGTGGAGAGACTTTCGTTCATCTAGCACAAAGGGAACGGGTTGCAGGAGAAACTTTTACTCTGGTTTCTCAGTCTGTTTCCTAGTGCCGGTTTGAAGTTCCTGCAGTTTTCACTGTAAAACCTTGTTGGAGCTAGTACCTCCCCATATATATATATGGAGTGAGTTTGCAACTGAAAAGAATCTTTGTGTTCCCAACAAGCTAGGAGAAGGACGGCTTTCACACACACTTATCTCTCAGAACTGAGCATGTGGAGAGACGTTCGTTCATCTAGCACAAAGGGAACGGGTTGCAGGAGAAACTTTTACTCTGGTTTCTCAGTATGTTTCCTAGTGCCGGTTTGAAGTTCCTGCAGTTTTCACTGTAAAACCGAGTTGGAGCTAGTACCTCCCCATATATATGTATGGAGTGGAGTTTGCAACTGAAAAGACACTTTGTGTTCCCAACAAGCTATATGAAGGACGGCTTTCACACACACATATATCTCAGAAACTAGCATGTGGAGATACGTTCGTTCATCTAGCACAAAGGGAACGGGTTGCAGGAGAAACATTTACTCTGGTTTCTCAGTCTGTTTCCTAGTGCCGGTTTGAAGTTCCTGCAGTTTTCACTGTAAAACCGAGTTGGAGCTAGTACCTCCCCATATATATGTATGGAGTGGAGTTTGCAACTGAAAAGAAACTTAGTGTTCCCAACAAGTTAGGTGAAGGACGTCTTTCACACACACTTATCTCTCAGATCTGAGCATGTGGAGAGACGTTCGTTCATCTAGGACAAAGGGAACGGGTTGCAGGAGAAACTTTTAATCTGGTTTCTCAGTCTGTTTCCTAGGGCCGGTTTGAAGTTCCTGCAGTTTTCACTGTAAAACCGATTTGGAGCTAGTACCTCCCCATATATATGTATGGAGTGGAGTTTGCAACTGAAAAGAAACTTTGTGTTCCCAACAAGCTAGGTGAAGGACGGCTTTCACACACACTTATCTCTCAGAACTGAGCATGTGGAGAGACGTTCGTTCATCTAGCACAAAGGGAACGGGTTGCAGGAGAAACTTTTACTCTGGTTTCTCAGTCTGTTTCCTAGTGCCGGTTTGAAGTTCCTGCAGTTTTCACTGTAAAACCGAGTTGGAGCTAGTACTTCCCCATATATATGTATGGAGTGGAGTTTGCAACTGAAAAGACACTTTGTGTTCCCAACAAGATATGTGAAGAACGGCTTTCACACACACATATCTCTCAGAACCTAGCATGTGGAGAGACGTTCGTTCATCTAGCACAAAAGGAACGGGTTGCAGGAGAAACATTTACTCTGGTTTCTCAGTCTGTTTCCTAGTGCCGGTTTGAAGTTCCTGCAGTTTTCACTGTAAAACCGAGTTGGAGCTAGTACCTCCCCATATATATGTATGGAGTGGAATTTGCAACTGAAAAGAAACTTTGTTTTCCCAACAAGCTAGGTGAAGGGCGGCTTTCACACACAATTATATCTCAGAACAGAGCATGTGGAGAGACGTTCGTTCATCTAGCACAAATGGAACGGGTTGCAGGAGAAACTTTTACTCTGGTTTCTCAGTCTGTTTCCTAGTGCCGGTTTGAAGTTCCTGCAGTTTTCACTGTAAAACCTTGTTGGAGCTAGTACCTCCCCATATATATATATGGAGTGAGTTTGCAACTGAAAAGAATCTTTGTTTTCCCAACAAGCTAGGTGAAGGACGGCTTTCACACACACTTATCTCTCAGAACTGAGCATGTGGAGAGACGTTCGTTCATCTAGCACAAAGGGAACGGGTTGCAGGAGAAACTTTTACTCTGGTTTCTCAGTATGTTTCCTAGTGCTGGTTTGAAGTTCCTGCAGTTTTCACTGTAAAACCGAGTTGGAGCTAGTACCTCCCCATATATATGTATGGAGTGGAGTTTGCAACTGAAAAGACACTTTGTGTTCCCAACAAGCTATGTGAAGGACGGCTTACACACACACATATATCTCAGAACCTAGCATGTGGAGAGACGTTCGTTCATCTAGCACAAAGGGAACGGGTTGCAGGAGAAACATTTACTCTGGTTTCTCAGTCTGTTTCCTAGTGCCGGTTTGAAGTTCCTGCAGTTTTCACTGTAAAACCGATTTGGAGCTAGTACCTCCCCATATATATGTATGGAGTGGAGTTTGCAACTGAATAGAAACTTAGTGTTCCCAACAAGTTAGGTGAAGGACGTCTTTCACACACACTTATCTCTCAGATCTGAGCATGTGGAGAGACGTTCGTTCATCTAGGACAAAGGGAACGGGTTGCAGGAGAAACTTTTAATCTGGTTTCTCAGTCTGTTTCCTAGGGCCGGTTTGAAGTTCCTGCAGTTTTCACTGTAAAACCGATTTGGAGCTAGTACCTCCCCATATATATGTATGGAGTGGAGTTTGCAACTGACAAGAAATTTGTGTTCCCAACAAGCTAGTTGAAGGACGGCTTTCACACACAATTATCTCTCAGAACTGAGCATGTGGAGAGACGATCGTTCATCTAGCACAAAGGGAACGGGTTGCAGGAGAAACATTTACTCTGGTTTCTCAGTCTGTTTCCTAGTGCCGGTTTGAAGTTCCTGCAGTTTTCACTGTAAAACCGAGTTGGAGCTAGTACCTCCCCATATATATGTATGGAGAGGAGTTTGCAACTGAAAAGACACTTTGTGTTCCCAACAAGCTATGTGAAGGACGGCTTTCACACACACATATCTCTCAGAACCTAGCATGTGGAGAGACGTTCGTTCATCTAGCACAAAGGGAACGGGTTGCAGGAGAAACATTTACTCTGGTTTCTCAGTCTGTTTCCTAGTGCCGGTTTGAAGTTCCTGCAGTTTTCACTGTAAAACCGAGTTGGAGCTAGTACCTCCCCATATATATGTATGGAGTGGAGTTTGCAACTGAAAAGAAACTTAGTGTTCCCAACAAGTTAGGTGAAGGACGTCTTTCATACACACTTATCTCTCAGAACTGAGCATGTGGAGAGACGTTCGTTCACCTAGCACAAAAGGAACGCGTTGCAGGAGAAACTTTTACTCTGGTTTCTCAGTCTGTTTCCTAGTGCCGGTTAGAAGTTCCTGCAGTTTTCACTGTAAAACCGAGTTGGAGCTAGTACCTCCCCATTTATATGTATGGAGTGGAATTTGCAACTGAAAAGACACTTTGTGTTCCCAACAAGCTAGGTGAAGGACGGCTTTCACACACACTTATCTCTCAGAACTGAGCATGTGGAGAGACGTTCGTTCATCTAGCACAAAGGGAACGGGTTGCAGGAGAAACTTTTACTCTGGTTTCTCAGTCTGTTTCCTAGTGCCGGTTTGAAGTTCCTGCAGTTTTCACTGTAAAACCGAGTTGGAGCTAGTACCTCCCCATATATATGTATGGAGTGGAGTTTGCAACTGAAAAGACACTTTGTGTTCCCAACAAGCTAGGTGAAGGGCGGCTTTCACACACACATATCTCTCAGAACTGAGCATGTGGAGAGACGTTCGTTCATCTAGCACAAAGGGAACGGGTTGCAGGAGAAACTTTTACTCTGGTTTCTCAGTCTGTTTCCTAGTGCCGGTTTGAAGTTCCTGCAGTTTTCACTGTAAAACCGAGTTGGAGCTAGTACCTCCCCATATATATGTATGGAGTGGAGTTTGCAACTGAAAAGACACTTTGTTTTCCCAACAAGCTAGGTGAAGGACGGCTTTCACACACACTTATCTCTCAGAACTGAGCATGTGGAGAAACGTTCGTTCATCTAGCACAAAGGGAACGGGTTGCAGGAGAAACTTTTACTCTGGTTTCTCAGTCTGTTTCCTAGTGCCGGTTTGAAGTTCCTGCATTTTTCACTGTAAAACCGAGTTGGAGCTAGTACCTCCCCATATATATGTATGGAGTGGAGTTTGCAACTGAAAAGACACTTTGTGTTCCCAACATGCTAGGTGAAGGACGGCTTTCACACACATTTATCTCTCAGAACTGAGCATGTGGAGAGACGTTCGTTCATCTAGCACAAAGGGAACGGGTTGCAGGAGAAACTTTTACTCTGGTTTCTCAGTCTGTTTCCTAGTGCCGGTTTGAAGTTCCTGCAGTTTTCACTGTAAAACCGATTTGGAGCTAGTACCTCCCCATATATATGTATGGAGTGGAGTTTGCAACTGAAAAGACACTTTGTGTTCCCAACAAGCTAGGTGAAGGACGGCTTTCACACACACTTATCTCTCAGAACTGAGCATGTGGAGAGACGTTCGTTCATCTAGCACAAAGGGAACGATTTGCAGGAGAAACTTTTACTCTGTTTTCTCAGTCTGTTTCCTAGTGCCGGTATGAAGTTCCTGCAGTTTTCACTGTAAAACCGATTTGGAGCTAGTACTTCCCCATATATATGTATGGAGTGGAGTTTGCAACTGAAAAGAATCTTTGTGTTCCCAACAAGCTAGGTGAAGTACGGCTTTCACACACACATATCTCTCAAAACTGAGCATGTGGAGAGACTTTCGTTCATCTAGCACAAAGGGAACGGGTTGCAGGGGAAACATTTACTCTGGTTTCTCAGTCTGTTTCCTAGTGTCGGTTTGAAGTTCCTGCAGTTTTCACTGTAAAACCGAGTTGGAGCTAGTACCTCCCCATATATATGTATGGAGTGGAGTTTGCAACTGAAAGGAAACTTTGTGTTCCCAACAAGATAGGTGAAGGACGGCTTTCACACGCACTTATCTCTCAGAACTGAGCATGTGGAGAGACGTTCGTTCATCTAGCACAAAGGGAACTGGTTGCAGGAGAAACTTTTACTCTGGTTTCTCAGTCTGTTTCCTAGTGCCGTTTTGAAGTTCCTGCAGTTTTCACTGTAAAACCGAGTTGGAGCTAGTCCCTCCCCATATATTTGTATGGAGTGGAGTTTGCAACTGAAAAGAAACTTTGTGTTCCCAACAATCTAGGTGAAGGACGGGTTTCACACACATTTATCTCTCAGAACTGAGCATGTGGAGAGACTTTCGTTCATCTAGCACAAAGGGAACGGGTTGCAGGAGAAACTTTTACTCTGGTTTCTCAGTCTGTTTCCTAGTGCCGGTTTGAAGTTCCTGCATTTTTCACTGTAAAACCGAGTTGGAGCTAGTACCTCCCCATATATATGTATGGAGTGGAGTTTGCAACTGAAAAGACACTTTGTGTTCCCAACATGCTAGGTGAAGGACGGCTTTCACACACACTTATCTCTCAGAACTGAGCATGTGGAGAGACGTTCGTTCATCTAGCACAAAGGAACGGGTTGCAGGAGAAACTTTTACTCTGGTTTCTCAGTCTGTTTCCTAGTGCCGGTTTGAAGTTCCTGCATTTTTCACTGTAAAACCGATTTGGAGCTAGTACCTCCCCATATATATGTATGGAGTGGAGTTTGCAACTGAAAAGACACTTTGTGTTCCCAACAAGCTAGGTGAAGGACGGCTTTCACACACACTTATCTCTCAGAACTGAGCATGTGGAGAGACGTTCGTTCATCTAGCAAAAAGGGAACGGTTTGCAGGAGAAACTTTTACTCTGTTTTCTCAGTCTGTTTCCTAGTGCCAGTTTGAAGTTCCTGCAGTTTTCACTGTAAAACCGATTTGGAGCTAGTACCTCCCCATATATATGTATGGAGTGGAGTTTGCAACTGAAAAGAATCTTTGTGTTCCCAACAAGCTAGGTGAAGGACGGCTTTCACACACACATATCTCTCAGAACTGAGCATGTGGAGAGACGTTCGTTCATCTAGCACAAAGGGAACGGGTTGCAGGGGAAACATTTACTCTGGTTTCTCAGTCTGTTTCCTAGTGCCGGTTTGAAGTTCCTGCAGTTTTCACTGTAAAACCGAGTTGGAGCTAGTACCACCCCATATATATGTATGGAGTGGAGTTTGCAACTGAATGGAAACTTTGTGTTCCCAACAAGATAGGTGAAGGACGGCTTTCACACGCACTTATCTCTCAGAACTGAGCATGTGGAGAGACGTTCGTTCATCTAGCACAAAGGGAACGGGTTGCAGGAGAAACTTTTACTCTGGTTTCTCAGTCTGTTTCCTAGTGCCGGTTTGAAGTTCCTGCAGTTTTCACTGTAAAACCGAGTTGGAGCTAGACCCTCCCCATATATTTGTATGGAGTGGAGTTTGCAACTGAAAAGAAACTTTGTGTTCCCAACAATCTAGGTGAAGGACGGGTTTCACACACATTTACCTCTCAGAACTGAGCATGTGGAGAGACTTTCGTTCATCTAGCACAAAGGGAACGGGTTGCAGGAGAAACTTTTACTCTGGTTTCTCAGTCTGTTTCCTAGTGCCGGTTTGAAGTTCCTGCAGTTTTCACTGTAAAACCGAGTTGGAGCTAGTCCCTCCCCATATATATGTATGGAGTGGAGTTTGCAACTGAAAAGAGTCTTTGTGTTCCCAACAAGCTAGGTGAAGGACGGCTTTCACACACACTTATCTCTCAGAACTGAGCATGTGGAGAGACGTTCGTTCATCTAGCACAAAGGGAACGGGTTGCAGGAGAAACTTTTACTCTGGTTTCTCAGTCTGTTTCCTAGTGCCGGTTTGAAGTTCCTGAAGTTTTCACTGTAAATCCGAGTTGGAGCTAGTCCCTACCCATATATAAATATGGAGTGGAGTTTGCAACTGAAAAGAAACTTTGTGTTCCCAACAACCTAGGTGAAGGACGGTTTTCACACACACTTATCTCTCAGAACTGAGCATGTGGAGAGACGTTCGTTCATCTAACACAAAGGGAACGGGTTGCAGGAGTAACTTTTACTCTGGTTTCTCAGTCTGTTTCCTAGTTCCGGTTTGAATTTCCTGCAGTTTTCACTGTAAAACCGATTTGGAGCTAATCCCTCCCCATATATATGTATAGAGTGGAGATTGCAACTGAAAAGAAACTTTGTGTTCCCAACAAGCAAGGTGAAGGACGGCTTTCTCACACACTTATCTCTCAGGACTGAGCATGTGGAGAGTCTTTCGTTCATCTAGCACAAAGGGAACGGGTTGCAGGAGAAACTTTTACTCTGGTTTCTCAGTCTGTTTCCTAGTGCCGGTTTGAAGTTCCTGCAGTTTTCACTGTAAAACCGAGTTGGAGTTAGTACCTCCCCATATATATGTATGGAGTGGAGTTTGCAACTGAAAAGAAACTTTGTGTTCCCAACAAGCTAGTTGAATGACGGCTTTCACACACACATATCTCTCAGAACTGAGCATGTGGAGAGACGTTCGTTCATCTAGCACAAAGGGAACGGGTTGCAGGGGAAACATTTACTCTGCTTTCTCAGTCTGTTTCCTAGTGCCGGTTTGAAGTTCCTGCAGTTTTCACTGTAAAACCGAGTTGGAGCTAGTACCTCCCCATATATATGTATGGAGTGGAGTTTGCAACTGAAAAGACACTTTGTGTTCCCAACAAGCTAGGTGAAGTACGGCTTTCACACACACTTATCTCTCAGAACTGAGCATGTGGAGAGACGTTTGTTCATCTAGCACAAAGGGAACGGGTTGCAGGAGAAACTTTTACTCTGTTTTCTCAGTCTGTTTCCTAGTGCCGGTTTGAAGTTCCTGCAGTTTTCACTGTAAAACCGATTTGGAGCTAGTACCTCCCCATATATATGTATGGAGTGGAGTTTGCAACTGAAAAGAAACTTTGTGTTCCCAACAAGCTAGGTGAAGGACGGCTTTCACACACACTTATCTCTCAGAACTGAGCATGTGGAGAGACGTTCGTTCATCTAGCACAAAGGGAACGGGTTGCAGGAGAAACTTTTACTCTGGTTTCTCAGTCTGTTTCCTAGTGCCGGTTTGAAGTTCCTGCAGTTTTCACTGTAAAACCGAGTTGGAGCTAGTACCTCCCCATATATATGTATGGAGTGGAGATGCAACTGAAAAGAAACTTTGTGTTCCCAACAAGCTAGGTGAAGGACGGCTTTCACACACACTTATCTCTCAGAACTGAGCATGTGGTGAGACGTTCGTTCATCTAGAACAAAGGGAACGGGTTGCAGGAGAAATTTTACTCTGGTTTCTCAGTCTGTTTCCTAGTGCCGGTTTGAAGTTCCTGCAGTTTTCACTGTAAAACCGAGTTGGAGTTAGTACCTCACCATATATATGTATGGAGTGGTGTTTGCAACTGAAAAGAAACTTTGTGTTCCCAACAAGCTAGTTGAATGACGGCTTTCACACACACATATCTCTCAGAACTGAGCATGTGGAGAGACGTTCGTTCATCTAGCACAAAAGGAACGGGTTGCAGGAGAAACTTTTACTCTGGTTTCTCAGTCTGTTTCCTAGTGCCGGTTTGAAGTTCCTGCAGTTTTCACTGTAAAACCGAGTTGGAGCTAGTACCTCCCCATATATATGTATGGAGTGGAGTTTGCAACTGAAAAGACACTTTGTGTTCCCAACAAGCTAGGTGAAGGACGGCTTTCACACACACTTATCTCTCAGAACTGAGCATGTGGAGAGACGTTCGTTCATCTAGCACAAAGGGAACGGGTTGCAGGAGAAACTTTTACTCTGTTTTCTCAGTCTGTTTCCTAGTGCCGGTTTGAAGTTCCTGCAGTTTTCACTGTAAAACCGATTTGGAGCTAGTACCTCCCCATATATATGTATGGAGTGGAGTTTGCAACTGAAAAGAATCTTTGTGTTCCCAACAAGCTAGGTGAAGGACGGCTTTCACACACACATATCTCTCAGAAATGAGCATGTGGAGAGACGTTCGTTCATCTAGCACAAAGGGAACGGGTTGCAGGGGAAACATTTACTCTGGTTTCTCAGTCTGTTTCCTAGTGCCGGTTTGAAGTTCCTGCAGTTTTCACTGTAAAACCGAGTTGGAGCTAGTACCTCCCCATATATATGTATGGAGTGGAGTTTGCAACTGAAAGGAAACTTTGTGTTCCCAACAAGATAGGTGAAGGACGGCTTTCACACGCACTTATCTCTCAGAACTGAGCATGTGGAGAGACGTTCGTTCATCTAGCACAAAGGGAACGGGTTGCAGGAGAAACTTTTACTCTGTTTTCTCAGTCTGTTTCCTAGTGCCGGTTTGAAGTTCCTGCAGTTTTCACTGTAAAACCGATTTGGAGCTAGTACCTCCCCATATATATGTATGGAATGGAGTTTGCAACTGAAAAGAAACTTTGTGTTCCCAACAAGCTAGGTGAAGGACGGCTTTCACACACACTTATCTCTCAGAACTGAGCATGTGGAGAGACGTTCGTTCATCTAGCACAAAGGGAACGGGTTGCAGGAGAAACTTTTACTCTGGTTTCTCAGTCTGTTTCCTAGTGCCGGTTTGAAATTCCTGCAGTTTTCACTGTAAAACCGAGTTGGAGCTAGTACCTCCCCATATATATGTATGGAGTGGAGATGCAACTGAAAAGAAACTTTGTGTTCCCAACAAGCTAGGTGAAGGACGGCTTTCACACACACTTATCTCTCAGAACTGAGCATGTGGTGAGACGTTCGTTCATCTAGAACAAAGGGAACGGGTTGCAGGAGAAATTTTACTCTGGTTTCTCAGTCTGTTTCCTAGTGCCGGTTTGAAGTTCCTGCAGTTTTCAATGTAAAACCGAGTTGGAGTTAGTACCTCACCATATATATGTATGGAGTGGTGTTTGCAACTGAAAAGAAACTTTGTGTTCCCAACAAGCTTGTTGAATGACGGCTTTCACACACACATATCTCTCAGAACTGAGCATGTGGAGAGACGTTCGTTCATCTAGCACAAAAAGAACGGGTTGCAGGAGAAACTTTTACTCTGGTTTCTCAGTCTGTTTCCTAGTGCCGGTTTGAAGTTCCTGCAGTTTTCACTGTAAAACCGAGTTGGAGCTAGTACCTCCCCATATATATGTATGGAGTGGAGTTTGCAACTGAAAGGAAACTTTGTGTTCCCAACAAGATAGGTGAAGGACGGCTTTCACACGCACTTATCTCTCAGAACTGAGCATGTGGAGAGACGTTCGTTCATCTAGCACAAAGGGAACGGGTTGCAGGAGAAACTTTTACTCTGGTTTCTCAGTCTGTTTCCTAGTGCCGGTTTGAAGTTCCTGCAGTTTTCACTGTAAAACCGAGTTGGAGCTAGTCCCTCCCCATATATTTGTATGGAGTGGAGTTTGCAACCTAAAAGAAACTTTGTGTTCCCAACAAGCTAGGTGAAGGACGGGTTTCACACACATTTATCTCTCAGAACTGAGCATGTGGAGAGACGTTCGTTCATCTAGCACAAAGGGAACGGGTTGCAGGAGAAACTTTTACTCTGGTTACTCAGTCTGTTTCCTAGTGCCGGTTTGAAGTTCCTGCAGTTTTCACTGTAAAACCGAGTTGGAGCTAGTCCCTCCCCATATATATGTATGGAGTGGAGTTTGCAACTGAAAAGAGACTTTGTGTTCCCAACAAGCTAGGTGAAGGACGGCTTTCACACACACTTATCTATCAGAACTGAGCATGTGGAGAGACGTTCGTTCATCTAGCACAAAGGGAACGGGTTGCAGGAGAAACTTTTACTCTGGTTTCTCAGTCTGTTTCCTAGTGCCGGTTTGAAGTTCCTGCAGTTTTCACTGTAAAACCGAGTTGGAGCTAGTACCTCCCCATATATATGTATGGAGTGGAGTTTGCAACTGAAAAGAAACTTTGTGTTCCTAACAAGCTAGGTGAAGGACGGCTTTCACACACAATTATCTCTCAGAACTGACCATGTGGAGAGACGTTCTTTCATCTAGCACAAAGGGAACGGGTTGCAGGTGTAACTTTTACTCTGGTTTCTCAGTCTGTTTCTTAGTGCCGGTTTGAATTTCCTGCAGTTTTCACTGTAAAATCGATTTGGAGCTAATCCCTCCCCATATATATTTATAGAGTGGAGTTTGCAACTGAAAAGAAACTTTGTGTTCCCAACAAGCAAGGTGAAGGACGGCTTTCACACACACTTATCCCTCAGAACTGAGCATGTGGAGAGTCGTTCGTTCATCTAGCACAAAGGGAACGGGTTGCAGGGGAAACATTTACTCTGGTTTCTCAGTCTGTTTCCTAGTGCCGGTTTGAAGTTCCTGCAGTTTTCACTGTAAAACCGAGTTGGAGCTAGTCCCTCCCCATATATATGTATGGAGTGGAGTTTGCAACTGACAAGAAACTTTGTGTTCCCAACAAGCTAGGTGAAGGACGGCTTTCACACACACTTATCTGTCAGAACTGAGCATGTGGAGAGACGTTCGTTCATCTAGCACAAAGGGAACGGGTTGCAGGAGAAACTTTTACTCTGGTTTCTCTGTCTGTTTCCTAGTGCCGGTTTAAAGTTCCTGCAGTTTTCACTGTAAAACCGAGTTGGAGCTAGTCCCTCCCCATATATATGTATGGAGTGGAGTTTGCAACTGAAAAGAAACTTTGTGTTCCTAACAAGCAAGGTGAAGGACGGCTTTCACACACACTTATCTCTCAGAACTGAGCATGTGGTGTGTCGTTCGTTCATGTAGTACAAAGGGAACGGGTTGCAGGAGAAACTTTTCTCTGGTTTCTCAGTCTGTTTCCTAGTGCCGGTTTGAATTTCCTGCAGTTTTCACTGTAAAACCGAGTTGGAGCTAGTCCCTCCCCATATATATATATGGAGTGGAGTTTGCAACTGAAAAGAAACTTTGTGTTCCTAACAAGCAAGGTGAATGACGGCTTTCACACACACTTATCACTCAGAACTGAGCATGTGGAGAGACTTTCGTTCATCTAGCACAAAAGGAACGGGATGCAGGAAAAACTTTTACTCTGGTTTCTCTGTCTGTTTCCTAGTGCCGGTTTGAAGTTCCTGCAGTTTTCACTGTAAAACCGAGTTGGAGCTAGTCCCACCCCATATATATGTGTGGAGTGGAGTTTGCAACTGAAAAGAAACTTTGTGTTCCTAACAAGCAAGGTGAAGGACGGCTTTCACACGCACTTATCTCTCAGAACTGAGCATGTGGAGTGTCGTTCGTTCATCTAGCACTAAGGGAACGGGTTGCAGGAGAAACTTTTACTCTGGTTTCTCAGTCTGTTTCCTAGTGCCGGTTTGAAGTTCCATCAGTTTTCACTGTAAAACCGAGTTGGAGCTAGTTCCTCCCCATATATATGTATGGAGTGGAGTTTGCAACTGACAAGAAACTTTGTGTTCCCAACAAGCTAGGTGAAGGACGGCTTTCACACACACTTATATCTCAGAACTGAGCATGTGGAGAGACGTTCGTTCATCTAGCACAAATTGAAGGGGTTGCAGGAGAAACTTTTACTCTGGTTTCTCAGTCTGTTTCCTAGTGCCGGTTTGAAGTTCCTGCAGTTTTCACTGTAAAACCGAGTTGGAGTTAGTACCTCCCCATATATATGTATGGAGTGGAGTTTGCAACTGAAAAGAAACTTTGTGTTCCCAACAAGCTAGTTGAATGACGGCTTTCACACACACATATCTCTCAGAACTGAGCATGTGGAGAGACGTTCGTTCATCTAGCACAAAGGGAACGGGTTGCAGGGGAAACTTTTACTCTGGTTTCTCAGTCTGTTTCCTAGTGCCGGTTTGAAGTTCTTGCAGTTTTCACTGTAAAACCGAGTTGGAGCTAGTACCTTCCCGTATATATGTATGGAGTGGAGTTTGCAACTGAAAAGAAACTTTGTGTTCCCAACAAGATAGGTGAAGGACGGCTTTCACACGCACTTATCTCTCAGAACTGAGCATGTGGAGAGACGTTCGTTCATCTAGCACAAAGGGAACGCGTTGGAGGAGAAACTTTTACTCTGGTTTCTCAGTCTGTTTCCTAGTGCCGGTTTGAAGTTCCTGCAGTTTTCACTGTAAAACCGAGTTGGAGCTAGTACCTCCCCATATATATGTATGGAGTGGAGTTTGCAACTGAAAAGAAACTTTGTGTTCCCAACAAGCTAGGTGAAGGACGGCTTTCACACACACTTATCTCTCAGAACTGAGCATGTGGAGAGACGTTCGTTCATCTAGCACAAAGGGAACAGGTTGCAGGAGAAACTTTTACTCTGGTTTCTCAGTCTGTTTCCTAGTGCCGGTTTAAAGTTCCTGCAGTTTTCACTTTAAAACCGAGTTGGAGTTAGTACCTCCCCATATATATGTATGGAGTGGAGTTTGCAACTGAAAAGAAACTTTGTGTTCCCAACAAGCTAGGTGAAGGACGGCTTTCACACGCACTTATCACTCAGAACTGAACATATGGAGAGACGTTCGTTCATCTAGAACAAAGGGAACGGGTTGCAGGAGAAACTTTTACTCTGGTTTCTCAGTCTGTTTCCTAGTGCCGGTTTGAAGTTCCTGCAGTTTTCACTGTAAAACCGAGTTGGAGCTAGTACCTCACCATATATATGTATGGAGTGGAGTTTGCAACTGAAAAGACACTTTGTGTTCCCAACAAGCTAGGTGAAGGACGGCTTTCACACACACTTATCTCTCAGAACTGAGCATGTGGGGAGACGTTCGTTCATCTAGCACAAAGGGAACGGGTTGCAGGAGAAACTTTTACTCTGGTTTCTCAGTCTGTTTCCTAGTGCCGGTTTGAAGTTCCTGCAGTTTTCACTGTAAAACCGATTTGGAGCTAGTACCTCCCCATATATATGTATGGAGTGGAGTTTGCAACTGAAAAGAATCTTTGTGTTCCCAACAAGCTAGGTGAAGGACGGCTTTCACACGCACTTATCTCTCAGATCTGAGCATGTGGGGAGACGTTCGTTCATCTAGCACAAAGGGAACGGGTTGCAGGAGAAACTTTTACTCTGGTTTCTCAGTCTGTTTCCTAGTGCCGGTTTGAAGTTCCTGCAGTTTTCACTGTAAAACCGATTTGGAGCTAGTACCTCCCCATATATATGTATGGAGTGGAGTTTGCAACTGAAAAGAATCTTTGTGTTCCCAACAAGCTAGGTGAAGGACGGCTTTCACACACACTTATCTCTCAGAAATGAGCATGTGGAGAGACTTTCGTTCATCTAGCACAAAGGGAACGGGTTGCAGGTGAAACTTTTACTCTGGTTTCTCAGTCTGTTTCCTAGTGCCGGTTTGAAGTTCCTGCAGTTTTCACTGTAAAACCGAGTTGGAGCTAGTACCTCCCCATATATATGTATGGAGTGGAGATGCAACTGAAAAGAAACTTTGTGTTCCCAACAAGCTAGGTGAAGGACGGCTTTCACACACACTTTTCTCTCTGAACTGAGCATGTGGAGAGACGTTCGTTCATCTAGCACAAAGGGAACGGGTTGCAGGAGAAACTTTTACTCTGGTTTCTCAGTCTGTTTCCTAGTGCCGGATTGAAGTTCCTGCAGTTTTCACTGTAAAACCGAGTTGGAGTTAGTACCTCCCCATATATATGTATGGAGTGGAGTTTGCAACTGAAAAGAAACTTTGTGTTCCCAACAAGATAGGTGAAGGACGGCTTTCACACGCACTTATCTCTCAGAACTGAGCATGTGGAGAGACGTTCGTTCATCTAGCACAAAGGGAACGGGTTGCAGGAGAAACTTTTACTCTGGTTTCTCTGTCTGTTTCCTAGTGCCGGTTTGAAGTTCCTGCAGTTTTCACTGTAAAACCGAGTTGGAGCTAGTCCCTCCCCATATAATTGTATGGAGTGGAATTTGCAACTGAAAAGAAACTTTGTGTTCCCCACAAGCTTGGTGAAGGACGGGTTTCACACACACTTATCTCTCAGAACTGAGCATGTGGAGAGACGTTCGTTCATCTAGCAAAAAGGGAACGGGTTGCAGGAGTAACTTTTACTCTGGTTTCTCAGTCTGTTTCCTAGTGCCGGTTTGAAGTTCCTGCAGTTTTCACTGTAAAACCGAGTTGGAGCTAGTCCCTCCCCATATATATGTATGGAGTGGAGTTTGCAACTGAAAACAAATTTTGTGTTCCCAACAAGCTAGGTGAAGGACGGGTTTCACACACTTATCTCTCAGAACTGAGCATGTGGAGAGACGTTCGTTCATCTAGCACAAAGGGAACGGGTTGCAGGAGTAACTTTTACTCTGGTTTCTCAGTCTGTTTCCTAGTGCCGGTTTGAATTTCCTGCAGTTTTCACTGTAAAACCGATTTGGAGCTAATCCCTCCCCATTTATATGTATGGAGTGGAGTTTGCAACTGAAAAGAAACTTTGTGTTCCCAACAAGCAAGGTGAAGGACGGCTTTCACACACACTTATCTCTCAGAACTGAGCATGTGGAGAATCGTTCGTTCATCTAGCACAAAGGGAACGGGTTGCAGGAGAAACTTTTACTCTGGTTTCTCAGTCTGTTTCCTAGTGCCGGTTTGAAGTTCCTGCAGTTTTCACTGTAAAACCGAGTTGGAGCTAGTCCCTCCCCATATATATGTATGGAGTGGAGTTTGCAACTGACAAGAAACTTTGTGTTCCCAACAAGCTAGGTGAAGGACGGCTTTCACACACACTTATCTCTCAGAACTGAGCATGTGGAGAGACGTTCGTTCATCTAGCACAAAGGGAACGGGTTGCAGGAGAAACTTTTACTCTGGTTTCTCAGTCTGTTTCCTAGTGCCGGTTTGAAGTTCCTGAAGTTTTCACTGTAAATCCGAGTTGGAGCTAGTCCCTACCCATATATAAATATGGAGTGGAGTTTGCAACTGAAAAGAAACTTTGTGTTCCCAACAACCTAGGTGAAGGACGGTTTTCACACACACTTATCTCTCAGAACTGAGCATGTGGAGAGACGTTCGTTCATCTAGCACAACGGGAACGGGTTGCAGGAGTAACTTTTACTCTGGTTTCTCAGACTGTTTCCTAGTTCCGGTTTGAATTTCCTGCAGTTTTCACTGTAAAACCGATTTGGAGCTAATCCCTCCCCATATATATGTATAGAGTGGAGTTTGCAACTGAAAAGAAACTTTGTGTTCCCAACAAGCAAGGTGAAGGACGGCTTTCTCACACACTTATCTCTCAGGACTGAGCATGTGGAGAGTCTTTCGTTCATCTAGCACAAAGGGAACGGGTTGCAGGAGAAACTTTTACTCTGGTTTCTCAGTCTGTTTCCTAGTGCCGGTTTGAAGTTCCTGCAGTTTTCACTGTAAAACCGAGTTGGAGTTAGTACCTCCCCATATATATGTATGGAGTGGAGTTTGCAACTGAAAAGAAACTTTGTGTTCCCAACAAGCTAGTTGAATGACGGCTTTCACACACACATATCTCTCAGAACTGAGCATGTGGAGAGACGTTCGTTCATCTAGCACAAAGGGAACGGGTTGCAGGGGAAACATTTACTCTGCTTTCTCAGTCTGTTTCCTAGTGCCGGTTTGAAGTTCCTGCAGTTTTCACTGTAAAACCGAGTTGGAGCTAGTACCTCCCCATATATATGTATGGAGTGGAGTTTGCAACTGAAAAGACACTTTGTGTTCCCAACAAGCTAGGTGAAGTACGGCTTTCACACACACTTATCTCTCAGAACTGAGCATGTGGAGAGACGTTCGTTCATCTAGCACAAAGGGAACGGGTTGCAGGAGAAATTTTACTCTGGTTTCTCAGTCTGTTTCCTAGTGCCGGTTTGAAGTTCCTGCAGTTTTCACTGTAAAACCGAGTTGGAGTTAGTACCTCACCATATATATGTATGGAGTGGTGTTTGCAACTGAAAAGAAACTTTGTGTTCCCAACAAGCTAGTTGAATGACGGCTTTCACACACACATATCTCTCAGAACTGAGCATGTGGAGAGACGTTCGTTCATCTAGCACAAAAGGAACGGGTTGCAGGAGAAACTTTTACTCTGGTTTCTCAGTCTGTTTCCTAGTGCCGGTTTGAAGTTCCTGCAGTTTTCACTGTAAAACCGAGTTGGAGCTAGTACCTCCCCATATATATGTATGGAGTGGAGTTTGCAACTGAAAAGACACTTTGTGTTCCCAACAAGCTAGGTGAAGGACGGCTTTCACACACACTTATCTCTCAGAACTGAGCATGTGGAGAGACGTTCGTTCATCTAGCACAAAGGGAACGGGTTGCAGGAGAAACTTTTACTCTGGTTTCTCAGTCTGTTTCCTAGTGCCGGTTTGAAGTTCCTGCAGTTTTCACTGTAAAACCGAGTTGGAGCTAGTACCTCCCCATATATATGTATGGAGTGGAGATGCAACTGAAAAGAAACTTTGTGTTCCCAACAAGCTAGGTGAAGGACGGCTTTCACACACACTTATCTCTCAGAACTGAGCATGTGGTGAGACGTTCGTTCATCTAGAACAAAGGGAACGGGTTGCAGGAGAAATTTTACTCTGGTTTCTCAGTCTGTTTCCTAGTGCCGGTTTGAAGTTCCTGCAGTTTTCACTGTAAAACCGAGTTGGAGTTAGTACCTCACCATATATATGTATGGAGTGGTGTTTGCAACTGAAAAGAAACTTTGTGTTCCCAACAAGCTAGTTGAATGACGGCTTTCACACACACATATCTCTCAGAACTGAGCATGTGGAGAGACGTTCGTTCATCTAGCACAAAAGGAACGGGTTGCAGGAGAAACTTTTACTCTGGTTTCTCAGTCTGTTTCCTAGTGCCGGTTTGAAGTTCCTGCAGTTTTCACTGTAAAACCGAGTTGGAGCTAGTACCTCCCCATATATATGTATGGAGTGGAGTTTGCAACTGAAAAGACACTTTGTGTTCCCAACAAGCTAGGTGAAGGACGGCTTTCACACACACTTATCTCTCAGAACTGAGCATGTGGAGAGACGTTCGTTCATCTAGCACAAAGGGAACGGGTTGCAGGAGAAACTTTTACTCTGTTTTCTCAGTCTGTTTCCTAGTGCCGGTTTGAAGTTCCTGCAGTTTTCACTGTAAAACCGATTTGGAGCTAGTACCTCCCCATATATATGTATGGAGTGGAGTTTGCAACTGAAAAGAATCTTTGTGTTCCCAACAAGCTAGGTGAAGGACGGCTTTCACACACACATATCTCTCAGAAATGAGCATGTGGAGAGACGTTCGTTCATCTAGCACAAAGGGAACGGGTTGCAGGGGAAACATTTACTCTGGTTTCTCAGTCTGTTTCCTAGTGCCGGTTTGAAGTTCCTGCAGTTTTCACTGTAAAACCGAGTTGGAGCTAGTACCTCCCCATATATATGTATGGAGTGGAGTTTGCAACTGAAAGGAAACTTTGTGTTCCCAACAAGATAGGTGAAGGACGGCTTTCACACGCACTTATCTCTCAGAACTGAGCATGTGGAGAGACGTTCGTTCATCTAGCACAAAGGGAACGGGTTGCAGGAGAAACTTTTACTCTGTTTTCTCAGTCTGTTTCCTAGTGCCGGTTTGAAGTTCCTGCAGTTTTCACTGTAAAACCGATTTGGAGCTAGTACCTCCCCATATATATGTATGGAGTGGAGTTTGCAACTGAAAAGAAACTTTGTGTTCCCAACAAGCTAGGTGAAGGACGGCTTTCACACACACTTATCTCTCAGAACTGAGCATGTGGAGAGACATTCGTTCATCTAGCACAAAGGGAACGGGTTGCAGGAGAAACTTTTACTCTGGTTTCTCAGTCTGTTTCCTAGTGCCGGTTTGAAATTCCTGCAGTTTTCACTGTAAAACCGAGTTGGAGCTAGTACCTCCCCATATATATGTATGGAGTGGAGATGCAACTGAAAAGAAACTTTGTGTTCCCAACAAGCTAGGTGAAGGACGGCTTTCACACACACTTATCTCTCAGAACTGAGCATGTGGTGAGACGTTCGTTCATCTAGAACAAAGGGAACGGGTTGCAGGAGAAATTTTACTCTGGTTTCTCAGTCTGTTTCCTAGTGCCGGTTTGAAGTTCCTGCAGTTTTCAATGTAAAACCGAGTTGGAGTTAGTACCTCACCATATATATGTATGGAGTGGTGTTTGCAACTGAAAAGAAACTTTGTGTTCCCAACAAGCTAGTTGAATGACGGCTTTCACACACACATATCTCTCAGAACTGAGCATGTGGAGAGACGTTCGTTCATCTAGCACAAAAGGAACGGGTTGCAGGAGAAACTTTTACTCTGGTTTCTCAGTCTGTTTCCTAGTGCCGGTTTGAAGTTCCTGCAGTTTTCACTGTAAAACCGAGTTGGAGCTAGTACCTCCCCATATATATGTATGGAGTGGAGTTTGCAACTGAAAAGACACTTTGTGTTCCCAACAAGATAGGTGAAGGACGGCTTTCACACGCACTTATCTCTCAGAACTGAGCATGTGGAGAGACGTTCGTTCATCTAGCACAAAGGGAACGGGTTGCAGGAGAAACTTTTACTCTGGTTTCTCAGTCTGTTTCCTAGTGCCGGTTTGAAGTTCCTGCAGTTTTCACTGTAAAACCGAGTTGGAGCTAGTCCCTCCCCATATATTTGTATGGAGTGGAGTTTGCAACCTAAAAGAAACTTTGTGTTCCCAACAAGCTAGGTGAAGGACGGGTTTCACACACATTTATCTCTCAGAACTGAGCATGTGGAGAGACGTTCGTTCATCTAGCACAAAGGGAACTGGTTGCAGGAGAAACTTTTACTCTGGTTACTCAGTCTGTTTCCTAGTGCCGGTTTGAAGTTCCTGCAGTTTTCACTGTAAAACCGAGTTGGAGTTAGTACCTCACCATATATATGTATGGAGTGGAGTTTGCAACTGAAAAGAGACGTTGTGTTCCCAACAAGCTAGGTGAAGGACGGCTTTCACACACACTTATCTATCAGAACTGAGCATGTGGAGAGACGTTCGTTCATCTAGCACAAAGGGAACGGGTTGCAGGAGAAACTTTTACTCTGGTTTCTCAGTCTGTTTCCTAGTGCCGGTTTGAAGTTCCTGCAGTTTTCACTGTAAAACCGAGTTGGAGCTAGTACCTCCCCATATATATGTATGGAGTGGAGTTTGCAACTGAAAAGAAACTTTGTGTTCCTAACAAGCTAGGTGAAGGACGGCTTTCACACACAATTATCTCTCAGAACTGACCATGTGGAGAGACGTTCTTTCATCTAGCACAAAGGGAACGGGTTGCAGGTGTAACTTTTACTCTGGTTTCTCAGTCTGTTTCTTAGTGCCGGTTTGAATTTCCTGCAGTTTTCACTGTAAAACCGAGTTGGAGCTAGTCCCTCCCCATATATTTGTATGGAGTGGAGTTTGCAACCTAAAAGAAACTTTGTGTTCCCAACAAGCTAGGTGAAGGACGGGTTTCACACACATTTATCTCTCAGAACTGAGCATGTGGAGAGACGTTCGTTCATCTAGCACAAAGGGAACTGGTTGCAGGAGAAACTTTTACTCTGGTTACTCAGTCTGTTTCCTAGTGCCGGTTTGAAGTTCCTGCAGTTTTCACTGTAAAACCGAGTTGGAGCTAGTACCTCACCATATATATGTATGGAGTGGAGTTTGCAACTGAAAAGAGACTTTGTGTTCCCAACAAGCTAGGTGAAGGACGGCTTTCACACACACTTATCTATCAGAACTGAGCATGTGGAGAGACGTTCGTTCATCTAGCACAAAGGGAACGGGTTGCAGGAGAAACTTTTACTCTGGTTTCTCAGTCTGTTTCCTAGTGCCGGTTTGAAGTTCCTGCAGTTTTCACTGTAAAACCGAGTTGGAGCTAGTACCTCCCCATATATATATATGGAGTGGAGTTTGCAACTGAAAAGAAACTTTGCGTTCCTAACAAGCTAGGTGAAGGACGGCTTTCACACACAATTATCTCTCAGAACTGACCATGTGGAGAGACGTTCTTTCATCTAGCACAAAGGGAACGGGTTGCAGGTGTAACTTTTACTCTGGTTTCTCAGTCTGTTTCTTAGTGCCGGTTTGAATTTCCTGCAGTTTTCACTGTAAAATCGATTTGGAGCTAATCCCTCCCCATATATATTTATAGAGTGGAGTTTGCAACTGAAAAGAAACTTTGTGTTCCCAACAAGCAAGGTGAAGGACGGCTTTCACACACACTTATCCCTCAGAACTGAGCATGTGGAGAGTCGTTCGTTCATCTAGCACAAAGGGAACGGGTTGCAGGGGAAACATTTACTCTGGTTTCTCAGTCTGTTTCCTAGTGCCGGTTTGAAGTTCCTGCAGTTTTCACTGTAAAACCGAGTTGGAGCTAGTCCCTCCCAATATATATGTATGGAGTGGAGTTTGCAACTGAAAAGAAACTTTGTGTTCCCAACAAGCTAGGTGAAGGACGGCTTTCACACACACTTATCTGTCAGAACTGAGCATGTGGAGAGACGTTCGTTCATCTAGCACAAAGGGAACGGGTTGCAGGAGAAACTTTTACTCTGGTTTCTCAGTCTGTTTCCTAGTGCCGGTTTGAAGTTCCATCAGTTTTCACTGTAAAACCGAGTTGGAGCTAGTTCCTCCCCATATATATGTATGGAGTGGAGTTTGCAACTGACAAGAAACTTTGTGTTCCCAACAAGCTAGGTGAAGGACGGCTTTCACACACACTTATATCTCAGAACTGAGCATGTGGAGAGACGTTCGTTCATCTAGCACAAATTGAAGGGGTTGCAGGAGAAACTTTTACTCTGGTTTCTCAGTCTGTTTCCTAGTGCCGGTTTGAAGTTCCTGCAGTTTTCACTGTAAAACCGAGTTGGAGTTAGTACCTCCCCATATATATGTATGGAGTGGAGTTTGCAACTGAAAAGAAACTTTGTGTTCCCAACAAGCTAGTTGAATGACGGCTTTCACACACACATATCTCTCAGAACTGAGCATGTGGAGAGACGTTCGTTCATCTAGCACAAAGGGAACGGGTTGCAGGGGAAACTTTTACTCTGGTTTCTCAGTCTGTTTCCTAGTGCCGGTTTGAAGTTCTTGCAGTTTTCACTGTAAAACCGAGTTGGAGCTAGTACCTTCCCGTATATATGTATGGAGTGGAGTTTGCAACTGAAAAGAAACTTTGTGTTCCCAACAAGATAGGTGAAGGACGGCTTTCACACGCACTTATCTCTCAGAACTGAGCATGTGGAGAGACGTTCGTTCATCTAGCACAAAGGGAACGCGTTGGAGGAGAAACTTTTACTCTGGTTTCTCAGTCTGTTTCCTAGTGCCGGTTTGAAGTTCCTGCAGTTTTCACTGTAAAACCGAGTTGGAGCTAGTACCTCCCCATATATATGTATGGAGTGGAGTTTGCAACTGAAAAGAAACTTTGTGTTCCCAACAAGCTAGGTGAAGGACGGCTTTCACACACACTTATCTCTCAGAACTGAGCATGTGGAGAGACGTTCGTTCATCTAGCACAAAGGGAACAGGTTGCAGGAGAAACTTTTACTCTGGTTTCTCAGTCTGTTTCCTAGTGCCGGTTTAAAGTTCCTGCAGTTTTCACTTTAAAACCGAGTTGGAGTTAGTACCTCCCCATATATATGTATGGAGTGGAGTTTGCAACTGAAAAGAAACTTTGTGTTCCCAACAAGCTAGGTGAAGGACGGCTTTCACACGCACTTATCACTCAGAACTGAACATATGGAGAGACGTTCGTTCATCTAGAACAAAGGGAACGGGTTGCAGGAGAAACTTTTACTCTGGTTTCTCAGTCTGTTTCCTAGTGCCGGTTTGAAGTTCCTGCAGTTTTCACTGTAAAACCGAGTTGGAGCTAGTACCTCACCATATATATGTATGGAGTGGAGTTTGCAACTGAAAAGACACTTTGTGTTCCCAACAAGCTAGGTGAAGGACGGCTTTCACACACACTTATCTCTCAGAACTGAGCATGTGGGGAGACGTTCGTTCATCTAGCACAAAGGGAACGGGTTGCAGGAGAAACTTTTACTCTGGTTTCTCAGTCTGTTTCCTAGTGCCGGTTTGAAGTTCCTGCAGTTTTCACTGTAAAACCGATTTGGAGCTAGTACCTCCCCATATATATGTATGGAGTGGAGTTTGCAACTGAAAAGAATCTTTGTGTTCCCAACAAGCTAGGTGAAGGACGGCTTTCACACGCACTTATCTCTCAGATCTGAGCATGTGGGGAGACGTTCGTTCATCTAGCACAAAGGGAACGGGTTGCAGGAGAAACTTTTACTCTGGTTTCTCAGTCTGTTTCCTAGTGCCGGTTTGAAGTTCCTGCAGTTTTCACTGTAAAACCGATTTGGAGCTAGTACCTCCCCATATATATGTATGGAGTGGAGTTTGCAACTGAAAAGAATCTTTGTGTTCCCAACAAGCTAGGTGAAGGACGGCTTTCACACACACTTATCTCTCAGAAATGAGCATGTGGAGAGACTTTCGTTCATCTAGCACAAAGGGAACGGGTTGCAGGTGAAACTTTTACTCTGGTTTCTCAGTCTGTTTCCTAGTGCCGGTTTGAAGTTCCTGCAGTTTTCACTGTAAAACCGAGTTGGAGCTAGTACCTCCCCATATATATGTATGGAGTGGAGATGCAACTGAAAAGAAACTTTGTGTTCCCAACAAGCTAGGTGAAGGACGGCTTTCACACACACTTTTCTCTCTGAACTGAGCATGTGGAGAGACGTTCGTTCATCTAGCACAAAGGGAACGGGTTGCAGGAGAAACTTTTACTCTGGTTTCTCAGTCTGTTTCCTAGTGCCGGATTGAAGTTCCTGCAGTTTTCACTGTAAAACCGAGTTGGAGTTAGTACCTCCCCATATATATGTATGGAGTGGAGTTTGCAACTGAAAAGAAACTTTGTGTTCCCAACAAGATAGGTGAAGGACGGCTTTCACACGCACTTATCTCTCAGAACTGAGCATGTGGAGAGACGTTCGTTCATCTAGCACAAAGGGAACGGGTTGCAGGAGAAACTTTTACTCTGGTTTCTCTGTCTGTTTCCTAGTGCCGGTTTGAAGTTCCTGCAGTTTTCACTGTAAAACCGAGTTGGAGCTAGTCCCTCCCCATATAATTGTATGGAGTGGAATTTGCAACTGAAAAGAAACTTTGTGTTCCCCACAAGCTTGGTGAAGGACGGGTTTCACACACACTTATCTCTCAGAACTGAGCATGTGGAGAGACGTTCGTTCATCTAGCAAAAAGGGAACGGGTTGCAGGAGTAACTTTTACTCTGGTTTCTCAGTCTGTTTCCTAGTGCCGGTTTGAAGTTCCTGCAGTTTTCACTGTAAAACCGAGTTGGAGCTAGTCCCTCCCCATATATATGTATGGAGTGGAGTTTGCAACTGAAAACAAATTTTGTGTTCCCAACAAGCTAGGTGAAGGACGGGTTTCACACACTTATCTCTCAGAACTGAGCATGTGGAGAGACGTTCGTTCATCTAGCACAAAGGGAACGGGTTGCAGGAGTAACTTTTACTCTGGTTTCTCAGTCTGTTTCCTAGTGCCGGTTTGAATTTCCTGCAGTTTTCACTGTAAAACCGATTTGGAGCTAATCCCTCCCCATTTATATGTATGGAGTGGAGTTTGCAACTGAAAAGAAACTTTGTGTTCCCAACAAGCAAGGTGAAGGACGGCTTTCACACACACTTATCTCTCAGAACTGAGCATGTGGAGAATCGTTCGTTCATCTAGCACAAAGGGAACGGGTTGCAGGAGAAACTTTTACTCTGGTTTCTCAGTCTGTTTCCTAGTGCCGGTTTGAAGTTCCTGCAGTTTTCACTGTAAAACCGAGTTGGAGCTAGTCCCTCCCCATATATATGTATGGAGTGGAGTTTGCAACTGACAAGAAACTTTGTGTTCCCAACAAGCTAGGTGAAGGACGGCTTTCACACACACTTATCTCTCAGAACTGAGCATGTGGAGAGACGTTCGTTCATCTAGCACAAAGGGAACGGGTTGCAGGAGAAACTTTTACTCTGGTTTCTCAGTCTGTTTCCTAGTGCCGGTTTGAAGTTCCTGAAGTTTTCACTGTAAATCCGAGTTGGAGCTAGTCCCTACCCATATATAAATATGGAGTGGAGTTTGCAACTGAAAAGAAACTTTGTGTTCCCAACAACCTAGGTGAAGGACGGTTTTCACACACACTTATCTCTCAGAACTGAGCATGTGGAGAGACGTTCGTTCATCTAGCACAACGGGAACGGGTTGCAGGAGTAACTTTTACTCTGGTTTCTCAGACTGTTTCCTAGTTCCGGTTTGAATTTCCTGCAGTTTTCACTGTAAAACCGATTTGGAGCTAATCCCTCCCCATATATATGTATAGAGTGGAGTTTGCAACTGAAAAGAAACTTTGTGTTCCCAACAAGCAAGGTGAAGGACGGCTTTCTCACACACTTATCTCTCAGGACTGAGCATGTGGAGAGTCTTTCGTTCATCTAGCACAAAGGGAACGGGTTGCAGGAGAAACTTTTACTCTGGTTTCTCAGTCTGTTTCCTAGTGCCGGTTTGAAGTTCCTGCAGTTTTCACTGTAAAACCGAGTTGGAGTTAGTACCTCCCCATATATATGTATGGAGTGGAGTTTGCAACTGAAAAGAAACTTTGTGTTCCCAACAAGCTAGTTGAATGACGGCTTTCACACACACATATCTCTCAGAACTGAGCATGTGGAGAGACGTTCGTTCATCTAGCACAAAGGGAACGGGTTGCAGGGGAAACATTTACTCTGCTTTCTCAGTCTGTTTCCTAGTGCCGGTTTGAAGTTCCTGCAGTTTTCACTGTAAAACCGAGTTGGAGCTAGTACCTCCCCATATATATGTATGGAGTGGAGTTTGCAACTGAAAAGACACTTTGTGTTCCCAACAAGCTAGGTGAAGTACGGCTTTCACACACACTTATCTCTCAGAACTGAGCATGTGGAGAGACGTTCGTTCATCTAGCACAAAGGGAACGGGTTGCAGGAGAAATTTTACTCTGGTTTCTCAGTCTGTTTCCTAGTGCCGGTTTGAAGTTCCTGCAGTTTTCACTGTAAAACCGAGTTGGAGTTAGTACCTCACCATATATATGTATGGAGTGGTGTTTGCAACTGAAAAGAAACTTTGTGTTCCCAACAAGCTAGTTGAATGACGGCTTTCACACACACATATCTCTCAGAACTGAGCATGTGGAGAGACGTTCGTTCATCTAGCACAAAAGGAACGGGTTGCAGGAGAAACTTTTACTCTGGTTTCTCAGTCTGTTTCCTAGTGCCGGTTTGAAGTTCCTGCAGTTTTCACTGTAAAACCGAGTTGGAGCTAGTACCTCCCCATATATATGTATGGAGTGGAGTTTGCAACTGAAAAGACACTTTGTGTTCCCAACAAGCTAGGTGAAGGACGGCTTTCACACACACTTATCTCTCAGAACTGAGCATGTGGAGAGACGTTCGTTCATCTAGCACAAAGGGAACGGGTTGCAGGAGAAACTTTTACTCTGGTTTCTCAGTCTGTTTCCTAGTGCCGGTTTGAAGTTCCTGCAGTTTTCACTGTAAAACCGAGTTGGAGCTAGTACCTCCCCATATATATGTATGGAGTGGAGATGCAACTGAAAAGAAACTTTGTGTTCCCAACAAGCTAGGTGAAGGACGGCTTTCACACACACTTATCTCTCAGAACTGAGCATGTGGTGAGACGTTCGTTCATCTAGAACAAAGGGAACGGGTTGCAGGAGAAATTTTACTCTGGTTTCTCAGTCTGTTTCCTAGTGCCGGTTTGAAGTTCCTGCAGTTTTCACTGTAAAACCGAGTTGGAGTTAGTACCTCACCATATATATGTATGGAGTGGTGTTTGCAACTGAAAAGAAACTTTGTGTTCCCAACAAGCTAGTTGAATGACGGCTTTCACACACACATATCTCTCAGAACTGAGCATGTGGAGAGACGTTCGTTCATCTAGCACAAAAGGAACGGGTTGCAGGAGAAACTTTTACTCTGGTTTCTCAGTCTGTTTCCTAGTGCCGGTTTGAAGTTCCTGCAGTTTTCACTGTAAAACCGAGTTGGAGCTAGTACCTCCCCATATATATGTATGGAGTGGAGTTTGCAACTGAAAAGACACTTTGTGTTCCCAACAAGCTAGGTGAAGGACGGCTTTCACACACACTTATCTCTCAGAACTGAGCATGTGGAGAGACGTTCGTTCATCTAGCACAAAGGGAACGGGTTGCAGGAGAAACTTTTACTCTGTTTTCTCAGTCTGTTTCCTAGTGCCGGTTTGAAGTTCCTGCAGTTTTCACTGTAAAACCGATTTGGAGCTAGTACCTCCCCATATATATGTATGGAGTGGAGTTTGCAACTGAAAAGAATCTTTGTGTTCCCAACAAGCTAGGTGAAGGACGGCTTTCACACACACATATCTCTCAGAAATGAGCATGTGGAGAGACGTTCGTTCATCTAGCACAAAGGGAACGGGTTGCAGGGGAAACATTTACTCTGGTTTCTCAGTCTGTTTCCTAGTGCCGGTTTGAAGTTCCTGCAGTTTTCACTGTAAAACCGAGTTGGAGCTAGTACCTCCCCATATATATGTATGGAGTGGAGTTTGCAACTGAAAGGAAACTTTGTGTTCCCAACAAGATAGGTGAAGGACGGCTTTCACACGCACTTATCTCTCAGAACTGAGCATGTGGAGAGACGTTCGTTCATCTAGCACAAAGGGAACGGGTTGCAGGAGAAACTTTTACTCTGTTTTCTCAGTCTGTTTCCTAGTGCCGGTTTGAAGTTCCTGCAGTTTTCACTGTAAAACCGATTTGGAGCTAGTACCTCCCCATATATATGTATGGAGTGGAGTTTGCAACTGAAAAGAAACTTTGTGTTCCCAACAAGCTAGGTGAAGGACGGCTTTCACACACACTTATCTCTCAGAACTGAGCATGTGGAGAGACATTCGTTCATCTAGCACAAAGGGAACGGGTTGCAGGAGAAACTTTTACTCTGGTTTCTCAGTCTGTTTCCTAGTGCCGGTTTGAAATTCCTGCAGTTTTCACTGTAAAACCGAGTTGGAGCTAGTACCTCCCCATATATATGTATGGAGTGGAGATGCAACTGAAAAGAAACTTTGTGTTCCCAACAAGCTAGGTGAAGGACGGCTTTCACACACACTTATCTCTCAGAACTGAGCATGTGGTGAGACGTTCGTTCATCTAGAACAAAGGGAACGGGTTGCAGGAGAAATTTTACTCTGGTTTCTCAGTCTGTTTCCTAGTGCCGGTTTGAAGTTCCTGCAGTTTTCAATGTAAAACCGAGTTGGAGTTAGTACCTCACCATATATATGTATGGAGTGGTGTTTGCAACTGAAAAGAAACTTTGTGTTCCCAACAAGCTAGTTGAATGACGGCTTTCACACACACATATCTCTCAGAACTGAGCATGTGGAGAGACGTTCGTTCATCTAGCACAAAAGGAACGGGTTGCAGGAGAAACTTTTACTCTGGTTTCTCAGTCTGTTTCCTAGTGCCGGTTTGAAGTTCCTGCAGTTTTCACTGTAAAAACGAGTTGGAGCTAGTACCTCCCCATATATATGTATGGAGTGGAGTTTGCAACTGAAAAGACACTTTGTGTTCCCAACAAGATAGGTGAAGGACGGCTTTCACACGCACTTATCTCTCAGAACTGAGCATGTGGAGAGACGTTCGTTCATCTAGCACAAAGGGAACGGGTTGCAGGAGAAACTTTTACTCTGGTTTCTCAGTCTGTTTCCTAGTGCCGGTTTGAAGTTCCTGCAGTTTTCACTGTAAAACCGAGTTGGAGCTAGTCCCTCCCCATATATTTGTATGGAGTGGAGTTTGCAACCTAAAAGAAACTTTGTGTTCCCAACAAGCTAGGTGAAGGACGGGTTTCACACACATTTATCTCTCAGAACTGAGCATGTGGAGAGACGTTCGTTCATCTAGCACAAAGGGAACTGGTTGCAGGAGAAACTTTTACTCTGGTTACTCAGTCTGTTTCCTAGTGCCGGTTTGAAGTTCCTGCAGTTTTCACTGTAAAACCGAGTTGGAGTTAGTACCTCACCATATATATGTATGGAGTGGAGTTTGCAACTGAAAAGAGACGTTGTGTTCCCAACAAGCTAGGTGAAGGACGGCTTTCACACACACTTATCTATCAGAACTGAGCATGTGGAGAGACGTTCGTTCATCTAGCACAAAGGGAACGGGTTGCAGGAGAAACTTTTACTCTGGTTTCTCAGTCTGTTTCCTAGTGCCGGTTTGAAGTTCCTGCAGTTTTCACTGTAAAACCGAGTTGGAGCTAGTACCTCCCCATATATATGTATGGAGTGGAGTTTGCAACTGAAAAGAAACTTTGTGTTCCTAACAAGCTAGGTGAAGGACGGCTTTCACACACAATTATCTCTCAGAACTGACCATGTGGAGAGACGTTCTTTCATCTAGCACAAAGGGAACGGGTTGCAGGTGTAACTTTTACTCTGGTTTCTCAGTCTGTTTCTTAGTGCCGGTTTGAATTTCCTGCAGTTTTCACTGTAAAACCGAGTTGGAGCTAGTCCCTCCCCATATATTTGTATGGAGTGGAGTTTGCAACCTAAAAGAAACTTTGTGTTCCCAACAAGCTAGGTGAAGGACGGGTTTCACACACATTTATCTCTCAGAACTGAGCATGTGGAGAGACGTTCGTTCATCTAGCACAAAGGGAACTGGTTGCAGGAGAAACTTTTACTCTGGTTACTCAGTCTGTTTCCTAGTGCCGGTTTGAAGTTCCTGCAGTTTTCACTGTAAAACCGAGTTGGAGCTAGTACCTCACCATATATATGTATGGAGTGGAGTTTGCAACTGAAAAGAGACTTTGTGTTCCCAACAAGCTAGGTGAAGGACGGCTTTCACACACACTTATCTATCAGAACTGAGCATGTGGAGAGACGTTCGTTCATCTAGCACAAAGGGAACGGGTTGCAGGAGAAACTTTTACTCTGGTTTCTCAGTCTGTTTCCTAGTGCCGGTTTGAAGTTCCTGCAGTTTTCACTGTAAAACCGAGTTGGAGCTAGTACCTCCCCATATATATATATGGAGTGGAGTTTGCAACTGAAAAGAAACTTTGCGTTCCTAACAAGCTAGGTGAAGGACGGCTTTCACACACAATTATCTCTCAGAACTGACCATGTGGAGAGACGTTCTTTCATCTAGCACAAAGGGAACGGGTTGCAGGTGTAACTTTTACTCTGGTTTCTCAGTCTGTTTCTTAGTGCCGGTTTGAATTTCCTGCAGTTTTCACTGTAAAATCGATTTGGAGCTAATCCCTCCCCATATATATTTATAGAGTGGAGTTTGCAACTGAAAAGAAACTTTGTGTTCCCAACAAGCAAGGTGAAGGACGGCTTTCACACACACTTATCCCTCAGAACTGAGCATGTGGAGAGTCGTTCGTTCATCTAGCACAAAGGGAACGGGTTGCAGGGGAAACATTTACTCTGGTTTCTCAGTCTGTTTCCTAGTGCCGGTTTGAAGTTCCTGCAGTTTTCACTGTAAAACCGAGTTGGAGCTAGTCCCTCCCAATATATATGTATGGAGTGGAGTTTGCAACTGACAAGAAACTTTGTGTTCCCAACAAGCTAGGTGAAGGACGGCTTTCACACACACTTATCTGTCAGAACTGAGCATGTGGAGAGACGTTCGTTCATCTAGCACAAAGGGAACGGGTTGCAGGAGAAACTTTTACTCTGGTTTCTCAGTCTGTTTCCTAGTGCCGGTTTAAAGTTCCTGCAGTTTTCACTGTAAAACCGAGTTGGAGCTAGTCCCTCCCCATATATATGTATGGAGTGGAGTTTGCAACTGAAAAGAAACTTTGTGTTCCTAACAAGCAAGGTGAAGGACGGCTTTCACACACACTTATCTCTCAGAACTGAGCATGTGGTGTGTCGTTCGTTCATGTAGCACAAAGGGAACGGGTTGCAGGAGAAACTTTTACTCTGGTTTCTCAGTCTGTTTCCTAGTGCCGGTTTGAATTTCCTGCAGTTTTCACTGTAAAACCGAGTTGGAGCTAGTCCCTCCCCATATATATGTGTGGAGTGGAGTTTGCAACTGAAAAGAAACTTTGTGTTCCTAACAAGCAAGGTGAATGACGGCTTTCACACACACTTATCACTCAGAACTGAGCATGTGGAGAGACTTTCGTTCATCTAGCCCAAAAGGAACGGGATGCAGGAGAAACTTTTACTCTGGTTTCTCTGTCTGTTTCCTAGTGCCGGTTTGAAGTTCCTGCAGTTTTCACTGTAAAACCGAGTTGGAGCTAGTCCCACCCCATATATATGTGTGGAGTGGAGTTTGCAACTGAAAAGAATCTTTGTGTTCCTAACAAGCAAGGTGAAGGACGGCTTTCACACGCACTTATCTCTCAGAACTGAGCATGTGGAGTGTCGTTCGTTCATCTAGCACTAAGGGAACGGGTTGCAGGGGAAACTTTTACTCTGGTTTCTCAGTCTGTTTCCTAGTGCCGGTTTGAAGTTCTTGCAGTTTTCACTGTAAAACCGAGTTGGAGCTAGTACCTTCCCGTATATATGTATGGAGTGGAGTTTGCAACTGAAAAGAAACTTTGTGTTCCCAACAAGATAGGTGAAGTACGGCTTTCACACGCACTTATCTCTCAGAACTGAGCATGTGGAGAGACGTTCGTTCATCTAGCACAAAGGGAACGCGTTGGAGGAGAAACTTTTACTCTGGTTTCTCAGTCTGTTTCCTAGTGCCGGTTTGAAGTTCCTGCAGTTTTCACTGTAAAACCGAGTTGGAGCTAGTACCTCCCCATATATATGTATGGAGTGGAGTTTGCAACTGAAAAGAAACTTTGTGTTCCCAACAAGCTAGGTGAAGGACGGCTTTCACACACACTTATCTCTCAGAACTGAGCATGTGGAGAGACGTTCGTTCATCTAGCACAAAGGGAACGGGTTGCAGGAGAAACTTTTACTCTGGTTTCTCAGTCTGTTTCCTAGTGCCGGTTTAAAGTTCCTGCAGTTTTCACTTTAAAACCGAGTTGGAGTTAGTACCTCCCCATATATATGTATGGAGTGGAGTTTGCAACTGAAAAGAAACTTTGTGTTCCCAACAAGCTAGGTGAAGGACGGCTTTCACACGCACTTATCACTCAGAACTGAACATATGGAGAGACGTTCGTTCATCTAGAACAAAGGGAACGGGTTGCAGGAGAAACTTTTACTCTGGTTTCTCAGTCTGTTTCCTAGTGCCGGTTTGAAGTTCCTGCAGTTTTCACTGTAAAACCGAGTTGGAGCTAGTACCTCACCATATATATGTATGGAGTGGAGTTTGCAACTGAAAAGACACTTTGTGTTCCCAACAAGCTAGGTGAAGGACGGCTTTCACACACACTTATCTCTCAGAACTGAGCATGTGGAGAGACGTTCGTTCATCTAGCACAAAGGGAACGGGTTGCAGGAGAAACTTTTACTCTGGTTTCTCAGTCTGTTTCCTAGTGCCGGTTTGAAGTTCCTGCAGTTTTCACTGTAAAACCGAGTTGGAGTTAGTACCTCCCCATATATATGTATGGAGTGGAGTTTGCAACTTAAAAGAAACTTTGTGTTCCCAACAAGATAGGTGAAGGACGGCTTTCACACGCACTTATCTCTCAGAACTGAGCATGTGGGGAGACGTTCGTTCATCTAGCACAAAGGGAACGGGTTGCAGGAGAAACTTTTACTCTGGTTTCTCAGTCTGTTTCCTAGTGCCGGTTTGAAGTTCCTGCAGTTTTCACTGTAAAACCGATTTGGAGCTAGTACCTCCCCATATATATGTATGGAGTGGAGTTTGCAACTGAAAAGAATCTTTGTGTTCCCAACAAGCTAGGTGAAGGACGGCTTTCACACACACTTATCTCTCAGAAATGAGCATGTGGAGAGACTTTCGTTCATCTAGCACAAAGGGAACGGGTTGCAGGTGAAACTTTTACTCTGGTTTCTCAGTCTGTTTCCTAGTGCCGGTTTGAAGTTCCTGCAGTTTTCACTGTAAAACCGAGTTGGAGCTAGTACCTCCCCATATATATGTATGGAGTGGAGATGCAACTGAAAAGAAACTTTGTGTTCCCAACAAGCTAGGTGAAGGACGGCTTTCACACACACTTATCTCTCTGAACTGAGCATGTGGAGAGACGTTCGTTCATCTAGCACAAAGGGAACGGGTTGCAGGAGAAACTTTTACTCTGGTTTCTCAGTCTGTTTCCTAGTGCCGGTTTGAAGTTCCTGCAGTTTTCACTGTAAAACCGAGTTGGAGTTAGTACCTCCCCATATATATGTATGGAGTGGAGTTTGCAACTGAAAAGAAACTTTGTGTTCCCAACAAGATAGGTGAAGGACGGCTTTCACACGCACTTATCTCTCAGAACTGAGCATGTGGAGAGACGTTCGTTCATCTAGCACAAAGGGAACGGGTTGCAGGAGAAACTTTTACTCTGGTTTCTCTGTCTGTTTCCTAGTGCCGGTTTGAAGTTCCTGCAGTTTTCACTGTAAAACCGAGTTGGAGCTAGTCCCTCCCCATATATTTGTATGGAGTGGAATTTGCAACTGAAAAGAAACTTTGTGTTCCCCACAAGCTTGGTGAAGGACGGGTTTCACACACACTTATCTCTCAGAACTGAGCATGTGGAGAGACGTTCGTTCATCTAGCAAAAAGGGAACGGGTTGCAGGAGTAACTTTTACTCTGGTTTCTCAGTCTGTTTCCTAGTGCCGGTTTGAAGTTCCTGCAGTTTTCACTGTAAAACCGAGTTGGAGCTAGTCCCTCCCCATATATATGTATGGAGTGGAGTTTGCAACTGAAAACAAATTTTGTGTTCCCAACAAGCTAGGTGAAGGACGGGTTTCACACACTTATCTCTCAGAACTGAGCATGTGGAGAGACGTTCGTTCATCTAGCACAAAGGGAACGGGTTGCAGGAGTAACTTTTACTCTGGTTTCTCAGTCTGTTTCCTAGTGCCGGTTTGAATTTCCTGCAGTTTTCACTGTAAAACCGATTTGGAGCTAATCCCTCCCCATTTATATGTATGGAGTGGAGTTTGCAACTGAAAAGAAACTTTGTGTTCCCAACAAGCAAGGTGAAGGACGGCTTTCACACACACTTATCTCTCAGAACTGAGCATGTGGAGAATCGTTCGTTCATCTAGCACAAAGGGAACGGGTTGCAGGAGAAACTTTTACTCTGGTTTCTCAGTCTGTTTCCTAGTGCCGGTTTGAAGTTCCTGCAGTTTTCACTGTAAAACCGAGTTGGAGCTAGTCCCTCCCCATATATATGTATGGAGTGGAGTTTGCAACTGACAAGAAACTTTGTGTTCCCAACAAGCTAGGTGAAGGACGGCTTTCACACACACTTATCTCTCAGAACTGAGCATGTGGAGAGACGTTCGTTCATCTAGCACAAAGGGAACGGGTTGCAGGAGAAACTTTTACTCTGGTTTCTCAGTCTGTTTCCTAGTGCCGGTTTGAAGTTCCTGCAGTTTTCACTGTAAAACCGACTTGGAGTTAGTACCTCCCCATATATATGTATGGAGTGGAGTTTGCAACTGAAAAGAAACTTTGTGTTCCCAACAAGCTAGTATAATGACGGCTTTCACACACACATATCTCTCAGAACTGAGCATATAGAGAGACGTTCGTTCATCTAGCACTAAGGGAACGGGTTGCAGGGGAAACATTTACTCTGGTTTCTCAGTCTGTTTCCTAGTGCCGGTTTGAAGTTCCTGCAGTTTTCACTGTAAAACCGTGTTGGAGCTAGTACCTCCCCATATATATGTATGGAGTGGAGTTTGCAACTGAAAAGAAACTTTGTGTTCCCAACAAGATAGGTGAAGGACGGCTTTCACACACAATTATCTCTCAGAACTGAGCATGTGGAGAGACGTTCGTTCATCTAGCACAAAGGGAACGTGTTGCAGGAGAAACTTTTACTCTGGTTTCTCAGTCTGTTTCCTAGTGCCTGTTTGAAATTCCTGCAGTTTTCACTGTAAAACCGAGTTGGAGCTAGCCCCTCCCCATATATTTGTATGGAGTGGAGTTTGAAACTGAAAAGAAACTTTGTGTTCCCAACAAGCTAGGTGAAGGACGGCTTTCACACACACTTATCTCTCTGAACTGAGCATGTGGAGAGACGTTCGTTCATCTAGCACAAAGGGAACGGGTTGCAGGAGAAACTTTTATTCTGGTTTCTCAGTCTGTTTCCTAGTGCCGGTTTGAAGTTCCTGCAGTTTTCACTGTAAACCCGAGATGGAGTTAGTAACTCCCCATATATATGTATGGATTGGAGTTTGCAACTGAAAAGAGACTATGTGTTCCCAACAAGATAGGTGAAGGACGGCTTTCACACGCACTTATCTCTCAGAACTGAGCATGTGGAGAGACATTCGTTCATCTAGCACAAAGGGAACGGGTTGCAGGAGAAACTTTTACTCTGGTTTCTCTGTCTGTTTCCTAGTGCCGGTTTGAAGTTCCTGCAGTTTTCACTGTAAAACCGAGTTGGAGCTAGTCCCTCCCCATATATTTGTATGGAGTGGAGTTTGCAACTGAAAGAAACTTTGTGTTCCCAACAAGCTAGGTGAAGGACGGGTTTCACACACACTTATCTCTCAGAACTGAGCATGCGGAGAGACGTTCGTTCATCTAGCAAAAAGGGAACGGGTTGCAGGAGTAACTTTTACTCTGGTTCCTCAGTCTGTTTCCTAGTGCCTGTTTGAAGTTCCTGCAGTTTTCACTGTAAAACCGAGTTGGAGCTAGTCCCTCCCCATATATATGTATGGAGTGGAGTTTGCTACTGAAAAGAGACTTTGTGTACCCAACAAGCTAGGTGAAGGACGGCTTTCACACACACTTATCTCTCAGAACTGAGCATGTGGAGAGACGTTCGTTCATCTAGCACAAAGGGAACGGGTTGCAGGAGAAACTTTTACTCTGGTTTCTCAGTCTGTTTCCTAGTGCCGGTTTGAAGTTCCTGCAGTTTTCACTGTAAAACCGAGTTGGAGCTAGTCCCTCCCCATATATTTGTATGGAGTGGAGTTTGCAACTGAAAAGAAACTTTGTGTTCCCAACAAGCTAGGTGAAGGACGGGTTTCACACACTTATCTCTCAGAACTGAGCATGTGGAGAGACGTTCGTTCATCTAGCACAAAGGGAACGGGTTGCAGGAGAAACTTTTACTCTGGTTTCTCAGTCTGTTTCCTAGTGCCGGTTTGAAGTTCCTGCAGTTTTCACTGTAAAACCGATTTGGAGCTAGTACCTCCCCATATATATATATGGAGTGGAGTTTGCAACTGAAAAGAATCTTTGTGTTCCCAACAAGCTAGGTGAAGGACGGCTTTCACACACACTTATCTCTCAGAACTGAGCATGTGGAGAGACGTTCGTTCATCTAGCACAAAGGGAACGGGTTGCAGGAGAAACTTTTACTCTGGTTTCTCAGTCTGTTTCCTAGTGCCGGTTTGAAGTTCCTGCAGTTTTCACTGTAAAACCGAGTTGGAGTTAGTACCTCCCCATATATATGTATGGAGTGGAGTTTGCAACTGAAAAGAAACTTTGTGTTCCCAACAAGCTAGTATAATGACGGCTTTCACACACACATATCTCTCAGAACTGAGCATATGGAGAGACGTTCGTTCATCTAGCACTAAGGGAACGGGTTGCAGGGGAAACATTTACTCTGGTTTCTCAGTCTGTTTCCTAGTGCCGGTTTGAAGTTCCTGCAGTTTTCACTGTAAAACCGTGTTGGAGCTAGTACCTCCCCATATATATGTATGGAGTGGAGTTTGCAACTGAAAAGAAACTTTGTGTTCCCAACAAGATAGGTGAAGGACGGCTTTCACACACAATTATCTCTCAGAACTGAGCATGTGGAGAATCGTTCGTTCATCTAGCACAAAGGGAACGGGTTGCAGGAGAAACTTTTACTCTGGTTTCTCAGTCTGTTTCCTAGTGCCGGTTTGAAGTTCCTGCAGTTTTCACTGTAAAACCGAGTTGGAGCTAGTCCCTCCCCATATATATGTATGGAGTGGAGTTTGCAACTGACAAGAAACTTTGTGTTCCCAACAAGCTAGGTGAAGGACGGCTTTCACACACACTTATCTCTCAGAACTGAGCATGTGGAGAGACGTTCGTTCATCTAGCACAAAGGGAACGGGTTGCAGGAGAAACTTTTACTCTGGTTTCTCAGTCTGTTTCCTAGTGCCGGTTTGAAGTTCCTGCAGTTTTCACTGTAAAACCGAGTTGGAGTTAGTACCTCCCCATATATATGTATGGAGTGGAGTTTGCAACTGAAAAGAAACTTTGTGTTCCCAACAAGCTAGTATAATGACGGCTTTCACACACACATATCTCTCAGAACTGAGCATATGGAGAGACGTTCGTTCATCTAGCACTAAGGGAACGGGTTGCAGGGGAAACATTTACTCTGGTTTCTCAGTCTGTTTCCTAGTGCCGGTTTGAAGTTCCTGCAGTTTTCACTGTAAAACCGAGTTGGAGTTAGTACCTCCCCATATATATGTATGGATTGGAGTTTGCAACTGAAAAGAGACTATGTGTTCCCAACAAGATAGGTGAAGGACGGCTTTCACACGCACTTATCTCTCAGAACTGAGCATGTGGAGAGACATTCGTTCATCTAGCACAAAGGGAACGGGTTGCAGGAGAAACTTTTACTCTGGTTTCTCTGTCTGTTTCCTAGTGCCGGTTTGAAGTTCCTGCAGTTTTCACTGTAAAACCGAGTTGGAGCTAGTCCCTCCCCATATATTTGTATGGAGTGGAGTTTGCAACTGAAAGAAACTTTGTGTTCCCAACAAGCTAGGTGAAGGACGGGTTTCACACACACTTATCTCTCAGAACTGAGCATGTGGAGAGACGTTCGTTCATCTAGCAAAAAGGGAACGGGTTGCAGGAGTAACTTTTACTCTGGTTCCTCAGTCTGTTTCCTAGTGCCTGTTTGAAGTTCCTGCAGTTTTCACTGTAAAACCGAGTTGGAGCTAGTCCCTCCCCATATATATGTATGGAGTGGAGTTTGCTACTGAAAAGAGACTTTGTGTACCCAACAAGCTAGGTGAAGGACGGCTTTCACACACACTTATCTCTCAGAACTGAGCATGTGGAGAGACGTTCGTTCATCTAGCACAAAGGGAACGGGTTGCAGGAGAAACTTTTACTCTGGTTTCTCAGTCTGTTTCCTAGTGCCGGTTTGAAGTTCCTGCAGTTTTCACTGTAAAACCGAGTTGGAGCTAGTCCCTCCCCATATATTTGTATGGAGTGGAGTTTGCAACTGAAAAGAAACTTTGTGTTCCCAACAAGCTAGGTGAAGGACGGGTTTCACACACTTATCTCTCAGAACTGAGCATGTGGAGAGACGTTCGTTCATCTAGCACAAAGGGAACGGGTTGCAGGAGAAACTTTTACTCTGGTTTCTCAGTCTGTTTCCTAGTGCCAGTTTGAAGTTCCTGCAGTTTTCACTGTAAAACCGAGTTGGAGCTAGTACCTCCCCATATATATATATGGAGTGGAGTTTGCAACTGAAAAGAATCTTTGTGTTCCCAACAAGCTAGGTGAAGGACGGCTTTCACACACACTTATCTCTCAGAACTGAGCATGTGGAGAGACGTTCGTTCATCTAGCACAAAGGGAACGGGTTGCAGGAGAAACTTTTACTCTGGTTTCTCAGTCTGTTTCCTAGTGCCGGTTTGAAGTTCCTGCAGTTTTCACTGTAAAACCGAGTTGGAGTTAGTACCTCCCCATATATATGTATGGAGTGGAGTTTGCAACTGAAAAGAAACTTTGTGTTCCCAACAAGCTAGTATAATGACGGCTTTCACACACACATATCTCTCAGAACTGAGCATATGGAGAGACGTTCGTTCATCTAGCACTAAGGGAACGGGTTGCAGGGGAAACATTTACTCTGGTTTCTCAGTCTGTTTCCTAGTGCCGGTTTGAAGTTCCTGCAGTTTTCACTGTAAAACCGTGTTGGAGCTAGTACCTCCCCATATATATGTATGGAGTGGAGTTTGCTACTGAAAAGAAACTTTGTGTTCCCAACAAGATAGGTGAAGGACGGCTTTCACACACAATTATCTCTCAGAACTGAGCATGTGGAGAGACGTTCGTTCATCTAGCACAAAGGGAACGTGTTGCAGGAGAAACTTTTACTCTGGTTTCTCAGTCTGTTTCCTAGTGCCTGTTTGAAGTTCCTGCAGTTTTCACTGTAAAACCGAGTTGGAGCTAGCCCCTCCCCATATATTTGTATGGAGTGGAGTTTGAAACTGAAAAGAAACTTTGTGTTCCCAACAAGCTAGGTGAAGGACGGCTTTCACACACACTTATCTCTCTGAACTGAGCATGTGGAGAGACGTTCGTTCATCTAGCACAAAGGGAACGGGTTGCAGGAGAAACTTTTACTCTGGTTTCTCAGTCTGTTTCCTAGTGCCGGTTTGAAGTTCCTGCAGTTTTCACTGTAAAACCGAGTTGGAGTTAGTACCTCCCCATATATATGTATGGATTGGAGTTTGCAACTGAAAAGAGACTATGTGTTCCCAACAAGATAGGTGAAGGACGGCTTTCACACGCACTTATCTCTCAGAACTGAGCATGTGGAGAGACATTCGTTCATCTAGCACAAAGGGAACGGGTTGCAGGAGAAACTTTTACTCTGGTTTCTCTGTCTGTTTCCTAGTGCCGGTTTGAAGTTCCTGCAGTTTTCACTGTAAAACCGAGTTGGAGCTAGTCCCTCCCCATATATTTGTATGGAGTGGAGTTTGCAACTGAAAGAAACTTTGTGTTCCCAACAAGCTAGGTGAAGGACGGGTTTCACACACACTTATCTCTCAGAACTGAGCATGTGGAGAGACGTTCGTTCATCTAGCAAAAAGGGAACGGGTTGCAGGAGTAACTTTTACTCTGGTTCCTCAGTCTGTTTCCTAGTGCCTGTTTGAAGTTCCTGCAGTTTTCACTGTAAAACCGAGTTGGAGCTAGTCCCTCCCCATATATATGTATGGAGTGGAGTTTGCTACTGAAAAGAGACTTTGTGTACCCAACAAGCTAGGTGAAGGACGGCTTTCACACACACTTATCTCTCAGAACTGAGCATGTGGAGAGACGTTCGTTCATCTAGCACAAAGGGAACGGGTTGCAGGAGAAACTTTTACTCTGGTTTCTCAGTCTGTTTCCTAGTGCCGGTTTGAAGTTCCTGCAGTTTTCACTGTAAAACCGAGTTGGAGCTAGTCCCTCCCCATATATTTGTATGGAGTGGAGTTTGCAACTGAAAAGAAACTTTGTGTTCCCAACAAGCTAGGTGAAGGACGGGTTTCACACACTTATCTCTCAGAACTGAGCATGTGGAGAGACGTTCGTTCATCTAGCACAAAGGGAACGGGTTGCAGGAGAAACTTTTACTCTGGTTTCTCAGTCTGTTTCCTAGTGCCGGTTTGAAGTTCCTGCAGTTTTCACTGTAAAACAGATTTGGAGCTAGTACCTCCCCATATATATATATGGAGTGGAGTTTGCAACTGAAAAGAATCTTTGTGTTCCCAACAAGCTAGGTGAAGGACGGCTTTCACACACACTTATCTCTCAGAACTGAGCATGTGGAGAGACGTTCGTTCATCTAGCACAAAGGGAACGGGTTGCAGGAGAAACTTTTACTCTGGTTTCTCAGTCTGTTTCCTAGTGCCGGTTTGAAGTTCCTGCAGTTTTCACTGTAAAACCGAGTTGGAGTTAGTACCTCCCCATATATATGTATGGAGTGGAGTTTGCAACTGAAAAGAAACTTTGTGTTCCCAACAAGCTAGTATAATGACGGCTTTCACACACACATATCTCTCAGAACTGAGCATATGGAGAGACGTTCGTTCATCTAGCACTAAGGGAACGGGTTGCAGGGGAAACATTTACTCTGGTTTCTCAGTCTGTTTCCTAGTGCCGGTTTGAAGTTCCTGCAGTTTTCACTGTAAAACCGTGTTGGAGCTAGTACCTCCCCATATATATGTATGGAGTGGAGTTTGCTACTGAAAAGAAACTTTGTGTTCCCAACAAGATAGGTGAAGGACGGCTTTCACACACAAATATCTCTCAGAACTGAGCATGTGGAGAGACGTTCGTTCATCTAGCACAAAGGGAACGTGTTGCAGGAGAAACTTTTACTCTGGTTTCTCAGTCTGTTTCCTAGTGCCTGTTTGAAGTTCCTGCAGTTTTCACTGTAAAACCGAGTTGGAGCTAGCCCCTCCCCATATATTTGTATGGAGTGGAGTTTGAAACTGAAAAGAAACTTTGTGTTCCCAACAAGCTAGGTGAAGGACGGCTTTCACACACACTTATCTCTCTGAACTGAGCATGTGGAGAGACGTTCGTTCATCTAGCACAAAGGGAACGGGTTGCAGGAGAAACTTTTACTCTGGTTTCTCAGTCTGTTTCCTAGTGCCGGTTTGAAGTTCCTGCAGTTTTCACTGTAAAACCGAGTTGGAGTTAGTACCTCCCCATATATATGTATGGATTGGAGTTTGCAACTGAAAAGAGACTTTGTGTTCCCAACAAGATAGGTGAAGGACGGCTTTCACACGCACTTATCTCTCAGAACTGAGCATGTGGAGAGACATTCGTTCATCTAGCACAAAGGGAACGGGTTGCAGGAGAAACTTTTACTCTGGTTTCTCTGTCTGTTTCCTAGTGCCGGTTTGATGTTCCTGCAGTTTTCACTGTAAAACCGAGTTGGAGCTAGTCCCTCCCCATATATTTGTATGGAGTGGAGTTTGCAACTGAAAGAAACTTTGTGTTCCCAACAAGCTAGGTGAAGGACGGGTTTCACACACACTTATCTCTCAGAACTGAGCATGTGGAGAGACGTTCGTTCATCTAGCAAAAAGGGAACGGGTTGCAGGAGTAACTTTTACTCTGGTTCCTCAGTCTGTTTCCTAGTGCCTGTTTGAAGTTCCTGCAGATTTCACTGTAAAACCGAGTTGGAGCTAGTCCCTCCCCACATATATGTATGGAGTGGAGTTTGCTACTGAAAAGAGACTTTGTGTACCCAACAAGCTAGGTGAAGGACGGCTTTCACACACACTTATCTCTCAGAACTGAGCATGTGGAGAGACGTTCGTTCATCTAGCACAAAGGGAACGGGTTGCAGGAGAAACTTTTACTCTGGTTTCTCAGTCTGTTTCCTAGTGCCGGTTTGAAGTTCCTGCAGTTTTCACTGTAAAACCGAGTTGGAGCTAGTCCCTCCCCATATATTTGTATGGAGTGGAGTTTGCAACTGAAAAGAAACTTTGTGTTCCCAACAAGCTAGGTGAAGGACGGGTTTCACACACTTATCTCTCAGAACTGAGCATGTGGAGAGACGTTCGTTCATCTAGCACAAAGGGAACGGGTTGCAGGAGAAACTTTTACTCTGGTTTCTCAGTCTGTTTCCTAGTGCCGGTTTGAAGTTCCTGCAGTTTTCACTGTAAAACCGATTTGGAGCTAGTACCTCCCCATATATATATATGGAGTGGAGTTTGCAACTGAAAAGAATCTTTGTGTTCCCAACAAGCTAGGTGAAGGACGGCTTTCACACACACTTATCTCTCAGAAATGAGCATGTGGAGAGACGTTCGTTCATCTAGCACAAAGGGAACGGGTTGCAAGAGAAACTTTTACTCTGGTTTCTCAGTCTTTTTCCTAGTGCCGGTTTGAAGTTCCTGCAGTTTTCACTGTAAAACCGAGTTGGAGCTAGTACCTCCCCATATATATGTATGGAGTGGAGATGCAACTGAAAAGAAACTTTGTGTTCCCAACAATCTAGGTGAAGGACGGCTTTCACACACACTAATCTCTCAGAACTGAGCATGTGGAGAGACGTTCGTTCATCTAGCACAAAGGGAACGGTTTGCAGGAGAAACTTTTACTCTGGTTTCTCAGTCTGTTTCCTAGTGCCGGTTTGAAGTTCCTGCAGTTTTCACTGTAAAACCGAGTTGGATTTAGTACCTCCCCATATATATGTATGGAGTGGAGTTTGCAACTGAAAAGAAACTTTGTGTTCCCAACAAGATAGGTGAAGGACGGCTTTCACACGCACTTATCTCTCAGAACTGAGCATGTGGAGAGACGTTCGTTCATCTAGCACAAAGGGAACGGGTTGCAGGAGAAACTTTTACTCTGGTTTCTCTGTCTGTTTCCTAGTGCCGGTTTGAAGTTCCTGCAGTTTTCACTGTAAAACCGAGTTGGAGTTAGTACCTCCCCATATATATGTATGGAGTGGAGTTTGCAACTGAAAAGAAACTTTGTGTTCCCAACAAGCTAGTATAATGACGGCTTTCACACACACATATCTCTCAGAACTGAGCATATGGAGAGACGTTCGTTCATCTAGCACTAAGGGAACGGGTTGCAGGGGAAACATTTACTCTGGTTTCTCAGTCTGTTTCCTAGTGCCGGTTTGAAGTTCCTGCAGTTTTCACTGTAAAACCGTGTTGGAGCTAGTACCTCCCCATATATATGTATGGAGTGGAGTTTGCAACTGAAAAGAAACTTTGTGTTCCCAACAAGATAGGTGAAGGACGGCTTTCACACACAATTATCTCTCAGAACTGAGCATGTGGAGAGACGTTCGTTCATCTAGCACAAAGGGAACGTGTTGCAGGAGAAACTTTTCTCTGGTTTCTCAGTCTGTTTCCTAGTGCCTGTTTGAAGTTCCTGCAGTTTTCACTGTAAAACCGAGTTGGAGCTAGCCCCTCCCCATATATTTGTATGGAGTGGAGTTTGAAAATGAAAAGAAACTTTGTGTTCCCAACAAGCTAGGTGAAGGACGGCTTTCACACACACTTATCTCTCTGAACTGGGCATGTGGAGAGACGTTCGTTCATCTAGCACAAAGGGAACGGGTTGCAGGAGAAACTTTTACTCTGGTTTCTCAGTCTGTTTCCTTGTGCCGGTTTGAAGTTCCTGCAGTTTTCACTGTAAAACCGAGTTGGAGCTAGTCCCTCCCCATATATTTGTATGGAGTGGAGTTTGCAACTGAAAGAAACTTTGTGTTCCCAACAAGCTAGGTGAAGGACGGGTTTCACACACACTTATCTCTCAGAACTGAGCATGTGGAGAGACGTTCGTTCATCTAGCAAAAAGGGAACGGGTTGCAGGAGTAACTTTTACTCTGGTTCCTCAGTCTGTTTCCTAGTGCCTGTTTGAAGTTCCTGCAGTTTTCACTGTAAAACCGAGTTGGAGCTAGTCCCTCCCCATATATATGTATGGAGTGGAGTTTGCTACTTAAAAGAGACTTTGTGTACCCAACAAGCTAGGTGAAGGACGGCTTTCACACACACTTATCTCTCAGAACTGAGCATGTGGAGAGACGTTCGTTCATCTAGCACAAAGGGAACGGGTTGCAGGAGAAACTTTTACTCTGGTTTCTCAGTCTGTTTCCTAGTGCCGGTTTGAAGTTCCTGCAGTTTTCACTGTAAAACCGAGTTGGAGCTAGTCCCTCCCCATATATTTGTATGGAGTGGAGTTTGCAACTGAAAAGAAACTTTGTGTTCCCAACAAGCTAGGTGAAGGACGGGTTTCACACACTTATCTCTCAGAACTGAGCATGTGGAGAGACGTTCGTTCATCTAGCACAAAGGGAACGGGTTGCAGGAGAAACTTTTACTCTGGTTTCTCAGTCTGTTTCCTAGTGCCGGTTTGAAGTTCCTGCAGTTTTCACTGTAAAACCGATTTGGAGCTAGTACCTCCCCATATATATATATGGAGTGGAGTTTGCAACTGAAAAGAATCTTTGTGTTCCCAACAAGCTAGGTGAAGGACGGCTTTCACACACACTTATCTCTCAGAAATGAGCATGTGGAGAGACGTTCGTTCATCTAGCACAAAGGGAACGGGTTGCAAGAGAAACTTTTACTCTGGTTTCTCAGTCTTTTTCCTAGTGCCGGTTTGAAGTTCCTGCAGTTTTCACTGTAAAACCGAGTTGGAGCTAGTACCTCCCCATATATATGTATGGAGTGGAGATGCAACTGAAAAGAAACTTTGTGTTCCCAACAATCTAGGTGAAGGACGGCTTTCACACACACTAATCTCTCTGAACTGAGCATGTGGAGAGACGTTCGTTCATCTAGCACAAAGGGAACGGTTTGCCGGAGAAACTTTTACTCTGGTTTCTCAGTCTGTTTCCTAGTGCCGGTTTGAAGTTCCTGCAGTTTTCACTGTAAAACCGAGTTGGAGTTAGTACCTCCCCATATATATGTATGGAGTGGAGTTTGCAACTGAAAAGAAACTTTGTGTTCCCAACAAGATAGGTGAAGGACGGCTTTCACACGCACTTATCTCTCAGAACTGAGCATGTGGAGAGACGTTCGTTCATCTAGCACAAAGGGAACGGGTTGCAGGAGAAACTTTTACTCTGGTTTCTCTGTCTGTTTCCTAGTGCCGGTTTGAAGTTCCTGCAGTTTTCACTGTAAAACCGAGTTGGAGCTAGCCCCTCCCCATATATTTGTATGGAGTGGAGTTTGCAACTGAAAAGAAACTTTGTGTTCCCAACAAGCAAGGTGAAGGACGGCTTTCACACACACTTATCTCTCAGAACTGAGCATGTGGAGAGTCGTTCGTTCATCTAGCACAAAGGGAACGGGTTGCAGGAGAAACTTTTACTCTGGTTTCTCAGTCTGTTTCCTAGTGCCGGTTTGAAGTTCCTGCAGTTTTCACTGTAAAACCGATTTGGAGCTAGTCCCTCCCCATATATATGTATGGAGTGGAGTTTGCAACTGACAAGAAACTTTGTGTTCCCAACAAGCTAGGTGAAGGACGGCTTTCACACACACTTATCTCTCAGAACTGAGCATGTGGAGAGACTTTCGTTCATCTAGCACAAAGGGAACGGGTTGCAGGAGAAACTTTTACTCTGGTTTCTCAGTCTGTTTCCTAGTGCCGGTTTGAAGTTCCTGCAGTTTTCACTGTAAAACCGAGTTGGAGCTAGTACCTCCCCATATATATGTATGGAGTGGAGTTTGCAACTGAAAAGAAACTTTGTGTTCCCAACAAGCTAGTAGAATGACGGCTTTCACACACACATATCTCTCAGAACTGAGCATGTGGAGAGACGTTCGTTCATCTAGCAATAAGGGAACGGGTTGCAGGGGAAACATTTACTCTGGTTTCTCAGTCTGTTTCCTAGTGCCAGTTTGAAGTTCCTGCAGTTTTCACTGTAAAACCGTGTTGGAGCTTGTACCTCCCCATATATATGTATGGATTGGAGTTTGCAACTGAGAAGAAACTTTGTGTTCCCAACAAGATAGGTGAAGGACGGCTTTCACACACAATTATCTCTCAGAACTGAGCATGTGGAGAGACGTTCGTTCATCTAGCACAAAGGGAACGTGTTGCAGGAGAAACTTTTACTCTGGTTTCTCAGTCTGTTTCCTAGTGCCGGTTTGAAGTTCCTGCAGTTTTCACTGTAAAACCGAGTTGGAGCTAGCCCCTCCCCATATATTTGTATGGAGTGGAGTTTGCAACTGAAAAGAAACTTTGTGTTCCCAACAAGCTAGGTGAAGGACGGGTTTCACACACACTTATCTCTCAGAACTGAGCATGTGGAGAGACGTTCGTTCATCTAGCACAAAGGGAACGGGTTGCAGGAGAAACTTTTACTCTGGTTTCTCAGTCTGTTTCCTAGTGCCGGTTTGAAGTTCCTGCAGTTTTCACTGTAAAACTGAGTTGGAGCTAGTCCCTCCCCATATATATGTATGGAGTGGAGTTTGCAACTGAAAAGAGACTTTGTGTTCCCAACAAGCTAGGTGAAGGACGGCTTTCACACACACTTATCTCTCAGAACTGAGCATGTGGAGAGACGTTCGTTCATCTAGCACAAAGGGAACGGGTTGCAGGAGAAAATTTTACTCTGGTTTCTCAGTCTGTTTCCTAGTGCCGGTTTGAAGTTCCTGCAGTTTTCACTGTAAAACCGAGTTGGAGCTAGTCCCTCCCCATATATATGTATGGAGAGGAGTTTGCAACTGACAAGAAACTTTGTGTTCCCAACAAGGTAGGTGAAGGACGGCTTTCACACACACTTATCTCTCAGAACTGAGCATGTGGAGAGACGTTCGTTCATCTAGCACAAAAGGAACGGGTTGCAGGAGAAACTTTTACTCTGGTTTCTCAGTCTGTTTCCTAGTGCCGGTTTGAAGTTCCTGCAGTTTTCACTGTAAAACCGAGTTGGAGCTAGTCCCTCCCCATATATATGTATGGAGTGGAGTTTGCAACTGACAAGAAACTTTGTGTTCCCAACAAGCTAAGTGAAGGACGGCTTTCACACACACTTATCTCTCAGAACTGAGCATGTGGAGAGACGTTCGTTCATCTAGCACAAAGGGAACGGGTTGCAGGAGAAACTTTTACTCTGGTTTCTCAGTGTGTTTCCTAGTGCCGGTTTGAAGTTCCTGCAGTTTTCACTGTAAAACCGAGTTGGAGCTAGTCCCTCCCCATATATATGTATGGAGTGGAGTTTGCAACTGACAAGAAACTTTGTGTTCCCAACAAGCTAGATGAAGGACGGCTTTCACACACACTTATCTCTCAGAACTGTGCATGTGGAGAGTCGTTCGTTCATCTAGCACAAAGGGAACGGGTTGCAGGGGAAACTTTTACTCTGGTTTCTCAGTCTGTTTCCTAGTGCCGGTTTGAAGTTCCTGCAGTTTTCACTGTAAAACCGAGTTGGAGCTAGTCCCTCCCCATATATATATATGGAGTGGAGTTTGCAACTGAAAGAAACTTTGTGTTCCCAACAAGCTAGGTGAAGGACGGGTTTCACACACACTTATCTCTCAGAACTGAGCATGTGGAGAGACGTTCGTTCATCTAGCAAAAAGGGAACGGGTTGCAGGAGTAACTTTTACTCTGGTTTCTCAGTCTGTTTCCTAGTGCCTGTTTGAAGTTCCTGCAGTTTTCACTGTAAAACCGAGTTGGAGCTAGTCCCTCCCCATATATATGTATGGAGTGGAGTTTGCAACTGAAAAGAGACTTTGTGTACCCAACAAGCTAGGTGAAGGACGGCTTTCACACAACCTTATCTCTCAGAACTGAGCATGTGGAGAGACGTTCGTTCATCTAGCACAAAGGGAACGGGTTGCAGGAGAAACTTTTACTCTGGTCTCTCAGTCTGTTTCCTAGTGCCGGTTTGAAGTTCCTGCAGTTTTCACTGTAAAACCGAGTTGGAGCTAGTCCCTCCCCATATATTTGTATGGAGTGGAGTTTGCAACTGAAAAGAAACTTTGTGTTCCCAACAAGCTAGTTGAAGGACGGATTTCACACACTTATCTCTCAGAACTGAGCATGTGGAGAGACGTTCGTTCATCTAGCACAAAGGGAACGGGTTGCAGGAGAAACTTTTACTCTGGTTTCTCAGTCTGTTTCCTAGTGCCGGTTTGAAGTTCCTGCAGTTTTCACTGTAAAACCGAGTTGGAGCTAGTACCTCCCCATATATATGTATGGAGTGGAGATGCAACTGATAGGAAACTATGTGTTCCCAACAATCTAGGTGAAGGACGGCTTTCACACACACTTATCTCTCTGAACTGAGCATGTGGAGAGACGTTCGTTCATCTAGCACAAAGGGACGGTTTGCAGGAGAAACTTTTACTCTGGTTTCTCAGTCTGTTTCCTAGTGCCGGTTTGAAGTTCCTGCAGTTTTCACTGTAAAACCGAGTTGGAGTTAGTACCTCCCCATATATATGTATGGAGTGGAGTTTGCAAATGAAAAGAACCTTTGTGTTCCCAACAAGCTAGGTGAAGGACGGCTTTCACACGCACTTATCTCTCAGAACTGAGCATGTGGAGAGACGTTCGTTCATCTAGCACAAAGGGAACGGGTTGCAGGAGAAACTTTTACTCTGGTTTCTCAGTCTGTTTCCTAGTGCCGGTTTGAAGTTCCTGCAGTTTTCACTGTAAAACCGAGTTGGAGCTAGTCCCTCCCCATATATATGTATGGAGTGGAGTTTGCAACTGACAAGAAACTTTGTGTTCCCAACAAGCTAGATGAAGGACGGCTTTCACACACACTTATCTCTCAGAACTGTGCATGTGGAGAGTCGTTCGTTCATCTAGCACAAAGGGAACGGGTTGCAGGGGAAACTTTTACTCTGGTTTCTCAGTCTGTTTCCTAGTGCCGGTTTGAAGTTCCTGCAGTTTTCACTGTAAAACCGAGTTGGAGCTAGTCCCTCCCCATATATATATATGGAGTGGAGTTTGCAACTGAAAGAAACTTTGTGTTCCCAACAAGCTAGGTGAAGGACGGGTTTCACACACACTTATCTCTCAGAACTGAGCATGTGGAGAGACGTTCGTTCATCTAGCAAAAAGGGAACGGGTTGCAGGAGTAACTTTTACTCTGGTTTCTCAGTCTGTTTCCTAGTGCCTGTTTGAAGTTCCTGCAGTTTTCACTGTAAAACCGAGTTGGAGCTAGTCCCTCCCCATATATATGTATGGAGTGGAGTTTGCAACTGAAAAGAGACTTTGTGTACCCAACAAGCTAGGTGAAGGACGGCTTTCACACAACCTTATCTCTCAGAACTGAGCATGTGGAGAGACGTTCGTTCATCTAGCACAAAGGGAACGGGTTGCAGGAGAAACTTTTACTCTGGTCTCTCAGTCTGTTTCCTAGTGCCGGTTTGAAGTTCCTGCAGTTTTCACTGTAAAACCGAGTTGGAGCTAGTCCCTCCCCATATATTTGTATGGAGTGGAGTTTGCAACTGAAAAGAAACTTTGTGTTCCCAACAAGCTAGTTGAAGGACGGATTTCACACACTTATCTCTCAGAACTGAGCATGTGGAGAGACGTTCGTTCATCTAGCACAAAGGGAACGGGTTGCAGGAGAAACTTTTACTCTGGTTTCTCAGTCTGTTTCCTAGTGCCGGTTTGAAGTTCCTGCAGTTTTCACTGTAAAACCGAGTTGGAGCTAGTACCTCCCCATATATATGTATGGAGTGGAGATGCAACTGATAGGAAACTATGTGTTCCCAACAATCTAGGTGAAGGACGGCTTTCACACACACTTATCTCTCTGAACTGAGCATGTGGAGAGACGTTCGTTCATCTAGCACAAAGGGACGGTTTGCAGTAGAAACTTTTACTCTGGTTTCTCAGTCTGTTTCCTAGTGCCGGTTTGAAGTTCCTGCAGTTTTCACTGTAAAACCGAGTTGGAGTTAGTACCTCCCCATATATATGTATGGAGTGGAGTTTGCAAATGAAAAGAAACTTTGTGTTCCCAACAAGCTAGGTGAAGGACGGCTTTCACACGCACTTATCTCTCAGAACTGAGCATGTGGAGAGACGTTCGTTCATCTAGCACAAAGGGAACGGGTTGCAGGAGAAACTTTTACTCTGGTTTCTCAGTCTGTTTCCTAGTGCCGGTTTGAAGTTCCTGCAGTTTTCACTGTAAAACCGAGTTGGAGCTAGTCCCTCCCCATATATATGTATGGAGTGGAGTTTGCAACTGACAAGAAACTTTGTGTTCCCAACAAGCTAGATGAAGGACGGCTTTCACACACACTTATCTCTCAGAACTGAGCATGTGGAGAGACGTTCGTTCATCTAGCACAAAGGGAACGGGTTGCAGGAGTAACTTTTTCTCTGGTTTCTCAGTCTGTTTCCTAGTGCCGGTTTGAATTTCCTGCAGTTTTCACTGTAAAACCGATTTGGAGCTAATCCCTCCCCATTTATATGTATGGAGTGGAGTTTGCAACTGAAAAGAAACTTTGTGTTCCCAACAAGCAAGGTGAAGGACGGCTTTCACACACACTTATCTCTCAGAACTGAGCATGTGGAGAATCGTTCGTTCATCTAGCACAAAGGGAACGGGTTGCAGGAGAAACTTTTACTCTGGTTTCTCAGTCTGTTTCCTAGTGCCGGTTTGAAGTTCCTGCAGTTTTCACTGTAAAACCGAGTTGGAGCTAGTCCCTCCCCATATATATGTATGGAGTGGAGTTTGCAACTGACAAGAATCTTTGTGTTCCCAACAAGCTAGGTGAAGGACGGCTTTCACACACACTTATCTCTCAGAACTGAGCATGTGGAGAGACGTTCGTTCATCTAGCACAAAGGGAACGGGTTGCAGGAGAAACTTTTACTCTGGTTTCTCAGTCTGTTTCCTAGTGCCGGTTTGAAGTTCCTGCAGTTTTCACTGTAAAACCGAGTTGGAGTTAGTACCTCCCCATATATATGTATGGAGTGGAGTTTGCAACTGAAAAGAAACTTTGTGTTCCCAACAAGCTAGTATAATGATGGCTTTCACACACACATATCTCTCAGAACTGAGCATGTGGAGAGACGTTCGTTCATCTAGCACTAAGGGAACGGGTTGCAGGGGAAACATTTACTCTGGTTTCTCAGTCTGTTACTTAGTGCCGGTTTGAAGTTCCTGCAGTTTTCACTGTAAAACCGTGTTTGAGCTAGTACCTCCCCATATATATGTATGGAGTGGAGTTTGCAACTGAAAAGAAACTTTGTGTTCCCAACAAGATAGGTGAAGGACGGCTTTCACACACAATTATCTCTCAGAACTGAGCATGTGGAGAGTAGTTCGTTCATCTAGCACAAAGGGAACGTGTTGCAGGAGAAACTTTTACTCTGGTTTCTCTGTCTGTTTCCTAGTGCCGGTTTGAAGTTCCTGCAGTTTTCACTGTAAAACCGAGTTGGAGCTAGCCCCTCCCCATATATTTGTATGGAGTGGAGTTTCCAACTGAAAAGAAACTTTGTGTTCCCAACAAGATAGGTGAAGTACGGCTTTCACACACACTTATCTCTCAGAACTGAGCATGTGGAGAGTCGTTCGTTCATCTAGCACAAAGGGAATGGGTTGCAGGAGAAACTTTTACTCTGGTTTCACAGTCTGTTTCCTAGTGCCGGTTTGAAGTTCCTGCAGTTTTCACTGTAAAACCGATTTGGAGCTAGTCCCTCCCCATATATATGTATGGAGTGGAGTTTGCAAATGAAAAGAAACTTTGTGTTCCCAACAAGCTAGGTGAAGGACGGCTTTCACACGCACTTATCTCTCAGAACTGAGCATGTGGAGAGACGTTCGTTCATCTAGCACAAAGGGAACGGGTTGCAGGAGAAACTTTTACTCTGGTTTCTCAGTCTGTTTCCTAGTGCCGGTTTGAAGTTCCTGCAGTTTTCACTGTAAAACCGAGTTGGAGCTAGTCCCTCCCCATATATATGTATGGAGTGGAGTTTGCAACTGACAAGAAACTTTGTGTTCCCAACAAGCTAGATGAAGGACGGCTTTCACACACACTTATCTCTCAGAACTGAGCATGTGGAGAGACGTTCGTTCATCTAGCACAAAGGGAACGGGTTGCAGGAGTAACTTTTTCTCTGGTTTCTCAGTCTGTTTCCTAGTGCCGGTTTGAATTTCCTGCAGTTTTCACTGTAAAACCGATTTGGAGCTAATCCCTCCCCATTTATATGTATGGAGTGGAGTTTGCAACTGAAAAGAAACTTTGTGTTCCCAACAAGCAAGGTGAAGGACGGCTTTCACACACACTTATCTCTCAGAACTGAGCATGTGGAGAATCGTTCGTTCATCTAGCACAAAGGGAACGGGTTGCAGGAGAAACTTTTACTCTGGTTTCTCAGTCTGTTTCCTAGTGCCGGTTTGAAGTTCCTGCAGTTTTCACTGTAAAACCGAGTTGGAGCTAGTCCCTCCCCATATATATGTATGGAGTGGAGTTTGCAACTGACAAGAATCTTTGTGTTCCCAACAAGCTAGGTGAAGGACGGCTTTCACACACACATATCTCTCAGAACTGAGCATGTGGAGAGACGTTCGTTCATCTAGCACTAAGGGAACGGGTTGCAGGGGAAACATTTACTCTGGTTTCTCAGTCTGTTACCTAGTGCCGGTTTGAAGTTCCTGCAGTTTTCACTGTAAAACCGTGTTTGAGCTAGTACCTCCCCATATATATGTATGGAGTGGAGTTTGCAACTGAAAAGAAACTTTGTGTTCCCAACAAGATAGGTGAAGGACGGCTTTCACACACAATTATCTCTCAGAACTGAGCATGTGGAGAGTAGTTCGTTCATCTAGCACAAAGGGAACGTGTTGCAGGAGAAACTTTTACTCTGGTTTCTCTGTCTGTTTCCTAGTGCCGGTTTGAAGTTCCTGCAGTTTTCACTGTAAAACCGAGTTGGAGCTAGCCCCTCCCCATATATTTGTATGGAGTGGAGTTTCCAACTGAAAAGAAACTTTGTGTTCCCAACAAGATAGGTGAAGTACGGCTTTCACACACACTTATCTCTCAGAACTGAGCATGTGGAGAGTCGTTCGTTCATCTAGCACAAAGGGAATGGGTTGCAGGAGAAACTTTTACTCTGGTTTCTCAGTCTGTTTCCTAGTGCCGGTTTGAAGTTCCTGCAGTTTTCACTGCAAAACCGATTTGGAGCTAGTCCCTCCCCATATATATGTATGGAGTGGAGTTTGCAACTGACAAGAAACTTTGTGTTCCCAACAAGCTAGGTGAAGGACGGCTTTCACACACACTTATCTCTCAGAACTGAGCATGTGGAGAGACGTTCGTTCATCTAGCACAAAGGGAACGGGTTGCAGGAGAAACTTTTACTCTGGTTTCTCAGTCTGTTTCCTAGTGCCGGTTTGAAGTTCCTGCAGTTTTCACTGTAAAAACGAGTTGGAGTTAGTACCTCCCCATATATATGTATGGAGTGGAGTTTGCAACTGAAAAGAAACTTTGTGTTCCCAACAAGCTAGTAGAATGACGGCTTTCACACACACATATCTCTCATAACTGAGCATGTGGAGAGACGTTCATTCATCTAGCACTAAGGGAACGGGATGCAGGGGAAACATTTACTCTGGTTTCTCAGTCTGTTTCCTAGTGCCAGTTTGAAGTTCCTGCAGTTTTCACTGTAAAACCGTGTTGGAGCTAGTACCTCCCCATATATATGTATGGAGTGGAGTTTGCAACTGAGAAGAAACTTTGTGTTCCCAACAAGATAGGTGAAGGACGGCTTTCACACACAATTATCTCTCAGAACTGAGCATGTGGAGAGACGTTCGTTCATCTAGCACAAAGGGAACGTGTTGCAGGAGAAACTTTTACTCTGGTTTCTCAGTCTGTTTCCTAGTGCCGGTTTGAAGTTCCTGCAGTTTTCACTGTAAAACCGAGTTGGAGCTAGTCCCTCCCCATATATATGTAAGGAGTGGAGTTTGCAACTGACAAGAAACTTTGTGTTCCCAACAAGCTAGGTGAAGGACGGCTTTCACACACACTTATCTCTCAGAACTGAGCATGTGGAGAGACGTTCGTTCATCTAGCACAAAGGGAACGGGTTGCAGGAGAAACTTTTACTCTGGTTTCTCAGTCTGTTTCCTAGTGCCGGTTTGAAGTTCCTGCAGTTTTCACTGTAAAACTGAGTTGGAGCTAGTCCCTCCCCATATATATGTATGGAGTGGAGTTTGCAACTGAAAAGAGACTTTGTGTTCCCAACAAGCTAGGTGAAGGACGGCTTTCACACACACTTATCTCTCAGAACTGAGCATGTGGAGAGACGTTCGTTCATCTAGCACAAAGGGAACGAGTTGCCGGAGAAAATTTTACTCTGGTTTCTCAGTCTGTTTCCTAGTGCCGGTTTGAAGTTCCTGCAGTTTTCACTGTAAAACCGAGTTGGAGCTAGTCCCTCCCCATATATATGTATGGAGTGGAGTTTGCAACTGACAAGAAACTTTGTGTTCCCAACAAGCTAGGTGAAGGACGGCTTTCACACACACTTATCTCTCAGAACTGAGCATGTGGAGAGACGTTCGTTCATCTAGCACAAAGGGAACGGGTTGCAGGAGAAACTTTTACTCTGGTTTCTCAGTCTGTTTCCTAGTGCCGGTTTGAAGTTCCTGCAGTTTTCACTGTAAAATCGAGTTGGAGCTAATCCCACATCATATATATGTATGGAGTGGAGTTTGCAACTGAAAAGAAACTTTGTGTTCCCAACAAGCTAGGTGAAGGACGGCTTTCACACACACTTATCTCTCAGAACTGAGCATGTGGAGTGTCGTTCGTTCATCTAGCACAAAGGGAACGGGTTGCAGGAGAAACTTTTACTCTGGTTTCTCAGTCTGTTTCCTAGTGCCGGTTTGAAGTTCCTGCAGTTTTCACCTTAAAACCGAGTTGGAGCTAGTCCCTCCCCATATATATGTATGGAGTGGAGTTTGCAACTGACAAGAAACTTTGTGTTCCCAACAAGCTAGGTGAAGGACGGCTTTCACACACACTTATCTCTCAGAACTGAGCATGTGGAGAGTCGTTCGTTCATCCTGCACAAAGGGAACGGGTTGCAGGAGAAACATTTACTCTGGTTTCTCAGTCTGTTTCCTAGTGCCGGTTTGAAATTCCTGCAGTTTTCACTGTAAAACCGAGTTGGAGCTTGTCCCTCCCCATATATATGTATGGATTGGAGTTTGCACCTGAAAGGGAACTTTGTGTTCCCAACAAGCTAGGTGAAGGACGGCTTTCACACACACTTATCTCTCAGAACTGAGCATGTGGAGTGTCGTTCGTTCATCTAGCACAAAGGGAACGGGTTGCAGGAGAAACTTTTACTCTGGTTTCTCAGTCTGTTTCCTAGTGCCGGTTTGAAGTTCCTGCAGTTTTCACCTTAAAACCGAGTTGGAGCTAGTCCCTCCCCATATATATGTATGGAGTGGAGTTTGCAACTGACAAGAAACTTTGTGTTCCCAACAAGCTAGGTGAAGGACGGCTTTCACACACACTTATCTCTCAGAACTGAGCATGTGGAGAGTCGTTCGTTCATCCTGCACAAAGGGAACGGGTTGCAGGAGAAACTTTTACTCTGGTTTCTCAGTCTGTTTCCTAGTGCCGGTTTGAAATTCCTGCAGTTTTCACTGTTAAACCGAGTTGGAGCTTGTCCCTCCCCATATATATGTATGGAGTGGAGTTTGCACCTGAAAGGGAACTTTGTGTTCCCAACAAGCTAGGTGAAGGACGGCTTTCACACACACTTATCTCTCAGAACTGAGCATGTGTAGAGACGTTCGTTCATCTAGCACAAAGGGAACGGGTTGCAGGGGAAACTTTTACTCTGGTTTCTCAGTCTGTTTCCTAGTGCCGGTTTGAAGTACCTGCAGTTTTCACTGTAAAACCGAGTTGGAGCTAGTCCCTCCCCATATATTTGTATGGAGTGGAGTTTGCAACTGAAAAGAAACTTTGTGTTCCTAACAAGCAAGGTGAAGGACGGCTTTCACACACACTTATCTCTCAGAACTGAGCATGTGGAGTGTCGTTCGTTCATCTAGCACAAAGGGAACGGGTTGCAGGAGAAACTTTTACTCTGGTTTCTCAGTCTGTTTCCTAGTGCCGGTTTGAAGTTCCTGCAGTTTTCACTGTAAAACCGAGTTGGAGCTAGTCCCTCCCCATATATAAGTATGGAGTGGAGTTTGCAACTGAAAAGAAACTTTGTGTTCCCAACAAGCTAGATGAAGGACGGCTTTCACACACACTTATCTCTCAGAACTGAGCATGTGGAGAGACGTTCGTTCATCTAGCACAAAGGGAACGGGTTGCAGGAGAAACTTTTACTCTGGTTTCTCAGTCTGTTTCCTAGTGCCGGTTTGAAGTTCCTGCAGTTTTCACTGTAAAACCGAGTTGGAGCTATTACTTCCCCATATATATGTATGGAGTGGAGTTTGCAACTGAAAAGAAACTTTGTGTTCCTAACAAGCAAGGTGAAGGACGGCTTTCACACACACTTATCTCTCAGAACTGAGCATGTGGAGTGTCGTTCGTTCATCTAGCACAAAGGGAACGGGTTGCAGGAGAAACTTTTACTCTGGTTTCTTAGTCTGTTTCCTAGTGCCGTTTTGAAGTTCCTGCAGTTTTCACTGTAAAACCGAGTTGGAGCTAGTCCATCCCCATATATATGTATGGAGTGGAGTTTTCAACTGACAAGACACTTTGTTTTCCCAACAAGCTAGGTGAAGGACGGCTTTCACACACACTTATCTCTCAGAACTGAGCATGTGGAGAGACGTTCGTTCATCTAGCACAAAGGGAACGGGTTGCAGGAGAAACTTTTACTCTGGTTTCTCAGTCTGTTTCCTAGTGCCGGTTTGAAGTTCCTGCAGTTTTCACTGTAAAACCGAGTTGGAGCTAGTCCCTCCCCATATATATGTATGGAGTGGAGTTTGCAACTGACAAGAAACTTTGTGTTCCCAACAAGCTAGGTGAAGGACGGCTTTCACACACACTTATCTCTCAGAACTGAGCATGTGGAGAGACGTTCGTTCATCTAGCACAAAGGGAACGGTTTGCAGGAGAAACTTTTACTCTGGTTTCTCAGTCTGTTTCCTAGTGCCGGTTTGAAGTTCCTGCAGTTTTCACTGTAAAAGAGAGTTGGAGTTAGTACCTCCCCATATATATGTATGGAGTGAAGTTTGCAACTGAAAAGAAACTTTGTGTTCCCAACAAGATAGGTGAAGGACGGCTTTCACACGCACTTATCTCTCAGAACTGAGCATGTGGAGAGACGTTCGTTCATCTAGCACAAAGGAAACGGGTTGCAGGAGAAACTTTTACTCTGGTTTCTCTGTCTGTTTCCTAATGCCGGTTTGATGTTCCTGCAGTTTTCACTGTAAAACCGAGTTGGAGCTAGTCCCTCCCCATATATTTGTATGGAGTGGAGTTTGCAACTGAAAAGAAACTTTGTGTTCCCAACAAGCTAGTTGAAAGACGGGTTTCACACACACTTATCTCTCAGAACTGAGCATGTGGAGAGACGTTCGTTCATCTAGCAAAAAGGGAACGGGTTGCAGGAGTAACTTTTACTCTGGTTTCTCAGTCTGTTTCCTAGTGCCGGTTTGAAGTTCCTGCAGTTTTCACTGTAAAACCGAGTTGGAGCTAGTCCCTCCCCATATATATGTATGGAGTGGAATTTGCAACTGAAAAGAAACTTTGTGTTCCCAACAAGCTAGGTGAAGGACGGGTTTCACACACTTATCTCTCAGAACTGAGCATGTGGAGAGACGTTCGTTCATCTAGCACAAAGGGAACGGGTTGCAGGAGTAACTTTTTCTCTGGTTTCTCAGTTTGTTTCCTAGTGCCGATTTGAATTTCCTGCAGATTTCACTGTAAAACCGATTTGGAGCTAATCCCTCCCGATTTATATGTATGCAGTGGAGTTTGTAACTGAAAAGAAACTTTGTGTTCCCAACAAGCAAGGTGAAGGACGGCTTTCACACACACTTATCTCTCAGAACTGAGCATGTGGAGAGTCGTTCGTTCATCTAGCACAAAGGGAACGGGTTGCAGGAGAAACTTTTACTCTGGTTTCTCAGTCTGTTTCCTAGTGCCGGTTTGAAGTTCCTGCAGTTTTCACTGTAAAACCGAGTTGGAGCTTGTCCCTCCCCATATATATGTATGGAGTGGAGTTTGCAACTGACAAGAAACTTTGTGTTCCCAACAAGCTATGTGAAGGACGGCTTTCACACACACTTATCTCTCAGAACTGAGCATGTGGAGAGACGTTCGTTCATCTAGCACAAAAGGAACGGGTTGCAGGAGAAACTTTTACTCTGGTTTCTCAGTCTGTTTCCTAGTGCCGGTTTGAAGTTCCTGCAGTTTTCACTGTAAAACCGAGTTGGAGTTAGTACCTCCCCATATATATGTATGGAGTGGAGTTTGCAACTGAAAAGAAACTTTGTGTTCCCAACAAGCTAGTATAATGACGGCTTTCACACACACATATCTCTCAGAACTGAGCATGTGGAGAGACGTTCGTTCATCTAGCACTAAGGGAACGGGTTGCAGGGGAAACATTTACTCTGGTTTCTCAGTCTGTTACCTAGTGCCGGTTTGAAGTTCCTGCAGTTTTCACTGTAAAACCGTGTTGGAGCTAGTACCTCCCCATATATATGTATGGAGTGGAGTTTGCAACTGAAAAGAAACTTTGTGTTCCCAACAAGATAGGTGAAGGACGGCTTTCACAGACAATTATCTCTCAGAACTGAGCATGTGGAGAGACGTTCGTTCATCTAGCAAAAAGGGAACGTGTTGCAGGAGAAACTTTTACTCTGGTTTCTCTGTCTGTTTCCTAGTGCCGGTTTGAAGTTCCTGCAGTTTTCACTGTAAAACCGAGTTGGAGCTAGCCCCTCCCCATATATTTTTATGGAGTGGAGTTTGCAACTGAAAAGAAACTTTGTGTTCCCAACAAGCAAGGTGAAGGACGGCTTTCACACACACTTATCTCTCAGAACTGAGCATGTGGAGAGTCGTTCTTTCATCTAGCACAAAGGGAACGGGTTGCAGGAGAAACTTTTACTCTGGTTTCTCAGTCTGTTTCCTAGTGCTGGTTTGAAGTTCCTGCAGTTTTCACTGTAAAACCGAGTTGGAGCTAGTCCCTCCCCATATATATGTATGGAGTGGAGTTTGCAACTGACAAGAAACTTTGTGTTCCCAACAAGCTAGGTGAAGGGCGGCTTTCACACACACTTATCTCTCAGAACTGAGCATGTGGAGAGACGTTCGTTCATCTAGCACAAAGGGAACGGGTTGCAGGAGAAACTTTTACTCTGGTTTCTCAGTCTGTTTCCTAGTGCCGGTTTGATGTTCCTGCAGTTTTCACTGTAAAACCGAGTTGGAGTTAGTACCTCCCCATATATATGTATGGAGTGGAGTTTGCAACTGAAAAGAAACTTTGTGTTCCCAACAAGCTAGTAGAATGACGGCTTTCACACACACATATCTCTCAGAACTGAGCATGTGGAGAGACGTTCGTTCATCTAGCACTAAGGGAACGGGTTGCAGGGGAAACATTTACTCTGGTTTCTCAGTCTGTTTCCTAGTGCCAGTTTGAAGTTCCTGCAGTTTTCACTGTAAAACCGTGTTGGAGCTAGTACCTCCCCATATATATGTATGGAGTGGAGTTTGCAACTGAGAAGAAACTTTGTGTTCCCAACAAGATAGGTGAAGGACGGCTTTCACACACAATTATCTCTCAGAACTGAGCATGTGGAGAGACGTTCGTTCATCTAGCACAAAGGGAACGTGTTGCAGGAGAAACTTTTACTCTGGTTTCTCAGTCTGTTTCCTAGTGCTGGTTTGAAGTTCCTGCAGTTTTCACCGTAAAACCGAGTTGGAGCTAGCCCCTCCCCATATATTTGTATGGAGTGGAGTTTGCAACTGAAAAGAAACTTTGTGTTCCCAACAAGCTAGGTGAAGGACGGCTTTCACACACACTTATCTCTCAGAACTGAGCATGTGGAGAGACGTTCGTTCATCTAGCACAAAGGGAACGGGTTGCAGGAGAAACTTTTACTCTGGTTTCTCAGTCTGTTTCCTAGTGCCGGTTTGAAGTTCCTGCAGTTTTCACTGTAAAACTGAGTTGGAGCTAGTCCCTCCCCATATATATGTATGGAGTGGAGTTTGCAACTGAAAAGAGACTTTGTGTTCCCAACAAGCTAGGTGAAGGACGGCTTTCACACACACTTATCTCTCAGAACTGAGCATGTGGAGAGACGTTCGTTCATCTAGCACAAAGGGAACGGGTTGCAGGAGAAACTTTTACTCTGGTTTCTCAGTCTGTTTCCTAGTGCCGGTTTGAAGTTCCTGCAGTTTTCACTGTAAAACCGAGTTGGAGCTAGTCCCTCCCCATATATATGTATGGAGTGGAGTTTGCAACTGACAAGAAACTTTGTGTTCCCAACAAGCTAGGTGAAGGACGGCTTTCACACACACTTATCTCTCAGAACTGAGCATGTGGAGAGACGTTCGTTCATCTAGCACAAAGGGAACGGGTTGCAGGAGAAACTTTTACTCTGGTTTCTCAGTCTGTTTCCTAGTGCCGGTTTGAAGTTCCTGCAGTTTTCACTGTAAAACCGAGTTGGAGCTAGTCCCTCCCCATATATATGTATGGAGTGGAGATTGCAACTGACAAGAAACTTTGTGTTCCCAACAAGCTAGGTGAAGGACGGCTTTCACACACACTTATCTCTCAGAACTGAGCATGTGGAGAGACGTTCGTTCATCTAGCACAAAGGGAACGGGTTGCAGGAGAAACTTTTACTCTGGTTTCTCAGTCTGTTTCCTAGTGCCGGTTTGAAGTTCCTGCAGTTTTCACTGTAAAACCGAGTTGGAGCTAATCCCTCCCCATATATATGTATGGAGTTGAGTTTGCAACTGAAAAGAAACTTTGTGTTCCTAACAAGCAAGGTGAAGGACGGCTTTCACACACACTTATCTCTCAGAACTGAGCATGTGGAGTGTCGTTCGTTCATCTAGCACAAAGGGAACGGGTTGCAGGAGAAACTTTTACTCTGGTTTCTCAGTCTGTTTCCTAGTGCCGGTTTGAAGTTCCTGCAGTTTTCACTGTAAAACCGAGTTGGAGCTTGTACCTCCCCATATATATGTATGGAGTGGAGTTTGCAACTGACAAGAAACTTTGTGTTCCCAACAAGCTAGGTGAAGGACGGCTTTCACACACACTTATCTCTCAGAACTGAGCATGTGGAGAGTCTTTCGTTCATCCTGCACAAAGGGAACGGGTTGCAGGAGGAACTTTTACTCTGGTTTCTCAGTCTTTTTCCTAGTGCCGGTTTGAAATTCCTGCAGTTTTCACTGTAAAACCGAGTTGGAGCTAGTCCCTCCCCATATATATGTATGGAGTGGAGTTTGCACCTGAAAGGGAACTTTGTGTTCCCAACAAGCTAGGTGAAGGACGGCTTTCACACACACTTATCTCTCAGAACTGAGCATGTGGAGAGACGTTCGTTCATCTAGCACAAAGGGAACGGGTTGCAGGGGAAACTTTTACTCTGGTTTCTCAGTCTGTTTCCTAGTGCCGGTTTGAAGTTCCTGCAGTTTTCACTGTAAAACCGAGTTGGAGCTAGTCCCTCCCCATATATATGTATGGAGTGGAGTTTGCAACTGAAAAGAAACTTTGTGTTCCTAACAAGCAAGGTGAAGGACGGCTTTCACACACACTTATCCCTCAGAACTGAGCATGTGGAGTGTCGTTCGTTCATCTAGCACAAAGGGAACGGGTTGCAGGAGAAACTTTTACTCTGGTTTCTCAGTCTGTTTCCTAGTGCCGGTTTGAAGTTCCTGCAGTTTTCACTGTAAAACCGAGTTGGAGCTAGTCCCTCCCCATATATATGTATGGATTGGAGTTTGCAACTGAAAAGAAACTTTGTGTTCCCAACAAGCTAGGTGAAGGACGGCTTTCACACACACTTATCCCTCAGAACTGAGCATGTGGAGAGACGTTCGTTCATCTAGCACAAAGGGAACGTGTTGCAGGAGAAACTTTTACTCTGGTTTCTCAGTCTGTTTCCTAGTGCCGGTTTGAAGTTCCTGCAGTTTTCACTGTAAAACCGAGTTGGAGTTAGTACCTCCCCATATATATGTATGGATTGGAGTTTGCAACTGAAAAGAAACTTTGTGTTCCCAACAAGATAGGTGAAGGACGGCTTTCACACGCACTTATCTCTCAGAACTGAGCATGTGGAGAGACGTTCGTTCATCTAGCACAAAGGGAACGGGTTGCAGGAGAAACTTTTACTCTGGTTTCTCTGTCTGTTTCCTAGTGCCGGTTTGAAGTTCCTGCAGTTTTCACTGTAAAACCGAGTTGGAGCTAGTCCCTCCCCATATATTTGTATGGAGTGGAGTTTGCAACTGAAAGAAACTTTGTGTTCCCAACAAGCTAGGTGAAGGACGGGTTTCACACACACTTATCTCTCAGAACTGAGCATGTGGAGAGACGTTCGTTCATCTAGCAAAAAGGGAACGGGTTGCAGGAGTAACTTTTACTCTGGTTTCTCAGTTTGTTTCCTAGTGCCTGTTTGAAGTTCCTGCAGTTTTCACTGTAAAACCGAGTTGGAGCTAGTCCCTCCCCATATATATGTATGGAGTGGAGTTTGCAACTGAAAAGAGACTTTGTGTACCCAACAAGCTAGGTGAAGGACGGCTTTCACACACACTTATCTCTCAGAACTGAGCATGTGGAGAGACGTTCGTTCATCTAGCACAAAGGGAACGGGTTGCAGGAGAAACTTTTACTCTGGTTTCTCAGTCTGTTTCCTAGTGCCGGTTTGAAGTTCCTGCAGTTTTCACTGTAAAACCGAGTTGGAGCTAGTCCCTCCCCATATATTTGTATGGAGTGGAGTTTGCAACTGAAAAGAAACTTTGTGTTCCCAACAAGCTAGGTGAAGGACGGGTTTCACACACTTAACTCTCAGAACTGAGCATGTGGAGAGACGTTCGTTCATCTAGCACAAAGGGAACGGGTTGCAGGGGAAACTTTTACTCTGGTTTCTCAGTCTGTTTCCTAGTGCCGGTTTGAAGTTCCTGCAGTTTTCACTGTAAAACCGAGTTGGAGCTAGTCCCTCCCCATATATATGTATGGATTGGAGTTTGCAACTGAAAAGAAACTTTGTGTTCCCAACAAGCTAGGTGAAGGACGGCTTTCACACACACTTATCCCTCAGAACTGAGCATGTGGAGAGACGTTCGTTCATCTAGCACAAAGGGAACGTGTTGCAGGAGAAACTTTTACTCTGGTTTCTCAGTCTGTTTCCTAGTGCCGGTTTGAAGTTCCTGCAGTTTTCACTGTAAAACCGAGTTGGAGTTAGTACCTCCCCATATATATGTATGGATTGGAGTTTGCAACTGAAAAGAAACTTTGTGTTCCCAACAAGATAGGTGAAGGACGGCTTTCACACGCACTTATCTCTCAGAACTGAGCATGTGGAGAGACGTTCGTTCATCTAGCACAAAGGGAACGGGTTGCAGGAGAAACTTTTACTCTGGTTTCTCTGTCTGTTTCCTAGTGCCGGTTTGAAGTTCCTGCAGTTTTCACTGTAAAACCGAGTTGGAGCTAGTCCCTCCCCATATATTTGTATGGAGTGGAGTTTGCAACTGAAAGAAACTTTGTGTTCCCAACAAGCTAGGTGAAGGACGGGTTTCACACACACTTATCTCTCAGAACTGAGCATGTGGAGAGACGTTCGTTCATCTAGCAAAAAGGGAACGGGTTGCAGGAGTAACTTTTACTCTGGTTTCTCAGTTTGTTTCCTAGTGCCTGTTTGAAGTTCCTGCAGTTTTCACTGTAAAACCGAGTTGGAGCTAGTCCCTCCCCATATATATGTATGGAGTGGAGTTTGCAACTGAAAAGAGACTTTGTGTACCCAACAAGCTAGGTGAAGGACGGCTTTCACACACACTTATCTCTCAGAACTGAGCATGTGGAGAGACGTTCGTTCATCTAGCACAAAGGGAACGGGTTGCAGGAGAAACTTTTACTCTGGTTTCTCAGTCTGTTTCCTAGTGCCGGTTTGAAGTTCCTGCAGTTTTCACTGTAAAACCGAGTTGGAGCTAGTCCCTCCCCATATAGTTGTATGGAGTGGAGTTTGCAACTGAAAAGAAACTTTGTGTTCCCAACAAGCTAGGTGAAGGACGGGTTTCACACACTTAACTCTCAGAACTGAGCATGTGGAGAGACGTTCGTTCATCTAGCACAAAGGGAACGGGTTGCAGGAGAAACTTTTACTCTGGTTTCTCAGTCTGTTTCCTAGTGCCGGTTTGAAGTTCCTGCAGTTTTCACTGTAAAACCGATTTGGAGCTAGTACCTCCCCATATATATGTATGGAGTGGAGTTTGCAACTGAAAAGAATCTTTGTGTTCCCAACAAGCTAGGTGAAGGACGGCTTTCACACACACTTATCTCTCAGAAATGAGTTTGTGGAGAGACGTTCGTTCATCTAGCACAAAGGGAACGGGTTGCAGGAGAAACTTTTACTCTGGTTTCTCAGTCTGTTTCCTAGTGCCGGATTGAAGTTCCTGCAGTTTTCACTGTAAAACCGAGTTGGAGCTAGTACCTCCCCATATATATGTATGGAGTGGAGATGCAACTGAAAAGAAACTTTGTGTTCCCAACAATCTAGGTGAAGGACGGCTTTCACACACACTTATCTCTCTGAACTGAGCATGTGGAGAGACGTTCGTTCATCTAGCACAAAGGGAACGGTTTGCAGGAGAAACTTTTACTCTGGTTTCTCAGTCTGTTTCCTAGTGCCGGTTTGAAGTTCCTGCAGTTTTCACTGTAAAACCGAGTTGGAGTTAGTACCTCCCCATATATATGTATGGAGTGGAGTTTGCAAATGAAAAGAAACTTTGTGTTCCCAACAAGCTAGGTGAAGGACGGCTTTCACACGCACTTATCTCTCAGAACTGAGCATGTGGAGAGACGTTCGTTCATCTAGCACAAATGGAACGGGTTGCAGGAGAAATTTTTACTCTGGTTTCTCTGTCTGTTTCCTAGTGCCGGTTTGAAGTTCCTGCAGTTTTCACTGTAAAACCGAGTTGGAGCTAGTCCCTCCCCATATAATTGTATGGAGTGGAGTTTGCAACTGAAAAGAAACTTTGTGTTCCCAACAATCTAGTTGAAGGACGGGTTTCACACACACTTATCTCTCAGAACTGAGCATGTGGAGAGACGTTCGTTCATCTAGCAAAAAGGGAACGGGTTGCAGGAGTAACTTTTACTCTGGTTTCTCAGTCTGTTTCCTAGTGCCGGTTTGAAGTTCCTGCAGTTTTCACTGTAAAACCGAGTTGGAGCTAGTCCCTCCCCATATATATGTATGGAGTGGAGTTTGCAACTGAAAAGAAACTTTGTGTTCCCAACAAGCTAGTTGAAGGACGGGTTTCACACACTTATCTCTCAGAACTGAGCATGTGGAGAGACGTTCGTTCATCTAGCACAAAGGGAACGGGTTGCAGGAGTAACTTTTTCTCTGGTTTCTCAGTCTGTTTCCTAGTGCCGGTTTGAATTTCCTGCAGTTTTCACTGTAAAACCGATTTGGAGCTAATCCCTCCCCATTTATATGTATGGAGTGGAGTTTGCAACTGAAAAGAAACTTTGTGTTCCCACAAGCAAGGTGAAGGACGGCTTTCACACACACTTATCTCTCAGAACTGAGAATGTGGAGAATCGTTCGTTCATCTAGCACAAAGGGAACGGGTTGCAGGAGAAACTTTTACTCTGGTTTCTCAGTCTGTTTCCTAGTGCCGGTTTGAAGTTCCTGCAGTTTTCACTGTAAAACCGAGTTGGAGCTAGTCCCTCCCCATATATATGTATGGAGTGGAGTTTGCAACTGACAAGAAACTTTGTGTTCCCAACAAGCTAGGTGAAGGACGGCTTTCACACACACTTATCTCTCAGAACTGAGCATGTGGAGAGACGTTCGTTCATCTAGCACAAATGGAACGGGATGCAGGAGAAACTTTTACTCTGGTTTCTCAGTCTGTTTCCTAGTGCCGGTTTGAAGTTCCTGCAGTTTTCACTGTAAAACCGAGTTGGAGTTAGTACCTCCCCATATATATGTATGGAGTGGAGTTTGCAACTGAAAAGAAACTTTGTGTTCCCAACAAGCTAGTATAATGACGGCTTTCACACACACATATCTCTCAGAACTGAGCATGTGGAGAGACGTTCGTTCATCTAGCACTAAGGGAACGGGTTGCAGGGGAAACATTTACTCTGGTTTCTCAGTTTGTTACCTAGTGCCGGTTTGAAGTTCCTGCAGTTTTCACTGTAAAACCGTGTTGGAGCTAGTACCTCCCCATATATATGTATGGAGTGGAGTTTGCAACTGAAAAGAAACTTTGTGTTCCCAACAAGATAGGTGAAGGACGGCTTTCACACACAATTATCTCTCAGAACTGAGCATGTGGAGAGACGTTCGTTCATCTAGCACAAAGGGAACGGGTTGCAGGAGAAACTTTTACTCTGGTTTCTCTGTCTGTTTCCTAGTGCCGGTTTGAAGTTCCTGCAGTTTTCACTGTAAAACCGAGTTGGAGCTAGCCCCTCCCCATATATTTGTATGGAGTGGAGTTTGCAACTGAAAAGAAACTTTGTGTTCCCAACAAGCAAGGTGAAGGACGGCTTTCACACACACTTATCTCTCAGAACTGAGCATGTGGAGAGTCGTTCGTTCATCTAGCACAAAGGGAATGGGTTGCAGGAGAAACTTTTACTCTGGTTTCTCAGTCTGTTTCCTAGTGCCGGTTTGAAGTTCCTGCAATTTTCACTGTAAAACCGAGTTGGAGCTAGTCCCTCCCCATATATATGTATGGAGTGGAGTTTGCAACTGACAAGAAACTTTGTGTTCCCAACAAGCTAGGTGAAGGACGGCTTTCACACACACTTATCTCTCAGAACTGAGCATGTGGAGAGACGTTCGTTCATCTAGCACAAAGGGAACGGGTTGCAGGAGAAACTTTTACTCTGGTTTCTCAGTCTGTTTCCTAGTGCCTGTTTGAAGTTCCTGCAGTTTTCACTGTAAAACCGAGTTGGAGTTAGTACCTCCCCATATATATGTATGGAGTGGAGTTTGCAACTGAAAAGAAACTTTGTGTTCCCAACAAGCTAGTAGAATGACGGCTTTCACACACACATATCTCTCAGAACTGAGCATGTGGAGAGACGTTCGTTCATCTAGCACTAAGGGAACGGGTTGCAGGGGAAACATTTACTCTGGTTTCTCAGTCTGTTTCCTAGTGCCAGTTTGAAGTTCCTGCAGTTTTCACTGTAAAACCGTGTTGGAGCTAGTACCTCCCGATATATATGTATGGAGTGGAGTTTGCAACTGAGAAGAAACTTTGTGTTCCCAACAAGATAGGTGAAGGACGGCTTTCACACACAATTATCTCTCAGAACTGAGCATGTGGAGAGACGTTCGTTCATCTAGCACAAAGGGAACGTGTTGCAGGAGAAACTTTTACTCTGGTTTCTCAGTCTGTTTCCTAGTGCCGGTTTGAAGTTCCTGCAGTTTTCACTGTAAAACCGAGTTGGAGCTAGTCCCTCCCCATATATATGTATGGAGTGGAGTTTGCAACTGACAAGAAACTTTGTGTTCCCAACAAGCTAGGTGAAGGACGGCTTTCACACACACTTATCTCTCAGAACTGAGCATGTGGAGAGACGTTCGTTCATCTAGCACAAAGGGAACGGGTTGCAGGAGAAACTTTTACTCTGGTTTCTCAGTCTGTTTCCTAGTGCCGGTTTGAAGTTCCTGCAGTTTTCACTGTAAAACCGAGTTGGAGTTAGTACCTCCCCATATATATGTATGGAGTGGAGTTTGCAACTGAAAAGAAACTTTGTGTTCCCAACAAGCTAGTAGAATGACGGCTTTCACACACACATATCTCTCAGAACTGAGCATGTGGAGAGACGTTCGTTCATCTAGCACTAAGGGAACGGGTTGCAGGGGAAACATTTACTCTGGTTTCTCAGTCTGTTTCCTAGTGCCAGTTTGAAGTTCCTGCAGTTTTCACTGTAAAACCGTGTTGGAGCTAGTACCTCCCCATATTTATGTATGGAGTGGAGTTTGCAACTGAGAAGAAACTTTGTGTTCCCAACAAGATAGGTGAAGGACGGCTTTCACACACAATTATCTCTCAGAACTGAGCATGTGGAGAGACGTTCGTTCATCTAGCACAAAGGGAACGTGTTGCAGGAGAAACTTTTACTCTGGTTTCTCAGTCTGTTTCCTAGTGCCGGTTTGAAGTTCCTGCAGTTTTCACTGTAAAACCGAGTTGGAGCTAGCCACTCCCCATATATTTGTATGGAGTGGAGTTTGCAACTGAAAAGAAACTTTGTGTTCCCAACAAGCTAGGTGAAGGACGGGTTTCACACACACTTATCTCTCAGAACTGAGCATGTGGAGAGACGTTCGTTCATCTAGCACAAAGGGAACGGGTTGCAGGAGAAACTTTTACTCTGGTTTCTCAGTCTGTTTCCTAGTGCCGGTTTGAAGTTCCTGCAGTTTTCACTGTAAAACTGAGTTGGAGCTAGTCCCTCCCCATATATATGTATGGAGTGGAGTTTGCAACTGAAAAGAGACTTTGTGTTCCCAACAAGCTAGGTGAAGGACGGCTTTCACACACACTTATCTCTCAGAACTGAGCATGTGGAGAGACGTTCGTTCATCTAGCACAAAGGGAACGGGTTGCAGGAGAAACTTTTACTCTGGTTTCTCAGTCTGTTTCCTAGTGCCGGTTTGAAGTTCCTGCAGTTCTCACTGTAAAACCGAGTTGGAGCTAGTCCCTCCCCATATATATGTATGGAGTGGAGTTTGCAACTGAAAAGAAACTTTGTGTTCCCAACAAGCTAGGTGAAGGACGGCTTTCACACACACTTATCTCTCAGAACTGAGCATGTGGAGAGACGTTCGTTCATCTAGCACAAAGGGAACGGGTTGCAGGAGAAACTTTTACTCTGGTTTCTCAGTCTGTTTCCTAGTGCCGGTTTGAAGTTCCTGCAGTTTTCACTGTAAAATCGAGTTGGAGCTAATCCCTCATCATATATATGTATGGAGTGGAGTTTGCAACTGAAAAGAAACTTTGTGTTCCCAACAAGCTAGGTGAAGGACGGCTTTCACACACACTTATCTCTCAGAACTGAGCATGTGGAGAGACGTTCGTTCATCTAGCACAAAGGGAACGGGTTGCAGGAGAAACTTTTACTCTGGTTTCTCAGTCTGTTTCCTAGTGCCGGTTTGAAGTTCCTGCAGTTTTCACTGTAAAACCGTGTTGGAGCTAGTACCTCCCCATATATATGTATGGAGTGGAGTTTGCAACTGAAAAGAAACTTTGTGTTCCCAACAAGATAGGTGAAGGACGGCTTTCACACACAATTATCTCTCAGAACTGAGCATGTGGAGAGACGTTCGTTCATCTAGCACAAAGGGAACGGGTTGCAGGAGAAACTTTTACTCTGGTTTCTCTGTCTGTTTCCTAGTGCCGGTTTGAAGTTCCTGCAGTTTTCACTGTAAAACCGAGTTGGAGCTAGCCCCTCCCCATATATTTGTATGGAGTGGAGTTTGCAACTGAAAAGAAACTTTGTGTTCCCAACAAGCAAGTTGAAGGACGGCTTTCACACACACTTATCTCTCAGAACTGAGCATGTGGAGAGTCGTTCGTTCATCTAGCACAAAGGGAATGGGTTGCAGGAGAAACTTTTACTCTGGTTTCTCAGTCTGTTTCCTAGTGCCGGTTTGAAGTTCCTGCAATTTTCACTGTAAAACCGAGTTGGAGCTAGTCCCTCCCCATATATATGTATGGAGTGGAGTTTGCAACTGACAAGAAACTTTGTGTTCCCAACAAGCTAGGTGAAGGACGGCTTTCACACACACTTATCTCTCAGAACTGAGCATGTGGAGAGACGTTCGTTCATCTAGCACAAAGGGAACGGGTTGCAGGAGAAACTTTTACTCTGGTTTCTCAGTCTGTTTCCTAGTGCCGGTTTGAAGTTCCTGCAGTTTTCACTGTAAAACCGAGTTGGAGTTAGTACCTCCCCATATATATGTATGGAGTGGAGTTTGCAACTGAAAAGAAACTTTGTGTTCCCAACAAGCTAGTAGAATGACGGCTTTCACACACACATATCTCTCAGAACTGAGCATGTGGAGAGACGTTCGTTCATCTAGCACTAAGGGAACGGGTTGCAGGGGAAACATTTACTCTGGTTTCTCAGTCTGTTTCCTAGTGCCAGTTTGAAGTTCCTGCAGTTTTCACTGTAAAACCGTGTTGGAGCTAGTACCTCCCGATATATATGTATGGAGTGGAGTTTGCAACTGAGAAGAAACTTTGTGTTCCCAACAAGATAGGTGAAGGACGGCTTTCACACACAATTATCTCTCAGAACTGAGCATGTGGAGAGACGTTCGTTCATCTAGCACAAAGGGAACGTGTTGCAGGAGAAACTTTTACTCTGGTTTCTCAGTCTGTTTCCTAGTGCCGGTTTGAAGTTCCTGCAGTTTTCACTGTAAAACCGAGTTGGAGCTAGTCCCTCCCCATATATATGTATGGAGTGGAGTTTGCAACTGACAAGAAACTTTGTGTTCCCAACAAGCTAGGTGAAGGACGGCTTTCACACACACTTATCTCTCAGAACTGAGCATGTGGAGAGACGTTCGTTCATCTAGCACAAAGGGAACGGGTTGCAGGAGAAACTTTTACTCTGGTTACTCAGTCTGTTTCCTAGTGCCGGTTTGAAGTTCCTGCAGTTTTCACTGTAAAACTGAGTTGGAGCTAGTCCCTCCCCATATATATGTATGGAGTGGAGTTTGCAACTGAAAAGAGACTTTGTGTTCCCAACAAGCTAGGTGAAGTACGGCTTTCACACACACTTATCTCTCAGAACTGAGCATGTGGAGAGACGTTCGTTCATCTAGCACAAAGGGAACGGGTTGCAGGAGAAACTTTTACTCTGGTTTCTCAGTCTGTTTCCTAGTGCCGGTTTGAAGTTCCTGCAGTTCTCACTGTAAAACCGAGTTGGAGCTAGTCCCTCCCCATATATATGTATGGAGTGGAGTTTGCAACTGAAAAGAAACTTTGTGTTCCCAACAAGCTAGGTGAAGGACGGCTTTCACACACACTTATCTCTCAGAACTGAGCATGTGGAGAGACGTTCGTTCATCTAGCACAAAGGGAACGGGTTGCAGGAGAAACTTTTACTCTGGTTTCTCAGTCTGTTTCCTAGTGCCGGTTTGAAGTTCCTGCAGTTTTCACTGTAAAACCGAGTTGGAGCTAATCCCTCCCCATATATATATATGGAGTTGAGTTTGCAACTGAAAAGAAACTTTGTGTTCCTAACAAGCAAGGTGAAGGACGGCTTTCACACACACTTATCTCTCAGAACTGAGCATGTGGAGAGACGTTCGTTCATCTAGCACAAAGGGAACGGGTTGCAGGAGAAACTTTTACTCTGGTTTCTCAGTCTGTTTCCTAGTGCCGGTTTGAAGTTCCTGCAGTTTTCACTGTAAAACCGAGTTGGAGCTAGTACCTCCCCATATATATGTATGGAGTGGAGATGCAACTGAAAAGAAACTTTGTGTTCCCAACAATCTAGGTGAAGGACGGCTTTCACACACACTTATCTCTCTGAACTGAGCATGTGGAGAGACGTTCGTTCATCTAGCACAAAGGGAACGGTTTGCAGGAGAAACTTTTACTCTGGTTTCTCAGTCTGTTTCCTAGTGCCGGTTTGAAGTTCCTGCAGTTTTCACTGTAAAACCGAGTTGGAGTTAGTACCTCCCCATATATATGTATGGAGTGGAGTTTGCAAATGAAAAGAAACTTTGTGTTCCCAACAAGCTAGGTGAAGGACGGCTTTCACACGCACTTATCTCTCAGAACTGAGCATGTGGAGAGACGTTCGTTCATCTAGCACAAAGGGAACGGGTTGCAGGAGAAATTTTTACTCTGGTTTCTCTGTCTGTTTCCTAGTGCCGGTTTGAAGTTCCTGCAGTTTTCACTGTAAAACCGAGTTGGAGCTAGTCCCTCCCCATATATTTTTATGGAGTGGAGTTTGCAACTGAAAAGAAACTTTGTGTTCCCAACAAGCTAGTTGAAGGACGGGTTTCACACACACTTATCTCTCAGAACTGAGCATGTGGAGAGACGTTCGTTCATCTAGCAAAAAGGGAACGGGTTGCAGGAGTAACTTTTACTCTGGTTTCTCAGTCTGTTTCCTAGTGCCGGTTTGAAGTTCCTGCAGTTTTCACTGTAAAACTGAGTTGGAGCTAGTCCCTCCCCATATATATGTATGGAGTGGAGTTTGCAACTGAAAAGAAACTTTGTGTTCCCAACAAGCTAGGTGAAGGACGGGTTTCACACACTTATCTCTCAGAACTGAGCATGTGGAGAGAAGTTCGTTCATCTAGCACAAAGGAAACGGGTTGCAGGAGTAACTTTTTCTCTGGTTTCTCAGTCTGTTTCCTAGTGCCGGTTTGAATTTCCTGCAGTTTTCACTGTAAAACCGATTTGAAGCTAATCCCTCCCCATTTATATGTATGGAGTGGAGTTGGCAACTGAAAAGAAACTTTGTGTTCCCAACAAGCAAGGTGAAGGACGGCTTTCACACACACTTATCTCTCAGAACTGAGAATGTGGAGAATCGTTCGTTCATCTAGCACAAAGGGAACGGGTTGCAGGAGAAACTTTTACTCTGGTTTCTCAGTCTGTTTCCTAGTGCCGGTTTGAAGTTCCTGCAGTTTTCACTGTAAAACCGAGTTGGAGCTAGTCCCTCCCCATATATATGTATGGAGTGGAGTTTGCAACTGACAAGAAACTTTGTGTTCCCAACAAGCTAGGTGAAGGACGGCTTTCACACACACTTATCTCTCAGAACTGAGCATGTGGAGAGACGTTCGTTCATCTAGCACAAAGGGAACGGGTTGCAGGAGAAACTTTTACTCTGGTTTCTCAGTCTGTTTCCTAGTGCCGGTTTGAAGTTCCTGCAGTTTTCACTGTAAAACCGAGTTGGAGTTAGTACCTCCCCATATATATGTATGGAGTGGAGTTTGCAACTGAAAAGAAACTTTGTGTTCCCAACAAGCTAGTATAATGACGGCTTTCACACACACATATCTCTCAGAACTGAGCATGTGGAGAGACGTTCGTTCATCTAGCACTAAGGGAACGGGTTGCAGGGGAAACATTTACTCTGGTTTCTCAGTCTGTTACCTAGTGCCGGTTTGAATTTCCTGCAGTTTTCACTGTAAAACCGTGTTGGAGCTAGTACCTCCCCATATATATGTATGGAGTGGAGTTTGCAACTAAAAAGAAACTTTGTGTTCCCAACAAGATATGTGAAGGACGGCTTTCACACACACTTATCTCTCAGAACTGAGCATGTGGAGAGACGTTCGTTCATCTAGCACAAAGGGAACGGGTTGCAGGAGAAACTTTTACTCTGGTTTCTCAGTCTGTTTCCTAGTGCCGTTTTGAAGTTCCTGCAGTTTTCACTGTAAAACCGAGTTGGAGTTAGTACCTCCCCATATATATGTATGGAGTGGAGTTTGCAACTGAAAAGAAACTTTGTGTTCCCAACAAGCTAGTAGAATGACGGCTTTCACACACACATATCTCTCAGAACTGAGCATGTGGAGAGACGTTCGTTCATCTAGCACTAAGGGAACGGGTTGCAGGGGAAACATTTACTCTGGTTTCTCAGTCTGTTTCCTAGTGCCAGTTTGAAGTTCCTGCAGTTTTCACTGTAAAACCGTGTTGGAGCTAGTACCTCCCCATATATATGTATGGAGTGGAGTTTGCAACTGAGAAGAAACTTTGTGTTCCCAACAAGATAGGTGAAGGACGGCTTTCACACACAATTATCTCTCAGAACTGAGCATGTGGAGAGACGTTCGTTCATCTAGCACAAAGGGAACGTGTTGCAGGAGAAACTTTTACTCTGGTTTCTCAGTCTGTTTCCTAGTGCCGGTTTGAAGTTCCTGCAGTTTTCACTGTAAAACCGAGTTGGAGCTAGTCCCTCCCCATATATATGTATGGAGTGGAGTTTGCAACTGACAAGAAACTTTGTGTTCCCAACAAGCTAGGTGAAGGACGGCTTTCACACACACTTATCTCTCAGAACTGAGCATGTGGAGAGACGTTCGTTCATCTAGCACAAAGGGAACGGGTTGCAGGAGAAACTTTTACTCTGGTTTCTCAGTCTGTTTCCTAGTGCCGGTTTGAAGTTCCTGCAGTTTTCACTGTAAAACCGAGTTGGAGTTAGTACCTCCCCATATATATGTATGGAGTGGAGTTTGCAACTGAAAAGAAACTTTGTGTTCCCAACAAGCTAGTAGAATGACGGCTTTCACACACACATATCTCTCAGAACTGAGCATGTGGAGAGACGTTCGTTCATCTAGCACTAAGGGAACGGGTTGCAGGGGAAACATTTACTCTGGTTTCTCAGTCTGTTTCCTAGTGCCAGTTTGAAGTTCCTGCAGTTTTCACTGTAAAACCGTGTTGGAGCTAGTACCTCCCCATATTTATGTATGGAGTGGAGTTTGCAACTGAGAAGAAACTTTGTGTTCCCAACAAGATAGGTGAAGGACGGCTTTCACACACAATTATCTCTCAGAACTGAGCATGTGGAGAGACGTTCGTTCATCTAGCACAAAGGGAACGTGTTGCAGGAGAAACTTTTACTCTGGTTTCTCAGTCTGTTTCCTAGTGCCGGTTTGAATTTCCTGCAGTTTTCACTGTAAAACCGAGTTGGAGCTAGCCACTCCCCATATATTTGTATGGAGTGGAGTTTGCAACTGAAAAGAAATTTTGTGTTCCCAACAAGCTAGGTGAAGGACGGGTTTCACACACACTTATCTCTCAGAACTGAGCATGTGGAGAGACGTTCGTTCATCTAGCACAAAGGGAACGGGTTGCAGGAGAAACTTTTACTCTGGTTTCTCAGTCTGTTTCCTAGTGCCGGTTTGAAGTTCCTGCAGTTTTCACTGTAAAACTGAGTTGGAGCTAGTCCCTCCCCATATATATGTATGGAGTGGAGTTTGCAACTGAAAAGAGACTTTGTGTTCCCAACAAGCTAGGTGAAGGACGGCTTTCACACACACTTATCTCTCAGAACTGAGCATGTGGAGAGACGTTCGTTCATCTAGCACAAAGGGAACGGGTTGCAGGAGAAACTTTTACTCTGGTTTCTCAGTCTGTTTCCTAGTGCCGGTTTGAAGTTCCTGCAGTTCTCACTGTAAAACCGAGTTGGAGCTAGTCCCTCCCCATATATATGTATGGAGTGGAGTTTGCAACTGACAAGAAACTTTGTGTTCCCAACAAGCTAGGTGAAGGTCGGCTTTCACACACACTTATCTCTCAGAACTGAGCATGTGGAGAGACGTTCGTTCATCTAGCACAAAGGGAACGGGTTGCAGGAGAAACTTTTACTCTGGTTTCTCAGTCTGTTTCCTAGTGCCGGTTTGAAGTTCCTGCAGTTTTCACTGTAAAATCGAGTTGGAGCTAATCCCTCATCATATATATGTATGGAGTGGAGTTTGCAACTGAAAAGAAACTTTGTGTTCCCAACAAGCTAGTAGAATGACGGCTTTCACACACACATATCTCTCAGAACTGAGCATGTGGAGAGACGTTCGTTCATCTAGCACTAAGGGAACGGGTTGCAGTGGAAACATTTACTCTGGTTTCTCAGTCTGTTTCCTAGTGCCAGTTTGAAGTTCCTGCAGTTTTCACTGTAAAACCGTGTTGGAGCTAGTACCTCCCCATATTTATGTATGGAGTGGAGTTTGCAACTGAGAAGAAACTTTGTGTTCCCAACAAGCTAGGTGAAGGACGGCTTTCACACACACTTATCTCTCAGAACTGAGCATGTGGAGAGACGTTCGTTCATCTAGCACAAAGGGAACGGGTTGCAGGAGAAACTTTTACTCTGGTTTCTCAGTCTGTTTCCTAGTGCCGGTTTGAAGTTCCTGCAGTTCTCACTGTAAAACCGAGTTGGAGCTAGTCCCTCCCCATATATATGTATGGAGTGGAGTTTGCAACTGAAAAGAAACTTTGTGTTCCCAACAAGCTAGGTGAAGGACGGCTTTCACACACACTTATCTCTCAGAACTGAGCATGTGGAGAGACGTTCGTTCATCTAGCACTAAGGGAACGGGTTGCAGGGGAAACATTTACTCTGGTTTCTCAGTCTGTTTCCTAGTGCCAGTTTGAAGTTCCTGCAGTTTTCACTGTAAAACCGTGTTGGAGCTAGTACCTCCCCATATATATGTATGGAGTGGAGTTTGCAACTGAGAAGAAACTTTGTGTTCCCAACAAGATAGGTGAAGGACGGCTTTCACACACAATTATCTCTCAGAACTGAGCATGTGGAGAGACGTTCGTTCATCTAGCACAAAGGGAACGTGTTGCAGGAGAAACTTTTACTCTGGTTTCTCAGTCTGTTTCCTAGTGCCGGTTTGAAGTTCCTGCAGTTTTCACTGTAAAACCGAGTTGGAGCTAGTCCCTCCCCATATATATGTATGGAGTGGAGTTTGCAACTGACAAGAAACTTTGTGTTCCCAACAAGCTAGGTGAAGGACGGCTTTCACACACACTTATCTCTCAGAACTGAGCATGTGGAGAGACGTTCGTTCATCTAGCACAAAGGGAACGGGTTGCAGGAGAAACTTTTACTCTGGTTTCTCAGTCTGTTTCCTAGTGCCGGTTTGAAGTTCCTGCAGTTTTCACTGTAAAACCGAGTTGGAGTTAGTACCTCCCCATATATATGTATGGAGTGGAGTTTGCAACTGAAAAGAAACTTTGTGTTCCCAACAAGCTAGTAGAATGACGGCTTTCACACACACATATCTCTCAGAACTGAGCATGTGGAGAGACGTTCGTTCATCTAGCACTAAGGGAACGGGTTGCAGGGGAAACATTTACTCTGGTTTCTCAGTCTGTTTCCTAGTGCCAGTTTGAAGTTCCTGCAGTTTTCACTGTAAAACCGTGTTGGAGCTAGTACCTCCCCATATTTATGTATGGAGTGGAGTTTGCAACTGAGAAGAAACTTTGTGTTCCCAACAAGATAGGTGAAGGACGGCTTTCACACACAATAATCTCTCAGAACTGAGCATGTGGAGAGACGTTCGTTCATCTAGCACAAAGGGAACGTGTTGCAGGAGAAACTTTTACTCTGGTTTCTCAGTCTGTTTCCTAGTGCCGGTTTGAATTTCCTGCAGTTTTCACTGTAAAACCGAGTTGGAGCTAGCCACTCCCCATATATTTGTATGGAGTGGAGTTTGCAACTGAAAAGAAACTTTGTGTTCCCAACAAGCTAGGTGAAGGACGGGTTTCACACACACTTATCTCTCAGAACTGAGCATGTGGAGAGACGTTCGTTCATCTAGCACAAAGGGAACGGGTTGCAGGAGAAACTTTTACTCTGGTTTCTCAGTCTGTTTCCTAGTGCCGGTTTGAAGTTCCTGCAGTTTTCACTGTAAAACTGAGTTGGAGCTAGTCCCTCCCCATATATATGTATGGAGTGGAGTTTGCAACTGAAAAGAGACTTTGTGTTCCCAACAAGCTAGGTGAAGGACGGCTTTCACACACACTTATCTCTCAGAACTGAGCATGTGGAGAGACGTTCGTTCATCTAGCACAAAGGGAACGGGTTGCAGGAGAAACTTTTACTCTGGTTTCTCAGTCTGTTTCCTAGTGCCGGTTTGAAGTTCCTGCAGTTCTCACTGTAAAACCGAGTTGGAGCTAGTCCCTCCCCATATATATGTATGGAGTGGAGTTTGCAACTGACAAGAAACTTTGTGTTCCCAACAAGCTAGGTGAAGGTCGGCTTTCACACACACTTATCTCTCAGAACTGAGCATGTGGAGAGACGTTCGTTCATCTAGCACAAAGGGAACGGGTTGCAGGAGAAACTTTTACTCTGGTTTCTCAGTCTGTTTCCTAGTGCCGGTTTGAAGTTCCTGCAGTTTTCACTGTAAAATCGAGTTGGAGCTAATCCCTCATCATATATATGTATGGAGTGGAGTTTGCAACTGAAAAGAAACTTTGTGTTCCCAACAAGCTAGTAGAATGACGGCTTTCACACACACATATCTCTCAGAACTGAGCATGTGGAGAGACGTTCGTTCATCTAGCACTAAGGGAACGGGTTGCAGTGGAAACATTTACTCTGGTTTCTCAGTCTGTTTCCTAGTGCCAGTTTGAAGTTCCTGCAGTTTTCACTGTAAAACCGTGTTGGAGCTAGTACCTCCCCATATTTATGTATGGAGTGGAGTTTGCAACTGAGAAGAAACTTTGTGTTCCCAACAAGCTAGGTGAAGGACGGCTTTCACACACACTTATCTCTCAGAACTGAGCATGTGGAGAGACGTTCGTTCATCTAGCACAAAGGGAACGGGTTGCAGGAGAAACTTTTACTCTGGTTTCTCAGTCTGTTTCCTAGTGCCGGTTTGAAGTTCCTGCAGTTCTCACTGTAAAACCGAGTTGGAGCTAGTCCCTCCCCATATATATGTATGGAGTGGAGTTTGCAACTGAAAAGAAACTTTGTGTTCCCAACAAGCTAGGTGAAGGACGGCTTTCACACGCACTTATCTCTCAGAACTGAGCATGTGGAGAGACGTTCGTTCATCTAGCACAAAGGGAACGGGTTGCAGGAGAAATTTTTACTCTGGTTTCTCTGTCTGTTTCCTAGTGCCGGTTTGAAGTTCCTGCAGTTTTCACTGTAAAACCGAGTTGGAGCTAGTCCCTCCCCATATATTTGTATGGAGTGGAGTTTGCAACTGAAAAGAAACTTTGTGTTCCCAACAAGCTAGTTGAAGGACGGGTTTCACACACACTTATCTCTCAGAACTGAGCATGTGGAGAGACGTTCGTTCATCTAGCAAAAAGGGAACGGGTTGCAGGAGTAACTTTTACTCTGGTTTCTCAGTCTGTTTCCTAGTGCCGGTTTGAAGTTCCTGCAGTTTTCACTGTAAAACCGAGTTGGAGCTAGTCCCTCCCCATATATATGTATGGAGTGGAGTTTGCAACTGAAAAGAAACTTTGTGTTCCCAACAAGCTAGGTGAAGGACGGGTTTCACACACTTATCTCTCAGAACTGAGCATGTGGAGAGACGTTCGTTCATCTAGCACAAAGGAAACGGGTTGCAGGAGTAACTTTTTCTCTGGTTTCTCAGTCTGTTTCCTAGTGCCGGTTTGAATTTCCTGCAGTTTTCACTGTAAAACCGATTTGGAGCTAATCCCTCCCCATTTATATGTATGGAGTGGAGTTGGCAACTGAAAAGAAACTTTGTGTTCCCAACAAGCAAGGTGAAGGACGGCTTTCACACACACTTATCTCTCAGAACTGAGAATGTGGAGAATCGTTCGTTCATCTAGCACAAAGGGAACGGGTTGCAGGAGAAACTTTTACTCTGGTTTCTCAGTCTGTTTCCTAGTGCCGGTTTGAAGTTCCTGCAGTTTTCACTGTAAAACCGAGTTGGAGCTAGTCCCTCCCCATATATATGTATGGAGTGGAGTTTGCAACTGACAAGAAACTTTGTGTTCCCAACAAGCTAGGTGAAGGACGGCTTTCACACACACTTATCTCTCAGAACTGAGCATGTGGAGAGACGTTCGTTCATCTAGCACAAAGGGAACGGGTTGCAGTAGAAACTTTTACTCTGGTTTCTCAGTCTGTTTCCTAGTGCCGGTTTGAAGTTCCTGCAGTTTTCACTGTAAAACCGAGTTGGAGTTAGTACCTCCCCATATATATGTATGGAGTGGAGTTTGCAACTGAAAAGAAACTTTGTGTTCCCAACAAGCTAGTATAATGACGGCTTTCACACACACATATCTCTCAGAACTGAGCATGTGGAGAGACGTTCGTTCATCTAGCACTAAGGGAACGGGTTGCAGGGGAAACATTTACTCTGGTTTCTCAGTCTGTTACCTAGTGCCGGTTTGAAGTTCCTGCAGTTTTCACTGTAAAACCGTGTTGGAGCTAGTACCTCCCCATATATATGTATGGAGTGGAGTTTGCAACTAAAAAGAAACTTTGTGTTCCCAACAAGATATGTGAAGGACGGCTTTCACACACAATTATCTCTCAGAACTGAGCATGTGGAGAGACGTTCGTTCATCTAGCACAAAGGGAACGGGTTGCAGGAGAAACTTTTACTCTGGTTTCTCTGTCTGTTTCCTAGTGCCGGTTTGAAGTTCCTGCAGTTTTCACTGTAAAACCGAGTTGGAGCTAGCCCCTCCCCATATATTTGTATGGAGTGGAGTTTGCAACTGAAAAGAAACTTTGTGTTCCCAACAAGCAAGGTGAAGGACGGCTTTCACACGCACTTATCTCTCAGAACTGAGCATGTGGAGAGTCGTTCGTTCATCTAGCACAAAGGGAATGGGTTGCAGGAGAAACTTTTACTCTGGTTTCTCAGTCTGTTTCCTAGTGCCGGTTTGAAGTTCCTGCAATTTTCACTGTAAAACCGAGTTGGAGCTAGTCCCTCCCCATATATATGTATGGAGTGGAGTTTGCAACTGACAAGAAACTTTGTGTTCCCAACAAGCTAGTTGAAGGACGGCTTTCACACACACTTATCTCTCAGAACTGAGCATGTGGAGAGACGTTCGTTCATCTAGCACAAAGGGAACGGGTTGCAGGAGAAACTTTTACTCTGGTTTCTCAGTCTGTTTCCTAGTGCCGGTTTGAAGTTCCTGCAGTTTTCACTGTAAAACCGAGTTGGAGTTAGTACCTCCCCATATATATGTATGGAGTGGAGTTTGCAACTGAAAAGAAACTTTGTGTTCCCAACAAGCTAGTAGAATGACGGCTTTCACACACACATATCTCTCAGAACTGAGCATGTGGAGAGACGTTCGTTCATCTAGCACTAAGGGAACGGGTTGCAGGGGAAACATTTACTCTGGTTTCTCAGTCTGTTTCCTAGTGCCAGTTTGAAGTTCCTGCAGTTTTCACTGTAAAACCGTGTTGGAGCTAGTACCTCCCCATATATATGTATGGAGTGGAGTTTGCAACTGAGAAGAAACTTTGTGTTCCCAACAAGATAGGTGAAGGACGGCTTTCACACACAATTATCTCTCAGAACTGAGCATGTGGAGAGACGTTCGTTCATCTAGCACAAAGGGAACGTGTTGCAGGAGAAACTTTTACTCTGGTTTCTCAGTCTGTTTCCTAGTGCCGGTTTGAAGTTCCTGCAGTTTTCACTGTAAAACCGAGTTGGAGCTAGTCCCTCCCCATATATATGTATGGAGTGGAGTTTGCAACTGACAAGAAACTTTGTGTTCCCAACAAGCTAGGTGAAGGACGGCTTTCACACACACTTATCTCTCAGAACTGAGCATGTGGAGAGACGTTCGTTCATCTAGCACAAAGGGAACGGGTTGCAGGAGAAACTTTTACTCTGGTTTCTCAGTCTGTTTCCTAGTGCCGGTTTGAAGTTCCTGCAGTTTTCACTGTAAAACCGAGTTGGAGTTAGTACCTCCCCATATATATGTATGGAGTGGAGTTTGCAACTGAAAAGAAACTTTGTGTTCCCAACAAGCTAGTAGAATGACGGCTTTCACACACACATATCTCTCAGAACTGAGCATGTGGAGAGACGTTCGTTCATCTAGCACTAAGGGAACGGGTTGCAGGGGAAACATTTACTCTGGTTTCTCAGTCTGTTTCCTAGTGCCAGTTTGAAGTTCCTGCAGTTTTCACTGTAAAACCGTGTTGGAGCTAGTACCTCCCCATATTTATGTATGGAGTGGAGTTTGCAACTGAGAAGAAACTTTGTGTTCCCAACAAGATAGGTGAAGGACGGCTTTCACACACAATTATCTCTCAGAACTGAGCATGTGGAGAGACGTTCGTTCATCTAGCACAAAGGGAACGTGTTGCAGGAGAAACTTTTACTCTGGTTTCTCAGTCTGTTTCCTAGTGCCGGTTTGAATTTCCTGCAGTTTTCACTGTAAAACCGAGTTGGAGCTAGCCACTCCCCATATATTTGTATGGAGTGGAGTTTGCAACTGAAAAGAAACTTTGTGTTCCCAACAAGCTAGGTGAAGGACGGGTTTCACACACACTTATCTCTCAGAACTGAGCATGTGGAGAGACGTTCGTTCATCTAGCACAAAGGGAACGGGTTGCAGGAGAAACTTTTACTCTGGTTTCTCAGTCTGTTTCCTAGTGCCGGTTTGAAGTTCCTGCAGTTTTCACTGTAAAACTGAGTTGGAGCTAGTCCCTCCCCATATATATGTATGGAGTGGAGTTTGTAACTGAAAAGAGACTTTGTGTTCCCAACAAGCTAGGTGAAGGACGGCTTTCACACACACTTATCTCTCAGAACTGAGCATGTGGAGAGACGTTCGTTCATCTAGCACAAAGGGAACGGGTTGCAGGAGAAACTTTTACTCTGGTTTCTCAGTCTGTTTCCTAGTGCCGGTTTGAAGTTCCTGCAGTTCTCACTGTAAAACCGAGTTGGAGCTAGTCCCTCCCCATATATATGTATGGAGTGGAGTTTGCAACTGACAAGAAACTTTGTGTACCCAACAAGCTAGGTGAAGGTCGGCTTTCACACACACTTATCTCTCAGAACTGAGCATGTGGAGAGACGTTCGTTCATCTAGCACAAAGGGAACGGGTTGCAGGAGAAACTTTTACTCTGGTTTCTCAGTCTGTTTCCTAGTGCCGGTTTGAAGTTCCTGCAGTTTTCACTGTAAAATCGAGTTGGAGCTAATCCCTCATCATATATATGTATGGAGTGGAGTTTGCAACTGAAAAGAAACTTTGTGTTCCCAACAAGCTAGTAGAATGACGGCTTTCACACACACATATCTCTCAGAACTGAGCATGTGGAGAGACGTTCGTTCATCTAGCACTAAGGGAACGGGTTGCAGTGGAAACATTTACTCTGGTTTCTCAGTCTGTTTCCTAGTGCCAGTTTGAAGTTCCTGCAGTTTTCACTGTAAAACCGTGTTGGAGCTAGTACCTCCCCATATTTATGTATGGAGTGGAGTTTGCAACTGAGAAGAAACTTTGTGTTCCCAACAAGATAGGTGAAGGACGGCTTTCACACACAATTATCTCTCAGAACAGAGCATGTGGAGAGACGTTCGTTCATCTAGCACAAAGGGAACGTGTTGCAGGAGAAACTTTTACTCTGGTTTCTCAGTCTGTTTCCTAGTGCCGGTTTGAAGTTCCTGCAGTTTTCACTGTAAAACCGAGTTGGAGCTAGCCACTCCCCATATATTTGTATGGAGTGGAGTTTGCAACTGAAAAGAAACTTTGTGTTCCCAACAAGCTAGGTGAAGGACGGGTTTCACACACACTTATCTCTCAGAACTGAGCATGTGGAGAGACGTTCGTTCATCTAGCACAAAGGGAACGGGTTGCAGGAGAAACTTTTACTCTGGTTTCTCAGTCTGTTTCCTAGTGCCGGTTTGAAGTTCCTGCAGTTTTCACTGTAAAACTGAGTTGGAGCTAGTCCCTCCCCATATATATGTATGGAGTGGAGTTTGCAACTGAAAAGAGACTTTGTGTTCCCAACAAGCTAGGCGAAGGACGGCTTTCACACACACTTATCTCTCAGAACTGAGCATGTGGAGAGACGTTCGTTCATCTAGCACAAAGGGAACGGGTTGCAGGAGAAACTTTTACTCTGGTTTCTCAGTCTGTTTCCTAGTGCCGGTTTGAAGTTCCTGCAGTTCTCACTGTAAAACCGAGTTGGAGCTAGTCCCTCCCCATATATATGTATGGAGTGGAGTTTGCAACTGGCAAGAAACTTTGTGTTCCCAACAAGCTAGGTGAAGGACGGCTTTCACACACACTTATCTCTCAGAACTGAGCATGTGGAGAGACGTTCGTTCATCTAGCACAAAGGGAACGGGTTGCAGGAGAAACTTTTACTCTGGTTTCTCAGTCTGTTTCCTAGTGCCGGTTTGAAGTTCCTGCAGTTTTCACTGTAAAACCGAGTTGGAGCTAATCCCTCATCATATATATGTATGGAGTGGAGTTTGCAACTGAAAAGAAACTTTGTGTTCCCAACAAGCTAGTAGAATGACGGCTTTCACACACACATATCTCTCAGAACTGAGCATGTGGAGAGACGTTCGTTCATCTAGCACTAAGGGAACGGGTTGCAGGGGAAACATTTACTCTGGTTTCTCAGTCTGTTTCCTAGTGCCAGTTTGAAGTTCCTGCAGTTTTCTCTGTAAAACCGTGTTGGAGCTAGTACCTCCCCATATATATGTATGGATTGGAGTTTGCAACTGAGAAGAAACTTTGTGTTCCCAACAAGATAGGTGAAGGACGGCTTTCACACACAATTATCTCTCAGAACTGAGCATGTGGAGAGACGTTCGTTCATCTAGCACAAAGGGAACGTGTTGCAGGAGAAACTTTTACTCTGGTTTCTCAGTCTGTTTCCTAGTGCCGGTTTGAAGTTCCTGCAGTTTTCACTGTAAAACCGAGTTGGAGCTAGCCCCTCCCCATATATTTGTATGGAGTGGAGTTTGCAACTGAAAAGAAACTTTGTGTTCCCAACAAGCTAGGTGAAGGACGGGTTTAACACACACTTATCTCTCAGAACTGAGCATGTGGAGAGACGTTCGTTCATCTAGCACAAAGGGAACGGGTTGCAGGAGAAACTTTTACTCTGGTTTCTCAGTCTGTTTCCTAGTGCCGGTTTGAAGTTCCTGCAGTTTTCACTGTAAAACTGAGTTGGAGCTAGTCCCTCCCCATATATATGTATGGAGTGGAGTTTGCAACTGACAAGAAACTTTGTGTTCCCAACAAGCTAGGTGAAGGACGGCTTTCACACACACTTATCTCTCAGAACTGAGCATGTGGAGAGACGTTCGTTCATCTAGCACAAAGGGAACGGGTTGCAGGAGAAACTTTTACTCTGGTTTCTCAGTCTGTTTCCTAGTGCCGGTTTGAAGTTCCTGCAGTTTTCACTGTAAAACCGAGTTGGAGCTAGTCCCTCCCCATATATATGTATGGAGTGGAGTTTGCAACTGACAAGAAACTTTGTGTTCCCAACAAGCTAGGTGAAGGACGGCTTTCACACACACTTATCTCTCAGAACTGAGCATGTGGAGAGACGTTCGTTCATCTAGCACAAAGGGAACGGGTTGCAGGAGAAACTTTTACTCTGGTTTCTCAGTCTGTTTCCTAGTGCCGGTTTGAAGTTCCTGCAGTTTTCACTGTAAAACCGAGTTGGAGCTAGTCCCTCCCCATATATATGTATGGAGTGGAGTTTGCAACTGACAAGAAACTTTGTGTTCCCAACAAGCTAGATGAAGGACGGCTTTCACACACACTTATCTCTCAGAACTGTGCATGTGGAGAGTCGTTCGTTCATCTAGCACAAACGGAACGGGTTGCAGGGGAAACTTTTACTCTGGTTTCTCAGTCTGTTTCCTAGTGCCGGTTTGAAGTTCCTGCAGTTTTCACTGTAAAACCGAGTTGGAGCTAGTCCCTCCCCATATATATATATGGAGTGGAGTTTGCAACTGAAAGAAACTTTGTGTTCCCAACAAGCTAGGTGAAGGACCGGTTTCACACACACTTATCTCTCAGAACTGAGCATGTGGAGAGACGTTCGTTCATCTAGCAAAAAGGGAACGGTTTGCAGGAGTAACTTTTACTCTGGTTTCTCAGTCTGTTTCCTAGTGCCTGTTTGAAGTTCCTGCAGTTTTCACTGTAAAACCGAGTTGGAGCTAGTCCCTCCCCATATATATGTATGGAGTGGAGTTTGCAACTGAAAAGAGACTTTGTGTACCCAACAAGCTAGGTGAAGGACGGCTTTCACACAACCTTATCTCTCAGAAATGAGCATGTGGAGAGACGTTCGTTCATCTAGCACAAAGGGAACGGGTTGCAGGAGAAACTTTTACTCTGGTCTCTCAGTCTGTTTCCTAGTGCCGGTTTGAAGTTCCTGCAGTTTTCACTGTAAAACCGAGTTGGAGCTAGTCCCTCCCCATATATTTGTATGGAGTGGAGTTTGCAACTGAAAAGAAACTTTGTGTTCCCAACAAGCTAGGTGAAGGACGGGTTTCACACACTTATCTCTCAGAACTGAGCATGTGGAGAGACGTTCGTTCATCTAGCACAAAGGGAACGGGTTGCAGGAGAAACTTTTACTCTGGTTTCTCAGTCTGTTTCCTAGTGCCGGTTTGAAGTTCCTGCAGTTTTCACTGTAAAACCGATTTGGAGCTAGTACCTCCCCATATATATGTATGGAGTGGAGTTTTCAACTGAAAAGAATCTTTGTGTTCCCAACAAGCTAGGTGAAGGACGGCTTTCACACACACTTATCTCTCAGAAATGAGCATGTGGAGAGACGTTCGTTCATCTAGCACAAAGGGAACGGGTTGCAGGAGAAACTTTTACTCTGGTTTCTCAGTCTGTTTCCTAGTGCCGGTTTGAAGTTCCTGCAGTTTTCACTGTAAAACCGAGTTGGAGTTAGTACCTCCCCATATATATGTATGGAGTGGAGTTTGCAAATGAAAAGAAACTTTGTGTTCCCAACAAGCTAGGTGAAGGACGGCTTTCACACGCACTTATCTCTCAGAACTGAGCATGTGGAGAGACGTTCGTTCATCTAGCACAAAGGGAACGGGTTGCAGGAGAAACTTTTACTCTGGTTCTCTGTCTGTTTCCTAGTGCCGGTTTGAAGTTCCTGCAGTTTTCACTGTAAAACCGAGTTGGAGCTAGTCCCTCCCCATATATTTGTATGGAGTGGAGTTTGCAACTGAAAAGAAACTTTGTGTTCCCAACAAGCTAGTTGAATGACGGGTTTCACACACACTTATCTCTCAGAACTGAGAATGTGGAGAGACGTTCGTTCATCTAGCAAAAAGGGAACGGGTTGCAGGAGTAACTTTTACTCTGGTTTCTCAGTCTGTTTCCTAGTGCCGGTTTGAAGTTCCTGCAGTTTTCACTGTAAAACCGAGTTGGAGCTAGTCCCTCCCCATATATATGTATGGAGTGGAGTTTGCAACTGAAAAGAAACTTTGTGTTCCCAACAAGCTAGGTGAAGGACGGGTTTCACACACTTATCTCTCAGAACTGAGCATGTGGAGAGACGTTCGTTCATCTAGCACAAAGGGAACGGGTTGCAGGAGTAACTTTTTCTCTGGTTTCTCAGTCTGTTTCCTAGTGCCGGTTTGAATTTCCTGCAGTTTTCACTGTAAAACCGATTTGGAGCTAATCCCTCCCCATTTATATGTATGGAGTGGAGTTTGCAACTGAAAAGAAACTTTGTGTTCCCAACAAGATAGGTGAAGGACGGCTTTCACACACAATTATCTCTCAGAACTGAGCATGTGGAGAGTAGTTCGTTCATCTAGCACAAAGGGAACGTGTTGCAGGAGAAACTTTTACTCTGGTTTCTCTGTCTGTTTCCTAGTGCCGGTTTGAAGTTCCTGCAGTTTTCACTGTAAAACCGAGTTGGAGCTAGCCCCTCCCCATATATTTGTATGGAGTGGAGTTTCCAACTGAAAAGAAACTTTGTGTTCCCAACAAGATAGGTGAAGTACGGCTTTCACACACACTTATCTCTCAGAACTGAGCATGTGGAGAGTCGTTCGTTCATCTAGCACAAAGGGAATGGGTTGCAGGAGAAACTTTTACTCTGGTTTCTCAGTCTGTTTCCTAGTGCCGGTTTGAAGTTCCTGCAGTTTTCACTGTAAAACCGATTTGGAGCTAGTACCTCCCCATATATATGTATGGATTGGAGTTTGCAACTGACAAGAAACTTTGTGTTCCCAACAAGCTAGGTGAAGGACGGCTTTCACACACACTTATCTCTCAGAACTGAGCATGTGGAGAGACGTTCGTTCATCTAGCACAAAGGGAACGGGTTGCAGGAGAAACTTTTACTCTGGTTTCTCAGTCTGTTTCCTAGTGCCGGTTTGAAGTTCCTGCAGTTTTCACTGTAAAAACGAGTTGGAGTTAGTACCTCCCCATATATATGTATGGAGTGGAGTTTGCAACTGAAAAGAAACTTTGTGTTCCCAACAAGCTAGTAGAATGACGGCTTTCACACACACATATCTCTCATAACTGAGCATGTGGAGAGACGTTCGTTCATCTAGCACTAAGGGAACGGGTTGCAGGGGAAACATTTACTCTGGTTTCTCAGTCTGTTTCCTAGTGCCAGTTTGAAGTTCCTGCAGTTTTCACTGTAAAACCGTGTTGGAGCTAGTACCTCCCCATATATATGTATGGAGTGGAGTTTGCAACTGAGAAGAAACTTTGTGTTCCCAACAAGATAGGTGAAGGACGGCTTTCACACACAATTATCTCTCAGAACTGAGCATGTGGAGAGACGTTCGTTCATCTAGCACAAAGGGAACGTGTTGCAGGAGAAACTTTTACTCTGGTTTCTCAGTCTGTTTCCTAGTGCCGGTTTGAAGTTCCTGCAGTTTTCACTGTAAAACCGAGTTGGAGCTAGTCCCTCCCCATATATATGTATGGAGTGGAGTTTGCAACTGACAAGAAACTTTGTGTTCCCAACAAGCTAGGTGAAGGACGGCTTTCACACACACTTATCTCTCAGAACTGAGCATGTGGAGAGACGTTCGTTCATCTAGCACAAAGGGAACGGGTTGCAGGAGAAACTTTTACTCTGGTTTCTCAGTCTGTTTCCTAGTGCCGGTTTGAAGTTCCTGCAGTTTTCACTGTAAAACTGAGTTGGAGCTAGTCCCTCCCCATATATATGTATGGAGTGGAGTTTGCAACTGAAAAGAGACTTTGTGTTCCCAACAAGCTAGGTGAAGGACGGCTTTCACACACACTTATCTCTCAGAACTGAGCATGTGGAGAGACGTTCGTTCATCTAGCACAAAGGGAACGGGTTGCCGGAGAAAATTTTACTCTGGTTTCTCAGTCTGTTTCCTAGTGCCGGTTTGAAGTTCCTGCAGTTTTCACTGTAAAACCGAGTTGGAGCTAGTCCCTCCCCATATATATGTATGGAGTGGAGTTTGCAACTGACAAGAAACTTTGTGTTCCCAACAAGCTAGGTGAAGGACGGCTTTCACACACACTTATCTCTCAGAACTGAGCATGTGGAGAGACGTTCGTTCATCTAGCACAAAGGGAACGGGTTGCAGGAGAAACTTTTACTCTGGTTTCTCAGTCTGTTTCCTAGTGCCGGTTTGAAGTTCCTGCAGTTTTCACTGTAAAATCGAGTTGGAGCTAATCCCTCATCATATATATGTATGGAGTGAAGTTTGCAACTGAAAAGAAACTTTGTGTTCCCAACAAGCTAGGTGAAGGACGGCTTTCACACACACTTATCTCTCAGAACTGAGCATGTGGAGAGACGTTCGTTCATCTAGCACAAAGGGAACCGGTTGCAGGAGAAACTTTTACTCTGGTTTCTCAGTCTGTTTCCTAGTGCCGGTTTGAAGTTCCTGCAGTTTTCACCTTAAAACCGAGTTGGAGCTAGTCCCTCCCCATATATATGTATGGAGTGGAGTTTGCAACTGACAAGAAACTTTGTGTTCCCAACAAGCTAGGTGAAGGACGGCTTTCACCACACTTATCTCTCAGAACTGAGCATGTGGAGAGTCGTTCGTTCATCCTGCACAAAGGGAACGGGTTGCAGGAGAAACTTTTACTCTGGTTTCTCAGTCTGTTTCCTAGTGCCGGTTTGAAATTCCTGCAGTTTTCACTGTAAAACCGAGTTGGAGCTTGTCCCTCCCCATATATATGTATGGAGTGGAGTTTGCACCTGAAAGGGAACATTGTGTTCCCAACAAGCTAGGTGAAGGACGGCTTTCACACACACTTATCTCTCAGAACTGAGCATGTGTAGAGACGTTCGTTCATCTAGCACAAAGGGAACGGGTTGCAGGGGAAACTTTTACTCTGGTTTCTCAGTCTGTTTCCTAGTGCCGGTTTGAAGTTCCTGCAGTTTTCACTGTAAAACCGAGTTGGAGCTAGTCCCTCCCCATATATATGTATGGAGTGGAGTTTGCAACTGAAAAGAAACTTTGTGTTCCTAACAAGCAAGGTGAAGGACGGCTTTCACACACACTTATCTCTCAGAACTGAGCATGTGGAGTGTCGTTCGTTCATCTAGCACAAAGGGAACGGTTTGCAGGAGAAACTTTTACTCTGGTTTCTCAGTCTGTTTCCTAGTGCCGGTTTGAAGTTCCTGCAGTTTTCACTGTAAAACCGAGTTGGAGCTAGTCCCTCCCCATATATAAGTATGGAGTGGAGTTTGCAACTGAAAAGAAACTTTGTGTTCCCAACAAGCTAGATGAAGGACGGCTTTCACACACACTTATCTCTCAGAACTGAGCATGTGGAGAGACGTTCGTTCATCTAGCACAAAGGGAACGGGTTGCAGGAGAAACTTTTACTCTGGTTTCTCAGTCTGTTTCCTAGTGCCGGTTTGAAGTTCCTGCAGTTTTCACTGTAAAACCGAGTTGGAGCTAGTACTTCCCCATATATATGTATGGAGTGGAGTTTGCAACTGAAAAGAAACTTTGTGTTCCTAACAAGCAAGGTGAAGGACGGCTTTCACACACACTTATCTCTCAGAACTGAGCATGTGGAGTGTCGTTCGTTCATCTAGCACAAAGGGAACGGGTTGCAGGAGAAACTTTTACTCTGGTTTCTTAGTCTGTTTCCTAGTGCCGGTTTGAAGTTCCTGCAGTTTTCACTGTAAAACCGAGTTGGAGCTAGTCCATCCCCATATATATGTATGGAGTGGAGTTTTCAACTGACAAGACACTTTGTTTTCCCAACAAGCTAGGTGAAGGACGGCTTTCACACACACTTATCTCTCAGAACTGAGCATGTGGAGAGACGTTCGTTCATCTAGCACAAAGGGAACGGGTTGCAGGAGAAACTTTTACTCTGGTTTCTCAGTCTGTTTCCTAGTGCCGGTTTGAAGTTCCTGCAGTTTTCACTGTAAAACCGAGTTGGAGCTAGTCCCTCCCCATATATATGTATGGAGTGGAGTTTGCAACTGACAAGAAACTTTGTGTTCCCAACAAGCTAGGTGAAGGACGGCTTTCACACACACTTATCTCTCAGAACTGAGCATGTGGAGAGACGTTCGTTCATCTAGCACAAAGGGAACGGTTTGCAGGAGAAACTTTTACTCTGGTTTCTCAGTCTGTTTCCTAGTGCCGGTTTGAAGTTCCTGCAGTTTTCACTGTAAAACCGAGTTGGAGTTAGTACCTCCCCATATATATGTATGGAGTGGAGTTTGCAACTGAAAAGAAACTTTGTGTTCCCAACAAGATAGGTGAAGTACGGCTTTCACACGCAGTTATCTCTCAGAACTGAGCATGTGGAGAGACGTTCGTTCATCTAGCACAAAGGGAACGGGTTGCAGGAGAAACTTTTACTCTGGTTTCTCTGTCTGTTTCCTAATGCCGGTTTGATGTTCCTGCAGTTTTCACTGTAAAACCGAGTTGGAGCTAGTCCCTCCCCATATATTTGTATGGAGTGGAGTTTGCAACTGAAAAGAAACTTTGTGTTCCCAACAAGCTAGTTGAAAGACGGGTTTCACACACACTTATCTCTCAGAACTGAGCATGTGGAGAGACGTTCGTTCATCTAGCAAAAAGGGAACGGGTTGCAGGAGTAACTTTTACTCTGGTTTCTCAGTCTGTTTCCTAGTGCCGGTTTGAAGTTCCTGCAGTTTTCACTGTAAAACCGAGTTGGAGCTAGTCCCTCCCCATATATATGTATGGAGTGGAGTTTGCAACTGAAAAGAAACTTTGTGTTCCCAACAAGCTAGGTGAAGGACGGGTTTCACACACTTATCTCTCAGAACTGAGCATGTGGAGAGACGTTCGTTCATCTAGCACAAAGGGAACGGGTTGCAGGAGTAACTTTTTCTCTGGTTTCTCAGTCTGTTTCCTAGTGCCGGTTTGAATTTCCTGCAGATTTCACTGTAAAACCGATTTGGAGCTAATCCCTCCCGATTTATATGTATGCAGTGGAGTTTGTAACTGAAAAGAAACTTTGTGTTCCCAACAAGCAAGTTGAAGGACGGCTTTCACACACACTTATCTCTCAGAACTGAGCATGTGGAGAGTCGTTCGTTCATCTAGCACAAAGGGAACGGGTTGCAGGAGAAACTTTTACTCTGGTTTCTCAGTCTGTTTCCTAGTGCCGGTTTGAAGTTCCTGCAGTTTTCACTGTAAAACCGAGTTGGAGCTTGTCCCTCCCCATATATATGTATGGAGTGGAGTTTGCAACTGACAAGAAACTTTGTGTTCCCAACAAGCTAGGTGAAGGACGGCTTTCACACACACTTATCTCTCAGAACTGAGCATGTGGAGAGACGTTCGTTCATCTAGCATAAAGGGAACGGGTTGCAGGAGAAACTTTTACTCTGGTTTCTCAGTCTGTTTCCTAGTGCCGGTTTGAAGTTCCTGCAGTTTTCACTGTAAAACCGAGTTGGAGTTAGTACCTCCCCATATATATGTATGGAGTGGAGTTTGCAACTGAAAAGAAACTTTGTGTTCCCAACAAGCTAGTATAATGACGGCTTTCACACACACATATCTCTCAGAACTGAGCATGTGGAGAGACGTTCGTTCATCTAGCACTAAGGGAACGGGTTGCAGGGGAAACATTTACTCTGGTTTCTCAGTCTGTTACCTAGTGCCGGTTTGAAGTTCCTGCAGTTTTCACTGTAAAACCGTGTTGGGGCTAGTACCTCCCCATATATATGTATGGAGTGGAGTTTGCAACTGAAAAGAAACTTTGTGTTCCCAACAAGATAGGTGAAGGACGGCTTTCACAGACAATTATCTCTCAGAACTGAGCATGTGGAGAGACGTTCGTTCATCTAGCAAAAAGGGAACGTGTTGCAGGAGAAACTTTTACTCTGGTTTCTCTGTCTGTTTCCTAGTGCCGGTTTGAAGTTCCTGCAGTTTTCACTGTAAAACCGAGTTGGAGCTAGCCCCTCCCCATATATTTTTATGGAGAGGAGTTTGCAACTGAAAAGAAACTTTGTGTTCCCAACAAGCAAGGTGAAGGACGGCTTTCACACACACTTATCTCTCAGAACTGAGCATGTGGAGAGTCGTTCTTTCATCTAGCACAAAGGGAACGGGTTGCAGGAGAAACTTTTACTCTGGTTTCTCAGTCTGTTTCCTAGTGCCGGTTTGAAGTTCCTGCAGTTTTCACTGTAAAACCGAGTTGGAGCTAGTCCCTCCCCATATATATGTATGGAGTGGAGTTTGCAACTGAAAAGAAACTTTGTGTTCCCAACAAGCTAGGTGAAGGACGGCTTTCACACACACTTATCTCTCAGAACTGAGCATGTGGAGAGACGTTCGTTCATCTAGCACAAAGGGAACGGGTTGCAGGAGAAACTTTTACTCTGGTTTCTCAGTCTGTTTCCTAGTGCCGGTTTGATGTTCCTGCAGTTTTCACTGTAAAACCGAGTTGGAGTTAGTACCTCCCCATATATATGTATGGAGTGGAGTTTGCAACTGAAAAGAAACTTTGTGTTCCCAACAAGCTAGTAGAATGACGGCTTTCACACACACATATCTCTCAGAACTGAGCATGTGGAGAGACGTTCGTTCATCTAGCACTAAGGGAACGGGTTGCAGGGGAAACATTTACTCTGGTTTCTCAGTCTGTTTCCTAGTGCCAGTTTGAAGTTCCTGCAGTTTTCACTGTAAAACCGTGTTGGAGCTAGTACCTCCCCATATATATGTATGGAGTGGAGTTTGCAACTGAGAAGAAACTTTGTGTTCCCAACAAGATAGGTGAAGGACGGCTTTCACACACAATTATCTCTCAGAACTGAGCATGTGGAGAGACGTTCGTTCATCTAGCACAAAGGGAACGTGTTGCAGGAGAAACTTTTACTCTGGTTTCTCAGTCTGTTTCCTAGTGCCGGTTTGAAGTTCCTGCAGTTTTCACTGTAAAACCGAGTTGGAGCTAGCCCCTCCCCATATATTTGTATGGAGTGGAGTTTGCAACTGAAAAGAAACTTTGTGTTCCCAACAAGCTAGGTGAAGGACGGGTTTCACACACACTTATTTCTCAGAACTGAGCATGTGGAGAGACGTTCGTTCATCTAGCACAAAGGGAACGGGTTGCAGGAGAAACTTTTACTCTGGTTTCTCAGTCTGTTTCCTAGTGCCGGTTTGAAGTTCCTGCAGTTTTCACTGTAAAACTGAGTTGGAGCTAGTCCCTCCCCATATATATGTATGGAGTGGAGTTTGCAACTGAAAAGAGACTTTGTGTTCCCAACAAGCTAGGTGAAGGACGGCTTTCACACACACTTATCTCTCAGAACTGAGCATGTGGAGAGACGTTCGTTCATCTAGCACAAAGGGAACGGGTTGCAGGAGAAACTTTTACTCTGGTTTCTCAGTCTGTTTCCTAGTGCCGGTTTGAAGTTCCTGCAGTTTTCACTGTAAAACCGAGTTGGAGCTAGTCCCTCCCCATATATATGTATGGAGTGGAGTTTGCAACTGAAAAGAAACTTTGTGTTCCCAACAAGCTAGTATAATGACGGCTTTCACACACACATATCTCTCAGAACTGAGCATGTGGAGAGACGTTCGTTCATCTAGCACTAAGGGAACGGGTTGCAGGGGAAACATTTACTCTGGTTTCTCAGTCTGTTACCTAGTGCCGGTTTGAAGTTCCTGCAGTTTTCACTGTAAAACCGTGTTGGGGCTAGTACCTCCCCATATATATGTATGGAGTGGAGTTTGCAACTGAAAAGAAACTTTGTGTTCCCAACAAGATAGGTGAAGGACGGCTTTCACAGACAATTATCTCTCAGAACTGAGCATGTGGAGAGACGTTCGTTCATCTAGCAAAAAGGGAACGTGTTGCAGGAGAAACTTTTACTCTGGTTTCTCTGTCTGTTTCCTAGTGCCGGTTTGAAGTTCCTGCAGTTTTCACTGTAAAACCGAGTTGGAGCTAGCCCCTCCCCATATATTTTTATGGAGAGGAGTTTGCAACTGAAAAGAAACTTTGTGTTCCCAACAAGCAAGGTGAAGGACGGCTTTCACACACACTTATCTCTCAGAACTGAGCATGTGGAGAGTCGTTCTTTCATCTAGCACAAAGGGAACGGGTTGCAGGAGAAACTTTTACTCTGGTTTCTCAGTCTGTTTCCTAGTGCCGGTTTGAAGTTCCTGCAGTTTTCACTGTAAAACCGAGTTGGAGCTAGTCCCTCCCCATATATATGTATGGAGTGGAGTTTGCAACTGAAAAGAAACTTTGTGTTCCCAACAAGCTAGGTGAAGGACGGCTTTCACACACACTTATCTCTCAGAACTGAGCATGTGGAGAGACGTTCGTTCATCTAGCACAAAGGGAACGGGTTGCAGGAGAAACTTTTACTCTGGTTTCTCAGTCTGTTTCCTAGTGCCGGTTTGATGTTCCTGCAGTTTTCACTGTAAAACCGAGTTGGAGTTAGTACCTCCCCATATATATGTATGGAGTGGAGTTTGCAACTGAAAAGAAACTTTGTGTTCCCAACAAGCTAGTAGAATGACGGCTTTCACACACACATATCTCTCAGAACTGAGCATGTGGAGAGACGTTCGTTCATCTAGCACTAAGGGAACGGGTTGCAGGGGAAACATTTACTCTGGTTTCTCAGTCTGTTTCCTAGTGCCAGTTTGAAGTTCCTGCAGTTTTCACTGTAAAACCGTGTTGGAGCTAGTACCTCCCCATATATATATATGGAGTGGAGTTTGCAACTGAGAAGAAACTTTGTGTTCCCAACAAGATAGGTGAAGGACGGCTTTCACACACAATTATCTCTCAGAACTGAGCATGTGGAGAGACGTTCGTTCATCTAGCACAAAGGGAACGTGTTGCAGGAGAAACTTTTACTCTGGTTTCTCAGTCTGTTTCCTAGTGCCGGTTTGAAGTTCCTGCAGTTTTCACTGTAAAACCGAGTTGGAGCTAGCCCCTCCCCATATATTTGTATGGAGTGGAGTTTGCAACTGAAAAGAAACTTTGTGTTCCCAACAAGCTAGGTGAAGGACGGGTTTCACACACACTTATTTCTCAGAACTGAGCATGTGGAGAGACGTTCGTTCATCTAGCACAAAGGGAACGGGTTGCAGGAGAAACTTTTACTCTGGTTTCTCAGTCTGTTTCCTAGTGCCGGTTTGAAGTTCCTGCAGTTTTCACTGTAAAACTGAGTTGGAGCTAGTCCCTCCCCATATATATGTATGGAGTGGAGTTTGCAACTGAAAAGAGACTTTGTGTTCCCAACAAGCTAGGTGAAGGACGGCTTTCACACACACTTATCTCTCAGAACTGAGCATGTGGAGAGACGTTCGTTCATCTAGCACAAAGGGAACGGGTTGCAGGAGAAACTTTTACTCTGGTTTCTCAGTCTGTTTCCTAGTGCCGGTTTGAAGTTCCTGCAGTTTTCACTGTAAAACCGAGTTGGAGCTAGTCCCTCCCCATATATATGTATGGAGTGGAGTTTGCAACTGACAAGAAACTTTGTGTTCCCAACAAGCTAGGTGAAGGACGGCTTTCACACACACTTATCTCTCAGAACTGAGCATGTGGAGAGACGTTCGTTCATCTAGCACAAAGGGAACGGGTTGCAGGAGAAACTTTTACTCTGGTTTCTCAGTCTGTTTCCTAGTGCCGGTTTGAAGTTCCTGCAGTTTTCACTGTAAAACCGAGTTGGAGCTAGTCCCTCCCCATATATATGTATGGAGTGGAGATTGCAACTGACAAGAAACTTTGTGTTCCCAACAAGCTAGGTGAAGGACGGCTTTCACACACACTTATCTCTCAGAACTGAGCATGTGGAAAGACGTTCGTTCATCTAGCACAAAGGGAACGGGTTGCAGGAGAAACTTTTACTCTGGTTTCTCAGTCTGTTTCCTAGTGCCGGTTTGAAGTTCCTGCAGTTTTCACTGTAAAACCGAGTTGGAGCTAATCCCTCCCCATATATATGTATGGAGTTGAGTTTGCAACTGAAAAGAAACTTTGTGTTCCTAACAAGCAAGGTGAAGGACGGCTTTCACACACACTTATCTCTCAGAACTGAGCATGTGGAGTGTCGTTCGTTCATCTAGCACAAAGGGAACGGGTTGCAGGAGAAACTTTTACTCTGGTTTCTCAGTCTGTTTCCTAGTGCCGGTTTGAAGTTCCTGCAGTTTTCACTGTAAAACCGAGTTGGAGCTTGTACCTCCCCATATATATGTATGGAGTGGAGTTTGCAACTGACAAGAAACTTTGTGTTCCCAACAAGCTAGGTGAAGGACGGCTTTCACACACACTTATCTCTCAGAACTGAGCATGTGGAGAGTCTTTGGTTCATCCTGCACAAAGGGAACGGGTTGCAGGAGGAACTTTTACTCTGGTTTCTCAGTCTTTTTCCTAGTGCCGGTTTGAAATTCCTGCAGTTTTCACTGTAAAACCGAGTTGGAGCTAGTCCCTCCCCATATATAAGTATGGAGTGGAGTTTGCACCTGAAAGGGAACTTTGTGTTCCCAACAAGCTAGGTGAAGGACGGCTTTCACACACAATTATCTCTCAGAACTGAGCATGTGGAGAGACGTTCGTTCATCTAGCACAAAGGGAACGGGTTGCAGGGGAAACTTTTACTCTGGTTTCTCAGTCTGTTTCCTAGTGCCGGTTTGAAGTTCCTGCAGTTTTCACTGTAAAACCGAGTTGGAGCTAGTCCCTCCCCATATATATGTATGGAGTGGAGTTTGCAACTGAAAAGAAACTTTGTGTTCCTAACAAGCAAGGTGAAGGACGGCTTTCACACACACTTATCCCTCAGAACTGAGCATGTGGAGTGTCGTTCGTTCATCTAGCACAAAGGGAACGGGTTGCAGGAGAAACTTTTACTCTGGTTTCTCTGTCTGTTTCCTAGTGCCGGTTTGAAGTTCCTGCAGTTTTCACTGTAAAACCGAGTTGGAGCTAGTCCCTCCCCATATATATGTATGGATTGGAGTTTGCAACTGAAAAGAGACTTTGTGTTCCCAACAAGCTAGGTGAAGGACGGCTTTCACACACACTTATCTCTCAGAACTGAGCATGTGGAGAGACGTTCGTTCATCTAGCACAAAGGGAACGTGTTGCAGGAGAAACTTTTACTCTGGTTTCTCAGTCTGTTTCCTAGTGCCGGTTTGAAGTTCCTGCAGTTTTCACTGTAAAACCGAGTTGGAGTTAGTACCTCCCCATATATATGTATGGATTGGAGTTTGCAACTGAAAAGAAACTTTGTGTTCCCAACAAGATAGGTGAAGGACGGCTTTCACACGCACTTATCTCTCAGAACTGAGCATGTGGAGAGACGTTCGTTCATCTAGCACAAAGGGAACGGGTTGCAGGAGAAACTTTTACTCTGGTTTCTCTGTCTGTTTCCTAGTGCCGGTTTGAAGTTCCTGCAGTTTTCACTGTAAAACCGAGTTGGAGCTAGTCCCTCCCCATATATTTGTATGGAGTGGAGTTTGCAACTGAAAGAAACTTTGTGTTCCCAACAAGCTAGGTGAAGGACGGGTTTCACACACACTTATCTCTCAGAACTGAGCATGTGGAGAGACGTTCGTTCATCTAGCAAAAAGGGAACGGGTTGCAGGAGTAACTTTTACTCTGGTTTCTCAGTTTGTTTCCTAGTGCCTGTTTGAAGTTCCTGCAGTTTTCACTGTAAAACCGAGTTGGAGCTAGTCCCTCCCCATATATATGTATGGAGTGGAGTTTGCAACTGAAAAGAGACTTTGTGTACCCAACAAGCTAGGTGAAGGACGGCTTTCACACACACTTATCTCTCAGAACTGAGCATGTGGAGAGACGTTCGTTCATCTAGCACAAAGGGAACGGGTTGCAGGAGAAACTTTTACTCTGGTTTCTCAGTCTGTTTCCTAGTGCCGGTTTGAAGTTCCTGCAGTTTTCACTGTAAAACCGAGTTGGAGCTAGTCCCTCCCCATATATTTGTATGGAGTGGAGTTTGCAACTGAAAAGAAACTTTGTGTTCCCAACAAGCTAGGTGAAGGACGGGTTTCACACACTTATCTCTCAGAACTGAGCATGTGGAGAGACGTTCGTTCATCTAGCACAAAGGGAACGGGTTGCAGGAGAAACTTTTACTCTGGTTTCTCAGTCTGTTTCCTAGTGCCGGTTTGAAGTTCCTGCAGTTTTCACTGTAAAACCGATTTGGAGCTAGTACCTCCCCATATATATGTATGGAGTGGAGTTTGCAACTGAAAAGAATCTTTGTGTTCCCAACAAGCTAGGTGAAGGACGGCTTTCACACACACTTATCTCTCAGAAATGAGTTTGTGGAGAGACGTTCGTTCATCTAGCACAAAGGGAACGGGTTGCAGGAGAAACTTTTACTCTGGTTTCTCAGTCTGTTTCCTAGTGCCGGTTTGAAGTTCCTGCAGTTTTCACTGTAAAACCGAGTTGGAGCTAGTACCTCCCCATATATATGTATGGAGTGGAGATGCAACTGAAAAGAAACTTTGTGTTCCCAACAATCTAGGTGAAGGACGGCTTTCACACACACTTATCTCTCTGAACTGAGCATGTGGAGAGACGTTCGTTCATCTAGCACAAAGGGAACGGTTTGCAGGAGAAACTTTTACTCTGGTTTCTCAGTCTGTTTCCTAGTGCCGGTTTGAAGTTCCTGCAGTTTTCACTGTAAAACCGAGTTGGAGTTAGTACCTCCCCATATATATGTATGGAGTGGAGTTTGCAAATGAAAAGAAACTTTGTGTTCCCAACAAGCTAGGTGAAGGACGGCTTTCACACGCACTTATCTCTCAGAACTGAGCATGTGGAGAGACGTTCGTTCATCTAGCACAAAGGGAACGGGTTGCAGGAGAAATTTTTACTCTGGTTTCTCTGTCTGTTTCCTAGTGCCGGTTTGAAGTTCCTGCAGTTTTCACTGTAAAACCGAGTTGGAGCTAGTCCCTCCCCATATAATTGTATGGAGTGGAGTTTGCAACTGAAAAGAAACTTTGTGTTCCCAACAAGCTAGTTGAAGGACGGGTTTCACACACACTTATCTCTCAGAACTGAGCATGTGGAGAGACGTTCGTTCATCTAGCAAAAAGGGAACGGGTTGCAGGAGTAACTTTTACTCTGGTTTCTCAGTCTGTTTCCTAGTGCCGGTTTGAAGTTCCTGCAGTTTTCACTGTAAAACCGAGTTGGAGCTAGTCCCTCCCCATATATATGTATGGAGTGGAGTTTGCAACTGAAAAGAAACTTTGTGTTCCCAACAAGCTAGTTGAAGGACGGGTTTCAGACACTTATCTCTCAGAACTGAGCATGTGGAGAGACGTTCGTTCATCTAGCACAAAGGGAACGGGTTGCAGGAGTAACTTTTTCTCTGGTTTCTCAGTCTGTTTCCTAGTGCCGGTTTGAATTTCCTGCAGTTTTCACTGTAAAACCGATTTGGAGCTAATCCCTCCCCATTTATATGTATGGAGTGGAGTTTGCAACTGAAAAGAAACTTTGTGTTCCCAACAAGCAAGGTGAAGGACGGCTTTCACACACACTTATCTCTCAGAACTGAGAATGTGGAGAATCGTTCGTTCATCTAGCACAAAGGGAACGGGTTGCAGGAGAAACTTTTACTCTGGTTTCTCAGTCTGTTTCCTAGTGCCGGTTTGAAGTTCCTGCAGTTTTCACTGTAAAACCGAGTTGGAGCTAGTCCCTCCCCATATATATGTATGGAGTGGAGTTTGCAACTGACAAGAAACTTTGTGTTCCCAACAAGCTAGGTGAAGGACGGCTTTCACACACACTTATCTCTCAGAACTGAGCATGTGGAGAGACGTTCGTTCATCTAGCACAAAGGGAACGGGTTGCAGGAGAAACTTTTACTCTGGTTTCTCAGTCTGTTTCCTAGTGCCGGTTTGAAGTTCCTGCAGTTTTCACTGTAAAACCGAGTTGGAGTTAGTACCTCCCCATATATATGTATGGAGTGGAGTTTGCAACTGAAAAGAAACTTTGTGTTCCCAACAAGCTAGTATAATGACGGCTTTCACACACACATATCTCTCAGAACTGAGCATGTGGAGAGACGTTCGTTCATCTAGCACTAAGGGAACGGGTTGCAGGGGAAACATTTACTCTGGTTTCTCAGTCTGTTACCTAGTGCCGGTTTGAAGTTCCTGCAGTTTTCACTGTAAAACCGTGTTGGAGCTAGTACCTCCCCATATATATGTATGGAGTGGAGTTTGCAACTGAAAAGAAACTTTGTGTTCCCAACAAGATAGGTGAAGGACGGCTTTCACACACAATTATCTCTCAGAACTGAGCATGTGGAGAGACGTTCGTTCATCTAGCACTAAGGGAACGGGTTGCAGGAGAAACTTTTACTCTGGTTTCTCTGTCTGTTTCCTAGTGCCGGTTTGAAGTTCCTGCAGTTTTCACTGTAAAACCGAGTTGGAGCTAGCCCCTCCCCATATATTTGTATGGAGTGGAGTTTGCAACTGAAAAGAAACTTTGTGTTCCCAACAAGCAAGGTGAAGGACGGCTTTCACACACACTTATCTCTCAGAACTGAGCATGTGGAGAGTCGTTCGTTCATCTAGCACAAAGGGAATGGGTTGCAGGAGAAACTTTTACTCTGGTTTCTCAGTCTGTTTCCTAGTGCCGGTTTGAAGTTCCTGCAATTTTCACTGTAAAACCGAGTTGGAGCTAGTCCCTCCCCATATATATGTATGGAGTGGAGTTTGCAACTGACAAGAAACTTTGTGTTCCCAACAAGCTAGGTGAAGGACGGCTTTCACACACACTTATCTCTCAGAACTGAGCATGTGGAGAGACGTTCGTTCATCTAGCACAAAGGGAACGGGTTGCAGGAGAAACTTTTACTCTGGTTTCTCAGTCTGTTTCCTAGTGCCGGTTTGAAGTTCCTGCAGTTTTCACTGTAAAACCGAGTTGGAGTTAGTACCTCCCCATATATATGTATGGAGTGGAGTTTGCAACTGAAAAGAAACTTTGTGTTCCCAACAAGCTAGTAGAATGACGGCTTTCACACACACATATCTCTCAGAACTGAGCATGTGGAGAGACGTTCGTTCATCTAGCACTAAGGGAACGGGTTGCAGGGGAGACATTTACTCTGGTTTCTCAGTCTGTTTCCTAGTGCCAGTTTGAAGTTCCTGCAGTTTTCACTGTAAAACCGTGTTGGAGCTAGTACCTCCCCATATATATGTATGGAGTGGAGTTTGCAACTGAGAAGAAACTTTGTGTTCCCAACAAGATAGGTGAAGGACGGCTTTCACACACAATTATCTCTCAGAACTGAGCATGTGGAGAGACGTTCGTTCATCTAGCACAAAGGGAACGTGTTGCAGGAGAAACTTTTACTCTGGTTTCTCAGTCTGTTTCCTAGTGCCGGTTTGAAGTTCCTGCAGTTTTCACTGTAAAACCGAGTTGGAGCTAGTCCCTCCCCATATATATGTATGGAGTGGAGTTTGCAACTGACAAGAAACTTTGTGTTCCCAACAAGCTAGGTGAAGGACGGCTTTCACACACACTTATCTCTCAGAACTGAGCATGTGGAGAGACGTTCGTTCATCTAGCACAAAGGGAACGGGTTGCAGGAGAAATTTTACTCTGGTTTCTCAGTATGTTTCCTAGTGCCGGTTTGAAGTTCCTGCAGTTTTCACTGTAAAACCGAGTTGGAGTTAGTACCTCCCCATATATATGTATGGAGTGGAGTTTGCAACTGAAAAGAAACTTTGTGTTCCCAACAAGCTAGTAGAATGACGGCTTTCACACACACATATCTCTCAGAACTGAGCATGTGGAGAGACGTTCGTTCATCTAGCACTAAGGGAACGGGTTGCAGGGGAAACATTTACTCTGGTTTCTCAGTCTGTTTCCTAGTGCCAGTTTGAAGTTCCTGCAGTTTTCACTGTAAAACCGTGTTGGAGCTAGTACCTCCCCATATTTATGTATGGAGTGGAGTTTGCAACTGAGAAGAAACTTTGTGTTCCCAACAAGATAGATGAAGGACGGCTTTCACACACAATTATCTCTCAGAACTGAGCATGTGGAGAGACGTTCGTTCATCTAGCACAAAGGGAACGTGTTGCAGGAGAAACTTTTACTCTGGTTTCTCAGTCTGTTTCCTAGTGCCGGTTTGAAGTTCCTGCAGTTTTCACTGTAAAACCGAGTTGGAGCTAGCCACTCCCCATATATTTGTATGGAGTGGAGTTTGCAACTGAAAAGAAACTTTGTGTTCCCAACAAGCTAGTTGAAGGACGGGTTTCACACACACTTATCTCTCAGAACTGAGCATGTGGAGAGACGTTCGTTCATCTAGCACAAAGGGAACGGGTTGCAGGAGAAACTTTTACTCAGGTTTCTCAGTCTGTTTCCTAGTGCCGGTTTGAAGTTCCTGCAGTTTTCACTGTAAAACTGAGTTGGAGCTAGTCCCTCCCCATATATATGTATGGAGTGGAGTTTGCAACTGAAAAGAGACTTTGTGTTCCCAACAAGCTAGGTGAAGGACGGCTTTCACACACACTTATCTCTCAGAACTGAGCATGTGGAGAGACGTTCGTTCATCTAGCACAAAGGGAACGGGTTGCAGGAGAAACTTTTACTCTGGTTTCTCAGTCTGTTTCCTAGTGCCGGTTTGAAGTTCCTGCAGTTCTCACTGTAAAACCGAGTTGGAGCTAGTCCCTCCCCATATATATGTATGGAGTGGAGTTTGCAACTGAAAAGAAACTTTGTGTTCCCAACAAGCTATGTGAAGGACGGCTTTCACACACACTTATCTCTCAGAACTGAGCATGTGGAGAGACGTTCGTTCATCTAGCACAAAGGGAACGGGTTGCAGGAGAAACTTTTACTCTGGTTTCTCAGTCTGTTTCCTAGTGCCGGTTTGAAGTTCCTGCAGTTTTCACTGTAAAATCGAGTTGGAGCTAATCCCTCATCATATATATGTATGGAGTGGAGTTTGCAACTGAAAAGAAACTTTGTGTTCCCAACAAGCTAGGTGAAGGACGGCTTTCACACACACTTATCTCTCAGAACTGAGCATGTGGAGAGACGTTCGTTCATCTAGCACAAAGGGAACGGGTTGCAGGAGAAACTTTTACTCTGGTTTCTCAGTCTGTTTCCTAGTGCCGGTTTGAAGTTCCTGCAGTTTTCACTGTAAAACCGAGTTGGAGCTAATCCCTCCCCATATATATATATGGAGTTGAGTTTGCAACTGAAAAGAAACTTTGTGTTCCTAACAAGCAAGGTGAAGGACGGCTTTCACACACACTTATCTCTCAGAACTGAGCATGTGGAGAGACGTTCGTTCATCTAGCACAAAGGGAACGGGTTGCAGGAGAAACTTTTACTCTGGTTTCTCAGTCTGTTTCCTAGTGCCGGTTTGAAGTTCCTGCAGTTTTCACTGTAAAACCGAGTTGGAGCTAGTACCTCCCCATATATATGTATGGAGTGGAGATGCAACTGAAAAGAAACTTTGTGTTCCCAACAATCTAGGTGAAGGACGGCTTTCACACACACTTATCTCTCTGAACTGAGCATGTGGAGAGACGTTCGTTCATCTAGCACAAAGGGAACGGTTTGCAGGAGAAACTTTTACTCTGGTTTCTCAGTCTGTTTCCTAGTGCCGGTTTGAAGTTCCTGCAGTTTTCACTGTAAAACCGAGTTGGAGTTAGTACCTCCCCATATATATGTATGGAGTGGAGTTTGCAAATGAAAAGAAACTTTGTGTTCCCAACAAGCTAGGTGAAGGACGGCTTTCACACGCACTTATCTCTCAGAACTGAGCATGTGGAGAGACGTTCGTTCATCTAGCACAAAGGGAACGGGTTGCAGGAGAAATTTTTACTCTGGTTTCTCTGTCTGTTTCCTAGTGCCGGTTTGAAGTTCCTGCAGTTTTCACTGTAAAACCGAGTTGGAGCTAGTCCCTACCCATATATTTGTATGGAGTGGAGTTTGCAACTGAAAAGAAACTTTGTGTTCCCAACAAGCTAGTTGAAGGACGGGTTTCACACACACTTATCTCTCAGAACTGAGCATGTGGAGAGACGTTCGTTCATCTAGCAAAAAGGGAACGGGTTGCAGGAGTAACTTTTACTCTGGTTTCTCAGTCTGTTTCCTAGTGCCGGTTTGAAGTTCCTGCAGTTTTCACTGTAAAACCGAGTTGGAGCTAGTCCCTCCCCATATATATGTATGGGGTGGAGTTTGCAACTGAAAAGAAACTTTGTGTTCCCAACAAGCTAGGTGAAGGACGGGTTTCACACACTTATCTCTCAGAACTGAGCATGTGGAGAGACGTTCGTTCATCTAGCACAAAGGAAACGGGTTGCAGGAGTAACTTTTTCTCTGGTTTCTCTGTCTGTTTCCTAGTGCCGGTTTGAATTTCCTGCAGTTTTCACTGTAAAACCGATTTGGAGCTAATCCCTCCCCATTTATATGTATGGAGTGGAGTTTGCAACTGAAAAGAAACTTTGTGTTCCCAACAAGCAATGTGAAGGACGGCTTTCACACACACTTATCTCTCAGAACTGAGAATGTGGAGAATCGTTCGTTCATCTAGCACAAAGGGAACGGGTTGCAGGAGAAACTTTTACTCTGGTTTCTCAGTCTGTTTCCTAGTGCCGGTTTGAAGTTCCTGCAGTTTTCACTGTAAAACCGAGTTGGAGCTAGTCCCTCCCCATATATATGTATGGAGTGGAGTTTGCAACTGACAAGAAACTTTGTGTTCCCAACAAGCTAGGTGAAGGACGGCTTTCACACACACTTATCTCTCAGAACTGAGCATGTGGAGAGACGTTCGTTCATCTAGCACTAAGGGAACGGGTTGCAGGGGAAACATTTACTCTGGTTTCTCAGTCTGTTACCTAGTGCCGGTTTGAAGTTCCTGCAGTTTTCACTGTAAAACCGTGTTGGAGCTAGTACTTCCCCATATATATGTATGGAGTGGAGTTTGCAACTAAAAAGAAACTTTGTGTTCCCAACAAGATAGGTGAAGGACGGCTTTCACACACAATTATCTCTCAGAACTGAGCATGTGGAGAGACGTTCGTTCATCTAGCACAAAGGGAACGGGTTGCAGGAGAAACTTTTACTCTGGTTTCTCTGTCTGTTTCCTAGTGCCGGTTTGAAGTTCCTGCAGTTTTCACTGTAAAACCGAGTTGGAGCTAGCCCCTCCCCATATATTTGTATGGAGTGGAGTTTGCAACTGAAAAGAAACTTTGTGTTCCCAACAAGCAAGGTGAAGGACGGCTTTCACACACACTTATCTCTCAGAACTGAGCATGTGGAGAGTCGTTCGTTCATCTAGCACAAAGGGAATGGGTTGCAGGAGAAACTTTTACTCTGGTTTCTCAGTCTGTTTCCTAGTGCCGGTTTGAAGTTCCTGCAATTTTCACTGTAAAACCGAGTTGGAGCTAGTCCCTCCCCATATATATGTATGGAGTGGAGTTTGCAACTGACAAGAAACTTTGTGTTCCCAACAAGCTAGGTGAAGGACGGCTTTCACACACACTTATCTCTCAGAACTGAGCATGTGGAGAGACGTTCGTTCATCTAGCACAAAGGGAACGGGTTGCAGGAGAAACTTTTACTCTGGTTTCTCAGTCTGCTTCCTAGTGCCGGTTTGAAGTTCCTGCAGTTTTCACTGTAAAACCGAGTTGGAGTTAGTACCACCCCATATATATGTATGGAGTGGAGTTTGCAACTGAAAAGAAACTTTGTGTTCCCAACAAGCTAGTAGAATGACGGCTTTCACACACACATATCTCTCAGAACTGAGCATGTGGAGAGACGTTCGTTCATCTAGCACTAAGGGAACGGGTTGCAGGGGAAACATTTACTCTGGTTTCTCAGTCTGTTTCCTAGTGCCAGTTTGAAGTTCCTGCAGTTTTCACTGTAAAACCGTGTTGGAGCTAGTACCTCCCCATATATATGTATGGAGTGGAGTTTGCAACTGAGAAGAAACTTTGTGTTCCCAACAAGATAGGTGAAGGACGGCTTTCACACACAATTATCTCTCAGAACTGAGCATGTGGAGAGACGTTCGTTCATCTAGCACAAAGGGAACGTGTTGCAGGAGAAACTTTTACTCTGGTTTCTCAGTCTGTTTCCTAGTGCCGGTTTGAAGTTCCTGCAGTTTTCACTGTAAAACCGAGTTGGAGCTAGTCCCTCCCCATATATATGTATGGAGTGGAGTTTGCAACTGACAAGAAACTTTGTGTTCCCAACAAGCTAGGTGAAGGACGGCTTTCACACACACTTATCTCTCAGAACTGAGCATGTGGAGAGACGTTCGTTCATCTAGCACAAAGGGAACGGGTTGCAGGAGAAACTTTTACTCTGGTTTCTCAGTCTGTTTCCTAGTGCCGGTTTGAAGTTCCTGCAGTTTTCTCTGTAAAACCGAGTTGGAGTTAGTACCTCCCCATATATATGTATGGAGTGGAGTTTGCAACTGAAAAGAAACTTTGTGTTCCCAACAAGCTAGTAGAATGACGGCTTTCACACACACATATCTCTCAGAACTGAGCATGTGGAGAGACGTTCGTTCATCTAGCACAAAGGGAACGGGTTGCAGGCGAAACTTTTACTCTGGTTTCTCAGTCTGTTTCCTAGTGCCAGTTTGAAGTTCCTGCAGTTTTCACTGTAAAACCGTGTTGGAGCTAGTACCTCCCCATATTTATGTATGGAGTGGAGTTTGCAACTGAGAAGAAACTGTGTGTTCCCAACAAGATAGGTGAAGGACGGCTTTCACACACAATTATCTCTCAGAACTGAGCATGTGGAGAGACGTTCGTTCATCTAGCACAAAGGGAACGTGTTGCAGGAGAAACTTTTACTCTGGTTTCTCAGTCTGTTTCCTAGTGCCGGTTTGAAGTTCCTGCAGTTTTCACTGTAAAACCGAGTTGGAGCTAGCCACTCCCCATATATTTGTATGGAGTGGAGTTTGCAACTGAAAAGAAACTTTGTGTTCCCAACAAGCTAGGTGAAGGACGGGTTTCACACACACTTATCTCTCAGAACTGAGCATGTGGAGAGACGTTCGTTCATCTAGCACAAAGGGAACGGGTTGCAGGAGAAACTTTTACTCTGGTTTCTCACTCTGTTTCCTAGTGCCGGTTTGAAGTTCCTGCAGTTTTCACTGTAAAACTGAGTTGGAGCTAGTCCCTCCCCATATATATGTATGGAGTGGAGTTTGCAACTGAAAAGAGACTTTGTGTTCCCAACAAGCTAGGTGAAGGACGGCTTTCACACACACTTATCTCTCAGAACTGAGCATTTGGAGAGACGTTCGTTCATCTAGCACAAAGGGAACGGGTTGCAGGAGAAACTTTTACTCTGGTTTCTCAGTCTGTTTCCTAGTGCCGGTTTGAAGTTCCTGCAGTTCTCACTGTAAAACCGAGTTGGAGCTAGTCCCTCCCCATATATATGTATGGAGTGGAGTTTGCAACTGACAAGAAACTTTGTGTTCCCAACAAGCTAGGTGAAGGACGGCTTTCACACACACTTATCTCTCAGAACTGAGCATGTGGAGAGACGTTCGTTCATCTAGCACAAAGGGAACGGGTTGCAGGAGAAACTTTTACTCTGGTTTCTCAGTCTGTTTCCTAGTGCCGGTTTGAAGTTCCTGCAGTTTTCACTGTAAAACCGAGTTGGAGTTAGTACCTCCCCATATATATGTATGGAGTGGAGTTTGCAACTGAAAAGAAACTTTGTGTTCCCAACAAGCTAGTAGAATGACGGCTTTCACACACACATATCTCTCAGAACTGAGCATGTGGAGAGACGTTCGTTCATCTAGCACTAAGGGAACGGGTTGCAGGGGAAACATTTACTCTGGTTTCTCAGTCTGTTTCCTAGTGCCAGTTTGAAGTTCCTGCAGTTTTCACTGTAAAACCGTGTTGGAGCTAGTACCTCCCCATATATATGTATGGAGTGGAGTTTGCAACTGAGAAGAAACTTTGTGTTCCCAACAAGATAGGTGAAGGACGGCTTTCACACACAATTATCTCTCAGAACTGAGCATGTGGAGAGACGTTCGTTCATCTAGCACAAAGGGAACGTGTTGCAGGAGAAACTTTTACTCTGGTTTCTCAGTCTGTTTCCTAGTGCCGGTTTGAAGTTCCTGCAGTTTTCACTGTAAAACCGAGTTGGAGCTAGTCCCTCCCCATATATATGTATGGAGTGGAGTTTGCAACTGACAAGAAACTTTGTGTTCCCAACAAGCTAGGTGAAGGACGGCTTTCACACACACTTATCTCTCAGAACTGAGCATGTGGAGAGACGTTCGTTCATCTAGCACAAAGGGAACGGGTTGCAGGAGAAACTTTTACTCTGGTTTCTCAGTCTGTTTCCTAGTGCCGGTTTGAAGTTCCTGCAGTTTTCACTGTAAAACCGAGTTGGAGCTAGTACCTCCCCATATATATGTATGGAGTGGAGTTTGCAACTGAAAAGAAACTTTGTGTTCCCAACAAGCTAGTAGAATGACGGCTTTCACACACACATATCTCTCAGAACTGAGCATGTGGAGAGACGTTCGTTCATCTAGCACTAAGGGAACGGGTTGCAGGGGAAACATTTACTCTGGTTTCTCAGTCTGTTTCCTAGTGCCAGTTTGAAGTTCCTGCAGTTTTCACTGTAAAACCGTGTTGGAGCTAGTACCTCCCCATATTTATGTATGGAGTGGAGTTTGCAACTGAGAAGAAACTTTGTGTTCCCAACAAGATAGGTGAAGGACGGCTTTCACACACAATTATCTCTCAGAACTGAGCATGTGGAGAGACGTTCGTTCATCTAGCACAAAGGGAACGTGTTGCAGGAGAAACTTTTACTCTGGTTTCTCAGTCTGTTTCCTAGTGCCGGTTTGAAGTTCCTGCAGTTTTCACTGTAAAACCGAGTTGGAGCTAGTCCCTCCCCATATATATGTATGGAGTGGAGTTTGCAACTGACAAGAAACTTTGTGTTCCCAACAAGCTAGGTGAAGGACGGCTTTCACACACACTTATCTCTCAGAACTGAGCATGTGGAGAGACGTTCGTTCATCTAGCACAAAGGGAACGGGTTGCAGGAGAAACTTTTACTCTGGTTTCTCAGTCTGTTTCCTAGTGCCGGTTTGAAGTTCCTGCAGTTTTCACTGTAAAACCGAGTTGGAGCTAGTACCTCCCCATATATATGTATGGAGTAGAGTTTGCAACTGAAAAGAAACTTTGTGTTCCCAACAAGCTAGTAGAATGACGGCTTTCACACACACATATCTCTCAGAACTGAGCATGTGGAGAGACGTTCGTTCATCTAGCACTAAGGGAACGGGTTGCAGGGGAAACATTTACTCTGGTTTCTCAGTCTGTTTCCTAGTGCCAGTTTGAAGTTCCTGCAGTTTTCACTGTAAAACCGTGTTGGAGCTAGTACCTCCCCATATTTATGTATGGAGTGGAGTTTGCAACTGAGAAGAAACTTTGTGTTCCCAACAAGATAGGTGAAGGACGGCTTTCACACACAATTATCTCTCAGAACTGAGCATGTGGAGAGACGTTCGTTCATCTAGCACAAAGGGAACGTGTTGCAGGAGAAACTTTTACTCTGGTTTCTCAGTCTGTTTCCTAGTGCCGGTTTGAAGTTCCTGCAGTTTTCACTGTAAAACCGAGTTGGAGCTAGCCACTCCCCATATATTTGTATGGAGTGGAGTTTGCAACTGAAAAGAAACTTTGTGTTCCCAACAAGCTAGGTGAAGGACGGGTTTCACACACACTTATCTCTCAGAACTGAGCATGTGGAGAGACGTTCGTTCATCTAGCACAAAGGGAACGGGTTGCAGGAGAAACTTTTACTCTGGTTTCTCACTCTGTTTCCTAGTGCCGGTTTGAAGTTCCTGCAGTTTTCACTGTAAAACTGAGTTGGAGCTAGTCCCTCCCCATATATATGTATGGAGTGGAGTTTGCAACTGAAAAGAGACTTTGTGTTCCCAACAAGCTAGGTGAAGGACGGCTTTCACACACACTTATCTCTCAGAACTGAGCATTTGGAGAGACGTTCGTTCATCTAGCACAAAGGGAACGGGTTGCAGGAGAAACTTTTACTCTGGTTTCTCAGTCTGTTTCCTAGTGCCGGTTTGAAGTTCCTGCAGTTCTCACTGTAAAACCGAGTTGGAGCTAGTCCCTCCCCATATATATGTATGGAGTGGAGTTTGCAACTGACAAGAAACTTTGTGTTCCCAACAAGCTAGGTGAAGGACGGCTTTCACACACACTTATCTCTCAGAACTGAGCATGTGGAGAGACGTTCGTTCATCTAGCACAAAGGGAACGGGTTGCAGGAGAAACTTTTACTCTGGTTTCTCAGTCTGTTTCCTAGTGCCGGTTTGAAGTTCCTGCAGTTTTCACTGTAAAACCGAGTTGGAGCTAATCCCTCCCCATATATATATATGGAGTTGAGTTTGCAACTGAAAAGAAACTTTGTGTTCCTAACAAGCAAGGTGAAGGACGGCTTTCACACACACTTATCTCTCAGAACTGAGCATGTGGAGTGTCGTTCGTTCATCTAGCACAAAGGGAACGGGTTGCAGGAGAAACTTTTACTCTGGTTTCTCAGTCTGTTTCCTAGTGCCGGTTTGAAGTTCCTGCAGTTTTCACTGTAAAACCGAGTTGGAGCTAGTCCCTCCCCATATATATGTATGGATTGGAGTTTGCAACTGACAAGAAACTTTGTGTTCCCAACAAGCTAGGTGAAGGACGGCTTTCACACACACTTATCTCTCAGACCTGAGCATGTGGAGAGTCGTTCGTTCATCCTGCACAAAGGGAACGGGTTGCAGGAGAAACTTTTACTCTGGTTTCTCAGTCTGTTTCCTAGTGCCGGTTTGAAATTCCTGCAGTTTTCACTGTAAAACCGAGTTGGAGCTAGTCCCTCCCCATATATATGTATGGAGTGGAGTTTGCACCTGAAAGGGAACTTTGTGTTCCCAACAAGCTAGGTGAAGGACGGCTTTCACACACACTTATCTCTCAGAACTGAGCATGTGGAGAGACGTTCGTTCATCTAGCACAAAGGGAACGGGTTGCAGGAGAAACTTTTACTCTGGTTTCTCAGTCTGTTTCCTAGTGCCGGTTTGAAGTTCCTGCAGTTTTCACTGTAAAACCGAGTTGGAGCTAATCCCTCCCCATATATATGTATGGAGTGGAGTTTGCAACTGAAAAGAAACTTTGTGTTCCTAACAAGCAAGGTGAAAGACGGCTTTCACACACACTTATCTCTCAGAACTGAGCATGTGGAGTGTCGTTCGTTCATCTAGCACAAAGGGAACGGGTTGCAGGAGAAACTTTTACTCTGGTTTCTCAGTCTGTTTCCTAGTGCCGGTTTGAAGTTCCTGCAGTTTTCACTGTAAAACCGAGTTGGAGCTAGTCCCTCCCCATATATATGTATGGAGTGGAGTTTGCAACTGAAAAGAAACTTTGTGTTCCCAACAAGCTAGATGAAGGACGGCTTTCACACACACTTATCTCTCAGAACTGAGCATGTGGAGAGACGTTCGTTCATCTAGCACAAAGGGAACGGGTTGCAGGAGAAACTTTCACTCTGTTTCTCAGTCTGTTTCCTAGTGCCGGTTTGCAGTTCCTGCAGTTTTCACTGTAAAACCGAGTTGGAGCTAGTCCCTCCCCATATATATGTATGGATTGGAGTTTGCAACTGAAAAGAAACTTTGTGTTCCTAACAAGCAAGGTGAAGGACGGCTTTCACACGCACTTATCTCTCAGAACTGAGCATGTGGAGTGTCGTTCGTTCATCTAGCACAAAGGGAACGGGTTGCAGGAGAAACTTTTACTCTGGTTTCTTAGTCTGTTTCCTAGTGCCGGTTTGATGTTCCTGCAGTTTTCACTGTAAAACCGAGTTGGAGCTAGTCCATCACCATATATATGTATGGAGTGGAGTTTTCAACTGACAAGACACTTTGTTTTCCCAACAAGCTAGGTGAAGGATGGCTTTCACACACACTTATCTCTCAGAACTGAGCATGTGGAGAGACGTTCGTTCATCTAGCACAAAGGGAACGGGTTGCAGGAGAAACTTTTACTCTGGTTTCTCAGTCTGTTTCCTAGTGCCGGTTTGAAGTTCCTGCAGTTTTCACTGTAAAACCGAGTTGGAGCTAGTCCCTCCCCATATATATGTATGGAGTGGAGTTTGCAACTGACAAGAAACTTTGTGTTCCCAACAAGCTAGGTGAAGGACGGCTTTCACACACACTTATTTCTCAGAACTGAGCATGTGGAGAGACGTTCGTTCATCTAGCACAAAGGGAACGGGTTGCAGGAGAAACTTTTACTCTGGTTTCTCAGTCTGTTTCCTAGTGCCGGTTTGAAGTTCCTGCAGTTTTCACTGTAAAATCGAGTTAGAGCTAATCCCTCATCATATATATGTATGGAGTGGAGTTTGCAACTGAAAAGAAACTTTGTGTTCCCAACAAGCTAGATGAAGGACGGCTTTCACACACACTTATCTCTCAGAACTGAGCATGTGGAGAGACGTTCGTTCATCTAGCACAAAGGGAACGGGTTGCAGGAGAAACTTTTACTCTGGTTTCTCAGTCTGTTTCCTAGTGCCGGTTTGAAGTTCCTGCAGTTTTCACTGTAAAACCGAGTTGGAGCTAATCCCTCCCCATATATATGTATGGAGTTGAGTTTGCAACTGAAAAGAAACTTTGTGTTTCTAACAAGCAAGGTGAAGGACGGCTTTCACACACACTTATCTCTCAGAACTGAGCATGTGGAGTGTCGTTCGTTCATCTAGCACAAAGGGAACGGGTTGCAGGAGAAACTTTTACTCTGGTTTCTCAGTCTGTTTCCTAGTGCCGGTTTGAAGTTCCTGCAGTTTTCACTGTAAAACCGAGTTGGAGCTAGTCCCTCCCCATATATATGTATGGAGTGGAGTTTGCAACTGACAAGAAACTTTGTGTTCCCAACAAGCTAGGTGAAGGACGGCTTTCACACACACTTATCTCTCAGAACTGAGCATGTGGAGAGTCGTTCGTTCATCCTGCACAAAGGGAACGGGTTGCAGGAGAAACTTTTACTCTGGTTTCTCAGTCTGTTTCCTAGTGCCGGTTTGAAGTTCCTGCAGTTTTCACTGTAAAACCGAGTTGGAGCTAGTCCCTCCCCATATATATGTATGGAGTGGAGTTTGCAACTGAAAGGGAACTTTGTGTTCCCAACAAGCTAGGTGAAGGACGGCTTTCACACACACTTATCTCTCAGAACTGAGCATGTGGAGAGACGTTCGTTCATCTAGCACAAAGGGAACGGTTTGCAGGGGAAACTTTTACTCTGGTTTCTCAGTCTGTTTCCTAGTGCCGGTTTGAAGTTCCTGCAGTTTTCACTGTAAAACCGAGTTGGAGCTAGTCCCTCCCCTTATATATGTATGGAGTGGAGTTTGCAACTGAAAAGAAACTTTGTGTTCCTAACAAGCAAGTTGAAGGACGGCTTTCACACACACTTATCTCTCAGAACTGAGCATGTGGAGTGTCGTTCGTTCATCTAGCACAAAGGGAACGGGTTGCAGGAGAAACTTTTACTCTGGTTTCTCAGTCTGTTTCCTAGTGCCGGTTTGAAGTTCCTGCAGTTTTCACTGTAAAACCGAGTTGGAGCTAGTCCCTCCCCATATATATGTATGGAGTGGAGTTTGCAACTGAAAAGAAACTTTGTGTTCCCAACAAGCTAGATGAAGGACGGCTTTCACACACACTTATCTCTCAGAACTGAGCATGTGGAGAGACGTTCGTTCATCTAGCACAAAGGGAATGGGTTGCAGGAGAAACTTTTACTCTGGTTTCTCAGTCTGTTTCCTAGTGCCGGTTTGAAGTTCCTGCAGTTTTCACTGTAAAACCGAGTTGGAGCTAGTCCCTCCCCATATATATGTATGGATTGGAGTTTGCAACTGAAAAGAAACTTTGTGTTCCTAACAAGCAAGGTGAAGGACGGCTTTCACACGCACTTATCTCTCAGAACTGAGCATGTGGAGTGTCGTTCGTTCATCTAGCACAAAGGGAACGGGTTGCAGGTGAAACTTTTACTCTGGTTTCTTAGTCTGTTTCCTAGTGCCGGTTTGAAGTTCCTGCAGTTTTCACTGTAAAACCGAGTTGGAGCTAGTCCATCCCCATATATATGTATGGAGTGGAGTTTTCAACTGACAAGACACTTTGTTTTCCCAACAAGCTAGGTGAAGGACGGCTTTCACACACACTTATCTCTCAGAACTGAGCATGTGGAGAGACGTTCGTTCATCTAGCACAAAGGGAACGGGATGCAGGAGAAACTTTTACTCTGGTTTCTCAGTCTGTTTCCTAGTGCCGGTTTGAAGTTCCTGCAGTTTTCACTGTAAAACCGAGTTGGAGCTAGTACTTCCCCATATATATGTAAGGAGTGGAGTTTGCAACTGAAAAGAAACTTTGTGTTCCCAACAAGCTAGGTGAAGGACGGTTTTCACACACAATTATCTCTCAGAACTGACCATGTGGAGAGACGTTCGTTCATCTAGCACAAAGGGAACGGGTTGCAGGAGAAACTTTTACTATGGTTTCTCTGTCTGTTTCCTAGTGCCGGTTTGAAGTTCCTGCAGTTTTCACTGTAAAACCGAGTTGGAGCTAGTACCTCCCCATATATATGTATGGAGTGGAGTATGCTACTGAAAAGAAACTTTGTGTCCCCAACAAGCTAGGTGAAGGACGGCTTTCACACACACTTATCTCTCAGAACTGACCATGTGGAGAGTCGTTCGTTCATCTAGCACAAAGGGAACGGGTTGCAGGAGAAACTTTTACTCTGGTTTCTCAGTCTGTTTCCTAGTGCCGGTTTGAATTTCCTGCAGTTTTCTCTGTAAAACCGAGTTGGAGCTAGTACCTCCCCATATATATGTAAGGAGTGGAGTTTGCAACTGAAAAGAAACTTTCTGTTCCCAACCAGCTAGCTGAAGGACGGCTTTCACACACAATTATCTCTCAGAACTGACCACGTGGAGAGACGTTCGTTCATCTAGCACAAAGGGAACGGGTTGCAGGAGAAACTTTTACTCTGGTTTCTCTGTCTTTTTTCTAGTGCCGGTTTGAAGTTCCTGCAGTTTTCACTGTAAAACCGAGTTGGAGCTAGTACCTACCCATATATATGTATGGAGTGGAGTTTGCAACTGAGAAGAAACTTTGTGTTCCCAACAAGCTAGGTGAAGGACGGCTTTCACACACACTTATCTCTCAGAACTGAGCATGTGGAGAGACTTTCGTTCATCTAGCACAAAGGGAACGGTTTGCAGGATAAACTTTTACTTTGGTTTCTCAGTCTGTTTCCTAGTGCCGGTTTGAAGTTCCTGCAGTTTTCACTGTAAAACCGAGTTGGAGCTAGTACCTCCCCATATATATGTAAGGAGTGGAGTTTGCAACTGAAAAGAAACTTTGTGTTCCCAACAAGTTAGGTGAAGGACGGCTTTCACACACACTTATCTCTTAGAACTGAGCATGTGGAGAGACGTTCGTTCATCTAGCACAAAGGGAACGGGTTGCAGGAGAAACTTTTACTCTGGTTTCTCAGTCTGTTTCCTAGTGCCGGTTTGAAGTTCCTGCAGTTTTCACTGTAAAACCGAGTTGGAGCTAGTACCTCCCCATATATAGGTAAGGATTGGAGTTTGCAACTTAAAAGAAACTTTGTGTTCCCAACAATCTAGGTGAAGGACGGCTTTCACACACAATTATCTCTCAAAACTGACCATGTGGAGAGACGTTCGTTCATCTAGCATAAAGGGAACGGGATGCAGGGGAAACTTTTCTCTGGTTTCTCAGTCTGTTTCTTAGTGCCGGTTTGAAGTTCCTGCAGTTTTCACTGTAAAACCGAGTTGGAGCTTGTACCTCCCCATATATATGTATGGAGTGGAGTTTGCAACTGACAAGAAATTTTGTGTTCCCAACAAGCTAGGTGAAGGACGGCTTTCACACACAATTATCTCTCAGAACTGAGCATGTGGAGAGACGTTCGTTCATCTAGCACAAAGTGAACGGGTTGCAGGAGAAACTTTTACTCTGGATTCTCAGTCTGTTTCCTAGTGCCGGTTTGAAGTTCCTGCAGTTTTCACTGTAAAACCGAGTTGGAGCTAGTCCCTCCCCATATATATGTATGGAGTGGAGTTTGCTACTGAAAAAAAACTTTGTGTTCCTAACAAGCAAGGTGAAGGACGGCTTTCACACACAATTATCTCTCAGAACTGAGCATGTGGAGTGTCGTTCATTCATCTAGCACAAAGGGAACGGGTTGCAGGAGAAACTTTTACTCTGGTTTCTCAGTCTGTTTCCTAGTGCCGGTTTGAAGTTCCTGCAGTTTTCACTGTAAAACCGAGTTGGAGCTAGTCCCTCCCCATATATATGTATGGAGTGGAGTTTGCAACTGAAAAGAAACTTTGTGTTCCCAACAAGCTAGGTGAAGGACGGCATTCACACACAATTATCTCACAGAACTGACCATGTGGAGAGACGTTCGTTCATCTAGCACAAAGGGAATGGGTTGCAGGAGAAACTTTTACTCTGGTTTCTCAGTCTGCTTCCTAGTGCCGGTTTGAAGTTCCTGCAGTTTTCACTGTAAAACCGAGTTGGAGCTAGTACCTCCCCATATGTATGTAAGGAGTGGAGTTTGCAACTAAAAGGAAACTTTGTGTTCCCAACAAGCTAGGTGAAGGACGGCTTTCACACACAATTATCTCTCAGAACTGACCATGTGGAGAGACGTTCGTTCATCTAGCACAAAGGGAACGGGTTGCAGGAGAAACTTTTACTCTGGTTTCTCAGTCTGTTTCCTAGTGCCGGTTTGAAGATCCTGCAATTTTCACTGTAAAACCGAGTTGGAGCTAGTACCTCCCCATATATATGTAAGGAGTGGAGTTTGCAACTGAAAAGAAACTTTGTGTTCCCAACAAGCTAGGTGAAGGACGGCTTTCACACACAATTATCTCTCAGAACTGACCATGTGGAGAGACGTTCGTTCATCTAGCACAAAGGGAATGGGTTGCAGGAGAAACTTTTACTCTGGTTTCTCAGTCTGCTTCCTAGTGCCGGTTTGAAGTTCCTGCAGTTTTCACTGTAAAACCGAGTTGGAGCTAGTACCTCCCCATATGTATGTAAGGAGTGGAGTTTGCAACTGAAAAGAAACTTTGTGTTCCCAACAAGCTAGGTGAATGACGGCTTTCACACACAATTATCTCTCAGAACTGACCATGTGGAGAGACGTTCGTTCATCTAGCACAAAGGGAACGGGTTGCAGGAGAAACTTTTACTCTGGTTTCTCAGTCTGTTTCCTAGTGCCGGTTTGAAGTTCCTGCAGTTTTCACTGTAAAACCGAGTTGGAGCTAGTACCTCCCCATATATATGTAAGGAGAGGAGTTTACAACTGACAAGAAACTTTGTGTTCCCAACAAGCTAGGTGAAGGACGGCTTTCACACACAATTATCTCTCAGAAATGACCATGTGTAGAGACGTTCGTTCATCTAGCACAAAAGGAACGGGTTGCAGGAGAAACTTTTACTCTGGTTTCTCAGTCTGTTTCCTAGTGCCGGTTTGAAGTTCCTGCAGTTTTCACTGTAAAACCGAGTTGGAGCTAGTCCCTCCCCATATATATGTATGGAGTGGAGTTTGTAACTGAAAAAAAACTTTGTGTTCCTAACAAGCAAGGTGAAGGACGGCTTTCACACACAATTATCTCTCAGAACTGAGCATGTGGAGTGTCGTTCGTTCATCTAGCACAAAGGGAACGGGTTGCAGGAGAAACATTTACTCTGGTTTCTCAGTCTGTTTCCTAGTGCCGGTTTGAAGTTCCTGCAGTTTTCACTGTAAAACCGAGTTGGAGCTAGTCCCTCCCCATATATATGTATGGAGTGGAGTTTGCAACTGACAAGAAACTTTGTGTTCCCAACAAGCTAGGTGAAGGACGGCTTTCACACACACTTATCTCTCAGAACTGAGCATGTGGAGAGACTTTCGTTCATCTAGCACAAAGGGAACGGGTTGCAGGAGAAACTTTTACTCTGGTTTCTCAGTCTGTTTCCTAGTGCCGGTTTGAAGTTCCTGCATTTTTCACTGTAAAACCGAGTTGGAGCTAGTACCTCCCCATATATATGTATGGAGTGGAGTTTGCAACTGAAAAGAAACTTTGTGTTCCCAACAAGCTAGGTGAAGGACGGCTTTCACACACAATTATCTCTCAGAACTGACCATGTGGAGAGACGTTCGTTCATCTAGCACAAAGGGAATGGGTTGCAGGAGAAACTTTTACTCTGGTTTCTCAGTCTGCTTCCTAGTGCCGGTTTGAAGTTCCTGCAGTTTTCACTGTAAAACCGAGTTGGAGCTAGTACCTCCCCATATGTATGTAAGGAGTGGAGTTTGCAACTGAAAAGAAACTTTGTGTTCCCAACAAGCTAGGTGAAGGACGGCTTTCACACACAATTATCTCTCAGAAGTGACCATGTGGAGAGACGTTCGTTCATCTAGCACAAAGGGAACGGGTTGCAGGAGAAACTTTTACTCTGGTTTCTCAGTCTGTTTCCTAGTGCCGGTTTGAAGTTCCTGCAGTTTTCACTGTAAAACCGAGTTGGAGCTAGTACCTCCCCATATATATGTAAGGAGTGGAGTTTGCAACTGAAAAGAAACTTTGTGTTCCCAACAAGCTAGGTGAAGGACGGCTTTCACACACAATTATCTCTCAGAAATGACCATGTGGAGAGACGTTCGTTCATCTAGCACAAAGGGAACGGGTTGCAGGAGAAACTTTTACTCTGGTTTCTCAGTCTGTTTCCTAGTACCGGTTTGAAGTTCCTGCAGTTTTCACTGTAAAACCGAGTTGGAGCTAGTACCTCCCCATATATATGTAAGGAGTGGAGTTTGCAACTGAAAAGAAACTTTGTGTTCCCAACAAGCTAGGTGAAGGACGGCTTTCACACACAATTATCTCTCAGAAATGACCATGTGGAGAGACGTTCGTTCATCTAGCACAAAAGGAACGGGTTGCAGGAGAAACTTTTACTCTGGTTTCTCAGTCTGTTTCCTAGTGCCGGTTTGAAGTTCCTGCAGTTTTCACTGTAAAGCCGAGTTGGAGCTAGTCCCTCCCCATATATATGTATGGAGTGGAGTTTGCAACTGACAAGAAATTTTGTGTTCCCAACAAGCTAGGTGAAGGACGGCTTTCACACACAATTATCTCTCAGAACTGAGCATGTGGAGAGACGTTCGTTCATCTAGCACAAAGTGAACGGGTTGCAGGAGAAACTTTTACTCTGGATTCTCAGTCTGTTTCCTAGTGCCGGTTTGAAGTTCCTGCAGTTTTCACTGTAAAACCGAGTTGGAGCTAGTCCCTCCCCATATATATGTATGGAGTGGAGTTTGCTACTGAAAAAAAACTTTGTGTTCCTAACAAGCAAGGTGAAGGACGGCTTTCACACACAATTATCTCTCAGAACTGAGCATGTGGAGTGTCGTTCATTCATCTAGCACAAAGGGAACGGGTTGCAGGAGAAACTTTTACTCTGGTTTCTCAGTCTGTTTCCTAGTGCCGGTTTGAAGTTCCTGCAGTTTTCACTGTAAAACCGAGTTGGAGCTAGTCCCTCCCCATATATATGTATGGAGTGGAGTTTGCAACTGAAAAGAAACTTTGTGTTCCCAACAAGCTAGGTGAAGGACGGCATTCACACACAATTATCTCTCAGAACTGACCATGTGGAGAGACGTTCGTTCATCTAGCACAAAGGGAATGGGTTGCAGGAGAAACTTTTACTCTGGTTTCTCAGTCTGCTTCCTAGTGCCGGTTTGAAGTTCCTGCAGTTTTCACTGTAAAACCGAGTTGGAGCTAGTACCTCCCCATATGTATGTAAGGAGTGGAGTTTGCAACTAAAAGGAAACTTTGTGTTCCCAACAAGCTAGGTGAAGGACGGCTTTCACACACAATTATCTCTCAGAACTGACCATGTGGAGAGACGTTCGTTCATCTAGCACAAAGGGAACGGGTTGCAGGAGAAACTTTTACTCTGGTTTCTCAGTCTGTTTCCTAGTGCCGGTTTGAAGATCCTGCAATTTTCACTGTAAAACCGAGTTGGAGCTAGTACCTCCCCATATATATGTAAGGAGTGGAGTTTGCAACTGAAAAGAAACTTTGTGTTCCCAACAAGCTAGGTGAAGGACGGCTTTCACACACAATTATCTCTCAGAACTGACCATGTGGAGAGACGTTCGTTCATCTAGCACAAAGGGAATGGGTTGCAGGAGAAACTTTTACTCTGGTTTCTCAGTCTGCTTCCTAGTGCCGGTTTGAAGTTCCTGCAGTTTTCACTGTAAAACCGAGTTGGAGCTAGTACCTCCCCATATGTATGTAAGGAGTGGAGTTTGCAACTGAAAAGAAACTTTGTGTTCCCAACAAGCTAGGTGAATGACGGCTTTCACACACAATTATCTCTCAGAACTGACCATGTGGAGAGACGTTCGTTCATCTAGCACAAAGGGAACGGGTTGCAGGAGAAACTTTTACTCTGGTTTCTCAGTCTGTTTCCTAGTGCCGGTTTGAAGTTCCTGCAGTTTTCACTGTAAAACCGAGTTGGAGCTAGTACCTCCCCATATATATGTAAGGAGAGGAGTTTACAACTGACAAGAAACTTTGTGTTCCCAACAAGCTAGGTGAAGGACGGCTTTCACACACAATTATCTCTCAGAAATGACCATGTGTAGAGACGTTCGTTCATCTAGCACAAAAGGAACGGGTTGCAGGAGAAACTTTTACTCTGGTTTCTCAGTCTGTTTCCTAGTGCCGGTTTGAAGTTCCTGCAGTTTTCACTGTAAAACCGAGTTGGAGCTAGTCCCTCCCCATATATATGTATGGAGTGGAGTTTGTAACTGAAAAAAAACTTTGTGTTCCTAACAAGCAAGGTGAAGGACGGCTTTCACACACAATTATCTCTCAGAACTGAGCATGTGGAGTGTCGTTCGTTCATCTAGCACAAAGGGAACGGGTTGCAGGAGAAACATTTACTCTGGTTTCTCAGTCTGTTTCCTAGTGCCGGTTTGAAGTTCCTGCAGTTTTCACTGTAAAACCGAGTTGGAGCTAGTCCCTCCCCATATATATGTATGGAGTGGAGTTTGCAACTGACAAGAAACTTTGTGTTCCCAACAAGCTAGGTGAAGGACGGCTTTCACACACACTTATCTCTCAGAACTGAGCATGTGGAGAGACTTTCGTTCATCTAGCACAAAGGGAACGGGTTGCAGGAGAAACTTTTACTCTGGTTTCTCAGTCTGTTTCCTAGTGCCGGTTTGAAGTTCCTGCATTTTTCACTGTAAAACCGAGTTGGAGCTAGTACCTCCCCATATATATGTATGGAGTGGAGTTTGCAACTGAAAAGAAACTTTGTGTTCCCAACAAGCTAGGTGAAGGACGGCTTTCACACACAATTATCTCTCAGAACTGACCATGTGGAGAGACGTTCGTTCATCTAGCACAAAGGGAATGGGTTGCAGGAGAAACTTTTACTCTGGTTTCTCAGTCTGCTTCCTAGTGCCGGTTTGAAGTTCCTGCAGTTTTCACTGTAAAACCGAGTTGGAGCTAGTACCTCCCCATATGTATGTAAGGAGTGGAGTTTGCAACTGAAAAGAAACTTTGTGTTCCCAACAAGCTAGGTGAAGGACGGCTTTCACACACAATTATCTCTCAGAAGTGACCATGTGGAGAGACGTTCGTTCATCTAGCACAAAGGGAACGGGTTGCAGGAGAAACTTTTACTCTGGTTTCTCAGTCTGTTTCCTAGTGCCGGTTTGAAGTTCCTGCAGTTTTCACTGTAAAACCGAGTTGGAGCTAGTACCTCCCCATATATATGTAAGGAGTGGAGTTTGCAACTGAAAAGAAACTTTGTGTTCCCAACAAGCTAGGTGAAGGACGGCTTTCACACACAATTATCTCTCAGAAATGACCATGTGGAGAGACGTTCGTTCATCTAGCACAAAGGGAACGGGTTGCAGGAGAAACTTTTACTCTGGTTTCTCAGTCTGTTTCCTAGTACCGGTTTGAAGTTCCTGCAGTTTTCACTGTAAAACCGAGTTGGAGCTAGTACCTCCCCATATATATGTAAGGAGTGGAGTTTGCAACTGAAAAGAAACTTTGTGTTCCCAACAAGCTAGGTGAAGGACGGCTTTCACACACAATTATCTCTCAGAAATGACCATGTGGAGAGACGTTCGTTCATCTAGCACAAAAGGAACGGGTTGCAGGAGAAACTTTTACTCTGGTTTCTCAGTCTGTTTCCTAGTGCCGGTTTGAAGTTCCTGCAGTTTTCACTGTAAAGCCGAGTTGGAGCTAGTCCCTCCCCATATATATGTATGGAGTGGAGTTTGCAACTGAAAAAAAACTTTGTGTTCCTAACAAGCAAGGTGAAGGACGGCTTTCACACACAATTATCTCTCAGAACTGAGCATGTGGAGTGTCGTTCGTTCATCTAGCACAAAGGGAACGGGTTGCAGGAGAAACTTTTACTCTGGTTTCTCAGTCTGTTTCCTAGTGCCGGTTTGAAGTTCCTGCAATTTTCACTGTAAAACCGAGTTGGAGCTAGTCCCTCCCCATATATATGTATGGAGTGGAGTTTGCAACTGACAAGAAACTTTGTGTTCCCAACAAGCTAGGTGAAGGACGGCTTTCACACACACTTATCTCTCAGAACTGAGCATGTGGAGAGACTTTCGTTCATCTAGCACAAAGGGAACTGGTTGCAGGGGAAACTTTTACTCTGGTTTCTCAGTCTGTTTCCTAGTGCCGGTTTGAAGTTCCTGCAGATTTCACTGTAAAACCGAGTTAGAGCTAGTCCCTCCCCATATATATGTATGGAGTGGAGTTTGCAACTGAAAAGAAACTTGGTGTTCCCAACAAGCTAAGTGAAGGACGGCTTTCACACACACTTATCTCTCAGAACTGAGCATGTGGAGAGACGTTCGTTCATCTAGCACAAATGGAACTGGTTGCAGGAGAAACTTTTACTCTGGTTTCTCAGTCTGTTTCCTAGTGCCGGTTTGAAGTTCCTGCAGTTTTCACTGTAAAACCGAGTTGGAGCTAGTACCTCCCCATATATATGTAAGGAGTGGAGTTTGTAACTGAAAAGAAACTTTGTGTTCCCAACAAGCTAGGTGAAGGACGGCTTTCACACACAATTATCTCTCAGAACTGACCATGTGGAGAGACGTTCGTTCATCTAGCACAAAGGGAACGGGTTGCAGGAGAAAGTTTTACTCTCGTTTCTCAGTCTGTTTCCTAGTGCCGGTTTGAAGTTCCTGCAGTTTTCACTGTAAAACCGAGTTGGAGCTAGTACCTCCCCATATATATATATGGAGTGGAGTTTGCATCTGACAAGAAACTTTGTGTTCCCAACAAGCTAGGTGAAGGACGGCTTTCACACACAATTATCTCTCAGAACTGACCATGTGGAGAGACGTTCGTTCATCTAGCACAAAGGGAACGGGTTGCAGGAGAAACTTTTACTCTGGTTTCTCAGTCTGTTTCCTAGTGCCGGTTTGAAGTTCCTGCAGTTTTCACTGTAAAACCGAGTTGGAGCTAGTCCCTCCCCATATATAAGTATGGAGTGGAGTTTGCAACTGAAAAGAAACTTTGTGTTCCCAACAAGCTAGGTGAAGGACGGCTTTCACACACACTTATCTATCAGAACTGAGCATGTGGAGAGACGTTCGTTCATCTAGCACAAAGGGAACGGTTTGCAGGAGAAACTTTTACTCTGGTTTCTCAGTCTGTTTCCTAGTGCCGGTTTGAAGTTCCTGCAGTTTTCACTGTAAAACCGAGTTGGAGCTAGTACCTCCCCATATATATGTATGGAGTGGAGTTTGCTACTGAAAAGAAACTTTGTGTCCCCAACAAGCTAGGTGAAGGACGGCTTTCACACACACTTATCTCTCAGAACTGACCATGTGGAGAGTCGTTCGTTCATCTAGCACAAAGGGAACGGGTTGCAGGAGAAACTTTTACTCTGGTTTCTCAGTCTGTTTCCTAGTGCCGGTTTGAAGTTCCTGCAGTTTTCACTGTAAAACCGAGTTGGAGCTAGTACCTCCCCATATATATGTAAGGAGTGGAGTTTGCAACTGAAAAGAAACTTTGTGTTCCCAACAAGCTATGTGAAGGACGGCTTTCACACACAATTATCTCTCAGAAATGACCATGTGGACAGACGTTTGTTCATCTAGCACAAAGGGAACGGGTTGCAGGAGAAACTTTTACTCTGGTTTCTCAGTCTGTTTCCTAGTGCCGGTTTGAAGTTCCTGCAGTTTTCACTGTAAAACCGAGTTGGAGCTAGTACCTCCGCATATATATGTAAGGAGTGGAGTTTGCAACTGAAAAGAAACTTTGTGTTCCCAACAAGCTAGGTGAAGGACTTCTTTCACACACACTTATCTCTCAGAACTGACCATGTGGAGAGACGTTCGTTCATCTAGCACAAAGGGAACGGGTTGCAGGAGAAACTTTAACTCTGGTTTCTCAGTCTGTTTCCTAGTGCCGGTTTGAAGTTCCTGCAGTTTTCACTGTAAAACCGAGTTGGAGCTTGTACCTCCCCATATATATGTATGGAGTGGAGTTTGCAACTGACAAGAAACTTTGTGTTCCCAACAAGCTAGGTGAAGGACGGCTTTCACACACACTTATCTCTCAGAACTGAGCATGTGGAGAGACGTTCGTTCATCTAGCACAAAGGGAACGGGTTGCAGGAGAAACTTTTACTCTGGTTTCTCAGTCTGTTTCCTAGTTCCGGTTTGAAGTTCCTGCAGTTTTCACTGTAAAACCGAGTTGGAGCTAGTCCCTCCCCATATATATGTATGGAGTGGAGTTTGCAACTGAAAAGAAACTTTGTGTTCCCAACAAGAAAGGTGAAGGACGCCTTTCACACACAATTATCTCTCAGAACTGAGGATGTGGAGAGTCGTTCGTTCATCTAGCACAAATGGAACGGGTTGCAGGAGAAACTTTTACTCTGGTTTCTCAGTCTGTTTCCTAGTGCCGGTTTGAAGTTCCTGCAGTTTTCACTGTAAAACCGAGTTGGAGCTAGTACCTCCCCATATATATGTATGGAGTGGAGTTTGCAACTGACAAGAAACTTTGTGTTCCCAACAAGCTAGGTGAAGGACGGCTTTCACACACACTTATCTCTCAGAACTGAGCATGTGGAGAGACGTTCGTTCATCTAGCACAAAGGGAACGGGTTGCAGGAGAAACTTTTACTCTGGTTTCTCAGTCTGTTTCCTAGTGCCGGTTTGAAGTTCCTGCAGTTTTCACTATAAAATCGAGTTGGAACTAGTACCTCCCCACATATATGTAAGGAGTGGAGTTTGCAACTGAAAAGAAACTTTGTGTTCCCAAAAAGCTAGGTGAAGGACGGCTTTCACACACACTTATCTCTCAGAACTGACCATGTGGAGAGACGTTCGTTCATCTAGCACAAAGGGAACGGGTTGCAGGGGAAACTTTTACTCTGGTTTCTCAGTCTGTTTCCTAGTGCCGGTTTGAAGTTCCTGCAGCTTTCACTGTAAAACCGAGTTGGAGCTAGTACCTCCCCATATATATGTATGGAGTGGAGTTTGCAACTGACAAGAAACTTTGTGTCCCCAACAAGCTAGGTGAAGGACGGCTTTCACACACACTTATCTCTCAGAACTGACCATGTGGAGAGTCGTTCGTTCATCTAGCACAAAGGGAACGGTTTGCAGGAGAAACTTTTACTCTGGTTTCTCAGTCTGTTTCCTAGTGCCGGTTTGAAGTTCCTGCAGTTTTCACTGTAAAACCGAGTTGCAGCTAGTACCTCCCCATATATATGTAAGGAGTGGAGTTTGTAACTGAAAAGAAACTTTGTGTTCCCAACAAGCTAGGTTAAGGACGGCTTTCACACACACTTATCTCTCAGAACTGACCATGTGGAGAGACGTTCGTTCATCTAGCACAAAGGGAACGGGTTGCAGGGGAAACTTTTACTCTGGTTTCTCAGTCTGTTTCCTAGTGCCGGTTTGAAGTTCCTGCAGTTTTCACTGTAAAATAGAGTTGGAGCTAGTACCTCCCCATATATATGTAAGGAGTGGAGTTTGCAACTGAAAAGAAACTTTGTGTTCCCAACAAGCTAGGTGAAGGACGGCTTTCACACACAATTATCTCTCAGAACTGACCATGTGGAGAGACGTTCGTTCATCTAGCACAAAGGGAACGGGTTGCAGGAGAAACTTTTACTCTGGTTTCTCAGTCTGTTTCCTAGTGCCGGTTTGAAGTTCCTGCAGTTTTCACTGTAAAACCGAGTTGGAGCTAGTCCCTCCCCATATATATGTATGGAGTGGAGTATGCAACTGAAAAGAAACTTTGTGTTCCCAACAAGAAAGGTGAAGGACGACTTTCACACACACTTATCTCTCAGAACTGAGGATGTGGAGAGTCGTTCGTTCATCTAGCAAAAATGGAACGGGTTGCAGGAGAAACTTTTACTCTGGTTTCTCAGTCTGTTTCCTAGTGCCGGTTTGAAGTTCCTGCAGTTTTCACTGTAAAACCGAGTTGGAGCTAGTCCCTCCCCATATATATGTATGGAGTGGAGTTTGCAACTGACAAGAAACTTTGTGTTCCCAACAAGCTAGGTGAAGGACGGCTTTCACACACACTTATCTCTCAGAACTGAGCATGTGGAGAGACGTTCGTTCATCTAGCACAAAGGGAACGGGTTGCAGGAGAAACTTTTACTCTGGTTTCTCAGTCTGTTTCCTAGTGCCGGTTTGAAGTTCCTGCAGTTTTCACTATAAAATCGAGTTGGAACTAGTACCTCCCCACATATATGTAAGGAGTGGAGTTTGCAACTGAAAAGAAACTTTGTGTTCCCAAAAAGCTAGGTGAAGGACGGCTTTCACACACACTTATCTCTCAGAACTGACCATGTGGAGAGACGTTCGTTCATCTAGCACAAAGGGAACGGGTTGCAGGGGAAACTTTTACTCTGGTTTCTCAGTCTGTTTCCTAGTGCCGGTTTGAAGTTCCTGCAGTTTTCACTGTAAAACCGAGTTGGAGCTAGTACCTCCCCATATATATGTATGGAGTGGAGTTTGCAACTGACAAGAAACTTTGTGTCCCCAACAAGCTATGTGAAGGACGGCTTTCACACACACTTATCTCTCAGAACTGACCATGTGGAGAGTCGTTCGTTCATCTAGCACAAAGGGAAAGGGTTGCAGGAAAAACTTTTACTCTGGTTTCTCAGTCTGTTTCCTAGTGCCGGTTTGAAGTTCCTGCAGTTTTCACTGTAAAACCGAGTTGGAGCTAGTCCCTCCCCATATATATGTATGGAGTGGAGTTTGCAACTGAAAAGAAACTTTGTGTTCCCAACAAGAAAGGTGAAGGACGGCTTTCACACACACTTATCCCTCAGAACTGAGGATGTGTAGAGTCGTTCGTTCATTTAGCACAAATGGAACGGGTTGCAGGAGAAACTTTTACTCTGGTTTCTCAGTCTGTTTCCTAGTGCCGGTTTGAAGTTCCTGCAGTTTTCACTGTAAAACCTAGTTGCAGCTAGTACCTCCCCATATATATGTAAGGAGTGGAGTTTGTAACTGAAAAGAAACTTTGTGTTCCCAACAAGCTAGGTTAAGGACGGCTTTCACACACACTTATCTCTCAGAACTGACCATGTGGAGAGACGTTCGTTCATCTAGCACAAAGGGAACGGGTTGCAGGGGAAACTTTTACTCTGGTTTCTCAGTCTGTTTCCTAGTGCCGGTTTGAAGTTCCTGCAGTTTTCACTGTAAAATAGAGTTGGAACTAGTACCTCCCCATATATATGTATGGAGTGGAGTTTGCAACTGACAAGAAACTTTGTGTCCCCAACAAGCTAGGTGAAGGACGGCTTTCACACACACTTATCTCTCAGAACTGACCATGTGGAGAGTCGTTCGTTCATCTAGCACAAAGGGAACGGGTTGCAGGAGAAACTTTTACTCTGGTTTCTCAGTCTGTTTCCTAGTGCCGGTTTGAAGTTCCTGCAGTTTTCACTGTAAAACCTAGTTGCAGCTAGTACCTCCCCATATATATGTAAGGAGTGGAGTTTGTAACTGAAAAGAAACTTTGTGTTCCCAACAAGCTAGGTTAAGGACGGCTTTCACACACACTTATCTCTCAGAACTGACCATGTGGAGAGACGTTCGTTCATCTAGCACAAAGGGAACGGGTTGCAGGGGAAACTTTTACTCTGGTTTCTCAGTCTGTTTCCTAGTGCCGGTTTGAAGTTCCTGCAGTTTTCACTGTAAAATAGAGTTGGAGCTAGTACCTCCCCATATATATGTAAGGAGTGGAGTTTGCAACTGAAAAGAAACTTTGTGTTCCCAACAAGCTAGGTGAAGGACGGCTTTCACACACAATTATCTCTCAGAACTGACCATGTGGAGAGACGTTCGTTCATCTAGCACAAAGGGAACGGGTTGCAGGAGAAACTTTTACTCTGGTTTCTCAGTCTGTTTCCTAGTGCCGGTTTGAAGTTCCTGCAGTTTTCACTGTAAAACCGAGTTGGAGCTAGTCCCTCCCCATATATATGTATGGAGTGGAGTATGCAACTGAAAAGAAACTTTGTGTTCCCAACAAGAAAGGTGAAGGACGACTTTCACACACACTTATCTCTCAGAACTGAGGATGTGGAGAGTCGTTCGTTCATCTAGCACAAAGGGAACGGGTTGCAGGAGAAACTTTTACTCTGGTTTCTCAGTCTGTTTCCTAGTGCCGGTTTGAAGTTCCTGCAGTTTTCACTGTAAAACCGAGTTGGAGCTAGTCCCTCCCCATATATATGTATGGAGTGGAGTTTGCAACTGAAAAGAAACTTTGTGTTCCCAACAAGAAAGGTGAAGGACGGCTTTCACACACACTTATCCCTCAGAACTGAGGATGTGTAGAGTCGTTCGTTCATTTAGCACAAATGGAACGGGTTGCAGGAGAAACTTTTACTCTGGTTTCTCAGTCTGTTTCCTAGTGCCGGTTTGAAGTTCCTGCAGTTTTCACTGTAAAACCTAGTTGCAGCTAGTACCTCCCCATATATATGTAAGGAGTGGAGTTTGTAACTGAAAAGAAACTTTGTGTTCCCAACAAGCTAGGTTAAGGACGGCTTTCACACACACTTATCTCTCAGAACTGACCATGTGGAGAGACGTTCGTTCATCTAGCACAAAGGGAACGGGTTGCAGGGGAAACTTTTACTCTGGTTTCTCAGTCTGTTTCCTAGTGCCGGTTTGAAGTTCCTGCAGTTTTCACTGTAAAATAGAGTTGGAACTAGTACCTCCCCATATATATGTATGGAGTGGAGTTTGCAACTGACAAGAAACTTTGTGTCCCCAACAAGCTAGGTGAAGGACGGCTTTCACACACACTTATCTCTCAGAACTGACCATGTGGAGAGTCGTTCGTTCATCTAGCACAAAGGGAACGGGTTGCAGGAGAAACTTTTACTCTGGTTTCTCAGTCTGTTTCCTAGTGCCGGTTTGAAGTTCCTGCAGTTTTCACTGTAAAACCTAGTTGCAGCTAGTACCTCCCCATATATATGTAAGGAGTGGAGTTTGTAACTGAAAAGAAACTTTGTGTTCCCAACAAGCTAGGTTAAGGACGGCTTTCACACACACTTATCTCTCAGAACTGACCATGTGGAGAGACGTTCGTTCATCTAGCACAAAGGGAACGGGTTGCAGGGGAAACTTTTACTCTGGTTTCTCAGTCTGTTTCCTAGTGCCGGTTTGAAGTTCCTGCAGTTTTCACTGTAAAATAGAGTTGGAGCTAGTACCTCCCCATATATATGTAAGGAGTGGAGTTTGCAACTGAAAAGAAACTTTGTGTTCCCAACAAGCTAGGTGAAGGACGGCTTTCACACACAATTATCTCTCAGAACTGACCATGTGGAGAGACGTTCGTTCATCTAGCACAAAGGGAACGGGTTGCAGGAGAAACTTTTACTCTGGTTTCTCAGTCTGTTTCCTAGTGCCGGTTTGAAGTTCCTGCAGTTTTCACTGTAAAACCGAGTTGGAGCTAGTCCCTCCCCATATATATGTATGGAGTGGAGTATGCAACTGAAAAGAAACTTTGTGTTCCCAACAAGAAAGGTGAAGGACGACTTTCACACACACTTATCTCTCAGAACTGAGGATGTGGAGAGTCGTTCGTTCATCTAGCACAAAGGGAACGGGTTGCAGGAGAAACTTTTACTCTGGTTTCTCAGTCTGTTTCCTAGTGCCGGTTTGAAGTTCCTGCAGTTTTCACTGTAAAACCGAGTTGGAGCTAGTCCCTCCCCATATATATGTATGGAGTGGAGTTTGCAACTGACAAGAAACTTTGTGTTCCCAACAAGCTAGGTGGAGGACGGCTTTCACACACACTTATCTCTCAGAACTGAGCATGTGGAGAGACGTTCGTTCATCTAGCACAAAGGGAACGGGTTGCAGGAGAAACTTTTACTCTGGTTTCTCAGTCTGTTTCCTAGTGCCGGTTTGAAGTTCCTGCAGTTTTCACTATAAAATCGAGTTGGAACTAGTACCTCCCCACATATATGTAAGGAGTGGAGTTTGCAACTGAAAAGAAACTTTGTGTTCCCAAAAAGCTAGGTGAAGGACGGCTTTCACACACACTTATCTCTCAGAACTGACCATGTGGAGAGACGTTCGTTCATCTAGCACAAATGGAACGGGTTGCAGGGGAAACTTTTACTCTGGTTTCTCAGTCTGTTTCCTAGTGCCGGTTTGAAGTTCCTGCAGTTTTCACTGTAAAACCGAGTTGGAGCTAGTACCTCCCCATATATATGTATGGAGTGGAGTTTGCAACTGACAAGAAACTTTGTGTCCCCAACAAGCTATGTGAAGGACGGCTTTCACACACACTTATCTCTCAGAACTGACCATGTGGAGAGTCGTTCGTTCATCTAGCACAAAGGGAACGGGTTGCAGGAAAAACTTTTACTCTGGTTTCTCAGTCTGTTTCCTAGTGCCGGTTTGAAGTTCCTGCAGTTTTCACTGTAAAACCGAGTTGGAGCTAGTCCCTCCCCATATATATGTATGGAGTGGAGTTTGCAACTGAAAAGAAACTTTGTGTTCCCAACAAGAAAGGTGAAGGACGGCTTTCACACACACTTATCCCTCAGAACTGAGGATGTGTAGAGTCGTTCGTTCATCTAGCACAAATGGAACGGGTTGCAGGAGAAACTTTTACTCTGGTTTCTCAGTCTGTTTCCTAGTGCCGGTTTGAAGTTCCTGCAGTTTTCACTGTAAAACCGAGTTGGAGCTAGTCCCTCCCCATATATATGTATGGAGTGGAGTTTGCAACTGACAAGAAACTTTGTGTTCCCAACAAGCTAGGTGAAGGACGGCTTTCACACACACTTATCTCTCAGAACTGAGCATGTGGAGAGACGTTCGTTCATCTAGCACAAAGGGAACGGGTTGCAGGAGAAACTTTTACTCTGGTTTCTCAGTCTGTTTCCTAGTGCCGGTTTGAAGTTCCTGCAGTTTTCACTATAAAATCGAGTTGCAACTAGTACCTCCCCATATATATGTATGGAGTGGAGTTTGCAACTGACAAGAAACTTTGTGTCCCCAACAAGCTAGGTGAAGGACGGCTTTCACACACACTTATCTCTCAGAACTGACAATGTGGAGAGTCGTTCGTTCATCTAGCACAAAGGGAACGGGTTGCAGGAGAAACTTTTACTCTGGTTTCTCAGTCTGTTTCCTAGTGCCGGTTTGAAGTTCCTGCAGTTTTCACTGTAAAACCGAGTTGGAGCTAGTACCTCCCCATATATATGTAAGGAGTGGAGTTTGCAACTGAAAAGAAACTTTGTGTTCCCAACAAGCTAGGTGAAGGACGGCTTTCACACACAATTATCTCTCAGAACTGACCATGTGGAGAGACGTTTGTTCATCTAGCACAAAGGGAACGGGTTGCAGGAGAAACTTTTACTCTGGTTTCTCAGTCTGTTTCCTAGTGCCGGTTTGAAATTCCTGCAGTTTTCACTGTAAAACCGAGTTGGAGCTTGTACCTCCCCATATATATGTAAGGAGTGGAGTTTGCAACTGAAAAGAAACTTTGTGTTCCCAACAAGCTAGGTGAAGGACGGCTTTCACACACAATTATCTCTCAGAACTGACCATGTGGAGAGACGTTTGTTCATCTAGCACAAAGGGAACAGGTTGCAGGAGAAACTTTTACTCTGGTTTCTCAGTCTGTTTCCTAGTGCCGGTTTGAAGTTCCTGCAGTTTTCACTGTAAAACCGAGTTGGAGCTAGTACCTCCCCATATATATGTAAGGAGTGGAGTTAGCAACTGAAAAGAAACTTTGTGTTCCCAACAAGCTAGGTGAAGGACGGCTTTCACACACAATTATCTCTCAGAACTGACCATGTGGAGAGACGTTCGTTCATCTAGCACAAATGGAACGGGTTGCAGGAGAAACTTTTACTCTGGTTTCTCAGGCTTTTTCCTAGTGCCTGTTTGAAGTTCCTGCAGTTTTCACTGTAAAACCGAGTTGGAGCTAGTACCTCCCCATATATATGTAAGGAGTGGAGTTAGCAACTGAAAAGAAACTTTGTGTTCCCAACAAGCTAGGTGAAGGACGGCTTTCACACACAATTATCTCTCAGAACTGACCATGTGGAGAGACGTTCGTTCATCTAGCACAAATGGAACGGGTTGCAGGAGAAACTTTTACTCTGGTTTCTCAGGCTTTTTCCTAGTGCCTGTTTGAAGTTCCTGCAGTTTTCACTGTAAAACCGAGTTGGAGCTAGTACCTCCCCATATATATGTAAGGATTGGAGTTTGTAACTGAAAAGAAACTTTGTGTTCCCAACAAGCTAGGTGAAGGACGGCTTTCACACACACTTATCTCTCAGAACTGACCATGTGGAGAGACGTTCGTTCATCTAGCACAAATGGAACGGGTTGCAGGAGAAACTTTTACTCTGGTTTCTCAGTCTGTTTCCTAATGCCGGTTTGAAGTTCCTGCAGTTTTCACTGTAAAACCGAGTTGGAGCTAGTACCTCCCCATATATATGTAAGGATTGGAGTTTGCAACTGAAAAGAAACTTTGTGTTCCCAACAAGCTAGGTGAAGGACGGCTTTCACACACAATTATCTCTCAGAACTGACCATGTGGAGAGACGTTCGTTCATCTAGCACAAAGGGAACGGGTTGCAGGAGAAACTTTTACTCTGGTTTCTCAGTCTGTTTCCTAGTGCCGGTTTGAAGTTCCTGCAGTTTTCACTGTAAATCCGAGTTGGAGCTAGTACCTCCCCATTTATATGTAAGGAGTGGGGTTTGCAACTGAAAAGAATCTTTGTGTTCCCAACAAGCTAGGTGAAGGACGGCTTTCACACACAATTATCTCTCAGAACTGAGCATGTGGAGAGACATTCGTTCATCTAGCACAAAGGGAACGGGTTGCAGGAGAAACTTTTACTCTGGTTTCTCAGTCTGTTTCCTAGTGCCGGTTTGAAGTTCCTGCAGTTTTCACTGTAAAACCGAGTTGGAGCTAGTACCTCCCCATATATATGTAAGGAGTGGAGTTTGCAACTGAAAAGAAACTTTGTGTTCCCAACAAGCTAGGTGAAGGACGGCTTTCACACACAATTATCTCTCAGAACTGACCATGTGGAGAGACGTTCGTTCATCTAGCACAAAGGGAACGGGTTGCAGGAGAAACTTTTACTCTGGTTTCTCAGTCTGTTTCTTAGTGCCGGTTTGAAGTTCCTGCAATTTTCACTGTAAAATCGAGTTGGAGCTAGTACCTCCCCATATATATGTAAGGAGTGGAGTTTGCAACTGAAAAGAAACTTTGTGTTCCTAACAAGCAAGGTGAAGGACGGCTTTCACACACACTTATCTCTCAGAACTGAGCATGTGGAGTGTCGTTCGTTCATCTAGCACAAAGGAACGGGTTGCAGGAGAAACTTTTACTCTGGTTTCTCAGTCTGTTTCCTAGTGCCAGTTTGAAGTTCCTGCATTTTTCACTGTAAAACCGAGTTGGAGCTAGTACCTACCCATATATATGTATGGAGTGGAGTTTGCAACTGACAAGAAACTTTATGTCCCCAACAAGCTAGGTGAAGGACGGCTTTCACACACACTTATCTCTCAGAACTGACCATGTGGAGAGTCGTTCATTCATCTAGCACAAAGGGAACGGGTTGCAGGAGAAACTTTTACTCTGGTTTCTCAGTCTGTTTCTTAGTGCCGGTTTGAAGTTCCTGCAGTTTTCACTGTAAAACCGAGTTGGAGCTAGTACCTCCCCATATATATGTAAGGAGTGGAGTTTGCAACTGAAAAGAAACTTTGTGTTCCCAACAAGCTAGGTGAAGGACGGCTTTCACACACAATTATCTCTCAGAACTGACCATGTGGAGAGACGTTTGTTCATCTAGCACAAAGGGAACGGGTTGCAGGAGAAACTTTTACTCTGGTTTCTCAGTCTGTTTCCTAGTGCCGGTTTGAAGTTCCTGCAGTTTTCACTGTAAAACCGAGTTGGAGCTAGTACCTCCGCATATATATGTAAGGAGTGGTATTTGCAACCGAAAAGAAACTTTGTGTTCCCAACAAGCTAGGTGAAGGACTTCTTTCACACACACTTATCTCTCAGAACTGACCATGTGGAGAGACGTTCGTTCATCTAGCACAAAGGGAACGGGTTGCAGGAGAAACTTTTCTCTGGTTTCTCAGTCTGTTTCCTAGTGCCGGTTTGAAGTTCCTGCAGTTTTCACTGTAAAACCGAGTTGGAGCTAGTACCTCCCCATATATATGTATGGAGTGGAGTTTGCAACTGACAAGAAACTTTGTGTTCCCAACAAGCTAGGTGAAGGACGGCTTTCACACACAATTATCTCTCAGAACTGACCATGTGGAGAGACGTTTGTTCATCTAGCACAAAGGGAACGGGTTGCAGGAGAAACTTTTACTCTGGTTTCTCAGTCTGTTTCCTAGTGCCGGTTTGAAGTTCCTGCAGTTTTCACTGTAAAACCGAGTTGGAGCTTGTACCTCCGCATATATATGTAAGGAGTGGAGTTTGCAACTGAAAAGAAACTTTGTGTTCCCAACAAGCTAGGTGAAGGACTTCTTTCACACACACTTATCTCTCAGAAATGACCATGTGGAGAGACGTTCGTTCATCTAGCACAAAGGGAACGGGTTGCAGGAGAAACTTTTACTCTGGTTTCTCAGTCTGTTTCCTTGTGCCGGTTTGAAGTTCCTGCAGTTTTCACTGTAAAACCGAGTTGGAGCTAGTACCTCCCCATATATATGTATGGAGTGGAGTTTGCAACTGAAAAGAAACTTTGTGTTCCCAAGAAGCTAGGTGAAGGACGGCTTTCACACACAATTATCTCTCAGAACTGAGCATGTGGAGAGACATTCGTTCATCTAGCACAAAGGGAACGGGTTGCAGGGGAAACTTTTACTCTGGTTTCTCAGTCTGTTTCCTAGTGCCGGTTTGAAGTTCCTGCAGTTTTCACTGTAAAACCGAGTTGGAGCTAGTACCTCCCCATATATATGTAAGGAGTGGAGTTTGCAACTGAAAAGAAACTTTGTGTTCCCAACAAGCTAGGTGAAGGACGGCTTTCACACACAATTATCTCTCAGAACTGAGCATGTGGAGAGACGTTCGTTCATCTAGCACAAAGGGAACGGGTTGCAGGAGAAACTTTTACTCTGGTTTCTCAGTCTGTTTCCTAGTGCCAGTTTGATGTTCCTGCAGTTTTCACTGTAAAACCGAGTTGGTGCTAGTACCTCCCCATATATATGTAAGGAGTGGAGTTTGCAACTGAAAAGAAACTTTGTGTTCCCAACAAGCTATGTGAAGGACGGCTTTCACACACAATTATCTCTCAGAACTGACCATGTGGAGAGACGTTCGTTCATCTAGCACAAAGGGAACGGGTTGCAGGAGAAACTTTTACTCTGGTTTCTCAGTCTGTTTCCTAGTGCCGGTTTGAAGTTCCTGCAATTTTCACTGAAAAACCGAGTTGGAGCTAGTCCCTCCCCATATATATGTATGGAGTGGAGTTTGCAACTGAAAAGAAACTTTGTGTTCCCAACAAGAAAGGTGAAGGACGGCTTTCACACACACTTATCACTCAGAACTGAGCATGTGGAGAGACGTTCGTTCATCTAGCACAAAGGAACGTGTGGCAGGAGAAACTTTTACTCTGGTTTCTCAGTCTGTTTCCTAGTGCCGGTTTGAAGTTCCTGCAGCTTTCACTGTAAAACCGAGTTGGAGCTAGTACCTCCCCATATATATGTATGGAGTGGAGTTTGCAACTGACAAGAAACTTTGTGTCCCCAACAAGCTAGGTGAAGGACGGCTTTCACACACACTTATCTCTCAGAACTGACCATGTGGAGAGTCGTTCGTTCATCTAGCACAAAGGGAACGGGTTGCAGGAGAAACTTTTACTCTGGTTTCTCAGTCTGTTTCCTAGTGCCGGTATGAAGTTCCTGCAGTTTTCACTGTAAAACCGAGTTGGAGCTAGTACCTCCCCATATATATGTAAGGAGTGGAGTTTGTAACTGAAAAGAAACTTTGTGTTCCCAACAAGCTAGGTGAAGGACGGCTTTCACACACACTTATCTCTCAGAACTGACCATTTGGAGAGACGTTCGTTCATCTAGCACAAAGGGAACGGGTTGCAGGGGAAATTTTTACTCTGGTTTCTCAGTCTGTTTCCTAGTGCCGGTTTGAAGTTCCTGCAGTTTTCACTGTAAAATCGAGTTGGAGCTAGTACCTCCCCATATATATGTAAGGAGTGGAGTTTGCAACTGAAAAGAAACTTTGTGTTCCCAACAAGCTAGGTGAAGGACGGCTTTCACACACAATTATCTCTCAGAACTGACCATGTGGAGAGACGTTCGTTCATCTAGCACAAAGGGAACGGGTTGCAGGAGAAACTTTTACTCTGGTTTCTCAGTCTGTTTCCTAGTGCCGGTTTGAAGTTCCTGCAGTTTTCACTGTAAAACCGAGTTGGAGCTAGTCCCTCCCCATATATATGTATGGAATGGAGTATGCAACTGAAAAGAAACTTTGTGTTCCCAACAAGCTAGGTGAAGGACGGCTTTCACACACACTTATCTCTCAGAACTGACCATGTGGAGAGACGTTCGTTCATCTAGCACAAAGGGAACGGGTTGCAGGAGAAACTTTTACTCTGGTTTCTCAGTCTGTTTCCTAGTGCCGGTTTGAAGTTCCTGCAGTTTTCACTGTAAAACCGAGTTGGAGCTAGTACCTCCCCATATATATGTAAGGAGTGGAGTTTGCAACTGAAAACAATCTTTGTGTTCCCAACAAGCTAGGTGAAGGACGGCTTTCACACACAATTATCTCTCAGAACTGAGCATGTGGAGAGACATTCGTTCATCTAGCACAAAGGGAACGGGTTGCAGGAGAAACTTTTACTCTGGTTTCTCAGTCTGTTTCCTAGTGCCGGTTTGAAGTTCCTGCAGTTTTCACTGTAAAACCGAGTTGGAGCTAGTACCTCCCCATATATATGTAAGGAGTGGAGTTTGCAACTGAAAAGAAACTTTGTGTTCCCAACAAGCTAGGTTAAGGACGGCTTTCACACACAATTATCTCTCAGAACTGACCATGTGGAGAGACGTTCGTTCATTTAGCACAAAGGGAACGGGTTGCAGGAGAAACTTTTACTCTGGTTTCTCAGTCTGTTTCCTAGTGCCGGTTTGAAGTTCCTGCAGTTTTCACTGTAAAACCGAGTTGGAGCTAGTCCCTCCCCATATATATGTATGGAGTGGAGTATGCAACTGAAAAGAATCTTTGTGTTCCCAACAAGCTAGGTGAAGGACGGCTTTCACACACACTTATCTCTCAGAACTGACCATGTGGAGAGACGTTCGTTCATCTAGCACAAAGGGAACGGGTTGCAGGGGAAACTTTTACTCTGGTTTCTCAGTCTGTTTCCTAGTGCCGGTTTGAAGTTCCTGCAGTTTTCACTGTAAAATCGAGTTGGAGTTAGTACCTCCCCATATATATGTAAGGAGTGGAGTTTGCAACTGAAAAAAACTTTGTGTTCCCAACAAGCTAGGTGAAGGACGGCTTTCACACACAATTATCTCTCAGAACTGACCATGTGGAGAGACGTTCGTTCATCTAGCACAAAGGGAACGGGTTGCAGGAGAAACTTTTACTCTGGTTTCTCAGTCTGTTTCCTAGTGCCGGTTTGAAGTTCCTGCAGTTTTCACTGTAAAACCGAGTTGGAGCTAGTACCTCCCCATATATATGTAAGGAGTGGAGTTTACAACTGAAAAGAAACTTTGTGTTCCTAACAAGCAAGGTGAAGGACGGCTTTCACACACAATTATCTCTCAGAACTGACCATGTGGAGAGACGTTTGTTCATCTAGCACAAAGGGAACGGGTTGCAGGAGAAACTTTTACTCTGGTTTCTCAGTCTGTTTCCTAGTGCCGGTTTGAAGTTCCTGCAGTTTTCACTGTAAAACCGAGTTGGAGCTAGTACCTCCGCATATATATGTAAGGAGTGGTGTTTGCAACCGAAAAGAAACTTTGTGTTCCCAACAAGCTAGGTGAAGGACTTCTTTCACACACACTTATCTCTCAGAACTGACCATGTGGAGAGACGTTCGTTCATCTAGCACAAAGGGAACGGGTTGCAGGAGAAACTTTTACTCTGGTTTCTCAGTCTGTTTCCTAGTGCCGGTTTGAAGTTCCTGCAGTTTTCACTGTAAAACCGAGTTGGAGCTAGTACCTCCCCATATATATGTATGGAGTGGAGTTTGCAACTGACAAGAAACTTTGTGTTCCCAACAAGCTAGGTGAAGGACGGCTTTCACACACAATTATCTCTCAGAACTGACCATGTGGAGAGACGTTTGTTCATCTAGCACAAAGGGAACGGGTTGCAGGAGAAACTTTTACTCTGGTTTCTCAGTCTGTTTCCTAGTGCCGGTTTGAAGTTCCTGCAGTTTTCACTGTAAAACCGAGTTGGAGCTTGTACCTCCGCATATATATGTAAGGAGTGGAGTTTGCAACTGAAAAGAAACTTTGTGTTCCCAACAAGCTAGGTGAAGGACTTCTTTCACACACACTTATCTCTCAGAAATGACCATGTGGAGAGACGTTCGTTCATCTAGCACAAAGGGAACGGGTTGCAGGAGAAACTTTTACTCTGGTTTCTCAGTCTGTTTCCTAGTGCCGGTTTGAAGTTCCTGCATTTTTCACTGTTAAACCGAGTTGGAGCTAGTACCTCCCCATATATATGTATGGAGTGGAGTTTGCAACTGAAAAGAAACTTTGTGTTCCCAACAAGCTAGGTGAAGGACGGCTTTCACACACAATTATCTCTCAGAACTGACCATGTGGAGAGACGTTCGTTCATCTAGCACAAAGGGAACGGGTTGCAGGAGAAACTTTTACTCTGGTTTCTCAGTCTGTTTCCTAGTGCCGGTTTGAAGTTCCTGCAGTTTTCACTGTAAAACCGAGTTGGAGCTAGTACCTCCCCATATATATGTAAGGATTGGAGTTTGCAACTGAAAAGAAACTTTGTGTTCCCAACAAGCTAGGTGAAGGACGGCTTTCACACACAATTATCTCTCAGAACTGACCATGTGGAGAGACGTTCGTTCATCTAGCACAAAGGGAACGGGTTGCAGGAGAAACTTTTACTCTGGTTTCTCAGTTTGTTTCCTAGTGCCGGTTTGAAGTTCCTGCAGTTTTCACTGTAAAACAGAGTTGGAGCTAGTACCTCCCCATATATATGTAAGGAGTGGAGTTTGCAACTGAAAACAATCTTTGTGTTCCCAACAAGCTAGGTGAAGGACGGCTTTCACACACAATTATCTCTCAGAACTGAGCATGTGGAGAGACATTCGTTCATCTAGCACAAAGGGAACGGGTTGCAGGAGAAACTTTTACTCTGGTTTCTCAGTCTGTTTCCTAGTGCCGGTTTGAAGTTCCTGCAGTTTTCACTGTAAAATCGAGTTGGAGCTAGTACCTCCCCATATATATGTAAGGAGTGGAGTTTGCAACTGAAAAGAAACTTTGTGTTCCCAACAAGCTAGGTGAAGGACGGCTTTCACACACAATTATCTCTCAGAACTGACCATGTGGAGAGACGTTCGTTCATCTAGCACAAAGGGAACGGGTTGCAGGAGAAACTTTTACTCTGGTTTCTCAGTCTGTTTCCTAGTGCCGGTTTGATGTTCCTGCAGTTTTCACTGTAAAACCGAGTTGGAGCTTGTACCTCCCCATATATATGTAAGGAGTGGAGTTTGCAACTGAAAAGAAACTTTGTGTTCCCAACAAGCTAGGTGAAGGACGGCTTTCACACACAATTATCTCTCAGAACTGACCATGTGGAGAGACGTTCGTTCATCTAGCACAAATGGAACGGGTTGCAGGAGAAACTTTTACTCTGGTTTCTCAGTCTGTTTCCTAGTGCCGGTTTGAAGTTCCTGCAGTTTTCACTGTAAAACCGAGTTGGAGCTAGTACCTCCCCATATATATGTAAGGATTGGAGTTTGCAACTGAAAAGAAACTTTGTGTTCCCAACAAGCTAGGTGAAGGACGGCTTTCACACACAATTATCTCTCAGAACTGACCATGTGGAGAGACGTTCGTTCATCTAGCACAAAGGGAACGGGTTGCAGGAGAAACTTTTACTCTGGTTTCTCAGTTTGTTTCCTAGTGCCGGTTTGAAGTTCCTGCAGTTTTCACTGTAAAACCGAGTTGGAGCTAGTACCTCCCCATATATATGTAAGGAGTGGAGTTTGCAACTGAAAACAATCTTTGTGTTCCCAACAAGCTAGGTGAAGGACGGCTTTCACACACAATTATCTCTCAGAACTGAGCATGTGGAGAGACATTCGTTCATCTAGCACAAAGGGAACGGGTTGCAGGAGAAACTTTTACTCTGGTTTCTCAGTCTGTTTCCTAGTGCCGGTTTGAAGTTCCTGCAGTTTTCACTGTAAAATCGAGTTGGAGCTAGTACCTCCCCATATATATGTAAGGAGTGGAGTTTGCAACTGAAAAGAAACTTTGTGTTCCCAACAAGCTAGGTGAAGGACGGCTTTCACACACAATTATCTCTCAGAACTGACCATGTGGAGAGACGTTCGTTCATCTAGCACAAAGGGAACGGGTTGCAGGAGAAACTTTTACTCTGGTTTCTCAGTCTGTTTCCTAGTGCCGGTTTGATGTTCCTGCAGTTTTCACTGTAAAACCGAGTTGGAGCTAGTACCTCCCCATATATATGTAAGGAATGGAGTTTGCAACTGAAAAGAAACTTTGTGTTCCCAACAAGCTAGGTGAAGGACGGCTTTCACACACAATTATCTCTCAGAACTGACCATGTGGAGAGACGTTCGTTCATCTAGCACAAATGGAACGGGTTGCAGGAGAAACTTTTACTCTGGTTTCTCAGTCTGTTTCCTAGTGCCGGTTTGAAGTTCCAGCAGTTTTCACTGTAAAACCGAGTTGGAGCTAGTACCTCCCCATATATATGTAAGGATTGGAGTTTGCAACTGAAAAGAAACTTTGTGTTCCCAACAAGCTAGGTGAAGGACGGCTTTCACACACAATTATCTCTCAGAACTGACCATGTGGAGAGACGTTCGTTCATCTAGCACAAAGGGAACGGGTTGCAGGGGAAACTTTTACTCTGGTTTCTCAGTCTGTTTCCTAGTGCCGGTTTGAAGTTCCTGCAGTTTTCACTGTAAAACCGAGTTGGAGCTAGTACCTCCCCATATATATGTATGGAGTGGAGTTAGCAACTGACAAGAAACTTTGTGTCCCCAACAAGCTATGTGAAGGAAGGCTTTCACACACACTTATCTCTCAGAACTGAACATGTGGAGAGTCGTTCGTTCATCTAGCACAAAGGGAACGGGTTGCAGGAGAAACATTTACTCTGGTTTCTCAGTCTGTTTCCTAGTGCCGGTTTGAAGTTCCTGCAGTTTTCACTGTAAAACCGAGTTGGAGCTAGTCCCTCCCCATATATATGTATGGAGTGGAGTTTGCAACTGAAAAGAAACTTTGTGTTCCCAACAAGAAAGGTGAAGGACGGCTTTCACACACACTTATCTCTCAGAACTGAGGATGTGGAGAGTCGTTCGTTCATCTAGCACAAATGGAACGGGTTGCAGGAGAAACTTTTACTCTGGTTTCTCAGTCTGTTTCCTAGTGCCGGTTTAAAGTTCCTGCAGTTTTCACTGTAAAACCGAGTTGGTGCTAGTCCCTCCCCATATATATGTATGGAGTGGAGTTTGCAACTGACAAGAAACTTTGTGTTCCCAACAAGCTAGGTGAAGGACGGCATTCACACACACTTATCTCTCAGAACTGAGCATGTGGAGAGACGTTCGTTCATCTAGCACAAAGGGAACGGGTTGCAGGAGAAACTTTTACTCTGGTTTCTCAGTCTGTTTCCTAGTGCCGGTTTGAAGTTCCTGCAGTTTTCACTATAAAATCGAGTTGGAACTAGTACCTCCCCATATATATGTATGGAGTGGATTTTGCAACTGACAAGAACCTTTGTGTCCCCAACAAGCTAGGTGAAGGACGGCTTTCACACACACTTATCTCTCAGAACTGACCATGTGGAGAGTCGTTCGTTCATCTAGCACAAAGGGAACGGGTTGTAGGAGAAAATTTTACTCTGGTTTCTCAGTCTGTTTCCTAGTGCCGGTTTGAAGTTCCTGCAGTTTTCACTGTAAAACCGAGTTGGAGCTAGTACCTCCCCATATATATGTAAGGAGTGGAGTTTGCAACTGAAAAGAAACTTTGTGTTCCCAACAAGCTAGGTGAAGGACGGCTTTCACACACAATTATCTCTCAGAACTGACCATGTGGAGAGACGTTTGTTCATCTAGCACAAAGGGAACTGGTTGCAGTAGAAACTTTTACTCTGGTTTCTCAGTCTGTTTCCTAGTGCCGGTTTGAAGTTCCTGAATTTTTCACTGTAAAACCGAGTTGGAGCTAGTACCTCCCCATATATATGTAAGGAGTGGAGTTAGCAACTGAAAAGAAACTTTGTGTTCCCAACAAGCTAGGTGAAGGACGGCTTTCACACACAATTATCTCTCAGAACTGACCATGTGGAGAGACGTTCGTTCATCTAGCACAAATGGAACGGGTTGCAGGAGAAACTTTTACTCTGGTTTCTCAGGCTGTTTCCTAGTGCCTGTTTGAAGTTCCTGCAGTTTTCACTGTAAAACCGAGTTGGAGCTAGTACCTCCCCATATATATATAAGGATTGGAGTTTGCAACTGAAAAGAAACTTTGTGTTCCCAACAAGCTAGGTGAAGGACGGCTTTCACACACAATTATCTCTCAGAACTGACCATGTGGAGAGACGTTCGTTCATCTAGCACAAATGGAACGGGTTGCAGGAGAAACTTTTCTCTGGATTCTCAGTCTGTTTCCTAGTGCCGGTTTGAAGTTCCTGCAGTTTTCACTGTAAAACCGAGTTGGAGCTAGTACCTCCCCATATATATGTAAGGATTGGAGTTTGCAACTGAAAAGAAACTTTGTGTTCCCAACAAGCTAGGTGAAGGACGGCTTTCACACACAATTATCTCTCAGAACTGACCATGTGGAGAGACGTTCGTTCATCTAGCACAAAGGGAACGGGTTGCAGGAGAAAATTTTACTCTGGTTTCTCAGTCTGTTTCCTAGTGCCGGTTTGAAGTTCCTGCAGTTTTCACTGTAAATCCGAGTTGGAGCTAGTACCTCCCCATTTATATGTAAGGAGTGGGGTTTGCAACTGAAAAGAATCTTTGTGTTCCCAACAAGCTAGGTGAAGGACGGCTTTCACACACAATTATCTCTCAGAACTGAGCATGTGGAGAGACATTCGTTCATCTAGCACAAAGCGAACGGGTTGCAGGGGAAACTTTTACTCTGGTTTCTCAGTCTGTTTCCTAGTGCCGGTTTGAAGTTCCTGCAGTTTTCACTGTAAAACCGAGTTGGAGCTAGTACCTCCCCATATATATGTAAGGAGTGGAGTTTGCAACTGAAAAGAAACTTTGTGTTCCCAACAAGCTAGGTGAAGGACGGCTTTCACACACAATTATCTCTCAGAACTGACCATGTGGAGAGACGTTCGTTCATCTAGCACAAAGGGAACGGGTTGCAGGAGAAACTTTTACTCTGGTTTCTCAGTCTGTTTCTTAGTGCCGGTTTGAAGTTCCTGCAATTTTCACTGTAAAATCGAGTTGGAGCTAGTACCTCCCCATATATATGTAAGGAGTGGAGTTTGCAAATGAAAAGAAACTTTGTGTTCCTAACAAGCAAGGTGAAGGACGGCTTTCACACACACTTATCTCTCAGAACTGAGCATGTGGAGTGTCGTTCGTTCATCTAGCACAAAGGAACGGGTTGCAGGAGAAACTTTTACTCTGGTTTCTCAGTCTGTTTCCTAGTGCCGGTTTGAAGTTCCTGCATTTTTCACTGTAAAACCGAGTTGGAGCTAGTACCTCCCCATATATATATATGGAGTGGAGTTTGCAACTGACAAGAAACTTTATGTCCCCAACAAGCTAGGTGAAGGACGGCTTTCACACACACTTATCTCTCAGAACTGACCATGTGGAGAGTCGTTCATTCATCTAGCACAAAGGGAACGGGTTGCAGGAGAAACTTTTACTCTGGTTTCTCAGTCTGTTTCCTAGTGCCGGTTTGAAGTTCCTGCAGTTTTCACTGTAAAACCGAGTTGGAGCTAGTACCTCCCCATATATATGTAAGGAGTGGAGTTTGCAACTGAAAAGAAACTTTGTGTTCCCAACAAGCTAGGTGAAGGACGGCTTTCACACACAATTATCTCTCAGAACTGACCATGTGGAGAGACGTTTGTTCATCTAGAACAAAGGGAACGGGTTGCAGGAGAAACTTTTACTCTGGTTTCTCAGTCTGTTTCCTAGTGCCGGTTTGAAGTTCCTGCAGTTTTCACTGTAAAACCGAGTTGGAGCTAGTACCTCCACATATATATATAAGGAGTGGTGTTTGCAACCGAAAAGAAACTTTGTGTTCCCAACAAGCTAGGTGAAGGACTTCTTTCACACACACTTATCTCTCAGAACTGACCATGTGGAGAGACGTTCGTTCATCTAGCACAAAGGGAACGGGTTGCAGGAGAAACTTTTACTCTGGTTTCTCAGTCTGTTTCCTAGTGCCGGTTTGAAGTTCCTGCAGTTTTCACTGTAAAACCGAGTTGGAGCTAGTACCTCCCCATATATATGTATGGAGTGGAGTTTGCAACTGACAAGAAACTTTGTGTTCCCAACAAGCTAGGTGAAGGACGGCTTTCACACACACTTATCTCTCAGAACTGAGCATGTGGAGAGACGTTTGTTCATCTAGCACAAAGGGAACGGGTTGCAGGAGAAACTTTTACTCTGGTTTCTCAGTCTGTTTCCTAGTGCCGGTTTGAAGTTCCTGCAGTTTTCACTGTAAAACCGAGTTGGAGCTAGTACCTCCGCATATATATGTAAGGAGTGGAGTTTGCAACTGAAAAGAAACTTTGTGTTCCCAACAAGCTAGGTGAAGGACTTCTTTCACACACACTTATCTCTCAGAAATGACCATATGGAGAGACGTTCTTTCATCTAGCACAAAGGGAACGGGTTGCAGGAGAAACTTTTACTCTGGTTTCTCAGTCTGTTTCCTAGTGCCGGTTTGAAGTTCCTGCAGTTTTCACTGTAAAACCGAGTTGGAGCTAGTACCTCCCCATATATATGTATGGAGTGGAGTTTGCAACTGAAAAGAAACTTTGTGTTCCCAACAAGCTAGGTGAAGGACGGCTTTCACACACAATTATCTCTCAGAACTGACCATGTGGAGAGACGTTCGTTCATCTAGCACAAAGGGAACGGGTTGCAGGAGAAACTTTTACTCTGGTTTCTCAGTCTGTTTCCTAGTGCCGGTTTGAAGTTCCTGCAGTTTTCACTGTAAAACCGAGTTGGAGCTAGTACCTCCCCATATATATGTAAGGATTGGAGTTTGCAACTGAAAAGAAACTTTGTGTTCCCAACAAGCTAGGTGAAGGACGGCTTTCACACACAATTATCTCTCAGAACTGACCATGTGGAGAGACGTTCGTTCATCTAGCACAAAGGGAACGGGTTGCAGGAGAAACTTTTACTCTGGTTTCTCAGTCTGTTTCCTAGTGCCGGTTTGAAGTTCCTGCAGTTTTCACTGTAAATCCGAGTTGGAGCTAGTACCTCCCCATATATATGTAAGGAGTGGAGTTTGCAACTGAAAACAATCTTTGTGTTCCCAACAAGCTAGGTGAAGGACGGCTTTCACACACAATTATCTCTCAGAACTGAGCATGTGGAGAGACATTCGTTCATCTAGCACAAAGGGAACGGGTTGCAGGAGAAACTTTTACTCTGGTTTCTCAGTCTGTTTCCTAGTGCCGGTTTGAAGTTCCTGCAGTTTTCACTGTAAAACCGAGTTGGAGCTAATACATCCCCATATATATGTAAGGAGTGGAGTTTGCAACTGAAAAGAAACTTAGTGTTCCCAAAAAGCTAGGTGAAGGACGGCTTTCACACACAATTATCTCTCAGAACTGACCATGTGGAGAGACGTTCGTTCATCTAGCACAAAGGGAACGGGTTGCAGGAGAATCTTTTACTCTGGTTTCTCAGTCTGTTTCCTAGTGCCGGTTTGAAGTTCCTGAAGTTTTCACTGTAAAACCGAGTTGGAGCTAGTACCTCCCCATATATATGTAAGGAGTGGAGTTTGCAACTGAAAAGAAACTTTGTGTTCCCAACAAGCTAGGTGAAGGACGGCTTTCACACACAATTATCTCTCAGAACTGACCATGTGGAGAGACGTTCGTTCATCTAGCACAAAGGGAACGGGTTGCAGGAGAAACTTTTACTCTGGTTTCTCAGTCTGTTTCCTAGTGCCGGTTTGAAGTTCCTGCAATTTTCACTGTAAAACCGAGTTGGAGCTAGTCCCTCCCCATATATATGTATGGATTGGAGTTTGCAACTGAAAAGAAACTTTGTGTTCCCAACAAGAAAGTTGAAGGACGGCTTTCACACACACTTATCTCTCAGAACTGAGCATGTGGAGAGACGTTCGTTCATCTAGCACAAAGGAACGGGTGGCAGGAGAAACTTTTACTCTGGTTTCTCAGTCTGTTTCCTAGTGCCGGTTTGAAGTTCCTGCATTTTTCACTGTAAAACCGAGTTGGAGCTAGTACCTCCCCATATATATGTAAGGAGTGGAGTTTGCAACTGACAAGAAACTTTGTGTTCCCAAAAAGCTAGGTGAAGAACGGCTTTCACACACACTTATCTCTCAGAACTGAGCATGTGGAGAGACGTTCGTTCATCTAGCACAAAGGGAACGGTTTGCAGGAGAAACTTTTACTCTGGTTTCTCAGTCTGTTTCCTAGTGCCGGTTTGAAGTTCCTGCAGTTTTCAATGTAAAACCGAGTTGGAGCTAGTACCTCCCCATATATATGTAAGGAGTGGAGTTTGCAACTGAAAAGAAACTTTGTGTTCCCAACAAGCTAGGTGAAGGACGGCTTTCACACACAATTATCTCTCAGAACTGACCATGTGGAGAGACGTTCGTTCATCTAGCACAAAGGGAACGGGTTGCAGGAGAAACTTTTACTCTGGTTTCTCAGTCTGTTTCCTAGTGCCGGTTTGAAGTTCCTGCAGTTTTCACTGTAAAACCGAGTTGGAGCTAGTACCTCCCCATATATATGTAAGGAGTGGAGTTTGCAACTGAAAAGAAACTTTGTGTTCCCAACAAGCTAGGTGAAGGACGGCTTTCACACACACTTATCTCTCAGAACTGACCATGTGGAGAGACGTACATTCATCTAGCACAAAGGGAACGGGTTGCAGGAGAAACTTTTACTCTGGTTTCTCTGTCTGTTTCCTAGTGCCGGTTTGAAGTTCCTGCAGTTTTCACTGTAAAACCGAGTTGGAGCTAGTACCTCCCCATATATATGTATGGAGTTGAGTTTGCTACTGAAAAGAAACTTTGTGTCCCCAACAAGCTAGGTGAAGGACGGCTTTCACACACACTTATCTCTCAGAACTGAGCATTTGGAGAGACGTTCGTTCATCTAGCACAAAGGGAACGGGTTGCAGGAGAAACTTTTACTCTGGTTTCTCAGTCTGTTTCCTAGTGCCGGTTTGAAGTTCCTGCAGTTTTCACTGTAAAACCGAGTTGGAGCTAGTCCCTCCCCATATATATGTATGGATTGGAGTTTGCAACTGACAAGAAACTTTGTTTTCCCAACAAGCTAGGTGAAGGACGGCTTTCACACACACTTATCTCTCAGAACTGAGCATGTGGAGAGACGTTCGTTCATCTAGCACAAAGGGAACGGGTTGCAGGAGAAACTTTTACTCTGGTTTCTCAGTCTGTTTCCTAGTGCCGGTTTGAAGTTCCTGCAGTTTTCACTGTAAAACCGAGTTGGAGCTAGTACCTCCCCGTATATATGTAAGGAGAGGAGTTTGCAACTGAAAAGAAACTTTGTGTTCCCAACAAGCTAGGTGAAGGACGGCTTTCACACACAAATATCTCTCAGAACTGACCATGTGGAGAGACGTTTGTTCATCTAGCACAAAGGGAACGGGTTGCAGGGGAAACTTTTACTCTGGTTTCTCAGTCTGTTTCCTAGTGCCGGTTTGAAGTTCCTGCAGTTTTCATTGTAAAACCGAGTTGGAGCTAGTACCTCCCCATATATATGTAAGGAGTGGAGTTTGCAACTGAAAAGAAACTTTGTGTTCCCAACAAGCTAGGTGAAGGACGGCTTTCACACACACTTATCTCTCAGAACTGAGCATGTGGAGAGACGTTCGTTCATCTAGCACAAAGGGAACGGGTTGCAGGAGTAACTTTTACTCTGGTTTCTCAGTCTGTTTCCTAGTGCCGTTTTGAAGTTCCTGCAGTTTTCACTGTAAAACCGAGTTGGAGCTAGTACCTCCCCATATATATGTATGGAGTGGATTTTGCAACTGACAAGAAACTTTGTGTTCCCAACAAGCTAGGTGAAGGACGGTTTTAACACACACTTATCTCTCAGAACTGAGCATGTGGAGAGACGTTCGTTCATCTAGCACAAAGGGAACGGGATGCAGGAGAAACTTTTACTCTGGTTTGTCAGTCTGTTTCCTAGTGCCGGTTTGAAGTTCCTGCAGTTTTCACTGTAAAACAGAGTTGGAGCTAGTACCTCCCCATATATATGTATGGAGTGTAGTTTGCAACTGAAAAGAAACTTTGTGTTCCCAACAAGCTAGGTGAAGGACGGCTTTCACAGACAATTATCTCTCAGAACTGACCATGTGGAGAGACGTTCGTTCATCTAGCACAAAGGGAACGGGTTGCAGGAGAAACTTTTACTCTGGTTTCTCAGTCTGTTTCCTAGTGCCGGTTTGAAGTTCCTGCAGTTTTCACTGTAAAACCGAGTTGGAGCTAGTACCTCCCCATATATATGTAAGGATTGGAGTTTGCAACTGAAAAGAAACTATGTGTTCCCAACAAGCTAGGTGAAGAACGGCTTTCACACACAATTATCTCTCAGAACTGACCATGTGGAGAGACGTTCGTTCATCTAGCACAAAGGGAACGGGTTGCAGGAGAAACTTTTACTCTGGTTTCTCAGTCTGTTTCCTAGTGCCGTTTTGAAGTTCCTGCAGTTTTCACTGTAAATCCGAGTTGGAGCTAGTACCTCCCCATATATATGTAAGGAGTGGAGTTTGCAACTGAAAAGAATCTTTGTGTTCGCAACAAGCTAGGTGAAGGACGGCTTTCACACACAATTATCTCTCAGAACTGAGCATGTGGAAAGACATTCGTTCATCTAGCACAAAGGGAACGGGTTGCAAGACAAACTTTTACTCTGGTTTCTCAGTCTGTTTCCTAGTGCCGGTTTGAAGTTCCTGCAGTTTTCACTGTAAAACCGAGTTTGAGCTAGTACCTCCCCATATATATGTAAGGAGTGGAGTTTGCAACTGAAAAGAAACTTTGTGTTCCCAACAAGCTAGGTGAAGGACGGCTTTCACACACACATATCTCTCAGAACTGACCATGTGGAGAGACGTTCGTTCATCTAGCACAAAGGGAACGGGTTGCAGGAGAAACTTTTACTCTGGTTTCTCAGTCTGTTTCCTAGTGCCGGTTTGAAGATCCTGCATTTTTCACTGTAAAACCGAGTTGGAGCTAGTACCTCCCCATATATATGTAAGGAGTGGAGTTTGCAACTGAAAAGAAACTTTGTGTTCCCAACAAGCTAGGTGAAGGACGGCTTTCACACACAATTATCTCTCAGAACTGACCATGTGGAGAGACGTTCGTTCATCTAGCACAAAGGGAACCGGTTGCAGGAGAAACTTTTACTCTGGTTTCTCAGTCTGTTTCCTAGTGCCGGTTTGAAGTTCCTGCAGTTTTCACAGTAAAACCGAGTTGGAGCTAGTACCTCCCCATATATATGTATGGAGTGGAGTTTGCAACTGAAAAGAAACTTTGTGTTCCTAACAAGCAAGGTGAAGGACGGCTTTCACACACACTTATCTCTCAGAACTGAGCATGTGGAGTGTCGTTCGTTCATCTAGCACAAAGGGAACGGGTTGCAGGAGAAACTTTTACTCTGGATTCTCAGTCTGTTTCCTAGTGCCGGTTTGAAGTTCCTGCAGTTTTCACTGTAAAACCGAGTTGGAGCTAGTCCCTCCCCATATATATGTATGGAGTGGAGTTTGCAAATGACAAGAAACTTTGTGTTCCCAACAAGCTAGGTGAAGGACGGCTTTCACACACACTTATCTCTCAGAACTGAGCATGTGGAGAGACGTTCGTTCATCTAGCACAAAGGGAACGGGTTGCAGGAGAAACTTTTACTCTGGTTTCTCAGTGTGTTTCCTAGTGCCGGTTTGAAGTTCCTGCAGTTTTCACTGTAAAACCGAGTTTGAGCTAGTATCTCCCCATATATATGTAAGGAGTGGAGTTTGCAACTGAAAAGAAACTTTGTGTTCCCAACAAGCTAGGTGAAGGACGGCTTTCACACACAATTATCTCTCAGAACTGACCATGTGGAGAGACGTTCGTTCATCAAGCACAAAGGGAACGGGTTGCAGGAGAAACTTTTACTCTGGTTTCTCAGTCTGTTTCCTAGTGCCGGTTTCAAGTTCCTGCAGTTTTCACTGTAAAACCGAGTTGGAGCTAGTCCCTCCCCATATATATGTATGGAGTGGAGTTTGCAAATGAAAAGAAACTTTGTGTTCCTAACAGGCAAGGAGAAGGAAGGCTTTCACACACACTTATCTCTCAGAACTGAGCATGTGGAGTGTCGTTCGTTCATCTAGCACAAAGGAACGGGTTGCAGGAGAAACTTTTACTCTGGTTTCTCAGTCTGTTTCCTAGTGCCGGTTTGAAGTTCCTGCAGTTTTCACTGTAAAACCGAGTTGGAGCTAGTACCTCCCCATATATATGTATGGAGTGGAGTTTGCAACTGACAAGAAACTTTGTGTTCCCAACAAGCTAGGTGAAGGACGGCTTTCACACACACTTATCTCTCAGAACTGAGCATGTGGAGAGACGTTCGTTCATCTAGCACAAAGGGAACGGGTTGCAGGAGAAACTTTTACTCTGGTTTCTCAGTCTGTTTCCTAGTGCCGGTTTGAAGTTCCTGCAGTTTTCACTGTAAAACCGAGTTGGAGCTAGTACCTCCCCATATATATGTAAGGAGTGGAGTTTGCAACTGAAAAGAAACTTTGTGTTCCCAACAAGCTAGGTGAAGGACGGCTTTCACACACAATTATCTCTCAGAACTGACCATGTGGAGAGACGTTCGTTCATCTAGCACAAAGGGAACGGGTTGCAGGAGAAACTTTTACTCTGGTTTGTCAGTCTGTTTCCTAATGCCGGTTTGAAGTTCCTGCAGTTTTCACTGTAAAACCGAGTTGGAGCTAGTACCTCCCCATATATATGTAAGGAGTGGAGTTTGCAACTGAAAAGAAACTTTGTGTTCCCAACAAGCTAGGTGAAGGACGGCTTTCACACACAATTATCTCTCAGAAATGACCATGTGGAAAGACGTTCATTCATCTAGCACAAAGGGAACGGGTTGCAGGAGAAACTTTTACTCTGGTTTCTCAGTCTGTTTCCTAGTGCCGGTTTGAAGTTCCTGCAGTTTTCACTGTAAAACCGAGTTGGAGCTAGTACCTCCCCATATATATGTATGGAGTGGAGTTTGCTACTGAAAAGAAACTTTGTGTCCCCAACAAGCTAGGTGAAGGACGGCTTTCACACACACTTATCTCTCAGAACTGACCATGTGGAGAGTCGTTCGTTCATCTAGCACAAAGGGAACGGGTTGCAGGAGAAACTTTTACTCTGGTTTCTCAGTCTGTTTCCTAGTGCCGGTTTGAAGTTCCTGCAATTTTCACTGTAAAACCGAGTTGGAGCTAGTCCCTCCCCATATATATGTATGGAGTGGAGTTTGCAACTGACAAGAAACTTTGTGTTCCCAACAAGCTAGGTGAAGGACGGCTTTCACACACACTTATCTCTCAGAACTGAGCATGTGGAGAGACGTTCGTTCATCTAGCACCAAGGGAACGGGTTGCAGGAGAAACTTTTACTCTGGTTTCTCTGTCTGTTTCCTAGTGCCGGTTTGAAGTTCCTGCAGTTTTCACTGTAAAACCGAGTTGGAGCTCGTACCTCCCCATATATATGTAAGGAGTGGAGTTTGCAACTGAAAAGAAACTTTGTGTTCCCAACAAGCTAGGTGAAGGACGGCTTTCACACACACTTATCTCTCAGAACTGACCATGTGGAGAGTCGTTCGTTCATCTAGCACAAAGGGAACGGGTTGCAGGAGAAACTTTTACTCTGGTTTCTCAGTCTGTTTCCTAGTGCCGGTTTGAAGTTCCTGCAGTTTTCACTGTAAAACCGAGTTGGAGCTAGTACCTCCCCATATATATGTAAGGAGTGGAGTTTGCAACTGAAAAGAAACTTTGTGTTCCCAACAAGCTAGCTGAAGGACGGCTTTCACACACAATTATCTCTCAGAACTGACCATGTGGAGAGACGTTCGTTCATCTAGCACAAAGGGAACGGGTTGCAGGAGAAACATTTACTCTGGTTTCTCAGTCTGTTTTCTAGTGCCGGTTTGAAGTTCCTGCAGTTTTCACTGTAAAACCGAGTTGGAGCTAGTACCTCCCCATATATATGTATGGAGTGGAGTTTGCAACTGAGAAGAAACTTTGTGTTCCCAACAAGCTAGGTGAAGGACGGCTTTCACACACACTTATCTCTCAGAACTGAGCATGTGGAGAGACGTTCGTTCATCTAGCACAAAGGGAACGGGTTGCAGGGGAAACTTTTACTCTGGTTTCTCAGTCTGTTTCCTAGTGCCGGTTTGAAGTTCCTGCAGTTTTCACTGTAAAACCGAGTTGGAGCTAGTACCTCCCCATATATATGTAAGGAGTGGAGTTTGCAACTGAAAAGAAACTTTGTGTTCCCAACAATCTAGGTGAAGGACGGCTTTCACACACACTTATCTCTCCGAAATGAGCATGTGGAGAGACGTTCGTTCATCTAGCACAAAGGGAACGGGTTGCAGGAGAAACTTTTACTCTGGTTTCTCAGTCTGTTTCCTATTGCCGGTTTGAAGTTCCTGCAGTTTTCACTGTAAAACCGAGTTGGAGCTAGTACCTCCCCATATACATGTAAGGAGTGGAGTTTGCAACTTAAAAGAAACTTTGTGTTCCCAACAATCTAGGTGAAGGGCGGCTTTCACACACAATTATCTCTCAGAACTGACCATGTGGAGAGACGTTCGTTCATCTAGCATAAAGGGAACGGGTTGCAGGAGAAACTTTTCTCTGGTTTCTCAGTCTGTTTCCTAGTGCCGGTTTGAAGTTCCTGCAGTTTTCACTGTAAAACCGAGTTGGAGCTTGTACCTCCCCATATATATGTATGGAGTGGAGTTTGCAACTGACAAGAAACTTTGTGTTCCCAACAAGCTAGGTGAAGGACGGCTTTCACACACAATTATCTCTCAGAACTGAGCATGTGGAGAGACGTTCGTTCATCTAGCACAAAGGGAACGGGTTGCAGGGGAAACTTTTACTCTGGTTTCTCAGTCTGTTTCCTAGTGCCGGTTTGAAGTTCCTGCAGTTTACACTGTAAAACCGAGTTGGAGCTAGTACCTCCCCATATATATGTATGGAGTGGAGTTTGCAACTGAAAAGAAACTTTGTGTTCCCAACAAGCTAGGTGAAGGACGGCTTTCACACACAATTATCTCTCAGAACTGACCATGTGGAGAGACGTTCGTTCATCTAGCACAAAGGGAATGGGTTGCAGGAGAAACTTTTATTCTGGTTTCTCAGTCTGCTTCCTAGTGCCGGTTTGAAGTTCCTGCAGTTTTCACTGTAAAACCGAGTTGGAGCTAGTACCTCCCCATATATATGTATGGAGTGGAGTTTGCAACTGAAAAGAAACTTTGTGTTCCCAACAAGCTAGGTGAAGGACGGCTTTCACACACAATTATCTCTCAGAACTGACCATGTGGAGAGACGTTCGTTCATCTAGCACAAAGGGAACGGGTTGCAGGAGAAACTTTTACTCTGGTTTCTCAGTCTGTTTCCTAGTGCCGGTTTGAAGTTCCTGCAGTTTTCACTGTAAAACCGAGTTGGAGCTAGTACCTCCCCATATATATGTAAGGAGTGGAGTTTGCAACTGAAAAGAAACTTTGTGTTCCCAACAAGCTAGGTGAAGGACGGCTTTCACACACAATTATCTCTCAGAAATGACCATGTGGAGAGACGTTCGTTCATCTAGCACAAAGGGAACGGGTTGCAGGAGAAACTTTTACTCTGGTTTCTCAGTCTGTTTCCTAGTGCCGGTTTGAAGTTCCTGCAGTTTTCACTGTAAAACCGATTTGGAGCTAGTACCTCCCCATATATATGTAAGGTGTGGAGTTTGCAACTGAAAAGAAACTTTGTGTTCCCAACAAGCTAGGTGAAGGACGGCTTTCACACACACTTATCTCTCAGAAATGACCATGTGGAGAGACGTTCGTTCATCTAGCACAAAAGGAACGGGTTGCAGGAGAAAATTTTACTCTGGTTTCTCAGTCTGTTTCCTAGTGCCGGTTTGAAGTTCCTGCAGTTTTCACTGTAAAACCGAGTTGGAGCTAGTCCCTCCCCATATATATGTATGGAGTGGAGTTTGCAACTGAAAAAAAACTTTGTGTTCCTAACAAGCAAGGTGAAGGACGGCTTTCACACACACTTATCTCTCAGAACTGAGCTTGTGGAGAGACGTTCGTTCATCTAGCACAAAGGGAACGGGTTGCAGGAGAAACTTTTACTCTGGTTTCTCAGTCTGTTTCCTAGTGCCGGTTTGAAGTTCCTGCAGTTTTCACTGTAAAACCGAGTTGGAGCTATTACCTCCCCATATATATGTAAGGAGTGGAGTTTGCAACTTAAAAGAAACTTTGTGTTCCCAACAATCTAGGTGAAGGACGGCTTTCACACACAATTATCTCTCAGAACTGACCATGTGGAGAGACGTTCGTTCATCTAGCATAAAGGGAACGGGTTGCAGGAGAAACTTTTCTCTGGTTTCTCAGTCTGTTTCCTAGTGCCGGTTTGAAGTTCCTGCAGTTTTCACTGTAAAACCGAGTTGGAGCTTGTACCTCCCCATATATATGTATGGAGTGGAGTTTGCAACTGACAAGAAACTTTGTGTTCCCAACAAGCTAGGTGAAGGACGGCTTTCACACACAATTATCTCTCAGAACTGAGCATGTGGAGAGACGTTCGTTCATCTAGCACAAAGGGAACGGGTTGCAGGAGAAACTTTTACTCTGGTTTCTCAGTCTGTTTCCTAGTGCCAGTTTGAAGTTCCTGCAGTTTTCACTGTAAAACCGAGTTGGAGCTAGTACCTCCCCATATATATGTATGGAGTGGAGTTTGCAACTGAAAAGAAACTTTGTGTTCCCAACAAGCTAGGTGAAGGACGGCTTTCACACACAATTATCTCTCAGAACTGACCATGTGGAGAGACGTTCGTTCATCTAGCACAAAGGGAACGGGTTGCAGGAGAAACTTTACTCTGGTTTCTCAGTCTGTTTCCTAGTGCCGGTTTGAAGTTCCTGCAGTTTTCACTGTAAAACCGAGTTGGAGCTAGTACCTCCCCATATATATGTAAGGAGTGGAGTTTGCAACTGAAAAGAAACTTTGTGTTCCCAACAAGCTAGGTGAAGGACGGCTTTCACACACAATTATCTCTCAGAAATGACCATGTGGAGAGACGTTCGTTCATCTAGCACAAAGGGAACGGGTTGCAGGAGAAACTTTTACTCTGGTTTCTCAGTCTGTTTCCTAGTGCCGGTTTGAAGTTCCTGCAGTTTTCACTGTAAAACCGAGTTGGAGCTAGTACCTCCCCATATGTATGTAAGGAGTGGAGTTTGCAACTGAAAAGAAACTTTGTGTTCCCAACAAGCTAGGTGAAGGACGGCTTTCACACACAATTATCTCTCAGAACTGACCATGTGGAGAGACGTTCGTTCATCTAGCACAAAGGGAACGGGTTGCAGGAGAAACTTTACTCTGGTTTCTCAGTCTGTTTCCTAGTGCCGGTTTGAAGTTCCTGCAGTTTTCACTGTAAAACCGAGTTGGAGCTAGTACCTCCCCATATATATGTAAGGAGTGGAGTTTGCAACTGAAAAGAAACTTTGTGTTCCCAACAAGCTAGGTGAAGGACGGCTTTCACACACAATTATCTCTCAGAAATGACCATGTGGAGAGACGTTCGTTCATCTAGCACAAAGGGAACGAGTTGCAGGAGAAATTTTACTCTGGTTTCTCAGTCTGTTTCCTAGTGCCGGTTTGAAGTTCCTGCAGTTTTCACTGTAAAACCGAGTTGGAGCTAGTACCTCCCCATATATATGTAAGGAGTGGAGTTTGCAACTTAAAAGAAACTTTGTGTTCCCAACAATCTAGGTGAAGGACGGCTTTCACACACAATTATCTCTCAGAACTGACCATGTGGAGAGACGTTCGTTCATCTAGCATAAAGGGAACGGGTTGCAGGAGAAACTTTTCTCTGGTTTCTCAGTCTGTTTCCTAGTGCCGGTTTGAAGTTCCTGCAGTTTTCACTGTAAAACCGAGTTGGAGCTTGGACCTCCCCATATATATGTAAGGAGTGGAGTTTGCAACTGACAAGAAACTTTGTGTTCCCAACAAGCTAGGTGAAGGACGGCTTTCACACACAATTATCTCTCAGAACTGAACATGTGGAGAGACGTTCGTTCATCTAGCACAAAGGGAACGGGTTGCAGGAGAAACTTTTACTCTGGTTTCTCAGTCTGTTTCCTAGTGCCGGTTTGAAGTTCCTGCATTTTTCACTGTAAAACCGAGTTGGAGCTAGTACCTCCCCATATATATGTATGGAGTGTAGTTTGCAACTGAAAAGAAACTTTGTGTTCCCAACAAGCTAGGTGAAGGACGGCTTTCACACACAATTATCTCTCAGAACTGACCATGTGGAGAGACGTTCGTTCATCTAGCACAAAGGGAATGGGTTGCAGGAGAAACTTTTTCTCTGGTTTCTCAGTCTGCTTCCTAGTGCCGGTTTGAAGTTTCTGCAGTTTTCACTGTAAAACCGAGTTGGAGCTAGTACCTCCCCATATGTATGTAAGGAGTGGAGTTTGCAACTGAAAAGAAACTTTGTGTTCCCAACAAGCTAGGTGAAGGACGGCTTTCACACACAATTATCTCTCAGAACTGACCATGTGGAGAGACGTTCGTTCATCTAGCACAAAGGGAACGGGTTGCAGGAGAAACTTTTACTCTGGTTTCTCAGTCTGTTTCCTAGTGCCGGTTTGAAGTTCCTGCAGTTTTCACTGTAAAACCGAGTTGGAGCTAGTACCTCCCCATATATATGTAAGGAGTGGAGTTTGCAACTGAAAAGAATCTTTGTGTTCCCAACAAGCTATGTGAAGGACGGGTTTCACACACAATTATCTCTCAGAAATGACCATGTGGAGAGACGTTCGTTCATCTAGCACAAAGTGAACGGGTTGCAGGAGAAACTTTTACTCTGGTTTCTCAGTCTGTTTCCTAGTGCCGGTTTGAAGTTCCTGCAGTTTTCACTGTAAAACCGAGTTGGAGCTAGTACCTCCCCATATATATGTAAGGAGTGGAGTTTGCAACTGAAAAGAAACTTTGTGTTCCCAACAAGCTAGGTGAAGGACGGCTTTCACACACACTTATCTCTCAGAAATGACCATGTGGAGAGACGTTCGTTCATCTAGCACAAAAGGAACGGGTTGCAGGAGAAACTTTTACTCTGGTTTCTCAGTCTGTTTCCTAGTGCCGGTTTGAAGTTCCTGCAGTTTTCACTGTAAAACCGAGTTGGAGCTAGTCCCTCCCCATATATATGTATGGAGTGGAGTTTGCAACTGAAAAAAAACTTTGTGTTCCTAACAAGCAAGGTGAAGGACGGCTTTCACACACAATTATCTCTCAGAACTGAGCATGTGGAGTGTCGTTCATTCATCTAGCACAAAGGGAATGGGTTGCAGGGGAAACTTTTACTCTGGTTTCTCAGTCTGTTTCCTAGTGCCGGTTTGAAGTTCCTGCAGTTTTCACTGTAAAACCGAGTTGGAGCTAGTACCTCCCCATATATATGTAAGGAGTGGAGTTTGCAACTGAAAAGAAACTTTGTGTTCCCAACAAGCTAGGTGAAGGACGGCTTTCACACACAATTATCTCTCAGAAATGACCATGTGGAGAGACGTTCGTTCATCTAGCACAAAGGGAACGGGTTGCAGGAGAAACTTTTACTCTGGTTTCTCAGTCTGTTTCCTAGTGCCAGTTTGAAGTTCCTGCAGTTTTCACTGTAAAACCGAGTTGGAGCTTGTACCTCCCCATATATATGTAAGGAGTGGAGTTTGCAACTTAAAAGAAACTTTGTGTTCCCAACAATCTAGGTGAAGGACGGCTTTCACACACAATTATCTCTCAGAAATGACCATGTGGAGAGACGTTCGTTCATCTAGCATAAAGGGAACGGGTTGCAGGAGAAACTTTTCTCTGGTTTCTCAGTCTGTTTCCTAGTGCCGGTTTGAAGTTCCTGCAGTTTTCACTGTAAAACCGAGTTGGAGCTTGTACCTCCCCATATATATGTATGGAGTGGAGTTTGCAACTGACAAGAAACTTTGTGTTCCCAACAAGCTAGGTGAAGGACGGCTTTCACACACAATTATCTCTCAGAACTGACCATGTGGAGAGACGTTCGTTCATCTAGCACAAAGGGAACGGGTTGCAGGAGAAACTTTTACTCTGGTTTCTCAGTCTGTTTCCTAGTGCCGGTTTGAAGTTCCTGCATTTTTCACTGTAAAACCGAGTTGGAGCTAGTACCTCCCCAAATATATGTATGGAGTGGAGTTTGCAACTGAAAAGAAACTTTGTGTTCCCAACAAGCTAGGTGAAGGACGGCTTTCACACACAATTATCTCTCAGAACTGACCATGTGGTGAGACGTTCGTTCATCTAGCACAAATGGAATGGGTTGCAGGAGAAACTTTTACTTTGGTTTCTCAGTCTGTTTCCTAGTGCCGGTTTGAAGTTCCTGCAGTTTTCACTGTAAAACCGAGTTGGAGCTTGTACCTCCCCATATATATGTATGGAGTGGAGTTTGCTACTGAAAAGAAACTTTGTGTCCCCAACAAGCTATTTGAAGGACGGCTTTCACACACACTTATCTCTCAGAACTGACCATGTGGAGAGTCGTTCGTTCATCTAGCATAAAGGGAACGGGTTGCAGGGGAAACTTTTACTCTGGTTTCTCAGTCTGTTTCCTAGTGCCGGTTTGAAGTTCCTGCAGTTTTCACTGTAATACCGAGTTAGAGCTAGTCCCTCCCCATATATATGTATGGATTGGAGTTTGCAACTGAAAAGAAACTTGGTGTTCCCAACAAGCTAAGTGAAGGACGGCTTTCACACACACTTATCTCTCAGAACTGAACATGTGGAGAGACGTTCGTTCATCTAGCACAAAGGGAACGGGTTGCAGGAGAAACTTGTACTCTGGTTTCTCAGTCTGTTTCCTAGTGCCGGTTTGAAGTTCCTGCAGTTTTCACTGTAAAACCGATTAGGAGCTAGTACCTCCCCATATATATGTATGGAGTGGAGTTTGCTACTGAAAAGAAACTTTGTGTCCCCAACAAGCTAGTTGAAGGACGGCTTTCACACACACTTATCTCTCAGAACTGACCATGTGGAGTGTCGTTCGTTCATCTAGCACAAAAGGAACGGTTGCAGGAGAAACTTTTACTCTGGTTTATCAGTCTCTTTCCTACTGCCGGTTTGAAGTTCCTGCAGTTTTCACTGTAAAACCGAGTTGGAGCTAGTACCTCCCCATATATATGTAAGGAGTGGAGTTTGCAACTGAAAAGAAACTTTGTGTTCCCCACAAGCTAGGTGAAGGACGGCTTTCACACACAATTATCTCTCAGAACTGACCATGTGGAGAGACGTTCGTTCATCAAGCACAAAGGGAACGGGTTGCAGGAGAAACTTTTACTCTCGTATCTCAGTCTGTTTCCTAGTGCCGGTTTGAAGTTCCTGCAGTTTTCACTGTAAAACCGAGTTGGAGCTAGTACCTCCCCATATATATATATGAAGTGGAGTTTGCAACTGACAAGAAACTTTGTGTTCCCAACAAGCTAGGTGAAGGACGGCTTTCACACACAATTATCTCTCAGAACTGACCATGTGGAGAGACGTTCGTTCATCTAGCACAAATGGACCGGGTTGCAGGAGAAACTTTTACTCTGGTTTCTCAGTCTGTTTCCTAGTGCCGGTTTGAAGTTCCTGCAGTTTTCACTGTAAAACCGAGTTGGAGCTAGTACCTCCCCATATATATGTAAGGAGTGGAGTTTGCAACTGAAAAGAAACTTGTGTTCCCAACAAGCTAGGTGAAGGACGGCTTTCACACACACTTATCTCTCAGAACTGAGAATGTGGAGACACGTTCGTTCATCTAGCACAAAGGGAACGGTTTGCAGGAGAAACTTTTACTCTGGTTTCTCAGTCTGTTTCCTAGTGCCGGTTTGAAGTTCCTCAAGTTTTCTCTGTAAAACCGAGTTGGAGCTAGTACCTCCCCATATATATGTATGGAGTGGAGTTTGCTACTGAAAAGAAACTTTGTGTCCCCAACAAGCTAGGTGAAGGACGGCTTTCACACACACTTATCTCTCAGAACTGACCATGTGGAGAGTCGTTCGTTCATCTAGCACAAAGGGAACGGGTTGCAGGAGAAACTTTTACTCTGGTTTCTCAGTCTGTTTCCTAGTGCCGGTTTGAAGTTCCTGCAGTTTTCACTGTAAAACCGAGTTGGAGCTAGTACCTCCCCATATATATGTAAGCAGTGGAGTTTGCAATTGAAAAGAAACTTTGTGTTCCCAACAAGCTAGGTGAAGGACGGCTTTCACACACAATTATCTCTCAGAACTGACAATGTGGAGAGACGTTTTTTTCATCTAGCACAAAGGGAACGGGTTGCAGGAGAAACTTTTACTCTGGTTTCTCAGTCTGTTTCCTAGTGCCGGTTTGAAGTTCCTGCAGTTTTCACTGTAAAATCGAGTTGGAGCTAGTACCTCCCCATATATATGTAAGGAGTGGAGTTTGCAACTGAAAAGAAACTTTGTGTTCCCAACAAGCTAGGTGAAGGACTTCTTTCACACACACTTATCTCTCAGAACTGACCATGTGGAGAGACGTTCGTTCATCTAGCACAAAGGGAACGGGTTGCAGGAGAAACTTTTACTCTGGTTTCTCAGTCTGTTTCCTAGTGCCGGTTTGAAGTTCCTGCAGTTTTCACTGTAAAACCGAGTTGGAGCTAGTACCTCCCCATATATATGTATGGAGTGGAGTTTGCAACTGACAAGAAACTTGGTGTTCCCAACAAGCTAGGTGAAGGACGGCTTTCACACACACTTATCTCTCAGAACTGAGCATGTGGAGAGACGTTCGTTCATCTAGCACAAAGGGAACGGGTTGCAGGAGAAACTTTTACTCTGGTTTCTCAGTCTGTTTCCTAGTGCCTGTATGAAGTTCCTGCAGTTTTCACTGTAAAACCGAGTTGGAGCTAGTACCTCCCCATATATATGTATGGAGTGGAGTTTGCAACTGAAAAGAAACTTTGTGTTCCCAACAAGCTAGGTGAAGGACGGCTTTCACACACAATTATCTCTCAGAACTGACCATGTGGAGAGACGTTCGTTCATCTAGCACAAATGGAACGGGTTGCAGGAGAAACTTTTACTCTGGTTTCTCAGTCTGTTTCCTAGTGCCGGTTTGAAGTTCCTGTAGTTTTCACTGTAAAACCGAGTTGGAGCTAGTACCTCCCCATATATATGTAAGGATTGGAGTTTGCAACTGAAAAGAAACTTTGTGTTCCCAACAAGCTAGGTGAAGGACGGCTTTCACACACACTTATCTCTCAGAACTGAGCATGTGGAGAGACGTTCGTTCATCTAGCACAAATGGAACGGGTTGCAGGAGAAACTTTTACTCTGGTTTCTCAGTCTGTTTCCTAGTGCCGGTTTGAAGTTCCTGCAGTTTTCACTGTAAATCCGAGTTGGAGCTAGTACCTCCCCATATATATATAAGGAGTGGAGTTTGCAACTGAAAAGAATCTTTGTGTTCCCTACAAGCTAGGTGAAGGACGGCTTTCACACACAATTATCTCTCAGAACTGAGCATGTGGAGAGGCATTCGTTCATCTAGCACAAAGGGAACGGGTTGCAGGAGAAACTTTTACTCTGGTTTCTCAGTCTGTTTCCTAGTGCCGGTTAGAAGTTCCTGCAGTTTTCACTGTAAAACCGAGTTGGAGCTAGTACCACCCCATATATATGTAAGGAGTGGAGTTTGCAACTTAAAAGAAACTTTGTGTTCCCAACAAGCTAGGTCAAGGACGGCTTTCACACACAATTATCTCTCAGAACTGACCATGTGGAGAGACGTTCGTTCATCTAGCACAAAGGGAACGGGTTGCAGGAGAAACTTTTACTCTGGTTTCTCAGTCTGTTTCCTAGTGCCGGTTTGAAGTTCCTGCAGTTTTCACTGTAAAATCGAGTTGGAGCTAGTACCTCCCCATATATATGTAAGGAGTGGAGTTTGCAACTGAAAAGAAACTTTGTGTTCCCAACAAGCTAGGTGAAGAACGGCTTTCACACACAATTATCTTTCAGAACTGACCATGTGGAGAGACGTTCGTTCATCTAGCACAAAGGGAACGGGTTGCAGGAGAAACTTTTACTCTGGTTTCTCAGTCTGTTTCCTAGTGCCGGTTTGAAATTCCTGCAGTTTTCACTGTAAAACCGAGTTGGAGCTAGTCCATCCCCATATATATGTATGGAGTGGAGTTTGCAACTGAAAAGAAACTTTGTGTTCCCAACAAGAAAGGTGAAGTACGGCTTTCACACACACTTATCTCTCAGAACTGAGGATGTGGAGAGTCGTTCGTTCATCTAGCACTAATGGAACGGGTTGCAGGAGAAACTTTTACTTTGGTTTCTCAGTCTGTTTCCTAGTGCCGGTTTGAAGTTCCTGCAGTTTTCACTGTAAAACCGAGTTGGAGCTAGTCCCTCCCCATATATATGTATGGAGTGGAGTTTGCAACTGACAAGAAACTTTGTGTTCCCAACAAGCTAGGTGAAGGACGGCTTTCACACACACTTATCTCTCAGAACTGAGCATGTGGAGAGACGTTCGTTCATCTAGCACAAAGGGAACGGGTTGCAGGGGAAACTTTTACTCTGGTTTCTCATTCTGTTTCCTAGTGCCGGTTTGAAGTTCCTGCAGTTTTCACTATAAAGTCGAGTTGGAACTAGTACCTCCCCATATATATGTAAGGAGTGGAGTTTGCAACTGAAAAGAAACTTTGTGTTCCCAAAAAGCTAGGTGAAGGACGGCTTTCACACACACTTATCTCTCAGAACTGACCATGTGGAGAGACGTTCGTTCATCTAGCACAAAGGGAACGGGTTGCAGGGGAAACTTTTACTCTGGTTTCTCAGTCTGTTTCCTAGTGCCGGTTTGAAGTTCCTGCAGTTTTCACTGTAAAACCGAGTTGGAGCTAGTCCATCCCCCTATATATGTATGGAGTGGAGATTGCAACTGAAAAGAAACTTTGTGTTCCTAACAAGCAAGGTGAAGGACGGCTTTCACACACACTTATCTCTCAGAACTGAGCATGTGGAGTGTCGTTCGTTCATCTAGCACAAAGGAACGGGTTGCAGGAGAAACTTTTACTCTGGTTTCTCAGTCTGTTTCCTAGTGCCGGTTTGAAGATCCTGCAGTTTTCACTGTAAAACCGAGTTGGAGCTAGTACCTCCCCATATATATGTATGGAGTGGAGTTTGCAACTGACAAGAAACTTTGTGTCCCCAACAAGCTAGCTGAAGGACGGCTTTCACACACACTTATCTCTCAGAACTGACCATGTGGAGAGTCGTTCGTTCATCTAGCACAAAGGGAACGGGTTGCAGGAGAAACTTTTACTCTGGTTTCTCAGTCTGTTTCCTAGTGCCGGTTTGAAGTTCCTGCAGTTTTCACTGTAAAACCGAGTTGGAGCTTGTACCTCCCCATATATATGTAAGGAGTGGAGTTTGCAACTGAAAAGAAACTTTGTGTTCCCAACAAGCTAGGTGAAGGACGGCTTTCACACACAATTATCTCTCAGAACTGACCATGTGGAGAGACGTTTGTTCATCTAGCACAAAGGGAACGGGTTGCAGGAGAAACTTTTACTCTGGTTTCTCAGTCTGTTTCCTAGTGCCGGTTTGAAGTTCCTGCAGTTTTCACTGTAAAACCGAGTTGGAGCTAGTACCTCCGCATATATATGTAAGGAGTGGAGTTTGCAACTGAAAAGAAACTTTGTGTTCCCAAAAAGCTAGGTGAAGGACTTCTTTCACACACACTTATCTCTCAGAACTGACCATGTGGAGAGACGTTCGTTCATCTAGCACAAAGGGAACGGGTTGCAGGAGAAACTTTTACTCTGGTTTCTCAGTCTGTTTCCTAGTGCCGGTTTGAATTTCCTGCAGTTTTCACTGTAAAACCGAGTTGGAGCTAGTACCTCCCCATATATATGTATGGAGTGGAGTTTGCAACTGAAAAGAAACTTTGTGTTCCCAACAAGCTAGGTGAAGGACGGCTTTCACACACACTTATCTCTCAGAACTGAGCATGTGGAGAGACGTTCGTTCATCTAGCACAAAGGGAACGGGTTGCAGGGGAAACTTTTACTCTGGTTTCTCAGTCTGTTTCCTAGTGCCGGTTTGAATTTCCTGCAGTTTTCACTGTAAAACCGAGTTGGAGCTAGTACCGCCCCATATATATGTAAGGAGTGGAGTTTGCAACTGAAAAGAATCTTTGTGTTCCCAACAAGCTAGGTGAAGGACGGCTTTCACACACACTTATCTCTCAGAACTGACCATGTGGAGAGACGTTCGTTCATCTAGCACAAAGGGAACGGGTTGCAGGGGAAACTTTTACTCTGGTTTCTCAGTCTGTTTCCTAGTGCCGGTTTGAAGTTCCTGCAGTTTTCACTGTAAAACCGAGTTGGAGCTAGTCCCTCCCCATATATATGTATGGAGTGGAGATTGCAACTGAAAAGAAACTTTGTGTTCCTAACAAGCAAGGTGAAGGACGGCTTTCACACACACTTATCTCTCAGAACTGAGCATGTGGAGTGTCGTTCGTTCATCTAGCACAAAGGAACGGGTTGCAGGAGAAACTTTTACTCTGGTTTCTCAGTCTGTTTCCTAGTGCCGGTTTGAAGATCCTGCAATTTTCACTGTAAAACCGAGTTGGAGCTAGTACCTCCCCATATATATGTATGGAGTGGAGTTTGCAACTGACAAGAAACTTTGTGTCCCCAACAAGCTAGGTGAAGGACGGCTTTCACACACACTTATCTCTCAGAACTGACCATGTGGAGAGTCGTTCGTTCATCTAGCACAAACGGAACGGGTTGCAGGAGAAACTTTTACTCTGGTTTCTCAGTCTGTTTCCTAGTGCCGGTTTGAAGTTCCTGCAGTTTTCACTGTAAAACCGAGTTGGAGCTTGTACCTCCCCATATATATGTAAGGAGTGGAGTTTGCAACTGAAAAGAAACTTTGTGTTCCCAACAAGCTAGGTGAAGGACGGCTTTCACACACAATTATCTCTCAGAACTGACCATGTGGAGAGACGTTTGTTCATCTAGCACAAAGGGAACGGGTTGCAGGAGAAACTTTTACTCTGGTTTCTCAGTCTGTTTCCTAGTGCCGGTTTGAAGTTCCTGCAGTTTTCACTGTAAAACCGAGTTGGAGCTATTACCTCCGCATATATATGTAAGGAGTGGAGTTTGCAACTGAAAAGAAACTTTGTGTTCCCAAAAAGCTAGGTGAAGGACTTCTTTCACACACACTTATCTCTCAGAACTGACCATGTGGAGAGACGTTCGTTCATCTAGCACAAAGGGAACGGGTTGCAGGAGAAACTTTTACTCTGGTTTCTCAGTCTGTTTCCTAGTGCCGGTTTGAATTTCCTGCAGTTTTCACTGTAAAACCGAGTTGGAGCTAGTACCTCCCCATATATATGTATGGAGTGGAGTTTGCAACTGAAAAGAAACTTTGTGTTCCCAACAAGCTAGGTGAAGGACGGCTTTCACACACACTTATCTCTCAGAACTGAGCATGTGGAGAGACGTTCGTTCATCTAGCACAAAGGGAACGGGTTGCAGGAGAAACTTTTACTCTGGTTTCTCAGTCTGTTTCCTAGTGCCGGTTTGAAGTTCCTGCAGTTTTCACTGTAAAACCGAGTTGGAGCTAGTACCGCCCCATATATATGTAAGGAGTGGAGTTTGCAACTGAAAAGAAACTTTGTGTTCCCAACAAGCTAGGTGAAGGACGGCTTTCACACACACTTATCTCTCAGTACTGACCATGTGGAGAGACGTTCGTTCATCTAGCACAAATGGAACGGGTTGCAGGAGAAACTTTTACTCTGGTTTCTCAGTCTGTTTCCTAGTGCCTGTTTGAAGTTCCTGCAGTTTTCACTGTAAAACCGAGTTGGAGCTAGTACCTCCCCATATATATGTAAGGATTGGAGTTTGCAACTGAAAAAAAACTTTGTGTTCCCAACAAGCTAGGTGAAGGACGGCTTTCACACACAAATATCTCTCAGAACTGACCATGTGGAGAAACGTTCGTTCATCTAGCACAAATGGAACGGGTTGCAGGAGAAACTTTTACTCTGGTTTCTCAGTCTGTTTCCTAGTGCCGGTTTGAAGTTCCTGCAGTTTTCACTGTAAAACCGAGTTGGAGCTAGTACCTCCCCATATATATGTAAGGATTGGAGTTTGCAACTGAAAAGAAACGTTGTGTTCCCAACAAGCTAGGTGAAGGACGGCTTTCACACACAATTATCTCTCAGAACTGACCATGTGGAGAGACGTTCGTTCATCTAGCACAAAGGGAACGGGTTGCAGGAGAAACTTTTACTCTGGTTTCTCAGTCTGTTTCCTAGTGCCGGTTTGAAGTTCCTGCAGTTTTCACTGTAAAACCGAGTTAGAGCTAGTACCTCCCCATATATATGTAAGGAGTGGAGTTTGCAACTGAAAAGAAACTTTGTGTTCCTAACAAGCAAGGTGAATGACGGCTTTCACACACACTTATCTCTCAGAACTGAGCATGTGGAGTGTCGTTCGTTCATCTAGCACAAAGGAACGGGTTGCAGGAGAAACTTTTACTCTGGTTTCTCAGTCTGTTTCCTAGTGCCGGTTTGAAGTTCCTGCATTTTTCACTGTAAAACCGAATTGGAGCTAGTACCTCCCCATATATATGTATGGAGTGGAGTTTGCAACTGACAAGAAACTTTGTGTCCCCAACAAGCTAGGTGAAGGACGGCTTTCACACACACTTATCTCTCAGAACTGACCATGTGGAGAGTCGTTCGTTCATCTAGCACAAAGGGAACGGGTTGCAGGAGAAACTTTTACTCTGGTTTCTCAGTCTGTTTCCTACTGCCGGTTTGAAGTTCCTGCAGTTTTCACTGTAAAACCGAGTTGGAGCTAGTACCTCCCCATATATATGTAAGGAGTGGAGTTTGCAACTGAAAAGAAACTTTGTGTTCCCAAGAAGCTAGGTGAAGGACGGCTTTCACACACAATTATCTCTCAGAACTGACCATGTGGAGAGACGTTTGTTCATCTAGCACAAAGGGAACGGGTTGCAGGAGAAACTTTTACTCTGGTTTCTCAGTCTGTTTCCTAGTGCCGGTTTGAAGTTCCTGCAGTTTTCACTGTAAAATCGAGTTGGAGCTAGTACCTCCCCATATATATGTAAGGAGTGGAGTTTGCAACTGAAAAGAAACTTTGTGTTCCTAACAAGCAAGGTGAAGGACGGCTTTCACACACAATTATCTCTCAGAACTGAGCATGTGGGGTGTCGTTCGTTCATCTAGCACAAAGGAACGGGTTGCAGGAGAAACTTTTACTCTGGTTTCTCAGTCTGTTTCCTAGTGCCGGTTTGAAGTTCCTGCAGTTTTCACTGTAAATCCGAGTTGGAGCTAGTACCTCCCCATATATATATAAGGAGTGGAGTTTGCAACTGAAAAGAATCTTTGTGTTCCCTACAAGCTAGGTGAAGGACGGCTTTCACACACAATTATCTCTCAGAACTGAGCATGTGGAGAGGCATTCGTTCATCTAGCACAAAGGGAACGGGTTGCAGGAGAAACTTTTACTCTGGTTTCTCAGTCTGTTTCCTAGTGCCGGTTAGATGTTCCTGCAGTTTTCACTGTAAAACAGAGTTGGAGCTAGTACCACCCCATATATATGTAAGGAGTGGAGTTTGCAACTGAAAAGAAACTTTGTGTTCCCAACAAGCTAGGTGAAGGACGGCTTTCACACACAATTATCTCTCAGAACTGACCATGTGGAGAGACGTTCGTTCATCTAGCACAAAGGGAACGGGTTGCAGGAGAAACTTTTACTCTGGTTTCTCAGTCTGTTTCCTAGTGCCGGTTTGAAGTTCCTGCAGTTTTCACTGTAAAATCGAGTTGGAGCTAGTACCTCCCCATATATATGTAAGGAGTGGAGTTTGCAACTGAAAAGAAACTTTGTGTTCCCAACAAGCTAGGTGAAGAACGGCTTTCACACACAATTATCTTTCAGAACTGACCATGTGGAGAGACGTTCGTTCATCTAGCACAAAGGGAACGGGTTGCAGGAGAAACTTTTACTCTGGTTTCTCAGTCTGTTTCCTAGTGCCGGTTTGAAATTCCTGCAGTTTTCACTGTAAAACCGAGTTGGAGCTAGTCCCTCCCCATATATATGTATGGAGTGGAGTTTGCAACTGAAAAGAAACTTTGTGTTCCCAACAAGAAAGGTGAAGTACGGCTTTCACACACACTTATCTCTCAGAACTGAGGATGTGGAGAGTCGTTCGTTCATCTAGCACTAATGGAACGGGTTGCAGGAGAAACTTTTACTCTGGTTTCTCAGTCTGTTTCCTAGTGCCGGTTTGAAGTTCCTGCAGTTTTCACTGTAAAACCGAGTTGGAGCTAGTCCCTCCCCATATATATGTATGGAGTGGAGTTTGCAACTGACAAGAAACTTTGTGTTCCCAACAAGCTAGGTGAAGGACGGCTTTCACACACACTTATCTCTCAGAACTGAGCATGAGGGGAGACGTTCGTTCATCTAGCACAAAGGGAACGGGTTGCAGGGGAAACTTTTACTCTGGTTTCTCATTCTGTTTCCTAGTGCCGGTTTGAAGTTCCTGCAGTTTTCACTATAAAGTCGAGTTGGAACTAGTACCTCCCCATATATATGTAAGGAGTGGAGTTTGCAACTGAAAAGAAACTTTGTGTTCCCAAAAAGCTAGGTGAAGGACGGCTTTCACACACACTTATCTCTCAGAACTGACCATGTGGAGAGACGTTCGTTCATCTAGCACAAAGGGAACGGGTTGCAGGGGAAACTTTTACTCTGGTTTCTCAGTCTGTTTCCTAGTGCCGGTTTGAAGTTCCTGCAGTTTTCACTGTAAAACCGAGTTGGAGCTAGTCCCTCCCCATATATATGTATGGAGTGGAGATTGCAACTGAAAAGAAACTTTGTGTTCCTAACAAGCAAGGTGAAGGACGGCTTTCACACACACTTATCTCTCAGAACTGAGCATGTGGAGTGTCGTTCGTTCATCTAGCACAAAGGAACGGGTTGCAGGAGAAACTTTTACTCTGGTTTCTCAGTCTGTTTCCTAGTGCCGGTTTGAAGATCCTGCAGTTTTCACTGTAAAACCGAGTTGGAGCTAGTACCTCCCCATATATATGTATGGAGTGGAGTTTGCAACTGACAAGAAACTTTGTGTCCCCAACAAGCTAGGTGAAGGACGGCTTTCACACACACTTATCTCTCAGAACTGACCATGTGGAGAGTCGTTCGTTCATCTAGCACAAAGGGAACGGGTTGCAGGAGAAACTTTTACTCTGGTTTCTCAGTCTGTTTCCTAGTGCCGGTTTGAAGTTCCTGCAGTTTTCACTGTAAAACCGAGTTGGAGCTTGTACCTCCCCATATATATGTAAGGAGTGGAGTTTGCAACTGAAAAGAAACTTTGTGTTCCCAACAAGCTAGGTGAAGGACGGCTTTCACACACAATTATCTCTCAGAACTGACCATGTGGAGAGACGTTTGTTCATCTAGCACAAAGGGAACGGGTTGCAGGAGAAACTTTTACTCTGGTTTCTCAGTCTGTTTCCTAGTGCCGGTTTGAAGTTCCTGCAGTTTTCACTGTAAAACCGAGTTGGAGCTAGTACCTCCGCATATATATGTAAGGAGTGGAGTTTGCAACTGAAAAGAAACTTTGTGTTCCCAAATAGCTAGGTGAAGGACTTCTTTCACACACACTTATCTCTCAGAACTGACCATGTGGAGAGACGTTCGTTCATCTAGCACAATGGGAACGGGTTGCAGGGGAAACTTTTACTCTGGTTTCTCAGTCTGTTTCCTAGTGCCGGTTTGAATTTCCTGCAGTTTTCACTGTAAAACCGAGTTGGAGCTAGTACCTCCCCATATATATGTATGGAGTGGAGTTTGCAACTGAAAAGAAACTTTGTGTTCCCAACAAGCTAGGTGAAGGACGGCTTTCACACACACTTATCTCTCAGAACTGAGCATGTGGAGAGACGTTCGTTCATCTAGCACAAAGGGAACGGGTTGCAGGAGAAACTTTTACTCTGGTTTCTCAGTCTGTTTCCTAGTGCCGGTTTGAAGTTCCTGCAGTTTTCACTGTAAAACCGAGTTGGAGCTAGTACCGCCCCATATATATGTAAGGAGTGGAGTTTGCAACTGAAAAGAAACTTTGTGTTCCCAACAAGCTAGGTGAAGGACGGCTTTCACACACACTTATCTCTCAGTACTGACCATGTGGAGAGACGTTCGTTCATCTAGCACAAATGGAACGGGTTGCAGGAGAAACTTTTACTCTGGTTTCTCAGTCTGTTTCCTAGTGCCTGTTTGAAGTTCCTGCAGTTTTCACTGTAAAACCGAGTTGGAGCTAGTACCTCCCCATATATATGTAAGGATTGGAGTTTGCAACTGAAAAAAAACTTTGTGTTCCCAACAAGCTAGGTGAAGGACGGCTTTCACACACAATTATCTCTCAGAACTGACCATGTGGAGAAACGTTCGTTCATCTAGCACAAATGGAACGGGTTGCAGGAGAAACTTTTACTCTGGTTTCTCAGTCTGTTTCCTAGTGCCGGTTTGAAGTTCCTGCAGTTTTCACTGTAAAACCGAGTTGGAGCTAGTACCTCCCCATATATATGTAAGGATTGGAGTTTGCAACTGAAAAGAAACGTTGTGTTCCCAACAAGCTAGGTGAAGGACGGCTTTCACACACAATTATCTCTCAGTACTGACCATGTGGAGAGACGTTCGTTCATCTAGCACAAAGGGAACGGGTTGCAGGAGAAACTTTTACTCTGGTTTCTCAGTCTGTTTCCTAGTGCCGGTTTGAAGTTCCTGCAGTTTTCACTGTAAAACCGAGTTAGAGCTAGTACCTCCCCATATATATGTAAGGAGTGGAGTTTGCAACTGAAAAGAAACTTTGTGTTCCTAACAAGCAAGGTGAATGACGGCTTTCACACACACTTATCTCTCAGAACTGAGCATGTGGAGTGTCGTTCGTTCATCTAGCACAAAGGAACGGGTTGCAGGAGAAACTTTTACTCTGGTTTCTCAGTCTGTTTCCTAGTGCCGGTTAGAAGTTCCTGCATTTTTCACTGTAAAACCGAATTGGAGCTAGTACCTCCCCATATATATGTATGGAGTGGAGTTTGCAACTGACAAGAAACTTTGTGTCCCCAACAAGCTAGGTGAAGGACGGCTTTCACACACACTTATCTCTCAGAACTGACCATGTGGAGAGTCGTTCGTTCATCTAGCACAAAGGGAACGGGTTGCAGGAGAAACTTTTACTCTGGTTTCTCAGTCTGTTTCCTACTGCCGGTTTGAAGTTCCTGCAGTTTTCACTGTAAAACCGAGTTGGAGCTAGTACCTCCCCATATATATGTATGGAGTGGAGTTTGCAACTGAAAAGAAACTTTGTGTTCCCAAGAAGCTAGGTGAAGGACGGCTTTCACACACAATTATCTCTCAGAACTGACCATGTGGAGAGACGTTTGTTCATCTAGCACAAAGGGAACGGGTTGCAGGAGAAACTTTTACTCTGGTTTCTCAGTCTGTTTCCTAGTGCCGGTTTGAAGTTCCTGCAGTTTTCACTGTAAAATCGAGTTGGAGCTAGTACCTCCCCATATATATGTAAGGAGTGGAGTTTGCAACTGAAAAGAAACTTTGTGTTCCTAACAAGCAAGGTGAAGGACGGCTTTCACACACAATTATCTCTCAGAACTGAGCATGTGGGGTGTCGTTCGTTCATCTAGCACAAAGGAACGGGTTGCAGGAGAAACTTTTACTCTGGTTTCTCAGTCTGTTTCCTAGTGCCGGTTTGAAGTTCCTGCATTTTTCACTGTAAAACCGAGTTGGAGCTAGTACCTCCCCATATATATGTATGGAGTGGAGTTTGCAACTGACAAGAAACTTTGTGTCCCCAACAAGCTAGGTGAAGGACGGCTTTCACACACACTTATCTCTCAGAACTGACCATGTGGAGAGTCGTTCGTTCATCTAGCACAAAGGGAACGGGTTGCAGGAGAAACTTTTACTCTGGTTTCTCAGTCTGTTTCCTAGTGCCGGTTTGAAGTTCCTGCAGTTTTCACTGTAAAACCGAGTTGGAGCTAGTACCTCCCCATATTATATGTAAGGAGTGGAGTTTGCAACTGAAAAGAAACTTTGTGTTCCCAACAAGCTAGGTGAAGGACGGCTTTCACACACAATTATCTCTCAGAACTGACCATGTGGAGAGACGTTTGTTCATCTAGCACAAAGGGAACGGGTTGCAGGAGAAACTTTTACTCTGGTTTCTCAGTCTGTTTCCTAGTGCCGGTTTGAAGTTCCTGCAGTTTTCACTGTAAAACCGAGTTGGAGCTAGTACCTCCCCATATATATGTAAGGAGTGAGTTTGCAACTGAAAAGAAACTTTGTGTTCCCAACAAGCTAGGTGAAGGACTTCTTTCACACACACTTATCTCTCAGAACTGACCATGTGGAGAGACGTTCGTTCATCTAGCACAAAGGGAACGGGTTGCAGGAGAAACTTTTACTCTGGTTTCTCAGTCTGTTTCCTAGTGCCGGTTTGAAGTTCCTGCAGTTTTCACTGTAAAACCGAGTTGGAGCTAGTACCTCCCCATATATATGTATGGAGTGGAGTTTGCAACTGACAAGAAACTTTGTGTTCCCAACAAGCTAGGTGAAGGAAGGCTTTCACACACACTTATCTCTCAGAACTGAGCATGTGGAGAGACGTTCGTTCATCTAGCACAAAGGGAACGGGTTGCAGGAGAAACTTTTACTCTGGTTTCTCAGTCTGTTACCTAGTGCCGGTTTGTAGTTCCTGCAGTTTTCACTGTAAAACCGAGTTTGAGCTAGTCCCTCCCCATATATATGTATGGATTGGAGTTTGCAACTGAAAAGAAACTTTGTGTTCCCAACAAGCTAGTGAAGGAAGGCTTTCACACACAATTATCTCTCAGAACTGACCATGTGGAGAGACGTTCGTTCATCTAGCACAAATGGAACGGGTTGCAGGAGAAACTTTTACTCTGGTTTCTCAGTCTGTTTCCTAGTGCCGGTTTGAAGTTCCTGCAGTTTTCACTGTAAAACCGAGTTGGAGCTAGAACCTCCCCATATATATGTAAGGATTGGAGTTTGCAACTGAAAAGAAACGTTGTGTTCCCAACAAGCTAGGTGAAGGACGGCTTTCACACACAATTATCTCTCAGTACTGACCATGTGGAGAGACGTTCGTTCATCTAGCACAAAGGGAACGGGTTGCAGGAGAAACTTTTACTCTGGTTTCTCAGTCTGTTTCCTAGTGCCGGTTTGAAGTTCCTGCAGTTTTCACTGTAAAACCGAGTTAGAGCTAGTACCTCCCCATATATATGTAAGGAGTGGAGTTTGCAACTGAAAAGAAACTTTGTGTTCCTAACAAGCAAGGTGAATGACGGCTTTCACACACACTTATCTCTCAGAACTGAGCATGTGGAGTGTCGTTCGTTCATCTAGCACAAAGGAACGGGTTGCAGGAAAAACTTTTACTCTGGTTTCTCAGTCTGTTTCCTAGTGCCGGTTAGAAGTTCCTGCATTTTTCACTGTAAAACCGAATTGGAGCTAGTACCTCCCCATATATATGTATGGAGTGGAGTTTGCAACTGACAAGAAACTTTGTGTCCCCAACAAGCTAGGTGAAGGACGGCTTTCACACACACTTATCTCTCAGAACTGACCATGTGGAGAGTCGTTCGTTCATCTAGCACAAAGGGAACGGGTTGCAGGAGAAACTTTTACTCTGGTTTCTCAGTCTGTTTCCTACTGCCGGTTTGAAGTTCCTGCAGTTTTCACTGTAAAACCGAGTTGGAGCTAGTACCTCCCCATATATATGTAAGGAGTGGAGTTTGCAACTGAAAAGAAACTTTGTGTTCCCAAGAAGCTAGGTGAAGGACGGCTTTCACACACAATTATCTCTCAGAACTGACCATGTGGAGAGACGTTTGTTCATCTAGCACAAAGGGAACGGGTTGCAGGAGAAACTTTTACTCTGGTTTCTCAGTCTGTTTCCTAGTGCCGGTTTGAAGTTCCTGCAGTTTTCACTGTAAAATCGAGTTGGAGCTAGTACCTCCCCATATATATGTAAGGAGTGGAGTTTGCAACTGAAAAGAAACTTTGTGTTCCTAACAAGCAAGGTGAAGGACGGATTTCACACACAATTATCTCTCAGAACTGAGCATGTGGGGTGTCGTTCGTTCATCTAGCACAAAGGAACGGGTTGCAGGAGAAACTTTTACTCTGGTTTCTCAGTCTGTTTCCTAGTGCCGGTTTGAAGTTCCTGCATTTTTCACTGTAAAACCGAGTTGGAGCTAGTACCTCCCCATATATATGTATGGAGTGGAGTTTGCAACTGACAAGAAACTTTGTGTCCCCAACAAGCTAGGTGAAGGACGGCTTTCACACACACTTATCTCTCAGAACTGACCATGTGGAGAGTCGTTCGTTCATCTAGCACAAAGGGAACGGGTTGCAGGAGAAACTTTTACTCTGGTTTCTCAGTCTGTTTCCTAGTGCCGGTTTGAAGTTCCTGCAGTTTTCACTGTAAAACCGAGTTGGAGCTAGTACCTCCCCATATTATATGTAAGGAGTGGAGTTTGCAACTGAAAAGAAACTTTGTGTTCCCAACAAGCTAGGTGAAGGACGGCTTTCACACACAATTATCTCTCAGAACTGACCATGTGGAGAGACGTTTGTTCATCTAGCACAAAGGGAACGGGTTGCAGGAGAAACTTTTACTCTGGTTTCTCAGTCTGTTTCCTAGTGCCGGTTTGAAGTTCCTGCAGTTTTCACTGTAAAACCGAGTTGGAGCTAGTACCTCCCCATATATATGTAAGGAGTGAGTTTGCAACTGAAAAGAAACTTTGTGTTCCCAACAAGCTAGGTGAAGTACTTCTTTCACACACACTTATCTCTCAGAACTGACCATGTGGAGAGACGTTCGTTCATCTAGCACAAAGGGAACGGGTTGCAGGAGAAACTTTTACTCTGGTTTCTCAGTCTGTTTCCTAGTGCCGGTTTGAAGTTCCTGCAGTTTTCACTGTAAAACCGAGTTGGAGCTAGTACCTCCCCATATATATGTATGGAGTGGAGTTTGCAACTGACAAGAAACTTTGTGTTCCCAACAAGCTAGGTGAAGGAAGGCTTTCACACACACTTATCTCTCAGAACTGAGCATGTGGAGAGACGTTCGTTCATCTAGCACAAAGGGAACGGTTTGCAGGAGAAACTTTTACTCTGGTTTCTCAGTCTGTTACCTAGTGCCGGTTTGTAGTTCCTGCAGTTTTCACTGTAAAACCGAGTTTGAGCTAGTCCCTCCCCATATATATGTATGGATTGGAGTTTGCAACTGAAAAGAAACTTTGTGTTCCCAACAAGCTAGTGAAGGAAGGCTTTCACACACAATTATCTCTCAGAACTGACCATGTGGAGAGACGTTCGTTCATCTAGCACAAATGGAACGGGTTGCAGGAGAAACTTTTACTCTGGTTTCTCAGTCTGTTTCCTAGTGCCGGTTTGAAGTTCCTGCATTTTTCACTGTAAAACCGAGTTGGAGCTAGTACCTCCCCATATATATGTAAGGAGTGGAGTTTGCAACTGAAAAGAAACTTTGTGTTCCCAACAAGCTAGGTGAAGGACGGCTTTCACACACAATTATCTCTCAGAACTGACCATGTGGAGAGACGTTCGTTCATCTAGCACAAAGTGAACGGGTTGCAGGAGAAACTTTTACTCTGGTTTCTCAGTCTGTTTCCTAGTGCCGGTTTGAAGTTCCTGCAGTTTTCACTGTAAATCCGAGTTGGAGCTAGTACCTCCCCATATATATGTAAGGAGTGGAGATTGCAACTGAAAAGAATCTTTGTGTTCCCAACAAGCTAGTTGAATGACGGCTTTCACACACAATTATCTCTCAGAACTGAGCATGTGGAGAGACATTCGTTCATCTAGCACAAAGGGAACGGGTTGCAGGAGAAACTTTTACTCTGGTTTCTCAGTCTGTTTCCTAGTGCCGGTTTGAAGTTCCTGCAGTTTTCACTGTAAAACCGAGTTGGAGCTAGTCCCTCCCCATATATATGTAAGGAGTGGAGTTTGCAACTGAAAAGAAACTTTGTGTTCCCAACAAGCTAGGTGAAGGACGGCTTTCACACACAATTATCTCTCAGAACTGAGCATGTGGAGAGACGTTCGTTCATCTAGCACAAAGGGAACGGGTTGCAGGAGAAACTTGTACTCTGGTTTCTCAGTCTGTTTCCTAGTGCCGGTTTGAAGTTCCTGCAGTTTTCACTGTAAAACGGAGTTGGAGCTTGTACCTCCCCATATATATGTAAGGAGTGGAGTTTGCAACTGAAAAGAAACTTTGTGTTCCCAACAAGCTAGGTGAAGGACGGCTTTCACACACAATTATCTCTCAGAACTGACCATGTGGAGAGACGTTCGTTCATCTAGCACAAAGGGAACGGGTTGCAGGAGAAACTTTTACTCTGGTTTCTCAGTCTGTTTCCTAGTGCCGGTTTGAAGTTCCTGCAGTTTTCACTGTAAAACCGAGTTGGAGCTAGTCCCTCCCCATATATATGTATGGAGTGGAGTTTGCAACTGAAAAGAAACTTTGTGTTCCCATCAAGAAAGGTGAAGGACGGCTTTCACACACACTTATCTCTCAGAACTGAGCATGTGGAGAGACGTTCGTTCATCTAGCACAAAGGAACGGGTTGCAGGAGAAACTTTTACTCTGGTTTCTCAGTCTGTTTCCTAGTGCCGGTTTGAAGTTCCTGCATTTTTCACTGTAAAACCGAGTTGGAGCTAGTACCTCCCCATATATATGTAAGGAGTGGAGTTTGCAACTGACAAGAAACTTTGTGTTCCCAAAAAGCTAGGTGAAGTCCGGCTTTCACACACACTTATCTCTCAGAACTGACCATGTGGAGAGACGTTCGTTCATCTAGCACAAAGTGAACGGGTTGCAGGAGAAACTTTTACTCTGGTTTCTCAGTCTGTTTCCTAGTGCCGGTTTGAAGTTCCTGCAGTTTTCACTGTAAAACCGAGTTGGAGCTAGTACCTCCCCATATATATGTAAGGAGTGGAGTTTGCAACTGAAAAGAAACTTTGTGTTCCCAACAAGCTAGGTGAAGGACGGCTTTCACACACAATTATCTCTCAGAACTGACCATGTGGAGAGACGTTCGTTCATCTAGCACAAAGGGAACGGGTTGCAGGAGAAACTTTTACTCTGGTTTCTCAGTCTGTTTCCTAGTGCCGGTTTGAAGTTCCTGCAGTTTTCACTGTAAAACCGAGTTGGAGCTAGTACCTCCCCATATATATGTAAGGATTGGAGTTTGCAACTGACAAGAAACTTTGTGTTCCCAACAAGCTAGGTGAAGGACGGCTTTCACACACAATTATCTCTCAGAACTGACCATGTGGAGAGACGTTCGTTCATCTAGCACAAAGTGAACGGGTTGCAGGAGAAAATTTTACTCTGGTTTCTCAGTCTGTTTCCTAGTGCCGGTTTGAAGTTCCTGCAGTTTTCACTGTAAATCCGAGTTGGAGCTAGTACCTCCCCATATATATGTAAGGAGTGGAGTTTGCAACTGAAAAGAATCTTTGTGTTCCCAACAAGCTAGGTGAAGGACGGCTTTCACACACAATTATCTCTCAGAACTGAGCATGTGGAGAGACAGTCGTTCATCTAGCACAAAGGGAACGGGTTGCAGGAGAAACTTTTACTCTGGTTTCTCAGTCTGTTTCCTAGTGCCGGTTTGAAGTTCCTGCAGTTTTCACTGTAAAACCGAGTTGGAGCTAGTCCCTCCCCATATATATGTAAGGAGTGGAGTTTGCAACTGAAAAGAAACTTTGTGTTCCCAACAAGCTAGGTGAAGGACGGCTTTCACACACAATTATCTCTCAGAACTGAGCATGTGGAGAGACGTTCGTTCATCTAGCACAAAGGGAACGGGTTGCAGGAGAAACTTGTACTCTGGTTTCTCAGTCTGTTTCCTAGTGCCGGTTTGAAGTTCCTGCAGTTTTCACTGTAAAACGGAGTTGGAGCTAGTACCTCCCCATATATATGTAAGGAGTGGAGTTTGCAACTGAAAAGAAACTTTGTGTTCCCAACAAGCTAGGTGAAGGACGGCTTTCACACACAATTATCTCTCAGAACTGACCATGTGGAGAGACGTTCGTTCATCTAGCACAAAGGGAACGGGTTGCAGGAGAAACTTTTACTCTGGTTTCTCAGTCTGTTTCCTAGTGCCGGTTTGAAGTTCCTGCAGTTTTCACTGTAAAACCGAGTTGGAGCTAGTCCCTCCCCATATATATGTATGGAGTGGAGTTTGCAACTGAAAAGAAACTTTGTGTTCCCATCAAGAAAGGTGAAGGACGGCTTTCACACACACTTATCTCTCAGAACTGAGCATGTGGAGAGACGTTCGTTCATCTAGCACAAAGGAACGGGTTGCAGGAGAAACTTTTACTCTGGTTTCTCAGTCTGTTTCCTAGTGCCGGTTTGAAGTTCCTGCATTTTTCACTGTAAAACCGAGTTGTAGCTAGTACCTCCCCATATATATGTAAGGAGTGGAGTTTGCAACTGACAAGAAACTTTGTGTTCCCAAAAAGCTAGGTGAAGTCCGGCTTTCACACACACTTATCTCTCAGAACTGACCATGTGGAGAGACGTTCGTTCATCTAGCACAAAGGGAACGGGTTGCAGGAGAAACTTTTACTCTGGTTTCTCAGTCTGTTTCCTAGTGCCGGTTTGAAGTTCCTGCAGTTTTCACTGTAAATCCGAGTTGGAGCTAGTACCTCCCCATATATATGTAAGGAGTGGAGTTTGCAACTGAAAAGAATCTTTGTGTTCCCAACAAGCTAGGTGAAGGACGGCTTTCACACACAATTATCTCTCAGAACTGAGCATGTGGAGAGACATTCATTCATCTAGCACAAAGGGAACGGGTTGCAGGAGAAACTTTTACTCTGGTTTCTCAGTCTGTTTCCTAGTGCCGGTTTGAAGTTCCTGCAGTTTTCACTGTAAAACCGAGTTGGAGCTAGTCCCTCCCCATATATATGTAAGGAGTGGAGTTTGCAACTGAAAAGAAACTTTGTGTTCCCAACAAGCTAGGTGAAGGACGGCTTTCACACACAATTATCTCTCAGAACTGAGCATGTGGAGAGACGTTCGTTCATCTAGCACAAAGGGAACGGGTTGCAGGAGAAACTTGTACTCTGGTTTCTCAGTCTGTTTCCTAGTGCCGGTTTGAAGTTCCTGCAGTTTTCACTGTAAAACGGAGTTGGAGCTAGTACCTCCCCATATATATGTAAGGAGTGGAGTTTGCAACTGAAAAGAAACTTTGTGTTCCCAACAAGCTAGGTGAAGGACGGCTTTCACACACAATTATCTCTCAGAACTGACCATGTGGAGAGACGTTCGTTCATCTAGCACAAAGGGAACGGGTTGCAGGAGAAACTTTTACTCTGGTTTCTCAGTCTGTTTCCTAGTGCCGGTTTGAAGTTCCTGCAGTTTTCACTGTAAAACCGAGTTGGAGCTAGTCCCTCCCCATATATATGTATGGAGTGGAGTTTGCAACTGAAAAGAAACTTTGTGTTCCCATCAAGAAAGGTGAAGGACGGCTTTCACACACACTTATCTCTCAGAACTGAGCATGTGGAGAGACGTTCGTTCATCTAGCACAAAGGAACGGGTTGCAGGAGAAACTTTTACTCTGGTTTCTCAGTCTGTTTCCTAGTGCCGGTTTGAAGTTCCTGCATTTTTCACTGTAAAACCGAGTTGGAGCTAGTACCTCCCCATATATATGTAAGGAGTGGAGTTTGCAACTGACAAGAAACTTTGTGTTCCCAAAAAGCTAGGTGAAGTCCGGCTTTCACACACACTTATCTCTCAGAACTGACCATGTGGAGAGACGTTCGTTCATCTAGCACAAAGGGAACGGGTTGCAGGAGAAACTTTTACTCTGGTTTCTCAGTCTGTTTCCTAGTGCCGGTTTGAAGTTCCTGCAGTTTTCACTGTAAAACCGAGTTGGAGCTAGTACCTCCCCATATATATGTAAGGAGTGGAGTTTGCAACTGAAAAGAAACTTTGTGTTCCCAACAAGCTAGGTGAAGGACGGCTTTCACACACAATTATCTCTCAGAACTGACCATGTGGAGAGACGTTCGTTCATCTAGCACAAAGGGAACGGGTTGCAGGAGAAACTTTTACTCTGGATTCTCAGTCTGTTTCCTAGTGCCGGTTTGAAGTTCCTGCAGTTTTCACTGTAAAACCGAGTTGGAGCTAGTACCTCCCCATATATATGTAAGGAGTGGAGTTTGCAACTGAAAAGAAACTTTGTGTTCCCAACAAGCTAGGTGAAGGACGGCTTTCACACACAATTATCTCTCAGAACTGACCATGTGGAGAGACGTTCATTCATCTAGCACAAAGGGAACGGGTTGCAGGAGAAACTTTTACTCTGGTTTCTCAGTCTGTTTCCTAGTGCCGGTTTGAAGTTCCTGCAGTTTTCACTGTAAAACCGAGTTGGAGCTAGTACCTCCCCATATATATGTATGGAGTGGAGTTTGCTACTGAAAATAAACTTTGTGTCCCCAACAAGCTAGGTGAAGGACGGCTTTCACACACACTTATCTCTCAGAACTGACCATGTGGAGAGTCGTTCGTTCATCTAGCACAAAGGGAACGGGTTGCAGGAGAAACTTTTACTCTGGTTTCTCAGTCTGTTTCCTAGTGCCGGTTTGAAGTTCCTGCAGTTTTCACTGTAAAACCGAGTTTGAGCTAGTCCCTCCCCATATATATGTATGGATTGGAGTTTGCAACTGACAAGAAACTTTGTTTTCCCAACAAGCTAGTTGAAAGACGGCTTTCACACACACTTATCTCTCAGAACTGAGCATGTGGAGAGACGTTCGTTCATCTAGCACAAAGGGAACGGGTTGCAGGAGAAACTTTTACTCTGGTTTCTCAGTCTGTTTCCTAGTGCCGGTTTGAAGTTCCTGCAGTTTTCACTGTAAAACCGAGTTGGAGCTAGTACCTCCCCATATATATATAAGGAGTGGAGTTTGCAACTGAAAAGAAACTTTGTGTTCCCAACAAGCTAGGTGAAGGACGGCTTTCACACACACTTATCTCTCAGAAATGACCATGTGGAGAGACGTTCGTTCATCTAGCACAAATGGAACGGGTTGCAGGAGAAACTTTTACTCTGGTTTCTCAGTCTGTTTCCTAGTGCCGTTTTGAAGTTCCTGCAGTTTTCACTGTAAAACCGAGTTGGAGCTAGTACCTCCCCATATATATATAAGGAGTGGAGTTTGCAACAGAAAAGAAACTTTGTGTTCCCAACAAGCTAGGTGAAGGACGGCTTTCACACACAATTATCTCTCAGAACTGACCATGTGGAGAGACGTTCGTTCATCTAGCACAAAGGGAACGGGTTGCAGGAGAAACTTTTACTCTGGTTTCTCAGTCTGTTTCCTAGTGCCGGTTTGAAGTTCCTGCAGTTTTCACTGTAAAACCGAGTTGGAGCTAGTACCTCCCCATATATATGTAAGGATTGGAGTTTGCAACTGAAAAGAAACTATGTGTTCCCAACAAGCTAGGTGAAGGACGGCTTTCACACACAATTATCTCTCAGAACTGACCATGTGGAGAGACGTTCGTTCATCTAGCACAAAGGGAACGGGTTGCAGGAGAAACTTTTACTCTGGTTTCTCAGTCTGTTTCCTAGTGCCGGTTTGAAGTTCCTGCAGTTTTCACTGTAAATCCGACTTGGAGCTAGTACCTCCCCATATATATGTAAGGAGTGGAGTTTGCAACTGAAAAGAATCTTTGTGTTCCCAACAAGCTAGGTGAAGGACGGCTTTCACACACAATTATCTCTCATGACTGAGCATGTGGAGAGACATTCGTTCATCTAGCACAAAGGGAACGGGTTGCAGGAGAAACTATTACTCTGGTTTCTCAGTCTGTTTCCTAGTGCCGGTTTGAAGTTCCTGCAGTTTTCACTGTAAAACCGAGTTTGAGCTAGTACCTCCCCATATATATGTAAGGAGTGGAGTTTGCAACTGAAAAGAAACTTTGTGTTCCCAACAAGCTAGGTGAAGGACGGCTCTCACACACAATTATCTCTCAGAACTTACCATGTGGAGAGACGTTCGTTCATCTAGCACAAAGGGAACGGGTTGCAGGAGAAACTATTACTCTGGTTTCTCAGTCTGTTTCCTAGTGCCGGTTTGAAGATCCTGCAGTTTTCACTGTAAAATCGAGTTGGAGCTAGTACCTCCCCATATATATGTAAAGAGTGGAGTTTGCAACTGAAAAGAAACTTTGTGTTCCCAACAAGCTAGGTGAAGGACGGCTTTCACACACAATTATCTCTCAGAACTGAGCATGTGGAGAGACGTTCGTTCATCTAGCACAAAGGGAACGGGTTGCAGGAGAAACTTTTACTCTGGTTTCTCAGTCTGTTTCCTAGTGCCGGTTTGAAGTTCCTGCAGTTTTCACAGTAAAACAGAGTTGGAGCTAGTCCCTCCCCATATATATGTATGGAGTGGAGTTTGCAACTGAAAAGAAACTTTGTGTTCCTAACAAGCAAGGTGAAGGACGGCTTTCACACACAATTATCTCTCAGAACTCAGCATGTGGAGTGTCGTTCGTTCATCTAGAACAAAGGGAACGGGTTGCAGGAGAAACTTTTACTCTGGTTTCTCAGTCTGTTTCCTAGTGCCGGTTTGAAGTTCCTGCAGTTTTCACTGTAAAACCGAGTTGGAGCTAGTCCCTCCCCATATATATGTATGGAGTGGAGTTTGCAAATGACAAGAAACTTTGTTTTCCCAACAAGCTAGTTGAAAGACGGCTTTCACACACACTTATCTCTCAGAACTGAGCATGTGGAGAGACGTTCGTTCATCTAGCACAAAGGGAACGGGTTGCAGGAGAAACTTTTACTCTGGTTTCTCAGTCTGTTTCCTAGTGCCGGTTTGAAGTTCCTGCAGTTTTCACTGTAAAACCGAGTTGGAGCTAGTACCTCCCCATATATATATAAGGAGTGGAGTTTGCAACTGAAAAGAAACTTTGTGTTCCCAACAAGCTAGGTGAAGGACGGCTTTCACACACACTTATCTCTCAGAAATGACCATGTGGAGAGACGTTCGTTCATCTAGCACAAATGGAACGGGTTGCAGGAGAAACTTTTACTCTGGTTTCTCAGTCTGTTTCCTAGTGCCGTTTTGAAGTTCCTGCAGTTTTCACTGTAAAACCGAGTTGGAGCTAGTACCTCCCCATATATATATAAGGAGTGGAGTTTGCAACAGAAAAGAAACTTTGTGTTCCCAACAAGCTAGGTGAAGGACGGCTTTCACACACAATTATCTCTCAGAACTGACCATGTGGAGAGACGTTCGTTCATCTAGCACAAAGGGAACGGGTTGCAGGAGAAACTTTTACTCTGGTTTCTCAGTCTGTTTCCTAGTGCCGGTTTGAAGTTCCTGCAGTTTTCACTGTAAAACCGAGTTGGAGCTAGTACCTCCCCATATATATGTAAGGATTGGAGTTTGCAACTGAAAAGAAACTATGTGTTCCCAACAAGCTAGGTGAAGGACGGCTTTCACACACAATTATCTCTCAGAACTGACCATGTGGAGAGACGTTCGTTCATCTAGCACAAAGGGAACGGGTTGCAGGAGAAACTTTTACTCTGGTTTCTCAGTCTGTTTCCTAGTGCCGGTTTGAAGTTCCTGCAGTTTTCACTGTAAATCCGACTTGGAGCTAGTACCTCCCCATATATATGTAAGGAGTGGAGTTTGCAACTGAAAAGAATCTTTGTGTTCCCAACAAGCTAGGTGAAGGACGGCTTTCACACACAATTATCTCTCATGACTGAGCATGTGGAGAGACATTCGTTCATCTAGCACAAAGGGAACGGGTTGCAGGAGAAACTTTTACTCTGGTTTCTCAGTCTGTTTCCTAGTGCCGGTTTGAAGTTCCTGCAGTTTTCACTGTAAAACCGAGTTTGAGCTAGTACCTCCCCATATATATGTAAGGAGTGGAGTTTGCAACTGAAAAGAAACTTTGTGTTCCCAACAAGCTAGGTGAAGGACGGCTCTCACACACAATTATCTCTCAGAACTTACCATGTGGAGAGACGTTCGTTCATCTAGCACAAAGGGAACGGGTTGCAGGAGAAACTATTACTCTGGTTTCTCAGTCTGTTTCCTAGTGCCAGTTTGAAGATCCTGCAGTTTTCACTGTAAAATCGAGTTGGAGCTAGTACCTCCCCATATATATGTAAAGAGTGGAGTTTGCAACTGAAAAGAAACTTTGTGTTCCCAACAAGCTAGGTGAAGGACGGCTTTCACACACAATTATCTCTCAGAACTGAGCATGTGGAGAGACGTTCGTTCATCTAGCACAAAGGGAACGGGTTGCAGGAGAAACTTTTACTCTGGTTTCTCAGTCTGTTTCCTAGTGCCGGTTTGAAGTTCCTGCAGTTTTCACAGTAAAACAGAGTTGGAGCTAGTCCCTCCCCATATATATGTATGGAGTGGAGTTTGCAACTGAAAAGAAACTTTGTGTTCCTAACAAGCAAGGTGAAGGACGGCTTTCACACACAATTATCTCTCAGAACTCAGCATGTGGAGTGTCGTTCGTTCATCTAGAACAAAGGGAACGGGTTGCAGGAGAAACTTTTACTCTGGTTTCTCAGTCTGTTTCCTAGTGCCGGTTTGAAGTTCCTGCAGTTTTCACTGTAAAACCGAGTTGGAGCTAGTCCCTCCCCATATATATGTATGGAGTGGAGTTTGCAAATGACAAGAAACTTTGTGTTCCCAACAAGCTAGGTGAAGGACGGCTTTCACACACACTTATCTCTCAGAACTGAGCATGTGGAGAGACGTTCGTTCATCTAGCACAAAGGGAACGGGTTGCAGGAGAAACTTTTACTCTGGTTTCTCAGTCTGTTTCCTAGTGCCGGTTTGAAGTTCCTGCAGTTTTCACTTTAAAACCGAGTTGGAGCAAGTACCTCCCCATATATATGTAAGGAGTGGAGTTTGCAACTGAAAAGAAACTTTGTGTTCCCAACAAGCAAGGTGAAGGACGGCTTTCACACACAATTATCTCTCAGAACTGACCATGTGGAGAGACGTTCGTTCATCTAGCACAAAGGGAACGGGTTGCAGGAGAAACTTTTACTCTGGATTCTCAGTCTGTTTCCTAGTGCCGGTTTGAAGTTCCTGCAGTTTTCACTGTAAAACCGAGTTGGAGCTAGTACCTCCCCATATATATGTAAGGAGTGGAGTTTGCAACTGAAAAGAAACTTTGTGTTCCCAACAAGCTAGGTGAAGGACGGCTTTCACACACAATTATCTCTCAGAACTGACCATGTGGAGAGACGTTCATTCATCTAGCACAAAGGGAACGGGTTGCAGGAGAAACTTTTACTCTGGTTTCTCAGTCTGTTTCCTAGTGCCGGTTTGAAGTTCCTGCAGTTTTCACTGTAAAACCGAGTTGGAGCTAGTACCTCCCCATATATATGTATGGAGTGGAGTTTGCTACTGAAAATAAACTTTGTGTCCCCAACAAGCTAGGTGAAGGACGGCTTTCACACACACTTATCTCTCAGAACTGACCATGTGGAGAGTCGTTCGTTCATCTAGCACAAAGGGAACGGGTTGCAGGAGAAACTTTTACTCTGGTTTCTCAGTCTGTTTCCTAGTGCCGGTTTGAAGTTCCTGCAGTTTTCACTGTAAAACCGAGTTTGAGCTAGTCCCTCCCCATATATATGTATGGATTGGAGTTTGCAACTGACAAGAAACTTTGTTTTCCCAACAAGCTAGTTGAAAGACGGCTTTCACACACACTTATCTCTCAGAACTGAGCATGTGGAGAGACGTTCGTTCATCTAGCACAAAGGGAACGGGTTGCAGGAGAAACTTTTACTCTGGTTTCTCAGTCTGTTTCCTAGTGCCGGTTTGAAGTTCCTGCAGTTTTCACTGTAAAACCGAGTTGGAGCTAGTACCTCCCCATATATATATAAGGAGTGGAGTTTGCAACTGAAAAGAAACTTTGTGTTCCCAACAAGCTAGGTGAAGGACGGCTTTCACACACACTTATCTCTCAGAAATGACCATGTGGAGAGACGTTCGTTCATCTAGCACAAATGGAACGGGTTGCAGGAGAAACTTTTACTCTGGTTTCTCAGTCTGTTTCCTAGTGCCGTTTTGAAGTTCCTGCAGTTTTCACTGTAAAACCGAGTTGGAGCTAGTACCTCCCCATATATATATAAGGAGTGGAGTTTGCAACAGAAAAGAAACTTTGTGTTCCCAACAAGCTAGGTGAAGGACGGCTTTCACACACAATTATCTCTCAGAACTGACCATGTGGAGAGACGTTCGTTCATCTAGCACAAAGGGAACGGGTTGCAGGAGAAACTTTTACTCTGGTTTCTCAGTCTGTTTCCTAGTGCCGGTTTGAAGTTCCTGCAGTTTTCACTGTAAAACCGAGTTGGAGCTAGTACCTCCCCATATATATGTAAGGATTGGAGTTTGCAACTGACAAGAAACTTTGTGTTCCCAACAAGCTAGGTGAAGGACGGCTTTCACACACAATTATCTCTCAGAACTGACCATGTGGAGAGACGTTCGTTCATCTAGCACAAAGTGAACGGGTTGCAGGAGAAAATTTTACTCTGGTTTCTCAGTCTGTTTCCTAGTGCCGGTTTGAAGTTCCTGCAGTTTTCACTGTAAATCCGAGTTGGAGCTAGTACCTCCCCATATATATGTAAGGAGTGGAGTTTGCAACTGAAAAGAATCTTTGTGTTCCCAACAAGCTAGGTGAAGGACGGCTTTCACACACAATTATCTCTCAGAACTGAGCATGTGGAGAGACAGTCGTTCATCTAGCACAAAGGGAACGGGTTGCAGGAGAAACTTTTACTCTGGTTTCTCAGTCTGTTTCCTAGTGCCGGTTTGAAGTTCCTGCAGTTTTCACTGTAAAACCGAGTTGGAGCTAGTCCCTCCCCATATATATGTAAGGAGTGGAGTTTGCAACTGAAAAGAAACTTTGTGTTCCCAACAAGCTAGGTGAAGGACGGCTTTCACACACAATTATCTCTCAGAACTGAGCATGTGGAGAGACGTTCGTTCATCTAGCACAAAGGGAACGGGTTGCAGGAGAAACTTGTACTCTGGTTTCTCAGTCTGTTTCCTAGTGCCGGTTTGAAGTTCCTGCAGTTTTCACTGTAAAACGGAGTTGGAGCTAGTACCTCCCCATATATATGTAAGGAGTGGAGTTTGCAACTGAAAAGAAACTTTGTGTTCCCAACAAGCTAGGTGAAGGACGGCTTTCACACACAATTATCTCTCAGAACTGACCATGTGGAGAGACGTTCGTTCATCTAGCACAAAGGGAACGGGTTGCAGGAGAAACTTTTACTCTGGTTTCTCAGTCTGTTTCCTAGTGCCGGTTTGAAGTTCCTGCAGTTTTCACTGTAAAACCGAGTTGGAGCTAGTCCCTCCCCATATATATGTATGGAGTGGAGTTTGCAACTGAAAAGAAACTTTGTGTTCCCATCAAGAAAGGTGAAGGACGGCTTTCACACACACTTATCTCTCAGAACTGAGCATGTGGAGAGACGTTCGTTCATCTAGCACAAAGGAACGGGTTGCAGGAGAAACTTTTACTCTGGTTTCTCAGTCTGTTTCCTAGTGCCGGTTTGAAGTTCCTGCATTTTTCACTGTAAAACCGAGTTGTAGCTAGTACCTCCCCATATATATGTAAGGAGTGGAGTTTGCAACTGACAAGAAACTTTGTGTTCCCAAAAAGCTAGGTGAAGTCCGGCTTTCACACACACTTATCTCTCAGAACTGACCATGTGGAGAGACGTTCGTTCATCTAGCACAATGGGAACGGGTTGCAGGAGAAACTTTTACTCTGGTTTCTCAGTCTGTTTCCTAGTGCCGGTTTGAAGTTCCTGCAGTTTTCACTGTAAATCCGAGTTGGAGCTAGTACCTCCCCATATATATGTAAGGAGTGGAGTTTGCAACTGAAAAGAATCTTTGTGTTCCCAACAAGCTAGGTGAAGGACGGCTTTCACACACAATTATCTCTCAGAACTGAGCATGTGGAGAGACATTCATTCATCTAGCACAAAGGGAACGGGTTGCAGGAGAAACTTTTACTCTGGTTTCTCAGTCTGTTTCCTAGTGCCGGTTTGAAGTTCCTGCAGTTTTCACTGTAAAACCGAGTTGGAGCTAGTCCCTCCCCATATATATGTAAGGAGTGGAGTTTGCAACTGAAAAGAAACTTTGTGTTCCCAACAAGCTAGGTGAAGGACGGCTTTCACACACAATTATCTCTCAGAACTGAGCATGTGGAGAGACGTTCGTTCATCTAGCACAAAGGGAACGGGTTGCAGGAGAAACTTGTACTCTGGTTTCTCAGTCTGTTTCCTAGTGCCGGTTTGAAGTTCCTGCAGTTTTCACTGTAAAACGGAGTTGGAGCTAGTACCTCCCCATATATATGTAAGGAGTGGAGTTTGCAACTGAAAAGAAACTTTGTGTTCCCAACAAGCTAGGTGAAGGACGGCTTTCACACACAATTATCTCTCAGAACTGACCATGTGGAGAGACGTTCGTTCATCTAGCACAAAGGGAACGGGTTGCAGGAGAAACTTTTACTCTGGTTTCTCAGTCTGTTTCCTAGTGCCGGTTTGAAGTTCCTGCAGTTTTCACTGTAAAACCGAGTTGGAGCTAGTCCCTCCCCATATATATGTATGGAGTGGAGTTTGCAACTGAAAAGAAACTTTGTGTTCCCATCAAGAAAGGTGAAGGACGGCTTTCACACACACTTATCTCTCAGAACTGAGCATGTGGAGAGACGTTCGTTCATCTAGCACAAAGGAACGGGTTGCAGGAGAAACTTTTACTCTGGTTTCTCAGTCTGTTTCCTAGTGCCGGTTTGAAGTTCCTGCATTTTTCACTGTAAAACCGAGTTGGAGCTAGTACCTCCCCATATATATGTAAGGAGTGGAGTTTGCAACTGACAAGAAACTTTGTGTTCCCAAAAAGCTAGGTGAAGTCCGGCTTTCACACACACTTATCTCTCAGAACTGACCATGTGGAGAGACGTTCGTTCATCTAGCACAAAGGGAACGGGTTGCAGGAGAAACTTTTACTCTGGTTTCTCAGTCTGTTTCCTAGTGCCGGTTTGAAGTTCCTGCAGTTTTCACTGTAAAACCGAGTTGGAGCTAGTACCTCCCCATATATATGTAAGGAGTGGAGTTTGCAACTGAAAAGAAACTTTGTGTTCCCAACAAGCTAGGTGAAGGACGGCTTTCACACACAATTATCTCTCAGAACTGACCATGTGGAGAGACGTTCGTTCATCTAGCACAAAGGGAACGGGTTGCAGGAGAAACTTTTACTCTGGATTCTCAGTCTGTTTCCTAGTGCCGGTTTGAAGTTCCTGCAGTTTTCACTGTAAAACCGAGTTGGAGCTAGTACCTCCCCATATATATGTAAGGAGTGGAGTTTGCAACTGAAAAGAAACTTTGTGTTCCCAACAAGCTAGGTGAAGGACGGCTTTCACACACAATTATCTCTCAGAACTGACCATGTGGAGAGACGTTCATTCATCTAGCACAAAGGGAACGGGTTGCAGGAGAAACTTTTACTCTGGTTTCTCAGTCTGTTTCCTAGTGCCGGTTTGAAGTTCCTGCAGTTTTCACTGTAAAACCGAGTTGGAGCTAGTACCTCCCCATATATATGTATGGAGTGGAGTTTGCTACTGAAAATAAACTTTGTGTCCCCAACAAGCTAGGTGAAGGACGGCTTTCACACACACTTATCTCTCAGAACTGACCATGTGGAGAGTCGTTCGTTCATCTAGCACAAAGGGAACGGGTTGCAGGAGAAACTTTTACTCTGGTTTCTCAGTCTGTTTCCTAGTGCCGGTTTGAAGTTCCTGCAGTTTTCACTGTAAAACCGAGTTTGAGCTAGTCCCTCCCCATATATATGTATGGATTGGAGTTTGCAACTGACAAGAAACTTTGTTTTCCCAACAAGCTAGTTGAAAGACGGCTTTCACACACACTTATCTCTCAGAACTGAGCATGTGGAGAGACGTTCGTTCATCTAGCACAAAGGGAACGGGTTGCAGGAGAAACTTTTACTCTGGTTTCTCAGTCTGTTTCCTAGTGCCGGTTTGAAGTTCCTGCAGTTTTCACTGTAAAACCGAGTTGGAGCTAGTACCTCCCCATATATATATAAGGAGTGGAGTTTGCAACTGAAAAGAAACTTTGTGTTCCCAACAAGCTAGGTGAAGGACGGCTTTCACACACACTTATCTCTCAGAAATGACCATGTGGAGAGACGTTCGTTCATCTAGCACAAATGGAACGGGTTGCAGGAGAAACTTTTACTCTGGTTTCTCAGTCTGTTTCCTAGTGCCGTTTTGAAGTTCCTGCAGTTTTCACTGTAAAACCGAGTTGGAGCTAGTACCTCCCCATATATATATAAGGAGTGGAGTTTGCAACAGAAAAGAAACTTTGTGTTCCCAACAAGCTAGGTGAAGGACGGCTTTCACACACAATTATCTCTCAGAACTGACCATGTGGAGAGACGTTCGTTCATCTAGCACAAAGGGAACGGGTTGCAGGAGAAACTTTTACTCTGGTTTCTCAGTCTGTTTCCTAGTGCCGGTTTGAAGTTCCTGCAGTTTTCACTGTAAAACCGAGTTGGAGCTAGTACCTCCCCATATATATGTAAAGAGTGGAGTTTGCAACTGAAAAGAAACTATGTGTTCCCAACAAGCTAGGTGAAGGACGGCTTTCACACACAATTATCTCTCAGAACTGACCATGTGGAGAGACGTTCGTTCATCTAGCACAAAGGGAACGGGTTGCAGGAGAAACTTTTACTCTGGTTTCTCAGTCTGTTTCCTAGTGCCGGTTTGAAGTTCCTGCAGTTTTCACTGTAAATCCGACTTGGAGCTAGTACCTCCCCATATATATGTAAGGAGTGGAGTTTGCAACTGAAAAGAATCTTTGTGTTCCCAACAAGCTAGGTGAAGGACGGCTTTCACACACAATTATCTCTCATGACTGAGCATGTGGAGAGACATTCGTTCATCTAGCACAAAGGGAACGGGTTGCAGGAGAAACTATTACTCTGGTTTCTCAGTCTGTTTCCTAGTGCCGGTTTGAAGTTCCTGCAGTTTTCACTGTAAAACCGAGTTTGAGCTAGTACCTCCCCATATATATGTAAGGAGTGGAGTTTGCAACTGAAAAGAAACTTTGTGTTCCCAACAAGCTAGGTGAAGGACGGCTCTCACACACAATTATCTCTCAGAACTTACCATGTGGAGAGACGTTCGTTCATCTAGCACAAAGGGAACGGGTTGCAGGAGAAACTATTACTCTGGTTTCTCAGTCTGTTTCCTAGTGCCGGTTTGAAGATCCTGCAGTTTTCACTGTAAAATCGAGTTGGAGCTAGTACCTCCCCATATATATGTAAAGAGTGGAGTTTGCAACTGAAAAGAAACTTTGTGTTCCCAACAAGCTAGGTGAAGGACGGCTTTCACACACAATTATCTCTCAGAACTGAGCATGTGGAGAGACGTTCGTTCATCTAGCACAAAGGGAACGGGTTGCAGGAGAAACTTTTACTCTGGTTTCTCAGTCTGTTTCCTAGTGCCGGTTTGAAGTTCCTGCAGTTTTCACAGTAAAACAGAGTTGGAGCTAGTCCCTCCCCATATATATGTATGGAGTGGAGTTTGCAACTGAAAAGAAACTTTGTGTTCCTAACAAGCAAGGTGAAGGACGGCTTTCACACACAATTATCTCTCAGAACTCAGCATGTGGAGTGTCGTTCGTTCATCTAGAACAAAGGGAACGGGTTGCAGGAGAAACTTTTACTCTGGTTTCTCAGTCTGTTTCCTAGTGCCGGTTTGAAGTTCCTGCAGTTTTCACTGTAAAACCGAGTTGGAGCTAGTCCCTCCCCATATATATGTATGGAGTGGAGTTTGCAAATGACAAGAAACTTTGTTTTCCCAACAAGCTAGTTGAAAGACGGCTTTCACACACACTTATCTCTCAGAACTGAGCATGTGGAGAGACGTTCGTTCATCTAGCACAAAGGGAACGGGTTGCAGGAGAAACTTTTACTCTGGTTTCTCAGTCTGTTTCCTAGTGCCGGTTTGAAGTTCCTGCAGTTTTCACTGTAAAACCGAGTTGGAGCTAGTACCTCCCCATATATATATAAGGAGTGGAGTTTGCAACTGAAAAGAAACTTTGTGTTCCCAACAAGCTAGGTGAAGGACGGCTTTCACACACACTTATCTCTCAGAAATGACCATGTGGAGAGACGTTCGTTCATCTAGCACAAATGGAACGGGTTGCAGGAGAAACTTTTACTCTGGTTTCTCAGTCTGTTTCCTAGTGCCGTTTTGAAGTTCCTGCAGTTTTCACTGTAAAACCGAGTTGGAGCTAGTACCTCCCCATATATATATAAGGAGTGGAGTTTGCAACAGAAAAGAAACTTTGTGTTCCCAACAAGCTAGGTGAAGGACGGCTTTCACACACAATTATCTCTCAGAACTGACCATGTGGAGAGACGTTCGTTCATCTAGCACAAAGGGAACGGGTTGCAGGAGAAACTTTTACTCTGGTTTCTCAGTCTGTTTCCTAGTGCCGGTTTGAAGTTCCTGCAGTTTTCACTGTAAAACCGAGTTGGAGCTAGTACCTCCCCATATATATGTAAGGATTGGAGTTTGCAACTGAAAAGAAACTATGTGTTCCCAACAAGCTAGGTGAAGGACGGCTTTCACACACAATTATCTCTCAGAACTGACCATGTGGAGAGACGTTCGTTCATCTAGCACAAAGGGAACGGGTTGCAGGAGAAACTTTTACTCTGGTTTCTCAGTCTGTTTCCTAGTGCCGGTTTGAAGTTCCTGCAGTTTTCACTGTAAATCCGACTTGGAGCTAGTACCTCCCCATATATATGTAAGGAGTGGAGTTTGCAACTGAAAAGAATCTTTGTGTTCCCAACAAGCTAGGTGAAGGACGGCTTTCACACACAATTATCTCTCATGACTGAGCATGTGGAGAGACATTCGTTCATCTAGCACAAAGGGAACGGGTTGCAGGAGAAACTATTACTCTGGTTTCTCAGTCTGTTTCCTAGTGCCGGTTTGAAGTTCCTGCAGTTTTCACTGTAAAACCGAGTTTGAGCTAGTACCTCCCCATATATATGTAAGGAGTGGAGTTTGCAACTGAAAAGAAACTTTGTGTTCCCAACAAGCTAGGTGAAGGACGGCTCTCACACACAATTATCTCTCAGAACTTACCATGTGGAGAGACGTTCGTTCATCTAGCACAAAGGGAACGGGTTGCAGGAGAAACTATTACTCTGGATTCTCAGTCTGTTTCCTAGTGCCGGTTTGAAGATCCTGCAGTTTTCACTGTAAAATCGAGTTGGAGCTAGTACCTCCCCATATATATGTAAAGAGTGGAGTTTGCAACTGAAAAGAAACTTTGTGTTCCCAACAAGCTAGGTGAAGGACGGCTTTCACACACAATTATCTCTCAGAACTGAGCATGTGGAGAGACGTTCGTTCATCTAGCACAAAGGGAACGGGTTGCAGGAGAAACTTTTACTCTGGTTTCTCAGTCTGTTTCCTAGTGCCGGTTTGAAGTTCCTGCAGTTTTCACAGTAAAACAGAGTTGGAGCTAGTCCCTCCCCATATATATGTATGGAGTGGAGTTTGCAACTGAAAAGAAACTTTGTGTTCCTAACAAGCAAGGTGAAGGACGGCTTTCACACACAATTATCTCTCAGAACTCAGCATGTGGAGTGTCGTTCGTTCATCTAGAACAAAGGGAACGGGTTGCAGGAGAAACTTTTACTCTGGTTTCTCAGTCTGTTTCCTAGTGCCGGTTTGAAGTTCCTGCAGTTTTCACTGTAAAACCGAGTTGGAGCTAGTCCCTCCCCATATATATGTATGGAGTGGAGTTTGCAAATGACAAGAAACTTTGTGTTCCCAACAAGCTAGGTGAAGGACGGCTTTCACACACACTTATCTCTCAGAACTGAGCATGTGGAGAGACGTTCGTTCATCTAGCACAAAGGGAACGGGTTGCAGGAGAAACTTTTACTCTGGTTTCTCAGTCTGTTTCCTAGTGCCGGTTTGAAGTTCCTGCAGTTTTCACTTTAAAACCGAGTTGGAGCAAGTACCTCCCCATATATATGTAAGGAGTGGAGTTTGCAACTGAAAAGAAACTTTGTGTTCCCAACAAGCAAGGTGAAGGACGGCTTTCACACACAATTATCTCTCAGAACTGACCATGTGGAGAGACGTTCGTTCATCTAGCACAAAGGGAACGGGTTGCAGGAGAAACTTTTACTCTGGATTCTCAGTCTGTTTCCTAGTGCCGGTTTGAAGTTCCTGCAGTTTTCACTGTAAAACCGAGTTGGAGCTAGTACCTCCCCATATATATGTAAGGAGTGGAGTTTGCAACTGAAAAGAAACTTTGTGTTCCCAACAAGCTAGGTGAAGGACGGCTTTCACACACAATTATCTCTCAGAACTGACCATGTGGAGAGACGTTCATTCATCTAGCACAAAGGGAACGGGTTGCAGGAGAAACTTTTACTCTGGTTTCTCAGTCTGTTTCCTAGTGCCGGTTTGAAGTTCCTGCAGTTTTCACTGTAAAACCGAGTTGGAGCTAGTACCTCCCCATATATATGTATGGAGTGGAGTTTGCTACTGAAAATAAACTTTGTGTCCCCAACAAGCTAGGTGAAGGACGGCTTTCACACACACTTATCTCTCAGAACTGACCATGTGGAGAGTCGTTCGTTCATCTAGCACAAAGGGAACGGGTTGCAGGAGAAACTTTTACTCTGGTTTCTCAGTCTGTTTCCTAGTGCCGGTTTGAAGTTCCTGCAGTTTTCACTGTAAAACCGAGTTTGAGCTAGTCCCTCCCCATATATATGTATGGATTGGAGTTTGCAACTGACAAGAAACTTTGTTTTCCCAACAAGCTAGTTGAAAGACGGCTTTCACACACACTTATCTCTCAGAACTGAGCATGTGGAGAGACGTTCGTTCATCTAGCACAAAGGGAACGGGTTGCAGGAGAAACTTTTACTCTGGTTTGTCAGTCTGTTTCCTAGTGCCGGTTTGAAGTTCCTGCAGTTTTCACTGTAAAACCGAGTTGGAGCTAGTACCTCCCCATATATATATAAGGAGTGGAGTTTGCAACTGAAAAGAAACTTTGTGTTCCCAACAAGCTAGGTGAAGGACGGCTTTCACACACACTTATCTCTCAGAAATGACCATGTGGAGAGACGTTCGTTCATCTAGCACAAATGGAACGGGTTGCAGGAGAAACTTTTACTCTGGTTTCTCAGTCTGTTTCCTAGTGCCGTTTTGAAGTTCCTGCAGTTTTCACTGTAAAACCGAGTTGGAGCTAGTACCTCCCCATATATATATAAGGAGTGGAGTTTGCAACAGAAAAGAAACTTTGTGTTCCCAACAAGCTAGGTGAAGGACGGCTTTCACACACAATTATCTCTCAGAACTGACCATGTGGAGAGACGTTCGTTCATCTAGCACAAAGGGAACGGGTTGCAGGAGAAACTTTTACTCTGGTTTCTCAGTCTGTTTCCTAGTGCCGGTTTGAAGTTCCTGCAGTTTTCACTGTAAAACCGAGTTGGAGCTAGTACCTCCCCATATATATGTAAGGATTGGAGTTTGCAACTGAAAAGAAACTATGTGTTCCCAACAAGCTAGGTGAAGGACGGCTTTCACACACAATTATCTCTCAGAACTGACCATGTGGAGAGACGTTCGTTCATCTAGCACAAAGGGAACGGGTTGCAGGAGAAACTTTTACTCTGGTTTCTCAGTCTGTTTCCTAGTGCCGGTTTGAAGTTCCTGCAGTTTTCACTGTAAATCCGACTTGGAGCTAGTACCTCCCCATATATATGTAAGGAGTGGAGTTTGCAACTGAAAAGAATCTTTGTGTTCCCAACAAGCTAGGTGAAGGACGGCTTTCACACACAATTATCTCTCATGACTGAGCATGTGGAGAGACATTCGTTCATCTAGCACAAAGGGAACGGGTTGCAGGAGAAACTATTACTCTGGTTTCTCAGTCTGTTTCCTAGTGCCGGTTTGAAGTTCCTGCAGTTTTCACTGTAAAACCGAGTTTGAGCTAGTACCTCCCCATATATATGTAAGGAGTGGAGTTTGCAACTGAAAAGAAACTTTGTGTTCCCAACAAGCTAGGTGAAGGACGGCTCTCACACACAATTATCTCTCAGAACTTACCATGTGGAGAGACGTTCGTTCATCTAGCACAAAGGGAACGGGTTGCAGGAGAAACTATTACTCTGGTTTCTCAGTCTGTTTCCTAGTGCCGGTTTGAAGATCCTGCAGTTTTCACTGTAAAATCGAGTTGGAGCTAGTACCTCCCCATATATATGTAAAGAGTGGAGTTTGCAACTGAAAAGAAACTTTGTGTTCCCAACAAGCTAGGTGAAGGACGGCTTTCACACACAATTATCTCTCAGAACTGAGCATGTGGAGAGACGTTCGTTCATCTAGCACAAAGGGAACGGGTTGCAGGAGAAACTTTTACTCTGGTTTCTCAGTCTGTTTCCTAGTGCCGGTTTGAAGTTCCTGCAGTTTTCACAGTAAAACAGAGTTGGAGCTAGTCCCTCCCCATATATATGTATGGAGTGGAGTTTGCAACTGAAAAGAAACTTTGTGTTCCTAACAAGCAAGGTGAAGGACGGCTTTCACACACAATTATCTCTCAGAACTCAGCATGTGGAGTGTCGTTCGTTCATCTAGAACAAAGGGAACGGGTTGCAGGAGAAACTTTTACTCTGGTTTCTCAGTCTGTTTCCTAGTGCCGGTTTGAAGTTCCTGCAGTTTTCACTGTAAAACCGAGTTGGAGCTAGTCCCTCCCCATATATATGTATGGAGTGGAGTTTGCAAATGACAAGAAACTTTGTGTTCCCAACAAGCTAGGTGAAGGACGGCTTTCACACACACTTATCTCTCAGAACTGAGCATGTGGAGAGACGTTCGTTCATCTAGCACAAAGGGAACGGGTTGCAGGAGAAACTTTTACTCTGGTTTCTCAGTCTGTTTCCTAGTGCCGGTTTGAAGTTCCTGCAGTTTTCACTTTAAAACCGAGTTGGAGCAAGTACCTCCCCATATATATGTAAGGAGTGGAGTTTGCAACTGAAAAGAAACTTTGTGTTCCCAACAAGCAAGGTGAAGGACGGCTTTCACACACAATTATCTCTCAGAACTGACCATGTGGAGAGACGTTCGTTCATCTAGCACAAAGGGAACGGGTTGCAGGAGAAACTTTTACTCTGGTTTTTCAGTCTGTTTCCTAGTGCCGGTTTGAAGTTCCTGCAGTTTTCACTGTAAATCCGAGTTGGAGCTAGTACCTCCCCATATATATGTAAGGAGTGGAGTTTGCAACTGAAAAGAATCTTTGTGTTCCCAACAAGCTAGGTGAAGGACGGCTTTCACACACAATTATCTCTCAGAACTGAGCATGTGGAGAGACATTCGTTCATCTAGCACAAAGGGAACGGGTTGCAGGAGAAACTTTTACTCTGGTTTCTCAGTCTGTTTCCTAGTGCCGGTTTGAAGTTCCTGCAGTTTTCACTGTAAAACCGAGTTTGAGCTAGTACCTCCCCATATATATGTAAGGAGTGGAGTTTGCAACTGAAAAGAAACTTTGTATTCCCAACAAGCTAGGTGAAGGACGGCTTTCACACACAATTGTCTCTCAGAACTGACCATGTGGAGAAACGTTCGTTCATCTAGCACAAAGGGAACGGGTTGCAGGAGAAACTTTTACTCTGGTTTCTCAGTCTGTTTCCTAGTGCCGGATTGAAGATCCTGCAGTTTTCACTGTAAAACCGAGTTGGAGCTAGTACCTCCCCATATATATGTAAGGAGTGGAGTTTGCAACTGAAAAGAAACTCTGTGTTCCCAACAAGCTAGGTGAAGGACGGCTTTCACACACAATTATCTCTCAGAACTGACCATGTGGAGAGACGTTCGTTCATCTAGCACAAAGGGAACGGGTTGCAGGAGAAACTTTTACTCTGGTTTTTCAGTCTGTTTCCTAGTGCCTGTTTGAAGTTCCTGCAGTTTTCACTGTAAAACCGAGTTGGAGCTACTACCTCCCCATATATAAGTATGGAGTGGAGTTTGCAACTGACAAGAAACTTTGTGTTCCCAACAAGCTAGGTGAAGGACGGCTTTCACACACACTTATATCTCAGAACTGAGCATGTGGAGAGACGTTCGTTCATCTAGCACAAAGGGAACGGGTTGCAGGAGAAACTTTTACTCTGGTTTCTCAGTCTGTTTCCTAGTGCCGGTTTGAAGTTCCTGCAGTTTTCACTTTAAAACCGAGTTGGAGCAAGTACCTCCCCATATATATGTAAGGAGTGGAGTTTGCAACTGAAAAGAAACTTTGTGTTCCCAACAAGCAAGGTGAAGGACGGCTTTCACACACAATTATCTCTCAGAACTGACCATGTGGAGAGACGTTCGTTCATCTAGCACAAAGGGAACGGGTTGCAGGAGAAACTTTTACTCTGGTTTTTCAGTCTGTTTCCTAGTGCCGGTTTGAAGTTCCTGCAGTTTTCACTGTAAATCCGAGTTGGAGCTAGTACCTCCCCATATATATGTAAGGAGTGGAGTTTGCAACTGAAAAGAATCTTTGTGTTCCCAACAAGCTAGGTGAAGGACGGCTTTCACACACAATTATCTCTCAGAACTGAGCATGTGGAGAGACATTCGTTCATCTAGCACAAAGGGAACGGGTTGCAGGAGAAACTTTTACTCTGGTTTCTCAGTCTGTTTCCTAGTGCCGGTTTGAAGTTCCTGCAGTTTTCACGGTAAAACCGAGTTTGAGCTAGTACCTCCCCATATATATGTAAGGAGTGGAGTTTGCAACTGAAAAGAAACTTTGTATTCCCAACAAGCTAGGTGAAGGACGGCTTTCACACACAATTATCTCTCAGAACTGACCATGTGGAGAGACGTTCGTTCATCTAGCACAAAGGGAACGGGTTGCAGGAGAAACTTTTACTCTGGTTTCTCAGTCTGTTTCCTAGTGCCGGATTGAGGATCCTGCAGTTTTCACTGTAAAACCGAGTTGGAGCTAGTACCTCCCCATATATATGTAAGGAGTGGAGTTTGCAACTGAAAAGAAACTTTGTGTTCCCAACAAGCTAGGTGAAGGACGGCTTTCACACACAATTATCTCTCAGAACTGACCATGTGGAGAGACGTTCGTTCATCTAGCACAAAGGGAACGGGTTGCAGGAGAAACTTTTACTCTGTTTTTTCAGTCTGTTTCCTAGTGCCGGTTTGAAGTTCCTGCAGTTTTCACTGTAAAACCGAGTTGGAGCTACTACCTCCCCATATATAAGTATGGAGTGGAGTTTGCAACTGACAAGAAACTTTGTGTTCCCAACAAGCTAGGTGAAGGACGGCTTTCACACACACTTATATCTCAGAACTGAGCATGTGGAGAGACGTTCGTTCATCTAGCACAAAGGGAACGGTTTGCAGGAGAAACTTTTACTCTGGTTTCTCAGTCTGTTTCCTAGTGCCGGTTTGAAGTTCCTGCAGTTTTCACTGTAAAACCGAGTTGGAGCTAGTACCTCCCCATATATATGTAAGGATTGGAGTTTGCAACTGAAAAGAAACGTTGTGTTCCCAACAAGCTAGGTGAAGGACGGCTTTCACACACAATTATCTCTCAGAACTGACCATGTGGAGAGACGTTCGTTCATCTAGCACAAAGGGAACGGGTTGCAGGAGAAACTTTTACTCTGGTTTCTCAGTCTGTTTCCTAGTGCCGGTTTGAAGTTCCTGCAGTTTTCACTGTAAAACCGAGTTAGAGCTAGTACCTACCCATATATATGTAAGGAGTGGAGTTTGCAACTGAAAAGAAACTTTGTGTTCCTAACAAGCAAGGTGAATGACGGCTTTCACACACACTTATCTCTCAGAACTGAGCATGTGGAGTGTCGTTCGTTCATCTAGCACAAAGGAACGGGTTGCAGGAGAAACTTTTACTCTGGTTTCTCAGTCTGTTTCCTAGTGCCGGTTTGAAGTTCCTGCATTTTTCACTGTAAAACCGAATTGGAGCTAGTACCTCCCCATATATATGTATGGAGTGGAGTTTGCAACTGACAAGAAACTTTGTGTCCCCAACAAGCTAGGTGAAGGACGGCTTTCACACACACTTATCTCTCAGAACTGACCATGTGGAGAGTCGTTCGTTCATCTAGCACAAAGGGAACGGGTTGCAGGAGAAACTTTTACTCTGGTTTCTCAGTCTGTTTCCTACTGCCGGTTTGAAGTTCCTGCAGTTTTCACTGTAAAACCGAGTTGGAGCTAGTACCTCCCCATATATATGTAAGGAGTGGAGTTTGCAACTGAAAAGAAACTTTGTGTTCCCAAGAAGCTAGGTGAAGGACGGCTTTCACACACAATTGTCTCTCAGAACTGACCATGTGGAGAGACGTTTGTTCATCTAGCACAAAGGGAACGGGTTGCAGGAGAAACTTTTACTCTGGTTTCTCAGTCTGTTTCCTAGTGCCGGTTTGAAGTTCCTGCAGTTTTCACTGTAAAATCGAGTTGGAGCTAGTACCTCCCCATATATATGTAAGGAGTGGAGTTTGCAACTGAAAAGAAACTTTGTGTTCCTAACAAGCAAGGTGAAGGACGGCTTTCACACACAATTATCTCTCAGAACTGAGCATGTGGGGTGTCGTTCGTTCATCTAGCACAAAGGAACGGGTTGCAGGAGAAACTTTTACTCTGGTTTCTCAGTCTGTTTCCTAGTGCCGGTTTGAAGTTCCTGCATTTTTCACTGTAAAACCGAGTTGGAGCTAGTACCTCCCCATATATATGTATGGAGTGGAGTTTGCAACTGACAAGAAACTTTGTGTCCCCAACAAGCTAGGTGAAGAACGGCTTTCACACACACTTATCTCTCAGAACTGACCATGTGGAGAGTCGTTCGTTCATCTAGCACAAAGGGAACGGGTTGCAGGAGAAACTTTTACTCTGGTTTCTCAGTCTGTTTCCTAGTGCCGGTTTGAAGTTCCTGCAGTTTTCACTGTAAAACCGAGTTGGAGCTAGTACCTCCACATATTATATGTAAGGAGAGGAGTTTGCAACTGAAAAGAAACTTTGTGTTCCCAACAAGCTAGGTGAAGGACGGTTTTCACACACAATTATCTCTCAGAACTGACCATGTGGAGAGACGTTTGTTCATCTAGCACAAAGGGAACGGGTTGCAGGAGAAACTTTTACTCTGGTTTCTCAGTCTGTTTCCTAGTGCCGGTTTGAAGTTCCTGCAGTTTTCACTGTAAAACCGAGTTGGAGCTAGTACCTCCCCATATATATGTAAGGAGTGGAGTTTGCAACTGAAAAGAAACTTTGTGTTCCCAACAAGCTAGGTGAAGGACTTCTTTCACACACACTTATCTCTCAGAACTGACCATGTGGAGAGACGTTCGTTCATCTAGCACAAAGGGAACGGGTTGCAGGAGAAACTTTTACTCTGGTTTCTCAGTCTGTTTCCTAGTGCCGGTTTGAAGTTCCTGCAGTTTTCACTGTAAATCCGAGTTGGAGCTAGTACCTCCCCATATATATGTAAGGAGTGGAGTTTGCAACTGAAAAGAATCTCTGTGTTCCCAACAAGCTAGTTGAATGACGGCTTTCACACACAATTATCTCTCAGAACTGAGCATGTGGAGAGACATTCGTTCATCTAGCACAAAGGGAACGGGTTGCAGGGAAACTTTTACTCTGGTTTCTCAGTCTGTTTCCTAGTGCCGGTTTGAAGTTCCTGCAGTTTTCACTGTAAAACCGAGTTGGAGCTAGTCCCTCCCCATATATATGTAAGGAGTGGAGTTTGCAACTGAAAAGAAACTTTGTGTTCCCAACAAGCTAGGTGAAGGACGGCTTTCACACACAATTATCTCTCAGAACTGAGCATGTGGAGAGACGTTCGTTCATCTAGCACAAAGGGAACGGGTTGCAGGAGAAACTTGTACTCTGGTTTCTCAGTCTGTTTCCTAGTGCCGGTTTGAAGTTCCTGCAGTTTTCACTGTAAAACGGAGTTGGAGCTTGTACCTCCCCATATATATGTAAGGAGTGGAGTTTGCAACTGAAAAGAAACTTTGTGTTCCCAACAAGCTAGGTGAAGGACGGCTTTCACACACAATTATCTCTCAGAACTGACCATGTGGAGAGACGTTCGTTCATCTAGCACAAAGGGAACGGGTTGCAGGAGAAACTTTTACTCTGGTTTCTCAGTCTGTTTCCTAGTGCCGGTTTGAAGTTCCTGCAGTTTTCACTGTAAAACCGAGTTGGAGCTAGTCCCTCCCCATATATATGTATGGAGTGGAGTTTGCAACTGAAAAGAAACTTTGTGTTCCCATCAAGAAAGGTGAAGGACGGCTTTCACACACACTTATCTCTCAGAACTGAGCATGTGGAGAGACGTTCGTTCATCTAGCACAAAGGAACGGGTTGCAGGAGAAACTTTTACTCTGGTTTCTCAGTCTGTTTCCTAGTGCCGGTTTGAAGTTCCTGCATTTTTCACTGTAAAACCGAGTTGGAGCTAGTACCTCCCCATATATATGTAAGGAGTGGAGTTTGCAACTGACAAGAAACTTTGTGTTCCCAAAAAGCTAGGTGAAGTCCGGCTTTCACACACACTTATCTCTCAGAACTGACCATGTGGAGAGACGTTCGTTCATCTAGCACAAAGTGAACGGGTTGCAGGAGAAACTTTTACTCTGGTTTCTCAGTCTGTTTCCTAGTGCCGGTTTGAAGTTCCTGCAGTTTTCACTGTAAAACCGAGTTGGAGCTAGTACCTCCCCATATATATGTAAGGAGTGGAGTTTGCAACTGAAAAGAAACTTTGTGTTCCCAACAAGCTAGGTGAAGGACGGCTTTCACACACAATTATCTCTCAGAACTGACCATGTGGAGAGACGTTCGTTCATCTAGCACAAAGGGAACGGGTTGCAGGAGAAACTTTTACTCTGGTTTCTCAGTCTGTTTCCTAGTGCCGGTTTGAAGTTCCTGCAGTTTTCACTGTAAAACCGAGTTGGAGCTAGTACCTCCCCATATATATGTAAGGATTGGAGTTTGCAACTGACAAGAAACTTTGTGTTCCCAACAAGCTAGGTGAAGGACGGCTTTCACACACAATTATCTCTCAGAACTGACCATGTGGAGAGACGTTCGTTCATCTAGCACAAAGGGAACGGGTTGCAGGAGAAACTTTTACTCTGTTTTTTCAGTCTGTTTCCTAGTGCCGGTTTGAAGTTCCTGCAGTTTTCACTGTAAAACCGAGTTGGAGCTACTACCTCCCCATATATAAGTATGGAGTGGATTTTGCAACTGACAAGAAACTTTGTGTTCCCAACAAGCTAGGTGAAGGACGGCTTTCACACACACTTATATCTCAGAACTGAGCATGTGGAGAGACGTTCGTTCATCTAGCACAAAGGGAACGGTTTGCAGGAGAAACTTTTACTCTGGTTTCTCAGTCTGTTTCCTAGTGCCGGTTTGAAGTTCCTGCAGTTTTCACTGTAAAACCGAGTTGGAGCTAGTCCCTCCCCATATATATGTAAGGATTGGAGTTTGCAACTGAAAAGAAACGTTGTGTTCCCAACAAGCTAGGTGAAGGACGGCTTTCACACACAATTATCTCTCAGAACTGACCATGTGGAGAGACGTTCGTTCATCTAGCACAAAGGGAACGGGTTGCAGGAGAAACTTTTACTCTGGTTTCTCAGTCTGTTTCCTAGTGCCGGTTTGAAGTTCCTGCAGTTTTCACTGTAAAACCGAGTTAGAGCTAGTACCTCCCCATATATATGTAAGGAGTGGAGTTTGCAACTGAAAAGAAACTTTGTATTCCTAACAAGCAAGGTGAATGACGGCTTTCACACACACTTATCTCTCAGAACTGAGCATGTGGAGTGTCGTTCGTTCATCTAGCACAAAGGAACGGGTTGCAGGAGAAATTTTTACTCTGGTTTCTCAGTCTGTTTCCTAGTGCCGGTTTGAAGTTCCTGCATTTTTCACTGTAAAACCGAATTGGAGCTAGTACCTCCCCATATATATGTATGGAGTGGAGTTTGCAACTGACAAGAAACTTTGTGTCCCCAACAAGCTAGGTGAAGGACGGCTTTCACACACACTTATCTCTCAGAACTGACCATGTGGAGAGTCGTTCGTTCATCTAGCACAAAGGGAACGGGTTGCAGGAGAAACTTTTACTCTGGTTTCTCAGTCTGTTTCCTACTGCCGGTTTGAAGTTCCTGCAGTTTTCACTGTAAAACCGAGTTGGAGCTAGTACCTCCCCATATATATGTAAGGAGTGGAGTTTGCAACTGAAAAGAAACTTTGTGTTCCCAAGAAGCTAGGTGAAGGACGGCTTTCACACACAATTATCTCTCAGAACTGACCATGTGGAGAGACGTTTGTTCATCTAGCACAAAGGGAACGGGTTGCAGGAGAAACTTTTACTCTGGTTTCTCAGTCTGTTTCCTAGTGCCGGTTTGAAGTTCCTGCAGTTTTCACTGTAAAATCGAGTTGGAGCTAGTACCTCCCCATATATATGTAAGGAGTGGAGTTTGCAACTGAAAAGAAACTTTGTGTTCCTAACAAGCAAGGTGAAGGACGGCTTTCACACACAATTATCTCTCAGAACTGAGCATGTGGGGTGTCGTTCGTTCATCTAGCACAAAGGAACGGGTTGCAGGAGAAACTTTTACTCTGGTTTCTCAGTCTGTTTCCTAGTGCCGGTTTGAAGTTCCTGCATTTTTCACTGTAAAACCGAGTTGGAGCTAGTACCTCCCCATATATATGTATGGAGTGGAGTTTGCAACTGACAAGAAACTTTGTGTCCCCAACAAGCTAGGTGAAGTACGGCTTTCACACACACTTATCTCTCAGAACTGACCATGTGGAGAGTCGTTCGTTCATCTAGCACAAAGGGAACGGGTTGCAGGAGAAACTTTTACTCTGGTTTCTCAGTCTGTTTCCTAGTGCCGGTTTGAAGTTCCTGCAGTTTTCACTGTAAAACCGAGTTGGAGCTAGTACCTCCCCATATTATATGTAAGGAGTGGAGTTTGCAACTGAAAAGAATCTTTGTGTTCCCAACAAGCTAGGTGAAGGACGGCTTTCACACACAATTATCTCTCAGAACTGACCATGTGGAGAGACGTTTGTTCATCTAGCACAAAGGGAACGGGTTGCAGGAGAAACTTTTACTCTGGTTTCTCAGTCTGTTTCCTAGTGCCGGTTTGAAGTTCCTGCAGTTTTCACTGTAAAACCGAGTTGGAGCTAGTACCTCCCCATATATATGTAAGGAGTGGAGTTTGCAACTGAAAAGAAACTTTGTGTTCCCAACAAGCTAGGTGAAGGACTTCTTTCACACACACTTATCTCTCAGAACTGACCATGTGGAGAGACGTTCGTTCATCTAGCACAAAGGGAACGGGTTGCAGGAGAAACTTTTACTCTGGTTTCTCAGTCTGTTTCCTAGTGCCGGTTTGAAGTTCCTGCAGTTTTCACTGTAAAACCGAGTTGGAGCTAGTACCTCCCCATATATATGTATGGAGTGGAGTTTGCAACTGACAAGAAACTTTGTGTTCCCAACAAGCTAGGTGAAGGAAGGCTTTCACACACACTTATCTCTCAGAACTGAGCATGTGGAGAGACGTTCGTTCATCTAGCACAAAGGGAACGGTTTGCAGGAGAAACTTTTACTCTGGTTTCTCAGTCTGTTACCTAGTGCCGGTTTGTAGTTCCTGCAGTTTTCACTGTAAAACCGAGTTTGAGCTAGTCCCTCCCCATATATATGTATGGATTGGAGTTTGCAACTGAAAAGAAACTTTGTGTTCCCAACAAGCTAGTGAAGGAAGGCTTTCACACACAATTATCTCTCAGAACTGACCATGTGGAGAGACGTTCGTTCATCTAGCACAAATGGAACGGGTTGCAGGAGAAACTTTTACTCTGGTTTCTCAGTCTGTTTCCTAGTGCCGGTTTGAAGTTCCTGCATTTTTCACTGTAAAACCGAGTTGGAGCTAGTACCTCCCCATATATATGTAAGGAGTGGAGTTTGCAACTGAAAAGAAACTTTGTGTTCCCAACAAGCTAGGTGAAGGACGGCTTTCACACACAATTATCTCTCAGAACTGACCATGTGGAGAGACGTTCGTTCATCTAGCACAAAGTGAACGGGTTGCAGGAGAAACTTTTACTCTGGTTTCTCAGTCTGTTTCCTAGTGCCGGTTTGAAGTTCCTGCAGTTTTCACTGTAAAACCGAGTTGGAGCTAGTACCTCCCCATATATATGTAAGGAGTGGAGTTTGCAACTGAAAAGAATCTCTGTGTTCCCAACAAGCTAGTTGAATGACGGCTTTCACACACAATTATCTCTCAGAACTGAGCATGTGGAGAGACATTCGTTCATCTAGCACAAAGGGAACGGGTTGCAGGAGAAACTTTTACTCTGGTTTCTCAGTCTGTTTCCTAGTGCCGGTTTGAAGTTCCTGCAGTTTTCACTGTAAAACCGAGTTGGAGCTAGTCCCTCCCCATATATATGTAAGGAGTGGAGTTTGCAACTGAAAAGAAACTTTGTGTTCCCAACAAGCTAGGTGAAGGACGGCTTTCACACACAATTATCTCTCAGAACTGAGCATGTGGAGAGACGTTCGTTCATCTAGCACAAAGGGAACGGGTTGCAGGAGAAACTTGTACTCTGGTTTCTCAGTCTGTTTCCTAGTGCCGGTTTGAAGTTCCTGCAGTTTTCACTGTAAAACGGAGTTGGAGCTTGTACCTCCCCATATATATGTAAGGAGTGGAGTTTGCAACTGAAAAGAAACTTTGTGTTCCCAACAAGCTAGGTGAAGGACGGCTTTCACACACAATTATCTCTCAGAACTGACCATGTGGAGAGACGTTCGTTCATCTAGCACAAAGGGAACGGGTTGCAGGAGAAACTTTTACTCTGGTTTCTCAGTCTGTTTCCTAGTGCCGGTTTGAAGTTCCTGCAGTTTTCACTGTAAAACGGAGTTGGAGCTAGTCCCTCCCCATATATATGTATGGAGTGGAGTTTGCAACTGAAAAGAAACTTTGTGTTCCCATCAAGAAAGGTGAAGGACGGCTTTCACACACACTTATCTCTCAGAACTGAGCATGTGGAGAGACGTTCGTTCATCTAGCACAAAGGAACGGGTTGCAGGAGAAACTTTTACTCTGGTTTCTCAGTCTGTTTCCTAGTGCCGGTTTGAAGTTCCTGCATTTTTCACTGTAAAACCAAGTTGGAGCTAGTACCTCCCCATATATATGTAAGGAGTGGAGTTTGCAACTGACAAGAAACTTTGTGTTCCCAAAAAGCTAGGTGAAGTCCGGCTTTCACACACACTTATCTCTCAGAACTGACCATGTGGAGAGACGTTCGTTCATCTAGCACAAAGTGAACGGGTTGCAGGAGAAATTTTTACTCTGGTTTCTCAGTCTGTTTCCTAGTGCCGGTTTGAAGTTCCTGCAGTTTTCACTGTAAAACCGAGTTGGAGCTAGTACCTCCCCATATATATGTAAGGAGTGGAGTTTGCAACTGAAAAGAAACTTTGTGTTCCCAACAAGCTAGGTGAAGGACGGCTTTCACACACAATTATCTCTCAGAACTGACCATGTGGAGAGACGTTCGTTCATCTAGCACAAAGGGAACGGGTTGCAGGAGAAACTTTTACTCTGGTTTCTCAGTCTGTTTCCTAGTGCCGGTTTGAAGTTCCTGCAGTTTTCACTGTAAAACCGAGTTGGAGCTAGTACCTCCCCATATATATGTAAGGATTGGAGTTTGCAACTGAAAAGAAACTTTGTGTTCCAAACAAGGTAGGTGAAGGACGGCTTTCACACACAATTATCTCTCAGAACTGACCATGTGGAGAGACTTTCGTTCATCTAGCACAAAGTGAACGGGTTGCAGGAGAAAATTTTACTCTGGTTTCTCAGTCTGTTTCCTAGTGCCGGTTTGAAGTTCCTGCAGTTTTCACTGTAAAACCGAGTTGGAGCTAGTCCCTCCCCATATATATGTAAGGAGTGGAGTTTGCAACTGAAAAGAAACTTTGTGTTCCCAACAAGCTAGGTGAAGGACGGCTTTCACACACAATTATCTCTCAGAACTGAGCATGTGGAGAGACGTTCGTTCATCTAGCACAAAGGGAACGGGTTGCAGGAGAAACTTGTACTCTGGTTTCTCAGTCTGTTTCCTAGTGCCGGTTTGAAGTTCCTGCAGTTTTCACTGTAAAACGGAGTTGGAGCTAGTACCTCCCCATATATATGTAAGGAGTGGAGTTTGCAACTGAAAAGAAACTTTGTGTTCCCAACAAGCTAAGTGAAGGACGGCTTTCACACACAATTATCTCTCAGAACTGACCATGTGGAGAGACGTTCGTTCATCTAGCACAAAGGGAACGGGTTGCAGGAGAAACTTTTACTCTGGTTTCTCAGTCTGTTTCCTAGTGCCGGTTTGAAGTTCCTGCAGTTTTCACTGTAAAACCGAGTTGGAGCTAGTCCCTCCCCATATATATGTATGGAGTGGAGTTTGCAACTGAAAAGAAACTTTGTGTTCCCATCAAGAAAGGTGAAGGACGGCTTTCACACACACTTATCTCTCAGAACTGAGCATGTGGAGAGACGTTCGTTCATCTAGCACAAAGGAACGGGTTGCAGGAGAAACTTTTACTCTGGTTTCTCAGTCTGTTTCCTAGTGCCGGTTTGAAGTTCCTGCATTTTTCACTGTAAAACCGAGTTGGAGCTAGTACCTCCCCATATATATGTAAGGAGTGGAGTTTGCAACTGACAAGAAACTTTGTGTTCCCAAAAAGCTAGGTGAAGTCCGGCTTTCACACACACTTATCTCTCAGAACTGACCATGTGGAGAGACGTTCGTTCATCTAGCACAAAGGGAACGGGTTGCAGGAGAAACTTTTACTCTGGTTTCTCAGTCTGTTTCCTAGTGCCGGTTTGAAGTTCCTGCAGTTTTCACTGTAAATCCGAGTTGGAGCTAGTACCTCCCCATATATATGTAAGGAGTGGAGTTTGCAACTGAAAAGAATCTTTGTGTTCCCAACAAGCTAGGTGAAGGACGGCTTTCACACACAATTATCTCTCAGAACTGACCATGTGGAGAGTGGTTCGTTCATCTAGCACAAAGGGAACGGGTTGCAGGAGAAACTTTTACTCTGGTTTCTCAGTCTGTTTCCTAGTGCCGGTTTGAAGTTCCTGCAGTTTTCACTGTAAAACCGAGTTGGAGCTTGTACCTCCCCATATATATGTAAGGAGTGGAGTTTGCAACTGAAAAGAAACTTTGTGTTCCCAACAAGCTAGGTGAAGGACGGCTTTCACACACAATTATCTCTCAGAACTGAGCATGTGGAGAGACGTTCGTTCATCTAGCACAAAGGGAACGGGTTGCAGGAGAAACTTTTACTCTGGTTTCTCAGTCTGTTTCCTAGTGCCGGTTTGAAGTTCCTGCAGTTTTCACTGTAAAACGGAGTTGGAGCTAGTACCTCCCCATATATATGTAAGGAGTGGAGTTTGCAACTGAAAAGAAACTTTGTGTTCCCAACAAGCTAGGTGAAGGACGGCTTTCACACACAATTATCTCTCAGAACTGACCATGTGGAGAGACGTTCGTTCATCTAGCACAAAGGGAACGGGTTGCAGGAGAAACTTTTACTCTGGTTTCTCAGTCTGTTTCCTAGTGCCGGTTTGAAGTTCCTGCAGTTTTCACTGTAAAACCGAGTTGGAGCTAGTCCCTCCCCATATATATGTATGGAGTGGAGTTTGCAACTGAAAAGAAACTTTGTGTTCCCATCAAGAAAGATGAAGGACGGCTTTCACACACACTTATCTCTCAGAACTGAGCATGTGGAGAGACGTTCGTTCATCTAGCACAAAGGAACGGGTTGCAGGAGAAACTTTTACTCTGGTTTCTCAGTCTGTTTCCTAGTGCCGGTTTGAAGTTCCTGCATTTTTCACTGTAAAACCGAGTTGGAGCTAGTACCTCCCCATATATATGTAAGGAGTGGAGTTTGCAACTGACAAGAAACTTTGTGTTCCCAAAAAGCTAGGTGAAGTCCGGCTTTCACACACACTTATCTCTCAGAACTGACCATGTGGAGAGACGTTCGTTCATCTAGCACAAAGGGAACGGGTTGCAGGAGAAACTTTTACTCTGGTTTCTCAGTCTGTTTCCTAGTGCCGGTTTGAAGTTCCTGCAGTTTTCACTGTAAAACCGAGTTGGAGCTAGTACCTCCCCATATATATGTAAGGAGTGGAGTTTGCAACTGAAAAGAAACTTTGTGTTCCCAACAAGCTAGGTGAAGGACGGCTTTCACACACAATTATCTCTCAGAACTGACCATGTGGAGAGACGTTCGTTCATCTAGCACAAAGGGAACGGGTTGCAGGAGAAACTTTTACTCTGGATTCTCAGTCTGTTTCCTAGTGCCGGTTTGAAGTTCCTGCAGTTTTCACTGTAAAACCGAGTTGGAGCTAGTACCTCCCCATATATATGTAAGGAGTGGAGTTTGCAACTGAAAAGAAACTTTGTGTTCCCAACAAGCTAGGTGAAGGACGGCTTTCACACACAATTATCTCTCAGAACTGACCATGTGGAGAGACGTTCATTCATCTAGCACAAAGGGAACGGGTTGCAGGAGAAACTTTTACTCTGGTTTCTCAGTCTGTTTCCTAGTGCCGGTTTGAAGTTCCTGCAGTTTTCACTGTAAAACCGAGTTGGAGCTAGTACCTCCCCATATATATGTATGGAGTGGAGTTTGCTACTGAAAATAAACTTTGTGTCCCCAACAAGCTAGGTGAAGGACGGCTTTCACACACACTTATCTCTCAGAACTGACCATGTGGAGAGTTGTTCGTTCATCTAGCACAAAGGGAACGGGTTGCAGGAGAAACTTTTACTCTGGTTTCTCAGTCTGTTTCCTAGTGCCGGTTTGAAGTTCCTGCAGTTTTCACTGTAAAACCGAGTTTGAGCTAGTCCCTCCCCATATATATGTATGGATTGGAGTTTGCAACTGACAAGAAACTTTGTTTTCCCAACAAGCTAGTTGAAAGACGGCTTTCACACACACTTATCTCTCAGAACTGAGCATGTGGAGAGACGTTCGTTCATCTAGCACAAAGGGAACGGGTTGCAGGAGAAACTTTTACTCTGGTTTCTCAGTCTGTTTCCTAGTGCCGGTTTGAAGTTCCTGCAGTTTTCACTGTAAAACCGAGTTGGAGCTAGTACCTCCCCATATATATATAAGGAGTGGAGTTTGCAACTGAAAAGAAACTTTGTGTTCCCAACAAGCTAGGTGAAGGACGGCTTTCACACACAATTATCTCTCAGAACTGACCATGTGGAGAGACGTTCGTTCATCTAGCACAAATGGAACGGGTTGCAGGAGAAACTTTTACTCTGGTTTCTCAGTCTGTTTCCTAGTGCCGTTTTGAAGTTCCTGCAGTTTTCACTGTAAAACCGAGTTGGAGCTAGTACCTCCCCATATATATATAAGGAGTGGAGTTTGCAACAGAAAAGAAACTTTGTGTTCCCAACAAGCTAGGTGAAGGACGGCTTTCACACACAATTATCTCTCAGAACTGACCATGTGGAGAGACGTTCGTTCATCTAGCACAAAGGGAACGGGTTGCAGGAGAAACTTTTACTCTGGTTTCTCAGTCTGTTTCCTAGTGCCGGTTTGAAGTTCCTGCAGTTTTCACTGTAAAACCGAGTTGGAGCTAGTACCTCCCCATATATATGTAAGGATTGGAGTTTGCAACTGAAAAGAAACTATGTGTTCCCAACAAGCTAGGTGAAGGACGGCTTTCACACACAATTATCTCTCAGAACTGACCATGTGGAGAGACGTTCGTTCATCTAGCACAAAGGGAACGGGTTGCAGGAGAAACTTTTACTCTGGTTTCTCAGTCTGTTTCCTAGTGCCGGTTTGAAGTTCCTGCAGTTTTCACTGTAAATCCGACTTGGAGCTTGTACCTCCCCATATATATGTAAGGAGTGGAGTTTGCAACTGAAAAGAATCTTTGTGTTCCCAACAAGCTAGGTGAAGGACGGCTTTCACACACAATTATCTCTCATGACTGAGCATGTTGAGAGACATTCGTTCATCTAGCACAAAGGGAACGGGTTGCAGGAGAAACTATTACTCTGGTTTCTCAGTCTGTTTCCTAGTGCCGGTTTGAAGTTCCTGCAGTTTTCACTGTAAAACCGAGTTTGAGCTAGTACCTTCCCATATATATGTAAGGAGTGGAGTTTGCAACTGAAAAGAAACTTTGTGTTCCCAACAAGCTAGGTGAAGGACGGCTCTCACACACAATTATCTCTCAGAACTGACCATGTGGAGAGACGTTCGTTCATCTAGCACAAAGGGAACGGGTTGCAGGAGAAACTATTACTCTGGTTTCTCAGTCTGTTTCCTAGTGCCGGTTTGAAGATCCTGCAGTTTTCACTGTAAAATCGAGTTGGAGCTAGTACCTCCCCATATATATGTAAGGAGTGGAGTTTGCAACTGAAAAGAAACTTTGTGTTCCCAACAAGCTAGGTGAAGGACGGCTTTCACACACAATTATCTCTCAGAACTGAGCATGTGGAGAGACGTTCGTTCATCTAGCACAAAGGGAACGGGTTGCAGGAGAAACTTTTACTCTGGTTTCTCAGTCTGTTTCCTAGTGCCGGTTTGAAGTTCCTGCAGTTTTCACAGTAAAACAGAGTTGGAGCTAGTCCCTCCCCATATATATGTATGGAGTGGAGTTTGCAACTGAAAAGAAACTTTGTGTTCCTAACAAGCAAGGTGAAGGACGGCTTTCACACACAATTATCTCTCAGAACTCAGCATGTGGAGTGTCGTTCGTTCATCTAGAACAAAGGGAACGGGTTGCAGGGGAAACTTTTACTCTGGTTTCTCAGTCTGTTTCCTAGTGCCGGTTTGAAGTTCCTGCAGTTTTCACTGTAAAACCGAGTTGGAGCTAGTCCCTCCCCATATATATGTATGGAGTGGAGTTTGCAAATGACAAGAAACTTTGTGTTCCCAACAAGCTAGGTGAAGGACGGCTTTCACACACACTTATCTCTCAGAACTGAGCATGTGGAGAGACGTTCGTTCATCTAGCACAAAGGGAACGGGTTGCAGGAGAAACTTTTACTCTGGTTTCTCAGTCTGTTTCCTAGTGCCGGTTTGAAGTTCCTGCAGTTTTCACTTTAAAACCGAGTTGGAGCAAGTACCTCCCCATATATATGTAAGGAGTGGAGTTTGCAACTGAAAAGAAACTTTGTGTTCCCAACAAGCAAGGTGAAGGACGGCTTTCACACACAATTATCTCTCAGAACTGACCATGTGGAGAGACGTTCGTTCATCTAGCACAAAGGGAACGGGTTGCAGGAGAAACTTTTACTCTGGTTTCTCAGTCTGTTTCCTAGTGCCGGTTTGAAGTTCCTGCAGTTTTCACTGTAAATCCGAGTTGGAGCTAGTACCTCCCCATATATATGTAAGGAGTGGAGTTTGCAACTGAAAAGAATCTTTGTGTTCCCAACAAGCTAGGTGAAGGACGGCTTTCACACACAATTATCTCTCAGAACTGAGCATGTGGAGAGACATTCGTTCATCTAGCACAAAGGGAACGGGTTGCAGGAGAAACTTTTACTCTGGTTTCTCAGTCTGTTTCCTAGTGCCGGTTTGAAGTTCCTGCAGTTTTCACTGTAAAACCGAGTTTGAGCTAGTACCTCCCCATATATATGTAAGGAGTGGAGTTTGCAACTGAAAAGAAACTTTGTATTCCCAACAAGCTAGGTGAAGGACGGCTTTCACACACAATTGTCTCTCAGAACTGACCATGTGGAGAGACGTTCGTTCATCTAGCAAAAAGGGAACGGGTTGCAGGAGAAACTTTTACTCTGGTTTCTCAGTCTGTTTCCTAGTGCCGGATTGAAGATCCTGCAGTTTTCACTGTAAAACCGAGTTGGAGCTAGTACCTCCCCATATATATGTAAGGAGTGGAGTTTGCAACTGAAAAGAAACTTTGTGTTCCCAACAAGCTAGGTGAAGGACGGCTTTCACACACAATTATCTCTCAGAACTGACCATGTGGAGAGACGTTCGTTCATCTAGCACAAAGGGAACGGGTTGCAGGAGAAACTTTTACTCTGGTTTTTCAGTCTGTTTCCTAGTGCCGGTTTGAAGTTCCTGCAGTTTTCACTGTAAAACCGAGTTGGAGCTACTACCTCCCCATATATAAGTATGGAGTGGAGTTTGCAACTGACAAGAAACTTTGTGTTCCCAACAAGCTAGGTGAAGGACGGCTTTCACACACACTTATATCTCAGAACTGAGCATGTGGAGAGACGTTCGTTCATCTAGCACAAAGGGAACGGTTTGCAGGAGAAACTTTTACTCTGGTTTCTCAGTCTGTTTCCTAGTGCCGGTTTGAAGTTCCTGCAGTTTTCACTGTAAAACCGAGTTGGAGCTCGTACCTCCCCATATATATGTAAGGAGTGGAGTTTGCAACTGAAAAGAATCTTTGTGTTCCCAACAAGCTAGGTGAAGGACGGCTCTCACACACAATTATCTCTCAGAACTGACCATGTGGAGAGACGTTCGTTCATCTAGCACAAAGGGAACGGGTTGCAGGAGAAACTATTACTCTGGTTTCTCAGTCTGTTTCCTAGTGCCGGTTTGAAGATCCTGCAGTTTTCACTGTAAAATCGAGTTGGAGCTAGTACCTCCCCATATATATGTAAGGAGTGGAGTTTGCAACTGAAAAGAAACTTTGTGTTCCCAACAAGCTAGGTGAAGGACGGCTTTCACACACAATTATCTCTCAGAACTGAGCATGTGGAGAGACGTTCGTTCATCTAGCACAAAGGGAACGGGTTGCAGGAGAAACTTTTACTCTGGTTTCTCAGTCTGTTTCCTAGTGCCGGTTTGAAGTTCCTGCAGTTTTCACAGTAAAACAGATTTGGAGCTAGTCCCTCCCCATATATATGTATGGAGTGGAGTTTGCAACTGAAAAGAAACTTTGTGTTCCTAACAAGCAAGGTGAAGGACGGCTTTCACACACAATTATCTCTCAGAACTCAGCATGTGGACTGTCGTTCGTTCATCTAGAACAAAGGGAACGGGTTGCAGGAGAAACTTTTACTCTGGTTTCTCAGTCTGTTTCCTAGTGCCGGTTTGAAGTTCCTGCAGTTTTCACTGTAAAACCGAGTTGGAGCTAGTCCCTCCCCATATATATGTATGGAGTGGAGTTTGCAAATGACAAGAAACTTTGTGTTCCCAACAAGCTAGGTGAAGGACGGCTTTCACACACACTTATCTCTCAGAACTGAGCATGTGGAGAGACGTTCGTTCATCTAGCACAAAGGGAACGGGTTGCAGGAGAAACTTTTACTCTGGTTTCTCAGTCTGTTTCCTAGTGCCGGTTTGAAGTTCCTGCAGTTTTCACTTTAAAACCGAGTTGGAGCAAGTACCTCCCCATATATATGTAAGGAGTGGAGTTTGCAACTGAAAAGAAACTTTGTGTTCCCAACAAGCAAGGTGAAGGACGGCTTTCACACACAATTATCTCTCAGAACTGACCATGTGGAGAGACGTTCGTTCATCTAGCACAAAGGGAACGGGTTGCAGGAGAAACTTTTACTCTGGTTTTTCAGTCTGTTTCCTAGTGCCGGTTTGAAGTTCCTGCAGTTTTCACTGTAAATCCGAGTTGGAGCTAGTACCTCCCCATATATATGTAAGGAGTGGAGTTTGCAACTGAAAAGAATCTTTGTGTTCCCAACAAGCTAGGTGAAGGACGGCTTTCACACACAATTATCTCTCAGAACTGAGCATGTGGAGAGACATTCGTTCATCTAGCACAAAGGGAACTGGTTGCAGGAGAAACTTTTACTCTGGTTTCTCAGTCTGTTTCCTAGTGCCGGTTTGAAGTTCCTGCAGTTTTCACTGTAAAACCGAGATTGAGCTAGTACCTCCCCATATATATGTAAGGAGTGGAGTTTGCAACTGAAAAGAAACTTTGTATTCCCAACAAGCTAGGTGAAGGACGGCTTTCACACACAATTATCTCTCAGAACTGACCATGTGGAGAGACGTTCGTTCATCTAGCACAAAGGGAACGGGTTGCAGGAGAAACTTTTACTCTGGTTTCTCAGTCTGTTTCCTAGTGCCGGATTGAGGATCCTGCAGTTTTCACTGTAAAACCGAGTTGGAGCTAGTACCTCCCCATATATATGTAAGGAGTGGAGTTTGCAACTGAAAAGAAACTTTGTGTTCCCAACAAGCTAGGTGAAGGACGGCTTTCACACACAATTATCTCTCAGAACTGACCATGTGGAGAGACGTTCGTTCATCTAGCACAAAGGGAACGGGTTGCAGGAGAAACTTTTACTCTGTTTTTTCAGTCTGTTTCCTAGTGCCGGTTTGAAGTTCCTGCAGTTTTCACTGTAAAACCGAGTTGGAGCTACTACCTCCCCATATATAAGTATGGAGTGGAGTTTGCAACTGACAAGAAACTTTGTGTTCCCAACAAGCTAGGTGAAGGACGGCTTTCACACACACTTATATCTCAGAACTGAGCATGTGGAGAGACGTTCGTTCATCTAGCACAAAGGGAACGGTTTGCAGGAGAAACTTTTACTCTGGTTTCTCAGTCTGTTTCCTAGTGCCGGTTTGAAGTTCCTGCAGTTTTCACTGTAAAACCGAGTTGGAGCTCGTACCTCCCCATATATATGTAAGGAGTGGAGTTTGCAACTGAAAAGAATCTTTGTGTTCCCAACAAGCTAGGTGAAGGACGGCTTTCACACACAATTTTCTCTCAGAACTGACCATGTGGAGAGACGTTCGTTCATCTAGCACAAAGGGAACGGGTTGCAGGAGAAACTTTTACTCTGGTTTTTCAGTCTGTTTCCTAGTGCCGGTTTGAAGTTCCTGCAGTTTTCACTGTAAAACCGAATTTGAGCTCGTACCTCCCCATATATATGTAAGGAGTGGAGTTTGCAACTGAAAAGAAACTTTGTGTTCCCAACAAGCTAGGTGAAGGACGGCTTTCACACACAATTATCTCTCAGAACTGACCATGTGGAGAGACGTTCGTTCATCTAGCACAAAGGGAACGGGTTGCAGGAGAAACTTTTACTCTGGTTTCTCAGTCTGTTTCCTAGTGCCGGTTTGAAGTTCCTGCAGTTTTCACTGTAAAACCGAGTTGGAGCTTGTACCTCCCCATATATATGTATGGAGTGGAGTTTGCTACTGAAAAGAAACTTTGTGTCCCCAACAAGCTAGGTGAAGGACGGCTTTCACACACACTTATCTCTCAGAACTGACCATGTGGAGAGTCGTTCGTTCATCTAGCACAAAGGGAACGGGTTGCAGGAGAAACTTTTACTCTGGTTTCTCAGTCTGTTTCCTAGTGCCGGTTTGAAGTTCCTGCAGTTTTCACTGTAAAACCGAGTTGGAGCTAGTACCTCCCCATATATATGTAAGGAGTGGAGTTTGCAACTTAAAAGAAACTTAGTGTTCCCAACAAGCTAGGTGAAGGACGGCTTTCACACAGAATTATCTCTCAGAACTGACCATGTGGAGAGACGTTCGTTCATCTAGCACAAAGGGAACGGGTTGCAGGAGAAAGTTTTACTCTGGTTTCTCAGTCTGTTTCGTAGTGCCGGTTTGAAGATCCTGCAGTTTTCACTGTAATACCGAGTTGGAGCTAGTACCTCCCCATATATATATATGGAGTGGTGTTTGCAACTGAAAAGAAACTTTGTGTTCCCAACAAGCTAGGTGAAGGACGGCTTTCACACACACTTATCTCTCAGAACTGACCATGTGGAGAGACGTTCGTTCATCTAGCACAAAGTGAACGGGTTGCAGGAGAAACTTTTACTCTGGTTTCTCAGTCTGTTTCCTAGTGCCGGTTTGAAGTTCCTGCAGTTTTCACTGTAAAACCGAGTTGGAGCTAGTACCTCCCCATATATATGTAAGGAGTGGAGTTTGCAACTGAAAAGAAACTTTGTGTTCCCAACAAGCTAGGTGAAGGACGGCTTTCACACACAATTATCTCTCAGAACTGACCATGTGGAGAGACGTTCGTTCATCTAGCACAAAGGGAACGGGTTGCAGGAGAAACTTTTACTCTGGTTTCTCAGTCTGTTTCCTAGTGCCGGTTTGAAGTTCCTGCAGTTTTCACTGTAAAACCGAGTTGGAGCTAGTACCTCCCCATATATATGTAAGGAGTGGAGTTTGCAACTGAAAAGAAACTTTGTGTTCCTAACAAGCAAGGTGAAGGACGGTTTCACACACACTTATCTCTCAGAACTGAGCATGTGGAGTGTCGTTCGTTCATCTAGCACAAAGGGAACGGGTTGCAGAGGAAACTATTTCTCTGGTTTCTCAGTCTGTTTCCTAGTGCCGGTTTGAAGTTCCTGCAGTTTTCACTGTAAAACCGAGTTGGAGCTAGTCCCTCCCCATATATATGTATGGATTGGAGTTTGCAACTGACAAGAAACTTTGTGTTCCCAACAAGCTAGGTGAAGGACGGCTTTCACACACAATTATCTCTCAGAACTGAGCATGTGGAGAGACGTTCGTTCATCTAGCACAAAGGGAACGGGTTGCAGGAGAAACTTTTACTCTGGTTTCTCAGTCTGTTTCCTAGTGCCGGTTTGAAGTTCCTGCAGTTTTCACTGTAAAACCGTGTTGGAGCTAGTACCTCCCCATATATATGTAAGGAGTGGAGTTTGCAACTGAAAAGAAACTTTGTGTTCCCAACAAGCTAGGTGAAGGACGGCTTTCACACACAATTATCTCTCAGAACTGACCATGTGGAGAGACGTTCGTTCATCTAGCACAAAGGGAACGGATTGCAGGAGAAACATTTACTCAGGTTTCTCAGTCTGTTTCCTAGTGCCGGTTTGAAGTTCCTGCAGTTTTCACTGTAAAACCGAGTTGGAGCTAGTACCTCCCCATATATATGTAAGGAGTGGAGTTTGCAAATGAAAAGAAACTTTGTGTTCCCAACAAGCTAGGTGAAGGACGGCTTTCACACACAATTATCTCTCAGAACTGACCATGTGGAGAGACGTTCGTTCATCTAGCACAAAGGGAACGGGTTGCAGGAGAAACTTTTACTCTGGTTTCTCAGTCTGTTTCCTAGTGCCGGTTTGAAGTTCCTGCAGTTTTCACTGTAAAACCGAGTTGGACCTAGTACCTCCCCATATATATGTATGGAGTGGAGTTTGCTACTGAAAAGAAACTTTGTGTCCCCAACAAGCTAGGTGAAGGACGGCTTTCACACACAGTTATCTCTCAGAACTGACCATGTGGAGAGTCGTTCGTTCATCTAGCACAAAGGGAACGGGTTGCAGGAGAAACTTTTACTCTGGCTTCTCAGTCTGTTTCCTAGTGCCGGTTTGAAGTTCCTGCAGTTTTCAATGTAAAACCGAGTTGGAGCTTGTACCTCCCCATATATATGTATGGAGTGGAGTTTGCAACTGAGAAGAAACTTTGTGTTCCCAACAAGCTAGGTGAAGGACGGCTTTCACACACACTTATCTCTCAGAACTGAGCATGTGGAGAGACGTTCGTTCATCTAGCACAAAGGGAACGGGTTGCAGGAGAAACTTTTACTCTGGTTTCTCAGTCTGTTTCCTAGTGCCGGTTTGAAGTTCCTGCAGTTTTCACTGTAAAACCGAGTTGGAGCTAGAACCTCCCCATATATATGTAAGGAGTGGAGTTTGCAACTGAAAAGAAACTTTGTGTTAGCAACAAGCTAGGTGAAGGACGGCTTTCACACACAATTATCTCTCAGAACTGACCATGTGGAGAGACGTTCGTTCATCTAGCACAAAGGGAACGGGTTGCAGGAGAAACTTTTACTCTGGTATCTCAGTCTGTTTCCTAGTGCCGGTTTGAAGTTCCTGCAGTTTTCACTTTAAAACCAAGTTGGAGCTAGTACCTCCCCATATATATGTATGGAGTGGAGTTTGCTACTGAAAAGAAACTTTGTGTCCCCAACAAGCTAGGTGAAGGACGGCATTCACACACACTTATCTCTCAGAACTGAGCATGTGGAGAGTCTTTCGTTCATCTAGCACAAAGGGAACGGGTTGCAGGAGAAACATTTACTCTGGTTTCTCAGTCTGTTTCCTAGTGCCGGTTTGAAGTTCCTGCAGTTTTCAATGTAAAACCGTGTTGGAGCTAGTACCTCCCCATATATATGTAAGGAGTGGAGTTTGCAACTGGAAAGAAACTTTGTGTTCCCAACAAGCTAGGTGAAGGACGGCTTTCAGAGACAATTATCTCTCAGAACTGAGAATGTGGAGAGACGTTCGTTCATCTAGCACAAAGGGAACGGGTTGCAGGAGAAACATTTACTCTGGTTTCTCAGTCTGTTTCCTAGTGCCGGTTTGAAGTTCCTGCAGTTTTCACTGTAAAACAGAGTTTGAGCTAGTACCTCCCCATATATATTTAAGGAGTGGAGTTTGCAACTGAAAAGAAACTTTGTTTTCCCAAAAAGCTAGGTGAAGGACGGCTTTCACACACAGTTATCTCTCAGAACTGACCATGTGGAGAGACGTTCGTTCATCTAGCACAAAGGGAACGGTTTGCAGGAGAAACTTTTACTCTGGTTTCTCAGTCTGTTTCCTAGAGCCGGTTTGAAGTTCCTGCAGTTTTCACTGTAAAACCGAGTTGGAGCTTGTCCCTCCCCATATATATATATGGAGTGGAGTTTGCAACTGAAAAGAAACTTTGTGTCCCCAACAAGCTAGGTGAAGGACGGCATTCACACACACATATCTCTCAGAACTGAGCATGTGGAGAGACTTTCGTTCATCTAGCACAAAGGGAACGGGTTGCAGGAGAAACTTTTACTCTGGTTTCTCAGTCTGTTTCCTAGAGCCGGTTTGAAGTTCCTGCAGTTTTCACTGTAAAACCGATTTGGAGCTAGTACCGCCCCATATATATGTATGGAGTGGAGTTTGCAACTGAAAAGAAACTTTGTGTTCCCAACAAGCTAGTTGAAGGACGGCTTTCACACACAATTATCTCTCAGAACTGAGCATGTGGAGAGACGTTCGTTCATCTAGCACAAAGGGAACGGGTTGCAGGGGAAACATTTACTCTGGTTTCTCAGTCTGTTTCCTAGTGCCGGTTTGAAGTTCCTGCAGTTTTCACTGTAAAACCGAGTTGGAGCTAGTACCTCCCCATATATATGTATGGATTGGTGTTTGCTACTGACAAGAAACTTTGTGTTCCCAACAAGCTAGGTGAAGGACGGCTTTCACACACAATTATCTCTCAGAACTGACCATGTGGAGAGACGTTCGTTCATCTAGCACAAAGGGAACGGGTTGCAGGAGAAACTTTTACTCTGGTTTCTCTGTCTGTTTCCTAGTGCCTGTTTGAAGTTCCTGCAGTTTTCACTGTAAAACCGATTTGGAGCTAGTACCGCCCCATATATATGTATGGAGTGGAGTTTGCAACTGAAAAGAAACTTTGTGTTCCCAACAAGCTAGTTGAAGGACGGCTTTCACACACAATTATCTCTCAGAACTGACCATGTGGAGAGACGTTCGTTCATCTAGCACAAAGGGAACGGGTTGCAGGAGAAACTTTTACTCTGATTTCTCAGTCTGTTTCCTAGTGCCGGTTTGAAGTTCCTGCAGTTTTCACTGTAAAACCGAGTTGGTGCTTGTCCCTCCCCATATATATGTAAGGAGTGGAGTTTTCAACTGAAAAGAAACTTTGTGTTCCCAACAAGATAGGTGAAGGACGGCTTTCACAAACAATTATCTCTCAGAACTGACCATGTGGAGAGACGTTCGTTCATCTAGCACAAAGGGAACGGGTTGCAGGAGAAACTTTTACTCTGGTTTCTCAGTCTGTTTCCTAGTGCCGGTTTGAAGTTCCTGCAGTTTTCACTGTAAAACCGATTTGGAGCTAGTACCTCCCCATATATATTTATGGAGTGGAGTTTGCTTCTGAAAAGAAACTTTGTGTCCAAACAAGCTAGGTGAAAGACGGCTTTCACACACACTTATCTCTCAGAACTGACCATGTGGAGAGTCGTTCGTTCATCTAGCACAAAGGAACGGGTTGCAGGAGAAACTTATACTCTGGTTTCTCAGTCTGTTTCCTAGTGCCGGTTTGAAGTTCCTGCAGTTTTCACTGTAAAACCGAGTTGGAGCTAGTACCTCCCCATATATATGTAAGCAGTGGAGTTTGCAACTGAAAAGAAACTTTGTGTTCCCAACAAGCTAGATGAAGGACGGCTTTCACACACAATTATCTCTCAGAACTGACCATTTGGAGAGACGTTCGTTCATCTAGCATAAAGGGAACGTGTTGCAGGAGAAACTTTTACTCTGGTTTCTCAGTCTGTTTCCTAGTGCCAGTTTGAAGTTCCTGCAGTTTTCACTGTAAAACCGAGTTGGAGCTAGTACCTCCCCATATATATATAAGGAGTGGAATTTGCAACTGAAAAGAAACTTTGTGTTCCCAACAAGCTAGGTGAAGGACGGCTTTCACACACAATTATCTCTCAGAACTGAGCATGTGGAGAGACGTTCGTTCATCTAGCACAAAGTGAACGGGTTGCAGGAGAAACTTTTACTCTGGTTTCTCAGTCTGTTTCCTAGTGCCGGTTTGAAGTTCCTGCAGTTTTCACTGTAAAACCGAGTTGGAGCTAGTACCTCCCCATATATATATATGGAGTGGAGTTTGCAACTGAAAAGAAACTTTGTGTTCCCAACAAGCTAGGTGAAGGACGGCTTTCAGAGACAATTATCTCTCAGAACTGAGCATGTGGAGAGACGTTCGTTCATCTAGCACAAAGGGAACGGGTTGCAGGAGAAACTTTTACTCTGGTTTCTCTGTCTGTTTCATAGTGCCGGTTTGAAGTTCCTGCAGTTTTCACTGTAAAACCGAGTTGGAGCTAGTACCTCCCCATATATATGTATGGAGTGGATTTTGCAACTGAAAAGAAACTTTGTGTTCCCAACAAGCTAGGTGAAGGACGGCTTTCACACACAATTATCTCTCAGAACTGACCATGTGGAGAGACGTTCGTTCATCTAGCACAAAGGGAACGGGGTGCAGGAGAAACATTTACTCTGGTTTCTCAGTCTGTTTCCTAGTGCCGGTTTGAAGTTCCTGCAGTTTTCACTGTAAAACCGAGTTTGAGCTAGTACCTCCCCATATATATTTAAGGAGTGGAGTTTGCAACTGAAAAGAAACTTTGTTTTCCCAAAAAGCTAGGTGAAGGACGGCTTTCACACACAGTTATCTCTCAGAAATGACCATGTGGAGAGACGTTCGTTCATCTAGCACAAAGGGAACGGTTTGCAGGAGAAACATTTACTCTGGTTTCTCAGTCTGTTTCCTAGTGCCGGTTTGAAGTTCCTGCAGTTTTCACTGTAAAACCGAGTTGGAGCTAGTACCTCCCCATATATATGTAAGGAGTGGAGTTTGCAACTGAAAAGAAACTTTGCGTTCCCAACAAGCTAGGTGAAGGACGGCTTTCACACACAATTATCTCTCAGAACTGACCATGTGGAGAGACGTTCGTTCATCTAGCACAAAGGGAACGGGTTGCAGGAGAAACTTTTACTCTGGTTTCTCAGGCTGTTTCCTAGTGCCGGTTTGAAGTTCCTGCAGTTTTCACTGTAAAACCGAGTTGGAGCTAGTCCCTCCCCATATATATGTATGGATTTGAATTTGCAACTGACAAGAAACTTTGTGTTCCCAACAAGCTAGGTGAAGGACGGCTTTCACACACAATTATCTCTCAGAACTGAGCATGTGGAGAGACGTTCGTTTATCTAGCACAAAGGGAACGGGTTGCAGGAGAAACTTTTACTCTGGTTTCTCAGTCTGTTTCCTAGTGCCGTTTTGAAGTTCCTGCAGTTTTCACTGTAAAACCGAGTTGGAGCTAGTCCCTCCCCTTATATATGTATGGATTGGAGTTTGCAACTGACAAGAAACTTTGTGTTCCCAACAAGCTAGGTGAAGGACGGGTTTCACACACACTTATCTCTCAGAACTGAGCATGTGGAGAGACGTTCGTTCATCTAGCACAAACGGAACGGGTTGCAGGAGACTTTTACTCTGGTTTCTCAGTCTGTTTCCTAGTGCCGGTTTGAAGTTCCTGCAGTTTTCACTGTAAAACCGAGTTGGAGCTAGTACCTCCCCATATATATGTATGGATTGGAGTTTGCAACTGACAAGAAACTTTGTGTTCCCAACAAGCTAGGTGAAGGACGGCTTTCACACACAATTATCTCTCAGAACTGACCATGTGGAGAGACGTTCGTTCATCTAGCACAAAGGGAACGGGTTGCAGGAGAAACTTTTACTCTGGTTTCTCTGTCTGTTTCCTAGTGCCGGTTTGAAGTTCCTGCAGTTTTCACTGTAAAACCGAGTTGGAGCTAGTACCTCCCCATATATATGTATGGAGTGGAGTTTGCAACTGAAAAGAAACTTTGTGTTCCCAACAAGCTAGGTGAAGGACGGCTTTCACACACAATTATCTCTCAGAACTGACCATGTGGAGAGACGTTCGTTCATCTAGCACAAAGGGAACGGGTTGCAGGAGAAACTTTTACTCTGGTTCTCAGTCTGTTTCCTAGAGCCGGTTTGAAGTTCCAGCAGTTTTCACTGTAAAACCGAGTTGGAGCTTGTACCTCCCCATATATATGTAAGGAGTGGAGTTTGCAACTGAAAAGAAACTTTGTGTTCCCAACAAGCTAGGTGAAGGACGGCTTTCACAAACAATTATCTCTCAGAACTGACCATGTGGAGAGACGTTCGTTCATCTAGCACAAAGGGAACGGTTTGCAGGAGAAACTTTTACTCTGGTTTCTCAGTCTGTTTCCTAGTGCCGGTTTGAACTTCCTGCAGTTTTCACTGTAAAACCGAGTTGGAGCTAGTACCTCCCCATATATATGTATGGAGTGGAGTTTGCAACTGAAAAGAAACTTTGTGTTCCCAACAAGCAAGGTGAAGGACGGCTTTCACACACAATTATCTCTCAGAACTGACCATGTGGAGAGACGTTCGTTCATCTAGCACAAAGGGAACGGGTTGCAGGAGAAACTTTTACTCTGGTTTCTCAGTCTGTTTCCTAGTGCCGGTTTGAAGTTCCTGCAGTTTTCACTGTAAAACCGAGTTGGAGCTAGTACCTCCCCATATATATGTAAGGAGTGGAGTTTGCAACTGAAAAGAAACTTTGTGTTCCCAACAAGCTAGGTGAAGGACGGCTTTCACACACAATTATCTCTCAGAACTGAGCATGTGGAGAGACGTTCGTTCATCTAGCACAAAGGGAACGGGTTGCAGGAGAAACATTTACTCTGGTTTCTCAGTCTGTTTCCTAGTGCCGGTTTGAAGTTCCTGCAGTTTTCACTGTAAAACCGAGTTTGAGCTAGTACCTCCCCATATATATTTAAGGAGTGGAGTTTGCAACTGAAAAGAAACTTTGTTTTCCCAAAAAGCTAGGTGAAGGACGGCTTTCACACACAGTTATCTCTCAGAACTGACCATGTGGAGAGACGTTCGTTCATCTAGCACAAAGGGAACGGTTTGCAGGAGAAACTTTTACTCTGGTTTCTCAGTCTGTTTCCTAGTGCCTGTTTGAATTTCCTGCAGTTTTCACTGTAAAACCGTGTTGGAGCGAGTACCTCCCCATATATATGTATGGATTGGAGTTTGCAACTGACAAGAAACTTTGTGTTCCCAACAAGCTAGGTGAAGGACGGCTTTCACACACACTTATCTCTCAGAACTGAGCATGTGGAGAGACGTTCGTTCATCTAGCACAAAGGGAACGGGTTGCAGGAGAAACTTTTACTCTGGTTTCTCAGTCTGTTTCCTAGTGCCGGTTTGAAGTTCCTGCTGTTTTCACTGTAAAACCGATTTGGAGCTAGTCCCTACAAATATATATGTATGGAGAGGAGTTTGCAACTGAAAAGAAACTTTGTCTTCCCAACAAGCTAGGTGAAGGACGGCTTTCACACACACTTATCTCTCAGAACTGAGCATGTGGAGAGATGTTCGTTCATCTAGCACAAATGGAACTGGATGCAGGAGTAACTTTTACTCTGGTTTCTCAGTCTGTTTCCTAGTGCCGTTTTGAAGTTCCTGCAGTTTTCACTGTAAAACCGAGTTGGAGCTAATCCCTCCCCATATATATGTAAGGAGTGGAGTTTGCAACTGAAAAGAAACTTTGTGTTCCCAACAAGCTAGTTGAAGGACGGCTTTCACACACACTAATCTCTCAGATCTGAGCATGTGGAGAGACGTTCGTTCATCTAGCACAAAGGGAACGGGTTGCAGGAGGAACTTTTACTCTGGTTTCTCAGTCTGTTTCCTAGTGCCGGTTTGAAGTTCCTGCAGTTTTCACTGTAAAATCGAGTTGGAGCTAGTACCTCCCCATATATATATATGGAGTGGAGTTTGCAACTGAAAAGAAACTTTGTGTTCCCAACAAGCTAGGTGAAGGACGGCTTTCACAGACAATTATCTCTCAGAACTGAGCATGTGGAGAGACGTTCGTTCATCTAGCACAAAGGGAACGGGTTGCAGGAGACATTTACTCTGGTTTCTCAGTCTGTTTCCTAGTGCCGGTTTGAAGTTCCTGCAGTTTTCACTGTAAAACCGAGTTGGAGCTAGTACCTCCCCATATATATGTATGGATTGGAGTTTGCAACTGACAAGAAACTTTGTGTTGCCAACAAGCTAGGTGAAGGACGGCTCTCACACACAATTATCTCTCAGAACTGACCATGTGGAGAGACGTTCGTTCATCTAGCACAAAGGGAACGGGTTGCAGGAGAAACTTTTACTCTGGTTTCTCTGTCTGTTTCCTAGTGCCGGTTTGAAGTTCCTGCAGTTTTCACTGTAAAACCGAGTTGGAGCTAGTACCTCCCCATATATATGTATTGAGTGGAGTTTGCAACTGAAAAGAAACTTTGTGTTCCCAACAAGCTAGGTGAAGGACGGCTTTCACACACAATTATCTCTCAGAACTGACCATGTGGAGAGACGTTCGTTCATCTAGCACAAAGGGAACGGGTTGCAGGAGAAACTTTTACTCTGGTTTCTCAGTCTGTTTCCTAGTGCCGGTTTGAAGTTCCTGCAGTTTTCACTGTAAAATCGAGTTGGAGCTAGTACCTCCCCATATATATATATGGAGTGGAGTTTGCAACTGAAAAGAAACTTTGTGTTCCCAACAAGATAGGTGAAGGACGGCTTTCACAGACAATTATCTCTCAGAACTGAGCATGTGGAGAGACGTTCGTTCATCTAGCACAAAGGGAACGGGTTGCAGGAGACATTTACTCTGGTTTCTCAGTCTGTTTCCTAGTGCCGGTTTGAAGTTCCTGCAGTTTTCACTGTAAAACCGAGTTGGAGCTAGTACCTCCCCATATATATGTATGGATTGGAGTTTGCAACTGACAAGAAACTATGTGTTGCCAACAAGCTAGGTGAAGGACGGCTCTCACACACAATTATCTCTCAGAACTGACCATGTGGAGAGACGTTCGTTCATCTAGCACAAAGGGAACGGGTTGCAGGAGAAACTTTTACTCTGGTTTCTCTGTCTGTTTCCTAGTGCCGGTTTGAAGTTCCTGCAGTTTTCACTGTAAAACCGAGTTGGAGCTAGTACCTCCCCATATATATGTAAGGAGTGGAGTTTGCAACTGAAAAGAAACTTTGTGTTCCCAACAAGCTAGGTGAAGGACGGCTTTCACACACAATTATCTCTCAGAACTGACCATGTGGAGAGACGTTCGTTCATCTAGCACAAAGGGAACGGGTTGCAGGAGAAACTTTTACTCTGGTTTCTCAGTCTGTTTCCTAGTGCCGGTTTGAAGTTCCTGCAGTTTTCACTGTAAAATCGAGTTGGAGCTAGTACCTCCCCATATATATATATGGAGTGGAGTTTGCAACTGAAAAGAAACTTTGTGTTCCCAACAAGCTAGGTGAAGGACGGCTTTCACAGACAATTATCTCTCAGAACTGAGCATGTGGAGAGACGTTCGTTCATCTAGCACAAAGGGAACGGGTTGCAGGAGACATTTACTCTGGTTTCTCAGTCTGTTTCCTAGTGCCGGTTTGAAGTTCCTGCAGTTTTCACTGTAAAACCGTGTTGGAGCTAGTACCTCCAAATATATATGTAAGGAGTGGAGTTTGCAACTGAAAAGAAACTTTGCGTTCCCAACAAGCTAGGTGAAGGACGGCTTTCACACACACTTATCTCTCAGAACCGACCATGTGGAGAGACGTTCGTTCATCTAGCACAAAGGGAACGGGTTGCAGGAGAAACTTTTACTCTGGTTTCTCAGGCTGTTTCCTAGTGCCGGTTTGAAGTTCCTGCAGTTTTCACTGTAAAACCGAGTTGGAGCTAGTCCCTCCCCATATATATGTATGGATTAGAGTTTGCAACTGACAAGAAAATTTGTGTTCCCAACAAGCTAGGTAAAGGACGGCTTTCACACACACTTATCTCTCAGAACTGAGCATGTGGAGAGACGTTCGTTCATCTAGCACAAAGGGAACGGGTTGCAGGAGAAACTTTTACTCTGGTTTCTCAGTCTGTTTCCTAGTGCCGGTTTGAAGTTCCTGCTGTTTTCACTGTAAAACCGATTTGGAGCTAGTCCCTACAAATATATATGTATGGAGAGGAGTTTGCAACTGAAAAGAAACTTTGTCTTCCCAACAAGCTAGGTGAAGGACGGCTTTCACACACACTTATTTCTCAGAACTGAGCATGTGGAGAGATGTTCGTTCATCTAGCACAAAGGGAACGGGTTGCAGGAGAAACTTTTTCTCTGGTATCTCAGTCTGTTTCCTAGTGCCGGTTTGAAGTTCCTGCAGTTTTCACTGTAAAACCGAGTTGGAGCTAGTCCCTCCCCATATATATGTATGGAGTGGAGTTTGCAACTGAAAAGAAACTTTGTGTTCCCAACAAGCAAGTTGAAGGACGGTTTTCACACACACTTATCTCTCAGAACTGAGCATGTGGAAAGTCGTTCGTTCATCTAGCACAAAGGGAACGGGTTGAAGGAGAAACTTTTACTCTGGTTTCTCAGTCTGTTTCCTAGTGCCGGTTTGAAGTTCCTGCAGTTTTCACTGTAAAACCGAGTTGGAGCTAGTCCCTCCCCATATATATGTATGGAGTGGAGTTTGCAACTGAGAAGAAACTTTCTGTTCCCAACAAGCTAGGTGAAGGACGGCTTTCACACACACTTATCTCTCAGAACTGACCATGTGGAGAGTCGTTCGTTCATCTAGCACAAAGGGAACGGGTTGCAGGAGAAACTTTTACTCTGGTTTCTCAGTCTGTTTCCTAGTGCCGGTTTGAAGTTCCTGCTGTTTTCACTGTAAAACCGATTTGGAGCTAGTCCCAAAAATATATATGTATGGAGAGGAGTTTGCAACTGAAAAGAAACTTTGTCTTCCCAACAAGCTAGGTGAAGGACGGCTTTCACACACACTTATTTCTCAGAACTGAGCATGTGGAGAGATGTTCGTTCATCTAGCACAAAGGGAACGGGTTGCAGGAGAAACTTTTTCTCTGGTATCTCAGTCTGTTTCCTAGTGCCGGTTTGAAGTTCCTGCAGTTTTCACTGTAAAACCGAGTTGGAGCTAGTCCCTCCCCATATATATGTATGGAGTGGAGTTTGCAACTGAAAAGAAACTTTGTGTTCCCAACAAGCAAGTTGAAGGACGGTTTTCACACACACTTATCTCTCAGAACTGAGCATGTGGAAAGTCGTTCGTTCATCTAGCACAAAGGGAACGGGTTGAAGGAGAAACTTTTACTCTGGTTTCTCAGTCTGTTTCCTAGTGCCGGTTTGAAGTTCCTGCAGTTTTCACTGTAAAACCGAGTTGGAGCTAGTCCCTCCCCATATATATGTATGGAGTGGAGTTTGCAACTGAGAAGAAACTTCCTGTTCCCAACAAGCTAGGTGAAGGACGGCTTTCACACACACTTATCTCTCAGAACTGAGCATGTGGAGAGACGTTCGTTAATATAGCACAAAGGGAACGGGTTGCAGGGAAACTTTTACTCTGTTTTCTCAGTCTGTTTCCTAGTGCCGGTTTGAAGTTCCTGCAGTTTTCACTGTAAAACCGAGTTGGAGCTAGTACTTCCCCATATATATGTAAGGAGTGGAGTTTGCAACTGAAAAGAAACTTTGTGTTCCCAACAAGCTAGGTGAAGGACGGCTTTCACACACAATTATCTCTCAGAACTGACCAAGTGGAGAGACGTTCGTTCATCTAGCACAAAGGGAACGGGTTGCAGGAGAAACTTTTTCTCTGATTTCTCAGTCTGTTTCCTAGTGCCGGTTTGAAGTTCCTGCAGTTTTCACTGTAAAACCGAGTTGGAGCTAGTACCACCCCATATATATGTATGAAGTGGAGTTTGCTACTGAAAAGAAACTTTGTGTCCCCAACAAGCTAGTTGACGGACGGCTTTCACACACACTTATCTCTCAGAAATGAGCATGTGGAAAGTCGATCGTTCATCTAGCACAAAGGGAACGGGTTGCAGGAGAAACTTTTACTCTGGTTTCTCAGTCTGTTTCCTAGTGCCGGTATGAAGTTCCTGCAGTTTTCACTGTAAAACCGAGTTGGAGCTAGTCCCTCCCCATATATACGTATGGAGTGTAGTTTGCAACTGACAAGAATCTTTGTGTTCCCAACAAGCTAGGTGAAGGACGGCTTTCACACACACTTATCTCTCAGAACTGACCATGTGGAGAGACGTTCGTTCATCTAGCAGAAAGGGAAAGTGTTGCAGGAGAAACTTTTACTCTGGTTTCTCAGTCTGTTTCCTAGTGCCGGTTTGAAGTTCCTGCAGTTTTCACTGTAAAACCGAGTTGGAGCTAGTACCTCCCCATATATATGTAAGGAGTGGAGTTTGCAACTGAAAAGAAACTTTGTGTTCCCAACAAGCTAGGTGAAGGACGGCTTTCACACACAATTATCTCTCAGAACTGACCATGTGGAGAGACATTCGTTCATCTAGCACAAAGGGAACGGGTCGCAGGAGAAACTTTTACTCTGGTTTCTCAGTCTGTTTCCTAGTGCCGGTTTGAAGTTCCTGCAGTTTTCACTGTAAAACCGAGTTGGAGCTAGTACCTCCCCATATATATGTATGGAGTGGAGTTTGCTACTGAAAAGAAACTTTGTGTTCCCAACAAGCTAGTTGAAGGACGGCTTTCACACACACTTATCTCTCAGAACTGAGCATGTGGAGAGACGTTCGTTCATCTAGCACAAAGGGAACGGGTTGCAGGAGAAACTTTTACTCTGGTTTCTCAGTCTGTTTCCTAGTGCCGGTTTGAAGTTCCTGCAGTTTTCACTGTAAAACCGAGTTGGAGCTAGTCCCTCCCCATATATATGTATGGAGTGGAGGTTGCAACTGACAAGAAACTTTGTGTTCCCAACAAGCTAGGTGAAGGACGGCTCTCACACACACTTATCTCTCAGAACTGAGCATGTGGAGAGACGTTTGTTCATCTAGCACAAAGGGAACGGGTTGAAGGAGAAACTTTTACTCTGGTTTCTCAGTCTGTTTCCTAGTGCCGGTTTGAAGTTCCTGCAGTTTTCACTGTAAAACCGAGTTGGAGCTAGTACCTCCCCATATATATGTAAGGAGTGGAGTTTGCAACTGAAAAGAAACTTTGTGTTCCCAACAAGCTAGGTGAAGGACGGCTTTCACACACAATAATCTCTCAGAACTGACCATGTGGAGAGACGTTCGTTAATCTAGCACAAAGTGAACGGGTTGCAGGAGAAACTTTTACTCTGGTTTCTCAGTCTGTTTCCTAGTGCTGGTTTGTAGTTCCTGCAGTTTTCACTGTAAACACGAGATGGAGCTAGTCCCTACCCATATATATGTATGGAGTGGAGTTTGCAACTGAAAAGAAACTTTGTGTCCCCAACAAGCTAGTTGAAGGACGGCTTACACACACACTTATCACTCAGAACTGAGCATGTGGAGAGACGTTCGTTCATCTAGCACAAAGGGAACGGGTTGCAGGGAAACATTTACTCTGGTTTCTCAGTCTGGTTCCTAGTGCCGGTTTGAATTTCCTGCAGTTTTCACTGTAAAACCGAGTTGGAGCTAGTACCTCCCCATATATATGTATGGAGTGGAGTTTTCTACTGAAAAGAAACTTTGTGTCCCCAACAAGCTAGGTGAAGGATGGCTACCACACTCACTTATCTCTCAGAACTGACCATGTGGAGAGACGTTCGTTCATCTAGCACAAAGGGAACGGGTTTCAGGAGAAACTTTTACTCCGGTTTCTCAGTCTGTTTCCTAGTGCCGGTTTGAAGTTCCTGCATTTTTCACTTTAAAACCGATTTCGAGCTAGTCCCTACAAATATATATGTATGGAGAGGAGTTTGCAACTGAAAAGAAACTTTGTGTTCCCAACAAGCTAGGTGAAGGACGGCTTTCACACACACTTATCTCTCAGAACTGAGCATGTGGAGAGACGTTCGTTCATCTAGCACAAAGGTAACGGGTTGCAGGAGAAACTTTTACTCTGGTTTCTCAGTCTGTTTCCTAGTGCCGGTTTGAAATTCCTGCAGTTTTCACTGTAAAACAGATTTGGAGCTAGTACCTCCCCAAATATATGTATGGAATGGAGTTTGCAACTGAAAAGAAACTTTGTGTTCCCAACAAGCTAGGTGAAGGACGGCTTTCACACACAATTATATCTCAGAACTGACCATGTGGAGAGACGTTCGTTCATCTAGCACAAAGATAACGGGTTGCAGGAGAAACTTTTACTCTGGTTTCTCAGTCTGTTTCCTAGTGCCGGTTTGAAGTTCCTGCAGTTTTCACTGTAAAACCGAGTTGGAGCTAGTCCATACCCATATATATGTATGGAGTGGAGTTTGCAACTGAAAAGAAACTTTGTGTTCCCAACAAGCTAGGTGAAGGACGGCATTCACACACACTTATCTCTCAGAACTGAGCATGTGGAGAGACGTTCGTTCATCTAGCACAAAGGGAACGGGTTGAAGGAGAAACTTTTACTCTTGTTTCTCAGTCTGTTTCCTAGTGCCGGTTTGAAGTTCCTGCAGTTTTCACTGTAAAACCGAGTTGGAGCTAGTCCCTCCCCATATATATGTATGGAGTGGAGTTTGCAACTGACAAGAAACTTTGTGTTCCCAACAAGCTAGGTGAAGGACGGCGTTCACACACACTTATCTCTCAGAACTGAGCATGTGGAGAGACGTTCGTTCATCTAGCACAAAGGGAACGGGTTGCAGGAGAAACTTTTACTGTGGTTTCTCAGTCTGTTTCCTAGTGCCGGTATGAAGTTCCTGCAGTTTTCACTATAAAAGCGAGTTGGAGCTAGTACCTCCCCATATATATGTATGGAGTGGAGTTTGCAACTGAAAAGAAACTTTGTGTTCCCAACAAGCTAGGTGAAGGACGGCTTTCACCCACACTTATCACTCAGTACTGAGCATGTGGAGAGACGTTCGTTCATCTAGCACAAAGGGAACGGGTTGCAGGAGAAACTTTTACTCTGGTTTCTCAGTCTGTTTCCTAGTGCCGGTATGAAGTTCCTGCAGTTTTCACTATAAAAGCGAGTTGGAGCTAGTACCTCCCCATATATATGTATGGAGTGGAGTTTGCAACTGAAAAGAAACTTTGTGTTCCCAACAAGCTAGGTGAAGGACGGCTTTCACACACACTTATCTCTCAGAACTGAGCATGTGGAGAGACGTTCTTTCATCTATCACAAAAGGAACGGGTTGCAGGGGAAACATTTACTCTGGTTTCTCAGTCTGGTTCCTAGTGCCGGTTTGAAGTTCCTGCAGTTTTCACTGTAAAACCGAGTTGGAGCTAGTCCCTACCCATATATATGTATGGAGTGGAGTTTGCAACTGAAAAGTAACTTTGTGTTCCCAACAAGCTAGGTGAAGGACGGCTTTCACACACACTTATCTCTCAGAACTGACCATGTGGAGAGACGTTCGTTCATCTAGCACAAAGGGAACGGGTTGCAGGAGAAACTTTTACTCTGGTTTCTCAGTCTGTTTCCTAGTGCCGGTTTGAAGTTCCTGCAGTTTTCACTGTAAAACCGAGTTGGAGCTAGTACTTCCCCATATATATGTATAGAGTGGAGTTTGCACCTGAAAAGAAACTATGTGTTCCCAACAAGCTAGGTGATGGACGGCTTTCACACACACTTATCTCTCAGATCTGACCATGTGGAGAGTCGTTCGTTCATCTAGCACAAAGTTAACGGTTTGCAGGAGAAACTTTTACTCTGGTTTCTAGTTTGTTTCGTAGTGCCGGTTTGAAGTTCCTGCAGTTTTCACTGTAAAACCGAGTTGGAGCTAGTACCTCCCCATATATATGTATGGAGTGGAGTTTGCAACTGAAAAGAAACTTTGTGTTCCCAACAAGCTAGGTGAAGGACGGCTTTCACACACAATTATCTCTCAGAACTGAGCATGTGGAGAGACGTTCGTTCATCTCGCACAAAGGGAACGGGTTGAATGGGAAACATTTACTCTGGTTTCTCAGTCTGGTTCCTAGTGCCGGTTTGAAGTTCCTGCAGTTTTCACTGTAAAAACGTGTTGGAGCTAGTACCTCCCCATATATATGTATGGAGTGGAGTTTGCAACTGAAAAGAAACTTTGTGTTCCCAACAAGCTAAGTGAAGGACGGTTTTCACACACACTTATATCTCAGAACTGAGCACGTGGAGAGACGTTCGTTCATCTAGCACAAAGGGAACGGGTTGCAGGAGAAACTTTTACTCTGGTTTCTCAGTCTGTTTCCCAGTGCCGGTTTGAAGTTCCTGCAGTTTTCACTGTAAAACCGAGTTGGAGCTAGTACCTTCCCATATATATGTATGGAGTGGAGTTTGCAACTAAAAAGAAACTTTGTGTTCCCAACAAGCTAGGTGAAGGACGGCTTTCACACACACTTATCTCTCAGAACTGAGCATGTGGAGAGACGTTCGTTCATCTAGCACAAAGGGAACGGGTTGCAGGAGAAACTTTTACTCTGGTTTCTCAGTCTGTTTCCTAGTGCCGGTTTGAAGTTCCTGCAGTTTTCACTGTAAACCCGAGTTTGAGCTAGTCCCTACCCATATATATATATGGAGTGTAGTTTGCAACTGAAAAGAAACTTTGTGTCCCCAACAAGCTAGGTGAAGGACGGTTTTCACACACACTTATATCTCAGAACTGAGCACGTGGAGAGACGTTCGTTCATCTAGCACAAAGGGAACGGGTTGCAGGAGAAACTTTTACTCTGGTTTCTCAGTCTGTTTCCCAGTGCCGGTTTGAAGTTCCTGCAGTTTTCAATGTAAAACCGGGTTGGGGGTACTATCTCCCCATATATATGTATGGAGTGGAGTTTGCACCTGAAAGGGAACTTTGTGTTCCCAACAAGCTAGGTGAAGGACGGCTTTCACACACACTTATCTCTCAGAACTGAGCATGTGGAGAGACGTTCGTTCATCTAGCACAAAGGGAACGGGTTGCAGGAGAAACTTTTACTCTGGTTTCTCAGCCTGTTTCCTAGTGCCGGTTTGAAGTTCCTGCAGTTTTCACTGTAAAACCGAGTTGGAGCTAGTCCCTCCCCATATATATGTATGGAGTGGAGTTTGCAACTGAAAAGAAACTTTGTGTTCCCAACAAGCTAGGTGAATGTCGGCTTTCATACACACTTATCTTTCAGAACTGAGCATGTGGAGAGACGTTCGTTCATCTAGCACAAAGGTAACGGGTTGCAGGAGAAACTTTTACTCTGGTTTCTCAGTGTGTTTCCTTGTGCCGGTTTGAAGTTCCTGCAGTTTTCACAGTAAAACCGATTTGGAGCTATTACCTCCCCATATATATGTATGGAGTGAAGTTTGCAACTGAAAAGAAACTTTGTGTTCCCAAAAAGCTAGGTGAAGGACGGCTTTCACACACACTTATCTCTCAGAACTGAGCATGTGGAGAGTCGTTCGTTCATCTAGCACAATGGGAACGGGATGCAGGAGAAACTTTTTCTCTGGTTTCTCAGTCTGTTTCCTAGTGCCGGTTTGAAGTTCCTGCAGTTTTCACTGCAAAACCGAGTTGGAGCTAGTCCCTCCCCATATATATGTATGGAGTGGAGTTTGCAACTGAAAAGAATCTTTGTGTTCCCAACAATATATGTGAAAGACGGCTTTCACACACACTTATCTCTCAGAACTGAGCATGTGGAGAGACGTTCGTTCATCTAGCACAAAGGGAACGGGTTGCAGGAGAAACTTTTACTCTGGTTTCTCAGCCTGTTTCCTAGTGCCGGTTTGAAGTTCCTGCAGTTTTCACTGTAAAACCGAGTTGGAGCTACTACCTCCCCATATATATGTATGGAGTGGAGTTTGCAACTGAAAAGAAACTTTGTGTTCCCAACAAGCTAGGTGAAGGACGGCTTTCACACACACTTATCTCTCAGAACTGAGCATGTGGAGAGACTTTTGTTCATCTAGCACAAAGGGAACGGGTTGCAGGAGAAACTTTAACTCTGGTTTCTCAGTCTGTTTCCTAGTGCCGGTTTGAAGTTCCTGCAGTTTTCACTGTAAAACCGAGTTGGAGCTAGTCCCTCCCCATATATATGTATGGAGTGGAGTTTGCAACTGAAAAGAAACTTTGTGTTCCCAACAAGCTAGGTGAAGGACGGCTTTCACACTCACTTATCTTTCAGAACTGAGCATGTGGAGAGACGTTCGTTCATCTAGCACAAAGGTAACGGGTTGCAGGAGAAACTTTTACTCTGGTTTCTCAGTGTGTTTCCTTGTTCCGGTTTGAAGTTCCTGCAGTTTTCACAGTAAAACCGATTTGGAGCTATTACCTCCCCATATATATGTATGGAGTGGAGTTTGCAACTGAAAAGAAACTTTGTGTTCCCAAAAAGCTAGGTGAAGGACGGCTTTCACACACACTTATCTCTCAGAACTGAGCATGTGGAGAGTCGTTCGTTCATCTAGCACAATGGGAACGGGATGCAGGAGAAACTTTTTCTCTGGTTTCTCAGTTTGTTTCCTAGTGCCGGTTTGAAGTTCCTGCAGTTTTCACTGCAAAACCGAGTTGGAGCTAGTCCCTCCCCATATATATGTATGGAGTGGAGTTTGCAACTGAAAAGAATCTTTGTGTTCCCAACAATATATGTGAAAGACGGCTTTCACACACACTTATCTCTCAGAACTGAGCATGTGGAGAGACGTTCGTTCATCTAGCACAAAGGGAACGGGTTGCAGGAGAAACTTTTACTCTGGTGTCTCAGTCTGTTTCCTAGCGCCGGTTTGAAGTTCCTGCAGTTTTCACTGTAAAACAGGGTTAGGGCTAGTACCTCCCCATATATATGTATGGAGTGGAGTTTGCAACTGAAAAGAAACTTTGTGTTCCCAACAAGCTAGTTGAAGGACGGCTTTCACACACACTTATCTCTCAGAACTGAGCATGTGGAGAGTCGTTCATTCATCTAGCACAAAGGGAACGGGTTGCAGGAGAAACTTTTACTCTGGTTTCTCAGTCTGTTTCCTAGTGCCGGTTTGAAGTTCCTGCAGTTTTCACTGTAAAACCGAGTTGGAGCTAGTCCCTACCCATATATATTTATGGAGTGGAATTTGCAAATGAAAAGAACTTTGTGTTCCCAACAAGCTAGGTGAAGGACGGCTTTCACACACACTTATCTCTCAGAACTGAGCATGTGGAGAGACGTTCGTTCATCTAGCACAAATGGAACGGGCTGCAGGGGAATCTTTTACTCTGGTTTCTCAGTGTGTTTCCTTGTGCCGGTTTGAAGTTCCTGCAGTTTTCACTGTAAAACCGGGTTGGGGCTAGTACCTCCCCATATATATGTATGGAGTGGAGTTTGCAACTGAAAAGAAACTTTGTGTTCCCAAAAAGCTAGGTGAAAGACGGGTTTCACACACACTTATCTCTCTGAACTGAGCATGTGGAGAGTCGTTCGTTCATCTAGCACAATGGGAACGGGATGCAGGAGAAACTTTTACTCTGGTTTCTCAGTCTGTTTCCTAGTGCCGGTTTGAAGTTCCTGCAGTTTTCACTGTAAAACCGAGTTGGAGCTAGTACCTCCCCATATATATGTATGGAGTGGAGTTTGCATCTGAAAAGAAACTTTGTGTTCCCAACAAGCTAGGTGAAGGACGGCTTTCACACACACATATCTCTCAGAACTGAGCATGTGGAGAGACGTTCGTTCATCTAGCACAAAGGGATCGGGTTGCAGGAGAAACTTTTACTCTGGTTTCTCAGTCTGTTTCCTATTGCCGGTTTGAAGTTCCTGAAATTTTCACTGTAAAACCGAGTTGGAGCTTGTCCCTCCCCATATATATGTATGGAATGGAGTTTGCAACAGAAAAGAAACTTTGTGTTCCCAACAAGCTAGGTGAAGGACGGCTTTCACACTCACTTATCTTTCAGAACTGAGCATGTGGAGAGACGTTCGTTCATCTAGCACAAAGGGAACGGGTTGCAGGAGAAACTTTTACTCTGGTTTCTCAGTGTGTTTCCTTGTGCCGGTTTGAAGTTCCTGCAGTTTTCACTGTAAAACTGGGTTGGGGCTAGTACCTCCCCATATATATGTATGGAGTGGAATTTGCAACTGAAAAGAAACTTTGTGTTCCCAAAAAGCTAGGTGAAGGACGGCTTTCACACACACTTATCTCTCAGAACTGAGCATGTGGAGAGTCGTTCGTTCATCTAGCACAATGGGAACGGGATGCAGGAGAAACTTTTTCTCCGGTTTCTCAGTCTGTTTCCTAGTGCCGGTTTGAAGTTCCTGCAGTTTTCACTGCAAAACCGAGTTGGAGCTAGTCCCTCCCCATATATATGTATGGAGTGGAGTTTGCAACTGAAAAGAATCTTTGTGTTCCCAACAATATATGTGAAAGCCGGCTTTCACAAACACTTATCTCTCAGAACTGAGCATGTGGAGAGACGTTCGTTCATCTAGCACAAAGGGAACGGGTTGCAGGAGAAACTTTTACTCTGGTGTCTCAGTCTGTTTCCTAGCGCCGTTTTGAAGTTCCTGCAGTTTTCACTGTAAAACAGGTTTAGGGCTAGTACCTCCCCATATATATGTATGGAGTGGAGTTTGCAACTGAAAAGAAACTTTGTGTTCCCAACAAGCTAGTTGAAGGACGGCTTTCACACACACTTATCTCTCAGAACTGAGCATGTGGAGAGTCGTTCATTCATCTAGCACAAAGGGAACGGGTTGCAGGAGAAACTTTTACTCTGGTTTCTCAGTCTGTTTCCTAGTGCCGGTTTGAATTTCCTGCAGTTTTCACTGTAAAACCGAGTTGGAGCTAGTCCCTACCCATATATATTTATGGAGTGGAATTTGCAAATGAAAAGAAACTTTGTGTTCCCAACAAGCTAGGTGAAGGACGGCTTTCACACTCACTTATCTCTCAGAATTGAGCATGTGGAGAGACGTTCATTCATCTAGCACAAAAGGAACGGTTTACAGGAGAAACTTTTTCTCTGGTTTCTCAGTCTGTTTCCTAGTGCCGGTTTGAAGTTCCTGCAGTTTTCACTGTAAAACCGAGTTGGAGCTAGTACCTCCCCATATATATGTATGGAGTGGAGTTTGCAACTGAAAAGAAACTTTGTGTTCCCAACAAGCTAGGTGAAGGACGGCTTTCACACACAATTATCTCTCAGAACTGACCATGTGGAGAGACGTTCGTTCATCTAGCACAAATGGAACGGGCTGCAGGGGAAACTTTTACTCTGGTTTCTCAGTGTGTTTCCTTGTGCCGGTTTGAAGTTCCTGCAGTTTTCACTGTAAAACCGGGTTGGGGCTAGTACCTCCCCATATATATGTATGGAGTGGAGTTTGCAACTGAAAAGAAACTTTGTGTTCCCAAAAAGCTAGGTGAAAGACGGGTTTCACACACACTTATCTCTATGAACTGAGCATGTGGAGAGTCGTTCGTTCATCTAGCACAATGGGAACGGGATGCAGGAGAAACTTTTACTCTGGTTTCTCAGTCTGTTTCCTAGTGCCGGTTTGAAGTTCCTGCAGTTTTCACTGTAAAACCGAGTTGGAGCTAGTACTTCCCCATATATATGTATGGAGTGGAGTTTGCAACTCAAAAGAAACTTTGTGTTCCCAACAAGCTAGTTGAAGGACGGCTTTCACACACACATATCTCTCAGAACTGAGCATGTGGAGAGACTTAGTTCATCTAGCACACAGGGAACGGGTTGCAGGAGAAACTTTTACTCTGGTTTCTCAGTCTGTTTCCTAGTGCCGGTTTGAAGTTCCTGCAGTTTTCACTGTTAAACCGATTTGGAGCTAGTACCTCCCCATATATATGTATGGATTGGAGTTTGCAAGTGAAAAGAAACTTTGTGTTCCCAACAAGCTAGGTGAAGGACGGCTTTCACACACACTTATCTCTCAGAACTGAGCATGTGGAGAGACGTTCATTCATCTAGCAAAAATGTAACGGGCTGCATGAGAAACTTTTACTCTGGTTTCTCAGTGTGTTTCCTTGTGCCAGTTTGAAGTTCCTGCAGTTTTCACTGTAAAACCGAGTTGGGGCTAGTACCTCCCCATATATATGTATGGAGTGGAGTTTGCAAGTGAAAAGAAACTTTGTGTTCCCAACAAGCTAGGTGAAGGACGGCTTTCACACACACTTATCTCTCAGAACTGAGCATGTGGAGAGTCGTTCCTTCATCTAGCACAATGGGAACGGGATGCAGGAGAAACTTTTTCTCTGGTTTCTCAGTCTGTTTCCTAGTGCCGGTTTGAAGTTCCTGCAGTTTTCACTGCAAATTAGAGTTGGAGCTAGTCCCTCCCCATATATATGTATGGAGTGGAGTTTGCAACTGAAAAGAATCTTTGTGTTCCCAACAATATAGGTGAAAGACGGCTTTCACACACACTTATATCTCAGAACTGAGCATGTGGAGAGACGTTCGTTCATCTAGCACAAAGGGAACGGGTTGCAGGAGAAACTTTTACTCTGGTTTCTAAGTCTGTTTCCTAGCGCCGGTTTGAAGTTCCTGCAGTTTTCACTGTAAAACAGGGTTAGGGCTAGTACCTCCCCATATATATGTATGGAGTGGAGTCTGCAACTGAAAAGAAACTTTGTGTTCCCAACAAGCTAGTTGAAGGACGGCTTTCACACACACTTATCTCTCAGAACTGAGCATGTGGAGAGTCGTTCGTTCATCTAGCACAAATGGAACGGGTTGCAGGAGAAACTTTTACTCTGGTTTCTCAGTCTGTTTCCTAGTGCCGGTTTGAATTTCCTGCAGTTTTCACTGTAAAACCGAGTTGGAGCTAGTCCCTACCCATATATATTTATGGAGTGGAATTTGCAAATGAAAAGAAACTTTGTGTTCCCAACAAGCTAGGTGAAGGACGGCTTTCACACTCACTTATCTCTCAGAATTGAGCATGTGGAGAGACGTTCGTTCATCTAGCACAAAAGGAACGGGTTACAGGAGAAACTTATACTCTGGTTTCTCAGTCTGTTTCCTAGTGCCGGTTTGAAGTTCCTGCAGTTTTCACTGTAACACCGGGTTCGAGCTAGTCCCTCCCCATATATATGTATGGAGTGGAGTTTGCAACTGAAAAGAAACTTTGTGTTCCCAACAATTTAGGTGAAGGACGGCTTTCACACACACTTATCTCTCAGAACTGAGCATGTGGAGAGACGTTCGTTCATCCAGCACAAAGGGAACGGGTTGCAGGGGAAACTTTTACTCTTGTTTCTCAGTCTGTTTCCTAGTGCCGGTTTGAAGTTCCTGCAGTTTTCACTGTAAAACCGAGTTGGAGCTAGTACCTCCCCATATATATGTATGGAGTGGAGTTTGCAACTGAAAAGAAACTTTGTGTTCCCAACAAGCTAGGTGAAGGATGGCTCTCACACACACTTATCTCTCAGAACTGAGCATGTGGAGAGACGTTCGTTCATCTAGCACAAAGGGAACGGGTTTCAGGTGAAACATTTACTCTGGTTTCTCAGTCTGTTTCCTAGTGCCGGTTTGAAGTTCCTGCAGTTTTCACTGTAAAACCGAGTTGGAGCTAGTACCTCCCCATAAATATATATGGAGTGGAGTTTGCACCTGAAAGGGAACTTTGTGTTCCCAACAAGCTATGTGAAGGACGGTTTCACACACACTTATCTCTCAGAACTGAGCATGTGGAGAGACGTTCGTTCATCTAGCACAATGGGAACGGGTTGCAGGAGAAACTTTTACTCTGGTTTCTCAGTCTGTTTCCTAGTGCCGGTTTTTAAGTTCCTGCAGTTTTCACTGTAAAACCGAGTTGGAGCTAGTACCTCCCATATATATGTATGGAGTGGAGTTTGCAACTGAAAAGAAACTTTGTGTTCCCAAAAAGCTAGGTGAAGGACGGCTTTCACACACACTTATCTCTCAGAACTGAGCATGTGGAGAGTCGTTCGTTCATCTAGCACAATGGGAACGGGATGCAGGAGAAACTTTTTCTCCGGTTTCTCAGTCTGTTTCCTAGTGCCGGTTTGAAGTTCCTGCAGTTTTCACTGCAAAACCGAGTTGGAGCTAGTCCCTCCCCATATATATGTATGGAGTGGAGTTTGCAACTGAAAAGAATCTTTGTGTTCCCAACAATATATGTGAAAGCCGGCTTTCACACACACTTATCTCTCAGAACTGAGCATGTGGAGAGACGTTCGTTCATCTAGCACAAAGGGAACGGGTTGCAGGAGAAACTTTTACTCTGGTGTCTCAGTCTGTTTCCTAGCGCCGTTTTGAAGTTCCTGCAGTTTTCACTGTAAAACAGGGTTAGGGCTAGTACCTCCCCATATATATGTATGGAGTGGAGTTTGCAACTGAAAAGAAACTTTGTGTTCCCAACAAGCTAGTTGAAGGACGGCTTTCACACACACTTATCTCTCAGAACTGAGCATGTGGAGAGTCGTTCATTCATCTAGCACAAAGGGAACGGGTTGCAGGAGAAACTTTTACTCTGGTTTCTCAGTCTGTTTCCTAGTGCCGGTTTGAATTTCCTGCAGTTTTCACTGTAAAACCGAGTTGGAGCTAGTCCCTACCCATATATATTTATGGAGTGGAATTTGCAAATGAAAAGAAACTTTGTGTTCCCAACAAGCTAGGTGAAGGACGGCTTTCACACTCACTTATCTCTCAGAATTGAGCATGTGGAGAGACGTTCATTCATCTAGCACAAAAGGAACGGTTTACAGGAGAAACTTTTTCTCTGGTTTCTCAGTCTGTTTCCTAGTGCCGGTTTGAAGTTCCTGCAGTTTTCACTGTAAAACCGAGTTGGAGCTAGTACCTCCCCATATATATGTATGGAGTGGAGTTTGCAACTGAAAAGAAACTTTGTGTTCCCAACAAGCTAGGTGAAGGACGGCTTTCACACACAATTATCTCTCAGAACTGACCATGTGGAGAGACGTTCGTTCATCTAGCACAAATGGAACGGGCTGCAGGGGAAACTTTTACTCTGGTTTCTCAGTGTGTTTCCTTGTGCCGGTTTGAAGTTCCTGCAGTTTTCACTGTAAAACCGGGTTGGGGCTTGTACCTCCCCATATATATGTATGGAGTGGAGTTTGCAACTGAAAAGAAACTTTGTGTTCCCAAAAAGCTAGGTGAAAGACGGGTTTCACACACACTTATCTCTCTGAACTGAGCATGTGGAGAGTCGTTCGTTCATCTAGCACAATGGGAACGGGATGCAGGAGAAACTTTTACTCTGGTTTCTCAGTCTGTTTCCTAGTGCCGGTTTGAAGTTCCTGCAGTTTTCACTGTAAAACCGAGTTGGAGCTAGTACTTCCCCATATATATGTATGGAGTGGAGTTTGCAACTGAAAAGAAACTTTGTGTTCCCAACAAGCTAGTTGAAGGACGGCTTTCACACACACATATCTCTCAGAACTGAGCATGTGGAGAGACTTAGTTCATCTAGCACACAGGGAACGGGTTGCAGGAGAAACTTTTACTCTGGTTTCTCAGTCTGTTTCCTAGTGCCGGTTTGAAGTTCCTGCAGTTTTCACTGTTAAACCGATTTGGAGCTAGTGCCTCCCCATATATATGTATGGAGTGGAGTTTGCAAGTGAAAAGAAACTTTGTGTTCCCAACAAGCTAGGTGAAGGACGGCTTTCACACACACTTATCTCTCAGAACTGAGCATGTGGAGAGACGTTCATTCATCTAGCAAAAATGTAACGGGCTGCATGAGAAACTTTTACTCTGGTTTCTCAGTGTGTTTCCTTGTGCCAGTTTGAAGTTCCTGCAGTTTTCACTGTAAAACCGGGTTGGGGCTAGTACCTCCCCATATATATGTATGGAGTGGAGTTTGCAACTGAAAAGAAACTTTGTGTTCCCAAAAAGCTAGGTGAAGGACGGCTTTCACACACACTTATCTCTCAGAACTGAGCATGTGGAGAGTCGTTCGTTCATCTAGCACAATGGGAACGGGATGCAGGAGAAACTTTTTCTCTGGTTTCTCAGTCTGTTTCCTAGTGCCGGTTTGAAGTTCCTGCAGTTTTCACTGCAAATCCGAGTTGGAGCTAGTCCCTCCCCATATATATGTATGGAGTGGAGTTTGCAACTGAAAAGAATCTTTGTGTTCCCAACAATATAGGTGAAAGACGGCTTTAACACACACTTATCTCTCAGAACTGAGCATGTGGAGAGACGTTCGTTCATCTAGCACAAAGGGAACGGGTTGCAGGAGAAACTTTTACTCTGGTTTCTCAGTCTGTTTCCTAGCGCCGGTTTGAAGTTCCTGCAGTTTTCACTGTAAAACAGGGTTAGGGCTAGTACCTCCCCATATATATGTATGGAGTGGAGTCTGCAACTGAAAAGAAACTTTGTGTTCCCAACAAGCTAGTTGAAGGACGGCTTTCACACACACTTATCTCTCAGAACTGAGCATGTGGAGAGTCGTTCGTTCATCTAGCACAAATGGAACGGGTTGCAGGAGAAACTTTTACTCTGGTTTCTCAGTCTGTTTCCTAGTGCCGGTTTGAATTTCCTGCAGTTTTCACTGTAAAACCGAGTTGGAGCTAGTCCCTACCCATATATATTTATGGTGTGGAATTTGCAAATGAAAAGAAACTTTGTGTTCCCAACAAGCTAGGTGAAGGACGGCTTTCACACTCACTTATCTCTCAGAATTGAGCATGTGGAGAGACGTTCGTTCATCTAGCACAAAAGGAACGGGTTACAGGATAAACTTATACTCTGGTTTCTCAGTCTGTTTCCTAGTGCCGGTTTGAAGTTCCTGCAGTTTTCACTGTAAAACCGAGTTGGAGCTAGTTCCTCCCCATATATATGTATGGAGTGGAGTTTGCAACTTAAAAGAAACCTTGTTATCCCAAAAAGCTAGGTGAAGGACGGCTTTCACACACACTTATCTCTCAGAACTGAGCATGTGGAGAGTCGTTCGTTCATCTAGCACAATGGGAACGGGATGCAGGGGAAACTTTTACTCTGGTTTCTCAGTCTGTTTCCTAGTGCCGGTTTGAAGTTCCTGCAGTTTTCACTGTAAAACAGAGTTGGAGCTAGTACCTCCCCATATATATGTATGGAGTGGAGTTTGCAACTGAAAAGAAACTTTGTGTTCCCAACAAGCTAGGTGAAGGACGGCTTTCACACACACATATCTCTCAGAACTGAGCATGTGGAGAGACGTTCGTTCATCTAGCACAAAGGGATCGGGTTGCAGGAGAAACTTTTACTCTGGTTTCTCAGTCTGTTTCCTAGTGCCGGTTTGAATTTCCTGAATTTTTCACTGTAAAACCGAGATGGAGCTTGTCCCTCCCCATATATATGTATCGAGTGGAGTTTGCAAATAAAAAGAAACTTTGTGTTCCCAACATGCTAGGTGAAGGACGGCTTTCACACACATTTATCTCTCGGAACTGAGCATGTGGAGAGACGTTCGTTCATCTAGCACAGAGGGAACGGGTTGCAGGAGAAACTTTTACTCTGGTTTCTCAGTCTGTTTCCTAGTGCCGGTTTGAAGTTCCTGCAGTTTTCACTGTAACACCGGGTTCGAGCTAGTCCCTCCCCATATATATGTATGGAGTGGAGTTTGCAACTGAAAAGAAACTTTGTGTTCCCAACAATTTAGGTGAAGGACGGCTTTCACACACACTTATCTCTCAGAACTGAGCATGTGGAGAGACGTTCGTTCATCCAGCACAAAGGGAACGGGTTGCAGGGGAAACTTTTACTCTTGTTTCTCAGTCTGTTTCCTAGTGCCGGTTTGAAGTTCCTGCAGTTTTCACTGTAAAACCGAGTTGGAGCTAGTACCTCCCCATATATATGTATGGAGTGGAGTTTGCAACTGAAAAGAAACTTTGTGTTCCCAACAAGCTAGGTGAAGGATGGCTCTCACACACACTTATCTCTCAGAACTGAGCATGTGGAGAGACGTTCGTTCATCTAGCACAAAGGGAACGGGTTGCAGGTGAAACATTTACTCTGGTTTCTCAGTCTGTTTCCTAGTGCCGGTTTGAAGTTCCTGCAGTTTTCACTGTAAAACCGAGTTGGAGCTAGTACCTCCCCATAAATATATATGGAGTGGAGTTTGCACCTGAAAGGGAACTTTGTGTTCCCAACAAGCTAGGTGAAGGACGGTTTCACACACACTTATCTCTCAGAACTGAGCATGTGGAGAGACGTTCGTTCATCTAGCACAATGGGAACGGGTTGCAGGAGAAACTTTTACTCTGGTTTCTCAGTCTGTTTCCTACTGCCGGTTTGAAGTTCCTGTAGTTTTCACTGTAAAACCGAGTTGGAGCTAGTACCTCCCATATATATGTATGGAGTGGACTTTGCAACTGAAAAGAAACTTTGTGTTCCCAACAAGATAGGTGAAGGACGGCTTTCACACACACTTATCTCTCAGAACTGAGCATGTGGAGAGACGTTCGTTCATCTAGCACAAAGGGAACGGGTTGCAGGAGAAACTTTTACTCTGGTTTCTCAGTCTGTTTCCTAGTGCCGGTTTGAAGTTCCTGCAGTTTTCACTGTAAAACCGAGTTGGAGCTAGTACCTCCCCATATATATGTAAGGAGTGGAGTTTGCAACTGAAAAGAAAATTTGTGTTCCCAACAAGCTAGGTGAAGGACGGCTTTCACACACACTTATCTCTCAGAACTGAGCATGTGGAGAGACGTTCGTTCATCTAGCACAAATGGAACGGTTTGCAGGGGAAACATTAACTCTGGTTTCTCAGTCTGTTTCCTAGTGCCGGTTTGAAGTTCCTGCAGTTTTCACTGTATAACCGAGTTGGAGCTAGTACCTCCCCATATATATATATGGAGTGGATTTTGCACCTGAAAGGGAACTCTGTGTTTCCAACAAGATAGGTGAAGGACGGCTTTCACACACACTTACCTCTCAGAACTGAGCATGTGGAGAGACGTTCGTTCATCTAGCACAAAGTGAACGGGTTGCAGGAGAAACTTTTACTCAGGTTTCTCAGTCTGTTTCCTAGTGCCGAATTGAAGTTCCTGCAGTTTTCACTGTAAAACCGAGTTGGAGCTAGTACCTCCCCATATATATTTATGGAGTGGAGTTTGCAACTGAAAAGTAACTTTGTGTTCCCAACAAGCTAGGTGAAAGACGGCTTTCACACTCACTTATCTCTCAGAACTGAGCATGTGGAGAGACGTTCGTTCATCTAGCACAAATGGAACGTGTTGCAGGAGAATCTTTTACTCTGGTTTCTCAGTCTGTTTCCAAGTGCCGGTTTGAAGTTCCTGCAGTTTTCACTGTAAAACCGAGTTGGAGCTAGTACCTCACCATATATATGTATGGAGTGGAGTTTGCAAGTGAAAAGAAACTTTGTGTTCCCAACAAGCTAGGTGAAGGAAGGCTTTCACACACACCTATCTCTCAGAACTGAGCTTGTGGAGAGACGTTCGTTCATCTAGCACAAATGGAACGGGCTGCAGGAGAAACTTTTACTCTGGTTTCTCAGTGTGTTTCCTTGTGCCGGTTTGAAGTTCCTGCAGTTTTCACTGTAAAACCGGTTTGGGGCTAGTACCTCCCCATATATATGTATGGAATGGAGTTTGCAACTGAAAAGAAACTTTGTGTTCCCAAAAAGCTAGGTGAAGGACGGCTTTCACACACACTTATCTCTCAGAACTGAGCATGTGGAGAGTCGTTCGTTCATCTAGCACAATGGGAACGGGATGCAGGAGAAACTTTTACTCTGGTTTCTCAGTCTGATTCCTAGTGCCGGTTTGAAGTTCCTGCAGTTTTCACTGCAAAACCGAGTTGGAGATAGTCCCTCCCCATATATATGTATGGAGTGGAGTTTGCAACTGAAAAGAATCTTTGTTTTCCCAACAAGCTAGGTGGAAGACGGCTTTCAAACACACTTATCTCTCAGAACTGAGCATCTGGAGAGACGTTCGTTCGTCTAGCGCAAAGGGAACGGGTTGCAGGAGAAACTTTTACTCTGGTTTCTCAGTCTCTTTCCTAGTGCCGGTTTGAAGTTCCTGCAGTTTTCACTGTAAAACCGAGTTGGAGCTAGTACCTCCCCATATATATGTATGGAGTGGAGTTTGCAACTGAAAAGAAACCTTGTGTTCCCAACAAGCTAGGTGAAGGATGGCTCTCACACACACTTATCTCTCAGAACTGAGCATGTGGAGAGACGTTCGTTCATCTAGCACAAAGGGAACGGGTTGCAGGAGAAACTTTTACTCTGGTTTCTCAGCCTGTTTCCTAGTGCCGGTTTGAAGTTCCTGCAGTTTTCACTGTAAAACCGAGTTGGAGCTAGTACCTCCCCATATATATATATGAAGTGGAGTTTGCACCTGAAAGGGAACTTTGTGTTCCCAACAAGCTAGGTGAAAGACGGCTTTCACACACACTTATCTCTCAGAACTGAGCATGTGGAGAGACGTTCGTTCATCTAGCACAAAGGGAACGGGTTGCAGGAGAAACTTTTACTCTGGTTTCTCAGCCTGTTTCCTAGTGCCGGTTTGAAGTTCCTGCAGTTTTCACTGTAAAACCGATTTGGAGCTAGTACCTACCCATATATATGTATGGAGTGGAGTTTGCAACTGAAAAGAAACTTTGTGTTCCCAAAAAGCTAGGTGAAGGACGGCTTTCACACACAATTATCTCTCAGAACTGAGCATGTGGAGAGTCGTTCGTTCATCTAGCAAAATTGGAACGGGATGCAGGAGAAACTTTTACTCTGGTTTCTCAGTCTGTTTCCTAGTGCCGGTTTGAAGTTCCTGCAGTTTTCACTGCAAAACCGAGTTGGAGCTAGTCCCTCCCCATATATATGTATGGAGTGGAGTTTGCAACTGAAAAGAATGTTTGCTTTCCCAACAAGCTAAGTAAAAGACGGCTTTCACACACACTTATATCTCAGAACTGAGCATGTGGAGAGACGTTCGTTCATCTAGCACAAAGGGAACCGGTTGCAGGAGAAACTTTTACTCTGGTTTCTCAGCCTGTTTCCTAGTGCCGGTTTGAAGTTCCTGCAGTTTTCACTGTAAAACCGAGTTGGAGCTAGTACCTCCCCATATATATATATATGGAGTGGAGTTTGCACCTGAAAGGGAACTTTGTATTCCCAACAAGCTAGGTGAAGGACGGCTTTCACACACACTTATCTCTCAGAACTGAGCATGTGGAGAGACGTTCGTTCATCTAGCACAAAGGGAACGGGTTGCAGGAGAAACTTTTTCTCTGGTTTCTCAGTCTGTTTCCTAGTGCCGGTTTGAAGTTCCTGCAGTTTTCACTGCAAAACCGATTTGGAGCTAGTACCTCCCCATATATATGTATGGAGTGGAGTTTGCAACTGAAAAGAAACTTTGTGTTCCCAAAAAGCTAGGTGAAGGACGGCTTTCACACACAATTATCTCTCAGAACTGAGCATGTGGAGAGTCGTTCGTTCATCTAGCACAATGGGAACGTTATGCAGGAGAAACTTTTACTCTGGTTTCTCAGTCTGTTTCCTAGTGCCGGTTTGAAGTTCCTGCAGTTTTCACTGCAAAACCGAGTTGGAGCTAGTCCCTCCCCTATATATGTATGGAGTGGAGTTTGCAACTGAAAAGAATGTTTGTTTTCCCAACAAGCTAGGTAAAAGACGGCTTTCACACACACTTATATCTCAGAACTGAGCATGTGGAGAGACGTTCGTTCATCTAGCACAAAGGGAACGGGTTGCAGGAGAAACTTTTACTCTGGTTTCTCAGTCTCTTTCCTAGTGCCGGTTTGAAGTTCCTGCAGTTTTCACTGTAAAACCGAGTTGGAGCTAGTACCTCCCCATATATATGTATGGAGTGGAGTTTGCAACTGAAAAGAAACTTTGTGTTCCCAACAAGCTAGGTGAAGGATGGCTCTCACACACACTTATCTCTCAGAACTGAGCATGTGGAGAGACGTTCGTTCATCTAGCACAAAGGGAACGGGTTGCAGGAGAAACTTTTACTCTGGTTTCTCAGACTGTTTCCTAGTGCCGGTTTGAAGTTCCTGCAGTTTTCACTGTAAAACCGAGTTGGAGCTAGTACCTCCCCATATATATATATGGAGTGGAGTTTGCACCTGAAAGGGAACTTTGTTTTCCCAACAAGCTAGGTGAAGGACGGCTTTCACACACACTTATCTCTCAGAACTGAGCATGTGGAGAGACGTTCGTTCATCTAGCACAAAGGGAACGGGTTGCAGGAGAAACTTTTACTCTGATTTCTCAGCCTGTTTCCTAGTGCCGGTTTGATGTTCCTGCAGTTTTCAATGTAAAACCGAGTTGGAGCTAGTACCTCCCCATATATATGTATGGAGTGGGGTTTGCAACTGAAAAGAAACTTTGTGTTCCCAACAAGCTACTTGAAGGACGGCTTTCACACAAACTTATCTCTCAGAACTGAGCATGTGAAGAGACTTTCGTTCATCTAGCACAAAGGGAACGGGTTGCAGGAGAAACTTTTACTCTGGTTTCTCAGTCTGTTTCCTAGTGCCGGTTTGAAGTTCCTGCAGTTTTCACTGTAAAACCGATTTTGAGCTTGTACCTCCCCATATATATGTATGGAGTGGAGTTTGCAACTGAAAAGAAACTTTGTGTTCCCAAAAAGCTAGGTGAACGACGGCTTTCAGACACAATTATCTCTCACAACTGAGCATGTGGAGAGTCGTTCGTTCATCTAGCACAATGGGAACGGGATGCAGGAGAAACTTTTACTCTGGTTTCTCAGCCTGTTTCCTACTGCCGGTTTGAAGTTCCTGCAGTTTTCACTGTAAAACCGAGTTGGAGCTAGTACCTCCCCATATATATGTATGGAGTGGAGTTTGCAACTGAAAAGAAACTTTGTGTTCCCAACAAGCTAGTTGAAGGACGGCTTTCACACAAACTTATCTCTCAGAACTGAGCATGTGGAGAGACGTTCGTTCATCTAGCACAAAGGGAACGGTTTGCAGGAGAAACTTTTACTCTGGTTTCTCAGTCTGTTTCCTAGTGCCGGTTTGAAGTTCCTGCAGTTTTCACTGTAAAACCGAGTTGGAGCTAGTACCTCCCCATATATATGTATGGAGTGGAGTTTGCAACTGAAAAGAAACTTTGTGTTCCCAACAAGCTAGGTGAAGGACGGCTCTCACACACACTTATCTGTCAGAACTGAGCATGTGGAGAGACGTTCGTTCATCTAGCACAAAGGGAACGGGTTGCAGGAGAAACTTTTACTCTGGTTTCTCAGTCTGTTTCCTAGTGCCGGTTTGAAGTTCCTGCAGTTTTCACTGTAAAACCGAGTTGGAGCTAGTCCCTCCCCATATATATGTATGGAGTGGAGTTTGCAACTGAAAAGAAACTTTGTGTTCCCAAAAAGCTAGGGGAATGACGGCTTTCACACACACTTATCTCTCAGAACTGAGCATGTGGAGAGTCGTTCGTTCATGTAGCACAAAGGGAACGGGTTGCAGGAGAAACTTTTACTCTGGTTTCTCAGTCTGTTTCCTAGTGCCGGTTTGAAGTTCCTGCAGTTTTCACTGTAAAACCGAGTTGGAGCTAGTACCTCCCTTATATATGTATGGATTGGAGTTTGCAACTGAAAAGAAACTTTGTGTTCCCAACAAGCTAGGTGAAGGACGGCTTTCACACACACATATCTCTCAGAACTGAGCATGTGGAGAGACTTTCGTTCATCTAGCACAAAGGGAACGGGTTGCAGGAGAAACTTTTACTCTGGTTTCTCAGTCTGTTTCCTAGTGCCGGTTTGAAGTTCCTGCAGTTTTCACTGTAAAACCGAGTTGGAGCTAGTACCTCCCCATATATAAGTATGGAGTGGAGTTTGCAACTGAAAAGAAACTTTGTGTTCCCAACAAGCTAGGTGAAGGATGGCTCTCACACACACTTATCTCTCAGAACTGAGCATGTGGAGAGACGTTCGTTCATCTAGCACAAAGGGAACGGGTTGCAGTAGAAACTTTTACTCTGGTTTCTCAGCCTGTTTCCTAGTGCCGGTTTGAAGTTCCTGCAGTTTTCACTGTAAAACCGAGTTGGAGCTAGTACCTCCCCATATATATGTATGGAGTGGAGTTTGCATCTGAAAAGAAACTTTGTGTTCCCAACAAGCTAGTTGAAGGACGGCTTTCACACAAACTTATCTCAAAGAATTGAGCATGTGGAGAGACTTTCGTTCATCTAGCACAAAGGGAACGGGTTGCAGGAGAAACTTTTACTCTGGTTTCTCAGTCTGTTTCCTAGTGCCGGTTTGAAGTTCCTGCAGTTTTCACTGTAAAACCGAGTTGGAGCTAGTCCCTCCCCATATATATGTATGGAGTGGAGTTTGCAACTGAAAAGAAACTTTGTGTTCCCAACAAGCTAGGTGAAGGACGGCTTTCACACACACTTATCTCTCAGAACTGAGCATGTGGAGAGACGTTCGTTCATCTAGCACAAAGGGAACGGGTTGCAGGAGAAACTTTTACTCTGGTTTCTCAGTCTGTTTCCTAGTGCCGGTTTGAAGTTCCTGCAGTTTTCACTGTAAAACAGAGTTGGAGCTAGTACCTCCCCATATATATGTATGGAGTGGAGTTTGCAACTGAAAAGAAACTTTGTGTTCCCAACAAGCTATGTGAAGGATGTCTTTCACACACACTTATCTCTCAGAACTGAGCATGTGGAGAGACGTTCTTTCATCTAGCACAAAGGGAACGGGTTGCAGGAGAAACTTTTATTCTGGTTTCTCAGTCTGTTTCCTAGTGCCGGTTTGAATTTCCTGCAGTTTTCACTGTAAAACCGAGTTGGAGCTAGTCCCTCCCCATATACATGTATGGAGTGGAGTTTGCAACTGAAAAGAAACTTTGTGTTCCTAACAAGCTAGATGAAGGACGGCTTTCACACACACTTATCTCTCAGAACTGAGCATGTGGAGAGACGTTCGTTCATCTAGCACAAAGGGAACGGGTTGCAGGAGAAACTTTTACTCTGGTTTCTCAGTCTGTTTCCTAGTGCCGGTTTGAAGTTCCTGCAGTTTTCACTGTAAAACCGAGTTGGAGCTAGTACCTCCCAATATATATGTATGGAGTGGAGTTAGCAACTGAAAGGGAACTTTGTGTTCCCAACAAGCTAGGTGAAGGTCGGCTTTCACACACACTTATCTCTCAGAACTGACCATGTGGAGAGACGTTCGTTCATCTAGCACAAAGGGAACGGGTTGCAGGAGAAACTTTTACTCTGGTTTCTCAGTCTGTTTCCTAGTGCCGGTTTGAAGTTCCTGCAGTTTTCACTGTAAAATCGAGTTGGAGCTAGTACCTCCCCATATATATGTATGGAGTGGAGTTTGCAACTGAAAAGAAACTTTGTGTTCCCAACAAGCTAGGTGAAGGATGGCTTTCACACACACTTATCTCTCAGAACTGAGCATGTGGAGAGACGTTCGTTCATCTAGCACAAAGGGAACGGGTTGCAGGGGAAACTTTTACTCTGGTTTCTCAGTCTGTTTCCTAGTGCCGGTTTGAAGTTCCTGCAGTTTTCAGTGTAAAACCGAGTTGGAGCTAGTCCCTCCCCATATATATGTATGGATTGGAGTTTGCAACTGAAAGGGCACTTTGTGTTCCCAACAAGCTAGGTGAAGGACGGCTTTCACACAAAATTATTTCTCAGAACTGAGCATGTGGAGAGACGTTCGTTCATCTAGCACAAAGTGAACGGGTTTCCGGAGAAACTTTTACTCTGGTTTCTCAGTCTGTTTCCTAGTGCCGGTTTGAAGTTCCTGCAGTTTTCACTGTAAAACCGAGTTTGAGCTAGTACCTCCCCATATATATGTATGGAGTGGAGTTTGCAACTGAAAAGAAACTTTGTGTTCCCAACAAGCTAGGTGAAGGATGGCTTTCACACACAATTATCTCTCAGAACTGAGCATGTGGAGAGACTTTCGTTCATCTAGCACAAAGGGAACGGGTTGCAGGAGAAACTTTTACTCTGGTTTCTCAGTCTGTTTCCTAGTGCCGGTTTGAAGTTCCTGCAGTTTTCACTGTAAAACCGAGTTGGAGCTAGTCCCTCCCCATATATATGTATGGAGTGGAGTTTGCAACTGAAAAGAAACTTTGTGTTCCCAACAAGCTAGGGGAAGGATGGTTTCACACACACTTATCTCTCAGAACTGAGCATGTGGAGAGACGTTCGTTCATCTAGCACAAAGGGAACGGGTTGCAGGAGAAACTTTTACTCTGGTTTCTCAGTCTGTTTCCTAGTGCCGGTTTGAAGTTCCTGCAGTTTTCACTGTAAAACCGAGTTGGAGCTAGTACCTCCCCATATATATGTATGGAGTGGAGTTTGCAACTGAAAAGAAACTTTGTGTTCCCAACAAGCTAGGTGAAGGATGGCTTTCACACACACTTATCTCTCAGAACTGAGCATGTGGAGAGACGTTCGTTCATCTAGCACAAAGGGAACGGATTGCGGGAGAAACTTTTACTCTGGTTTCTCAGTCTGTTTCCTACTGCCGGTTTGAAGTTCCTGCAGTTTTCACTGTAAAACCGAGTTGGAGCTAGTACCTCCCCATATATATGTATTGAGTGGAGTTTGCAACTGAAAAGAAACTTTGTGTTCCCAACAAGCTAGGTGAAGGATGGCTTTCAAACACACTTATCTCTCAGAACTGAGCATGTGGAGAGACGTTCGTTCATCTAGCACAAAGGGAACGGGTTGCAGGAGAAACTTTTATTCTGGTTTCTCAGTCTGTTTCCTAGCGCCGGTTTGAAGTTAATGCAGTTTTCACTGTAAAACCGGTTTGGGGCTAGTACCTCCCCATATATATGTATGGAGTGGAGTTTGGTACTGAAAAGAAAATTTGTGTTCCCAACAAGCTAGGTGAAGGACGGCTTTCACACACACTTATCTCTCAGAACTGAGCATGTGGAGAGTCGTTCGTTCATCTAGCACAAAGGGAACGGGTTGCAGGAGAAACTATTACTCTGGTTTCTCAGTCTGTTTCCTAGTGCCGGTTTGAAGTTCCTGCAGTTTTCACTGTAAAACCGAGTTGGAGCTAGTCCCCCCCCATATATATGTATGGATTGGAGTTTGAAACTGAAAGGGAACTTTGTGTTCCCAACAAGCTAGGTGAAGGACGGCTTTCACACAAAATTATCTCTCAGAAATGAGCATGTGGAGAGACGTTCGTTCATCTAGCACAAAGGGAACGGGTTGCAGGAGAAACTTTTACTCTGGTTTCTCAGTCTGTTTCCTAGTGCCGGTTTGAAGTTCCTGCAGTTTTCACTGTAAAACCGAGTTGGAGCTAGTCCCTCCCCATATATATGTATGGAGTGGAGTTTGCAACTGAAAAGAAACTTTGTGTTCCCAACAAGCTAGGTGAAGGATGGCTTTCACACACACTTATCTCTCAGAACTGAGCATGTGGAGAGACGTTCGTTCATCTAGCACAAAGGGAACGGGTTGCAGGAGAAACTTTTACTCTGGTTTCTCAGTCTGTTTCCTAGTGCCGGTTTGAAGTTCCTGCAGTTTTCACTGTAAAACCGAGTTGGAGGTTGTACCTCCCTTTATATATGTATGGGGTGGAGTTTGCAACTGAAAAGAAACTTTGTGTTCCCAAAAAGCTAGGTGAAGGACGGCTTTCACACACACTTATCTCTCAGAACTGAGCATGTGGAGAGACGTTCGTTCATCTAGCACAAAGGGAACGGGTTGCAGGAGAAACTTTTACTCTGGTTTCTCAGTCTGTTTCCTAGTGCTGGTTTGAAGTTCCTGCAGTTTTCACTGTAAAACCGAGTTGGAGCTAGTACCTCCCCATATATATGTATGGAGTGGAGTTTGCAACTGAAATGAAACTTTGTGTTCCCAACAAGCTAGGTGAAGGACTGTTTTCACACACAATTATCTCTCAGAGCTGAGCATGTGGAGAGTCGTTCGTTCATCTAGCACAAAGGGAACGGGTTGCAGGAGAAACTTTTACTCTGGTTTCTCAGTCTGTTTCCTAGTGCCGGTTTGAAGTTCCTGCAGTTTTCACTGTAAAACCGGGTTGGGGCTAGTACCTCCCCATATATATGTATGGAGTGGAGTTTGCAACTGAAAGGGAACTTTGTGTTCCCAACAAGCTAGGTGAAGGACGGCTTTCACACACACTTATCTCTCAGAACTGAGCATGTGGAGAGCCGTTCGTTCATCTAGCACAAAGGGAACGGGTTGAAGGAGAAACTTTTACTCTGGTTTCTCAGTCTGTTTCCTAGTGCCGGTTTGAAGTTCCTGCAGTTTTCACTGTAAAACCGAGTTGGAGCTAGTCCCTCCCCATATATATGTATGGTTTGGAGTTTGCAACTGAAAAGAAACTTTGTGTTCCCAACAAGCTAGGTGAAGGACGACTTTCACACACACTTATCTCTCAGAACTGAGCATGTGGAGAGACGTTCGTTCATCTAGCACAAAGGGAAAGGGTTGCATTAGAAACTTTTAATCTGGTTTCTCAGTCTGTTTCCTAGTGCCGGTTTGAAGTTCCTGCAGTTTTCACTGTAAAACAGGTTTGGGGCTAGTACCTCCCCATATATATGTATGGAGTGGAGTTTGCAACTGAAAAGAAACTTTGTGTTCCCAACAAGCTAGATGAAGGACGGCTTTCACACACACATATCTCTCAGAACTGAGCATGTGGAGAGACGTTCGTTCATCTAGCACAAAGGGAACGGGTTGCAGGAGAAACTTTTACTCTGGTTTCTCAGACTGTTTCCTAGTGCCGGTTTGAAGTTCCTGCAGTTTTCACTGTAAAACCGATTTGGAGCTCGTACCTCCCCGTATATATGTATCGAGTGGAGTTTGCAACTGAAAAGAAACTTTGTGTTCCCAACAAGCTAGGTGAAGGATGGCTTTCACACACACTTATCTCTCAGAACTGAGCATGTGGAGAGACTTTCGTTCATCAGCACAAAGGGAATGGGTTGCAGGAGAAACTTTTACTCTGGTTTCTCAGTCTGTTTCCTAGTGCCGGTTTGAAGTTCCTGCAGTTTTCACTGTAAAACCGAGTTGGAGCTAGTCCCTCCCCATATATATGTAGGGAGTGGAGTTTGCAACTGAAAAGAAACTTTGTGTTCCCAACAAGCTAGGTGAAGAATGGTTTCACACACACTTATCTCTCAGAACTGAGCATGTGGAGAGACGTTCGTTCATCTAGCAAAAAGGGAACGGGTTGCAGGGGAAACTTTTACTCTGGTTTCTCAGTCTGTTTCCTAGTGCCGGTTTGAAGTTCCTGCAGTTTTCACTGTAAAACCGAGTTGGAGCTAGTACCTCCCCATATATATGTATGGAGTGGAGTTTGCAACTGAAAAGAAACTTTGTGTTCCCAACAAGCTAGGTGAAGAATGGCTTTCACACACACTTATCTCTCAGAACTGAGCATGTGGAGAGACTTTCGTTCATCTAGCACAAAGGGAACGGGTTGCAGGAGAAACTTTTACTCTGATTTCTCAGTCTGTTTCCTAGTGCCGGTTTGAAGTTCCTGCAGTTTTCACTGTAAAACTGAGTTGGAGCTAGTACCTCCCCATATATATTTATGGAGTGGAGTTTGCAACTGAAAAGAAACTTTGTGTTCCCAACAAGCTAGGTGAAGGATGGCTTTCAAACACACTTATCTCTCAGAACTGAGCATGTGGAGAGACGTTCGTTCATCTAGCACAAAGGGAACGGTTTGCAGGAGAAACTTTTACTCTGGTTTCTCAGTCTGTTTCCTAGTGCCGGTTTGAAGTTCCTGCAGTTTTCACTGTAAAACCGAGTTGGAGCTAGTCCCTCCCCATATATATATATGGAGTGGAGTTTGCAAATGAAAAGAAACTTTGTGTTCCCAACAAGCTAGGTGAAGGACGGCTTTCACACACACTTATCTCTCAGAACTGAGCATGTGGAGAGACGTTCGTTCATCTAGCACAAATGGAAAGGGTTGCAGGAGAAACTTTTACTCTGGTTTCTCAGTCTGTTTCCTAGTGCCGGTTTGAAGTTCCTGCAGTTTTCACTGTAAATCCGAGTTGGAGCTAGTCCCTCCCCATATATATGTATGGAGTGGAGTTTGCAACTGAAAAGAAACTTTGTGTTCCCAAAAAGCTAGGTGAAGTACGGCTTTCACACACAATTATATCTCAGAACTGAGCATGTGGAGAGTCGTTCGTTCATCTAGCACAATGGGAACGGGTTGCAGGAGAAACTATTACTCTGGTTTCTCAGTCTGTTTCCTAGTGCCGGTTTGAAGTTCCTGCAGTTTTCACTGTAAAACCGAGTTGGAGCTAGTCCCTCCCCATATATATGTATGGTTTGGAGTTTGCAACTGAAAAGAAACTTTGTGTTCCCAACAAGCTAGGTGAAGGACGACTTTCACACACACTTATCTCTCAGAACTGAGCATGTGGAGAGACGTTCGTTCATCTAGCACAAAGGGAAAGGGTTGCATTAGAAACTTTTAATCTGGTTTCTCAGTCTGTTTCCTAGTGCCGGTTTGAAGTTCCTGCAGTTTTCACTGTAAAACAGGTTTGGGGCTAGTACCTCCCCATATATATGTATGGAGTGGAGTTTGCAACTGAAAAGAAACTTTGTGTTCCCAACAAGCTAGATGAAGGACGGCTTTCACACACACATATCTCTCAGAACTGAGCATGTGGAGAGACGTTCGTTCATCTAGCACAAAGGGAACGGGTTGCAGGAGAAACTTTTACTCTGGTTTCTCAGACTGTTTCCTAGTGCCGGTTTGAAGTTCCTGCAGTTTTCACTGTAAAACCGATTTGGAGCTCGTACCTCCCCGTATATATGTATGGAGTGGAGTTTGCAACTGAAAAGAAACTTTGTGTTCCCAACAAGCTAGGTGAAGGATGGCTTTCACACACACTTATCTCTCAGAACTGAGCATGTGGAGAGACTTTCGTTCATCAGCACAAAGGGAATGGGTTGCAGGAGAAACTTTTACTCTGGTTTCTCAGTCTGTTTCCTAGTGCCGGTTTGAAGTTCCTGCAGTTTTCACTGTAAAACCGAGTTGGAGCTAGTCCCTCCCCATATATATGTAGGGAGTGGAGTTTGCAACTGAAAAGAAACTTTGTGTTCCCAACAAGCTAGGTGAAGGATGGTTTCACACACACTTATCTCTCAGAACTGAGCATGTGGAGAGACGTTCGTTCATCTAGCAAAAAGGGAACGGGTTGCAGGAGAAACTTTTACTCTGGTTTCTCAGTCTGTTTCCTAGTGCCGGTTAGAAGTTCCTGCAGTTTTCACTGTAAAACCGAGTTGGAGCTAGTACCTCCCCATATATATGTATGGAGTGGAGTTTGCAACTGAAAAGAAACTTTGTGTTCCCAACAAGCTAGGTGAAGAATGGCTTTCACACACACTTATCTCTCAGAACTGAGCATGTGGAGAGACTTTCGTTCATCTAGCACAAAGGGAACGGGTTGCAGGAGAAACTTTTACTCTGATTTCTCAGTCTGTTTCCTAGTGCCGGTTTGAAGTTCCTGCAGTTTTCACTGTAAAACTGAGTTGGAGCTAGTACCTCCCCATATATATTTATGGAGTGGAGTTTGCAACTGAAAAGAAACTTTGTGTTCCCAACAAGCTAGGTGAAGGATGGCTTTCAAACACACTTATCTCTCAGAACTGAGCATGTGGAGAGACGTTCGTTCATCTAGCACAAAGGGAACGGGTTGCAGGAGAAACTTTTACTCTGGTTTCTCAGTCTGTTTCCTAGTGCCGGTTTGAAGTTCCTGCAGTTTTCACTGTAAAACCGAGTTGGAGCTAGTCCCTCCCCATATATATATATGGAGTGGAGTTTGCAAATGAAAAGAAACTTTGTGTTCCCAACAAGCTAGGTGAAGGACGGCTTTCACACACACTTATCTCTCAGAACTGAGCATGTGGAGAGACGTTCGTTCATCTAGCACAAAGGGAAAGGGTTGCAGGAGAAACTTTTACTCTGGTTTCTCAGTCTGTTTCCTAGTGCCGGTTTGAAGTTCCTGCAGTTTTCACTGTAAATCCGAGTTGGAGCTAGTCCCTCCCCATATATATGTATGGAGTGGAGTTTGCAACTGAAAAGAAACTTTGTGTTCCCAAAAAGCTAGGTGAAGTACGGCTTTCACACACACTTATATCTCAGAACTGAGCATGTGGAGAGTCGTTCGTTCATCTAGCACAATGGGAACGGGTTGCAGGAGAAACTATTACTCTGGTTTCTCAGTCTGTTTCCTAGTGCCGGTTTGAAGTTCCTGCAGTTTTCACTGTAAAACCGAGTTGGAGCTAGTCCCTCCCCATATATATGTATGGAGTGGAGTTTGCAACTGAAAAGAATCTTTGTGTTCCCAACAAGCTAGGTGAAAGACGGCTTTCACACACACTTATCTCTCAGAACTGAGCATGTGGAGAGACTTTCGTTCATCTAGCACAAAGGGAACGGTTTGCAGGAGAAACTTTTATTCTCGTTTCTCAGTCTGTTTCCTAGCGACGGTTTGAAGTTCCTGCAGTTTTCACTGTAAAACCAAGTTGGAGCTATTCCCTCCCCATATATATGTATGGAGTGGAGTTTGCAACTGAAAAGAAACTTTGTGTTCCCAACAAGCTAGATGAAGGACGGCTTTCACACACACATATCTCTCAGAACTGAGCATGTGGAGAGACGTTCGTTCATCTAGCACAAAGGGAACGGGTTGCAGGAGATACTTTTACTCTGGTTTCTCAGTCTGTTTCCTAGTGCCGGTTTGAAGTTCCTGCAGTTTTCACTGTAAAACCGATTTGGAGCTCGTACCTCCCCGTATATATGTATGGAGTGGAGTTTGCAACTGAAAAGAAACTTTGTGTTCCCAACAAGCTAGGTGAAGGACGGCTTTCACACACACTTATCTCTCAGAAATGAGCATGTGGAGAGACGTTCGTTCATCTAGCACAAAGGGAACGGGTTGCAGGAGAAACTTTTACTCTGGTTTCTCAGTCTGTTTCCTAGTGCCGGTTTGAAGTTTCTGCAGTTTTCACTGTAAAACCGAGTTGGAGCTAGTACCTCCCCATATATACGTATGGAGTGGAGTTTGCAACTCAAAAGAAACTTTGTGTTCCCAAAAAGCTAGGTGAAGGACGGCTTTCACACACACTTATCTCTCAGAACTGAGCATGTGGAGAGACGTTCGTTCATCTAGCACAAAGGGAACGGGTTGCAGGAGAAACTTTTACTCTGGTTTCTCAGTCTGTTTCCTAGTGCCGGTTTGAAGTTCCTGCAGTTTTCACTATAAAACCGAGTTGGAGCTAGTACCTCCCCATATATATGTATGGAGTGGAGTTTGCAACTGAAAAGAAACTTTGTGTTCCCAACAAGCTAGGTGAAGGACGGCTTTCACACACACTTATCTCTCAGTACTGAGCATGTGGAGAGACGTTCGTTCATCTAGCACAAAGGGAACGGGTTGCAAGAGAAACTTTTACTCGGGTTTCTCAGTCTGTTTCCTAGTGCCGGTTTGAAGTTCCTGCAGTTTTCACTGTAAAACAGGTATGGGGCAAGTACCTCCCCATATATATGTATGGAGTGGAGTTTGCAACTTAAAAGAAACTTTGTGTTCCCAAAAAGCTAGGTGAAGAACGGCTTTCACACACACTTATCACTCAGAACTGAGCATGTGGAGAGACGTTCGTTCATCTAGCACAAAGGGAACGGGTTGCAGGAGAAACTTTTACTCTGGTTTCTCAGTCTGTTTCCTAGTGCCGGTTTGAAGTTCCTGCAGTTTTCACTGTAAAACCGAGTTGGAGCTAGTACCTCCCCATATATATGTATGGAGTGGAGTTTGCAACTGAAAAGAAACTTTGTGTTCCCAACAAGCTAGGTGAAGTACGGCTTTCACACACACATATCTCTCAGAAATGAGCATGTGGAGAGACGTTCGTTCATCTAGCACAAAGGGAACAGGTTGAAGGAGAAACTTTTACACTGGTTTCTCAGTCTGTTTCCTTCTGCTGGTTTGAAGTTCCTGCAGTTTTCACTGTAAAACCGGGTTGGGGCTAGTACCTCCCCATATATATATATGGAGTGGAGTTTGCAACTGAAAAGAAACTTTGTGTTCCCAAAAAGCTAGGTGAAGGACGGCTTTCACACACACTTATCTCTCAGAACTGAGCATGTGGAGAGTCGTTCGTTCATCTAACACAATGGGAACTGGTTGCAGGAGAAACTTTTACTCTGGTTTCTCAGTCTGTTTCCTAGTGCCGGTTTGAAGTTCCTGCAGTTTTCACTGTAAAACCGAGTTGGAGCTAGTACCTCCCCATATATATGTATGGAGTGGAGTTTTCAACTGAAAAGAATCTTTGTGTTCCCAACAAGCTAGGTGAAAGAAGGCTTTCACACACATTTATCTCTCAGAACTGAGCATGTGGAGAGACGTTCATTCATCTAGCACAAAGTGAACGGGTTGCAGGAGAAACTTTTACTCTGGTTTCTCAGTCTGTTTCCTTGCGCCGGTTTGAAGATCCTGCAGTTTTCACAGTAAAACCGGGTTTAGGCTAGTACCTCCCCATATATATGTATGGAGTGGAGTCTGCAACTGAAAAGAAACTTTGTGTTCCCAACATGCTAGGTGAAGGACGGCTTTCACACACATTTATCTCTCAGAACTGAGCATGTGGTGAGTCGTTCTTTCATCTAGCACAAAGGGAACGGGTTGCAGGAGAAACTTTTACTCTGGTTTCTCAGTCTGTTTCCTAGTGCCGGTTTGAAGTTCCTGCAGTTTTCACTGTAAAACCGAGTTGGAGCTATTACCTCCCCATATATATGTATGGAGTGGAGTTTGCAACTGAAAGGGAACTTTGTGTTCCCAACAAGCTATTTGAAGGACGGCTTTCACACACACTTATCTCTCAGAACTGAGCATGTGGAGAGACGTTCGTTCATCTAGCACAAAGGGAAAGTGATGCAGGAGCAACTTTTCTCTGTGTTGTGAGTCTGTTTCCTAGTGCCGGTTTGAAGTTCCTGCAGTTTTCACTGTAAAAGCGATTTGGAGCGAGTACCTCCCCATATATATGTATGGAGTGGAGTTTGCATCTGAAAAGAAACTTTGTGTTCCCAACAAGCTAGGTGAAATACGGCTTTCACACACACTTATCTCTCAGAACTGAGCATGTGGAGAGACGTTCGTTCATTTAGCACAAAGGGAACGGGTTGCAGGAGAAACTTTTACTCTGGTTTCTCAGTCTGTTTCCTAGTGCCGGTTTGAATTTCCTGCAGTTTTCACTGTAAAACAGGGTTGGGTCTAGTACCTCCCCATATATATGTATGGAGTGGAGTTTGCAACTGACAAGAAACTTTGTGTTCCCTACAAGCTAGGTGAAGGACGGCTTTCACACACACTTATCTCTCAGAACTGAGCATGTGGAGAGTCGTTCGTACATCTAGCACAAAGGGAACGGGTTGCAGGAGAAACTTTTTCTCTGGTTTCTCAGTCTGTTTCCTAGTGCCGGTTTGAAGTTCCTGCAGTTTTCACTGTAAAACCGAGTTGGAGCTAGTCCCTCCCCATATATATGTATGGTGTGGAGTTTGCAACTGAAAAGAAACTTTGTGTTCCCAACAAGCTAGGTGAAGGACGGCTTTCACACACACTTATCTCTCAGAACTGAGCATGTGGAGAGACGTTCGTTCATCTAGCACACAGGGAACGGGTTGCATTAGAAACTTTTACTCTGGTTTCTCAGTCTGTTTCTTAGTGCCGGTTTGAAGTTCCTGCAGTTTTCACTGTAAAACCGGGTTGGGGCTAGTACCTACCCATATATATGTATGGAGTGGAGTTTGCAAATGAAAAGAAACTTTGTGTTCCCAACAAGCTAGATGAAGGACGGCTTTAACACACACATATCTCTCAGAACTGAGCATGTGGAGAGACGTTCGTTCATCTAGCACAAAAGGAACGGCTTGCAGGAGAAACTTTTACTCTGGTTTCTCAGTCTGTTTCCTAGTGCCGGTTTGAAGTTCCTGCAGTTTTCACTGTAAAACCGAGTTGGAGCTAGTACCTCCCCATATATATGTATGGAATGGAGTTTGCAACTGAAAAGAAACTTTGTGTTCCCAACAAGCTAGGTGAAGGACGGCTTTCACACACACTTATCTCTCAGTACTGAGCGTGTGGAGAGACGTTCGTTCATCTAGCACAAAGGGAACGGGTTGCAGGAGAAACTTTTACTCGGGTTTCTCAGTCTGTTTCCTAGTGCCGGTTTGAAGTTCCTGCAGTTTTCACTGTAAAACACGGTTGGGGCTAGTCCATCCCCATATATACGTATGGAGTGGAGTTTGCAACTGAAAAGAAACTTTGTGTTCCCTACAAGCTAGGTGAAGTACGGCTTTCACACAAACTTATCTCTCAGAACTGAGCATGTGGAGAGTCGTTCGTTCATCTAGCACAATGGGAACGGGTTGCAGGAGAAACTTTTACTCTGGATTCTCAGTCTGTTTCCTAGTGCCGGTTTGAAGTTCCTGCAGTTTTCACTGTAAAACCGAGTTGGAGCTAGTACCTCCCCATATATTTGTATGGAGTGGAGTTTGCAACTGAAAAGAAACTTTGTGTTCCCAACAAGATAGGTGATGTACGGCTTTCACACACACTTATCTCTCAGAACTGAGCATGTGGAGAGACGTTCGTTCATCTAGCACAAAGGGAACGGGTTGCAGGAGAAACTTTTACTCTGGTTTCTCAGTCTGTTTCCTAGTGCCGGTTTGAAGTTCCTGCAGTTTTCACTGTAAAATCGGGTTGGGGCTAGTACCTCCCCATATATATGTATGGAGTGGAATTTGCAACTGAAAAGAAACTTTGTGTTCCCAACAAGATAGGTGAAGGACTGTTTTCACACACTATTATCTCTCAGAGATGAGCATGTGGAGAGTCGTTCGTTCATCTAGCACAAAGGGAACGGGTTGCAGGAGAAAATTTTACTCTGGTTTCTCAGTCTGTTTCCTAGTGCCGGTTTGAAGTTCCTGCAGTTTTCACTGTAAAACCGGTTTGGGGCTAGTACCTACCCATATATATGTATGGAGTGGAGTTTGCAACTGAAAGGGAACTTTGTGTTCCCAACAAGCTAGGTGAAGGACGGCTTTCACACACACTTATCTCTCAGAACTGAGCATGTGGAGAGTCGTTCGTTCATCTAGGACAAAGGGAACGGGTTGCAGGAGAAACTTTTACTCTGGTTTCTCAGTCTGTTTCCTAGTGCCGGTTTGAAGTTCCTGCAGTTTTCACTGTAAAACCGAGTTGGAGCTAGTCCCTCCCCATATATATGTATGGTTTGGAGTTTGCAACTGAAAAGAAACTTTGTGTTCCCAACAAGCTAAGTGAAGGACGACTTTCACACACACTTATCTCTCAGAACTGAGCATGTGGAGAGACGTTCGTTCATCTAGCAAAAAGGGAACGGGTTGCATTAGAAACTTTTACTCTGGTTTCTCAGTCTGTTTCCTAGTGCCGGTTTGAAGTTCCTGCAGTTTTCACTGTAAAACCGGTTTGGGGCTAGTACCTCCCCATATATATGTATGGAGTGGAGTTTGCAACTGAAAAGAAACTTTGTGTTCCCAACAAGCTAGATGAAGGACGGCTTTCACACACACATATCTCTCAGAACTGAGCATGTGGAGAGACGTTCGTTCATCTAGCACAAAGGGAAAGGGTTGCAGGAGAAACTTTTACTCTGGTTTCTCAGTCTGTTTCCTAGTGCCGGTTTGAAGTTCCTGCAGTTTTCACTGTAAAACCGATTTGGAGCTCGTACCTCCCCGTATATATGTATGGAGTGGAGTTAGCAACTGAAAAGAAACTTTGTGTTCCCAACAAGCTAGGTGAAGGACGGCTTTCACACACAGTTATCTCTCAGAACTGAGCATGTGGAGAGACGTTCGTTCATCTAGCACAAAGGGAACGGGTTGCAGGAGAAACTTTTACTCGGGTTTCTCAGTCTGTTTCCTAGTGCCGGTTTGAAGTTCCTGCAGTTTTCACTGTAAAACAGGTATGGGGAAAGTACCTCCCCATATATATGTATGGAGTGGAGTTTGCAACTGAAAAGAAACTTTGTGTTCCCAAAAAGCTAGGTGAAGGACGGCTTTCACACACACTTATCACTCAGAACTGAGCATGTGGAGAGACGTTCGTTCATCTAGCACAAAGGGTACGGGTTGCAGGAGAAACTTTTACTCTGGTTTCTCAGTCTGTTTCCTAGTGCCGGTTTGAAGTTCCTGCAGTTTTCACTGTAAAACCGAGTTGGAGCTTGTCCCTCCACATATATATGTATGGAGTGGAGTTTGCAACTGAAAAGAAACTTTGTGTTCCCAACAAGCTAGGTGAAGTACGGCTTTCACACACACTTATCTCTCAGAAATGAGCATGTGGAGAGACGTTCGTTCATCTAGCACAAAGGGAACGGGTTGAAGGAGAAACTTTTACACTGGTTTCTCAGTCTGTTTCCTTCTGCTGGTTTGAAGTTCCTGCAGTTTTCACTGTAAAACCGGTTTGGGGCTAGTACCTCCCCATATATATATATGGAGTGGAGTTTGCAACTGAAAAGAAACTTTGTGTTCCCAAAAAGCTAGGTGAAGGACGGCTTTCACACACACTTATCTCTCAGAACTGAGCATGTGGAGAGTCGTTCGTTCATCTAGCACAATGGGAACGGGTTGCAGGAGAAACTTTTACTCTGATTTCTCAGTCTGTTTCCTAGTGCCGGTTTGAAGTTCCTGCAGTTTTCACTGTAAAACCGAGTTGGAGCTAGTCCCTCCCCATATATATGTATGGAGTGGAGTTTGCAACTGAAAAGAATCTTTGTGTTCCCAACAAGCTAGGTGAAAGAAGGCTTTCACACACACTTATCTCTCAGAACTGAGCATGTGGAGAGACGTTCGTTCATCTAGCACAAAGTGAACGGGTTGCAGGAGAAACTTTTACTCTGGTTTCTCAGTCTGTTTCCTAGCGCCGGTTTGAAGATCCTGCAGTTTTCACTGTAAAACCGGGTTTAGGCTAGTACCTCCCCATATATATGTATGGAGTGGAGTCTGCAACTGAAAAGAAACTTTGTGTTCCCAACAAGCTAGGTGAAGGACGGCTTTCACACACAATTATCTCTCAGAACTGAGCATGTGGAGAGACGTTCGTTCATCTAGCACAAAGGGAAAGTTTTGCAGGAGCAACTTTTCTCTGGTTTCTCAGTCTGTTTCCTAGTGCCGGTTTGAAGTTCCTGCAGTTTTCACTGTAAAAGCGATTTGGAGCGAGTACCTCCCCATATATATGTATGGAGTGGAGTTTGCATCTGAAAAGAAACTTTGTGTTCCCAACAAGCTAGGTGAAATACGGCTTTCACACACACTTATCTCTCAGAACTGAGCATGTGGAGAGACGTTCGTTCATTTAGCACAAAGGGAAAGGGTTGCAGGAGAAACTTTTACTCTGGTTTCTCAGTCTGTTTCCTAGTGCCGGTTTGAAGTTCCTGCAGTTTTCACTGTAAAACAGGTTTGGGGCTAGTACCTCCCCATATATATGTATGGAGTGGAGTTTGCAACTGACAAGAAACTTTGTGTTCCCAACAAGCTAGGTGAAGGACGGCTGTCACACACACTTATCTCTCAGAACTGAGCATGTGGAGAGTCGTTCGTACATCTAGCACAAAGGGAACGGGTTGCAGGAGAAACTTTTTCTCTGGTTTCTCAGTCTGTTTCCTAGTGCCGGTTTGAAGTTCCTGCAGTTTTCACTGTAAAACCGAGTTGGAGCTAGTCCCTCCCCATATATATGTATGGTGTGGAGTTTGCAACTGAAAAGAAACTTTGTGTTCCCAACAAGCTAGGTGAAGGACGGCTTTCACACACACTTATCTCTCAGAAATGAGCATGTGGAGAGACGTTCGTTCATCTAGCACACAGGGAACGGTTTGCATTAGAAACTTTTACTCTGGTTTCTCAGTCTGTTTCTTAGTGCCGGTTTGAAGTTCCTGCAGTTTTCACTGTAAAACCGGGTTGGGGCTAGTACATCCCCATATATATGTATGGAGTGGAGTTTGCAACTGAAAAGAAACTTTGTGTTCCCAACAAGCTAGATGAAGGACGGCTTTCACACACACATATCTCTCAGAACTGAGCATGTGGAGAGACGTTCGTTCATCTAGCACAAAAGGAACGGCTTGCAGGAGAAACTTTTACTCTGGTTTCTCAGTCTGTTTCCTAGTGCCGTTTTGAAGTTCCTGCAGTTTTCACTGTAAAACCGAGTTGGAGCTAGTACCTCCCCATATATATGTATGGAGTGGAGTTTGCAACTGAAATGAAACTTTGTGTTCCCAACAAGCTAGGTGAAGGACGGCTTTCACACACACTTATCTCTCAGTAATGAGCATGTGGAGAGACGTTCGTTCATCTAGCACAAAGGGAACGGGTTGCAGGAGAAACTTTTACTCGGGTTTCTCAGTCTGTTTCCTAGTGCCGGTTTGAAGTTCCTGCAGTTTTCACTGTAAAACAGGGTTGGGGCTAGTACCTCCCCATATATATGTATGGAGTGGAGTTTGCAACTGAAAAGAAACTTTGTGTTCCCTACAAGCTAGGTGAAGGACGGCTTTCACACACACTTATCTCTCAGAACTGAGCATGTGGAGAGTCGTTCGTTCATCTAGCACAATGGGAACGGGTTGCAGGAGAAACTTTTACTCTGGTTTCTCAGTCTGTTTCCTAGTGCCGGTTGAAAGTTCCTGCAGTTTTCACTGTAAAACCGAGTTGGAGCTAGTACCTCCCCATATATTTGTATGGAGTGGAGTTTGCAACTGAAAAGAAACTTTGTGTTCCCAACAAGATATGTGAAGTACGGCTTTCACACACACTTATCTCTCAGAACTGAGCATGTGGAGAGACGTTCGTTCATCTAGCACAAAGGGAACGGGTTGCAGGAGCAACTTTTACTCTGGTTTCTCAGTCTGTTTCCTAGTGCCGGTTTGAAGTTCCTGCAGTTTTCACTGTAAAATCGGGTTGGGGCTAGTACCTCCCCATATATATTTATGGAGTGGAGTTTGCAAATGAAAAGAAACTTTGTGTTCCCAACAAGATAGGTGAAGTACGGCTTTCACACACACTTATCTCTCAGAACTGAGCATGTGGAGAGACGTTCGTTCATCTAGCACAAAGGGATCGGGTTGCAGGAGAAACTTTTACTCTGGTTTCTCAGTCTGTTTCCTAGGGCCGGTTTGAAGTTCCTGCAGTTTTCACTGTAAAACCGAGTTGGAGCGAGTACCTCCCCGTATATATGTATGGAGTGGAGTTTGCAACTGAAAAGAAACTTTGTGTTCCCAACAAGCTAGATGAAGAACGGCTTTCACACACACATATCTCTCAGAACTGAGCATGTGGAGAGACGTTCGTTCATCTAGCACAAAGGGAACGGGTTGCAGGAGAAACTTTTACTCTGGTTTCTCAGTCTGTTTCCTAGTGCCGTTTTGAAGTTCCTGCAGTTTTCACTGTAAAACAGAGTTGGAGCTAGTACCTCCACATATATATGTATGGAGTGGAGTTTGCAACTGAAAAGAAACTTTGTGTTCCCAACAATCTATTTGAAGGACGGCTTTCACACACACTTATCTCTCAGAACTGAGCATGTGGAGAGACGTTCGTTCATCTAGCACAAAGGGAACGGGTTGCAGGAGAAACTTTTACTCTGGTTTCTCAGTCTGTTTCCTTGTGCCGGTTTGAATTTCCTGCAGTTTTCACTGTAAAACCGGGTTGGGGCTAGTACATCCCCATATATATGTATGGGGTGGAGATTGCAACTGAAAAGAAACTTTGTGTTCCCAAAAACTAGGTGAAGGATGGCTTTCACACACACTTATCTCTCAGAACTGAGCATGTGGAGAGACGTCCTTTCATCTAGCACAAAGGGAACGGGTTGCAGGAGAAACTTTTACTCTGGTTTCTCAGCCTGTTTCCTAATGCCGGTTTGAAATTCCTGCAGTTTTCACTGTAAAACCGAGTTGGAGCTAGTACCAACCCTTATATATGTATGGAGTGGAGTTTGCAACTGAAAAGAAACTTTCTGTTCCCAAAAAGCTAGGTGAAGTACGGCTTTCACATACACATATCTCTCAGAACTGAGCATGTGGAGAGACGTTCGTTCAACTAGCACAAAGGGAACGGGTTGCAGGAGAAACTTTTACTCTGGTTTCTCAGTCTGTTTCCTAGTGCCGGTTTGAAGTTCCTGCAGTTTTCACTGTAAAACCGAGTTGGAGCTTGTACCTCCCCATATATATGTATGGAGTGGAGTTTGCAACTGAAAAGAAACTTTGTGTTCCCAACAAGCTAGTTGAAGGACGGCTTTCACACAAACTTATCTCTCAGAACTGAGCATGTGGAGAGTCGTTCGTTCATCTAGCACAATGGGAAAGGGTTGCAGGAGAAACTTTTACTCTGGTTTCTCAGTCTGTTTCCTAGTGCCGGTTTGAAGTTCCTGCAGTTTTCACTGTAAAACCGAGTTGGAGCTAGTACCTCCCCATATATATGTATGGAATGGAGTTTGCAACTGAAAAGAAACTTTGTGTTCCCAACAAGCTAGGTGAAATACGGCTTTCACACACACTTATCTCTCAGAACTGAGCATGTGGAGAGACGTTCGTTCATTTAGCACAAAGGGAAAGGGTTGCAGGAGAAACTTTTACTCTGGTTTCTCAGTCTGTTTCCTAGTGCCGGTTTGAAGTTCCTGCAGTTTTCACTGTAAAACAGGTTTGGGGCTAGTACCTCCCCATATATATGTATGGAGTGGAGTTTGCAACTGACAAGAAACTTTGTGTTCCCAACAAGCTAGGTGAAGGACGGCTGTCACACACACTTATCTCTCAGAACTGAGCATGTGGAGAGTCGTTCGTACATCTAGCACAAAGGGAACGGGTTGCAGGAGAAACTTTTTCTCTGGTTTCTCAGTCTGTTTCCTAGTGCCGGTTTGAAGTTCCTGCAGTTTTCACTGTAAAACCGAGTTGGAGCTAGTCCCTCCCCATATATATGTATGGTGTGGAGTTTGCAACTGAAAAGAAACTTTGTGTTCCCAACAAGCTAGGTGAAGGACGGCTTTCACACACACTTATCTCTCAGTAATGAGCATGTGGAGAGACGTTCGTTCATCTAGCACAAAGGGAACGGGTTGCAGGAGAAACTTTTACTCGGGTTTCTCAGTCTGTTTCCTAGTGCCGTTTTGAAGTTCCTGCAGTTTTCACTGTAAAACCGAGTTGGAGCTAGTACCTCCCCATATATATGTATGGAGTGGAGTTTGCAACTGAAATGAAACTTTGTGTTCCCAACAAGCTAGGTGAAGGACGGCTGTCACACACACTTATCTCTCAGAAATGAGCATGTGGAGAGACGTTCGTTCATCTAGCACACAGGGAACGGTTTGCATTAGAAACTTTTACTCTGGTTTCTCAGTCTGTTTCTTAGTGCCGGTTTGAAGTTCCTGCAGTTTTCACTGTAAAACCGGGTTGGGGCTAGTACATCCCCATATATATGTATGGAGTGGAGTTTGCAACTGAAAAGAAACTTTGTGTTCCCAACAAGCTAGATGAAGGACGGCTTTCACACACACATATCTCTCAGAACTGAGCATGTGGAGAGACGTTCGTTCATCTAGCACAAAAGGAACGGCTTGCAGGAGAAACTTTTACTCTGGTTTCTCAGTCTGTTTCCTAGTGCCGTTTTGAAGTTCCTGCAGTTTTCACTGTAAAACCGAGTTGGAGCTAGTACCTCCCCATATATATGTATGGAGTGGAGTTTGCAACTGAAATGAAACTTTGTGTTCCCAACAAGCTAGGTGAAGGACGGCTTTCACACACACTTATCTCTCAGTAATGAGCATGTGGAGAGACGTTCGTTCATCTAGCACAAAGGGAACGGGTTGCAGGAGAAACTTTTACTCGGGTTTCTCAGTCTGTTTCCTAGTGCCGGTTTGAAGTTCCTGCAGTTTTCACTGTAAAACAGGGTTGGGGCTAGTACCTCCCCATATATATGTATGGAGTGGAGTTTGCAACTGAAAAGAAACTTTGTGTTCCCTACAAGCTAGGTGAAGGACGGCTTTCACACACACTTATCTCTCAGAACTGAGCATGTGGAGAGTCGTTCGTTCATCTAGCACAATGGGAACGGGTTGCAGGAGAAACTTTTACTCTGGTTTCTCAGTCTGTTTCCTAGTGCCGGTTGAAAGTTCCTGCAGTTTTCACTGTAAAACCGAGTTGGAGCTAGTACCTCCCCATATATTTGTATGGAGTGGAGTTTGCAACTGAAAAGAAACTTTGTGTTCCCAACAAGATATGTGAAGTACGGCTTTCACACACACTTATCTCTCAGAACTGAGCATGTGGAGAGACGTTCGTTCATCTAGCACAAAGGGAACGGGTTGCAGGAGCAACTTTTACTCTGGTTTCTCAGTCTGTTTCCTAGTGCCGGTTTGAAGTTCCTGCAGTTTTCACTGTAAAATCGGGTTGGGGCTAGTACCTCCCCATATATATTTATGGAGTGGAGTTTGCAAATGAAAAGAAACTTTGTGTTCCCAACAAGATAGGTGAAGTACGGCTTTCACACACACTTATCTCTCAGAACTGAGCATGTGGAGAGACGTTCGTTCATCTAGCACAAAGGGAACGGGTTGCAGGAGAAACTTTTACTCTGGTTTCTCAGTCTGTTTCCTAGTGCCGGTTTGAAGTTCCTGCAGTTTTCACTGTAAAACCGAGTTGGAGCGAGTACCTCCCCGTATATATGTATGGAGTGGATTTTGCAACTGAAAAGAAACTTTGTGTTCCCAACAAGCTAGATGAAGAACGGCTTTCACACACACATATCTCTCAGAACTGAGCATGTGGAGAGACGTTCGTTCATCTAGCACAAAGGGAACGGGTTGCAGGAGAAACTTTTACTCTGGTTTCTCAGTCTGTTTCCTTGTGCCGGTTTGAATTTCCTGCAGTTTTCACTGTAAAACCGGGTTGGGGCTAGTACATCCCCATATATATGTATGGGGTGGAGTTTGCAACTGAAAAGAAACTTTGTGTTCCCAAAAACTAGGTGAAGGATGGCTTTCACACACACTTATCTCTCAGAACTGAGCATGTGGAGAGACGTCCTTTCATCTAGCACAAAGGGAACGGGTTGCAGGAGAAACTTTTACTCTGGTTTCTCAGCCTGTTTCCTAATGCCGGTTTGAAATTCCTGCAGTTTTCACTGTAAAACCGAGTTGGAGCTAGTACCAACCCTTATATATGTATGGAGTGGAGTTTGCAACTGAAAAGAAACTTTCTGTTCCCAACAAGCTAGGTGAAGTACGGCTTTCACATACACATATCTCTCAGAACTGAGCATGTGGAGAGACGTTCGTTCAACTAGCACAAAGGGAACGGGTTGCAGGAGAAACTTTTACTCTGGTTTCTCAGTCTGTTTCCTAGTGCCGGTTTGAAGTTCCTGCAGTTTTCACTGTAAAACCGAGTTGGAGCTTGTACCTCCCCATATATATGTATGGAGTGGAGTTTGCAACTGAAAAGAAACTTTGTGTTCCCAACAAGCTAGTTGAAGGACGGCTTTCACACAAACTTATCTCTCAGAACTGAGCATGTGGAGAGTCGTTCGTTCATCTAGCACAATGGGAAAGGGTTGCAGGAGAAACTTTTACTCTGGTTTCTCAGTCTGTTTCCTAGTGCCGGTTTGAAGTTCCTGCAGTTTTCACTGTAAAACCGAGTTGGAGCTAGTACCTCCCCATATATATGTATGGAATGGAGTTTGCAACTGAAAAGAAACTTTGTGTTCCCAACAAGCTAGGTGAAGGACGGCTTTCACACACAGTTATCTCTCAGTACTGAGCATGTGGAGAGACGTTCGTTCATCTAGCACAAAGGGAACGGGTTGCAGGAGAAACTTTTACTCGGGTTTCTCAGTCTGTTTCCTAGTGCCGGTTTGAAGTTCCTGCAGTTTTCACTGTAAAACAGGTATGGGGCCAGTACCTCCCCATATATATGTATGGAGTGGAGTTTGAAACTGAAAAGAAACTTTGTGTTCCCAAAAAGCTAGGTGAAGTACGGCTTTCACACACACTTATCACTCAGAACTGAGCATGTGGAGAGACGTTCGTTCATCTAGCACAAAGGGTACGGGTTGCAGGAGAAACTTTTACTCTGGTTTCTCAGTCTGTTTCCTAGTGCCGGTTTGAAGTTCCTGCAGTTTTCACTGTAAAACCGAGTTGGAGCTAGTACCTCCCCATATATATGTATGGATTGGAGTTTGCAACTGAAAAGAAACTTTGTGTTCCCAACAAGCTAGGTGAAATACGGCTTTCACACACACTTATCTCTCAGAAATGAGCATGTGGAGAGACGTTCGTTCATCTAGCACAAAGGGAACGGGTTGCAGGAGAAACTTTTACACTGGTTTCTCAGTCTGTTTCCTTCTGCTGGTTTGAAGTTCCTGCAGTTTTCACTGTAAAACCGGGTTGGGGCTAGTACCTCCCCATATATATGTATGGAGTGGAGTCTGCAACTGAAAAGAAACTTTGTGTTCCCAACAAGCTACGTGAAGGACGGCTTTCACACACACTTATCTCTCAGAACTGAGCATGTGGAGAGTCGTTCGTTCATCTAGCACAAAGGGAACGGGTTGCAGGAGAAACTTTTACTCTGGTTTCTCAGTCTGTTTCCTAGTGCCGGTTTGAAGTTCCTGCAGTTTTCACTGTAAAACCGAGTTGGAGCTATTACCTCCCCATATATATGTATGGAGTGGAGTTTGCAACTGAAAGGGAACTTTGTGTTCCCAACAAGCTAGTTGAAGGACGGCTTTCACACACACTTATCTCTCAGAACTGAGCATGTGGAGAGACGTTCGTTCATCTAGCACAAAGGGAAAGTGTTGCAGGAGCAACTTTTCTCTGGTTTCTCAGTCTGTTTCCTAGTGCCGGTTTGAAGTTCCTTCAGTTTTCACTGTAAAAGCGATTTGGAGCGAGTACCTCCCCATATATATGTATGGAGTGGAGTTTGCATCTGAAAAGAAACTTTGTGTTCCCAACAAGCTAGGTGAAATACGGCTTTCACACACACTTATCTCTCAGAACTGAGCATGTGGAGAGACGTTCGTTCATTTAGCACAAAGGGAACGGGTTGCAGGAGAAACTTTTACTCTGGTTTCTCAGTCTGTTTCCTAGTGCCGGTTTGAAGTTCCTGCAGTTTTCACTGTAAAACAGGTTTGGGGCTAGTACCTCCCCATATATATGTATGGAGTGGAGTTTGCAACTGACAAGAAACTTTGTGTTCCCTACAAGCTAGGTGAAGGACGGCTGTCACACAACCTTATCTCTCAGAACTGAGCATGTGGAGAGTCGTTCGTACATCTAGCACAAAGGGAACGGGTTGCAGGAGAAACTTTTTCTCTGGTTTCTCAGTCTGTTTCCTAGTGCCGGTTTGAAGTTCCTGCAGTTTTCACTGTAAAACCGAGTTGGAGCTAGTCCCTCCCCATATATATGTATGGTGTGGAGTTTGCAACTGAAAAGAAACTTTGTGTTCCCAACAAGCTAGGTGAAGGACGGCTTTCACACACACTTATCTCTCAGAAATGAGCATGTGGAGAGACGTTCGTTCATCTAGCACACAGGGAACGGGTTGCATTAGAAACTTTTACTCTGGTTTCTAAGTCTGTTTCTTAGTGCCGGTTTGAAGTTCCTGCAGTTTTCACTGTAAAACCGGGTTGGGGCTAGTACATCCCCATATATATGTATGGAGTGGAGTTTGCAACTGAAAAGAAACTTTGTGTTCCCAACAAGCTAGATGAAGGACGGCATTCACACACACATATCTCTCAGAACTGAGCATGTGGAGAGACGTTCGTTCATCTAGCACAAAAGGAACGGCTTGCAGGAGAAACTTTTACTCTGGTTTCTCAGTCTGTTTCCTAGTGCCGGTTTGATGTTCCTGCAGTTTTCACTGTAAAACCGAGTTGGAGCTAGTACCTCCCCATATATATGTATGGAGTGGAGTTTGCAACTGAAAAGAAACTTTGTGTTCCCAACAAGCTAGGTGGAGGACGGCTTTCACACACACTTATCTCTCAGTAATGAGCATGTGGAGAGACGTTCGTTCATCTAGCACAAAGGGAACGGGTTGCAGGAGAAACTTTTACTCGGGTTTCTCAGTCTGTTTCCTAGTGCCGGTTTGAAGTTCCTGCAATTTTCACTGTAAAACACGGTTGGGGCTAGTCCATCCCCATATATATGTATGGAGTGGAGTTTGCAACTGAAAAGAAACTTTGTGTTCCCTACAAGCTAGGTGAAGGACGGCTTTCACACACACTTATCTCTCAGAACTGAGCATGTGGAGAGTCGTTCGTTCATCTAGCACAATGGGAACGGGTTGCAGGAGAAACTTTTACTCTGGTTTCTCAGTCTGTTTCCTAGTGCCGGTTGAAAGTTCCTGCAGTTTTCACTGTAAAACCGAGTTGGAGCTAGTACCTCCCCATATATTTGTATGGAGTGGAGTTTGCAACTGAAAAGAAACTTTGTGTTCCCAACAAGATATGTGAAGTACGGCTTTCACACACACTTATCTCTCAGAACTGAGCATGTGGAGAGACGTTCGTTCATCTAGCACAAAGGGAACGGGTTGCAGGAGAAACTTTTACTCTGGTTTCTCAGTCTGTTTCCTAGTGCCGGTTTGAAGTTCCTGCAGTTTTCACTGTAAAATCGCGTTGGGGCTAGTACCTCCCCATATATATGTATGGAGTGGAGTTTGCAAATGAAAAGAAACTTTGTGTTCCCAACAAGATAGGTGAAGTACGGCTTTCAAACACACTTATCTCTCAGAACTGAGCATGTGGAGAGACGTTCGTTCATCTAGCACAAAGGGAACGGGTTGCAGGAGAAACTTTTACTCTGGTTTCTCAGTCTGTTTCCTAGTGCCGGTTTGAAGTTCCTGCAGTTTTCACTGTAAAACCGAGTTGAAGCGAGTACCTCCCCGTATATATGTATGGAATGGAGTTTGCAACTGAAAAGAAACTTTGTGTTCCCAACAAGCTAGATGAAGAACGGCTTTCACACACACATATCTCTCAGAACTGAGCATGTGGAGAGACGTTCGTTCATCTAGCACAAAGGGAACGGGTTGCAGGAGAAACTTTTACTCTGGTTTCTCAGTCTGTTTCCTAGTGCCGGTTTGAAGTTCCTGCAGTTTTCACTGTAAAACAGAGTTGGAGCTAGTACCTCCACATATATATGTATGGAGTGGAGTTTGCAACTGAAAAGAAACTTTGTGTTCCCAACAATCTAGGTGAAGGACGGCTTTCACACACACTTATCTCTCAGAACTGAGCATGTGGAGAGACGTCCTTTCATCTAGCACAAAGGGAACGGGTTGCATTAGAAACTATTACTCTGGTTTCTCAGTCTGTATCCTAGTGCCGGTTTGAAGTTCCTGCAGTTTTCACTGTAAAACCGAGGTGGAGCTAGTACCTCCCCATATATATGTATGGAGTGGAGTTTTCAACTGAAAAGAAACTTTGTGTTCCCAACAAGCAAGATGAAGGACGGCTTTCACACACACATATCTCTCAGAACTGAGCATGTGGAGAGACGTTCGTTCATCTAGCACAAAGGGAACGGGTTGCAGGAGAAACTTTTACTCGGGTTTCTCAGTCTGTTTCCTAGTGCCGGTTTGAAGTTCCTGCAGTCTTCACTGTAAAACAGGGTTGGGGCTAGTACCTCCCCATATATATGTATGGAGTGGACATTGCAACTGAAAAGAAACTTTGTGTTCCCTACAAGCTAGGTGAAGGACGGTTTTCACACACACTTATCTCTCAGAACTGAGCATGTGGAGAGACGTTCGTTCATCTAGCACAAAGGGAACGGGTTGCAGGAGAAACTTTTACTCTGGTTTCTCAGTCTGTTTCCTAGTGCCGGTTTGAAGTTCCTGCAGTTTTCACTGTAAAACCGAGTTGGAGCTAGTACCTCCCCATATATATGTATGGAGTGGAGTTTGCAACTCAAAAGAAACTTTGTGTTCCCAACAAGCTTGGTGAAGGACGGCTTTCACACACACTTATCTCTCAGTACTGAGCATGTGGAGAGACGTTCGTTCATCTAGCACAAAGGGAACGGGATGCAGGAGAAACTTTTACTCGGGTTTCTCAGTCTGTTTCCTAGTGCCGGTTTGAAGTTCCTGCAGTTTTAACTGTAAAACCGAGTTGGAGCTAGTACCTCCCCATATATATGTATGGAGTGGAGTTTGCAACTGAAAAGAAACTTTGTGTTCCGAACAAGCTAGGTGAAGGACGGCTTTCACACACAATTATCTTTCAGAACTGAGCATGTGTAAGACGTTCGTTCATCTAGCACAAAGGGAATGGGTTGCAGGGGAAACTTTTACTCTGGTTTCTCAGTCTGTTTCCTAGTGCCGGTTTGAAGTTCCTTCAGTTTTCACTGTACAACAGTGTTGGAGCTAGTACCTCCCCATATATATGTCTGGAGTGGAATTTGCAAATGAAAAGAAACATTGTGTTCCCAACAAGCTAGGTGAAGGACGGCTTTCACACACACTTATCACTCAGAACTGAGCATGTGGAGAGTCGTTCGTTCATGTAGCACAAAGGGAACGGGTTGCAGGAGAAACTTTTACTCTGGTTTCTCAGTCTGTTTCCTAGTGCCGGTTTGAAGTTCCTGCAGTTTTCACTGTAAAACCGAGGTGGAGCTAGTACCTCCCCAAATATATGTATGGAGTGGAGTTTGCAACTGAAAAGAAACTTTGTGTTCCCAACAAGCTAGGTGAAGGACGGCTTTCACACACACATATCTCTCAGAACTGAGCATGTGGAGAGACGTTGGTTCATCTAGCACAAAGAAACGGGTTGCAGGAGAAACTTTTACTCTGGTTTCTCAGTCTGTTTCCTAGTACCGTTTTGAAGTTCCTGCAGTTTTCACTGTAAAACCGAGGTGGAGCTAGTACCTCCCCATATATATGTATGGAGTGGAGTTTGCAACTGAAAAGAAACTTTGTGTTCCCAACAAGCTAGGTGAAGGACGGCTTTCACACACAGTTATCTCTCAGTACTGAGCATGTGGAGAGACGTTCGTTCATCTAGCACAAAGGGAACGGGTTGCAGGAGAAACTTTTACTCGGGTTTCTCAGTCTGTTTCCTAGTGCCGGTTTGAAGTTCCTGCAGTTTTCACTGTAAAACAGGTATGGGGCCAGTACCTCCCCATATATATGTATGGAGTGGAGTTTGAAACTGAAAAGAAACTTTGTGTTCCCAAAAAGCTAGGTGAAGTACGGCTTTCACACACACTTATCACTCAGAACTGAGCATGTGGAGAGACGTTCGTTCATCTAGCACAAAGGGTACGGGTTGCAGGAGAAACTTTTACTCTGGTTTCTCAGTCTGTTTCCTAGTGCCGGTTTGAAGTTCCTGCAGTTTTCACTGTAAAACCGAGTTGGAGCTCGTACCTCCCCATATATATGTATGGATTGGACTTTGCAACTGAAAAGAAACTTTGTGTTCCCAACAAGCTAGGTGAAATACGGCTTTCACACACACTTATCTCTCAGAAATGAGCATGTGGAGAGACGTTCGTTCATCTAGCACAAAGGGAACGGGTTGCAGGAGAAACTTTTACACTGGTTTCTCAGTCTGTTTCCTTCTGCTGGTTTGAAGTTCCTGCAGTTTTCACTGTAAAACCGGGTTGGGGCTAGTACCTCCCCATATATATGTATGGAGTGGAGTCTGCAACTGAAAAGAAACTTTGTGTTCCCAACAAGCTACGTGAAGGACGGCTTTCACACACACTTATCTCTCAGAACTGAGCATGTGGAGAGTCGTTCGTTCATCTAGCACAAAGGGAACGGGTTGCAGGAGAAACTTTTACTCTGGTTTCTCAGTCTGTTTCCTAGTGCCGGTTTGAAGTTCCTGCAGTTTTCACTGTAAAACCGAGTTGGAGCTATTACCTCCCCATATATATGTATGGAGTGGAGTTTGCAACTGAAAGGGAACTTTGTGTTCCCAACAAGCTAGTTGAAGGACGGCTTTCACACACACTTATCTCTCAGAACTGAGCATGTGGAGAGACGTTCGTTCATCTAGCACAAAGGGAAAGTGTTGCAGGAGCAACTTTTCTCTGGTTTCTCAGTCTGTTTCCTAGTGCCGGTTTGAAGTTCCTTCAGTTTTCACTGTAAAAGCGATTTGGAGCGAGTACCTCCCCATATATATGTATGGAGTGGAGTTTGCATCTGAAAAGAAACTTTGTGTTCCCAACAAGCTAGGTGAAATACGGCTTTCACACACACTTATCTCTCAGAACTGAGCATGTGGAGAGACGTTCGTTCATTTAGCACAAAGGGAACGGGTTGCAGGAGAAACTTTTACTCTGGTTTCTCAGTCTGTTTCCTAGTGCCGGTTTGAAGTTCCTGCAGTTTTCACTGTAAAACAGGTTTGGGGCTAGTACCTCCCCATATATATGTATGGAGTGGAGTTTGCAACTGACAAGAAACTTTGTGTTCCCTACAAGCTAGGTGAAGGACGGCTGTCACACAACCTTATCTCTCAGAACTGAGCATGTGGAGAGTCGTTCGTACATCTAGCACAAAGGGAACGGGTTGCAGGAGAAACTTTTTCTCTGGTTTCTCAGTCTGTTTCCTAGTGCCGGTTTGAAGTTCCTGCAGTTTTCACTGTAAAACCGAGTTGGAGCTAGTCCCTCCCCATATATATGTATGGTGTGGAGTTTGCAACTGAAAAGAAACTTTGTGTTCCCAACAAGCTAGGTGAAGGACGGCTTTCACACACACTTATCTCTCAGAAATGAGCATGTGGAGAGACGTTCGTTCATCTAGCACACAGGGAACGGGTTGCATTAGAAACTTTTACTCTGGTTTCTAAGTCTGTTTCTTAGTGCCGGTTTGAAGTTCCTGCAGTTTTCACTGTAAAACCGGGTTGGGGCTAGTACATCCCCATATATATGTATGGAGTGGAGTTTGCAACTGAAAAGAAACTTTGTGTTCCCAACAAGCTAGATGAAGGACGGCATTCACACACACATATCTCTCAGAACTGAGCATGTGGAGAGACGTTCGTTCATCTAGCACAAAAGGAACGGCTTGCAGGAGAAACTTTTACTCTGGTTTCTCAGTCTGTTTCCTAGTGCCGGTTTGAAGTTCCTGCAGTTTTCACTGTAAAACCGAGTTGGAGCTAGTCCCTCCCCATATATATGTATGGTGTGGAGTTTGCAACTGAAAAGAAACTTTGTGTTCCCAACAAGCTAGGTGAAGGACGGCTTTCACACACACTTATCTCTCAGAAATGAGCATGTGGAGAGACGTTCGTTCATCTAGCACAAAGGGAACGGGTTGCAGGAGAAACTTTTACACTGGTTTCTCAGTCTGTTTCCTTCTGCTGGTTTGAAGTTCCTGCAGTTTTCACTGTAAAACCGGGTTGGGGCTAGTACCTCCCCATATATATGTATGGAGTGGAGTCTGCAACTGAAAAGAAACTTTGTGTTCCCAACAAGCTACGTGAAGGACGGCTTTCACACACACTTATCTCTCAGAACTGAGCATGTGGAGAGTCGTTCGTTCATCTAGCACAAAGGGAACGGGTTGCAGGAGAAACTTTTACTCTGGTTTCTCAGTCTGTTTCCTAGTGCCGGTTTGAAGTTCCTGCAGTTTTCACTGTAAAACCGAGTTGGAGCTATTACCTCCCCATATATATGTATGGAGTGGAGTTTGCAACTGAAAGGGAACTTTGTGTTCCCAACAAGCTAGTTGAAGGACGGCTTTCACACACACTTATCTCTCAGAACTGAGCATGTGGAGAGACGTTCGTTCATCTAGCACAAAGGGAAAGTGTTGCAGGAGCAACTTTTCTCTGGTTTCTCAGTCTGTTTCCTAGTGCCGGTTTGAAGTTCCTTCAGTTTTCACTGTAAAAGCGATTTGGAGCGAGTACCTCCCCATATATATGTATGGAGTGGAGTTTGCATCTGAAAAGAAACTTTGTGTTCCCAACAAGCTAGGTGAAATACGGCTTTCACACACACTTATCTCTCAGAACTGAGCATGTGGAGAGACGTTCGTTCATTTAGCACAAAGGGAACGGGTTGCAGGAGAAACTTTTACTCTGGTTTCTCAGTCTGTTTCCTAGTGCCGGTTTGAAGTTCCTGCAGTTTTCACTGTAAAACAGGTTTGGGGCTAGTACCTCCCCATATATATGTATGGAGTGGAGTTTGCAACTGACAAGAAACTTTGTGTTCCCTACAAGCTAGGTGAAGGACGGCTGTCACACAACCTTATCTCTCAGAACTGAGCATGTGGAGAGTCGTTCGTACATCTAGCACAAAGGGAACGGGTTGCAGGAGAAACTTTTTCTCTGGTTTCTCAGTCTGTTTCCTAGTGCCGGTTTGAAGTTCCTGCAGTTTTCACTGTAAAACCGAGTTGGAGCTAGTCCCTCCCCATATATATGTATGGTGTGGAGTTTGCAACTGAAAAGAAACTTTGTGTTCCCAACAAGCTAGGTGAAGGACGGCTTTCACACACACTTATCTCTCAGAAATGAGCATGTGGAGAGACGTTCGTTCATCTAGCACACAGGGAACGGGTTGCATTAGAAACTTTTACTCTGGTTTCTAAGTCTGTTTCTTAGTGCCGGTTTGAAGTTCCTGCAGTTTTCACTGTAAAACCGGGTTGGGGCTAGTACATCCCCATATATATGTATGGAGTGGAGTTTGCAACTGAAAAGAAACTTTGTGTTCCCAACAAGCTAGATGAAGGACGGCATTCACACACACATATCTCTCAGAACTGAGCATGTGGAGAGACGTTCGTTCATCTAGCACAAAAGGAACGGCTTGCAGGAGAAACTTTTACTCTGGTTTCTCAGTCTGTTTCCTAGTGCCGGTTTGATGTTCCTGCAGTTTTCACTGTAAAACCGAGTTGGAGCTAGTACCTCCCCATATATATGTATGGAGTGGAGTTTGCAACTGAAAAGAAACTTTGTGTTCCCAACAAGCTAGGTGGAGGACGGCTTTCACACACACTTATCTCTCAGTAATGAGCATGTGGAGAGACGTTCGTTCATCTAGCACAAAGGGAACGGGTTGCAGGAGAAACTTTTACTCGGGTTTCTCAGTCTGTTTCCTAGTGCCGGTTTGAAGTTCCTGCAATTTTCACTGTAAAACACGGTTGGGGCTAGTCCATCCCCATATATATGTATGGAGTGGAGTTTGCAACTGAAAAGAAACTTTGTGTTCCCTACAAGCTAGGTGAAGGACGGCTTTCACACACACTTATCTCTCAGAACTGAGCATGTGGAGAGTCGTTCGTTCATCTAGCACAATGGGAACGGGTTGCAGGAGAAACTTTTACTCTGGTTTCTCAGTCTGTTTCCTAGTGCCGGTTGAAAGTTCCTGCAGTTTTCACTGTAAAACCGAGTTGGAGCTAGTACCTCCCCATATATTTGTATGGAGTGGAGTTTGCAACTGAAAAGAAACTTTGTGTTCCCAACAAGATATGTGAAGTACGGCTTTCACACACACTTATCTCTCAGAACTGAGCATGTGGAGAGACGTTCGTTCATCTAGCACAAAGGGAACGGGTTGCAGGAGAAACTTTTACTCTGGTTTCTCAGTCTGTTTCCTAGTGCCGGTTTGAAGTTCCTGCAGTTTTCACTGTAAAATCGCGTTGGGGCTAGTACCTCCCCATATATATGTATGGAGTGGAGTTTGCAAATGAAAAGAAACTTTGTGTTCCCAACAAGATAGGTGAAGTACGGCTTTCAAACACACTTATCTCTCAGAACTGAGCATGTGGAGAGACGTTCGTTCATCTAGCACAAAGGGAACGGGTTGCAGGAGAAACTTTTACTCTGGTTTCTCAGTCTGTTTCCTAGTGCCGGTTTGAAGTTCCTGCAGTTTTCACTGTAAAACCGAGTTGAAGCGAGTACCTCCCCGTATATATGTATGGAGTGGAGTTTGCAACTGAAAAGAAACTTTGTGTTCCCAACAAGCTAGATGAAGAACGGCTTTCACACACACATATCTCTCAGAACTGAGCATGTGGAGAGACGTTCGTTCATCTAGCACAAAGGGAACGGGTTGCAGGAGAAACTTTTACTCTGGTTTCTCAGTCTGTTTCCTAGTGCCGGTTTGAAGTTCCTGCAGTTTTCACTGTAAAACAGAGTTGGAGCTAGTACCTCCACATATATATGTATGGAGTGGAGTTTGCAACTGAAAAGAAACTTTGTGTTCCCAACAATCTAGGTGAAGGACGGCTTTCACACACACTTATCTCTCAGAACTGAGCATGTGGAGAGACGTCCTTTCATCTAGCACAAAGGGAACGGGTTGCATTAGAAACTATTACTCTGGTTTCTCAGTCTGTATCCTAGTGCCGGTTTGAAGTTCCTGCAGTTTTCACTGTAAAACCGAGGTGGAGCTAGTACCTCCCCATATATATGTATGGAGTGGAGTTTTCAACTGAAAAGAAACTTTGTGTTCCCAACAAGCAAGATGAAGGACGGCTTTCACACACACATATCTCTCAGAACTGAGCATGTGGAGAGACGTTCGTTCATCTAGCACAAAGGGAACGGGTTGCAGGAGAAACTTTTACTCGGGTTTCTCAGTCTGTTTCCTAGTGCCGGTTTGAAGTTCCTGCAGTCTTCACTGTAAAACAGGGTTGGGGCTAGTACCTCCCCATATATATGTATGGAGTGGACATTGCAACTGAAAAGAAACTTTGTGTTCCCTACAAGCTAGGTGAAGGACGGCTTTCACACACACTTATCTCTCAGAACTGAGCATGTGGAGAGACGTTCGTTCATCTAGCACAAAGGGAACGGGTTGCAGGAGAAACTTTTACTCTGGTTTCTCAGTCTGTTTCCTAGTGCCGGTTTGAAGTTCCTGCAGTTTTCACTGTAAAACCGAGTTGGAGCTAGTACCTCCCCATATATATGTATGGAGTGGAGTTTGCAACTCAAAAGAAACTTTGTGTTCCCAACAAGCTTGGTGAAGGACGGCTTTCACACACACTTATCTCTCAGTACTGAGCATGTGGAGAGACGTTCGTTCATCTAGCACAAAGGGAACGGGATGCAGGAGAAACTTTTACTCGGGTTTCTCAGTCTGTTTCCTAGTGCCGGTTTGAAGTTCCTGCAGTTTTAACTGTAAAACCGAGTTGGAGCTAGTACCTCCCCATATATATGTATGGAGTGGAGTTTGCAACTGAAAAGAAACTTTGTGTTCCGAACAAGCTAGGTGAAGGACGGCTTTCACACACAATTATCTTTCAGAACTGAGCATGTGTAAGACGTTCGTTCATCTAGCACAAAGGGAATGGGTTGCAGGGGAAACTTTTACTCTGGTTTCTCAGTCTGTTTCCTAGTGCCGGTTTGAAGTTCCTTCAGTTTTCACTGTACAACAGTGTTGGAGCTAGTACCTCCCCATATATATGTCTGGAGTGGAATTTGCAAATGAAAAGAAACATTGTGTTCCCAACAAGCTAGGTGAAGGACGGCTTTCACACACACTTATCACTCAGAACTGAGCATGTGGAGAGTCGTTCGTTCATGTAGCACAAAGGGAACGGGTTGCAGGAGAAACTTTTACTCTGGTTTCTCAGTCTGTTTCCTAGTGCCGGTTTGAAGTTCCTGCAGTTTTCACTGTAAAACCGAGGTGGAGCTAGTACCTCCCCAAATATATGTATGGAGTGGAGTTTGCAACTGAAAAGAAACTTTGTGTTCCCAACAAGCTAGGTGAAGGACGGCTTTCACACACACATATCTCTCAGAACTGAGCATGTGGAGAGACGTTGGTTCATCTAGCACAAAGAAACGGGTTGCAGGAGAAACTTTTACTCTGGTTTCTCAGTCTGTTTCCTAGTACCGGTTTGAAGTTCCTGCAGTTTTCACTGTAAAACCGAGGTGGAGCTAGTACCTCCCCATATATATGTATGGAGTGGAGTTTGCAACTGAAATGAAACTTTGTGTTCCCAACAAGCTAGGTGAAGGACGGCTTTCACACACACATATCTCTCAGAACTGAGCATGTGGAGAGACGTTGGTTCATCTAGCACAAAGAAACGGGTTGCAGGAGAAACTTTTACTCTGGTTTCTCAGTCTGTTTCCTAGTGCCGGTTTGAAGTTCCTGCAGTTTTCACTGTAAAACCGAGTTGGAGCTAGTACCTCCCCATATATATGTATGGAGTGGAGTTTGCAACTGAAAGGGAACTTTGTGTTCCCAACAAGCTAGGTGAAGTACGGCTTTCACACACACTTATCTCTCAGAACTGAGCATGTGGAGAGTCGTTCGTTCATCTAGCACACAGGGAACGGGTTGCAGGAGAAACTTTTACTCTGGTTTCTCAGTCTGTTTCCTAGTGCCGGTTTCAAGTTCCTGCAGTTTTCACTGTTAAACCGAGTTGGAGCTAGTACCTCCCCATATATATGTATGGAGTGGAGTTTGCAACTGAAAGGGAACTTTGTGTTCCCAACAAGCTAGGTGAAGGACGGCTTTCACACACACTGATCTCTCAGAACTGAGCATGTGGAGAGACGTTCGTTCATCAAGCACAAAGGGAACGGGTTGCAGGAGAAACTTTTACTCTGGTTTCTAAGTCTGATTCCAAGTGCCGGTTTGAAGTTCCTGCAGTTTTCACTGTAAAAACGAGGTGGAGCTAGAACCTCCCCAAATATATGTATGGAGTGGAGTTTGCAACTGAAAAGAAACTTTGTGTTCCCAACAAGCTAGGTGAAGGACGGCTTTCACACACACTTATCTCTCAGAACTGAGCATGTGGAGAGACGTTCGTTCATCTAGCACAAAGGGAACGGGTTGCAGGAGAAACTTTTACTCTGGTTTCTCAGTCTGTTTCCTAGTGCCGGTTTGATGTTCCTGCAATTTTCACTGTAAAAACGAGTTGCAGCTAGTACCTCCCCTTATATATGTATGGAGTGGAGTTTGCAACTGACAAGAAACTTTGTGTTCCCAACAAGCTAGGTGATGGACGGCTTTCACACACATTTATCACTCAGAACTTAGCATGTGGAGAGACGTTCGTTCATCTAGCACAAAGGGAACGGGTTGCAGGAGAAACTTTTACTCTGGTTTATCAGTCTGTTTCCTAGTGCCGGTTTGAAGTTCCTGCAGTTTTCACTGTAAAACCGAGTTGGAGCTAGTACCTCCCCATATATATGTATGGAGTGGAGTTTGCAAGTGAAAAGAAACATTGTGTTCCCAACAAGCTATGTGAATGACGGCTTTCACACACACTTATCTGTCAGAACTGAGAATGTGGAGAGACGTTCGTTCATCTAGCACAAAGGGAACGGGTTGCAGGAGAAACTTTTACTCTGGTTTATCAGTCTGTTTCCTAGTGCCGGTTTGAAGTTCCTGCAGTTTTCACTGTAAAACCGAGTTGGAGCTAGTACCTCCCCATATATATGTATGGAGTGGAGTTTGCAAGTGAAAAGAAACATTGTGTTCCCAACAAGCTATGTGAATGACGGCTTTCACACACACTTATCTGTCAGAACTGAGAATGTGGAGAGACGTTCGTTCATCTAGCACAAAGGGAACGGGTTGCAGGAGAAACTTTTACTCTGGTTTCTCAGTATGTTTCCTAGCGCCGGTTGGAAGTTCCTGCAGTTTTCTCTGTAAAACCGGGTTGGGGCTAGTACCTCCCCATATATATGTATGGAGTGGAGTTTGCAACTGAAAAGAAACTTTGTGTTCCCAACAAGCTAGGTGAAGGTTGGCTTTCACACACACTTATCTCTCAGAACTTAGCATGTGGAGAGTCGTTCGTTCATCTAGCACAAAGGGAAAAGTTTGCCGGGGAAACTTTTACTCTGATTTCTCAGTCTGTTTCCTAGTGCCGTTTTGAAGTTCCTGCAGTTTTCACTGTAAAACCGAGTTGGAGCTAGTACCTCCCGATATATATGTATGGAGTGGAGTTTGCAACTGAAAGGGAACTTTGTGTTCCCAACATGCTAGGTGAAGGACGGCTTTCACACACACTTATCTCTCAGAACTGAGCATGTGGAGAGTCGTTCGTTCATCTATCACATAGGGAACGGGTTGCAGGAGAAACTTTTACTCTGGTTTCTCAGTCTGTTTCCTAGTGCCGGTTTGAAGTTCCTGCAGTTTTCACTGTAAAACCGAGTTGGAGCTTGTCCCTCCCCATATATATGTATGGTGTGGAGTTTGCAACTGAAAAGAAACTTTGTGTTCCCAACAAGCTAGTTGAAGGACGGCTTTCACACACACTTATCTCTCAGAACTGAGCATGTGGAGAGACGTTCGTTCATCTAGCACAAAGAAACGGGTTGCAGGAGAAACTTTTACTCTGGTTTCTCAGTCTGTTTCCTAGTACCGGTTTGAAGTTCCTGCAGTTTTCACTGTAAAACCGAGGTGGAGCTTGTACCTCCCCATATATATGTATGGAGTGGAGTTTGCAACTGAAAAGAAACTTTGTGTTCCCAACAAGCTAGGTGAAGGACGGCTTTCACACATCCTTATCTCTCAGAACTGAGCATGTGGAGAAACTTTCGTTCATCTAGCACAAAGGGAATGGGTTGCAGGAGAAATTTTACTCTGGTTTCTCAGTCTGTTTCCTAGTGCCAGTTTGAAGTTCCTGCAGTTTTCACTGTAAAACCGTGTTGGGGCTAGTACTTCCCCTTATATATGTATGGAGTGGAGTTTGCAACTGAAAAGAAACTTTGTGTTCCCAACAAGCTAGGTGAAGGACGGCTTTCACACACACATATCTCTCAGAACTGAGCATGTGGAGAGACGTTCGTTCATCTAGCACAAAGAAACGGGTTGCAGGAGAAACTTTTACTCTGGTTTCTCAGTCTGTTTCCTAGTGCCGGTTTGAAGTTCCTGCAGTTTTCACTGTAAAACCGAGGTGGAGCTAGTACCTCCCCATATATATGTATGGAGTGGAGTTTGCAACTGAAAAGAAACTTTGTGTTCCCAACAAGCTAGGTGAAGGACGGCATTCACACACACTTATCTCTCAGAACTGAGCATGTGGAGAAACTTTCGTTCATCTAGCACAAAGGGATTGGGTTGCAGGAGAAATTTTACTCTGGTTTCTCAGTCTGTTTCCTAGTGCCGGTTTGAAGTTCCTGCAGTTTCCACTGTAAAACCGAGTTGGAGCTAGTACTTCCCCATATATATGTATGGAGTGGAATTTGCAACTGAAAAGAAACTTTGTGTTCCCAACAAGCTAGGTGAAGGACGGCTTTCAAACACACTTATCTCTCAGAACTTAGCATGTGGAGAGTCGTTCGTTCATCTAGCACAAATGGAACGGGTTGCAGGAGAAACTTTTACTGTGGTTTCTCAGTCTGTTTCCTAGTGCCGGTTTGAAGTTCCTGCAGTTTTCACTGTAAAACCGAGTTGGAGCTAGTACCTCCCCATATATATGTATGGAGTGGAGTTTGCAACTGAAAGGGAACTTTGTGTTCCCAACAAGCTAGGTGAAAGACGGCTTTCACACACACTTATCTCTCAGAACTGAGCACGTGGAGAGTCGTTCGTTCATCTAGCACACAGGGAACGGGTTGCAGGAGAAACTTTTACTCTGGTTTCTCAGTCTCTTTCCTAGTGCCGGTTTGAAGTTCCTGCAGTTTTCACTGTAAAACCGAGTTGGAGCTAGTACCTCCCCATATATATGTATGGAGTGGAGTTTGCAACTGAAAGGGAACTTTGTGTTCCCAACAAGCTAGGTGAAGTACGGATTTCACACACACTTATCTCTCAGAACTGAGCATGTGGAGAGACGTTCGTTCATCTAGCACAAAGGGAACGGATTGCAGGAGAAACTTTTACTGTGGTTTCTAAGTCTGATTCCTAGTGCCGGTTTGAAGTTCCTGCAGTTTTCACTGTAAAACCGAGGTGGAGCTAGTACCTCCCCAAATATATGTATGGAGTGGAGTTTGCAACTGAAAAGAAACTTTGTGTTCCCAACAAGCTAGTTGAAGGACGGCTTTCACACACAATTATCTCTCAGAACTGACCATGTGGAGAGACGTTCGTTCATCTAGCAAAAAGGGAACGGGTTGCAGGAGAAACTTTTACTCTGGTTTCTCAGTCTGTTTCCTAGTGCCGGTTTGAAGTTCCTGCAGTTTTCACTGTAAAACCGAGTTGGAGCTAGTACCTCCCCAAATATATGTATGGAGTGGAGTTTGCAAGTGAAAAGAAACTTTGTGTTCCCCACAAGCTAGGTGAAGGACGGCTTTCACACACACTTATCTCTCAGAACTGAGCATGTGTAGAGACGTTCGTTCATCTAGCACAAAGGGAACGGGTTGCAGGAGAAACTTTTACTCTGGTTTCTCAGTCTGTTTCCTAGTGCCGGTTTGATGTTCCTGCAGTTTTCACTGTAAAAACGAGTTGCAGCTAGTACCTCCCCTTATATATGTATGGAGTGGAGTTTGCAACTGAAAAGAAACTTTGTGTTCCCAACAAGCTAGCTGAAGGACGGCTTTCACACACATTTATCACTCAGAACTTAGCATGTGGAGAGACGTTCGTTCATCTAGCACAAAGGGAACGGGTTGCAGGAGAAACTTTTACTCTGGTTTATCAGTCTGTTTCCTAGTGCCGGTTTGAAGTTCCTGCAGTTTTCACTGTAAAACCGAGTTGGAGCTAGTACCTCCCCATATATATGTATGGAGTGGAGTTTGCAAGTGAAAAGAAACATTGTGTTCCCAACAAGCTAGGTGAAGGACGGCTTTCACACACACTTATCTGTCAGAACTGAGAATGTGGAGAGACGTTCGTTCATCTAGCACAAAGGGAACGGGTTGAAGGAGAAACTTTTACTCTGGTTTCTCAGTATGTTTCCTAGCGCCGGTTGGAAGTTCCTGCAGTTTTCTCTGTAAAACCGGGTTGGGTCAAGTACCTCCCCATATATATGTATGGAGTGGAGTTTGCAACTGAAAAGAAACTTTGTGTTCCCAACAAGCTAGGTGAAGGATGGCTTTCACACACAATTATCTCTCAGAACTTAGCATGTGGAGAGTCGTTCGTTCATCTAGCACAAAGGGAAAGGGTTGCCGGAGAAACTTCTACTCTGGTTTCTCAGTCTGTTTCCTAGTGCCGTTTTGAAGTTCCTGCAGTTTTCACTGTAAAACCGAGTTGGAGCTAGTACCTCCCCATATATATGTATGGAGTGGAGTTTGCAACTGAAAGGGAACTTTGTGTTCCCAACAAGCTATGTGAAGGACGGCTTTCACACACACTTATCTCTCAGAACTGAGCATGTGGAGAGTCGTTCGTTCATCTAGCACAAAGGGAACAGGTTGCAGGAGAAACTTTTACTCTGGTTTCTCAGTCTGTTTCCTAATGCCGGTTTGAAGTTCCTGCAGTTTTCACTGTAAAACCGAGTTGGAGCTAGTACTTCCCCATATATATGTATGGAGTGGAGTTTGCAACTGAAAAGAAACTTTGTGTTCCCAACAAGCTAGATGAAGGACGGCTTTCACACACACATATCTCTCAGAACTGAGCATGTGGAGAGACGTTCGTTCATCTAGCACAAATGGAACGGGTTGCAGGAGAAACTTTTACTCTGGTTTCTCAGTCTGTTTCCTAGTGCCGGTTTGAATTTCCTGAAGATTTCACTGTAAAACCGAGTTGGAGCTAGTACTTCCCCATATATATGTATGGAGTGGAGTTTGCAACTGAAAAGAAACTTTGTGTTCCCAACAAGCTAGGTGAAGGACGGCTTTCACACACACTTATCTCTCAGAACTGACCATGTGGAGAGACTTTCGTTCATCTAGCACAAAGGGAACGGGTTGCAGGAGAAACTTTTACTCTGGTTTCTCAGTCTGTTTCCTAGTGCCGGTTTGAAATTCCTGCAGTTTCCACTGTAAAACCGAGTTGGAGCTAGTACTTCCCCATATATATGTAAGGAGTGGAATTTGCAACTGAAAAGAAACTTTGTGTTCCCAACAAGCTAGGTGAAGGACGGCTTTCACACACACTTATCTCTCAGAACTGAGCATGTCTAGTGTCGTTCGTTCATCTAGCACAAATGGAACGGGTTGCAGGGGAAACTTTTACTCTGGTTTCTCAGTCTGTTTCCTAGTGCCGGTTTGAAGTTCCTGCAGTTTTCACTGTAAAACCGAGTTGGTGCTAGTACCTCCCCATATATATGTATTGAGTGGAGTTTGAAACTGAAAGGGAACTTTGTGTTCCCAACAAGCTAGGTGAAGGACGGCTTTCACACACACTTATCTCTCAGAACTTAGCATGTGGAGAGTCGTTCGTTCATCTAGCACAAAGGGAAAGGTTTGCCGGAGAAACTTTTACTCTGGTTTCTCAGTCTGTTTCCTAGTGCCGTTTTGAAGTTCCTGCAGTTTTCACTGTAAAACCGAGTTGGAGCTAGTACCTCCCCATATATATGTATGGAGTGGAGTTTGAAACTGAAAGGGAACTTTGTGTTCCCAACAAGCTAGGTAAAGGACGGCTTTCACACACACTTATCTCTCAGAACTGAGCATGTGGAGAGTCGTTCGTTCATCTAGCACAAAGGGAACGGGTTGCAGGAGAAACTTTTACTCTGGTTTCTCAGTCTGTTTCCTAGTGCCGGTTTGAAGTTCCTGCAGTTTTCACTGTAAAACCGAGTTGGAGCTTGTCCCTCCCCATATATATGTATGGAGTGGAGTTTGCAACTGAAAGGGAACTTTGTGTTCCCAACAAGCTAGGTGAAGGACGGCTTTCACACACACTTATCTCTCAGAACTGAGCATGTGGAGAGTCGTTCGTTCATCTAGCACAAAGGGAACGGGTTGCAGGAGAAACTTTTACTCTGGTTTCTCAGTCTGTTTCCTAGTGCCGGTTTGAAGTTCCTGCAGTTTTCACTGTAAAACCGAGTTGGAGCTTGTCCCTCCCCATATATATGTATGGTGTGGAGTTTGCAACTGAAAAGAAACTTTGTGTTCCCAACAAGCTAGTTGAAGGACGGCTTTCACACACAGTTATCTCTCAGAACTGAACATGTGGATAGACGTTCGTTCATTTAGCACAAATGGAACGGGTTGCATTAGAAACTTGTACTCTGGTTTCTCAGCCTGTTTCCTAGTGCCGGGTTGAAGTTCCTGCAGTTTTCACTGTAAAACCGTGTTGGGGCTAGTACCTCCCCATATATATGTATGGAGAGGAGTTTGCAACTGAAAAGAAACTTTGTGTTCCCAACAAGCTAGATGAAGGACGGCTTTCACACACACATATCTCTCAGAACTGAGCATGTGGAGAGACGTTCGTTCATCTAGCACAAAGGGAACGGGTTGCAGGAGAAACTTTTACTCTGGTTTCTCAGTCTGTTTCCTAGTGCCGGTTTGAATTTCCTGCAGTTTTCACTGTAAAACCGAGTTGGAGCTAGTACTTCCCCATATATATTTATGGAGTGGAGTTTGCAACTGAAAAGAAACTTTGTGTTCCCAACAAGCTAGGTGAAGGACGGCTTTCACACACACTTATCTCTCAGAACTGACCATGTGGAGAGACGTTCGTTCATCTAGCACAAAGGGAACGGGTTGCAGGAGAAACTTTTACTCTGGTTTCTCAGTCTGTTTCCTAGTGCCGGTTTGAATTTCCTGAAGTTTTCACTGTAAAACCGAGTTGGAGCTAGTACTTCCCCATATATATGTATGGAGTGGAGTTTGCAACTGAAAAGAAACTTTGTGTTCCCAACAAGCTAGGTGAAGGACGGCTTTCACACACACTTATCTCTCAGAACTGACCATGTGGAGAGACTTTCGTTCATCTAGCACAAAGGGAACGGGTTGCAGGAGAAACTTTTACTCTGGTTTCTCAGTCTGTTTCCTAGTGCCGGTTTGAAGTTCCTGCAGTTTCCACTGTAAAACCGAGTTGGAGCTAGTACTTCCCCATATATATGTAAGGAGTGGAATTTGCAACTGAAAAGAAACTTTGTGTTCCCAACAAGCTAGGTGAAGGACGGCTTTCACACACACTTATCTCTCAGAACTGAGCATGTCTAGAGTCGTTCGTTCATCTAGCACAAATGGAACGGGTTGCAGGAGAAACTTTTACTCTGGTTTCTCAGTCTGTTTCCTAGTGCCGGTTTGAAGTTCCTGCAGTTTTCACTGTAAAACCGAGGTGGTGCTAGTACCTCCCCATATATATGTATTGAGTGGAGTTTGCAACTGAAAGGGAACTTTGTGTTCCCAACAAGCTAGGTGAAGGACGGCTTTCACACACACTTATCTCTCAGAATTTAGCATGTGGAGAGTCGTTCGTTCATCTAGCACAAAGGGAAAGGGTTGCCGGAGAAACTTTTACTCTGGTTTCTCAGTCTGTTTCCTAGTGCCGTTTTGAAGTTCCTGCAGTTTTCACTGTAAAACCGAGTTGGAGCTAGTACCTCCCCATATATATGTATGGAGTGGAGTTTGAAACTGAAAGGGAACTTTGTGTTCCCAACAAGCTAGGTGAAGGACGGCTTTCACACACACTTATCTCTCAGAACTGAGCATGTGGAGAGTCGTTCGTTCATCTAGCACAAAGGGAACGGGTTGCAGGAGAAACTTTTACTCTGGTTTCTCAGTCTGTTTCCTAGTGCCGGTTTGAAGTTCCTGCAGTTTTCACTGTAAAACCGAGTTGGAGCTTGTCCCTCCCCTTATATATGTATGGAGTGGAGTTTGCAACTGAAAGGGAACTTTGTGTTCCCAACAAGCTAGGTGAAGGACGGCTTTCACACACACTTATCTCTCAGAACTGAGCATGTGGAGAGTCGTTCGTTCATCTAGCACAAAGGGAACGGGTTGCAGGAGAAACTTTTACTCTGGTTTCTCAGTCTGTTTCCTAGTGCCGGTTTGAAGTTCCTGCAATTTTCACTGTAAAACCGAGTTGGAGCTTGTCCCTCCCCATATATATGTATGGTGTGGAGTTTGCAACTGAAAAGAAACTTTGTGTTCCCAACAAGCTAGTTGAAGGATGGCTTTCACACACAGTTATCTCTCAGAACTGAACATGTGGATAGACGTTCGTTCATCTAGCACAAATGGAACTGGTTGCATTAGAAACTTGTACTCTGGTTTCTCAGCCTGTTTCCTAGTGCCGGTTTGAAGTTCCTGCAGTTTTCACTGTAAAACCGTGTTGGGGCTAGTACCTCCCCATATATATGTATGGAGTGGGGTTTGCAACTGAAAAGAAACTTTGTGTTCCCAACAAGCTAGATGAAGGACGGCTTTCACACACACATATCTCTCAGAACTGAGCATGTGGAGAGACGTTCGTTCATCTAGCACAAAGGGAACGGGTTGCAGGAGAAACTTTTTCTCTGGTTTCTCAGTCTGTTTCCTAGTGCCGGTTTGAATTTCCTGAAGTTTTCACTGTAAAACCGAGTTGGAGCTAGTACTTCCCCATATATATGTATGGAGTGGAGTTTGCAACTGAAAAGAAACTTTGTGTTCCCAACAAGCTAGGTGAAGGACGGCTTTCACACACACTTATCTCTCAGAACTGACCATGTGGAGAGACTTTCGTTCATCTAGCACAAAGGGAACGGGTTGCAGGAGAAACTTTTACTCTGGTTTCTCAGTCTGTTTCCTAGTGCCGGTTTGAAGTTCCTGCAGTTTCCACTGTAAAACCGAGTTGGAGCTAGTACTTCCCCATATATATGTATGGAGTGGAATTTGCAACTGAAAAGAAACTTTGTGTTCCCAACAAGCTAGGTGAAGGACGGCTTTCACACACACTTATCTCTCAGAACTGAGCATGTGGAGAGTCGTTCGTTCATCTAGCACAAATGGAACGGGTTGCAGGAGAAACTTTTACTCTGGTTTCTCAGTCTGTTTCCTAGTGCCGGTTTGAAGTTCCTGCAGTTTTCACTGTAAAACCGAGTTGGTGCTAGTACCTCCCCATATATATGTATTGAGTGGAGTTTGCAACTGAAAGGGAACTTTGTGTTCCCAACAAGCTAGGTGAAGGACGGCTTTCACACACACTTATCTCTCAGAACTTAGCATGTGGAGAGTCGTTCGTTCATCTAGCACAAAGGGAAAGGGTTGCCGGAGAAACTTTTACTCTGGTTTCTCAGTCTGTTTCCTAGTGCCGTTTTGAAGTTCCTGCAGTTTTCACTGTAAAACCGAGTTGGAGCTAGTACCTCCCCATATATATGTATGGAGTGGAGTTTGAAACTGAAAGGGAACTTTGTGTTCCCAACAAGCTTGGTGAAGGACGGCTTTCACACACATTTATCTCTCAGAACTGAGCATGTGGAGAGTCGTTCGTTCATCTTGCACAAAGGGAACGGGTTGCAGGAGAAACTTTTACTCTGGTTTCTCAGTCTGTTTCCTAGTGCCGGTTTGAAGTTCCTGCAGTTTTCACTGTAAAACCGAGTTGGAGCTTGTCCCTCCCCATATATATGTATGGAGTGGAGTTTGCAACTGAAAGGGAACTTTGTGTTCCCAACAAGCTAGGTGAAGGACGGCTTTCACACACACTTATCTCTCAGAACTGAGCATGTGGAGAGTCGTTCGTTCATCTAGCACAAAGGGAACGGGTTGCAGGAGAAACTTTTACTCTGGTTTCTCAGTCTGTTTCCTAGTGCCGGTTTGAAGTTCCTGCAGTTTTCACTGTAAAACCGAGTTGGAGCTTGTCCCTCCCCATATATATGTATGGTGTGGAGTTTGCAACTGAAAAGAAACTTTGTGTTCCCAACAAGCTAGTTGAAGGACGGCTTTCACACACAGTTATCTCTCAGAACTGAACATGTGGATAGACGTTCGTTCATTTAGCACAAATGGAACGGGTTGCATTAGAAACTTGTACTCTGGTTTCTCAGCCTGTTTCCTAGTGCCGGGTTGAAGTTCCTGCAGTTTTCACTGTAAAACCGTGTTGGGGCTAGTACCTCCCCATATATATGTATGGAGAGGAGTTTGCAACTGAAAAGAAACTTTGTGTTCCCAACAAGCTAGATGAAGGACGGCTTTCACACACACATATCTCTCAGAACTGAGCATGTGGAGAGACGTTCGTTCATCTAGCACAAAGGGAACGGGTTGCAGGAGAAACTTTTACTCTGGTTTCTCAGTCTGTTTCCTAGTGCCGGTTTGAATTTCCTGCAGTTTTCACTGTAAAACCGAGTTGGAGCTAGTACTTCCCCATATATATGTATGGAGTGGAGTTTGCAACTGAAAAGAAACTTTGTGTTCCCAACAAGCTAGGTGAAGGACGGCTTTCACACACACTTATCTCTCAGAACTGACCATGTGGAGAGACTTTCGTTCATCTAGCACAAAGGGAACGGGTTGCAGGGAAACTTTTACTCTGGTTTCTCAGTCTGTTTCCTAGTGCCGGTTTGAATTTCCTGCAGTTTCCACTGTAAAACCGAGTTGGAGCTAGTACTTCCCCATATATATGTATGGAGTGGAATTTGCAACTGAAAAGAAACTTTGTGTTCCCAACAAGCTAGGTGAAGGACGGCTTTCACACACACTTATCTCTCAGAATTGAGCATGTGGAGAGTCGTTCGTTCATCTAGCACAAATGGTACGGGTTGCAGGAGAAACTTTTATTCTGGTTTCTCAGTCTGTTTCCTAATGCCGGTTTGAAGTTCCTGCAGTTTTCATGGTAAAACCGAGGTGGAGCTAGTACCTCCCCAAATATATGTATGGAGTGGAGTTTGCAAGTGAAAAGAAACTTTGTGTTCATAACAAGCTAGGTGAAGGACGGCTTTCACACACACTTATCTGTCAGAACTGAGCATGTGGAGAGACTTTCGTTCATCTAGCACAAAGGGAACGGGTTGCAGGAGAAACTTTTACTCTGGTTTCTCAGTCTGTTTCCTAGTGCCGGTTTGATGTTCCTGCAGTTTTCACTGTAAAACCGAGTTGGAGCTAGTACTTCCCCATATATATGTATGGAATGGAGTTTGCAACTGAAAAGAAACTTTGTGTTCCCAACAAGCTAGGTGAAGGACGGGTTTCACACACACATATCTCTCAGAACTGAGCATGTGGAGAGACGTTCGTTCATCTAGCACAAAGGGAACGGGTTGCAGGAGAAACTTTTACTCTGGTTTCTCAGTCTGTTTCCTAGTGCCGGTTTGAAGTTCCTGCAGTTTTCACTGTAAAACCGAGTTGGAGCTAGTACCTCCCCATATATATGTATGGAGTGGAGTTTGCAACTGAAAAGAAACATTGTGTTCCCAACAAGCTAGGTGAAGGACGGCTTTCACACACACTTATCTCTCAGAACTTAGCATGTGGAGAGACGTTCATTCATCTAGCACAAAGGGAACGGGTTGCAGGAGAAACTTTTACTCTGGTAACTCAGTCTGTTTCCTAGCGCCGGTTGGACGTTCCTGCAGTTTTCACTGTAAAACCGGGTTGGGGCTAGTACCTCCCCATATATATGTATGGAGTGGAGTTTGCAACTGAAAAGAAACTTTGTGTTCCCAACAAGCTAGGTGAAGGACGGATTTCACACACATTTATCTCTCCGAACTGAGCATGTGGAGAGTCGTTCGTTCATCTAGCACAAAGGGAACGGGTTGCAGGAGAAACTTTTACTCTGTTTTCTCAGTCTTTTTCCTAGTGCCGGTTTGAAGTTCCTGCAGTTTTCACTGTAAATCCGAGTTGGAGCTAGTACCTCCAAATATATATGTATGGAGTGGAGTTTGCAACTGAAAGGGAACTTTGTGTTCCCAACAAGCTAGGTGAAGGACGGCTTTCACACACACTTATCTCTCAGAACTGAGCATGTGGAGAGTCGTTCGTTCATCTAGCACAAAGGGAACGGGTTGCAGGAGAAACTTTTACTCTGGTTTCTCAGACTGTTTCCTAGTGCCGGTTTGAAGTTCCTGCAGTTTTCACTGTAAAACCGAGTTGGAGCTAGTCCCTCCCCATATATATGTATGTTGTGGAGTTAGCAACTGAAAAGAAACTTTGTGTTCCCAACAAGCTAGGTGAAGGACGGCTTTCACACACACTTATCTCTCAGAACTGAGCATGTGGAGAGACGTTCGTTCATCTAGCACAAAGGGAACGGGTTGCATTAGAAACTTTTACTCTGGTTTCTCAGCCTGTTTCCTAGTGCCGGTTTGAATTTCCTGCAGTTTTCACTGTAAAAACGAGTTGGAGCTAGTACCTCCCCATATATATGTATGGAGTGGAGTTTGCAACTGAAAAGAAACGTTGTGTTCCCAACAAGCTAGGTGAAGGACGGCTTTCACACACACTTATCTCTCAGAACTGAGCATGTGGAGAGACGTTCGTTCATCTAGCACAAAGGGAACGGGTTGCAGGAGAAACTTTTACTCTGGTTTCTCAGTCTGTTTCCTAGTGCCGGTTTGAAGTTTCTGCAGTTTTCACTGTAAAACTGAGTTGGAGCTAGTACCTCCCCATATATATGTATGGAGTGGAGTTTGCAACTGAAAAGAAACTTTGTGTTCCCAACAAGCTAGATGAAGGACGGCTTTCACACACACTTATCTCTCAGAACTGAGCATGTGGAGAGACGTTCGTTCATCTAGCACAAAGGGAACAGGTTGCAAGAGAAACTTTTACTCTGGGTTCTCAGTCTGTTTCCTAGTGCCGGTTTGAAGTTCCTGCAGTTTTCACTGTAAAACCGAGTTGGAGCTAGTACCTCCCCATATATATGTATGGAGTGGAGTTTGCAACTGAAAAGAAACTTTGTGTTCCCAACAAGCTAGGTGAAGGACGGCTTTCACACACACTTATCTCTCAGAACTGAGCATGTGGAGAGACGTTCGTTCATCTAGCACAAAGGGAACGGGTTGCAGGAGAAACTTTTACTCTGGTTTCTCAGTCTGTTTCCTAGTGCCGGTTTGAAGTTCCTGCAGTTTTCACTGTAAAACCGAGTTGGAGCTACTCCCTCCCCATATATATGTATGGTGTGGAGTTTGCAACTGAAAAGAAACTTTGTGTTCCCAACAAGCTAGGTGAAGGACGGCTTTCACACACACTTATCTCTCAGAACTGAGCATGTGGAGAGACGTTCGTTCATCTAGCACAAAGGGAACGGGTTGCATTAGAAACTTTTTCTCTGGTTTCTCAGTCTGTTTCCTAGTGCCGGTTTGAAGTTCCTGCAGTTTTCACTGTAAAACCGGGTTGGTGCTAGTACCTCCCCATATATATGTATGGAGTCGAGTTTGCAACTGAAAAGAAACTTTGTGTTCCCAACAAGCTAGATGAAGTACGGCTTTCACACACACATATCTCTCAGAACTGAGCATGTGGAGCGACGTTCGTTCATCTAGCACAAATGGAACGGGTTGCAGTAGAAATTTTACTCTGGTTTCTCAGTCTGTTTCCTAGTGCCGGTTTGAAGTTCCTGCAGTTTTCACTGTAAAACCGAGTTGGATTTCGTACCTCAACATATATATGTATGGAGTGTAGTTTGCAACTGAAAAGAAACTTTGTGTTCCCAACAAGCTTGGTGAAGGACGGCTTTCACACACACTTATCTCTCAGAATTGAGCATGTGGAGAGACGTTCGTTCATCTAGCACAAAGGGAACGGGTTGCAGGAGAAAATTTTATTCTGGTTTCTCAGTCTGTTTCCTAGTGCCGGTTTGAAGTTTCTGCAGTTTTCACTGTAAACCTAGTTGGAGCTAGTCCCTCCCCATATATATGTATGGAGTGGAGTTTGCAACTGAAAAGAAACTTTGTGTTCCCAACAAGTTAGGTGAAGGACGGCTTTCACACACACATATCTCTCAGAACTGAGCATGTGGAGAGACGTTCGTTCATCTAGCACAAAAGGAACGGGTTGCAGGAGAAACTTTTACTCTGGTTTCTCAGTCTGTTTCCTAGTGCCGGTTTGAAGTTCCTGCAGTTTTCACTGTAAAACCGAGTTGGAGCTAGTCCCTCCACATATATATGTATGGTGTGGAGTTTCCAACTGAAAAGAAACTATGTGTTCCCAACAAGCTAGTTGAAGGACGGCTTTCACACACACTTATCTCTCAGAACTGAGCATGTGGAGAGACGTTCGTTCATCTAGCACAAAGGGAACGGGTTGCATTAGAAACTTTTACTCTGGTTTCTCAGTCTGTTTCCTAGTGCCGGTTTGAAGTTCCTGCAGTTTTCACTGTAAAACCGTTTTGGTGCTAGTACCTCCCCATATATATGTATGGATTGGAGTTTGCAACTGAAAAGAAACTTTGTGTTCCCAACAAGCTAGATGAAGGACGGCTTTAACACACACATATCTCTCAGAACTGAGCATGTGGAGAGACGTTCGTTCATCTAGCACAAAGGGAACGGGTTGCAGGAGAAACTTTTACTCGGGTTTCTCAGTCTGTTTCCTAGTGCCGGTTTGATGTTCCTGCAGTTTTCACTGTAAAACAGGGTTGGGGCTAGTACCTCCCCATATATATGTATGGAGTGGAGTTTGCAACTGAAAAGAAACTTTGTGTTCCCTACAAGCTAGATGAAGGACGGCTTTCACACACACATATCTCTCAGAACTGAGCATGTTGAGAGTCGTTCGTTCATCTAGCACAATGGGAACGGGTTGCAGGTGAAAATTTTACTCTGGTTTCTCAGTCTGCTTCCAAGTGCCGGTTTGAATTTCCTGCATTTTTCACTGTAAAACCTAGTTGGAGCTAGTCCCTCCCCATATATATGTATGGAGTGGAGTTTGCAAGTGAAAAGAAACTTTGTGTTCCCAACAAGCTAGGTGAAGTACGGCTTTCACACACACTTATCTCTCAGAACTGAGCATGTGGAGAGACGTTCGTTCATCTAGCACAAACGGAACGGGTTGCAGGAGAAACTTTTACTCTGGTTTCTCAGTCTGTTTCCTAGTGCCGGTTTGAAGTTCCTGCAGTTTTCACTGTAAAACCGAGTTGGAGCTAGTCCCTCCACATATATATGTATGGTGTGGAGTTTGCAACTGAAAAGAAACTTTGTGTTCCCAACAAGCTAGGTGAAGGACGGCTTTCACACACACATATCTCTCAGAACTGAGCATGTGGAGAGACGTTCGTTCATCTAGCATAAAGGGAACGGGTTGCAGGAGAAACTTTTACTCTGGTTTCTCAGTCTGTTTCCTAGTGCCGGTTTGAAGTTCCTGCAGTTTTCACTGTAAAACCGAGTTGGAGCTAGTACCTCCCCATATATATGTATGGAGTGGAGTTTGCAACTGAAAAGAAACTTTGTGTTCCCAACAAGCTAGGTGAAGGACGGCTTTCACACACACTTATCTCTCAGAACTGAGCATGTGGAGAGACGTTCGTTCATCTAGCACAAAGGGAACGGTTTGCAGGAGAAACTTTTACTCTGGTTTCTCAGTCTGTTTCCTAGTTCCGGTTTGAAATTCCTGCAGTTTTCACTGTAAAACCGAGTTGGAGCTAGTCCCTCCCCATATATATGTATGGAGTGGAGTTTGCAAATGTAAAGAAACTTTGTGTTCCCAACAAGCTAGGTGAAGTACGGCTTTCACACACACTTATCTCTCAGAACTGAGCATGTGGAGAGACGTTCGTTCATCTAGCACAAAGGGAACGGGTTGCATTAGAAACTTTTACTCTGGTTTCTCAGTCTGTTTCCTAGTGCCGGTTTGAAGTTCCTGCAGTTTTCACTGTAAAACCGGGTTGGTGCTATTACTTCCCCATGTATATGTATGGATTGGAGTTTGCAACTGAAAAGAAACTTTGTGTTCCCAACAAGCTAGATGAAGGACGGCTTTCACACACACTTATCTCTCAGAACTGAGCATGTGGAGAGACGTTCGTTCATCTAGCACAAAGGGAACGGGTTGCAGGAGAAACTATTACTCGGGTTTCTCAGTCTGTTTCCTAGTGCCGGTTTGATGTTCCTGCAGTTTTCACTGTAAAACAGGGTTGGGCCTAGTACCTCATCATATATATGTATGGAATGGAGTTTGCAACTGAAAAGAAACTTTGTGTTCCCTACAAGCTAGGTGAAGGACGGCTTTCACACACACATACCTCTCAGAACTGAGCATGTGGAGAGTCGTTCGTTCATCTAGCACAAAGGGAACGGGTTGCAGGTGAAACGTTTACTCTGGTTTCTCAGTCTGTTTCCTAGTGCCGGTTTGAAGTTCCTGCAGTTTTCACTGTAAAACCGTGTTGGAGCTAGTCCCTCCCCATATATATGTATGGAGTGGAGTTTGCAACTGAAAAGAAACTTTGTGTTCCCAACAAGCTACGTGAAGGACGGCTTTCACACACACTTATCTCTCAGAACTGAGCATGTGGAGAGACGTTCGTTCATCTAGCACAAAGGGAACGGGTTGCAGGAGGAACTTTTACTCTGGTTTCTCAGTCTGTTTCCTAGTGCCGGTTTGAAGTTCCTGCAGTTTTCACTATAAAACCGAGTTGGAGCTAGTCCCTCCACATATATATGTATGGTGTGGAGTTTGCAACTGAAAAGAAACTTTGTGTTCCCAACAAGCTAGTTGAAGGACGGCTTTCACACACACTTATCTCTCAGAACTGAGCATGTGGAGAGATGTTCGTTCATCTAGCACAAAGGGAACGGGTTGCATTAGAAACTTTTACTCTGGTTTCTCAGTCTGTTTCCTAGTGCCGGTTTGAAGTTCCTGCAGTTTTCACTGTAAAACAGTTTTGGTGCTAGTACCTCCCCGTATATATGTATGGATTGGAGTTTGCAACTGAAAAGAAACTTTGTGTTCCCAAAAGCTAGATGAAGGACGGCTTTGACACACACATATCTCTCAGAACTGAGCATGTGGAGAGACGTTCGTTCATCTAGCACAAAGGGAACGGGTTGCAGGAGAAACTATTACTCGTGTTTCTCAGTCTGTTTCCTAGTGCCGGTTTGATGTTCCTGCAGTTTTCACTGTAAAACAGGGTTGGGGCTAGTACCTCCCCATATATATGTATGGAGTGGAGTTTGCAACTGAAAAGAAACTTTGTGTTCCCTACAAGCTAGGTGAAGGACGGCTTTCACACACACATATCTCTCAGAACTTAGCATGTTGAGAGTCGTTCGTTCATCTAGCACAATGGGAACGGGTTGCAGGTGAAACTTTTACTCTGGTTTCTCAGTCTGTTTCCAAGTGCCGGTTTGAAGTTCCTGCAGTTTTCAATGTAAAACCTAGTTGGAGCTAGTCCCTCCCCATATATATGTATGGAGTGGAGTTTGCAAGTGAAAAGAAACTTTGTGTTCCCAACAAGATAGGTGAAGGACGGCTTTCACACACACTTATCTCTCAGAACTGAGCATGTGGAGAGACGTTCGTTCATCTAGCACAAAGGGAACGGGTTGCAGGAGAAACTTTTACTCTGGTTTCTCAGTCTGTTTCCTAGTGCCGGTTTGAAGTTCCTGCAGTTTTCACTTTAAAACCGAGTTGGAGCTAGTCCCTCCACATATATATGTATGGTGTGGAGTTTGCAACTGAAAAGAAACTTTGTGTTCCCAACAAGTTAGGTGAAGGACGGCTTTCACACACACTTATCTCTCAAAAATGAGCATGTGGAGAGACGTTCGTTCATCTAGCACAAAGGGAACGGGTTGCAGGAGAAACTTTTACTCTGGTTTCTCAGTCTGTTTCCTTGTGCCGGTTTGAAGTTCCTGCAGTTTTCACTGTAAAACCGGGTTGGTGCTAGTACCTCCCCATATATATGTATGGAGTGGAGTTTGCAACTGAAAAGAAACTTTGTGTTCCCAACAAGCTAGATAAAGTACGGCTTTCACACACATATCTCTCAGAACTGAGCATGTGGAGAGACGTTCGTTCATCTAGCACAAAGGGAACGGATTGCAGGAGAAACTTTTACTCTGGTTCCTCAGTCTGTTTCCTAGTGCCGGTTTGAAGTTCCTGCAGTTTTCACTGTAAAACCGAGTTGGAGCTAGTACCTCCCCATATATATGTATGGAGTGGAGTTTGCAACTGAAAAGAAACTTTGTGTTCCCAACAAGCTAGGTGAAGGACGGCTTTCACACACACTTATATCTCAGAACTGAGCATGTGGAGAGACGTTCGTTCATCTAGCACAAAGGGAACGGTTTGCAGGAGAAACTTTTGCTCTGGTTTCTCAGTCTGTTTCCTAGTGCCGGTTTGAAGTTCCTGCAGTTTTCACTGTAAAACCGAGTTGGAGCTAGTCCCTCCCCATATATATGTATGGAGTGGAGTTTGCAAATGAAAAGAAACTTTGTGTTCCCAACAAGCTAGGTGAAGTACGGCTTTCACACACACTTATCTCTCAGAACTGAGCATGTGGAGAGACGTTCGTTCATCTAGCACAAAGGGAACGGGTTGCAGGAGAAACTTTTACTCTGGTTTCTCAGTCTGTTTCCTAGTGCCGGTTTGAAGTTCCTGCAGTTTTCACTGTAAAACAGAGTTGGAGCTAGTACCTCCCCATTTATATGTATGGAGTGGATTTTCCAACTGAAAAGAAGCTTTGTGTTCCCAACAAGATAGGTGAAGGACGGCATTCACACACACATATCTCTCAGAATTGAGCATGAGGAGAGACGTTCGTTCATCTAGCACAAAGGGAACGGGTTGCAGGAGAAACTTTTACTCTGTTTTCTCAGTCTGTTTCCTAGTGCCGGTTTGAAGTTCCTGCAGTTTTCACTGTAAACCGAGTTGGAGCTTGTACCTCCCCATATATATGTATGGAGTGGAGTTTGCAACTGAAAAGAAACTTTGTGTTCCCAACAAGCTAGGTGAAGGATGGCTTTCACACACACTTATCTCTCAGAACTGAGCATGTGGAGAGACATTCGTTCATCTAGCACAAAGGGAACGGTTTGCAGGAGAAACTTTTACTCTGGTTTCTCAGTCTGTTTCCTAGTGCCGGTTTGAAGTTCCTGCAGTTTTCACTGTAAAACAGAGTTGGAGCTAGTACCTCCCCATTTATATGTATGGAGTGGATTTTCCAACTGAAAAGAAGCTTTGTGTTCCCAACAAGATAGGTGAAGGACGGCTTTCACACACACATATCTCTCAGTACTGAGCATGTTGAGAGTCGTTCGTTCATCTAGCACAAAGGGAACGGGTTGCAGGAGAAACTTTTACTCGGGTTTCTCAGTCTGTTTCCTAGTGCCGGTTTGATGTTCCTGCAGTTTTCACTGTAAAACAGGGTTGGGGCTAGTACCTCCCCATATATATGTATGGAGTGGAGTTTGCAACTGAAAAGAAACTTTGTGTTCCCAACAAGCTAGGTGAAGGACGGCTTTCACACACACTTATCTCTCAGTACTGAGCATGTTGAGAGTCGTTCGTTCATCTAGCACAAAGGGAACGGGTTGCAGGAGAAACTTTTACTCGGGTTTCTCTGTCTGTTTCCTAGTGCCGGTTTGATGTTCCTGCAGTTTTCACTGTAAAATAGGGTTGGGGCTAGTCCCTCCCCATATATATGTATGAAGTGGAGTTTGCAACTGAAAAGAAACTTTGTGTTCCCTACAAGCTAGGTGAAGGACGGCTTTCACACACACATATCTCTCAGAACTGAGCATGTGGAGAGTCGTTCGTTCATCTAGCACAAAGGGAACGGGTTGCAGGAGAAACTTTTACTCTGGATTCTCAGTCTGTTTCCTAGTGCCGGTTTGAAGTTCCTGCAGTTTTCACTGTAAAACCGAGTTGGAGCTAGTCCCTCCACATATATATGTATGGTTTGGAGTTTGCAACTGAAAAGAAACTTTGTGTTCCCAACAAGCTAGGTGAAGGACGGCTTTCACACACACTTATCTCTCAGAACTGAGCATGTGGAGAGACGTTCGTTCATCTAGCACAAAAGGAACGGGTTGCAGGAGAAAATTTACTCTGGATTCTCAGTCTGTTTCCTAGTGCCGGTTTGAAGTTCCTGCAGTTTTCACTGTAAAACCGAGTTGGAGCTAGTACCTCAACATATATATGTATGGAGTGGAGTTTGCAACTGAAAAGAAACTTTGTATTCCCAACAAGCTAGGTGAAGGACGGCTTTCACACACACTTATCTCTCAGAACTGAGCATGTGGAGAGACGTTCGTTCATCTAGCTCAAAGGGAACGGGTTGCAGGAGAAACTTTTACTCTGGTTTCTCAGTCTGTTTCCTAGTGCCGGTTTGAAGTTCCTGCAGTTTTCACTGTAAAACCGAGTTGGAGCTAGTACCTCCCCATATATATGTATGGAGTGGAGTTTGCAACTGAAAAGAAACTTTGTGTTCCCAACAAGCTAGGTGAAAGACGGCTTTCACACACTCTTATCTCTCAGTACTGAGCATGTGGAGAGACGTTCGTTCACCTAGCACAAAGGGAACGGGTTGCAGGAGAAACTTTTACTCGGGGTTCTCAGTCTGTTTCCTAGTGCCGGTTTGATGTTCCTGCAGTTTGCACTGTAAAACCTGGTTGGGGCTAGTACCTCCCCATATATATGTATGGAGTGGAGTTTGCAAATGAAAAGAAACTTTGTGTTCCCTACAAGCTAGGTGAAGGACGGCTTTCACACACACATATCTCTCAGAACTGAGCATGTGGAGAGTCGTTCGTTCATCTAGCACAAAGGGAACGGGTTGCAGGAGAAACTTTTACTCTGGTTTCTCAGTCTGTTTCCTAGTGCCGGTTTGAAGTTTCTGCAGTTTTCACTGTAAAACCGAGTTTGAGCTAGTCCCTCCCCATATATATGTATGGAATGGAGTTTGCAACTGAAAAGAAACTTTGTGTTCCCAACAAGCTAGGTGAAGTACGGCATTCACACACACTTATCTCTCAGAACTGAGTATGTGGAGAGTCGTTCGTTCATCTAGCACAAAGGGAACGGGTTGCAGGGAAACTTTTACTCTGGATTCTCAGTCTGTTTCCTAGTGCCGGTTTGAAGTTCCTGCAGTTTTCACTGTAAAACCGAGTTGGAGCTAGTCCCTCCACATATATATGTATGGTTTGGAGTTTGCAACTGAAAAGAAACTTTGTGTTCCCAACAAGCTAGGTGAAGGACGGCTTTCACACACACTTATCTCTCAGAACTGAGCATGTGGAGAGACGTTCGTTCATCTAGCACAAAAGGAACGGGTTGCAGGAGAAAATTTACTCTGGATTCTCAGTCTGTTTCCTAGTGCCGGTTTGAAGTTCCTGCAGTTTTCACTGTAAAACCGAGTTGGAGCTAGTACCTCAACATATATATGTATGGAGTGGAGTTTGCAACTGAAAAGAAACTTTGTGTTCCCAACAAGCTAGGTGAAGGACGGCTTTCACACACACTTATCTCTCAGAACTGAGCATGTGGAGAGACGTTCGTTCATCTAGCTCAAAGGGAACGGGTTGCAGGAGAAACTTTTACTCTGGTTTCTCAGTCTGTTTCCTAGTGCCGGTTTGAAGTTCCTGCAGTTTTCACTGTAAAACCGGGTTGGTGCTAGTACCTCCCCATATATATGTATGGAGTGGAGTTTGCAACTGAAAAGAAACTTTGTGTTCCCAACAAGCTAGATAAAGTACGGCTTTCACACACATATCTCTCAGAACTGAGCATGTGGAGAGACGTTCGTTCATCTAGCACAAAGGGAACGGATTGCAGGAGAAACTTTTACTCTGGTTCCTCAGTCTGTTTCCTAGTGCCGGTTTGAAGTTCCTGCAGTTTTCACTGTAAAACCGATTTGGAGCTAGTACCTCCCCATATATATGTATGGAGTGGAGTTTGCAACTGAAAAGAAACTTTGTGTTCCCAACAAGCTAGGTGAAGGACGGCTTTCACACACACTTATCTCTCAGAACTGAGCATGTGGAGAGACGTTCGTTCATCTAGCACAAAGGGAACGGTTTGCAGGAGAAACTTTTACTCTGGTTTCTCAGTCTGTTTCCTAGTGCCGGTTTGAAGTTCCTGCAGTTTTCACTGTAAAACAGAGTTGGAGCTAGTACCTCCCCATTTATATGTATGGAGTGGATTTTCCAACTGAAAAGAAGCTTTGTGTTCCCAACAAGATAGGTGAAGGACGGCATTCACACACACATATCTCTCAGAATTGAGCATGAGGAGAGACGTTCGTTCATCTAGCACAAAGGGAACGGTTTGCAGGAGAAACTTTTACTCTGTTTTCTCAGTCTGTTTCCTAGTGCCGGTTTGAAGTTCCTGCAGTTTTCACTGTAAACCGAGTTGGAGCTTGTACCTCCCCATATATATGTATGGAGTGGAGTTTGCAACTGAAAAGAAACTTTGTGTTCCCAACAAGCTAGGTGAAGGATGGCTTTCACACACACTTATCTCTCAGAACTGAGCATGTGGAGAGACATTCGTTCATCTAGCACAAAGGGAACGGTTTGCAGGAGAAACTTTTACTCTGGTTTCTCAGTCTGTTTCCTAGTGCCGGTTTGAAGTTCCTGCAGTTTTCACTGTAAAACAGAGTTGGAGCTAGTACCTCCCCATTTATATGTATGGAGTGGATTTTCCAACTGAAAAGAAGCTTTGTGTTCCCAACAAGATAGGTGAAGGACGGCTTTCACACACACATATCTCTCAGTACTGAGCATGTTGAGAGTCGTTCGTTCATCTAGCACAAAGGGAACGGGTTGCAGGAGAAACTTTTACTCGGGTTTCTCAGTCTGTTTCCTAGTGCCGGTTTGATGTTCCTGCAGTTTTCACTGTAAAACAGGGTTGGGGCTAGTACCTCCCCATATATATGTATGGAGTGGAGTTTGCAACTGAAAAGAAACTTTGTGTTCCCAACAAGCTAGGTGAAGGACGGCTTTCACACACACTTATCTCTCAGTACTGAGCATGTTGAGAGTCGTTCGTTCATCTAGCACAAAGGGAACGGGTTGCAGGAGAAACTTTTACTCGGGTTTCTCTGTCTGTTTCCTAGTGCCGGTTTGATGTTCCTGCAGTTTTCACTGTAAAATAGGGTTGGGGCTAGTCCCTCCCCATATATATGTATGAAGTGGAGTTTGCAACTGAAAAGAAACTTTGTGTTCCCTACAAGCTAGGTGAAGGACGGCTTTCACACACACATATCTCTCAGAACTGAGCATGTGGAGAGTCGTTCGTTCATCTAGCACAAAGGGAACGGGTTGCAGGAGAAACTTTTACTCTGGATTCTCAGTCTGTTTCCTAGTGCCGGTTTGAAGTTCCTGCAGTTTTCACTGTAAAACCGAGTTGGAGCTAGTCCCTCCACATATATATGTATGGTTTGGAGTTTGCAACTGAAAAGAAACTTTGTGTTCCCAACAAGCTAGGTGAAGGACGGCTTTCACACACACTTATCTCTCAGAACTGAGCATGTGGAGAGACGTTCGTTCATCTAGCACAAAAGGAACGGGTTGCAGGAGAAAATTTACTCTGGATTCTCAGTCTGTTTCCTAGTGCCGGTTTGAAGTTCCTGCAGTTTTCACTGTAAAACCGAGTTGGAGCTAGTACCTCAACATATATATGTATGGAGTGGAGTTTGCAACTGAAAAGAAACTTTGTATTCCCAACAAGCTAGGTGAAGGACGGCTTTCACACACACTTATCTCTCAGAACTGAGCATGTGGAGAGACGTTCGTTCATCTAGCTCAAAGGGAACGGGTTGCAGGAGAAACTTTTACTCTGGTTTCTCAGTCTGTTTCCTAGTGCCGGTTTGAAGTTCCTGCAGTTTTCACTGTAAAACCGAGTTGGATCTAGTCCCTCCCCATATATATGTATGGAGTGGAGTTTGCAACTGAAAAGAAACTTTGTGTTCCCAACAAGCTAGCTGAAGTACGGCTTTCACACACACTTATCTCTCAGAACTGAGCATGTGGAGAGACGTTCGTTCATCTAGCACAAAGGGAACGGGTTGCAGGAGAAACTTTTACTCTGGTTTCTCAGTCTGTTTCCTAGTGCCGGTTTGAAGTTCCTGCAGTTTTCACTGTAAAACCGAGTTGGAGCTAGTACCTCCCCATATATATGTATGGAGTGGAGTTTGCAACTGAAAAGAAACTTTGTGTTCCCAGCAAGCTAGGTGAAGGACGGCTTTCACACACACTTATCTCTCAGAACTGAGCATGTGGAGAGATGTTCGTTCATCTAGCACAAAGGGAACGGGTTGCAGGAGAAACTTTTACTCTGGTTTCTCAGTCTGTTTCCTAGTGCCGGTTTGAAGTTTCTGCAGTTTTCACTGTAAAACCGAGTTGGAGCTAGTACCTCCCCATATATATGTGTGGAGTGGAGTTTGCAACTCAAAAGAAACTTTGTGTTCCCAACAAGCTAGGTGAAGGACGGCTTTCACACACACTTATCTCTCAGAACTGAGCATGTGGAGAGACGTTCGTTCATCTAGCACAAAGGGAACGGGTTGCAGGAGAAACTTTTACTCTGGTTTCTCAGTCTGTTTCCTAGTGCCGGTTTGAAGTTCCTGCAGTTTTCACTGTAAAACCGAGTTGGAGCTAGTACCTCCCCATATATATGTATGGAGTGGAGTTTGCAACTGAAAAGAAACTTTGTGTTCCCAACAAGCTAGGTGAAAGACGGCTTTCACACACTCTTATCTCTCAGTACTGAGCATGTGGAGAGACGTTCGTTCATCTAGCACAAAGGGAACGGGTTGCAGGAGAAACTTTTACTCGGGGTTCTCAGTCTGTTTCCTAGTGCCGGTTTGATGTTCCTGCAGTTTGCACTGTAAAACCTGGTTGGGGCTAGTACCTCCCCATATATATGTATGGAGTGGAGTTTGCAAATGAAAAGAAACTTTGTGTTCCCTACAAGCTAGGTGAAGGACGGCTTTCACACACACATATCTCTCAGAACTGAGCATGTGGAGAGTCGTTCGTTCATCTAGCACAAAGGGAACGGGTTGCAGGAGAAACTTTTACTCTGGTTTCTCAGTCTGTTTCCTAGTGCCGGTTTGAAGTTTCTGCAGTTTTCACTGTAAAACCGAGTTTGAGCTAGTCCCTCCCCATATATATGTATGGAATGGAGTTTGCAACTGAAAAGAAACTTTGTGTTCCCAACAAGCTAGGTGAAGTACGGCATTCACACACACTTATCTCTCAGAACTGAGTATGTGGAGAGTCGTTCGTTCATCTAGCACAAAGGGAACGGGTTGCAGGGAAACTTTTACTCTGGATTCTCAGTCTGTTTCCTAGTGCCGGTTTGAAGTTCCTGCAGTTTTCACTGTAAAACCGAGTTGGAGCTAGTCCCTCCACATATATATGTATGGTTTGGAGTTTGCAACTGAAAAGAAACTTTGTGTTCCCAACAAGCTAGGTGAAGGACGGCTTTCACACACACTTATCTCTCAGAACTGAGCATGTGGAGAGACGTTCGTTCATCTAGCACAAAAGGAACGGGTTGCAGGAGAAAATTTACTCTGGATTCTCAGTCTGTTTCCTAGTGCCGGTTTGAAGTTCCTGCAGTTTTCACTGTAAAACCGAGTTGGAGCTAGTACCTCAACATATATATGTATGGAGTGGAGTTTGCAACTGAAAAGAAACTTTGTGTTCCCAACAAGCTAGGTGAAGGACGGCTTTCACACACACTTATCTCTCAGAACTGAGCATGTGGAGAGACGTTCGTTCATCTAGCTCAAAGGGAACGGGTTGCAGGAGAAACTTTTACTCTGGTTTCTCAGTCTGTTTCCTAGTGCCGGTTTGAAGTTCCTGCAGTTTTCACTGTAAAACCGAGTTGGATCTAGTCCCTCCCCATATATATGTATGGAGTGGAGTTTGCAACTGAAAAGAAACTTTGTGTTCCCAACAAGCTAGCTGAAGTACGGCTTTCACACACACTTATCTCTCAGAACTGAGCATGTGGAGAGACGTTCGTTCATCTAGCACAAAGGGAACGGGTTGCAGGAGAAACTTTTACTCTGGTTTCTCAGTCTGTTTCCTAGTGCCGGTTTGAAGTTTCTGCAGTTTTCACTGTAAAACCGAGTTGGAGCTAGTACCTCCCCATATATATGTATGGAGTGGAGTTTGCAACTGAAAAGAAACTTTGTGTTCCCAACAAGCTAGGTGAAGGACGGCTTTCACACACACTTATCTCTCAGAACTGAGCATGTGGAGAGATGTTCGTTCATCTAGCACAAAGGGAACGGGTTGCAGGAGAAACTTTTACTCTGGATACTCAGTCTGTTTCCTAGTGCCGGTTTGAAGTTTCTGCAGTTTTCACTGTAAAACCGAGTTGGAGCTAGTACCTCCCCATATATATGTGTGGAGTGGAGTTTGCAACTCAAAAGAAACTTTGTGTTCCCAACAAGCTAGGTGAAGGACGGCTTTCACACACACATATCTCTCAGTACTGAGCATGTTGAGAGTCGTTCGTTCATCTAGCACAAAGGGAACGGGTTGCAGGAGAAACTTTTACTCGGGTTTCTCAGTCTGTTTCCTAGTGCCGGTTTGATGTTCCTGCAGTTTTCACTGTAAAACAGGGTTGGGGCTAGTACCTCCCCATATATATGTATGGAGTGGAGTTTGCAACTGAAAAGAAACTTTGTGTTCCCAACAAGCTAGGTGAAGGACGGCTTTCACACACACTTATCTCTCAGTACTGAGCATGTTGAGAGTCGTTCGTTCATCTAGCACAAAGGGAACGGGTTGCAGGAGAAACTTTTACTCGGGTTTCTCTGTCTGTTTCCTAGTGCCGGTTTGATGTTCCTGCAGTTTTCACTGTAAAATAGGGTTGGGGCTAGTCCCTCCCCATATATATGTATGAAGTGGAGTTTGCAACTGAAAAGAAACTTTGTGTTCCCTACAAGCTAGGTGAAGGACGGCTTTCACACACACATATCTCTCAGAACTGAGCATGTGGAGAGTCGTTCGTTCATCTAGCACAAAGGGAACGGGTTGCAGGAGAAACTTTTACTCTGGATTCTCAGTCTGTTTCCTAGTGCCGGTTTGAAGTTCCTGCAGTTTTCACTGTAAAACCGAGTTGGAGCTAGTCCCTCCACATATATATGTATGGTTTGGAGTTTGCAACTGAAAAGAAACTTTGTGTTCCCAACAAGCTAGGTGAAGGACGGCTTTCACACACACTTATCTCTCAGAACTGAGCATGTGGAGAGACGTTCGTTCATCTAGCACAAAAGGAACGGGTTGCAGGAGAAAATTTACTCTGGATTCTCAGTCTGTTTCCTAGTGCCGGTTTGAAGTTCCTGCAGTTTTCACTGTAAAACCGAGTTGGAGCTAGTACCTCAACATATATATGTATGGAGTGGAGTTTGCAACTGAAAAGAAACTTTGTGTTCCCAACAAGCTAGGTGAAGGACGGCTTTCACACACACTTATCTCTCAGAACTGAGCATGTGGAGAGACGTTCGTTCATCTAGCTCAAAGGGAACGGGTTGCAGGAGAAACTTTTACTCTGGTTTCTCAGTCTGTTTCCTAGTGCCGGTTTGAAGTTCCTGCAGTTTTCACTGTAAAACCGAGTTGGATCTAGTCCCTCCCCATATATATGTATGGAGTGGAGTTTGCAACTGAAAAGAAACTTTGTGTTCCCAACAAGCTAGCTGAAGTACGGCTTTCACACACACTTATCTCTCAGAACTGAGCATGTGGAGAGACGTTCGTTCATCTAGCACAAAGGGAACGGGTTGCAGGAGAAACTTTTACTCTGGTTTCTCAGTCTGTTTCCTAGTGCCGGTTTGAAGTTTCTGCAGTTTTCACTGTAAAACCGAGTTGGAGCTAGTACCTCCCCATATATATGTATGGAGTGGAGTTTGCAACTGAAAAGAAACTTTGTGTTCCCAACAAGCTAGGTGAAGGACGGCTTTCACACACACTTATCTCTCAGAACTGAGCATGTGGAGAGATATTCGTTCATCTAGCACAAAGGGAACGGGTTGCAGGAGAAACTTTTACTCTGGATACTCAGTCTGTTTCCTAGTGCCGGTTTGAAGTTTCTGCAGTTTTCACTGTAAAACCGAGTTGGAGCTAGTACCTCCCCATATATATGTGTGGAGTGGAGTTTGCAACTCAAAAGAAACTTTGTGTTCCCAACAAGCTAGGTGAAGGACGGCTTTCACACACACTTATCTCTCAGAACTGAGCATGTGGAGAGACGTTCGTTCATCTAGCACAAAGGGAACGGGTTGCAGGAGAAACTTTTACTCTGGTTTCTCAGTCTGTTTCCTAGTGCCGGTTTGAAGTTCCTGCAGTTTTCACTGTAAAACCGAGTTGGAGCTAGTACCTCCCCATATATATGTATGGAGTGGAGTTTGCAACTGAAAAGAAACTTTGTGTTCCCAACAAGCTAGGTGAAAGACGGCTTTCACACACTCTTATCTCTCAGTACTGAGCATGTGGAGAGACGTTCGTTCATCTAGCACAAAGGGAACGGGTTGCAGGAGAAACTTTTACTCGGGGTTCTCAGTCTGTTTCCTAGTGCCGGTTTGATGTTCCTGCAGTTTGCACTGTAAAACATGGTTGGGGCTAGTACCTCCCCATATATATGTATGGAGTGGAGTTTGCAAATGAAAAGAAACTTTGTGTTCCCTACAAGCTAGGTGAAGGACGGCTTTCACACACACATATCTCTCAGAACTGAGCATGTGGAGAGTCGTTCGTTCATCTAGCACAAAGGGAACGGGTTGCAGGAGAAACTTTTACTCTGGTTTCTCAGTCTGTTTCCTAGTGCCGGTTTGAAGTTTCTGCAGTTTTCACTGTAAAACCGAGTTTGAGCTAGTCCCTCCCCATATATATGTATGGAATGGAGTTTGCAACTGAAAAGAAACTTTGTGTTCCCAACAAGCAAGTGAAGTACGGCATTCACACACACTTATCTCTCAGAACTGAGTATGTGGAGAGTCGTTCGTTCATCTAGCACAAAGGGAACGGGTTGCAGGGAAACTTTTACTCTGGATTCTCAGTCTGTTTCCTAGTGCCGGTTTGAAGTTCCTGCAGTTTTCACTGTAAAACCGAGTTGGAGCTAGTCCCTCCACATATATATGTATGGTTTGGAGTTTGCAACTGAAAAGAAACTTTGTGTTCCCAACAAGCTAGGTGAAGGACGGCTTTCACACACACTTATCTCTCAGAACTGAGCATGTGGAGAGACGTTCGTTCATCTAGCACAAAAGGAACGGGTTGCAGGAGAAAATTTACTCTGGATTCTCAGTCTGTTTCCTAGTGCCGGTTTGAAGTTCCTGCAGTTTTCACTGTAAAACCGAGTTGGAGCTAGTACCTCAACATATATATGTATGGAGTGGAGTTTGCAACTGAAAAGAAACTTTGTGTTCCCAACAAGCTAGGTGAAGGACGGCTTTCACACACACTTATCTCTCAGAACTGAGCATGTGGAGAGACGTTCGTTCATCTAGCTCAAAGGGAACGGGTTGCAGGAGAAACTTTTACTCTGGTTTCTCAGTCTGTTTCCTAGTGCCGGTTTGAAGTTCCTGCAGTTTTCACTGTAAAACCGAGTTGGATCTAGTCCCTCCCCATATATATGTATGGAGTGGAGTTTGCAACTGAAAAGAAACTTTGTGTTCCCAACAAGCTAGCTGAAGTACGGCTTTCACACACACTTATCTCTCAGAACTGAGCATGTGGAGAGACGTTCGTTCATCTAGCACAAAGGGAACGGGTTGCAGGAGAAAGTTTTACTCTGGTTTCTCAGTCTGTTTCCTAGTGCCGGTTTGAAGTTTCTGCAGTTTTCACTGTAAAACCGAGTTGGAGCTAGTACCTCCCCATATATATGTATGGAGTGGAGTTTGCAACTGAAAAGAAACTTTGTGTTCCCAACAAGCTAGGTGAAGGACGGCTTTCACACACACTTATCTCTCAGAACTGAGCATGTGGAGAGATGTTCGTTCATCTAGCACAAAGGGAACGGGTTGCAGGAGAAACTTTTACTCTGGATACTCAGTCTGTTTCCTAGTGCCGGTTTGTAGTTTCTGCAGTTTTCACTGTAAAACCGAGTTGGAGCTAGTACCTCCCCATATATATGTGTGGAGTGGAGTTTGCAACTCAAAAGAAACTTTGTGTTCCCAACAAGCTAGGTGAAGGACGGCTTTCACACACACTTATCTCTCAGAACTGAGCATGTGGAGAGACGTTCGTTCATCTAGCACAAAGGGAACGGGTTGCAGGAGAAACTTTTACTCTGGTTTCTCAGTCTGTTTCCTAGTGCCGGTTTGAAGTTCCTGCAGTTTTCACTGTAAAACCGAGTTGGAGCTAGTACCTCCCCATATGTATGTATGGAGTGGAGTTTGCAACTGAAAAGAAACTTTGTGTTCCCAACAAGCTAGGTGAAAGACGGCTTTCACACACTCTTATCTCTCAGTACTGAGCATGTGGAGAGACGTTCGTTCATCTAGCACAAAGGGAACGGGTTGCAGGAGAAACTTTTACTCGGGGTTCTCAGTCTGTTTCCTAGTGCCGGTTTGATGTTCCTGCAGTTTGCACTGTAAAACATGGTTGGGGCTAGTACCTCCCCATATATATGTATGGAGTGGAGTTTGCAAATGAAAAGAAACTTTGTGTTCCCTACAAGCTAGGTGAAGGACGGCTTTCACACACACATATCTCTCAGAACTGAGCATGTGGAGAGTCGTTCGTTCATCTAGCACAAAGGGAACGGGTTGCAGGAGAAACTTTTACTCTGGTTTCTCAGTCTGTTTCCTAGTGCCGGTTTGAAGTTTCTGCAGTTTTCACTGTAAAACCGAGTTTGAGCTAGTCCCTCCCCATATATATGTATGGAATGGAGTTTGCAACTGAAAAGAAACTTTGTGTTCCCAACAAGCTAGGTGAAGTACGGCATTCACACACACTTATCTCTCAGAACTGAGTATGTGGAGAGTCGTTCGTTCATCTAGCACAAAGGGAACGGGTTGCAGGAGAAACTTTTACTCTGGATTCTCAGTCTGTTTCCTAGTGCCGGTTTGAAGTTCCTGCAGTTTTCACTGTAAAACCGAGTTGGAGCTAGTCCCTCCACATATATATGTATGGTTTGGAGTTTGCAACTGAAAAGAAACTTTGTGTTCCCAACAAGCTAGGTGAAGGACGGCTTTCACACACACTTATCTCTCAGAACTGAGCATGTGGAGAGACGTTCGTTCATCTAGCACAAAAGGAACGGGTTGCAGGAGAAAATTTACTCTGGATTCTCAGTCTGTTTCCTAGTGCCGGTTTGAAGTTCCTGCAGTTTTCACTGTAAAACCGAGTTGGAGCTAGTACCTCAACATATATATGTATGGAGTGGAGTTTGCAACTGAAAAGAAACTTTGTGTTCCCAACAAGCTAGGTGAAGGACGGCTTTCACACACACTTATCTCTCAGAACTGAGCATGTGGAGAGACGTTCGTTCATCTAGCTCAAAGGGAACGGGTTGCAGGAGAAACTTTTACTCTGGTTTCTCAGTCTGTTTCCTAGTGCCGGTTTGAAGTTCCTGCAGTTTTCACTGTAAAACCGAGTTGGATCTAGTCCCTCCCCATATATATGTATGGAGTGGAGTTTGCAACTGAAAAGAAACTTTGTGTTCCCAACAAGCTAGCTGAAGTACGGCTTTCACACACACTTATCTCTCAGAACTGAGCATGTGGAGAGACGTTCGTTCATCTAGCACAAAGGGAACGGGTTGCAGGAGAAACTTTTACTCTGGTTTCTCAGTCTGTTTCCTAGTGCCGGTTTGAAGTTTCTGCAGTTTTCACTGTAAAACCGAGTTGGAGCTAGTACCTCCCCATATATATGTATGGAGTGGAGTTTGCAACTGAAAAGAAACTTTGTGTTCCCAACAAGCTAGGTGAAGGACGGCTTTCACACACACTTATCTCTCAGAACTGAGCATGTGGAGAGATATTCGTTCATCTAGCACAAAGGGAACGGGTTGCAGGAGAAACTTTTACTCTGGATACTCAGTCTGTTTCCTAGTGCCGGTTTGAAGTTTCTGCAGTTTTCACTGTAAAACCGAGTTGGAGCTAGTACCTCCCCATATATATGTGTGGAGTGGAGTTTGCAACTCAAAAGAAACTTTGTGTTCCCAACAAGCTAGGTGAAGGACGGCTTTCACACACACTTATCTCTCAGAACTGAGCATGTGGAGAGACGTTCGTTCATCTAGCACAAAGGGAACGGGTTGCAGGAGAAACTTTTACTCTGGTTTCTCAGTCTGTTTCCTAGTGCCGGTTTGAAGTTCCTGCAGTTTTCACTGTAAAACCGAGTTGGAGCTAGTACCTCCCCATATATATGTATGGAGTGGAGTTTGCAACTGAAAAGAAACTTTGTGTTCCCAACAAGCTAGGTGAAAGACGGCTTTCACACACTCTTATCTCTCAGTACTGAGCATGTGGAGAGACGTTCGTTCATCTAGCACAAAGGGAACGGGTTGCAGGAGAAACTTTTACTCGGGGTTCTCAGTCTGTTTCCTAGTGCCGGTTTGATGTTCCTGCAGTTTGCACTGTAAAACATGGTTGGGGCTAGTACCTCCCCATATATATGTATGGAGTGGAGTTTGCAAATGAAAAGAAACTTTGTGTTCCCTACAAGCTAGGTGAAGGACGGCTTTCACACACACATATCTCTCAGAACTGAGCATGTGGAGAGTCGTTCATTCATCTAGCACAAAGGGAACGGGTTGCAGGAGAAACTTTTACTCTGGTTTCTCAGTCTGTTTCCTAGTGCCGGTTTGAAGTTTCTGCAGTTTTCACTGTAAAACCGAGTTTGAGCTAGTCCCTCCCCATATATATGTATGGAATGGAGTTTGCAACTGAAAAGAAACTTTGTGTTCCCAACAAGCTAGGTGAAGTACGGCATTCACACACACTTATCTCTCAGAACTGAGTATGTGGAGAGTCGTTCGTTCATCTAGCACAAAGGGAACGGGTTGCAGGGAAACTTTTACTCTGGATTCTCAGTCTGTTTCCTAGTGCCGGTTTGAAGTTCCTGCAGTTTTCACTGTAAAACCGAGTTGGAGCTAGTCCCTCCACATATATATGTATGGTTTGGAGTTTGCAACTGAAAAGAAACTTTGTGTTCCCAACAAGCTAGGTGAAGGACGGCTTTCACACACACTTATCTCTCAGAACTGAGCATGTGGAGAGACGTTCGTTCATCTAGCACAAAAGGAACGGGTTGCAGGAGAAAATTTACTCTGGATTCTCAGTCTGTTTCCTAGTGCCGGTTTGAAGTTCCTGCAGTTTTCACTGTAAAACCGAGTTGGAGCTAGTACCTCAACATATATATGTATGGAGTGGAGTTTGCAACTGAAAAGAAACTTTGTGTTCCCAACAAGCTAGGTGAAGGACGGCTTTCACACACACTTATCTCTCAGAACTGAGCATGTGGAGAGACGTTCGTTCATCTAGCTCAAAGGGAACGGGTTGCAGGAGAAACTTTTACTCTGGTTTCTCAGTCTGTTTCCTAGTGCCGGTTTGAAGTTCCTGCAGTTTTCACTGTAAAACCGAGTTGGATCTAGTCCCTCCCCATATATATGTATGGAGTGGAGTTTGCAACTGAAAAGAAACTTTGTGTTCCCAACAAGCTAGCTGAAGTACGGCTTTCACACACACTTATCTCTCAGAACTGAGCATGTGGAGAGACGTTCGTTCATCTAGCACAAAGGGAACGGGTTGCAGGAGAAACTTTTACTCTGGTTTCTCAGTCTGTTTCCTAGTGCCGGTTTGAAGTTTCTGCAGTTTTCACTGTAAAACCGAGTTGGAGCTAGTACCTCCCCATATATATGTATGGAGTGGAGTTTGCAACTGAAAAGAAACTTTGTGTTCCCAACAAGCTAGGTGAAGGATGGCTTTCACACACACTTATCTCTCAGAAATGAGCATGTGGAGAGATGTTCGTTCATCTAGCACAAAGGGAACGGGTTGCAGGAGAAACTTTTACTCTGGATACTCAGTCTGTTTCCTAGTGCCGGTTTGAAGTTTCTGCAGTTTTCACTGTAAAACCGAGTTGGAGCTAGTACCTCCCCATATATATGTGTGGAGTGGAGTTTGCAACTCAAAAGAAACTTTGTGTTCCCAACAAGCTAGGTGAAGGACGGCTTTCACACACACTTATCTCTCAGAACTGAGCATGTGGAGAGACGTTCGTTCATCTAGCACAAAGGGAACGGGTTGCAGGAGAAACTTTTACTCTGGTTTCTCAGTCTGTTTCCTAGTGCCGGTTTGAAGTTCCTGCAGTTTTCACTGTAAAACCGAGTTGGAGCTAGTACCTCCCCATATATATGTATGGAGTGGAGTTTGCAACTGAAAAGAAACTTTGTGTTCCCAACAAGCTAGGTGAAAGACGGCTTTCACACACTCTTATCTCTCAGTACTGAGCATGTGGAGAGACGTTCGTTCATCTAGCACAAAGGGAACGGGTTGCAGGAGAAACTTTTACTCGGGGTTCTCAGTCTGTTTCCTAGTGCCGGTTTGATGTTCCTGCAGTTTGCACTGTAAAACATGGTTGGGGCTAGTACCTCCCCATATATATGTATGGAGTGGAGTTTGCAAATGAAAAGAAACTTTGTGTTCCCTACAAGCTAGGTGAAGGACGGCTTTCACACACACATATCTCTCAGAACTGAGCATGTGGAGAGTCGTTCATTCATCTAGCACAAAGGGAACGGGTTGCAGGAGAAACTTTTACTCTGGTTTCTCAGTCTGTTTCCTAGTGCCGGTTTGAAGTTTCTGCAGTTTTCACTGTAAAACCGAGTTTGAGCTAGTCCCTCCCCATATATATGTATGGAATGGAGTTTGCAACTGAAAAGAAACTTTGTGTTCCCAACAAGCTAGGTGAAGTACGGCATTCACACACACTTATCTCTCAGAACTGAGTATGTGGAGAGTCGTTCGTTCATCTAGCACAAAGGGAACGGGTTGCAGGGAAACTTTTACTCTGGATTCTCAGTCTGTTTCCTAGTGCCGGTTTGAAGTTCCTGCAGTTTTCACTGTAAAACCGAGTTGGAGCTAGTCCCTCCACATATATATGTATGGTTTGGAGTTTGCAACTGAAAAGAAACTTTGTGTTCCCAACAAGCTAGGTGAAGGACGGCTTTCACACACACTTATCTCTCAGAACTGAGCATGTGGAGAGACGTTCGTTCATCTAGCACAAAAGGAACGGGTTGCAGGAGAAAATTTACTCTGGATTCTCAGTCTGTTTCCTAGTGCCGGTTTGAAGTTCCTGCAGTTTTCACTGTAAAACCGAGTTGGAGCTAGTACCTCAACATATATATGTATGGAGTGGAGTTTGCAACTGAAAAGAAACTTTGTGTTCCCAACAAGCTAGGTGAAGGACGGCTTTCACACACACTTATCTCTCAGAACTGAGCATGTGGAGAGACGTTCGTTCATCTAGCTCAAAGGGAACGGGTTGCAGGAGAAACTTTTACTCTGGTTTCTCAGTCTGTTTCCTAGTGCCGGTTTGAAGTTCCTGCAGTTTTCACTGTAAAACCGAGTTGGATCTAGTCCCTCCCCATATATATGTATGGAGTGGAGTTTGCAACTGAAAAGAAACTTTGTGTTCCCAACAAGCTAGCTGAAGTACGGCTTTCACACACACTTATCTCTCAGAACTGAGCATGTGGAGAGACGTTCGTTCATCTAGCACAAAGGGAACGGGTTGCAGGAGAAACTTTTACTCTGGTTTCTCAGTCTGTTTCCTAGTGCCGGTTTGAAGTTTCTGCAGTTTTCACTGTAAAACCGAGTTGGAGCTAGTACCTCCCCATATATATGTATGGAGTGGAGTTTGCAACTGAAAAGAAACTTTGTGTTCCCAACAAGCTAGGTGAAGGATGGCTTTCACACACACTTATCTCTCAGAAATGAGCATGTGGAGAGATGTTCGTTCATCTAGCACAAAGGGAACGGGTTGCAGGAGAAACTTTTACTCTGGATACTCAGTCTGTTTCCTAGTGCCGGTTTGAAGTTTCTGCAGTTTTCACTGTAAAACCGAGTTGGAGCTAGTACCTCCCCATATATATGTGTGGAGTGGAGTTTGCAACTCAAAAGAAACTTTGTGTTCCCAACAAGCTAGGTGAAGGACGGCTTTCACACACACTTATCTCTCAGAACTGAGCATGTGGAGAGACGTTCGTTCATCTAGCACAAAGGGAACGGGTTGCAGGAGAAACTTTTACTCTGGTTTCTCAGTCTGTTTCCTAGTGCCGGTTTGAAGTTCCTGCAGTTTTCACTGTAAAACCGAGTTGGAGCTAGTACCTCCCCATATATATGTATGGAGTGGAGTTTGCAACTGAAAAGAAACTTTGTGTTCCCAACAAGCTAGGTGAAAGACGGCTTTCACACACTCTTATCTCTCAGTACTGAGCATGTGGAGAGACGTTCGTTCATCTAGCACAAAGGGAACGGGTTGCAGGAGAAACTTTTACTCGGGGTTCTCAGTCTGTTTCCTAGTGCCGGTTTGATGTTCCTGCAGTTTGCACTGTAAAACATGGTTGGGGCTAGTACCTCCCCATATATATGTATGGAGTGGAGTTTGCAAATGAAAAGAAACTTTGTGTTCCCTACAAGCTAGGTGAAGGACGGCTTTCACACACACATATCTCTCAGAACTGAGCATGTGGAGAGTCGTTCGTTCATCTAGCACAAAGGGAACGGGTTGCAGGAGAAACTTTTACTCTGGTTTCTCAGTCTGTTTCCTAGTGCCGGTTTGAAGTTCCTGCAGTTTTCACTGTAAAACCGTGTTGGAGCTAGTCCCTCCCCATATATATGTATGGAGTGGAGTTTGCAACTGAAAAGAAACTTTGTGTTCCCAACAAGCTAGGTGAAGTACGGCTTTCACACACACTTATCTCTCAGAACTGAGCATGTGGAGAGACGTTCGTTCATCTAGCACAAAGGGAACGGGTTGCATTAGAAACTATTACTCTGGTTTCTCAGTCTGTTTCCTAGTGCCGGTTTGAAGTTCCTGCAGTTTTCACTGTAAAACCGAGTTGGAGCTAGTACCTCCCCATATATATGTATGGAGTGGAGTTTGCAACTGAAAAGAAACTTTGTGTTCCCAACAAGCTAGGTGAAGGACTGCTTTCAAACACACGTATCTCTCAGAACTGAGCATGTGGAGAGACGTTCGTTCATCTAGCACAAAGGGAACGGGTTGCAGGGGAAACTTTTACTCTGGTTTCTCAGTCTGCTTCCTAGTGCCGGTTTGAAATTTCTGCAGTTTTCACTGTAAAATCGAGTTGGAGCTCGTACCTCCCCACATATATGTATGGAGTGGAGTTTGCAACTCAAAAGAAACTTTGTGTTCCCAACAAGCTAGGTGAAGTACGGCTTTCACACACACGTATCTCTCAGAACTGAGCATGTGGAGAGACGTTCGTTCATCTAGCACAAAGGGAATGGGTTGCAGGAGAAACTTTTACTCTGGTTTCTCAGTCTGTTTCCTAGTGCCGGTTTGAAGTTCCTGCAGTTTTCACTGTAAAACCGAGGTGGAGCTAGTCCCTCCCCATATATATGTATGGAGTGGAGTTTGCAACCTAAAAGAAACTTTGTGTTCCCAACAAGCTAGGTGAAGAACGGCTTTCACACACACTTATCTCTCAGAACTGAGCATGTGGAGAGACGTTCGTTCATCTAGCTCAAAGGGAACGGGTTGCAGGAGAAACTTTTACTCTGGTTTCTCAGTCTGTTTCCTAGTGCCGGTTTGAAGTTCCTGCAGTTTTCACTGTAAAACCGAGTTGGATCTAGTCCCTCCCCATATATATGTCTGGAGTGGAGTTTGCAACTGAAAAGAAACTTTGTGTTCCCAACAAGCTAGCTGAAGTACGGCTTTCACACACACTTATCTCTCAGAACTGAGCATGTGGAGAGACGTTCGTTCATCTAGCACAAAGGGAACGGGTTGCAGGAGAAACTTTTACTCTGGTTTCTCAGTCTGTTTCCTAGTGCCGGTTTGAAGTTTCTGCAGTTTTCACTGTAAAACCGAGTTGGAGCTAGTACCTCCCCATATATATGTATGGAGTGGAGTTTGCAACTGAAAAGAAACTTTGTGTTCCCAACAAGCTAGGTGAAGGACGGCTTTCACACACACTTATCTCTCAGAACTGAGCATGTGGAGAGATGTTCGTTCATCTAGCACAAAGGGAACGGGTTGCAGGAGAAACTTTTACTCTGGATACTCAGTCTGTTTCCTAGTGCCGGTTTGAAGTTTCTGCAGTTTTCACTGTAAAACCGAGTTGGAGCTAGTACCTCCCCATATATATGTGTGGAGTGGAGTTTGCAACTCAAAAGAAACTTTGTGTTCCCAACAAGCTAGGTGAAGGACGGCTTTCACACACACTTATCTCTCAGAACTGAGCATGTGGAGAGACGTTCGTTCATCTAGCACAAAGGGAACGGGTTGCAGGAGAAACTTTTACTCTGGTTTCTCAGTCTGTTTCCTAGTGCCGGTTTGAAGTTCCTGCAGTTTTCACTGTAAAACCGAGTTGGAGCTAGTACCTCCCCATATATATGTATGGAGTGGAGTTTGCAACTGAAAAGAAACTTTGTGTTCCCAACAAGCTAGGTGAAAGACGGCTTTCACACACTCTTATCTCTCAGTACTGAGCATGTGGAGAGACGTTCGTTCATCTAGCACAAAGGGAACGGGTTGCAGGAGAAACTTTTACTCGGGGTTCTCAGTCTGTTTCCTAGTGCCGGTTTGATGTTCCTGCAGTTTGCACTGTAAAACATGGTTGGGGCTAGTACCTCCCCATATATATGTATGGAGTGGAGTTTGCAAATGAAAAGAAACTTTGTGTTCCCTACAAGCTAGGTGAAGGACGGCTTTCACACACACATATCTCTCAGAACTGAGCATGTGGAGAGTCGTTCGTTCATCTAGCACAAATGGAACGGGTTGCAGGAGAAACTTTTACTCTGGTTTCTCAGTCTGTTTCCTAGTGCCGGTTTGAAGTTCCTGCAGTTTTCACTGTAAAACCGTGTTGGAGCTAGTCCCTCCCCATATATATGTATGGAGTGGAGTTTGCAACTGAAAAGAAACTTTGTGTTCCCAACAAGCTAGGTGAAGTACGGCTTTCACACACACTTATCTCTCAGAACTGAGCATGTGGAGAGACGTTCGTTCATCTAGCACAAAGGGAACGGGTTGCATTAGAAACTATTACTCTGGTTTCTCAGTCTGTTTCCTAGTGCCGGTTTGAAGTTCCTGCAGTTTTCACTGTAAAACTGAGTTGGAGCTAGTACCTCACCATATATATGTATGGAGTGGAGTTTGCAACTGAAAAGAAACTTTGTGTTCCCAACAAGCTAGGTGAAGGACTGCTTTCAAACACACGTATCTCTCAGAACTGAGCATGTGGAGAGACGTTCGTTCATCTAGCACAAAGGGAACGGGTTGCAGGGGAAACTTTTACTCTGGTTTCTCAGTCTGCTTCCTAGTGCCGGTTTGAAGTTTCTGCAGTTTTCACTGTAAAACCGAGTTGGAGCTCGTACCTCCCCACATATATGTATGGAGTGGAGTTTGCAAATCAAAAGAAACTTTGTGTTCCCAACAAGCTAGGTGAAGTACGGCTTTCACACACACGTATCTCTCAGAACTGAGCATGTGGAGAGACGTTCGTTCATCTAGCACAAAGGGAATGGGTTGCAGGAGAAACTTTTACTCTGGTTTCTCAGTCTGTTTCCTAGTGCCGGTTTGAAGTTCCTGCAGTTTTCACTGTAAAACCGAGGTGGAGCTAGTCCCTCCCCATATATATGTATGGAGTGGAGTTTGCAACCTAAAAGAAACTTTGTGTTCCCAACAAGCTAGGTGAAGAACGGCTTTCACACACACTTATCTCTCAGAACTGAGCATGTGGAGAGACGTTCGTTCATCTAGCACAAAGGGAAAGGGTTGCAGGAGAAACTTTTACTCTGGTTTCTCAGTCTGTTTCCTAGTGCCGGTTTGAAGTTCCTGCAGTTTTCACTGTAAAACCGAGTTGGAGCTAGTCCCTCCCCATATATATGTATGGAGTGGAGTTTGCAACTGAAAAGAAACTTTGTGTTCCCAACAAGCTAGGTGAAGGACGGCTTTCAAACACACGTATCTCTCAGAACTGAGCATGTGGAGAGACGTTCGTTCATCTAGCACAAATGGAACGGTTTGCAGGAGAAACTTTTACTCTGGTTTCTCAGTCTGTTTCCTAGTGCCGGTTAGATGTTCCTGCAGTTTTCACTGTAAAACAGAGTTGGAGCTAGTACCTCCCCATATATATATATGGAGTGGAGTTTGCAACTCAAAAGAAACTTTGTGTTCCCAACAAGTTAGGTGAAGGACTGCTTTCACACACACTTATCTCTCAGAACTGAGCATGTGGAGAGACGTTCGTTCATCTAGCACAAAGGGAACGGGTTGCAGGAGAAACTTTTACTCTGGTTTCTCAGTCTGTTTCCTAGTGCCGGTTTGAAGTTCCTGCAGTTTTCACTGTAAAACAGAGTTGGAGCTAGTACCTTCCCATATATATGTATGGAGTGGAGTTTGCAACTGAAAAGAAACTTTGTGTTCCCTACAAGCTAGGTGAAGGACGGCTTTCACACACACTTATCTCTCAGAACTGAGCATGTGGAGAGACGTTCGTTCATCTAGCACAAAAGGAACGGGTTGCAGGAGAAACTTTTACTCTGGTTTCTCAGTCTGTTTCCTAGTGCCGGTTTGAAGTTCCTGCAGTTTTCACTGTAAAACCGAGTTGGAGCTAGTACCTCCCCATATATATGTATGGAGTGGAGTTTGCAACTGAAAAGAAACTTTGTGTTCCGAACAAGCTAGGTGAAGGACGGATTTCACACACACTTATCTCTCAGAACTGAGCATGTGGAGAGACGTTCGTTCATCTAGCACAAAGGGAAAGGGTTGCAGGAGAAACTTTTACTCTGGTTTCTCAGTCTGTTTCCTAGTGCCGGTTTGAAGTTCCTGCAGTTTTCACTGTAAAACCGAGTTGGAGCTAGTCCCTCCCCATATATATGTATGGAGTGGAGTTTGCAACTGAAAAGAAACTTTGTGTTCCGAACAAGCTAGGTGAAGAACGGCTTTCACACACACTTATCTCTCAGAACTGAGCATGTGGAGAGACGTTCGTTCATCTAGCACAAAGGGAAAGGGTTGCAGGAGAAACTTTTACTCTGGTTTCTCAGTCTGTTTCCTAGTGCCGGTTTGAAGTTCCTGCAGTTTTCACTGTAAAACCGAGTTGGAGCTAGTCCCTCCCCATATATATGTATGGAGTGGAGTTTGCAACTGAAAAGAAACTTTGTGTTCCCAACAAGCTAGGTGAAGGACGGCTTTCAAACACACGTATCTCTCAGAAATGAGCATGTGGAGAGACGTTCGTTCATCTAGCACAAATGGAACGGTTTGCAGGAGAAACTTTTACTCTGGTTTCTCAGTCTGTTTCCTAGTGCCGGTTAGATGTTCCTGCAGTTTTCACTGTAAAACAGAGTTGGAGCTAGTACTTCCCCATATATATATATGGAGTGGAGTTTGCAACTCAAAAGAAACTTTGTGTTCCCAACAAGTTAGGTGAAGGACTGCTTTCACACACACTTATCTCTCAGAACTGAGCATGTGGAGAGACGTTCGTTCATCTAGCACAAAGGGAACGGGTTGCAGGAGAAACTTTTACTCTGGTTTCTCAGTCTGTTTCCTAGTGCCGGTTTGAAGTTCCTGCAGTTTTCACTGTAAAACAGAGTTGGAGCTAGTACCTTCCCATATATATGTATGGAGTGGAGTTTGCAACTCAAAAGAAACTTTGTGTTCCCTACAAGCTAGGTGAAGGACGGCTTTCACACACACTTATCTCTCAGAACTGAGCATGTGGAGAGACGTTCGTTCATCTAGCACAAAGGGAACGGGTTGCAGGAGAAACTTTTACTCTGGTTTCTCAGTCTGTTTCCTAGTGCCGGTTTGAAGTTCCTGCAGTTTTCACTGTAAAACCGAGTTGGAGCTAGTACCTCCCCATATATATGTATGGAGTGGAGTTTGCAACTGAAAAGAAACTTTGTGTTCCGAACAAGCTAGGTGAAGGACGGATTTCACACACACTTATCTCTCAGAACTGAGCATGTGGAGAGACGTTTGTTCATCTAGCACAAAGGGAACGGGTTGCAGGAGAAACTTTATTCGGGTTTCTCAGTCTGTTTCCTAGTGCCGGTTTGATGTTCCTGCAGTTTTCACTGTAAAACAGGGTTGGGGCTAGTACCTCCCCATATATATGTATGGAGTGGAGTTTGCAACTGAAAAGAAACTTTGTGTTCCCTACAATCTAGGTGAAGGACGGCTTTCACACACACATATCTCTCAGAACTGAGCATGTGGAGAGTCGTTCGTTCATCTAGCACAATGGGAACGGGTTGCAGGAGAAACTTTTACTCTGGTTTCTCAGTCTGTTTCCTAGTGCCGGTTTGAAATTCCTGCAGTTTTCACTGTAAAACCGAGTTGGTGCTAGTCCCTCCCCATATATATGTATGGAGTGGAGTTTGCAACTGAAAAGAAACTTTGTGTTCCCAACAAGCTAGGTGAAGTACGGCTTTCACACACACTTATCTCTCAGAACTGAGCATGTGGAGAGACGTTCGTTCATCTAGCACAAAGGGAACGGGTTGCAGGAGAAACTTTTACTCTGGTTTCTCAGTCTTTTTCCTAGTGCCTGTTTGAAGTTCCTGCAGTTTTAACTGTAAAACCGAGTTGGAGCTTGTCCATCCCCATATATATGTATGGAGTGGAGTTTGCACCTGAAAAGATACTTTGTGTTCCCAACAAGCTAGGTGAAATACGGCTTTCACACACACTTATCTCTCAGAACTTAGCATGTGGAGAGACGTTCGTTCATCTAGCACAAAGGGAACGGGTTGCAGGAGAAACTTTTACTCTGGTTTCTCAGTCTGTTTCCTAGTGCCGGTTTGAAGTTTCTGCAGTTTTCACTGTAAAACCGAGTTGGAGATAGTACCTCCCCATATATATGTATGGAGTGGAGTTTGGAACTGAAAAGAAACTTTGTGTTCCAAACAAGCTAGGTGAAGGACGGCTTTCACACACACTTATCTCTCAGAACTGAGCATGTGGAGAGACGTTCGTTCATCTAGCACAAAGGGAATGGGTTGCAGGAGAAACTTTTACTCCGGTTTCTCAGTCTGTTTCCTAGTGCCGGTTTGAAGTTCCTGCAGTTTTCACTGTAAAACCGAGTTGGAGCTAGTCCCTCCCCATATATATGTATGGAGTGGAGTTTGCAACCTAAAAGAAACTTTGTGTTCCCAACAAGCTAGGTGAAGAACGGCTTTCACACACACTTATCTCTCAGAACTGAGCATGTGGAGAGACGTTCGTTCATCTAGCACAATGGGAACGGGTTGCAGGAGAAAATTTTACTCTGGTTTCTCAGTCTGTTTCCTAGTGCCGTTTTGAAGTTCCTGCAGTTTTCACTGTAAAACCTAGTTGGAGCTAGTCCCTCCCCATATATATGTATGGATTGGAGTTTGCAACTTAAAAGAAACTTTGTGTTCCCAACAAGCTAGGTGAAGGACGGCTTTCACACACACTTATCTCTCAGAACTGAGCATGTGGAGAGACGTTCGTTCATCTAGCACAAAGGGAACGGGTTGCAGGAGAAACTTTTACTCTGGTTTCTCAGTCTGTTTCCTAGTGCCGGTTTGAAGTTCCTGCAGTTTTCACTGTAAAACAGAGTTGGAGCTAGTACCTCCCCATATATATGTATGGAGTGGAGTTTGCAACTCAAAAGAAACTTTGTGTTCCCTACAAGCTAGGTGAAGGACGGCTTTCACACACACTTATCTCTTAGAACTGAGCATGTGGAGAGACGTTCGTTCATCTAGCACAAAAGGAACGGGTTGCAGGAGAAACTTTTACTCTGGTTTCTCAGTCTGTTTCCTAGTGCCGGTTTGAAGTTCCTGCAGTTTTCTCTGTAAAACCGAGTTGGAGCTAGTACCTCCCCATATATATGTATGGAGTGGAGTTTGCAACTGAAAAGAAACTTTGTGTTCCGAACAAGCTAAGTGAAGGACGGCTTTCACACACACTTATCTCTCAGAACTGAGCATGTGGAGAGACGTTCGTTCATCTAGCACAAAGGGAACGGGTTGCAGGAGAAACTTTTACTCGGGTTTCTCAGTCTGTTTCCTAGTGCCGGTTTGATGTTCCTGCAGTTTTCACTGTAAAACAGGGTTGGGGCTAGTACCTCCCCATATATATGTATGGAGTGGAGTTTGCAACTGAAAAGAAACTTTGTGTTCCCTACAAGCTAGGTGAAGGACGGCCTTCACACACACATATCTCTCAGAACTGAGCATGTGGAGAGTCGTTCGTTCATCTAGCACAATGGGAACGGGTTGCAGGAGAAACTTTTACTCTGGTTTCTCAGTCTGTTTCCTAGTGCCGGTTTGAAGTTCCTGCAGTTTTCACTGTAAAACAGAGTTGGAGCTAGTACCTCCCCATATATATGTATGGAGTGGAGTTTGGAACTGAAAAGAAACTTTGTGTTCCCAACAAGCTAGGTGAAGGACGGCTTTCACACACACTTATCTCTCAGAACTGAGCATGTGGAGAGACGTTCGTTCATCTAGCACAAAGGGAATGGGTTGCAGGAGAAACTTTTACTCCGGTTTCTCAGTCTGTTTCCTAGTGCCGGTTTGAAGTTCCTGCAGTTTTCACTGTAAAACCGAGGTGGAGCTAGTCCCTCCCCATATATATGTATGGAGTGGAGTTTGCAACCTAAAAGAAACTTTGTGTTCCCAACAAGCTAGGTGAAGAACGGCTTTCACACACACTTATCTCTCAGAACTGAGCATGTGGAGAGACGTTCGTTCATCTAGCACAATGGGAACGGGTTGCAGGAGAAAATTTTACTCTGGTTTCTCAGTCTGTTTCCTAGTGCCGTTTTGAAGTTCCTGCAGTTTTCACTGTAAAACCTAGTTGGAGCTAGTCCCTCCCCATATATATGTATGGATTGGAGTTTGCAACTTAAAAGAAACTTTGTGTTCCCAACAAGCTAGGTGAAGGACGGCTTTCACACACACTTATCTCTCAGAACTGAGCATGTGGAGAGACGTTCGTTCATCTAGCACAAAGGGAACGGGTTGCAGGAGAAACTTTTACTCTGGTTTCTCAGTCTGTTTCCTAGTGCCGGTTTGAAGTTCCTGCAGTTTTCACTGTAAAACAGAGTTGGAGCTAGTACCTCCCCATATATATGTATGGAGTGGAGTTTGCAACTCAAAAGAAACTTTGTGTTCCCTACAAGCTAGGTGAAGGACGGCTTTCACACACACTTATCTCTCAGAACTGAGCATGTGGAGAGACGTTCGTTCATCTAGCACAATGGGAACGGGTTGCAGGAGAAACTTTTACTCTGGTTTCTCAGTCTGTTTCCTAGTGCCGGTTTGAAGTTCCTGCAGTTTTCCCTGTAAAACCGAGTTGGATGTAGTCCCTCCCCATATATATGTATGGAGTGGAGTTGGCAACTGAAAAGAAACTTTGTGTTCCCAACAAGCTAGGTGAAGTACGGCTTTCACACACACTTATCTCTCAGAACTGAGCATGTGGAGAGACGTTCGTTCATCTAGCACAAATGGAACGGGTTGCAGGAGAAACTTTTACTCTGGTTTCTCAGTCTGTTTCCTAGTGCCGGTTTGAAGTTCCTGCAGTTTTCACTGTAAAACCGAGTTGGAGCTTGTCCATCCCCATATATATGTATGGAGTGGAGTTTGCACCTGAAAAGAAACTTTGTGTTCCCAAAAAGCTAGGTGAAATACGGCTTTCACACACACTTATCTCTCAGAACTTAGCATGTGGAGAGACGTACATTCATCTAGCACAAATGGAACGGGTTGCAGGAGAAACTTTTACTCTGGTTTCTCAGGCTGTTTCCTAGTGCCGTTTTGAAGTTCCTGCATTTTTCACTGTAAAACCGAGTTGGAGCTAGTCCCTCCCCATATATATGTATGGAGTGGAATTTGCAACTGAAAAGAAACTTTGTGTTCCCAACAAGCTAGGTGAAGGACGGCTTTCACACACAATTATCTCTCAGAACTGAGCATGTGGAGAGACGTTCGTTCATCTAGCACAAAGGGAACGGGTTGCAGGAGAAACTTTTACTCTGGTTTCTCAGTCTGTTTCCTAGTGCCGTTTTGAAGTTCCTGCAGTTTTCACTGTAAAACCTAGTTGGAGCTAGTCCCTCCCCATATATATGTATGGATTGGAGTTTGCAACTTAAAAGAAACTTTGTGTTCCCAACAAGCTAGGTGAAGGACGGCTTTCACACACACTTATCTCTCAGAACTGAGCATGTGGAGAGACGTTCGTTCATCTAGCACAAAGGGAACGGGTTGCAGGAGAAACTTTTACTCTGGTTTCTCAGTCTGTTTCCTAGTGCCGGTTTGAAGTTCCTGCAGTTTTCACTGTAAAACAGAGTTGGAGCTAGTACCTCCCCATATATATGTATGGAGTGGAGTTTGCAACTCAAAAGAAACTTTGTGTTCCCTACAAGCTAGGTGAAGGACGGCTTTCACACACACTTATCTCTCAGAACTGAGCATGTGGAGAGACGTTCGTTCATCTAGCACAATGGGAACGGGTTGCAGGAGAAACTTTTACTCTGGTTTCTCAGTCTGTTTCCTAGTGCCGGTTTGAAGTTCCTGCAGTTTTCCCTGTAAAACCGAGTTGGATGTAGTCCCTCCCCATATATATGTATGGAGTGGAGTTGGCAACTGAAAAGAAACTTTGTGTTCCCAACAAGCTAGGTGAAGTACGGCTTTCACACACACTTATCTCTCAGAACTGAGCATGTGGAGAGACGTTCGTTCATCTAGCACAAATGGAACGGGTTGCAGGAGAAACTTTTACTCTGGTTTCTCAGTCTGTTTCCTAGTGCCGGTTTGAAGTTCCTGCAGTTTTCACTGTAAAACCGAGTTGGAGCTTGTCCATCCCCATATATATGTATGGAGTGGAGTTTGCACCTGAAAAGAAACTTTGTGTTCCCAAAAAGCTAGGTGAAATACGGCTTTCACACACACTTATCTCTCAGAACTTAGCATGTGGAGAGACGTACATTCATCTAGCACAAATGGAACGGGTTGCAGGAGAAACTTTTACTCTGGTTTCTCAGGCTGTTTCCTAGTGCCGTTTTGAAGTTCCTGCATTTTTCACTGTAAAACCGAGTTGGAGCTAGTCCCTCCCCATATATATGTATGGAGTGGAATTTGCAACTGAAAAGAAACTTTGTGTTCCCAACAAGCTAGGTGAAGGACGGCTTTCACACACACTTATCTCTCAGAACTGAGCATGTGGAGAGACGTTCGTTGATCTAGCACAAAGGGAACGGGTTGCATTAGAAACTTTTACTCTGGTTTCTCAGTCTGTTTCCTAGTGCCGGTTTGAATTTCCTGCAGTTTTCACTGTAAAAACGGGTTGGTGCTAGTACCTCCACATATATATGTATGGAGTGGAGTTTGCAACTGAAAAGAAACTTTGTGTTCCCAACAAGCTAGATGAAGGACGGCTTTCACACACACTTATCTCTCAGAACTGAGCATGTGGAGAGACGTTCGTTCATCTAGCACAAAGGGAACGGTTTGCAGGAGAAAATTTTACTCTGGTTTCTCAGTCTGTTTCCTAGTGCCGGTTTGAAGTTCCTGCAGTTTTCACTGTAAAACCGAGTTGGAGCTAGTACCTCCCCATATATATGTATGGAGTAGAGTTTGCAACTGAAAGAAACTTTGTGTTCCCAACAAGCTAGGTGAAGGACGGCTTTCACACACACTTATCTCTCAGAACTGAGCATGTGGAGTGACGTTCGTTCATCTAGCACAAAGGGAACGGGTTGCAGGAGAAACTTTTACTCTGGTTTCTCAGTCTGTTTCCTAGTGCCGTTTTGAAGTTTCTGCAGTTTTCACTGTAAAACCGAGTTGGAGCTAGTACCTCCCCATATATATGTATGGAGTGGAGTTTGCAACTGAAAAGAAACTTTGTGTTCCCAACAAGCTAGGTGAAGGACGGCTTTCACACACACTTATCTCTCAGAACTGAGCATGTGGAGAGTCGTTCGTTCATCTAGCACAAAGGGAACGGGTTGCAGGAGAAACTTTTACTCTGGTTTCTCAGTCTGTTTCCTAGTGCCGGTTTGAAGTTCCTGCAGTTTTCACTGTAAAACCGAGTTGGAGCTAGTACCTCCATATATATATGTATGGAGTGGAGTTTGCAACTGAAAAGAAACTTTGTGTTCCCAACAAGCTAGGTGAAGACGGCTTTCACACACACTTATCTCTCAGTACTGAGCATGTGGAGAGACTTTCGTTCATCTAGCACAAAGGGAACGGGTTGCAGGAGAAACTTTTACTCGGGTTTCTCAGTCTTTTTCCTAGTGCCGGTTTGAAGTTCCTGCAGTTTTCTCTGTAAAACAGGGTTGGGGCCAGTACCTCCCCATATATATGTATGGAGTGGAGTTTGCAACTGAAAAGAAACTTTGTGTTCCCTACAAGCTAGGTGAAGGACGGCTTTCACACACACTTATCTCTCAGAACTGAGCATGTGGAGAGTCGTTCGTTCATCTAGCACAAAGGGAACGGGTTGCAGGAGAAACTTTTACTCTGGTTTCTCAGTCTGTTTCCTAGTGCCGGTTTGAAGTTCCTGCAGTTTTCACTGTAAAACCGAGTTGGAGCTAGTCCCTCCCCATATATATGTATGGAGTGGAGTTTGCAACTGAAAAGAAACTTTGTGTTCCCAACAAGCTAGGTGAAGTACGGCTTTCACACACACTTATCTCTCAGAACTGAGCATGTGGAGAGACGTTCGTTCATGTAGCACAAAATAAACGGGTTGCAGGAGAAACTTTTGCTCTGGTTTCTCAGTCTGTTTCCTAGTGCCGGTTTGAAGTTCCTGCAGTTTTCACTGTAAAACCTTGTTGGAGCTTGTACCTTCCCATTTATATGTATGGTGTGGAATTTCCAACTGAAAAGAAGCTTTGTGTTCCCAACAAGAAAGTGAAGGACGGCTTTCACACACACTTATCTCTCAGAACTGAGCATGTGGAGAGACGTTCGTTCATATAGCACAAAGGGAACGGGTTGCATTAGAAACTTTTACTCTGGTTTCTCAGTCTGTTTCCTAGTGCCGGTTTGAAGTTCCTGCAGTTTTCACTGTAAAACCGAGTTGGAGCTAGTACCTCCCCATATATATGTATGGAGTGGAGTTTGCAAATGAAAAGAAACTTTGTGTTCCCAACAAGCTAGGTGAAGGACTGCTTTCACACACACTTATCTCTCAGAACTGAGCATGTGGAGAGACGTTCGTTCATCTAGCACAAAGGGAACGGGTTGCAGGAGAAACTTTTACTCTGGTTTCTCAGTCTGCTTCCTAGTGCCGGTTTGAAGTTTCTGCAGTTTTCACTGTAAAACCGAGTTGAAGCTCGTACCTCCCCATATATATGTATGGAGTGGAGTTTGCAACTCAAAAGAAACTTTGTGTTCCCAACAAGCTAGGTGAAGGACGGCTTTCACACACACTTATCTCTCAGAACTGAGCATGTGGAGAGACGTTCGTTCATCTAGCACAAAGGGAATGGGTTGCAGGAGAAACTTTTACTCTGGTTTCTCAGTCTTTTTCCTAGTGCCGGTTTGAAGTTCCTGCAGTTTTCACTGTAAAACCGAGGTGGAGCTAGTCCCTCCCCATATATATGTATGAAGTGGGGTTTGCAACCTAAAAGAAACTTTGTGTTCCCAACAAGCTAGGTGAAGAACGGCTTTCACACACACTTATCTCTCAGAACTGAGCATGTGGAGAGACGTTCGTTCATCTAGCACAATGGGAACGGGTTGCAGGAGAAACTTTTACTCTGGTTTCTCAGTCTGTTTCCTAGTGCCGTTTTGAAGTTCCTGCAGATTTCACTGTAAAACATAGTTGGAGCTAGTCCCTCCCCATATATATTTATGGAGTGGAGTTTGCAACTGAAAAGAAACTTTGTGTTCCCAACAAGCTAGGTGAAGGACGGCGTTCACACACACTTATCTCTCAGAACTGAGCATGTGGAGAGACGTTCGTTCATCTAGCACAAAGGGAACGGGTTGCAGGAGAAACTTTTACTCGGGTTTCTCAGTCTGTTTCCTAGTGCCGGTTTGATGTTCCTGCAGTTTTCACTGTAAAACAGGGTTGGGGCTAGTACCTCCCCATATATATGTATGGAGTGGAGTTTGCAACTGAAAAGAAACTTTGTGTTCCCTACAAGCTAGGTGAAGGACGGCCTTCACACACACATATCTCTCAGAACTGAGCATGTGGAGAGTCGTTCGTTCATCTAGCACAATGGGAACGGGTTGCAGGAGAAACTTTTACTCTGGTTTCTCAGTCTGTTTCCTAGTGCCGGTTTGAAGTTCCTGCAGTTTTCCCTGTAAAACCGAGTTGGAGCTAGTCCCTCCCCATATATATGTATGGAGTGGAGTTTGCAACTGAAAAGAAACTTTGTGTTCCCAACAAGCTAGGTGAATTTCGGCTTTCACACACACTTATCTCTCAGAACTGAGCATGTGGAGAGACGTTCGTTCATCTAGCACAAAGGGAACGGGTTGCAGGAGAAACTTTTACTCTGGTTTCTCAGTCTGTTTCCTAGTGCCGGTTTGAAGTTCCTGAAGTTTTCACTGTAAAACCGAGTTGGAGCTTGTCCATCCCCATATATATGTATGGAGTGGAGTTTGCACCTGAAAAGAAACTTTGTGTTCCCAACAAGCTAGGTGAAATACGGCTTTCACACACACTTATCTCTCAGAACTTAGCATGTGGAGAGACGTACATTCATCTAGCACAAAGGGAACGGGTTGCAGGAGAAACTTTTACTCTGGTTTCACAGGCTGTTTCCTAGTGCCGTTTTGAAGTTCCTGCATTTTTCACTGTAAAACCGAGTTGGAGCTAGTCCCTCCCCATATATATGTATGGAGTGGAATTTGCAACTGAAAAGAAACTTTGTGTTCCCAACAAGATAGGTGAAGGACGACTTTCACACACACTTATCTCTCAGAACTGAGCATGTGGAGAGACGTTCGTTCATCTAGCACAATGGGAACGGGTTGCAGGAGAAACTTTTACTCTGGTTTCTCAGTCTGTTTCCTAGTGCCGTTTTGAAGTTCCTGCAGATTTCACTGTAAAACATAGTTGGAGCTAGTCCCTCCCCATATATATGTATGGAGTAGAGTTTGCAACTGAAAGAAACTTTGTGTTCCCAACAAGCTAGGTGAAGGACGGCTTTCACACACACTTATCTCTCAGAACTGAGCATGTGGAGAGACGTTCGTTCATCTAGCACAAAGGGAACGGGTTGCAGGAGAAACTTTTACTCTGGTTTCTCAGTCTGTTTCCTAGTGCCGTTTTGAAGTTTCTGCAGTTTTCACTGTAAAACCGAGTTGGAGCTAGTACCTCCCCATATATATGTATGGAGTGGAGTTTGCAACTGAAAAGAAACTTTGTGTTCCGAACAAGCTAGGTGAAGGACGGCTTTCACACACAATTATCTCTCAGAACTGAGCATGTGGAGAGACGTTCGTTCATCTAGCACAAAGGGAACGGGTTGCAGGAGAAACTTTTACTCTGGTTTCTCAGTCTGTTTCCTAGTGCCGGTTTGAAGTTCCTGCAGTTTTCACTGTAAAACCGAGTTGGAGCTAGTACCTCCATATATATATGTATGGAGTGGAGTTTGCAACTGAAAAGAAACTTTGTGTTCCCAACAAGCTAGGTGAAGACGGCTTTCACACACACTTATCTCTCAGTACTGAGCATGTGGAGAGACGTTCGTTCATCTAGCACAAAGGGAACGGGTTGCAGGAGAAACTTTTACTCGGGTTTCTCAGTCTTTTTCCTAGTGCCGGTTTGAAGTTCCTGCAGTTTTCTCTGTAAAACAGGGTTGGGGCCAGTACCTCCCCATATATATGTATGGAGTGGAGTTTGCAACTGAAAAGAAACTTTGTGTTCCCTACAAGCTAGGTGAAGGACGGCTTTCACACACACTTATCTCTCAGAACTGAGCATGTGGAGAGTCGTTCGTTCATCTAGCACAAAGGGAACGGGTTGCAGGAGAAACTTTTACTCTGGTTTCTCAGTCTGTTTCCTAGTGCCGGTTTGAAGTTCCTGCAGTTTTCACGGTAATACCGAGTTGGAGTTAGTCCCTCCCCATATATATGTATGGAGTGGAGTTTGCAACTGAAAAGAAACTTTGTGTTCCCAACAAGCTAGGTGAAGTACGGCTTTCACACACAATTATCTCTCAGAACTGAGCATGTGGAGAGACGTTCGTTCATGTAGCACAAAAGGAACGGGTTGCAGGAGAAACTTTTGCTCTGGTTTCTCAGTCTGTTTCCTAGTGCCGGTTTGAAGTTCCTGCAGTTTTCACTGTAAAACCTTGTTGGAGCTTGTACCTTCCCATTTATATGTATGGTGTGGATTTTCCAACTGAAAAGAAGCTTTGTGTTCCCAACAAGAAAGTGAAGGACGGCTTTCACACACACTTATCTCTCAGAACTGAGCATGTGGAGAGACGTTCGTTCATCTAGCACAAAGGGAACGGGTTGCATTAGAAACTTTTACTCTGGTTTCTCAGTCTGTTTCCTAGTGCCGGTTTGAAGTTCCTGCAGTTTTCACTGTAAAACCGAGTTGGAGCTAGTACCTCCCCATATATATGTATGGAGTGGAGTTTGCAACTGAAAAGAAACTTTGTGTTCCCAACAAGCTAGGTGAAGGACTGCTTTCACACACACTTATCTCTCAGAACTGAGCATGTGGAGAGACGTTCGTTCATCTAGCACAAAGGGAACGGGTTGCAGGAGAAACTTTTACTCTGGTTTCTCAGTCTGCTTCCTAGTGCCGGTTTGAAGTTTCTGCAGTTTTCACTGTAAAACCGAGTTGGAGCTCGTACCTCCCCATATATATGTATGGAGTGGAGTTTGCAACTCAAAAGAAACTTTGTGTTCCCAACAAGCTAGGTGAAGTACGGCTTTCACACACACTTATCTCTCAGAACTGAGCATGTGGAGAGACGTTCGTTCATCTAGCACAAAGGGAATGGGTTGCAGGAGAAACTTTTTCTCTGGTTTCTCAGTCTGTTTCCTAGTGCCGGTTTGAAGTTCCTGCAGTTTTCACTGTAAAACCGAGGTGGAGCTAGTCCCTCCCCATATATATGTATGGAGTGGAGTTTGCAACCTAAGAGAAACTTTGTGTTCCCAACGAGCTAGGTGAAGAACGGCTTTCACACACACTTATCTCTCAGAACTGAGCATGTGGAGAGACGTTCGTTCATCTAGCACAATGGGAACGGGTTGCAGGAGAAACTTTTACTCTGGTTTCTCAGTCTGTTTCCTAGTGCCGTTTTGAAGTTCCTGTAGTTTTCACTGTAAAACCTAGTTGGAGCTAGTCCCTCCCCATATATATGTATGGAGTGGAGTTTGCAACTGAAAAGAAACTTTGTGTTCCCAACAAGCTAGGTGAAGGACGGCGTTCACACACACTTATCTCTCAGAACTGAGCATGTGGAGAGACGTTCGTTCATCTAGCACAAAGGGAACGGGTTGCAGGAGAAACTTTTACTCTGGTTTCTCAGTCTGTTTCCTAGTGCCGGTTTGAAGTTCCTGCAGTTTTCACTGTAAAACCGAGTTGGAGCTAGTACCTCCCCATATATATGTATGGAGTGGAGTTTGCAACTGAAAAGAAACTTTGTGTTCCCAACAAGCTAGGTGAAGGACTGCTTTCACACACACTTATCTCTCAGAACTGAGCATGTGGAGAGACGTTCGTTCATCTAGCACAAAGGGAACGGGTTGCAGGAGACACTTTTACTCTGGTTTCTCAGTCTGCTTCCTAGTGCCGGTTTGAAGTTTCTGCAGTTTTCACTGTAAAACCGAGTTGGAGCTCGTACCTCCCCATATATATGTATGGAGTGGAGTTTGCAACTCAAAAGAAACTTTGTGTTCCCAACAAGCTAGTTGAAGTACGGCTTTCACACACAATTATCTCTCAGAACTGAGCATGTGGAGAGACGTTCGTTCATCTAGCACAAAGGGAATGGGTTGCAGGAGAAACTTTTACTCTGGTTTCTCAGTCTGTTTCCTAGTGCCGGTTTGAAGTTCCTGCAGTTTTCACTGTAAAACCGAGGTGGAGCTAGTCCCTCCCCATATATATGTATGGAGTGGAGTTTGCAACCTAAAAGAAACTTTGTGTTCCCAACAAGCTAGGTGAAGAACGGCTTTCACACACACTTATCTCTCAGAACTGAGCATGTGGAGAGACGTTCGTTCATCTAGCACAATGGGAACGGGTTGCAGGAGAAACTTTTACTCTGGTTTCTCAGTCTTTTTCCTAGTGCCGTTTTGAAGTTCCTGCAGTTTTCACTGTAAAACCTAGTTGGAGCTAGTCCCTCCCCATATATATGTATGGAGTGGAGTTTGCAACTGAAAAGAAACTTTGTGTTCCCAACAAGCTAGGTGAAGGACGGCTTTCACACACACTTATCTCTCAGAACTGAGCATGTGGAGAGACGTTCGTTCATCTAGCACAAAGGGAACGGGTTGCAGGAGAAACTTTTACTCTGGTTTCTCAGTCTGTTTCCTAGTGCCGGTTTGAAGTTCCTGCAGTTTTCACTGTAAAACAGAGTTGGATCTAGTACCTCCCCATATATATGTATGGAGTGGAGTTTGCAACTCAAAAGAAACTTTGTGTTCCCTACAAGCTAGGTGAAGGACGGCTTTCACACACACTAATCTCTCAGAACTGAGCATGTGGAGAGACGTTCGTTCATCTAGCACAAAAGGAACGGGTTGCAGGAGAAACTTTTACTCTGGTTTCTCAGTCTGTTTCCAAGTGCCGGTTTGAAGTTCCTGCAGTTTTCACTGTAAAACCGAGTTGGAGCTAGTACCTCCCCATATATATGTATGGAGTGGAGTTTGCAACTGAAAAGAAACTTTGTGTTCCGAACAAGCTAGGTGAAAGACGGCTTTCACACACACTTATCTCTCAGAACTGAGCATGTGGAGAGACGTTCGTTCATCTAGCACAAAGGGAACGGGTTGCAGGAGAAACTTTTACTCGGGTTTCTCAGTCTGTTTCCTAGTGCCGGTTTGATGTTCCTGCAGTTTTCACTGTAAAACAGGGTTGGGGCTAGTACCTCCCCATATATATGTATGGAGAGGAGTTTGCAACTGAAAAGAAACTTTGTGTTCCCTACAAGCTAGGTGAAGGACGGCTTTCACACACACATATCTCTCAGAACTGAGCATGTGGAGAGTCGTTCGTTCATCTAGCACAATGGGAACGGGTTGCAGGAGAAACTTTTACTCTGGTTTCTCAGTCTGTTTCCTAGTGCCGGTTTGAAGTTCCTGCAGTTTTCACTGTAAAACCGAGTTGGAGCTAGTCCCTCCCCATATATATGTATGGAGTGGAGTTTGCAACTGAAAAGAAACTTTGTGTTCCCAACAAGCTAGGTGAAGTACGGCTTTCACACACACTTATCTCTCAGAACTGAGCATGTGGAGAGACGTTCGTTCATCTAGCACAAAGGGAACGGGTTGCAGGAGAAAGTTTTACTCTGGTTTCTCAGTCTGTTTCCTAGTGCCGGTTTGAAGTTCCTGCAGTTTTAACTGTAAAACCGAGTTGGAGCTTGTCCATCCCCATATATATGTATGGAGTGGAGTTTGCACCTGAAAAGAAACTTTGTGTTCAAAACAAGCTAGGTGAAATACGGCTTTCACACACACTTATCTCTCAGAACTTAGCATGTGGAGAGACGTACATTCATCTAGCACAAAGGGAACGGGTTGCAGGAGAAACTTTTACTCTGGTTTCTCAGGCTGTTTCCTAGTGCCGGTTTGAAGTTCCTGCATTTTTCACTGTAAAAGAGAGTTGGAGCTAGTCCCTCCCCATATATATGTATGGAGTGGAGTTTGCAACTGAAAAGAAACTTTGTGTTCCCAACAAGCTAGGTGAAGGACGGCTTTCACACACACTTATCTCTCAGAACTGAGCATGTGGAGAGACGTTCGTTCACCTAGCACAAAGGGAACGGGTTGCAGGAGAAACTTTTACTCTGGTTTCTAAGACTGATTCCTAGTGCCGGTTTGAAGTTCCTGCAGTTTTCACTGTAAAACCGAGGTGGAGCTAATACCTCCCCAAATATATGTATGGAGTGGAGTTTGCAACTGAAAAGAAACTATGTGTTCCCAACAAGCTAGTTGAAGGACGGCTTTCACACACAATTATCTCTCAGAACTGACCATGTGGAGAGACGTTCGTTCATCTAGCACAAAAGGAACGGGTTGCAGGAGAAACTTTTACTCTGGTTTCTCAGTCTGTTTCCTAGTGCCGGTTTGAAGTTCCTGCAGTTTTCACTGTAAAACCGAGGTGGAGCTAGTACCTCCCCAAATATATGTATGGAGTGGAGTTTGCAAGTGAAAAGAATCTTTGTGTTCCCAACAAGCTAGTTGAAGGACGGCTTTCACACACACTTATCTCTCAGAACTGAGCATGTGGAGAGACGTTCGTTCATCTAGCACAAAGGGAACGGGTTGCAGGAGAAACTTTTGCTCTGGTTTCTCAGTCTGTTTCCTAGTGCCGGTTTGATGTTCCTGCAGTTTTCACTGTAAAATCGAGTTGCAGCTAGTACCTCCCCTTATATATGTATGGAGTGGAGTTTGCAACTGACAAGAAACTTTGTGTTCCCAACAAGCTAGGTGAAGGACGGCTTTCACACACATTTATCACTCAGAACTTAGCATGTGGAGAGACGTTCGTTCATCTAGCACAAAGGGAACGTGTTGCAGGAGAAACTTTTACTCTGGTTTATCAGTCTGTTTCCTAGTGCCGGTTTGAAGTTCCTGCAGTTTTCACTGTAAAACCGAGTTGGAGCTAGTACCTCCCCATATATATGTATGGAGTGGAGTTTGCAAGTGAAAAGAAACATTGTGTTCCCAACAAGCTAGGTGAAGGACGGCTTTCACACACACTTATCTATCAGAACTTAGAATGTGGAGAGACGTTCGTTCATCTAGCACAAAGGGAACGGGTTGCAGGAGAAACTTTTACTCTGGTTTCTCAGTATGTTTCCTAGCGCTGGTTGGAAGTTCCTGCAGTTTTCTCTGTAAAACCGCGTTGGGGCTAGTACCTCCCCATATATATGTATGGAGTGGAGTTTGCAACTGAAAAGAAACTTTGTGTTCCCACAAGCTAGGTGAAGGACGGCTTTCACACACACTTATCTCTCAGAACTGAGCATGTGGAGAGACGTTCGTTCATCTAGCACAAAGGGAATGGGTTGCAGGAGAAACTTTTACTCTGGTTTCTCAGTCTGTTTCCTAGTGCCGGTTTGAAGTTCCTGCAGTTTTCACTGTAAAACCGAGGTGGAGCTAGTCCCTCCCCATATATATGTATGGAGTGGAGTTTGCAACCTAAAAGAAACTTTGTGTTCCCAACAAGCTAGGTGAAGAACGGCTTTCACACACACTTATCTCTCAGAACTGAGCATGTGGAGAGACGTTCGTTCATCTAGCACAATGGGAACGGGTTGCAGGAGAAACTTTTACTCTGGTTTCTCAGTCTGTTTCCTAGTGCCGTTTTGAAGTTCCTGCAGGTTTCACTGTAAAACCTAGTTGGAGCTAGTCCCTCCCCATATATATGTATGGAGTGGAGTTTGCAACTGAAAAGAAACTTTGTGTTCCCAACAATCTAGGTGAAGGACGGCTTTCACACACACTTATCTCTCAGAACTGAGCATGTGGAGAGACGTTCGTTCATCTAGCACAAAGGGAACGGGTTGCAGGAGAAACTTTTACTCTGGTTTCTCAGTCTGTTTCCTAGTGCCGGTTTGAAGTTCCTGCAGTTTTCACTGTAAAACAGAGTTGGAGCTAGTACCTCCCCATATATATGTATGGAGTGGAGTTTGCAAATCAAAAGAAACTTTGTGTTCCCTACAAGCTAGGTGAAGGACGGCTTTCACACACACTTATCTCTCAGAACTGAGCATGTGGAGAGACGTTCGTTCATCTAGCACAAAAGGAACGGGTTGCAGGAGAAACTTTTACTCTGGTTTCTCAGTCTGTTTCCTAGTGCCGGTTTGAAGTTCCTGCAGTTTTCACTGTAAAACCGAGTTGGAGCTAGTACCTCCCCATATATATGTATGGAGTGGAGTTTGCAACTGAAAAGAAACTTTGTGTTCCGAACAAGCTAGGTGAAGGACGGCTTTCACACACACTTATCTCTCAGAACTGAGCATGTGGAGAGACGTTCGTTCATCTAGCACAAAGGGAACGGGTTGCAGGAGAAACTTTTACTCGGGTTTCTCAGTCTGTTTCCTAGTGCCGGTTTGATGTTCCTGCAGTTTTCACTGTAAAACAGGGTTGGGTCTAGTACCTCCCCATATATATGTATGGAGTGGAGTTTGCAACTGAAAAGAAACTTTGTGTTCCCTACAAGCTAGGTGAAGGACGGCTTTCACACACACATATCTCTCAGAACTGAGCATGTGGAGAGTCGTTCGTTCATCTAGCACAATGGGAACGTGTTGCAGGAGAAACTTTTACTCTGGTTTCTCAGTCTGTTTCCTAGTGCCGGTTTGAAGTTCCTGCAGTTTTCACTGTAAAACCGAGTTGGAGCTAGTCACTCCCCATATATATGTATGGAGTGGAGTTTGCAACTGAAAAGAAACTTTGTGTTCCCAACAAGCTAGGTGAAGTACGGCTTTCACACACACTTAACTCTCAGAACTGAGCATGTGGAGAGACGTTCGTTCATCTAGCACAAAGGGAACGGGTTGCAGGAGAAACTTTTACTCTGGATTCTCAGTCTGTTTCCTACTGCCGGTTTGAAGTTCCTGCAGTTTTAACTGTAAAACCGAGTTGGAGCTTGTCCATCCCCATATATATGTATGGAGTGGAGTTTGCACCTGAAAAGAAACTTTGTGTTCCCAACAAGCTAGGTGAAATACGGCTTTCACACACACTTATCTCTCAGAACTTAGCATGTGGAGAGACGTACATTCATCTAGCACAAAGGGAACGGGTTGCAGGAGAAACTTTTACTCTGGTTTCTCAGGCTGTTTCCTAGTGCCGGTTTGAAGTTCCTGCATTTTTCACTGTAAAACCGAGTTGGAGCTAGTCCCTCCCCATATATATGTATGGAGTGGAGTTTGCAACTGAAAAGAAACTTTGTGTTCCCAACAAGCTAGGTGAAGGACGGCTTTCACACACACTTAACTCTCAGAACTGAGCATGTGGAGAGACGTTCGTTGATCTAGCACAAAGGGAAAGGGTTGCATTAGAAACTTTTACTCTGGTTTCTCAGTCTGTTTCCTAGTGCCGGTTTGAAGTTCCTGCAGTTTTCACTGTAAAAACGTGTTGGTGCTTGTACCTCCACATATATATGTATGGAGTGGAGTTTGCAACTGAAAAGAAACTTTGTGTTCCCAACAAGCTAGATGAAGGACGGCTTTCACACACACTTATCTCTCAGAACTGAGCATGTGGAGAGACGTTCGTTCATCTAGCACAAAGGGAACGGTTTGCAGGAGAAACTTTTACTCTAGTTTCTCAGTCTGTTTCCTAGTGCCGGTTTGAAGTTCCTGCAGTTTTCACTGTAAAACCGAGTTGGAGCTAGTACCTCCCCATATATATGTATGGAGTAGAGTTTGCAACTGAAAGAAACTTTGTGTTCCCAACAAGCTGGTGAAGGACGGCTTTCACACACACTTATCTCTCAGAACTGAGCATGTGGAGAGACGTTCGTTCATCTAGCACAAAGGGAACGGGTTGCAGGAGAAACTTTTACTCTGGTTTCTCAGTCTGTTTCCTAGTGCCGGTTTGAAGTTTCTGCAGTTTTCACTGTAAAACCGAGTTGGAGCTAGTACCTCCCCATATATATGTATGGAGTGGAATTTGCAACTGAAAAGAAACTTTGTGTTCCCAACAAGCTAGGTGAAGGATGGCTTTCACACACACATATCTCTCAGAACTGAGCATGTGGAGAGACGTTCGTTCATCTAGCACAAAGGGAACGGGTTGCAGGAGAAACTTTTACTCTGGTTTCTCAGTCTGTTTCCTAGTGCCGGTTTAAAGTTCCTGCAGTTTTCACTGTAAAACCGAGTTGGAGCTAGTACCTCCCCATATATATGTATGGAGTGGAGTTTGCAACTGAAAAGAAACTTTGTGTTCCCAACAAGCTAGGTGAAGACGGCTTTCACACACACTTTTCTCTCAGTACTGAGCATGTGGAGAGACTTTCGTTCATCTAGCACAAAGGGAACGGGTTGCAGGAGAAACTTTTACTCGGGTTTCTCAGTCTTTTTCCTAGTGCCGGTTTGAAGTTCCTGCAGTTTTCACTGTAAAACAGGGTTGGGGCCAGTACCTCCCCATATATATGTATGGAGTGGAGTTTGCAACTGAAAAGAAACTTTGTGTTCCCAACAAGATAGGTGAAGGACGGCTTTCACACACACTTATCTCTCAGAACTGAGCATGTGGAGAGTCGTTCGTTCATCTAGCACAAAGGGAACGGGTTGCAGGAGAAACTTTTACTCTGGTTTCTCAGTCTGTTTCCTAGTGCAGGTTTGAAGTTCCTGCAGTTTTCACTGTAAAACCGAGTTGGAGCTAGTCCCTCCCCAAATATATGTATGGAGTGGAGTTTGCAACTGAAAAGAAACTTTGTGTTCCCAACAAGCTAGGTGAAGTACGGCTTTCACACACACTTATCTCTCCGAACTGAGCATGTGGAGAGACGTTCGTTCATGTAGCACAAAGGGAACGGGTTGCAGGAGAAACTTTTTCTCTGGTTTCTCAGTCTGTTTCCTAGTGCCGGTTTGAAGTTCCTGCAGTTTTCACTGTAAAACCGAGGTGGAGCTAGTACCTCCCCATTTATATGTATGGAGTGGATTTTCCAACTGAAAAGAAGCTTTGTGTTCCCAACAAGAAAATGAAGGACGGCTTTCACACACACTTATCTCTCAGAACTGAGCATGAGGAGAGGCGTTCGTTCATCAAGCACAAAGGGAACGGGTTGCAGGAGAAACATTTACTCTGGTTTCTCAGTCTGTTTCCTACTGCCGGTTTGAATTTCCTGCATTTTTCACTGTAAAACCGAGTTGGAGCTAGTACCTCCCCATATATATGTATGGATTGGAGTTTGCAACTGAAAAGTAACTTTGTGTTCCCAACAAGCTAGGTGAAGGACGGCTTTCACACACACTTATCTCTCAGAACTGAGCATGTGGAGAGACGTTCGTTCATTTAGCACAAAGGGAACGGGTTGCAGGAGAAACTTTTACTCTGGTTTCTCAGTCTGTTTCCTAGTGCCGGTTTGAAGTTCCTGCAGTTTTCACTGTAAAACCGAGGTGGAGCTAGTAACTCCCCATATATATGTATGGATTGGAGTTTGCAACTTAAAAGAAACTTTGTGTTCCCAACAAGCTAGGTGAAGGACGGGTTTCACACACACTTATCTCTCAGAACTGAGCATGTGGAGAGACGTTCGTTCATCTAGCACAAAGGGAACGGGTTGCAGGAGAAACTTTTTCTCTGGTTTCTCAGTCTGTTTCCTAGTGCCGGTTTGAAGTTCCTGCAGTTTTCACTGTAAAACCGAGGTGGAGCTAGTACCTCCCCAATTATATGTATGGAGTGGAGTTTGAAACTGAAAAGAAACTTTGTGTTCCCAACAAGCTAGGTGAAGGACGGGTTTCACACACACTTATCTCTCAGAACTGAGCATGTGGAGAGACGTTCGTTCATCTAGCACAAAGGGAACGGGTTGCAGGAGAAACTTTTACTCTGGTTTCTCAGTCTGTTTCCTAGTGCCGGTTTGAAGTTCCTGCAGTATTCACTGTAAAACCGATTTGGAGCTAGTACCTCCCCATATATATGTATGGAGTGGAGTTTGCAACTGAAAAGAAACTTTGTGTTCCCAACAAGCTAGGTGAAGGACGGCTTTCACACACACTTATCTATCAGAACTGAGCATGTGGAGAGACGTTCGTTCATCTAGCACAAAAGGAACGGGTTGCAGGAGAAACATTTACTCTGGTTTCTCAGTCTGTTTCCTAGTGCCGGTTTGAAGTTCCTGCAGTTTTCACTGTAAAACCGAGTTGGAGCTAGTACATCCCCATATATATGTATGGAGTGGAGTTTGCAACTGAAAAGAAACTTTGTGTTCCCAACAAGCTAGGTGAAGGACGGCTTTCACACACACTTATCTCTCAGAACTGAGCATGTGGAGAGACGTTCGTTCATCTAGCCCAAAGGGAACGGATTGCAGGGGAAACTTTTACTCTGGTTTCTCAGTCTGTTTCCTAGTGCCGGTTTGAATTTCCTGCACTATTCACTGTAAAACCGAGTTGGAGCTAGTACCTCCCCATATATATGTATGGAGTGGAGTTTGCAACTGAAAAGAAACTTTTTGTTCCCAACAAGCTAGGTGAAGGACGGCTTTCACACACACTTATCTCTCAGAACTGAGCATGTGGAGAGACGTTCGTTCATCTGGCACAAAGGGAACGGGTTGCAGGAGAAACTATTACTCTTGTTTCTCAGTCTGTTTCCTAGTGCCGGTTTGAAGTTCTTGCAGTTTTCACTGTAAAACCGAGTTGGAGCTAGTACCTCCCCATATATATGTATGGATTGGAGTTTGCAACTGAAAAGAAACTTTGTGTTCCCAACAAGCTAGGTGAAGGACGGCTTTCACACACACTTATCTCTCAGAACTGAGCATGTGGAGAGACGTTCGTTCATCTAGCACAAAGGGAACGTGTTGCAGGGGAAACTTTTACTCTGGTTTCTCATTCTGTTTCCTAGTGCCGGTTAGAAGTTCCTGCAGTTTTCACTGTAAAACCGAGTTGGAGCTTGTACCTCCCCATATATATGTATGGAGTGGAGTTTGCAACTGAAAAGAAACTTTGTGTTCCCAACAAGCTAGGTGAAGGACGGCTTTCACACACAATTATCACTCAGAACTGAGCATGAGGAGAGACGTTCGTTCATCTAGCACAAAGGGAACGGGTTGCAGGAGAAACTTTTACTCTGGTTTCTCAGTCTGTTTCCTAGTGCCGGTTTGAAGTTCGTGCAGTTTTCACTGTAAAACCAAGTTGGAGCTAGTACCTTCCCATATATATGTATGGAGTGGAGTTTGCAACTGAAAAGAAACTTTGTGTTCCCAACAAGCTAGGTGAAGGACGGCTTTCACACACACTTATCTCTCAGAACTGAGCATGTGGAGAGACGTTCGTTCATCTAGCACAAAGGGAACGGGTTGCAGGAGAAACTTTTACTCTGGTTTCTCAGTCTGTTTCCTAGTGCCGGTTTGAAGTTTCTGCAGTTTTCACTGTAAAACCGAGTTGGAGCTAGTACCTCCCCATATATATGTATGGAGTGGAGTTTGCAACTGAAAAGAAACTTTGTGTTCCCAACAAGCTAGGTGAAGGACGGCTTTCACACACACTTATCTCTCAGAACTGAGCATGTGGAGAGACGTTCGTTCATCTAGCACAAAGGGAACGGGTTGCAGGAGAAACTTTTACTCTGGTTTCTCAGTCTGTTTCCTAGTGCCGGTTTGAAGTTCCTGCAGTTTTCACTGTAAAACCGAGTTGGAGCTAGTACCTCCCCATATATATGTATGGAGTGGAGTTTGCAACTGAAAAGAAACTTTGTGTTCCCAACAAGCTAGGTGAAGACGGCTTTCACACACACTTATCTCTCAGTACTGAGCATGTGGAGAGACTTTCGTTCATTTAGCACAAAGGGAACGGGTTGCAGGAGAAACTTTTACTCGGGTTTCTCAGTCTTTTTCCTAGTGCCGGTTTGAAGTTCCTGCAGTTTTCACTGTAAAACAGGGTTGGGGCCAGTACCTCCCCATATATATGTATGGAGTGGAGTTTGCAACTGAAAAGAAACTTTGTGTTCCCTACAAGCTAGGTGAAGGACTGCTTTCACACACACTTATCTCTCAGAACTGAGCATGTGGAGAGTCGTTCGTTCATCTAGCACAAAGGGAACGGGTTGCAGGAGAAACTTTTACTCTGGTTTCTCAGTCTGTTTCCTAGTGCCGGTTTGAAGTTCCTGCAGTTTTCACTGTAAAACCGAGTTGGAGCTAGTCCCTCCCCAAATATATGTATGGAGTGGAGTTTGCAACTGAAAAGAAACTTTGTGTTCCCAACAAGCTAGTTGAAGTACGGCTTTCACACACACTTATCTCTCAGAACTGAGCATGATGAGAGACTTTCGTTCATGTAGCACAAAGGGAACGGGTGGCAGGAGAAACTTTTACTCTGGTTTCTCAGTCTGTTTCCTAGTGCCGGTTTGAAGTTCCTGCAGTTTTCACTGTAAAACCGAGTTGGAGCTAGTACCTTCCCATTTATATGTATGGAGTGGATTTTCCAACTGAAAAGAAGCTTTGTGTTCCCAACAAGAAAGTGAAGGACGGCTTTCAAACACACTTATCTCTCAGAACTGAGCATGAGGAGAGGCGTTCGTTCATCTAGCACAAAGGGAACGGGTTGCAGGAGAAACTTTTACTCTGGTTTCTCAGTCTGTTTCCTACTGCCGGTTTGAATTTCCTGCATTTTTCACTGTAAAACCGAGTTGGAGCTAGTACCTCCCCATATATATGTATGGATTGGAGTTTGCAACTGTAAAGAAACTTTGTGTTCCCAACAAGCTAGGTGAAGGACGGCTTTCACACACAATTATCTCTCAGAACTGAGCATGTGGAGAGACGTTCGTTCATTTATCACAAAGGGAACGGGTTGCAGGAGAAACTTTTACTCTGGTTTCTCAGTCTGTTTCCTAGTGCCGGTTTGAAGTTCCTGCAGTTTTCACTGTAAAATCGAGGTGGAGCTAGTACCTCCCCAATTAAATGTATGGAGTGGAGTTTGAAACTGAAAAGAAACTTTGTGTTCCCAACAAGCTAGGTGAAGGACGGGTATCACACACACTTATCTCTCAGAACTGAGCATGTGGAGAGACGTTCGTTCATCTAGCACAAAGGGAACGGGTTACAGGAGAAACTTTTACTCTGGTTTCTCAGTCTGTTTCCTAGTGCCGGTTTGAAGTTCCTGCAGTTTTCACTGTAAAACCGATTTGGAGCTAGTACCTCCCCATATATATGTATGGAGTGGAGTTTGCAACTGAAAAGAAACTTTGTGTTCCCAACAAGATAGGTGAAGGACGGCTTTCACACACACTTATCTCTCAGAACTGAGCATGTGGAGAGACGTTCGTTCATCTAGCACAAAGGGAACGGGTTGCAGGGGAAACTTTTACTCTGGTTTCTCAGTCTGTTTCCTAGTGCCGGTTTGAAGTTCCTGCAGTTTTCACTGTAAAACCGAGTTGGAGCTAGTACCTCCCCATATATATGTATGGAGTGGAGTTTGCAACTGAAAAGAAACTTTGTGTTCCCAACAAGCTAGGTGAAGGACGGCTTTCACACACACTTATCTCTCAGAATTGAGCATGTGGAGAGACGTTCGTTCATCTAGCACAAAGGGAACGGATTGCAGGGGAAACTTTTACTCTGGTTTCTCAGTCTGTTTCCTAGTGCCGGTTTGAATTTCCTGCACTATTCACTGTAAAACCGAGTTGGAGCTAGTACCTACCCATATATATGTATGGAGTGGAGTTTGCAACTGAAAAGAAACTTTGTGTTCCCAACAAGCTAGGTGAAGGACGGCTTTCACACACACTTAACTCTCAGAACTGAGCATGTGGAGAGACGTTCGTTCATCTGGCACAAAGGGAACGGGTTGCAGGAGAAACTTTTAGTCTTGTTTCTCAGTCTGTTTCCTAGTGCCGGATTGAAGTTCTTGCAGTTTTCACTGTAAAACCGAGTTGGAGCTAGTACCTCCCCATATATATGTATGGATTGGAGTTTGCAACTGAAAAGAATCTTTGTGTTCCCAACAAGCTAGGTGAAGGACGGCTTTCACACACACTTATCTCTCAGAACTGAGCATGTGGAGAGACGTTCGTTCATCTAGCACAAAGGGAACGTGTTGCAGGGGAAACTTTTACTCTGGTTTCTCATTCTGTTTCCTAGTGCCGGTTAGAAGTTCCTGCAGTTTTCACTGTAAAACCGAGTTGGAGCTTGTACCTCCCCATATATATGTATGGAGTGGAGTTTGCAACTGAAAAGAAACTTTGTGTTCCCAACAAGTTAGGTAAAGGACGGCTTTCACACACACTTATCTCTCAGAACTGAGCATGTGGAGAGACGTTCGTTCATCTAGCACAAAGGGAACGGGTTGCAGGAGAACCTTTTACTCTGGTTTCTCAGTCTGTTTCCTAGTGCCGGTTTGAAGTTCCTGCAGTTTTCACTGTAAAACCGAGGTGGAGCTAGTACCTCCCCAAATATATGTATGGAGTTGAGTTTGCAACTGAAAAGAAACTTTGTGTTCCCAACAAGCTAGGTGAAGGACGGCTTTCACACACACTTATCTCTCAGAACTGAGCATGTGGAGAGACGTTCGTTCATCTAGCACAAAGGGAACGGGTTGCAGGAGAAACTTTTACTCTGGTTTCTCAGTCTGTTTCCTAGTGCCGGTTTGAAGTTCCTGCAGTTTTCACTGTAAAACCGAGTTGGAGCTAGTACCTCCCCATATATATGTATTGAGTAGAGTTGGCAACTGAAAAGAAACTGTGTGTTCCCAACAAGCTAGGTGAAGGACGGCTTTCACACACACTTATCTCTCAGAACTGAGCATGTGGAGAGACGTTCGTTCATCTAGCACAAAGGGAACGTGATGCAGGGGAAACTTTTAATCTGGTTTCTCATTCTGTTTCCTAGTGCCGGTTAGAAGTTCCTGCAGTTTTCACTGTAAAACCGAGTTGGAGCTTGTACCTCCCCATATATATGTATGGAGTGGAGTTTGCCACTGAAAAGAAACTTTGTGTTACCAACAAGCTAGGTGAAGGACGGCTTTCACACACACATATCACTCAGAACTGAGCATGAGGAGAGACGTTCGTTCATCTAGCACAAAGGGAACGGGTTGCAGGAGAAAATTTTACTCTGGTTTCTCAGTCTGTTTCCTAGTGCCGGTATGAAATTCCTGCAGATTTCACTGTAAAACCAAGTTGGAGCTAGTACCTTCCCATATATATGTATGGAGTGGAGTTTGCAACTGAAAAGAAACTTTGTGTTCCCAACAAGATAGGTGAAGGACGGCTTTCACACACACTTATCTCTCAGAACTGAGCATGTGGAGAGACGTTCGTTCATCTAGCACAAAGGGAACGGGTTGCAGGAGAAACTTTTACTCTGGTTTCTCAGTCTGTTTCCTAGTGCCGGTTTGAAGTTCCTGCAGTTCTCTCTGTAAAACCGAGTTGGAGCTTGTACCTCCCCATATATATGTATGGAGTGGAGTTTGCAACTGAAAAGAAACTTTGTGTTCCCAATAAGCTAGGTGAAGGACGGCTTTCACACACACTTATCTCTCAGAACTGAGCATGTGGAGAGACGTTCGTTCATCTAGCACAAAGGGAACGTGTTGCAGGGGAAACTTTTACTCTGGTTTCTCAGTCTGTTTCCAAGTGCCGGTTTGAAGTTCCTGCAGTTTTCACTGTAAAACCGAGTTGGAGCTAGTACCTCCCCATATATATGTATGGAGTGGAGTTTGCAACTGAAAAGAAACTTTGTGTTCCCAACAAGCTAGGTGAAGGACGGCTCTCACACACACTTATCTGTCAGAAATTAGCATGTGGATAGACGTTCGTTCATCTAGCACAAACGGAACTGGTTGCAGGAGCAACTATTACTCTGGTTTCTCAGTCTGTTTCCTAGTGCCGGTTTGAAGTTCCTGCAGTTTTCACTGTAAAACCGGTTTGGAGCTAGTACCTCCCCATATATATGTATGGAGTGGAGTTTGCAAATGAAAAGAAACTTTGTCTTCCCAACAAGCTAGGTGAAGGACGGCTTTCACACACAATTATCTCTCAGAACTGAGCATGTGGAGAGACGTTCGTTCATCTAGCACAAAGGGAACGGGTTGCAGGAGAAACTTTTACTCTGGTTTCTCAGTCTGTTTCCTAGTGCCGGTTTGAAGTTCCTGCAGTTTTCACTGTAAAACCGAGTTGGAGCTAGTACCTCCCCAATTATATGTATGGAGTGGAGTTTGAAACTGAAAAGAAACTTTGTGTTCCCAACAAGCTAGGTGAAGGACGGGTTTCACACACACTTATCTCTCAGAACTGAGCATGTGGAGAGACGTTCGTTCATCTAGCACAAAGGGAACGGGTTGCAGGAGAAACTTTTACTCTGGTTTCTCAGTCTGTTTCCTAGTGCCGGTTTGAAGTTCCTGCAGTTTTCACTGTAAAACCGAGGTGGAGCTAGTACCTCCCCAATTATATGTATGGAGTGGAGTTTGAAACTGAAAAGAAACTTTGTGTTCCCAACAAGCTAGGTGAAGGACGGGTTTCACACACACATATCTCTCAGAACTGAGCATGTGGAGAGACGTTCGTTCATCTAGCACAAAGGGAACGGGTTGCAGGAGAAACTTTTACTCTGGTTTCTCAGTCTGTTTCCTAGTGCCGGTTTGAAATTCCTGCAGTTTTCACTGTAAAACCGATTTGGAGCTAGTACCTCCCCATATATATGTATGGAGTGGAGTTTGCAACTGAAAAAAAACTTTGTGTTCCCAACAATCTAGGTGAAGGACGGCTTTCACACACACTTATCTATCAGAACTGAGCATGTGGAGAGACGTTCGTTCATCTAGCACAAAGGGAACGGGTTGCAGGAGAAACTTTTACTCTGGTTTCTCAGTCTGTTTCCTAGTGCCGGTTTGAAGTTCCTGCAGTTTTCACTGTAAAACCGAGTTGGAGCTAGTACCTCCCCATATATATGTATGGAGTGGAGTTTGCAACTGAAAAGAAACTTTGTGTTCCCAACAAGCTAGGTGAAGGACGGCTTTCACACACACTTATCTCTCAGAACTGAGCATGTGGAGAGACGTTCGTTCATCTAGCACAAAGGGAACGGATTGCAGGGGAAAATTTTACTCTGGTTTCTCAGTCTGTTTCCTAGTGCCGGTTTGAATTTCCTGCACTATTCACTGTAAAACCGAGTTGGAGCTAGTACCTCCCCATATATATGTATGGAGTGGAGTTTGCAACTGAAAAGAAACTTTGTGTTCCCAACAAGCTAGGTGAAGGACGGCTTTCACACACACTTATCTCTCAGAACTGAGCATGTGGAGAGACGTTCGTTCATCTAGCACAAAGGGAACGTGTTGCAGGGGATACTTTTACTCTGGTTTCTCAGTCTGTTTCCTAGTGCCGGTTTGAAGTTCCTGCAGTTTTCACTGTAAAACCGAGTTGGAGCTAGTACCTCCCCATATATATGTATGGAGTGGAGTTTGCAACTGAAAAAAAACTTTGTGTTCCCAACAAGCTAGGTGAAGACGGCTTTCACACACACTTATCTCTCAGTACTGAGCATGTGGAGAGACTTTCGTTCATCTAGCACAAAGGGAACCGGTTGCAGGAGAAACTTTTACTCGGGTTTCTCAGTCTTTTTCCTAGTGCCGGTTTGAAGTTCCTGCAGTTTTCAATGTAAAACAGGGTTGGGGCCAGTACCTCCCCATATATATGTATGGAGTGGAGTTTGCAACTGAAAAGAAACTTTGTGTTCCCTACAAGCTAGGTGAAGGACGGCTTTCACACACACTTATCTCTCAGAACTGAGCATGTGGAGAGTCGTTCGTTCATCTAGCACAAAGGGAACGGGTTGCAGGAGAAACTTTTACTCTGGTTTCTCAGTCTGTTTCCTAGTGCCGGTTTGAAGTTCCTGCAGTTTTCACTGTAAAACCGAGTTGGAGCTAGTCCCTCCCCAAATATATGTATGGAGTGGAGTTGGCAACTGAAAAGAAACTTTGTGTTCCCAACAAGCTAGGTGAAGTAAGGCTTTCACACACACTTATCTCTCAGAACTGAGCATGTGGAGAGACTTTCGTTCATGTAGCAAAAAGGAACGGGTGGCAGGAGAAACTTTTACTCTGGTTTCTCAGTCTGTTTCCTAGTGCCGGTTTGAAGTTCCTGCAGTTTTCACTGTAAAACCGAGTTGGAGCTAGTACCTTCCCATTTATATGTATGGAGTGGATTTTCCAACTGAAAAGAAGCTTTGTGTTCCCAACAAGAAAGTGAAGGACGGCTTTCACACACACTTATCTCTCAGAACTGAGCATGAGGAGAGGCGTTCGTTCATCTAGCACAAAGGGAACGGGTTGCAGGAGAAACTTTTACTCTGGTTTCTCAGTCTGTTTCCTACTGCCGGTTTGAATTTCCTGCATTTTTCACTGTAAAACCGAGTTGGAGCTAGTACCTCCCCATATATATGTATGGATTGGAGTTTGCAACTGAAAAGAAACTTTGTGTTCCCAACAAGCTAGGTGAAGGACGGCTTTCACACACACTTATCTCTCAGAACTGAGCATGTGGAGAGACGTTCGTTCATTTAGCACAAAGGGAACGGTTTGCAGGAGAAACTTTTACTCTGGTTTCTCAGTCTGTTTCCTAGTGCCGGTTTGAAGTTCCTGCAGTTTTCACTGTAAAACCGAGGTGGAGCTAGTACCTCCCCAATTAAATGTATGGAGTGGAGTTTGAAACTGAAAAGAAACTTTGTGTTCCCAACAAGCTAGGTGAAGGACGGGTATCACACACACTTATCTCTCAGAACTGAGCATGAGGAGAGACGTTCGTTCATCTAGCACAAAGGGAACGGGTTGCAGGAGAAACTTTTACTCTGGTTTCTCAGTCTGTTTCCTAGTGCCGGTTTGAAGTTCCTGCAGTTTTCACTGTAAAACCGAGTTGGAGCTTGTACCTCCCCATATATATGTATGGAGTGGAGTTTGCAACTGAAAAGAAACTTGTGTTCCCAATAAGCTAGATGAAGGACGGCTTTCACACACACTTATCTCTCAGAATTGAGCATGTGGAGAGACGTTCGTTCATCTAGCACAAAGGGAACGTGTTGCAGGGGAAACTTTTACTCTGGTTTCTCAGTCTGTTTCCAAGTGCCGGTTTGAAGTTCCTGCATTTTTCACTGTAAAACCGAGTTGGAGCTAGTACCTCCCCATATATATGTATGGAGTGGAGTTTGCAACTGAAAAGAAACTTTGTGTTCCCAACAAGCTAGGTGAAGGACGGCTCTCACACACACTTATCTGTCAGAACTTAGCATGTGGATAGACTTTCGTTCATCTAGCACAAACGGAACTGGTTGCAGGAGCAACTTTTTCTCTGGTTTCTCAGTCTGTTTCCTAGTGCCGCTTTGAAGTTCCTGCAGTTTTCACTGTAAAACCGAGTTGGAGCTGGTACCTCCCCATATATATGTATGGAGTGGAGTTTGCAACTGAAAAGTAACTTTGTGTTACCAACAAGCTTGTTGAAGGACGGCTTTCATACACACTTATCACTCAGAACTGAGCATGAGGAGAGACGTTCGTTCATCTAGCACAAAGGGAACGGGTTGCAGGGGAAACTTTTACTCTGGTTTCTCAGTCTTTTTCCTAGTGCCGGTTTGAATTTCCTGCAGTTTTCACTGTAAAACCGAGTTGGAGCTAGTCCCTCCCCATATATATGTATGGAGTGGAGTTTGCAAATGAAAAGAAACTTTGTGTTCCCAACAAGCTAGGTGAAGGACGGCTTTCACACACACTTATCTCTCAGAACTGAGCATGTTGAGAGACGTTCGTTCATCTAGCACACAGGGAACGGATTGCAGGGGAAACTTTTACTCTGGTTTCTCAGTCTGTTTCCTAGTGCCGGTTTGAATTTCCTGCACTATTCACTGTAAAACCGAGTTGGAGCTAGTACCTCCCCATATATATGTATGGAGTGGAGTTTGCAACTGAAAAGAAACTTTGTGTTCCCAACAAGCTAGGTGAAGGACGGCTTTCACACACACTTAACTCTCAGAACTGAGCATGTGGAGAGACGTTCGTTCATCTGGCACAAAGGGAACGGGTTGCAGGAGAAACTTTTACTCTTGTTTCTCAGTCTGTTTCCTAGTGCCGGTTTGAAGTTCTTGCAGTTTTCACTGTAAAACCGAGTTGGAGCTAGTACCTCCCCATATATATGTATGGATTGGAGTTTGCAACTGAAAAGAAACTTTGTGTTCCCAACAAGATAGGTGAAGGACGGCTTTCACACACACTTATCTCTCAGAACTGAGCATGTGGAGAGACGTTCGTTCATCTAACACAAAGGGAACATGTTGCAGGGGAAACTTTTACTCTGGTTTCTCATTCTGTTTCCTAGTGCCGGTTAGAAGTTCCTGCAGTTTTCACTGTAAAACCGAGTTGGAGCTTGTACCTCCCCATATATATGTATGGAGTGGAGTTTGCAACTGAAAAGAAACTTTGTGTTCCCAACAAGCTAGGTGAAGGACGGCTTTCACACACACTTATCACTCAGAATTGAGCATGAGGAGAGACGTTCGTTCATCTAGCACAAAGGGAACGGGTTGCAGGAGAAACTTTTACTCTGGTTTCTCAGTCTGTTTCCTAGTGCCGGTTTGAAGTTCGTGCAGTTTTCACTGTAAAACCAAGTTGGAGCTAGTACCTTCCCATATATATGTATGGAGTGGAGTTTGCAACTGAAAAGAAACTTTGTGTTCCCAACAAGCTAGGTGAAGGACGACTCTCACACACACTTATCTCTCAGAACTGAGCATGTGGAGAGACGTTCGTTCATCTAGCACAAAGGGAACGGGTTGCAGGAGAAACTTTTACTCTGGTTTCTCAGTCTGTTTCCTAGTGCCGGTTTGAAGTTCCTGCAGTTCTCTCTGTAAAACCGAGTTGGATCTTGTACCTCCCCATATATATGTATGGAGTGGAGTTTGCAACTGAAAAGAAACTTGTGTTCCCAATAAGCTAGATGAAGGACGGCTTTCACACACACTTATCTCTCAGAATTGAGCATGTGGAGAGACGTTCGTTCATCTAGCACAAAGGGAACGTGTTGCAGGGGAAACTTTTACTCTGGTTTCTCAGTCTGTTTCCAAGTGCCGGTTTGAAGTTCCTGCATTTTTCACTGTAAAACCGAGTTGGAGCTAGTACCTCCCCATATATATGTATGGAGTGGAGTTTGCAACTGAAAAGAAACTTTGTGTTCCCAACAAGCTAGGTGAAGGACGGCTCTCACACACACTTATCTCTCAGAACTTAGCATGTGGATAGACGTTCGTTCATCTAGCACAAACGGAACTGGTTGCAGGAGCAACTTTTACTCTGGTTTCTCAGTCTGTTTCCTAGTGCCGCTTTGAAGTTCCTGCAGTTTTCACTGTAAAACCGAGTTGGAGCTGGTACCTCCCCATATATATGTATGGAGTGGAGTTTGCAACTGAAAAGAAACTTTGTGTTCCCAAAAAGCTACTTGAAGGACGGCTTTCACACACACTTATCTCTCAGAACTGAGCATGTGGAGAGACGTTCGTTCATCTAGCACAAAGGGAACGGGTTGCAGGAGACACTTTTACTCTGGTTTCTCAGTCTGTTTCCTAGTGCCGGTTTGAAGTTCCTGCAGTTTTCACTGTAAAACCGAGTTGGAGCTTGTACCTCCCCATATATATGTATGGAGTGGAGTTTGCAACTGAAAAGAAACTTTGTGTTCCCAACAAGCTAGGTAAAGGACGGCTTTCACACACACTTATCTCTCAGAACTGAGCATGTGGAGAGACGTTCGTTCATCTAGCACAAAGGGAACGGGTTGCAGGAGACACTTTTACTCTGGTTTCTCAGTCTGTTTCCTAGTGCCGGTTTGAAGTTCCTGCAGTTTTCACTGTAAAACCGAGTTGGAGCTAGTACCTCCCCATATATATGTATTGAGTAGAGTTTGCAACTGAAAAGAAACTGTGTGTTCCCAACAAGCTAGGTGAAGGACGGCTTTCACACACACTTATCTCTCAGAACTGAGCATGTGGAGAGACGTTCGTTCATCTAGCACAAAGGGAACGTGTTGCAGGGGAAACTTTTACTCTGGTTTCTCATTCTGTTTCCTAGTGCCGGTTTGAAGTTCGTGCAGTTTTCACTGTAAAACCGAGTTGGAACTTGTACCTCCCCATATATATGTATGGAGTGGAGTTTGCCACTGAAAAGAAACTTTGTGTTACCAACAAGCTAGGGGAAGGACGGCTTTCACACACACTTATCACTCAGAACTGAGCATGAGGAGAGACGTTCGTTCATCTAGCACAAAGGGAACGGGTTGCAGGAGAAAATTTTACTCTGGTTTCTCAGTCTGTTTCCTAGTGCCGGTATGAAATTCCTGCAGTTTTCACTGTAAAACCAAGTTGGAGCTAGTACCTTCCCATATATATGTATGGAGTGGAGTTTGCAACTGAAAAGAAACTTTGTGTTCCCAACAAGATAGGTGAAGGACGGCTTTCACACACACTTATCTCTCAGAACTGAGCATGTGGAGAGACGTTCGTTCATCTAGCACAAAGGGAACGGGTTGCAGGAGAAACTTTTACTCTGGTTTCTCAGTCTGTTTCCTAGTGCCGGTTTGAAGTTCCTGCAGTTCTCTCTGTAAAACCGAGTTGGAGCTTGTACCTCCCCATATATATGTATGGAGTGGAGTTTGCAACTGAAAAGAAACTTTGTGTTCCCAATAAGCTAGGTGAAGGACGGCTTTCACACACACTTATCTCTCAGAACTGAGCATGTGGAGAGACGTTCGTTCATCTAGCACAAAGGGAACGTGTTGCAGGGGAAACTTTTACTCTGGTTTCTCAGTCTGTTTCCAAGTGCCGGTTTGAAGTTCCTGCAGTTTTCACTGTAAAACCGAGTTGGAGCTAGTACCTCCCCATATATATGTATGGAGTGGAGTTTGCAACTGAAAAGAAACTTTGTGTTCCCAACAAGCTAGGTGAAGAACGGCTCTCACACACACTTATCTGTCAGAAATTAGAATGTGGATAGACGTTCGTTCATCTAGCACAAACGGAACTGGTTGCAGGAGCAACTATTACTCTGGTTTCTCAGTCTGTTTCCTAGTGCCGGTTTGAAGTTCCTGCAGTTTTCACTGTAAAACCGGTTTGGAGCTAGTACCTCCCCATATATATGTATGGAGTGGAGTTTGCAAATGAAAAGAAACTTTGTCTTCCCAACAAGCTAGGTGAAGGACGGGTTTCACACACACTTATCTCTCAGAACTGAGCATGTGGAGAGACGTTCGTTCATCTAGCACAAAGGGAACGGGTTGCAGGAGAAACTTTTACTCTGGTTTCTCAGTCTGTTTCCTAGTGCCGGTTTGAAGTTCCTGCAGTTTTCACTGTAAAACAGAGTTGGAGCTAGTACCTCCCCATATATATGTATGGAGTGGAGTTTGCAACTGAAAAGAAACTGTGTGTTCCCAACAAGCTAGGTGAAGGACGGCTTTCACACACACTTATCTCTCAGAACTGAGCATGTGGAGAGACGTTCGTTCATCTAGCACAAAGGGAACGGGTTGCAGGAGAAACTTTTACTCTGATTTCTCAGTCTGTTTCCTAGTGCCGGTTTGAAGTTCCTGCAGTTTTCACTGTAAAACCGGGTTGGAGCTAGTACCTCCCCATATATATGTATGGAGTGGAGTTTGCAACTGAAAAGAAACTTTGTGTTACCAACAAGCTAGGTGAAGGACGGTTTTCACACACACTTATCACTCAGAACTGAGCATGAGGAGAGACGTTCGTTCATCTAGCACAAAGGGAACGGGTTGCAGGAGAAACTTTTACTCTGGTTTCTCAGTCTGTTTCCTAGTGCCGGTTTGAAGTTCCTGAAGTTTTCACTGTAAAACCAATTTGGCGCTAGTACCTCCCCATATATATGTATGGAGTGGAGTTTGCAACTGAAAAGAAACTTTGTGTTCCCAACAAGCTAGGTGAGGGACGGCTTTCACACACACTTATCTCACAGAACTGAGCATGTGGAGAGACTTTTGTTCATCTAGCACAAAGGAAACGGGTTGCAGGAGAAACTTTTACTCTGGTTTCTCAGTCTGTTTCCTAGTGCCGGTTTGAAGTTCCTGCAGTTTTCACTGTAAAACCGAGTTCGAGCTAGTACCTCCCCATATATATGTATGGAGTGGAGTTAGCAACTGGAAAGAAACTTTGTGTTCCCAACAAGCTAGGTGAAGGACGACTCTCACACACACTTATCTGTCAGAAGTGAGCATGTGGAGAGACGTTCGTTCATCTAGCACAAAGGGAACGGGTTGCAGGAGCAACTTTTACTCTGGTTTCTCAGTCTGTTTCCTAGTGCCGGTTTGAAGTTCCTGCAGTTTTCACTGTAAAACCTAGGTGGAGCTAGTACCTCCCCATATATATGTATGGAGTGGGGTTTGCAAATGAAAAGAAACTGTGTGTTCCCAACAAGAAAATGAAGGACGGCTTTCACACACACTTATCTCTCAGAACTGAGCATGTGCAGAGACGTTCGTTCATCTAGCACAAAGGGAACGGGTTGCAGGAGAAACTTTTACTCTGGTTTCTCAGTCTGTTTCCTAGTGCCGGTTGAAAGTTCCTGCAGTTTTCACTGTAAAACCGAGTTGGAGCTTGTACCTCCCCATATATATGTATGGATTGGAGTTTGCAACTGAAAAGAAACTTTGTGTTCCCAAGAAGCTAGGTGAAGGACGGCTTTCACACACACTTATCTCTCAGAACTGAGCATGTGGAGAGACGTTCATTCATCTAGCACAAAGTGAACGGGTTGCAGGAGAAACTTTTACTCTGGTTTCTCAGTCTGTTTCCTAGTGCCGGTTGAAAGTTCCTGCAGTTTTCTCTGTAAATCGAGTTGGAGCTTGTACCTCCCCATATATATATATGGATTGGAGTTTGCAATTGAAAAGAAACTTTGTGTTCCCAACAAGCTAGGTGAAGGACGGCTTTCACACACACATATCTCTCAGAACTGAGCATGTGGAGAGACGTTCGTTCATCTAGCACAAAGGGAACGTGTTGCAGGGGAAACTTTTACTCTGGTTTCTCAGTCTGTTTCCAAGTGCCGGTTTGAAGTTCCTGCAGTTTTCACTGTAAAACCGAGTTGGAGCTAGTACCTCCCCATATATATGTATGGAGTGTAGTTTGCAACTGAAAAGAATCTTTGTGTTCCCAACAAGCTAGGTGAAGGACGGCTCTCACACACACTTATCTCTCAGAACTGAGCATGTGGATAGACGTTCGTTCATCTAGCACAAACGGAACTGGTTGCAGGAGCAACTATTACTCTGGTTTCTCAGTCTGTTTCCTAGTGCCGGTTTGAATTTCCTGCAGTTTTCACTGTAAAACCGAGTTGGAGCTAGTACCTCCCCATATATATGTATGGAGTGGAGTTTGCAACTGAAAAGAAACTTTGTCTTCCCAACAAGCTAGGTGAAGGACGGCTTTCACACACACTTATCTCTCAGACCTGAGCATGTGGAGAGACGTTCGTTCATCTAGCACAAAGGGAACGGGTTGCAGGAGAAACTTTTACTCTGGTTTCTCAGTCTGTTTCCTAGTGCCGGTTTGAAGTTCTTGCAGTTTTCACTGTAAAACCGAGTTGGAGCTAGTACCTCCCCATATATATGTATGGATTGGAGTTTGCAACTGAAAAGAAACTTTGTGTTCCCAACAAGATAGGTGAAGGACGGCTTTCACACACACTTATCTCTCAGAACTGAGCATGTGGAGAGACGTTCGTTCATCTAACACAAAGGGAACGTGTTGCAGGGGAAACTTTTACTCTGGTTTCTCATTCTGTTTCCTAGTGCCGGTTAGAAGTTCCTGCAGTTTTCACTGTAAAACCGAGTTGGAGCTTGTACCTCCCCATATATATGTATGGAGTGGAGTTTGCAACTGAAAAGAAACTTTGTGTTCCCAACAAGCTAGGTGAAGGACGGCTTTCACACACACTTATCACTCAGAATTGAGCATGAGGAGAGACGTTCGTTCATCTAGCACAAAGGGAACGGGTTGCAGGAGAAACTTTTACTCTGGTTTCTCAGTCTGTTTCCTAGTGCCGGTTTGAAGTTCGTGCAGTTTTCACTGTAAAACCAAGTTGGAGCTAGTACCTTCCCATATATATGTATGGAGTGGAGTTTGCAACTGAAAAGAAACTTTGTGTTCCCAACAAGCTAGGTGAAGGACGACTCTCACACACACTTATCTCTCAGAACTGAGCATGTGGAGAGACGTTCGTTCATCTAGCACAAAGGGAACGGGTTGCAGGAGAAACTTTTACTCTGGTTTCTCAGTCTGTTTCCTAGTGCCGGTTTGAAGTTCCTGCAGTTCTCTCTGTAAAACCGAGTTGGATCTTGTACCTCCCCATATATATGTATGGAGTGGAGTTTGCAACTGAAAAGAAACTTGTGTTCCCAATAAGCTAGATGAAGGACGGCTTTCACACACACTTATCTCTCAGAATTGAGCATGTGGAGAGACGTTCGTTCATCTAGCACAAAGGGAACGTGTTGCAGGGGAAACTTTTACTCTGGTTTCTCAGTCTGTTTCCAAGTGCCGGTTTGAAGTTCCTGCATTTTTCACTGTAAAACCGAGTTGGAGCTAGTACCTCCCCATATATATGTATGGAGTGGAGTTTGCAACTGAAAAGAAACTTTGTGTTCCCAACAAGCTAGGTGAAGGACGGCTCTCACACACACTTATCTCTCAGAACTTAGCATGTGGATAGACGTTCGTTCATCTAGCACAAACGGAACTGGTTGCAGGAGCAACTTTTACTCTGGTTTCTCAGTCTGTTTCCTAGTGCCGCTTTGAAGTTCCTGCAGTTTTCACTGTAAAACCGAGTTGGAGCTGGTACCTCCCCATATATATGTATGGAGTGGAGTTTGCAACTGAAAAGTAACTTTGTGTTACCAACAAGCTTGTTGAAGGACGGCTTTCATACACACTTATCACTCAGAACTGAGCATGAGGAGAGACGTTCGTTCATCTAGCACAAAGGGAACGGGTTGCAGGGGAAACTTTTACTCTGGTTTCTCAGTCTGTTTCCTAGTGCCGGTTTGAATTTCCTGCAGTTTTCACTGTAAAACCGAGTTGGAGCTAGTCCCTCCCCATATATATGTATGGAGTGCAGTTTGCAAATGAAAAGAAACTTTGTGTTCCCAACAAGCTATGTGAAGGACGGCTTTCACACACACTTATCTCTCAGAACTGAGCATGTGGAGAGACGTTCGTTCATCTAGCACAAAGGGAACGGGTTGCAGGAGAAACTTTTACACTGGTTTCTCAGTCTGTTTCCTAGTGCCGGTTTGAAGTTCCTGCAGTTTTCACTGTAAAACCGGGTTGGGGCTAGTACCTCCCCATATATATGTATGGAGTGGAGTTTGCAACTGAAAAGAAACTTTGTGTTCCCAAAAAGCTACTTGAAGGCGGCTTTCACACACACTTATCTCTCAGAACTGAGCATGTGGAGAGACGTTCGTTCATCTAGCACAAAGGGAACGGGTTGCAGGAGACACTTTTACTCTGGTTTCTCAGTCTGTTTCCTAGTGCCGGTTTGAAGTTCCTGCAGTTTTCACTGTAAAACCGAGTTTGAGCTTGTACCTCCCCATATATATGTATGGAGTGGAGTTTGCAACTGAAAAGAAACTTTGTGTTCCCAACAAGCTAGGTAAAGGACGGCTTTCACACACACTTATCTCTCAGAACTGAGCATGTGGAGAGACGTTCGTTCATCTAGCACAAAGGGAACGGGTTGCAGGAGACACTTTTACTCTGGTTTCTCAGTCTGTTTCCTAGTGCCGGTTTGAAGTTCCTGCAGTTTTCACTGTAAAACCGAGTTGGAGCTAGTACCTCCCCATATATATGTATTGAGTAGAGTTTGCAACTGAAAAGAAACTGTGTGTTCCCAACAAGCTAGGTGAAGGACGGCTTTCACACACACTTATCTCTCAGAACTGAGCATGTGGAGAGACGTTCGTTCATCTAGCACAAAGGGAACGTGTTGCAGGGGAAACTTTTACTCTGGTTTCTCATTCTGTTTCCTAGTGCCGGTTTGAAGTTCGTGCAGTTTTCACTGTAAAACCGAGTTGGAACTTGTACCTCCCCATATATATGTATGGAGTGGAGTTTGCCACTGAAAAGAAACTTTGTGTTACCAACAAGCTAGGGGAAGGACGGCTTTCACACACACTTATCACTCAGAACTGAGCATGAGGAGAGACGTTCGTTCATCTAGCACAAAGGGAACGGGTTGCAGGAGAAAATTTTACTCTGGTTTCTCAGTCTGTTTCCTAGTGCCGGTATGAAATTCCTGCAGTTTTCACTGTAAAACCAAGTTGGAGCTAGTACCTTCCCATATATATGTATGGAGTGGAGTTTGCAACTGAAAAGAAACTTTGTGTTCCCAACAAGATAGGTGAAGGACGGCTTTCACACACACTTATCTCTCAGAACTGAGCATGTGGAGAGACGTTCGTTCATCTAGCACAAAGGGAACGGGTTGCAGGAGAAACTTTTACTCTGGTTTCTCAGTCTGTTTCCTAGTGCCGGTTTGAAGTTCCTGCAGTTCTCTCTGTAAAACCGAGTTGGAGCTTGTACCTCCCCATATATATGTATGGAGTGGAGTTTGCAACTGAAAAGAAACTTTGTGTTCCCAATAAGCTAGGTGAAGGACGGCTTTCACACACACTTATCTCTCAGAACTGAGCATGTGGAGAGACGTTCGTTCATCTAGCACAAAGGGAAGGTGTTGCAGGGGAAACTTTTACTCTGGTTTCTCAGTCTGTTTCCAAGTGCCGGTTTGAAGTTCCTGCAGTTTTCACTGTAAAACCGAGTTGGAGCTAGTACCTCCCCATATATATGTATGGAGTGGAGTTTGCAACTGAAAAGAAACTTTGTGTTCCCAACAAGCTAGGTGAAGAACGGCTCTCACACACACTTATCTGTCAGAAATTAGAATGTGGATAGACGTTCGTTCATCTAGCACAAACGGAACTGGTTGCAGGAGCAACTATTACTCTGGTTTCTCAGTCTGTTTCCTAGTGCCGGTTTGAAGTTCCTGCAGTTTTCACTGTAAAACCGGTTTGGAGCTAGTACCTCCCCATATATATGTATGGAGTGGAGTTTGCAAATGAAAAGAAACTTTGTCTTCCCAACAAGCTAGGTGAAGGACGGGTTTCACACACACTTATCTCTCAGAACTGAGCATGTGGAGAGACGTTCGTTCATCTAGCACAAAGGGAACGGGTTGCAGGAGAAACTTTTACTCTGGTTTCTCAGTCTGTTTCCTAGTGCCGGTTTGAAGTTCCTGCAGTTTTCACTGTAAAACAGAGTTGGAGCTAGTACCTCCCCATATATATGTATGGAGTGGAGTTTGCAACTGAAAAGAAACTGTGTGTTCCCAACAAGCTAGGTGAAGGACGGCTTTCACACACACTTATCTCTCAGAACTGAGCATGTGGAGAGACGTTCGTTCATCTAGCACAAAGGGAACGGGTTGCAGGAGAAACTTTTACTCTGATTTCTCAGTCTGTTTCCTAGTGCCGGTTTGAAGTTCCTGCAGTTTTCACTGTAAAACCGGGTTGGAGCTAGTACCTCCCCATATATATGTATGGAGTGGAGTTTGCAACTGAAAAGAAACTTTGTGTTACCAACAAGCTAGGTGAAGGACGGTTTTCACACACACTTATCACTCAGAACTGAGCATGAGGAGAGACGTTCGTTCATCTAGCACAAAGGGAACGGGTTGCAGGAGAAACTTTTACTCTGGTTTCTCAGTCTGTTTCCTAGTGCCGGTTTGAAGTTCCTGAAGTTTTCACTGTAAAACCAATTTGGCGCTAGTACCTCCCCATATATATGTATGGAGTGGAGTTTGCAACTGAAAAGAAACTTTGTGTTCCCAACAAGCTAGGTGAGGGACGGCTTTCACACACACTTATCTCACAGAACTGAGCATGTGGAGAGACTTTTGTTCATCTAGCACAAAGGAAACGGGTTGCAGGAGAAACTTTTACTCTGGTTTCTCAGTCTGTTTCCTAGTGCCGGTTTGAAGTTCCTGCAGTTTTCACTGTAAAACCGAGTTCGAGCTAGTACCTCCCCATATATATGTATGGAGTGGAGTTAGCAACTGGAAAGAAACTTTGTGTTCCCAACAAGCTAGGTGAAGGACGACTCTCACACACACTTATCTGTCAGAAGTGAGCATGTGGAGAGACGTTCGTTCATCTAGCACAAAGGGAACGGGTTGCAGGAGCAACTTTTACTCTGGTTTCTCAGTCTGTTTCCTAGTGCCGGTTTGAAGTTCCTGCAGTTTTCACTGTAAAACCTAGGTGGAGCTAGTACCTCCCCATATATATGTATGGAGTGGGGTTTGCAAATGAAAAGAAACTGTGTGTTCCCAACAAGAAAATGAAGGACGGCTTTCACACACACTTATCTCTCAGAACTGAGCATGTGCAGAGACGTTCGTTCATCTAGCACAAAGGGAACGGGTTGCAGGAGAAACTTTTACTCTGGTTTCTCAGTCTGTTTCCTAGTGCCGGTTGAAAGTTCCTGCAGTTTTCACTGTAAAACCGAGTTGGAGCTTGTACCTCCCCATATATATGTATGGATTGGAGTTTGCAACTGAAAAGAAACTTTGTGTTCCCAAGAAGCTAGGTGAAGGACGGCTTTCACACACACTTATCTCTCAGAACTGAGCATGTGGAGAGACGTTCATTCATCTAGCACAAAGTGAACGGGTTGCAGGAGAAAATTTTACTCTGGTTTCTCAGTCTGTTTCCTAGTGCCGGTTGAAAGTTCCTGCAGTTTTCTCTGTAAATCGAGTTGGAGCTTGTACCTCCCCATATATATGTATGGATTGGAGTTTGCAACTGAAAAGAAACTTTGTGTTCCCAACAAGCTAGGTGAAGGACGGCTTTCACACACACATATCTCTCAGAACTGAGCATGTGGAGAGACGTTCGTTCATCTAGCACAAAGGGAACGTGTTGCAGGGGAAACTTTTACTCTGGTTTCTCAGTCTGTTTCCAAGTGCCGGTTTGAAGTTCCTGCAGTTTTCACTGTAAAACCGAGTTGGAGCTAGTACCTCCCCATATATATGTATGGAGTGTAGTTTGCAACTGAAAAGAATCTTTGTGTTCCCAACAAGCTAGGTGAAGGACGGCTCTCACACACACTTATCTCTCAGAACTGAGCATGTGGATAGACGTTCGTTCATCTAGCACAAACGGAACTGGTTGCAGGAGCAACTATTACTCTGGTTTCTCAGTCTGTTTCCTAGTGCCGGTTTGAATTTCCTGCAGTTTTCACTGTAAAACCGAGTTGGAGCTAGTACCTCCCCATATATATGTATGGAGTGGAGTTTGCAACTGAAAAGAAACTTTGTCTTCCCAACAAGCTAGGTGAAGGACGGCTTTCACACACACTTATCTCTCAGAACTGAGCATGTGGAGAGACGTTCGTTCATCTAGCACAAAGGGAACGGGTTGCAGGAGAAACTTTTACTCTGGTTTCTCAGTCTGTTTCCTAGTGCCGGTTTGAAGTTCCTGCAGTTTTCACTGTAAAACAGAGTTGGAGCTAGTACCTCCCCATATATATGTATGGAGTGGAGTTTGCAACTGAAAAGAAACTGTGTGTTCCCAACAAGCTAGGTGAAGGACGGCTTTCACACGCACTTATCTCTCAGAACTGAGCATGTGGAGAGACGTTCGTTCATCTAGCACAATGGGAACGGGTTGCAGGAGAAACTTTTACTCTGGTTTCTCAGTCTGTTTCCTAGTGCCGGTTTGAAGTTCCTGCAGTTTTCACTGTAAAACCGTGTTGGAGCTAGTACCTCCCCATATATATGTATGGAGTGGAGTTTGCAACTGAAAAGAAACTTTGTGTTACCAACAAGCTGGGTGAAGGACGGCTTTCACACACACTTATCACTCAGAACTGAGCATGTGGAGAGACTTTCGTTCATCTAGCACAAAAGGAACGGGTTGCAGGAGAAACTTTTACTCTGGTTTCTCAGTCTGTTTCCTAGTGCCGGTTTGAAAGTCCTGCAGTTTTCACTATAAAAGCAAGTTGGAGCTTGTACCTCCCCATATATATGTATGGAGTGGAGTTTGCAACTGAAAAGAAACTTTGTGTTCCCAACAAGCTAGGTGAAGGACGGCTTTCACACACACTTATCTCTCAGAACTGAGCATGTGGAGAGACGTTCGTTCATCTAGCACAAAGGGAAAGGGTTGCAGGAGAAACTTTTACTCTGGTTTCTCAGTCTGTTTCCTAGTGCCTGTTGAAAGTTCCTGCAGTTTTCACTGTAAAACCGAGTTGGAGCATGTACCTCCCCATATATATGTATGGATTGGAGTTTGCAACTGAAAAGAAACTTTGTGTTCCCAACAAGCTATGTGAAGGACGGCTTTCACACACACTTATCTCTCAGAACTGAGCATGTGGAGAGACGTTCGTTCATCTAGCACAAAGGGACGGGTTGCAGGAGAAACTTTTACTCTGGTTTCTCAGTCGGTTTCCTAGTGCCGGTTTGAAGGTCCTGCAGTTTTCACTATAAATGCGAGTTGGAGCTTGTACCTCCATATATATATGTATGGATTGGAGTTTGCAACTGAAAAGAAACTTTGTGTTCCCAACAAGCTAGGTGAAGGACGGCTTTCACACACACTTATCTCTCAGAACTGAGCATGTGGAGAGACGTTCGTTCATCTAGCACAAAGGGAACGGGTTGCAGGAGAAACTTTTACTCTGGTTTCTCAGTCTGTTTCCTAGTGCCGGTTGAAAGTTCCTGCAGTTTTCACTGTAAAACCGAGTTGGAGATTTTACCTCCCCATATATATGTATGGAGTGGAGTTTGCAACTGAAAAGAAACTTTGTGTTCCCAACAAGCTAGGTGAAGGACGGCTTTCACACACACTTATCTCTCAGAACAGAGCATGTGGAGAGACGTTCGTTCATCTAGCACAAAGGGAACGGGTTGCAGGAGAAACTTTTACTCTGGTTTCTCAGTCTGTTTCCTAGTGCCGTTTTGAAGTTCCTGCAGTTTTCACTGTAAAACCGAGTTGGAGCTAGTACCTCCCCATATATATGTATGGAGTGGAGTTTACAACTGAAAAGAAACTTTGTGTTCCCAACAAGCTAGGTGAAGGACGGCTTTCACACACACTTATCTCTCAGAACTGAGCATGAGGAGAGACGTTCGTTCATCTAGCACATAGGGAACGTTTTGCAGGAGAAACTTTTACTCTGGTATCTCAGTCTGTTTCCTAGTGCCGGTTTGAAGTTCCTGCAGTTTTCACTGTAAAACCGAGTTGGAGCTACTACCTCCCCATATATATGTATGGAGTGGAGTTTGCAACTGAAAAGAAACTTTGTGTTCCCAACAAGCTAGGTGAAGGACGGCTTTCACACACACTTATCTCTCAGAACTGAGCATGTGGAGAGACGTTCGTTCATCTAGCACAAAGGGAACGGGTTGCAGGAGAAACTTTTACTCTGGTTTCTCAGTCTGTTTCCTAGTGCCGGTTTGAAGGTCCAGCAGTTTTCACTATAAAAGCGAGTTGGAGCTTGTACCTCCATATATATATGTATGGAGTGGAGTTAGCAACTGAAAAGAAACTTTGTGTTCCCAACAAGCTAGGTGAAGGACGGCTTTCACACACACTTATCTCTCAGAACTGAGCATGTGGAGAGACGTTCGTTCATCTAGCACAAAGGGAACGGGTTGCAGGAGAAACTTTTACTCTGGTTTCTCAGTCTGTTTCCTAGTGCCGGTTGAAAGTTCCTGCAGTTTTCACTGTAAAACCGAGTTGGAGCTTTTACCTCCCCATATATATGTATGGAGTGGAGTTTGCAACTGAAAAGAAACTTTGTGTTCCCAACAAGCTAGGTGAAGGACGGCTTTCACACACACTTATCTCTCAGAACTGAGCATGTGGAGAGACGTTCGTTCACCTAGCACAAAGGGAACGGGTTGCAGGAGAAACTTTTACTCTGGTTTCTCAGTCTGTTTCCTAGTGCCGGTTTGAAGTTCCTGCAGTTTTCACTGTAAAACCGAGTTGGAGCTAGTACCTCCCCATATATATGTATGGAGTGGAGTTTGCAACTGAAAAGAAACTTTGTGTTCCCAACAAGCTAGGTGAAGGACGGCTCTCACACACACTTATCTCTCAGAACTGAACATGTGGAGAGACGTTCGTTCATCTAGCATAAAGGGAACGGGTTGCAGGGAAACATTTACTCTGGTTTCTCAGTCTGTTTCCTAGTGCCGGTTTGAAGTTCCTGCAGTTTTCACTGTAAAACCGAGTTGGAGCTTGTACCTCCCCATATATATGTATGGAGTGGAGTTTGCAACTGAAAAGAAACTTTGTGTTCCCAACAAGCTAGGTGAAGGACGGCTCTCACACACATTTATCTCTCAGAACTGAACATGTGGAGAGACGTTCGTTCATCTAGCACAAAGGGAACGGGTTGCAGGAGAAACTTTTACTCTGGTTTCTCAGTCTGTTTCCTAGTGCCGGTTTGAAGTTCCTGCAGTTTTCACTGTAAAACCGGTTTGGAGCTAGTACCTCCCCATATATATGTATGGAGTGGAGTTTGCAACTGAAAAGAAACTTTGTGTTCCCAACAAGCTAGGTGAAGTACGGCTTTCACACACCTATCTCTCAGAACTGAGCATGTGGAGAATAGTTCGTTCATCTAGCACAAAGGGAACGGGTTGCAGGAGAAACTTTCACTCTGTTTCTCAGTCTGTTTCCTAGTGCCGGTTTGAAGTTCCTACAGATTTCACTGTAAAACCGAGTTGGAGCTAGTACCTCCCCATATATATGTATGGAGTGGAGTTTGCAACTGAAAAGAAACTTTGTGTTCCCAACAAGCTAGGTGAAGGACGGCTCTCACACACACTTATCTCTCAGAACTGAGCATGTGGAGAGACGTTCGTTCATCTAGCACAAAGGGAAAAGGTTGCAGGAGAAACTTTTACTCTGGTTTCTCAGTCTGTTTCCTAGTGCCGGTTTGAAGTTCCTGCAGTTTTCACTGTAAAACCGGGTTGGAGCTAGTACCTCCCCATATATATGTATGGAGTGGAGTTTGCAACTGAAAAGAAACTTTGTGTTCCCAACAAGCTAGGTGAAAGGCGGCTTTCACACACTTATCTCTCAGAACTGAGCATGTGGAGAGTCGTTCGTTCATCTAGCACAAAGGGAACGGGTTGCAGGAGAAACTTTCACTCTGTTTCTCAGTCTGTTTCCTAGTGCCGGTTTGAAGTTCCTGCAGTTTTCACTGTAAAAACGAGTTGGAGCTAGTACTTCCCCATATATATGTATGGAGTGGAGTTTGCAACTGAAAAGAAACTTTGTGTTCCCAAAAAGCTAGGTGAAGGACGGCTTTCACACACACTTATCTCTCAGAACTGAGCATGTGGAGAGACGTTCGTTCATCTAGCACAAAGGGAACGGGTTGCAGGAGAAACTTTTACTCTGGTTTCTCAGTCTGTTTCCTAGTGCCGGTTGAAAGTTCCTGCAGTTTTCACTGTAAAACCGAGTTGGAGCTTTTACCTCCCCATATATATGTATGGAGTGGAGTTTGCAACTGAAAAGAAACTTTGTGTTCCCAACAAGCTAGGTGAAGGACGGCTTTCACACACACTTATCTCTCAGAACTGAGCATGTGGAGAGACGTTCGTTCACCTAGCACAAAGGGAACGGGTTGCAGGAGAAACTTTTACTCTGGTTTCTCAGTCTGTTTCCTAGTGCCGGTTTGAAGTTCCTGCAGTTTTCACTGTAAAACCGAGTTGGAGCTAGTACCTCCCCATATATATGTATGGAGTGGAGTTTGCATCAGAAAAGAAACTTTGTGTTCCCAACAAGCTAGGTGAAGGACGGCTCTCACACACACTTATCTCTCAGAACTGAACATGTGGAGAGACGTTCGTTCATCTAGCATAAAGGGAACGGGTTGCAGGGAAACATTTACTCTGGTTTCTCAGTCTGTTTCCTAGTGCCGGTTTGAAGTTCCTGCAGTTTTCACTGTAAAATCGAGTTGGAGCTAGTACCTCCCCATATATATGTATGGAGTGGAGTTTGCAACTGAAAAGAAACTTTGTGTTCCCAACAAGCTAGGTGAAGGACGGCTCTCACACACACTTATCTCTCAGAACTGAACATGTGTAGAGACGTTCGTTCATCTAGCACAAAGGGAACGGGTTGCAGGAGAAACTTTTACTCTGGTTTCTCAGTCTGTTTCCTAGTGCCGGTTTGAAGTTCCTGCAGTTTTCACTGTAAAACCGGTTTGGAGCTAGTACCTCCCCATATATATGTATGGAGTGGAGTTTGCAACTGAAAAGAAACTTTGTGTTCCCAACAAGCTAGGTGAAGGACGGCTTTCACACACCTATCTCTCAGAACTGAGCATGTGGAGAATCGTTCGTTCATCTAGCACAAAGGGAACGGGTTGCAGGAGAAACTTTCACTTTGTTTCTCAGTCTGTTTCCTAGTGCCGGTTTGAAGTTCCTGCAGTTTTCACTGTAAAACCGAGTTGGAGCTAGTACCTCCCCATATATATGAATGGAGTGGAGTTTGCAACTGAAAAGAAACTTTGTGTTCCCAACAAGCTAGGTGAAGGACGGCTTTCACACACCTATCTCTCAGAACTGAGCATGTGGAGAATCGTTCGTTCATCTAGCACAAAGGGAACGGGTTGCAGGAGAAACTTTCACTCTGTTTCTCAGTCTGTTTCCTAGTGCCGGTTTGAAGTTCCTGCAGTTTTCACTGTAAAACTGAGTTGGAGCTAGTACTTCCCCATATATATGTATGGAGTGGAGTTTGCAACTGAAAAGAAACTTTGTGTTCCCAACAAGCTAGGTGAAGGACGGCTATCACACACACTTATCTCTCAGAACTGAGCATGTGGAGAGACGTTCGTTCATCTAGCACAAAGGGAACGGGTTGCAGGAGAAACTTTCACTCTGTTTCTCAGTCTGTTTCCTAGTGCCGGTTTGAAGTTCCTGCAGTTTTCACTGTAAAACCGAGTTGGAGCTAGTACCTCCCCATATATATGTATGGAGTGGAGTTTGCAACTGAAAAGAAACTTTGTGTTCCCAACAAGCTAGGTGAAGGACGGCTTTCACACACACTTATCTCTCAGAACTGAGCATGTGGAGAGACGTTCGTTCATCTAGCACAAAGGGAACGGGTTGCAGGAGAAACTTTTACTCTGGTTTCTCAGTCTGTTTACTAGTGCCGGTTGAAAGTTCCTGCAGTTTTCACTGTAAAACCGAGTTGGAGCTTTTACCTCCCCATATAAATGTATGGAGTGGAGTTTGCAACTGAAAAGAAACTTTGTGTTCCCAACAAGCTAGGTGAAGGACGGCTTTCACACACACTTATCTCTCAGAACTGAGCATGTGGAGAGACGTTCGTTCATCTAGCACAAAGGGAACGGGTTGCAGGAGAAACTTTTACTCTGGTTTCTCAGTCTGTTTCCTAGTGCCGTTTTGAAGTTCCTGCAGTTTTCACTGTAAAACCGAGTTGGAGCTAGTACCTCCCCATATATATGTATGGAGTGGAGTTTACAACTGAAAAGAAACTTTGTGTTCCCAACAAGCTAGGTGAAGGACGGCTTTCACACACACTTATCTCTCAGAACTGAGCATGTGGAGAGACGTTCGTTCATCTAGCACATAGGGAATGTTTTGCAGGAGAAACTTTTACTCTGGTTTCTCAGTCTGTTTCCTAGTGCCGGTTTGAAGTTCCTGCAGTTTTCACTGTAAAACCGAGTTGGAGCTACTACCTCCCCATATATATGTATGGAGTGGAGTTTGCAACTGAAAAGAAACTTTGTGTTCCCAACAAGCTAGGTGAAGGACGGCTTTCACACACACTTATCTCTCAGAACTGAGCATGTGGAGAGACGTTCGTTCATCTAGCACAAAGGGAACGGGTTGCAGGAGAAACTTTTACTCTGGTTTCTCAGTCTGTTTCCTAGTGCCGGTTTGAAGGTCCAGCAGTTTTCACTATAAAAGCGAGTTGGAGCTTGTACCTCCCCATATATATGTATGGAGTGGAGTTTGCAACTGAAAAGAAACTTTGTGTTCCCAACAAGCTAGGTGAAGGACGGCTTTCACACACACTTATCTCTCAGAACTGAGCATGTGGAGAGACGTTCGTTCATCTAGCACAAAGGGAACGGGTTGCAGGAGAAACTTTTACTCTGGTTTCTCAGTCTGTTTCCTAGTGCCGGTTGAAAGTTCCTGCAGTTTTCACTGTAAAACCGAGTTGGAGCTTTTACCTCCCCATATATATGTATGTAGTGGAGTTTGCAACTGAAAAGAAACTTTGTGTTCCCAACAAGCTAGGTGAAGGACGGCTTTCACACACACTTATCTCTCAGAACTGAGCATGTGGAGAGACGTTCGTTCACCTAGCACAAAGGGAACGGGTTGCAGGAGAAACTTTTACTCTGGTTTCTCAGTCTGTTTCCTAGTGCCGGTTTGAAGTTCCTGCAGTTTTCACTGTAAAACCGAGTTGGAGATAGTACCTCCCCATATATATGTATGGAGTGGAGTTTGCAACTGAAAAGAAACTTTGTGTTCCCAACAAGCTAGGTGAAGGACGGCTCTCACACACACTTATCTCTCAGAACTGAACATGTGGAGAGACGTTCGTTCATCTAGCAAAAAGTGAACCGGTTGCAGGGAAACATTTACTCTGGTTTCTCAGTCTGTTTCCTAGTGCCGGTTTGAAGTTCCTGCAGTTTTCACTGTAAAACCGAGTTGGAGCTTGTACCTCCCCATATATATGTATGGAGTGGAGTTTGCAACTGAAAAGAAACTTTGTGTTCCCAACAAGCTAGGTGAAGGACGGCTCTCACACACACTTATCTCTCAGAAATGAACATGTGGAGAGACGTTCGTTCATCTAGCACAAAGGGAACGGGTTGCAGGAGAAACTTTTACTCTGGTTTCTCAGTCTGTTTCCTAGTGCCGGTTTGAAGTTCCTGCAGTTTTCACTGTAAAACCGAGTTGGAGCTAGTACCTCCCCATACATATGTATGGAGTGGAGTTTGCAACTGAAAAGAAACTTTGTGTTCCCAACAAGCTAGGTGAAGGACGGCTTTCACACACCTATCTCTCAGAACTGAGCATGTGGAGAATCGTTCGTTCATCTAGCAAAAAGGGAACGGGTTGCAGGTGAAACTTTCACTCTGTTTCTCAGTCTTTTTCCTAGTGCCGGTTTGAAGTTCCTGCAGTTTTCACTGTAAAACCGAGTTGGAGCTAGTACCTCCCCATATATATGTATGGAGTGGAGTTTGCAACTGAAAAGAAACTTTGTGTTCCCAACAAGCTAGGTGAAGGACGGCTTTCACACACCTATCTCTCAGAACTGAGCATGTGGAGAATCGTTCGTTCATCTAGCACAAAGGGAACGGGTTGCAGGAGAAACTTTCACTCTGTTTCTCAGTCTGTTTCCTAGTGCCGGTTTGAAGTTCCTGCAGTTTTCACTGTAAAACCGAGTTGGAGCTAGTACCTCCCCATATATATGTATGGAGTGGAGTTTGCAACTGAAAAGAAACTTTGTGTTCCCAACAAGCTAGGTGAAGGACGGCTCTCACACACACTTATCTCTCAGAACTGAACATGTGGAGAGACGTTCGTTCATCTAGCACAAAGGGAACGGGTTGCAGGAGAAACTTTCACTCTGTTTCTCAGTCTGTTTCCTAGTGCCGGTTTGAAGTTCCTGCAGTTTTCACTGTAAAACCGAGTTGGAGCTTGTACCTCCCCATATATATGTATGGAGTGGAGTTTGCAACTGAAAAGAAACTTTGTGTTCCCAACAAGCTAGGTGAAGGACGGCTCTCACACACACTTATCTCTCAGAACTGAACATGTGGAGAGACGTTCGTTCATCTAACACAAAGGGAACGGGTTGCAGGAGAAACTTTTACTCTGGTTTCTCAGTCTGTTTCCTAGTGCCGGTTTGAAGTTCCTGCAGTTTTCACTGTAAAACCGGTTTGGAGCTAGTACCTCCCCATATATATGTATGGAGTGGAGTTTGCAACTGAAAAGAAACTTTGTGTTCCCAACAAGCTAGGTGAAGGACGGCTTTCACACACCTATCTCTCAGAACTGAGCATGTGGAGAATCGTTCGTTCATCTAGCACAAAGGGAACGGGTTGCAGGAGAAACTTTCACTCTGTTTCTCAGTCTGTTTCCTAGTGCCGGTTTGAAGTTCCTGCAGTTTTCACTGTAAAACCGAGTTGGAGCTAGTACCTCCCCATATATATGTATGGAGTGGAGTTTGCAACTGAAAAGAAACTTTGTGTTCCCAACAAGCTAGGTGAAGGACGGCTTTCACACACCTATCTCTCAGAACTGAGCATGTGGAGAATCGTTCGTTCATCTAGCACAAAGGGAACGGGTTGCAGGAGAAACTTTCACTCTGTTTCTCAGTCTGTTTCCTAGTGCCGGCTTGAAGTTCCTGCAGTTTTCACTGTAAAACCGAGTTGGAGCTAGTACCTCCCCATATATATGTATGGAGTGGAGTTTGCAACTGAAAAGAAACTTTGTGTTCCCAACAAGCTAGATGAAGGACGGCTCTCACACACACTTATCTCTCAGAACTGAGCATGTGGAGAGACGTTCGTTCATCTAGCACAAAGGGAAAAGGTTGCAGGAGAAACTTTTACTCTGGTTTCTCAGTCTGTTTCCTAGTGCCGGTTTGAAGTTCCTGCAGTTTTCACTGTAAAACCGGGTTGGAGCTAGTACCTCCCCATATATATGTATGGAGTGGAGTTTGCAACTGAAAAGAAACTTTGTGTTCCCAACAAGCTAGGTGAAGGACGGCTCTCACACACACTTATCTCTCAGAACTGAGCATGTGGAGAGACGTTCGTTCATCTAGCATAAAGGGAACGGGTTGCAGGGAAACATTTACTCTGGTTTCTCAGTCTGTTTCCTAGTGCCGGTTTGAAGTTCCTGCAGTTTTCACTGTAAAACCGAGTTGGAGCTTGTACCTCCCCATATATATGTATGGAGTGGAGTTTGCAACTGAAAAGAAACTTTGTGTTCCCAACAAGCTAGGTGATGGACGGCTCTCACACACACTTATCTCTCAGAACTGAACATGTGGAGAGACGTTCGTTCATCTAGCACAAAGCGAACGGGTTGCAGGAGAAACTTTTACTCTGGTTTCTCAGTCTGTTTCCTAGTGCCGGTTTGAAGTTCCTGCAGTTTTCACTGTAAAACCGGTTTGGAGCTAGTACCTCCCCATATATATGTATGGAGTGGAGTTTGCAACTGAAAAGAAAATTTGTGTTCCCAACAAGCTAGGTGAAGGACGGCTTTCACACACCTATCTCTCAGAACTGAGCATGTGGAGAATCGTTCGTTCATCTAGCACAAAGGGAACGGGTTGCAGGAGAAACTTTCACTCTGTTTCTCAGTCTGTTTCCTAGTGCCGGTTTGAAGTTCCTGCAGTTTTCACTGTAAAACCGAGTTGGAGCTAGTACTTCCCCATATATATGTATGGAGTGGAGTTTGCAACTGAAAAGAAACTTTGTGTTCCCAACAAGCTAGGTGAAGGACGGCTTTCACACACCTATCTCTCAGAACTGAGCATGTGGAGAATCGTTCGTTCATCTAGCACAAAGGGAACGGGTTGCAGGAGAAACTTTCACTCTGTTTCTCAGTCTGTTTCCTAGTGCCGGTTTGAAGTTCCTGCAGTTTTCACTGTAAAACCGAGTTGGATCTAGTACCTCCCCATATATATGTATGGAGTGGAGTTTGCAACTGAAAAGAAACTTTGTGTTCCCAACAAGCTAGGTGAAGGACGGCTCTCACACACACTTATCTCTCAGAACTGAACATGTGGAGAGACGTTCGTTCATCTAGCACAAAGGGAACGGGTTGCAGGAGAAACTTTCACTCTGTTTCTCAGTCTGTTTCCTAGTGCCGGTTTGAAGTTCCTGCAGTTTTCACTGTAAAACCGAGTTGGAGCTTGTACCTCCCCATATATATGTATGGAGTGGAGTTTGCAACTGAAAAGAAACTTTGTGTTCCCAACAAGCTAGGTGAAGGACGGCTCTCACACACACTTATCTCTCAGAACTGAACATGTGGAGAGACGTTCGTTCATCTAGCACAAAGGGAACGGGTTGCAGGAGAAACTTTTACTCTGGTTTCTCAGTCTGTTTCCTAGTGCCGGTTTGAAGTTCCTGCAGTTTTCACTGTAAAACCGGTTTGGAGCTAGTACCTCCCCATATATATGTATGGAGTGGAGTTTGCAACTGAAAAGAAACTTTGTGTTCCCAACAAGCTAGGTGAAGGACGGCTTTCACACACCTATCTCTCAGAACTGAGCATGTGGAGAATCGTTCGTTCATCTAGCACAAAGGGAACGGGTTGCAGGAGAAACTTTCACTCTGTTTCTCAGTCTGTTTCCTAGTGCCGGTTTGAAGTTCCTGCAGTTTTCACTGTAAAACCGAGTTGGAGCTAGTACCTCCCCATATATATGTATGGAGTGGAGTTTGCAACTGAAAAGAAACTTTGTGTTCCCAACAAGCTAGGTGAAGGACGGCTTTCACACACCTATCTCTCAGAACTGAGCATGTGGAGAATCGTTCGTTCATCTAGCACAAAGGGAACGGGTTGCAGCAGAAATTTTCACTCTGTTTCTCAGTCTGTTTCCTAGTGCCGGTTTGAAGTTCCTGCAGTTTTCACTGTAAAACCGAGTTGGAGCTAGTACCTCCCCATATATATGTATGGAGTGGAGTTTGCAACTGAAAAGAAACTTTGTGTTCCCAACAAGCTAGGTGAAGGACGGCTCTCACACACACTTATCTCTCAGAACTGAGCATGTGGAGAGACGTTCGTTCATCTAGCACAAAGGGAAAAGTTTGCAGGAGAAACTTTTACTCTGGTTTCTCAGTCTGTTTCCTAGTGCCGGTTTGAAGTTCCTGCAGTTTTCACTGTAAAACCGGGTTGGAGCTAGTACCTCCCCATATATATGTATGGAGTGGAGTTTGCAACTGAAAAGAAACTTTGTGTTCCCAACAAGCTAGGTGAAAGGCGGCTTTCACACACTTATCTCTCAGAACTGAGCATGTGGAGAGTCGTTCGTTCATCTAGCACAAAGGGAACGGGTTGCAGGAGAAACTTTCACTCTGTTTCTCAGTCTGTTTCCTAGTGCCGGTTTGAAGTTCCTGCAGTTTTCACTGTAAAAACGAGTTGGAGCTAGTTCCTCCCCATATGTATGTATGGAGAGGTGTTTGCAACTGAAAAGAAACTTTGTGTTCCCAACAAGCTATTTGAAGGACGGCTTTCACACACACTTATCTCTCAGAACTGAGCATGTGGAGAGACGTTCCTTCATCTAGCACAAAGGGAACGGGTTGCAGGAGAAACTTTTACTCTGGTTTCTCAGTCTTTTTCCTAGTGCCGGTTTGAAGTTCCTGCAGTTTTCACTGTAAAACCGAGTTGGAGCTAGTACCTCCCCATATATATGTATGGAGTGGAGTTTGCAACTGAAAAGAAACTTTGTGTTCCCAACAAGCTAGGTGAAGGACGGCTTTCACACACACTTATCTCTCAGAACTGAGCATGTGGAGAGACTTTCGTTCCTCTAGCACAAAGGGAACGGGTTGCAGGAGAAACTTTTACTCTGGTTTCTCAGTCTGTTTCCTAGTGCCGGTTTGAAGTTCCTGCAGTTTTCACTGTAAAACCGAGTTGGAGCTAGTCCCTACCCATATATATATATGGAGTGGAGTTTGCAACTGAAAAGAAACTTTGTGTTCCCAACAAGCTAGGTTAAGGACGGCTTTCACACACACTTATCTCAGAACTGAGCATGTGGAGAGACGTTCGTTCATCTAGCACAAAGGGAACGGGTTGCAGGGGAAACATATACTCTTGTTTCTCAGTCTGTTTCCTAGTGCCGGTTTGAAGTTCCTGCAGTTTTCACTGTAAAACCGAGTTGGAGCTAGTACCTCCCCATATAATGTATGGAGTAGAGTTTGCAACTGAAAAGAAACTTTGTGTTCCCAACAAGCTAGGTGAAGGACGGCTTTCACACACAATTATCTCTCAGAACTGAGCATGTGGAGAGACGTTCGTTCACCAAGCACAAAGGGAACGGGTTGCAGGAGAAACTTTTACTCTGGTTTCTCAGTCTGTTTCCTAGTGCCGGTTTGAAGTTCCTGCAGTTTTCACTGTAAAACAGAGTTGGAGCTAGTACCTCCCCATATATATGTATGGAGTGGAGTTTGCAACTGAAAAGAAACTTTGTGTTCCCAACAAGCTAGGTTAAGGACGGCTCTCACACACACTTATCTCTCAGAACTGAACATGTGGAGAGACGTTCGTTCATCTAGCATAAAGGGAACGGGTTGCAGGGAAACATTTACTCTGGTTTCTCAGTCTGTTTCCTAGTGCCGGTTTGAAGTTCCTGCAGTTTTCACTGTAAAACCGAGTTGGAGCTTGTACCTCCCCATATATATGTATGGAGTGGAGTTTGCAACTGAAAAGAAACTTTGTGTTCCCAACAAGCTAGGTGAAGGACGGCTCTCACACACACTTATCTCTCAGAACTGAACATGTGGAGAGACGTTCGTTCATCTAGCACAAAGGGAACGGGTTGCAGGAGAAACTTTTACTCTGGTTTCTCAGTCTGTTTCCTAGTGCCGGTTTGAAGTTCCTGCAGTTTTCACTGTAAAACCGAGTTGGAGCTAGTACCTCCCCATATATATGTATGGAGTGGAGTTTGCAACTGAAAAGAAACTTTGTGTTCCCAACAAGCTAGGTGAAGGACGGCTTTCACACACCTATCTCTCAGAACTGAGCATGTGGAGAATCGTTCGTTCATCTAGCACAAAGGGAACGGGTTGCAGGGGAAACTTTCACTCTGTTTCTCAGTCTGTTTCCTAGTGCCGGTTTGAAGTTCCTGCAGTTTTCACTGTAAAACCGAGTTGGAGCTAGTACCTCCCCATATATATGTATGGAGTGGAGTTTGCAACTGAAAAGAAACTTTGTGTTCCCAACAAGCTAGGTGAAGGACGGCTTTCACACACACTTATCTCAGAACTGAGCATGTGGAGAATCGTTCGTTCATCTAGCACAAAGGGAACGGGTTGCAGGAGAAACTTTCACTCTGTTTCTCAGTCTGTTTCCTAGTGCCGGTTTGAAGTTCCTGCAGTTTTCACTGTAAAACCGAGTTGGAGCTAGTACCTCCCCATATATATGTATGGAGTGGAGTTTGCAACTGAAAAGAAACTTTGTGTTCCCAACAAGCTAGGTGAAGGACGGCTCTCACACACACTTATCTCTCAGAACTGAACATGTGGAGAGACGTTCGTTCATCTAGCACAAAGGGAACGGTTTGCAGGAGAAACTTTCTCTCTGTTTCTCAGTCTGTTTCCTAGTGCCGGTTTGAAGTTCCTGCAGTTTTCACTGTAAAACCGAGTTGGAGCTTGTACCTCCCCATATATATGTATGGAGTGGAGTTTGCAACTGAAAAGAAACTTTGTGTTCCCAACAAGCTAGGTGAAGGACGGCTCTCACACACACTTATCTCTCAGAACTGAACATGTGGAGGGACGTTCGTTCATCTAGCACAAAGGGAACGGGTTGCAGGAGAAACTTTTACTCTGGTTTCTCAGTCTGTTTCCTAGTGCCGGTTTGAAGTTCCTGCAGTTTTCACTGTAAAACCGAGTTGGAGCTAGTACCTCCCCATATATAAGTATGGAGTGGAGTTTGCAACTGAAAAGAAACTTTGTGTTACCAACAAGCTAGGTGAAGGACGGGTTTCACACAAATTATCTCTCAGAACTGAGCATGTGGAGAGACGTTCGTTCATCTAGCACAAAGGGAACGGGTTGCAGGAGAAACTTTTACTCTGGTTTCTCAGTCTGTTTCCTAGTGCCGGTTTGAAGGTCCAGCAGTTTTCACTATAAAAGCGAGTTGGAGCTTGTACCTCCATATATATATGTATGGAGTGGAGTTTGCAACTGAAAAGAAACTTTGTGTTCCCAACAAGCTAGGTGAAGGACGGCTTTCACACACACTTATCTCTCAGAACTGAGCATGTGGAGAGACGTTCGTTCATCTAGCACAAAGGGAACGGGTTGCAGGGAAACTTTTACTCTGGTTTCTCAGTCTGTTTCCTAGTGCCGGTTGAAAGTTCCTGCAGTTTTCACTGTAAAACCGAGTTGGAGCTTTTACCTCCCCATATATATGTATGGAGTGGAGTTTGCAACTGAAAAGAAACTTTGTGTTCCCAACAAGCTAGGTGAAGGACGGCTTTCACACACACTTATCTCTCAGAACTGAGCATGTGGAGAGACGTTCGTTCACCTAGCACAAAGGGAACGGGTTGCAGGAGAAACTTTTACTCTGGTTTCTCAGTCTGTTTCCTAGTGCCGGTTTGAAGTTCCTGCAGTTTTCACTGTAAAACCGAGTTGGAGCTAGTACCTCCCCATATATATGTATGGAGTGGAGTTTGCAACTGAAAAGAAACTTTGTGTTCCCAACAAGCTAGGTGAAGGACGGCTCTCACACACACTTATCTCTCAGAACTGAACATGTGGAGAGACGTTCGTTCATCTAGCATAAAGGGAACGGGTTGCAGGGAAACATTTACTCTGGTTTCTCAGTCTGTTTCCTAGTGCCGGTTTGAAGTTCCTGCAATTTTCACTGTAAAACCGAGTTGGAGCTTGTACCTCCCCATATATATGTATGGAGTGGAGTTTGCAACTGAAAAGAAACTTTGTGTTCCCAACAAGCTAGGTGAAGGACGGCTTTCACACACACTTATCTCTCAGAACTGAACATGTGGAGAGACGTTCGTTCATCTAGCACAAAGGGAACGGGTTGCAGGAGAAACTTTTACTCTGGTTTCTCAGTCTGTTTCCTAGTGCCGGTTTGAAGTTCCTGCAGTTTTCACTGTAAAACCGGTTTGGAGCTAGTACCTCCCCATATATATGTATGGAGTGGATTTTGCAACTGAAAAGAAACTTTGTGTTCCCAACAAGCTAGGTGAAGGACGGCTTTCACACACCTATCTCTCAGAACTGAACATGTGGAGAATCGTTCGTTCATCTAGCACAAAGGGAACGGGTTGCAGGAGAAACTTTCACTCTGTTTCTCAGTCTGTTTCCTAGTGCCGGTTTGAAGTTCCTGCAGTTTTCACTGTAAAACCGAGTTGGAGCTAGTACCTCCCCATATATATGTATGGAGTGGAGTTTGCAACTGAAAAGAAACTTTGTGTTCCCAACAAGCTAGGTGAAGGACGGCTTTCACACACCTATCTCTCAGAACTGAGCATGTGGAGAATCGTTCGTTCATCTAGCACAAAGGGAACGGGTTGCAGTAGAAACTTTCACTCTGTTTCTCAGTCTGTTTCCTAGTGCCGGTTTGAAGTTCCTGCAGTTTTCACTGTAAAATCGAGTTGGAGCTAGTACCTCCCCATATATATGTATGGAATGGAGTTTACAACTGAAAAGAAACTTTGTGTTCCCAACAAGCTAGGTGAAGGACGGCTCTCACACACACTTATCTCTCAGAACTGAACATGTGGAGAGACGTTCGTTCATCTAGCACAAAGGGAACGGTTTGCAGGAGAAACTTTCACTCTGTTTCTCAGTCTGTTTCCTAGTGCCGGTTTGAAGTTCCTGCAGTTTTCACTGTAAAACCGAGTTGGAGCTTGTACCTCCCCATATATATGTATGGAGTGGAGTTTGCAACTGAAAAGAAACTTTGTGTTCCCAACAAGCTAGGTGAAGGACGGCTCTCACACACACTTATCTCTCAGAACTGAACATGTGGAGAGACGTTCGTTCATCTAGCACAAAGGGAACGGGTTGCAGGAGAAACTTTTACTCTGGTTTCTCAGTCTGTTTCCTAGTGCCGGTTTGAAGTTCCTGCAGTTTTCACTGTAAAACCGGTTTGGAGCTAGTACCTCCCCATATATATGTATGGAGTGGAGTTTGCAACTGAAAAGAAACTTTGTGTTCCCAACAAGCTAGGTGAAGGACGGCTTTCACACACCTATCTCTCAGAACTGAGCATGTGGAGAATCGTTCGTTCATCTAGCACAAAGGGAACGGGTTGCAGGAGAAACTTTCACTCTGTTTCTCAGTCTGTTTCCTAGTGCCGGTTTGAAGTTCCTGCAGTTTTCACTGTAAAACCGAGTTGGAGCTAGTACCTCCCCATATATATGTATGGAGTGGAGTTTGCAACTGAAAAGAAAATTTGTGTTCCCAACAAGCTAGGTGAAGGACGGCTTTCACACACCTATCCCTCAGAACTGAGCATGTGGAGAATCGTTCGTTCATCTAGCACAAAGGGAACGGGTTGCAGGAGAAACTTTCACTCTGTTTCTCAGTCTGTTTCCTAGTGCCGGTTTGAAGTTCCTGCAGTTTTCACTGTAAAACCGAGTTGGAGCTAGTACTTCCCCATATATATGTATGGAGTGGAGTTTGCAACTGAAAAGAAACTTTGTGTTCCCAACAAGCTAGGTGAAGGACGGCTTTCACACACCTATCTCTCAGAACTGAGCATGTGGAGAATCGTTCGTTCATCTAGCACAAAGGGAACGGGTTGCAGGAGAAACTTTCACTCTGTTTCTCAGTCTGTTTCCTAGTGCCGGTTTGAAGTTCCTGCAGTTTTCACTGTAAAACCGAGTTGGATCTAGTACCTCCCCATATATATGTATGGAGTGGAGTTTGCAACTGAAAAGAAACTTTGTGTTCCCAACAAGCTAGGTGAAGGACGGCTCTCACACACACTTATCTCTCAGAACTGAACATGTGGAGAGACGTTCGTTCATCTAGCACAAAGGGAACGGGTTGCAGGAGAAACTTTCACTCTGTTTCTCAGTCTGTTTCCTAGTGCCGGTTTGAAGTTCCTGCAGTTTTCACTGTAAAACCGAGTTGGAGCTTGTACCTCCCCATATATATGTATGGAGTGGAGTTTGCAACTGAAAAGAAACTTTGTGTTCCCAACAAGCTAGGTGAAGGACGGCTCTCACACACACTTATCTCTCAGAACTGAACATGTGGAGAGACGTTCGTTCATCTAGCACAAAGGGAACGGGTTGCAGGAGAAACTTTTACTCTGGTTTCTCAGTCTGTTTCCTAGTGCCGGTTTGAAGTTCCTGCAGTTTTCACTGTAAAACCGGTTTGGAGCTAGTACCTCCCCATATATATGTATGGAGTGGAGTTTGCAACTGAAAAGAAACTTTGTGTTCCCAACAAGCTAGGTGAAGGACGGCTTTCACACACCTATCTCTCAGAACTGAGCATGTGGAGAATCGTTCGTTCATCTAGCACAAAGGGAACGGGTTGCAGGAGAAACTTTCACTCTGTTTCTCAGTCTGTTTCCTAGTGCCGGTTTGAAGTTCCTGCAGTTTTCACTGTAAAACCGAGTTGGAGCTAGTACCTCCCCATATATATGTATGGAGTGGAGTTTGCAACTGAAAAGAAACTTTGTGTTCCCAACAAGCTAGGTGAAGGACGGCTTTCACACACCTATCTCTCAGAACTGAGCATGTGGAGAATCGTTCGTTCATCTAGCACAAAGGGAACGGGTTGCAGCAGAAATTTTCACTCTGTTTCTCAGTCTGTTTCCTAGTGCCGGTTTGAAGTTCCTGCAGTTTTCACTGTAAAACCGAGTTGGAGCTAGTACCTCCCCATATATATGTATGGAGTGGAGTTTGCAACTGAAAAGAAACTTTGTGTTCCCAACAAGCTAGGTGAAGGACGGCTCTCACACACACTTATCTCTCAGAACTGAGCATGTGGAGAGACGTTCGTTCATCTAGCACAAAGGGAAAACGTTGCAGGAGAAACTTTTACTCTGGTTTCTCAGTCTGTTTCCTAGTGCCGGTTTGAAGTTCCTGCAGTTTTCACTGTAAAACCGGGTTGGAGCTAGTACCTCCCCATATATATGTATGGAGTGGAGTTTGCAACTGAAAAGAAACTTTGTGTTCCCAACAAGCTAGGTGAAAGGCGGCTTTCACACACTTATCTCTCAGAACTGAGCATGTGGAGAGTCGTTCGTTCATCTAGCACAAAGGGAACGGGTTGCAGGAGAAACTTTCACTCTGTTTCTCAGTCTGTTTCCTAGTGCCGGTTTGAAGTTCCTGCAGTTTTCACTGTAAAAACGAGTTGGAGCTAGTTCCTCCCCATATGTATGTATGGAGAGGTGTTTGCAACTGAAAAGAAACTTTGTGTTCCCAACAAGCTATTTGAAGGACGGCTTTCACACACACTTATCTCTCAGAACTGAGCATGTGGAGAGACGTTCCTTCATCTAGCACAAAGGGAACGGGTTGCAGGAGAAACTTTTACTCTGGTTTCTCAGTCTTTTTCCTAGTGCCGGTTTGAAGTTCCTGCAGTTTTCACTGTAAAACCGAGTTGGAGCTAGTACCTCCCCATATATATGTATGGAGTGGAGTTTGCAACTGAAAAGAAACTTTGTGTTCCCAACAAGCTAGGTGAAGGACGGCTTTCACACACACTTATCTCTCAGAACTGAGCATGTGGAGAGACTTTCGTTCCTCTAGCACAAAGGGAACGGGTTGCAGGAGAAACTTTTACTCTGGTTTCTCAGTCTGTTTCCTAGTGCCGGTTTGAAGTTCCTGCAGTTTTCACTGTAAAACCGAGTTGGAGCTAGTCCCTACCCATATATATATATGGAGTGGAGTTTGCAACTGAAAAGAAACTTTGTGTTCCCAACAAGCTAGGTTAAGGACGGCTTTCACACACACTTATCTCAGAACTGAGCATGTGGAGAGACGTTCGTTCATCTAGCACAAAGGGAACGGGTTGCAGGGGAAACATATACTCTTGTTTCTCAGTCTGTTTCCTAGTGCCGGTTTGAAGTTCCTGCAGTTTTCACTGTAAAACCGAGTTGGAGCTAGTACCTCCCCATATAATGTATGGAGTAGAGTTTGCAACTGAAAAGAAACTTTGTGTTCCCAACAAGCTAGGTGAAGGACGGCTTTCACACACAATTATCTCTCAGAACTGAGCATGTGGAGAGACGTTCGTTCACCAAGCACAAAGGGAACGGGTTGCAGGAGAAACTTTTACTCTGGTTTCTCAGTCTGTTTCCTAGTGCCGGTTTGAAGTTCCTGCAGTTTTCACTGTAAAACAGAGTTGGAGCTAGTACCTCCCCATATATATGTATGGAGTGGAGTTTGCAACTGAAAAGAAACTTTGTGTTCCCAACAAGCTAGGTTAAGGACGGCTCTCACACACACTTATCTCTCAGAACTGAACATGTGGAGAGACGTTCGTTCATCTAGCATAAAGGGAACGGGTTGCAGGGAAACATTTACTCTGGTTTCTCAGTCTGTTTCCTAGTGCCGGTTTGAAGTTCCTGCAGTTTTCACTGTAAAACCGAGTTGGAGCTTGTACCTCCCCATATATATGTATGGAGTGGAGTTTGCAACTGAAAAGAAACTTTGTGTTCCCAACAAGCTAGGTGAAGGACGGCTCTCACACACACTTATCTCTCAGAACTGAACATGTGGAGAGACGTTCGTTCATCTAGCACAAAGGGAACGGGTTGCAGGAGAAACTTTTACTCTGGTTTCTCAGTCTGTTTCCTAGTGCCGGTTTGAAGTTCCTGCAGTTTTCACTGTAAAACCGAGTTGGAGCTAGTACCTCCCCATATATATGTATGGAGTGGAGTTTGCAACTGAAAAGAAACTTTGTGTTCCCAACAAGCTAGGTGAAGGACGGCTTTCACACACCTATCTCTCAGAACTGAGCATGTGGAGAATCGTTCGTTCATCTAGCACAAAGGGAACGGGTTGCAGGAGAAACTTTCACTCTGTTTCTCAGTCTGTTTCCTAGTGCCGGTTTGAAGTTCCTGCAGTTTTCACTGTAAAACCGAGTTGGAGCTAGTACCTCCCCATATATATGTATGGAGTGGAGTTTGCAACTGAAAAGAAACTTTGTGTTCCCAACAAGCTAGGTGAAGGACGGCTTTCACACACACTTATCTCAGAACTGAGCATGTGGAGAATCGTTCGTTCATCTAGCACAAAGGGAACGGGTTGCAGGAGAAACTTTCACTCTGTTTCTCAGTCTGTTTCCTAGTGCCGGTTTGAAGTTCCTGCAGTTTTCACTGTAAAACCGAGTTGGAGCTAGTACCTCCCCATATATATGTATGGAGTGGAGTTTGCAACTGAAAAGAAACTTTGTGTTCCCAACAAGCTAGGTGAAGGACGGCTCTCACACACACTTATCTCTCAGAACTGAACATGTGGAGAGACGTTCGTTCATCTAGCACAAAGGGAACGGTTTGCAGGAGAAACTTTCTCTCTGTTTCTCAGTCTGTTTCCTAGTGCCGGTTTGAAGTTCCTGCAGTTTTCACTGTAAAACCGAGTTGGAGCTTGTACCTCCCCATATATATGTATGGAGTGGAGTTTGCAACTGAAAAGAAACTTTGTGTTCCCAACAAGCTAGGTGAAGGACGGCTCTCACACACACTTATCTCTCAGAACTGAACATGTGGAGGGACGTTCGTTCATCTAGCACAAAGGGAACGGGTTGCAGGAGAAACTTTTACTCTGGTTTCTCAGTCTGTTTCCTAGTGCCGGTTTGAAGTTCCTGCAGTTTTCACTGTAAAACCGAGTTGGAGCTAGTACCTCCCCATATATAAGTATGGAGTGGAGTTTGCAACTGAAAAGAAACTTTGTGTTACCAACAAGCTAGGTGAAGGACGGGTTTCACACAAATTATCTCTCAGAACTGAGCATGTGGAGAGACGTTCGTTCATCTAGCACAAAGGGAACGGGTTGCAGGAGAAACTTTTACTCTGGTTTCTCAGTCTGTTTCCTAGTGCCGGTTTGAAGGTCCAGCAGTTTTCACTATAAAAGCGAGTTGGAGCTTGTACCTCCATATATATATGTATGGAGTGGAGTTTGCAACTGAAAAGAAACTTTGTGTTCCCAACAAGCTAGGTGAAGGACGGCTTTCACACACACTTATCTCTCAGAACTGAGCATGTGGAGAGACGTTCGTTCATCTAGCACAAAGGGAACGGGTTGCAGGGAAACTTTTACTCTGGTTTCTCAGTCTGTTTCCTAGTGCCGGTTGAAAGTTCCTGCAGTTTTCACTGTAAAACCGAGTTGGAGCTTTTACCTCCCCATATATATGTATGGAGTGGAGTTTGCAACTGAAAAGAAACTTTGTGTTCCCAACAAGCTAGGTGAAGGACGGCTTTCACACACACTTATCTCTCAGAACTGAGCATGTGGAGAGACGTTCGTTCACCTAGCACAAAGGGAACGGGTTGCAGGAGAAACTTTTACTCTGGTTTCTCAGTCTGTTTCCTAGTGCCGGTTTGAAGTTCCTGCAGTTTTCACTGTAAAACCGAGTTGGAGCTAGTACCTCCCCATATATATGTATGGAGTGGAGTTTGCAACTGAAAAGAAACTTTGTGTTCCCAACAAGCTAGGTGAAGGACGGCTCTCACACACACTTATCTCTCAGAACTGAACATGTGGAGAGACGTTCGTTCATCTAGCATAAAGGGAACGGGTTGCAGGGAAACATTTACTCTGGTTTCTCAGTCTGTTTCCTAGTGCCGGTTTGAAGTTCCTGCAATTTTCACTGTAAAACCGAGTTGGAGCTTGTACCTCCCCATATATATGTATGGAGTGGAGTTTGCAACTGAAAAGAAACTTTGTGTTCCCAACAAGCTAGGTGAAGGACGGCTTTCACACACACTTATCTCTCAGAACTGAACATGTGGAGAGACGTTCGTTCATCTAGCACAAAGGGAACGGGTTGCAGGAGAAACTTTTACTCTGGTTTCTCAGTCTGTTTCCTAGTGCCGGTTTGAAGTTCCTGCAGTTTTCACTGTAAAACCGGTTTGGAGCTAGTACCTCCCCATATATATGTATGGAGTGGATTTTGCAACTGAAAAGAAACTTTGTGTTCCCAACAAGCTAGGTGAAGGACGGCTTTCACACACCTATCTCTCAGAACTGAACATGTGGAGAATCGTTCGTTCATCTAGCACAAAGGGAACGGGTTGCAGGAGAAACTTTCACTCTGTTTCTCAGTCTGTTTCCTAGTGCCGGTTTGAAGTTCCTGCAGTTTTCACTGTAAAACCGAGTTGGAGCTAGTACCTCCCCATATATATGTATGGAGTGGAGTTTGCAACTGAAAAGAAACTTTGTGTTCCCAACAAGCTAGGTGAAGGACGGCTTTCACACACCTATCTCTCAGAACTGAGCATGTGGAGAATCGTTCGTTCATCTAGCACAAAGGGAACGGGTTGCAGTAGAAACTTTCACTCTGTTTCTCAGTCTGTTTCCTAGTGCCGGTTTGAAGTTCCTGCAGTTTTCACTGTAAAATCGAGTTGGAGCTAGTACCTCCCCATATATATGTATGGAATGGAGTTTACAACTGAAAAGAAACTTTGTGTTCCCAACAAGCTAGGTGAAGGACGGCTCTCACACACACTTATCTCTCAGAACTGAACATGTGGAGAGACGTTCGTTCATCTAGCACAAAGGGAACGGTTTGCAGGAGAAACTTTCACTCTGTTTCTCAGTCTGTTTCCTAGTGCCGGTTTGAAGTTCCTGCAGTTTTCACTGTAAAACCGAGTTGGAGCTTGTACCTCCCCATATATATGTATGGAGTGGAGTTTGCAACTGAAAAGAAACTTTGTGTTCCCAACAAGCTAGGTGAAGGACGGCTCTCACACACACTTATCTCTCAGAACTGAACATGTGGAGAGACGTTCGTTCATCTAGCACAAAGGGAACGGGTTGCAGGAGAAACTTTTACTCTGGTTTCTCAGTCTGTTTCCTAGTGCCGGTTTGAAGTTCCTGCAGTTTTCACTGTAAAACCGGTTTGGAGCTAGTACCTCCCCATATATATGTATGGAGTGGAGTTTGCAACTGAAAAGAAACTTTGTGTTCCCAACAAGCTAGGTGAAGGACGGCTTTCACACACCTATCTCTCAGAACTGAGCATGTGGAGAATCGTTCGTTCATCTAGCACAAAGGGAACGGGTTGCAGGAGAAACTTTCACTCTGTTTCTCAGTCTGTTTCCTAGTGCCGGTTTGAAGTTCCTGCAGTTTTCACTGTAAAACCGAGTTGGAGCTAGTACCTCCCCATATATATGTATGGAGTGGAGTTTGCAACTGAAAAGAAAATTTGTGTTCCCAACAAGCTAGGTGAAGGACGGCTTTCACACACCTATCCCTCAGAACTGAGCATGTGGAGAATCGTTCGTTCATCTAGCACAAAGGGAACGGGTTGCAGGAGAAACTTTCACTCTGTTTCTCAGTCTGTTTCCTAGTGCCGGTTTGAAGTTCCTGCAGTTTTCACTGTAAAACCGAGTTGGAGCTAGTACCTCCCCATATATATGTATGGAGTGGAGTTTGCAACTGAAAAGAAACTTTGTGTTCCCAACAAGCTAGGTGAAGGACGGCTCTCACACACACTTATCTCTCAGAACTGAGCATGTGGAGAGACGTTCGTTCATCTAGCACAAAATGAAAATGTTGCAGGAGAAACTTTTACTCTGGTTTCTCAGTCTGTTTCCTAGTGCCGGTTTGAAGTTCCTGCAGTTTTCACTGTAAAACCGGGTTGGAGCTAGTACCTCCCCATATATATGTATGGAGTGGAGTTTGCAACTGAAAAGAAACTTTGTGTTCCCAACAAGCTAGGTGAAAGGCGGCTTTCACACACTTATCTCTCAGAACTGAGCATGTGGAGAGTCGTTCGTTCATCTAGCACAAAGGGAACGGGTTGCAGGAGAAACTTTCACTCTGTTTCTCAGTCTGTTTCCTAGTGCCGGTTTGAAGTTCCTGCAGTTTTCACTGTAAAAACGAGTTGGAGCTAGTACCTCCCCATATATATGTATGGAGAGGTGTTTGCAACTGAAAAGAAACTTTGTGTTCCCAACAAGCTATTTGAAGGACGGCTTTCACACACACTTATCTCTCAGATCTGAGCATGTGGAGAGAAGTTCCTTCATCTAGCACAAAGGGAACGGGTTGCAGGAGAAACTTTTACTCTGGTTTCTCAGTCTGTTTCCTAGTGCCGGTTTGAAGTTCCTGCAGTTTTCACTGTAAAACCGAGTTGGAGCTAGTACCTCCCCATATATATGTATGGAGTGGAGTTTGCAACTGAAAAGAAACTTTGTGTTCCCAACAAGCTAGGTGAAGGACGGCTTTCACACACACTTATCTCTCAGAACTGAGCATGTGGAGAGACTTTCGTTCCTCTAGCACAAAGGGAACGGGTTGCAGGAGAAACTTTTACTCTGGTTTCTCAGTCTGTTTCCTAGTGCCGGTTTGAAGTTCCTGCAGTTTTCACTGTAAAACCGAGTTGGAGCTAGTCCCTACCCATATATATATATGGAGTGGAGTTTGCAACTGAAAAGAAACTTTGTGTTCCCAACAAGCTAGTTTAAGGACGGCTTTCACACACACTTATCTCAGAACTGAGCATGTGGAGAGACGTTCGTTCATCTAGCACAAAGGGAAAGGGTTGCAGGGGAAACATATACTCTTGTTTCTCAGTCTGTTTCCTAGTGCCGGTTTGAAGTTCCTGCAGTTTTCACTGTAAAACCGAGTTGGAGCTAGTACCTCCCCATATTTATGTATGGAGTGGAGTTTGCAACTGAAAAGAAACTTTGTGTTCCCAACAAGCTAGTTGAATGACGGCTTTCACACACACATATCTCTCAGAACTGAGCATGTGGAGAGACGTTCGTTCATCTAGCACAAAGGGAACGGGTTGCAGGGGAAACATTTACTCTGGTTTCTCAGTCTGTTTCCTAGTGCCGGTTTGAAGTTCCTGCAGTTTTCACTGTAAAACCGAGTTGGAGCTAGTACATCCCCATATATATGTATGGAGTGGAGTTTGCAACTGAAAAGAAACTTTGTGTTCCCAACAAGCTAGGTGAAGGACGGCTTTCACACACACTTATCTCTCAGAACTGAGCATGTGGAGAGACGTTCGTTCATCTAGCACAAATGGAACGGGTTGCAGGAGAAACTTTTACTCTGGTTTCTCAGTCTGTTTCCTAGTGCCGGTTTGAAGTTCCTGCAGTTTTCACTGTAAAACCGGTTTGGAGCTAGTACCTCCCCATATATATGTATGGAGTGGAGTTTGCAACTGAAAAGAAACTTTGTGTTCCCAACAAGCTAGGTGAAGGACGGCTTTCACACACACTTATCTCTCAGAACTGAGCATGTGGAGAGACGTTCGTTCATCTAGCACAAAGGGAACGGGTTGCAGGAGAAACTTTTACTCTGGTTTCTCAGTCTGTTTCCTAGTGCCGGTTTGAAGTTCCTGCAGTTTTCACTGTAAAACCGAGTTGGAGCTAGTACCTCCCCATATATATGTATGGAGTGGAGTTTGCAACTGAAAAGAAACTTTGTGTTACCAACAACCTAGGTGAAGGACGGGTTTCACACAAATTATCTCTCAGAACTGAGCATGTGGAGAGACGTTCGTTCATCTAGCACAAAGGGAACGGGTTGCAGGAGAAACTTTTACTCTGGTTTCTCAGTCTGTTTCCTAGTGCCGGTTTGAAGGTCCAGCAGTTTTCACTATAAAAGCGAGTTGGAGCTTGTACCTCCATATATATATGTATGGAGTGGAGTTTGCAACTGAAAAGAAACTTTGTGTTCCCAACAAGCTAGGTGAAGGACGGCTTTCACACACACTTATCTCTCAGAACTGAGCATGTGGAGAGACGTTCGTTCATCTAGCACAAAGGGAACGGGTTGCAGGAGAAACTTTTACTCTGGTTTCTCAGTCTGTTTCCTAGTGCCGGTTGAAAGTTCCTACAGTTTTCACTGTAAAAACGAGTTGGAGCTTTTACCTCCCCATATATATGTATGGAGTGGAGTTTGCAACTGAAAAGAAACTTTGTGTTCCCAACAAGCTAAGTGAAGGACGGCTTTCACACACACTTATCTCTCAGAACTGAGCATGTGGAGAGACGTTCGTTCACCTAGCACAAAGGGAACGGGTTGCAGGAGAAACTTTTACTCTGGTTTCTCAGTCTGTTTCCTAGTGCCGGTTTGAAGTTCATGCAGTTTTCACTGTAAAACCGAGTTGGAGCTAGTACCTCCCCATATATATGTATGGAGTGGAGTTTGCAACTGAAAAGAAACTTTGTGTTCCCAACAAGCTAGGTGAAGGACGGCTCTCACACACACTTATCTCTCAGAACTGAACATGTGGAGAGACGTTCGTTCATCTAGCATAAAGGGAACGGGTTGCAGGAAAAACTTTTACTCTGGTTTCTCAGTCTGTTTCCTAGTGCCGGTTTGAAGTTCCTGCAGTTTTCACTGTAAAACCGAGTTGGAGCTTGTACCTCCCCATATATATGTATGGAGTGGAGTTTGCAACTGAAAATTAACTTTGTGTTCCCAACAAGCTAGGTGAAGAACGGCTTTCACACACACTTATCTCTCAGAACTGAACATGTGGAGAGACGTTCGTTCATCTAGCACAAAGGGAACGGGTTGCAGGAGAAACTTTTACTCTGGTTTCTCAGTCTGTTTCCTAGTGCCGGTTTGAAGTTCCTGCAGTTTTCACTGTAAAACCGGTTTGGAGCTAGTACCTCCCCATATATATGTATGGAGTGGAGTTTGCAACTGAAAAGAAACTTTGTGTTCCCAACAAGCTAGGTGAAGGACGGCTTTCACACACCTATCTCTCAGAACTGAGCATGTGGAGAATCGTTCGTTTATCTAGCACAAAGGGAACGGGTTGCAGGAGAAACTTTCACTCTGTTTCTCAGTCTGTTTCCTAGTGCCGGTTTGAAGTTCCTGCAGTTTTCACTGTAAAACCGAGTTGGAGCTAGTACCTCCCCATATATATGTATGGAGTGGAGTTTGCAACTGAAAAGAAACTTTGTGTTCCCAACAAGCTAGGTGAAGGATGGCTTTCACACACCTATCTCTCAGAATTGAGCATGTGGAGAATCGTTCGTTCATCTAGCACAAAGGGAACGGGTTGCAGGAGAAACTTTTACTCTGGTTTCTCAGTCTGTTTCCTAGTGCCGGTTTGAAGTTCCTGCAGTTTTCACTGTAAAACCGAGTTGGAGCTAGTACCTCCCCATATATATGTATGGAGTGGAGTTTGCAACTGAAAAGAAACTTTGTGTTCCCAACAAGATAGGTGAAGTACGGCTTTCACACACACTTATCTCTCAGAACTGAGCATGTGGAGAGACGTTCGTTCATCTAGCACAAAGGGAACGGGTTGCAGGAGAAACTTTTACTCTGGTTTCTCAGTCTGTTTCCTAGTGCCGGTTTGAAGTTCCTGCAGTTTTCACTGTAAAACCGAGTTGGAGCTAGTACCTCCCCATATATATGTATGGAGTGGAGTTTGCAACTGAAAAGAAACTTTGTGTTCCCAACAACCTAGGTGAAGGACGGGTTTCACACAAATTATCTCTCAGAACTGAGCATGTGGAGAGACGTTCGTTCATCTAGCACAAAGGGAACGGGTTGCAGGAGAAACTTTTACTCTGGTTTCTCAGTCTGTTTCCTAGTGCCGGTTTGAAGGTCCAGCAGTTTTCACTATAAAAGCGAGTTGGAGCTTGTACCTCCATATATATATGTATGGAGTGGAGTTTGCAACTGAAAAGAAACTTTGTGTTCCCAACAAGCTAGGTGAAGGACGGCTTTCACACACACTTATCTCTCAGAACTGAGCATGTGGAGAGACGTTCGTTCATCTAGCACAAAGGGAACGGGTTGCAGTAGAAACTTTTACTCTGGTTTCTCAGTCTGTTTCCTAGTGCCGGTTGAAATTTCCTACAGTTTTCACTGTAAAACCGAGTTGGAGCTTTTACCTCCCCATATATATGTATGGAGTGGAGTTTGCAACTGAAAAGAAACTTTGTGTTCCCAACAAGCTAAGTGAAGGACGGCTTTCACACACACTTATCTCTCAGAACTGAGCATGTGGAGAGACGTTCGTTCACCTAGCACAAAGGGAACGGGTTGCAGGAGAAACTTTTACTCTGGTTTCTCAGTCTGTTTCCTAGTGCCGGTTTGAAGTTCCTGCAGTTTTCACTGTAAAACCGAGTTGGAGCTAGTACCTCCCCATATATATGTATGGAGTGGAGTTTGCAACTGAAAAGAAACTTTGTGTTCCCAACAAGCTAGGTGAAGGACGGCTCTCACACACACTTATCTCTCAGAACTGAACATGTGGAGAGACGTTCGTTCATCTAGCATAAAGGGAACGGGTTGCAGGAAAAACTTTTACTCTGGTTTCTCAGTCTGTTTCCTAGTGCCGGTTTGAAGTTCCTGCAGTTTTCACTGTAAAACCGAGTTGGAGCTTGTACCTCCCCATATATATGTATGGAGTGGAGTTTGCAACTGAAAATTAACTTTGTGTTCCCAACAAGCTAGGTGAAGGACGGCTTTCACACACACTTATCTCTCAGAACTGAACATGTGGAGAGACGTTCGTTCATCTAGCACAAAGGGAACGGGTTGCAGGAGAAACTTTTACTCTGGTTTCTCAGTCTGTTTCCTAGTGCCGGTTTGAAGTTCCTGCAGTTTTCACTGTAAAACCGGTTTGGAGCTAGTACCTCCCCATATATATGTATGGAGTGGAGTTTGCAACTGAAAAGAAACTTTGTGTTCCCAACAAGCTAGGTGAAGGACGGCTTTCACACACCTATCTCTCAGAACTGAGCATGTGGAGAATCGTTCGTTTATCTAGCACAAAGGGAACGGGTTGCAGGAGAAACTTTCACTCTGTTTCTCAGTCTGTTTCCTAGTGCCGGTTTGAAGTTCCTGCAGTTTTCACTGTAAAACCGAGTTGGAGCTAGTACCTCCCCATATATATGTATGGAGTGGAGTTTGCAACTGAAAAGAAACTTTGTGTTCCCAACAAGCTAGGTGAAGGATGGCTTTCACACACCTATCTCTCAGAACTGAGCATGTGGAGAATCGTTCGTTCATCTAGCACAAAGGGAACGGGTTGCAGGAGAAACTTTCACTCTGTTTCTCAGTCTGTTTCCTAGTGCCGGTTTGAAGTTCCTGCAGTTTTCACTGTAAAACCGAGTTGGAGCTAGTACCTCCCCATATATATGTATGGAGTGGAGTTTGCAACTGAAAAGAAACTTTGTGTTCCCAACAAGCTAGGTGAAGGACGGCTCTCACACACACTTATCTCTCAGAACTGAACATGTGGAGAGACGTTCGTTCATCTAGCACAAAGGGAACGGGTTGCAGGAGAAACTTTCACTCTGTTTCTCAGTCTGTTTCCTAGTGCCGGTTTGAAGTTCCTGCAGTTTTCACTGTAAAACCGAGTTGGAGCTTGTACCTCCCCATATATATGTATGGAGTGGAGTTTGCAACTGAAAAGAAACTTTGTGTTCCCAACAAGCTAGGTGAAGGACGGCTCTCACACACACTTATCTCTCAGAACTGAACATGTGGAGAGACGTTCGTTCATCTAGCACAAAGGGAACGGGTTGCAGGGGAAACTTTTACTCTGGTTTCTCAGTCTGTTTCCTAGTGCCGGTTTGAAGTTCCTGCAGTTTTCACTGTAAAAACGGTTTGGAGCTAGTACCTCCCCATATATATGTATGGAGTGGAGTTTGCAACTGAAAAGAAACTTTGTGTTCCCAACAAGCTAGGTGAAGGACGGCTTTCACACACCTATCTCTCAGAACTGAGCATGTGGAGAATCGTTCGTTCATCTAGCACAAAGGGAACGGGTTGCAGGAGAAACTTTCACTCTGTTTCTCAGTCTGTTTCCTAGTGCCGGTTTGAAGTTCCTGCAGTTTTCACTGTAAAACCGAGTTGGAGCTAGTACCTCCCCATATATATGTATGGAGTGGAGTTTGCAACTGAAAAGAAACTTTGTGTTCCCAACAAGCTAGGTGAAGGACGGCTTTCACACACCTATCTCTCAGAACTGAGCATGTGGAGAATCGTTCGTTCATCTAGCACAAAGGGAACGGGTTGCAGGAGAACCTTTCACTCTGTTTCTCAGTCTGTTTCCTAGTGCCGGTTTGAAGTTCCTGCAGTTTTCACTGTAAAACCGAGTTGGAGCTAGTACCTCCCCATATATATGTATGGAGTGGAGTTTGCAACTGAAAAGAAACTTTGTGTTCCAACAAGCTAGGTGAAGGACGGCTCTCACACACACTTATCTCTCAGAACTGAGCATGTGGAGAGACGTTCGTTCATCTAGCACAAAGGGAAAAGGTTGCAGGAGAAACTTTTACTCTGGTTTCTCAGTCTGTTTCCTAGTGCCGGTTTGAAGTTCCTGCAGTTTTCACTGCAAAACCTGGTTGGAGCTAGTACCTCCCCATATATATGTATGGAGTGGAGTTTGCAACTGAAAAGAAACTTTGTGTTCCCAACAAGCTAGGTGAAGGACGGCTCTCACACACACTTATCTCTCAGAACTGAACATGTGGAGAGACGTTCGTTCATCTAGCATAAAGGGAACGGGTTGCAGGGAAACATTTACTCTGGTTTCTCAGTCTGTTTCCTAGTGCCGGTTTGAAGTTCCTGCAGTTTTCACTGTAAAACCGAGTTGGAGCTTTTACCTCCCCATATATATGTATGGAGTGGAGTTTGCAACTGAAAAGAAACTTTGTGTTCCCAACAAGCTAGGTGAAGGACGGCCCTCACACACATTTATCTCTCAGAACTGAACATGTGGAGAGACGTTCGTTCATCTAGCACAAAGGGAACGGGTTGCAGGAGAAACTTTTACTCTGGTTTCTCAGTCTGTTTCCTAGTGCCGGTTTGAAGTTCCTGCAGTTTTCACTGTAAAACCGGTTTGGAGCTAGTACCTCCCCATATATATGTATGGAGTGGAGTTTGCAACTGAAAAGAAACTTTGTGTTCCCAACAAGCTAGGTGAAGGACGGCTTTCACACACCTATCTCTCAGAATTGAGCATGTGGAGAATCGTTCGTTCATCTAGCACAAAGGGAACGGGTTGCAGGAGAAACTTTCACTCTGTTTCTCAGTCTGTTTCCTAGTGCCGGTTTGAAGTTCCTGCAGTTTTCACTGTAAAACCGAGTTGGAGCTAGTACCTCCCCATATATATGTATGGAGTGGAGTTTGCAACTGAAAAGAAACTTTGTGTTCCCAACAAGCTAGGTGAAGGACGGCTTTCACACACCTATCTCTCAGAACTGAGCATGTGGAGAATCGTTCGTTCATCTAGCACAAAGGGAACGGGTTGCAGGAGAAACTTTCACTCTGTTTCTCAGTCTGTTTCCTAGTGCCGGTTTGAAGTTCCTGCAGTTTTCACTGTAAAACCGAGTTGGAGCTAGTACCTCCCCATATATATGTATGGAGTGGAGTTGGCAACTGAAAAGAAACTTTGTGTTCCCAACAAGCTAGGTGAAGGACGGCTCTCACACACACTTATCTCTCAGAACTGAACATGTGGAGAGACGTTCGTTCATCTAGCACAAAGGGAACGGGTTGCAGGAGAAACTTTCACTCTGTTTCTCAGTCTGTTTCCTAGTGCCGGTTTGAAGTTCCTGCAGTTTTCACTGTAAAACCGAGTTGGAGCTTGTACCTCCCCATATATATGTATGGAGTGGAGTTTGCAACTGAAAAGAAACTTTGTGTTCCCAACAAGCTAGGTGAAGGACGGCTCTCACACACACTTATCTCTCAGAACTGAACATGTGGAGAGACGTTCGTTCATCTAGCACAAAGGGAACGGGTTGCAGGAGAAACTTTTCCTCTGGTTTCTCAGTCTGTTTCCTAGTGCCGGTTTGAAGTTCCTGCAGTTTTCACTGTAAAACCGGTTTGGAGCTAGTACCTCCCCATATATATGTATGGAGTGGAGTTTGCAACTGAAAAGAAACTTTGTGTTCCCAACAAGCTAGGTGAAGGGCGGCTTTCACACACCTATCTCTCAGATCTGAGCATGTGGAGAATCGTTCGTTCATCTAGCACAAAGGGAACGGGTTGCAGGAGAAACTTTCACTCTGTTTCTCAGTCTGTTTCCTAGTGCCGGTTTGAAGTTCCTGCAGTTTTCACTGTAAAACCGAGTTGGAGCTAGTACCTCCCCATATATATGTATGGAGTGGAGTTTGCAACTGAAAAGAAACTTTGTGTTCCCAACAAGCTAGGTGAAGGACGGCTTTCACACACCTATCTCTCAGAAATGAGCAAGTGGAGAATCGTTCGTTCATCTAGCACAAAGGGAACGGGTTGCAGGAGAAACTTTCACTCTGTTTCTCAGTCTGTTTCCTAGTGCCGGTTTGAAGTTCCTGCAGTTTTCACTGTAAAACCGAGTTGGAGCTAGTGCCTCCCCATATATATGTATGGAGTGGAGTTTGCAACTGAAAAGAAACTTTGTGTTCCCAACAAGCTAGGTGAAGGACGGCTCTCACACACACTTATCTCTCAGAACTGAGCATGTGGAGAGACGTTCGTTCATCTAGCACAAAGGGAAAAGGTTGCAGGAGAAACTTTTACTCTGGTTTCTCAGTCTGTTTCCTAGTGCCGGTTTGATGTTCCTGCAGTTTTCACTGTAAAACCGGGTTGGAGCTAGTACCTCCCCATATATATGTATGGAGTGGAGTTTGCAACTGAAAAGAAACTTTGTGTTCCCAACAAGCTAGGTGAAAGGCGGCTTTCACACACTTATCTCTCAGAACTGAGCATGTGGAGAGTCGTTCGTTCATCTAGCACAAAGGGAACGGGTTGCAGGAGAAACTTTCACTCTGTTTCTCAGTCTGTTTCCTAGTGCCGGTTTGAAGTTCCTGCAGTTTTCACTGTAAAACCGAGTTGGAGCTAGTACCTCCCCATATATATGTATGGAGAGGTGTTTGCAACTGAAAAGAAACTTTGTGTTCCGAACAAGCTAGGTGAAGGACGGCTTTCACACACACTTATCTCTCAGTACTGAGCAAGTGGAGAGACGTTCGTTCATCTAGTACAAATGTAACGGATTGCAGGAGAAACTTTTACTCTGGTTTCTCAGTCTGTTTCCTAGTGCCGGTTGAAAGTTCCTGCAGTTTTCACTGTAAAACCGAGTTGGAGCTTGTACCTCCCCATATATATGTATGGAGTGGAGTTTGCAACTGAAAAGAAACTTTGTGTTCCCAACAAGCTAGGTGAAGGACGGCTTTCACACACACTTATCTCTCAGAACTGAGCATGTGGAGAGACGTTCGTTCATCTAGCACATAGGGAACGGGTTGCAGGAGAAAATTTTACTCTGGTTTCTCAGTCTGTTTCCTAGTGCCGGTTTGAAGTTCCTGCAGTTTTCACTGTAAAACAAAGTTGGAGCTACTACCTCCCCATATATATGTATGGAGTGGAGTTTGCAACTGAAAAGAAACTTTGTGTTCCCAACAAGCTAGGTGAAGGACGGCTTTCACACACACTTATCTCTCAGAACTGAGCAAGTGGAGAGACGTTCGTTCATCTAGTACAAAGGGAACAGGTTGCAGGAGAAACTTTTACTCTGGTTTCTCAGTCTGTTTCCTAGTGCCGGTTTGAAGTTCCTGCAGTTTTCACTGTAAAACCGAGTTGGAGCTTGTACCTCCCCATATATATGTATGGATTGGAGTTTGCAACTGAAAAGAAACTTTGTGTTCCCAACAAGCTAGGTGAAGGACGGCTTTCACACACACTTATCTCTCAGAACTGAGCATGTGGAGAGACGTTCGTTCATCTAGCACAAAGGGAACGGGTTGCAGGAAAAACTTTTACTCTGGTTTCTCAGTCTGTTTCCTAGTGCCGGTTTGAAGGTCCTGCAGTTTTCACTATAAAAGCGAGTTGGAGCTTGTACCTCCATATATATATGTATGGAGTGGAGTTTGCAACTGAAAAGAAACTTTGTGTTCCCAACAAGTAAGGTGAAAGACGGCTTTCACACACAATTATCTCTCAGAACTGAGCATGTGGAGAGACGTTCGTTCATCTAGCACAAAGGGAACGGGTTGCAGGAGAAACTTTTACTCTGGTTTCTCAGTCTGTTTCCTAGTGCCGGTTGAAAGTTCCTGCAGTTTTCACTGTAAAACAGAGTTGGAGCTACTACCTCCCCATATATATGTATGGAGTGGAGTTTGCAACTGAAAAGAAACTTTGTGTTCCCAACAAGCTAGGTGAAGGACGGCTTTCACACACACTTATCTCTCAGAACTGAGCATGTGGAGAGACGTTCGTTCATCTAGCACAAAGGGAACGGGTTGCAGGAGAAACTTTTACTCTGGTTTCTCAGTCTGTTTCCTAGTGCCGGTTGAAAGTTCCTGCAGTTTTCACTGTAAAACCGAGTTGGAGCTTGTACCTCCCCATATATATGTATGGATTGGAGTTTGCAACTGAAAAGAAACTTTGTGTTCCCAACAAGCTAGGTGAAGGACGGCTTTCACACACACTTATCTCTCAGAACTGAGCATGTGGAGAGACGTTCGTTCATCTAGCACAAAGGGAACGGGTTGCAGGAGAAACTTTTACTCTGGTTTCTCAGTCTGTTTCCTAGTGCCGGTTTGAAGGTCCAGCAGTTTTCACTATAAAAGCGAGTTGGAGCTTGTACCTCCATATATATATGTATGGAGTGGAGTTTGCAACTGAAAAGAAACTTTGTGTTCCCAACAAGCTAGGTGAAGGACGGCTTTCACACACACTTATCTCTCAGAACTGAGCATGTGGAGAGACGTTCGTTCATCTAGCACAAAGGGAACGAGTTGCAGGGAAACTTTTACTCTGGTTTCTCAGTCTGTTTCCTAGTGCCGGTTGAAAGTTCCTGCAGTTTTCACTGTAAAATCGAGTTGGAGCTTTTACCTCCCCATATATATGTATGGAGTGGAGTTTGCAACTGAAAAGAAACTTTGTGTTCCCAACAAGCTAGGTGAAGGACGGCTTTCACACACACTTATCTCTCAGAACTGAGCATGTGGAGAGACGTTCGTTCACCTAGCACAAAGGGAACGGGTTGCAGGAGAAACTTTTACTCTGGTTTCTCAGTCTGTTTCCTAGTGCCGGTTTGAATTTCCTGCAGTTTTCACTGTAAAACCGAGTTGGAGCTAGTACCTCCCCATATATATGTATGGATTGGAGTTTGCAACTGAAAAGAAACTTTGTGTTCCCAACAAGCTAGGTGAAGGACGGCTCTCACACACACTTATCTCTCAGAACTGAACATGTGGAGAGACGTTCGTTCATCTAGCATAAAGGGAACGGGTGGCAGGGAAACATTTACTCTGGTTTCTCAGTCTGTTTCCTAGTGCCGGTTTGAAGTTCCTGCATTTTTCACTGTAAAACCGAGTTGGAGCTTGTACCTCCCCATATATATGTATGGAGTGGAGTTTGCAACTGAAAAGAAACTTTGTGTTCCCAACAAGCTAGGTGAAGGACGGCTCTCACACACACTTAACTCTCAGAACTGAACATGTGGAGAGACGTTCGTTCATCTAGCACAAAGGGAACTGGTTGCAGGAGAAACTTTTACTCTAGTTTCTCAGTCTGTTTCCTAGTGCCGGTTTGAAGTTCCTGCAGTTTTCACTGTAAAACCGGTTTGGAGCTAGTACCTCCCCATATATATGTATGGAGTGGAGTTTGCAACTGAAAAGAAACTTTGTGTTCCCAACAAGCTTGGTGAAGGACGGCTTTCACACACCTATCTCTCAGAACTGAGCATGTGGAGAATCGTTCGTTCATCTAGCACAAAGGGAACGGGTTGCAGGAGAAACTTTCACTCTGTTTCTCAGTCTGTTTCCTAGTGCCGGTTTGAAGTTCCTGCAGTTTTCACTGTAAAACCGAGTTGGAGCTAGTACCTCCCCATATATATGTATGGAGTGGAGTTTGCAACTGAAAAGAAACTTTGTGTTCCCAACAAGCTAGGTGAAGGACGGCTCTCACACACACTTATCTCTCAGAACTGAGCATGTGGAGAGACGTTCGTTCATCTAGCACAAAGGGAAACGGTTGCAGGAGAAACTTTTACTCTGGTTTCTCAGTCTGTTTCCTAGTGCCGGTTTGAAGTTCCTGCAGTTTTCACTGTAAAACCGGGTTGGAGCTAGTACCTCCCCATATATATGTATGGAGTGGAGTTTGCAACTGAAAAGAAACTTTGTGTTCCCAACAAGCTAGTTGAAAGACGGCTAACACACACTTATCTCTCAGAACTGAGCATGTGGAGAGTCGTTCGTTCATCTAGCACAAAGGGAACGGGTTGCAGGAGAAACTTTCACTCTGTTTCTCAGTCTGTTTCATAGTGCCGGTTTGAAGTTCCTGCAGTTTTCACTGTAAAAACGAGTTGGAGCTAGTACCTCCCCATATATATGTATGGAGAGGTGTTTGCAACTGAAAAGAAACTTTGTGTTCCGAACAAGCTAAGTGAAGGACGGCTTTCACACACACTTATCTCTCAGTACTGAGCAAGTGGAGAGACGTTCGTTCATCTAGTACAAATGTAACGGGTTGCAGGAGAAACTTTTACTCTGGTTTCTCAGTCTGTTTCCTAGTTCCGGTTTGAAGTTCCTGCAGTTTTCACTGTAAAACCGAGTTGGAGCTACTACCTCCCCATATATATGTATGGAGTGGGGTTTGCAACTGAAAAGAAAGTTTGTGTTCCCAACAAGATATATGAAGGACGGCTTTCACACACACTTATCTCTCAGAACTGAGCATGTGGAGAGACGTTCGTTCATCTAGCACATAGGGAACGGGTTGCAGGAGAAACAATTACTCTGGTTTCTCAGTCTGTTTCCTAGTGCCGGTTTGAAGTTCCTGCAGTTTTCACTGTAAAACAAAGTTGGAGCTACTACCTCCCCATATATATGTATGGAGTGGAGTTTGCAACTGAAAAGAAACTTTGTGTTCCCAACAATCTAGGTGAAGTACGGCTTTCACACACACTTATCTCTCAGAACTGAGCAAGTGGAGAGACGTTCGTTCATCTAGTACAAAGGGAACGGGTTGCAGGAGAAACTTTTACTCTGGTTTCTCAGTCTGTTTCCTAGTGCCGGTTGAAAGTTCCTGCAGTTTTCACTGTAAAACCGAGTTGGAGCTTGTACCTCCCCATATATATGTATGGATTGGAGTTTGCAACTGAAAAGAAACTTTGTGTTCCCAACAAGCTAGGTGAAGGACGGCTTTCACACACACTTATCTCTCAGAACTGAGCATGTGGAGAGACGTTCGTTCATCTAGCACAAAGGGAACGGGTTGCAGGAAAAACTTTTACTCTGGTTTCTCAGTCTGTTTCCTAGTGCCGGATTGAAGGTCCTGCAGTTTTCACTATAAAAGCCAGTTGGAGCTTGTACCTCCATATATATATGTATGGAGTGGAGTTTGCAACTGAAAAGAAACTTTGTGTTCCCAACAAGCTAGGTGAAAGACGGCTTTCACACACACTTATCTCTCAGAACTGAGCATGTGGAGAGACGTTCGTTCATCTAGCACAAAGGGAACGGGTTGCAGGAGAAACTTTTACTCTGGTTTCTCAGTCTGTTTCCTAGTGCCGGTTGAAAGTTCCTGCAGTTTTCACTGTAAAACAGAGTTGGAGCTACTACCTCCCCATATATATGTATGGAGTGGAGTTTGCAACTGAAAAGAAACTTTGTGTTCCCAACAAGCTAGGTGAAGGACGGCTTTCACACACACTTATCTCTCAGAACTGAGCATGTGGAGAGACGTTCGTTCATCTAGCACAAAGGGAACGGGTTGCAGGAGAAACTTTTACTCTGGTTTCTCAGTCTGTTTCCTAGTGCCGGTTGAAAGTTCCTGCAGTTTTCACTGTAAAACCGAGTTGGAGCTTGTTCCTCCCCATATATATGTATGGATTGGAGTTTGCAACTGAAAAGAAACTTTGTGTTACCAACAAGCTAGGTGAAGGACGGCTTTCACACACACTTATCTCTCAGAACTGAGCATGTGGAGAGACGTTCGTTCATCTAGCACAAAGGGAACGGGTTGCAGGAGAAACTTTTACTCTGGTTTCTCAGTCTGTTTCCTAGTGCCGGTTTGAAGTTCCTGCAGTTTTCACGATAAAAGCGAGTTGGAGCTTGTAACTCCATATATATATGTATGGAATTTAGTTTGCAACTGAAAAGAAACTTTGTGTTCCCAACAAGCTAGGTGAAGGACGGCTTTCACACACACTTATCTCTCAGAACTGAGCATGTGGAGAGACGTTCGTTCATCTACCACAAAGGGAACGGGTTGCAGGGGAAACTTTTACTCTGGTTTCTCAGTCTGTTTCCTAGTGCCGGTTGAAAGTTCCTGCAGTTTTCACTGTAAAACCGAGTTGGAGCTTTTACCTCCCCATATATATGTATGGAGTGGAGTTTGCAACTGAAAAGAAACTTTGTGTTCCCAACAAGCTAGGTGAAGGACGGCTTTCACACACACTTATCTCTCAGAACTGAGCATGTGGAGAGACGTTCGTTCATCTAGCACATAGGGAACGTTTTGCAGGAGAAAATTATACTCTGGTTTCTCAGTCTGTTTCCTAGTGCCGGTTTGAAGTTCCTGCAGATTTCACTGTAAAACCGAGTTGGAGCTACTACCTCCCCATATATATGTATGGACTGGAGTTTGCAACTGAAAAGAAACTTTGTGTTCCCAACAAGCTAGGTGAAGGACGGCTTTCACACACACTTATCTCTCAGAACTGAGCATGTGGAGAGACGTTCGTTCATCTAGCACAAAGGGAACGGGTTGCAGGAGAAACTTTTACTCTGGTTTCTCAGTCTGTTTCCTAGTGCCGGTTTGAAATTCCTGCAGTTTTCACTATAAAAGCGAGTTGGAGCTTGTACCTCAACATATATATGTATGGAGTGGAGTTTGCAACTGAAAAGAAACTTTGTGTTCCCAACAAGCTAGTTGAAGTACGGCTCTCAAACACACTTATCTCTCAGAACTGAACATGTGGAGAGACTTTCGTTCATCTAGCACAATGGGAACGGGTTGCAGGAGAAACTTTCACTCTGTTTCTCAGTCTGTTTCCTAGTGCCGGTTTGAAGTTCCTGCATTTTTCACTGTAAAACCGAGTTGGAGCTAGTACCTCCCCATATATATGTATGGAGTGGAGTTTGCAACTGAAAAGAAACTTTGTGTTCCCAACAAGCTAGGTGAAGGACGGCTCTCACACACACTTATCTCTCAGAACTGAGCATGTGGAGAGACGTTCGTTCATCTAGCACAAAGGGAAAAGTTTGCAGGAGAAACTTTTACTCTGGTTTCTCAGTCTGTTTCCTAGTGCCGGTTTGAAGTTCCTGCAGTTTTCACTGTAAAACCGGGTTGGAGCTAGTACCTCCCCATATATATGTATGGAGTGGAATTTGCAACTGAAAAGAAACTTTGTGTTCCCAACAAGCTAGGTGAAAGACGGCTTTCACACACTTATCTCTCAGAACTGAGCATGTGGAGAGTCGTTCGTTCATCTAGCACAAAGGGAACGGGTTGCAGGGGAAACTTTCACTCTGTTTCTCAGTCTGTTTCCTAGTGCCGGTTTGAAGTTCCTGCAGTTTTCACTGTAAAAACGAGTTGGAGCTAGTACCTCCCCATATATATGTATGGAGAGGTGTTTGCAACTGAAAATAAACTTTGTGTTCCGAACAAGCTAGGTGAAGGACGGCTTTCACACACACATATCTCTCAGAACTGAGCAAGTGGAGAGACGTTCGTTCATCTAGTACAAAGGGAACGGGTTGCAGGAGAAACTTTTACTCTGGTTTCTCAGTCTGTTTCCTAGTGCCGGTTGAAAGTTCCTGCAGTTTTCCCTGTAAAACCGAGTTGGAGCTTGTACCTCCCCATATATATGTATGGAGTGGAGTTTGCAACTGAAAAGAAACTTTGTGTTCCCAACAAGCTAGGTGAAGGACGGCTTTCACACACACTTATCTCTCAGAACTGAGCATGTGGAGAGACGTTCGTTCATCTAGCACAAAGGGAACGGGTTGCAGGAGAAACTTTTGCTCTGGTTTCTCAGTCTGTTTCCTAGTTCCGGTTTGAAGTTCCTGCAGTTTTCACTGTAAAACCGAGTTGGAGCTAGTACCTCCCCATATATATGTATGGAGTGGGGTTTGCAACTGAAAAGAAAGTTTGTGTTCCCAACAAGATATGTGAAGGACGGCTTTCACACACACTTATCTCTCAGAACTGAGCATGTGGGGAGAGGTTCGTTCATCTAGCACATAGGGAACGGGTTGCAGGAGAAACTTTTACTCTGGTTTCTCAGTCTGTTTCCTAGTGCCGGTTTGAAGTTCCTGCAGTTTTCACTGTAAAACAAAGTTGGAGCTACTACCTCCCCATATATATGTATGGAGTGGAGTTTGCAACTGAAAAGAAACTTTGTGTTCCCAACAAGCTAGGTGAAGGACGGCTTTCACACACACTTATCTCTCAGAACTGAGCAAGTGGAGAGACGTTCGTTCATCTGGTACAAAGGGAACGGGTTGCAGGAGAAACTTTTACTCTGGTTTCTCAGTCTGTTTCCTAGTGCCGGTTGAAAGTTCCTGCAGTTTTCACTGTAAAACCGAGTTGGAGCTTGTACCTCCCCATATATATGTATGGATTGGAGTTTGCAACTGAAAAGAAACTTTGTGTTCCCAACAAGCTAGGTTAAGGACGGCTTTCACACACACTTATCTCTCAGAACTGAGCATGTGGAGAGACGTTCGTTCATCTAGCACAAAGGGAACGGGTTGCAGGAAAAACTTTTACTCTGGTTTCTTAGTCTGTATCCTAGTGCCGGTATGAAGGTCCTGCAGTTTTCACTATAAAAGCGAGTTGGAGCTTGTACCTCCATATATATATGTATGGAGTGGAGTTTGCAACTGAAAAGAAACTTTGTGTTCCCAACAAGCTAGGTGAAGGACGGCTTTCACACACACTTATCTCTCAGAACTGAGCATGTGGAGAGACGTTCGTTCATCTAGCACAAAGGGAACGGGTTGCAGGAGAAACTTTTACTCTGGTTTCTCAGTCTGTTTCCTAGTGCCGTTTTGAAGTTCCTGCAGTTTTCACTGTAAAACCGAGTTGGAGCTAGTACCTCCCCATATATATGTATGGATTGGAGTTTGCAACTTAAAAGAAACTTTGTGTTCCCAACAAGCTAGGTTAAGGACGGCTTTCACACACACTTATCTCTCAGAACTGAGCATGTGGAGAGACGTTCGTTCATCTAGCACAAAGGGAACGGGTTGCAGGAAAAACTTTTACTCTGGTTTCTCAGTCTGTTTCATAGTGCCGGTATGAAGGTCCTGCAGTTTTCACTATAAAAGCGAGTTGGAGCTTGTACCTCCATATATATATGTATGGAGTGGAGTTTGCAACTGAAAAGAAACTTTGTGTTCCCAACAAGCTAGGTGAAGGACGGCTTTCACACACACTTATATCTCAGAACTGAGCAAGTGGAGAGACGTTCGTTCATCTAGTACAAAGGGAACGGGTTGCAGGAGAAACTTTTACTCTGGTTTCTCAGTCTGTTTCCTAGTTCCGGTTTGAAGTTCCTGCAGTTTTCACTGTAAAACCCAGTTGGAGCTAGTACCTCCCCATATATATGTATGGAGTGGGGTTTGCAACTGAAAAGAAAGTTTGTGTTCCCAACAAGATAGGTGAAGGACGGCTTTCACACACACTTATCTCTCAGAACTGAGCATGTGGAGAGAGGTTCGTTCATCTAGCACATAGGGAACGGGTTGCAGGAGAAACTTTTACTCTGGTTTCTCAGTCTGTTTCCTAGTGCCGGTTTGAAGTTCCTGCAGTTTTCACTGTAAAACAAAGTTGGAGCTACTACCTCCCCATATATATGTATGGAGTGGAGTTTGCAACTGAAAAGAAACTTTGTGTTCCCAACAAGCTAGGTGAAGGACGGCTTTCACACACACTTATCTCTCAGAACTGAGCAAGTGGAGAGACGTTCGTTCATCTAGTACAAAGGGAACGGGTTGCAGGAGAAACTTTTACTCTGGTTTCTCAGTCTGTTTCCTAGTGCCGGTTGAAAGTTCCTGCAGTTTTCACTGTAAAACCGAGTTGGAGCTTGTACCTCCCCATATATATGTATGGATTGGAGTTTGCAACTGAAAAGAAACTTTGTGTTCCCAACAAGCTAGGTGAAAGACGGCTTTCACACACACTTATCTCTCAGAACTGAGCATGTGGAGAGACGTTCGTTCATCTAGCACAAAGGGAACGGGTTGCAGGAAAAACTTTTACTCTGGTTTCTCAGTCTGTTTCCTAGTGCCGGTATGAAGGTCCTGCAGTTTTCACTATAAAAGCGAGTTGGAGCTTGTACCTCCATATATATATGTATGGAGTGGAGTTTGCAACTGAAAAGAAACTTTGTGTTCCCAACAAGCTAGGTGAAGGACGGCTTTCACACACACTTATCTCTCAGAACTGAGCATGTGGAGAGACGTTCGTTCATCTAGCACAAAGGGAACGGGTTGCAGGAGAAACTTTTACTCTGGTTTCTCAGTCTGTTTCCTAGTGCCGTTTTGAAGTTCCTGCAGTTTTCACTGTAAAATCGAGTTGGAGCTAGTACCTCCCCATATATATGTATGGATTGGAGTTTGCAACTGAAAAGAAACTTTGTGTTCCCAACAAGCTAGGTTAAGGACGGCTTTCACACACACTTATCTCTCAGAACTGAGCATGTGGAGAGACGTTCGTTCATCTAGCACAAAGGGAACGGGTTGCAGGAAAAACTTTTACTCTGGTTTCTCAGTCTGTTTCATAGTGCCGGTATGAAAGTCCTGCAGTTTTCACTATAAAACGAGTTGGAGCTTGTACTTCCATATATATATGTATGGAGTGGAGTTTGCAACTGAAAAGAAACTTTGTGTTCCCAACAAGCTAGGTGAAGGACGGCTTTCACACACACTTATATCTCAGAAGTGACCATGTGAAGAGACGTTCATTCATCTAGCAAAAATGGAAAGTTTTGCAGGAGAAACTTTTACTCTGAATTCTCAGTCTGTTTCCTAGTGCCGGTTTGAAGTTCCTGCATTTTTCACTGTAAACCCGAATTTGAGCTAGTACATCCCCATATATATCTATGAACTGGAGATTGCAACTAAAAAAAACTTTGTGTTCGCAACAAGCTAGGTGAAGTATGGCTTTCACACACAATTATCTCTCGAACTGAGCATGTGGAGAGACGTTCGTTCATCTAGCACAAAGGGAACGGGTTGCAGCAGAAACTTTTTCTCTGGTTTCTCAGTCTGTTTCCTAGTGCCGGTATGAAGGTCCTGCAGTTTTCACTATAAAAGCGAGTTGGAGCTTGTACCTCCATATATATATGTATGGAGTGGAGTTTGCAACTGAAAAGAAACTTTGTGTTCCCAACAAGCTAGGTGAAGGACGGCTTTCACACACACTTATCTCTCAGAACTGAGCAAGTGGAGAGACGTTCGTTCATCTAGTACAAAGGGAACGGGATGCAGGAGAAACTTTTACTCTGGTTTCTCAGTCTGTTTCCTAGTGCCGGTTGAAAGTTCCTGCAGTTTTCACTGTAAAACCGAGTTGGAGCTTGTACCTCCCCATATATATTTATGGATTGGAGTTTGCAACTGAAAAGAAACTTTGTGTTCCCAACAAGCTAGGTGAAGGACGTCTTTCACACACACTTATATCTCAGAAGTGACCATGTGAAGAGACGTTCATTCATCTAGCAAAAATGGAAAGTTTTGCAGGAGAAACTTTTACTCTGGATTCTCAGTCTGTTTCCTAGTGCCGGTTTGAAGTTCCTGCATTTTTCACTGTAAACCCGAATTTGAGCTAGTACATCCCCATATATATCTATGAACTGGAGATTGCAACTAAAAAAAACTTTGTGTTCGCAACAAGCTAGGTGAAGTATGGCTTTCACACACAATTATCTCTCGAACTGAGCATGTGGAGAGACGTTCGTTCATCAACCACAAAGGGAACGGGTTGCAGGAGAAACTTTTACTCTGGTTTCTCAGTCTGTTTCCTAGTGCCGGTTGAAAGTTCCTGCAGTTTTCACTGTAAAACCGAGTTGGAGCTTTTACCTCCCCATATATATGTATGGAGTGGAGTTTGCAACTGAAAAGAAACTTTGTGTTCCCAACAAGCTAGGTGAAGGACGGCTTTCACACACACTTATCTCTCAGAACTGAGCATGTGGAGAGAAGTTCGTTCATCTAGCACAAAGGGAATGGGTTGCAGGAGAAACTTTTACTCTGGTTTCTCAGTCTGTTTCCTAGTGCCGTTTTGAAGTTCCTGCAGTTTTCACTGTAAAACCGAGTTGGAGCTAGTACCTCCCCATATATATGTATGGAGTGGAGTTTGCAACTGAAAAGAAACTTTGTGTTCCCAACAAGCTAGGTGAAGGACGGCTTTCACACACACTTATCTCTCAGAACTGAGCATGTGGAGAGACGTTCGTTCATCTAGCACAAAGGGAACGGGTTGCAGGAGAAACTTTTACTCTGGTTTCTCAGTCTGTTTCCTAGTGCCGGTTTGAAGTTCCTGCAGTTTTCACTATAAAAGCGAGTTGGAGCTAGTACCTCCCCATATATATGTATGGAGTGGAGTTTGCAACTGAAAAGAAACTTTGTGTTCCCAACAAGCTAGTTGAAGGACGGCTCTCAAACACACTTATCTCTCAGAACTGAACATGTGGAGAGACGTTCGTTCATCTAGCACAAAGGGAACGGGTTGCAGGAGAAACTTTTACTCTGGTTTCTCAGTCTGTTTCCTAGTGCCGGTTTGAAGTTCCTGCAGTTTTCACTGTAAAACCGGTTTGGAGCTAGTACCTCCCCATATATATGTATGGAGTGGAGTTTGCAACTGAAAAGAAACTTTGTGTTCCCAACAAGCTTGGTGAAGGACGGCTTTCACACACGTATCTCTCAGAACTGAGCATGTGGAGAATCGTTCGTTCATCTAGCACAAAGGGAACGGGTTGCAGGAGAAACTTTCACTCTGTTTCTCAGTCTGTTTCCTAGTGCCGGTTTGAAGTTCCTGCAGTTTTCACTGTAAAACCGAGTTGGAGCTAGTACCTCCCCATATATATGTATGGAGTGGAGTCTGCAACTGAAAAGAAACTTTGTGTTCCCAACAAGCTAGGTGAAGGACGGCTCTCACACACACTTATCTCTCAGAACTGAGCATGTGGAGAGACGTCCGTTCATCTAGCACAAAGGGAACGGGTTGCAGGAGAAACTTTCAATCTGTTTCTCAGTCTGTTTCCTAGTGCCGGTTTGAAGTTCCTTCAGTTTTCACTGTAAAAACGATTTGGAGCTAGTACCTCCCCATATATATGTATGGAGAGGTGTTTGCAACTGAAAAGAAACTTTGTTTTCCGAACAAGCTAGGTGAAGGACGGCTTTCACACACACATATCTCTCAGAACTGAGCAAGTGGAGAGACGTTCGTTCATCTAGTACAAAGGGAACGGGTTGCAGGAGAAACTTTTACTCTGGTTTCTCAGTCTGTTTCCTAGTGCCGGTTGAAAGTTCCTGCAGTTTTCACTGTAAAACCGAGTTGGAGCTTGTACCTCCCCATATATATGTATGGAGTGGAGTTTGCAACTGAAAAGAAACTTTGTGTTCCCAAAAAGCTAGGTGAAGGACGGCTTTCACACACACTTATCTCTCAGAACTGAGCATGTGGAGAGACGTTCGTTCATCTAGCACAAAGGGAACGGGTTGCAGGAGAAACTTTTACTCTGGTTTCTCAGTCTGTTTCCTAGTTCCGGTTTGAAGTTCCTGCAGTTTTCACTGTAAAACCGAGTTGGAGCTACTACCTCCCCATATATATGTATGGAGTGGGGTTTGCAACTGAAAAGAAAGTTTGTGTTCCCAACAAGATATGTGAAGGACGGCTTTCACACACACTTATCTCTCAGAACTGAGCATGTGGAGAGATGTTCGTTCATCTAGCACATAGGGAAAGGGTTGCAGGAGAAACTTTTACTCTGGTTTCTCAGTCTGTTTCCTAGTGCCGGTTTGAAGTTCCTGCAGTTTTCACTGTAAAACAAAGTTGGAGCTAGTACCTCCCCATATATATGTATGGAGTGGAGTTTGCAACTGAAAAGAATCTTTGTGTTCCCAACAAGCTAGGTGAAGGACGGCTTTCACACACACTTATCTCTCAGAACTGAGCAAGTGGAGAGACGTTGGTTCATCTAGCACAAAGGGAACGGGTTGCAGGAGAAACTTTTACTCTGGTTTCTCAGTCTGTTTCCTAGTGCCGGTTGAAAGTTCCTGCAGTTTTCACTGTAAAACCGAGTTGGAGCTTGTACCTCCCCATATATATGTATGGATTGGAGTTTGCAACTGAAAAGAAACTTTGTGTTCCCAACAAGCTAGGTTAAGGACGGCTTTCACACACACTTATCTCTCAGAACTGAGCATGTGGAGAGATGTTCGTTCATCTAGCACAAAGGGAACGGGTTGCAGGAAAAACTTTTACTCTGGTTTCTCAGTCTGTTTCCTAGTGCCGGTATGAAGGTCCTGCAGTTTTCACTATAAAAGCGAGTTGGAGCTTGTACCTCCATATATATATGTATGGATTGGAGTTTGCAACTGAAAAGAAACTTTGTGTTCCCAACAAGCTAGGTGAAGGACGGCTTTCACACACACTTATCTCTCAGAACTGAGCATGTGGAGAGACGTTCGTTCATCTAGCACAAAGGGAACGGGTTGCAGGAGAAACTTTTACTCTGGTTTCTCAGTCTGTTTCCTAGTGCCGTTTTGAAGTTCCTGCAGTTTTCACTGTAAAACCGAGTTGGAGCTAGTACCTCCCCATATATATGTATGGATTGGAGTTTGCAACTGAAAAGAAACTTTGTGTTCCCAACAAGCTAGGTTAAGGACGGCTTTCACACACACTTATCTCTCAGAACTGAGCATGTGGAGAGACGTTCGTTCATCTAGCACAAAGGGAACGGGTTGCAGGAAAAACTTTTACTCTGGTTTCTCAGTCTGTTTCCTAGTGCCGGTATGAAGGTCCTGCAGTTTTCACTATAAAAGCGAGTTGGAGCTTGTACCTCCATATATATATGTATGGAGTGGAGTTTGCAACTGAAAAGAATCTTTGTGTTCCCAACAAGCTAGGTGAAGGACGGCTTTCACACACACTTATCTCTCAGAACTGAGCATGTGGAGAGACGTTCGATCATCTAGCACAAAGGGAACGGTTTGCAGGAGAAACTTTTACTCTGGTTTCTCAGTCTGTTTCCTAGTGCCGTTTTGAAGTTCCTGCAGTTTTCATTGTAAAACAGAGTTGGAGCTAGTACCTCCCCATATATATGTATGGAGTGGAGTTTACAACTGAAAAGAAACTTTGTGTTCCCAACAAGCTAGGTGAAGGACGGCTTTCACACACACTTATCTCTCAGAACTGAGCATGTGGAGAGACGTTCGTTCATCTAGCACATAGGGAACGTTTTCCAGAAGAAACTTTTACTCTGGTTTCTCAGTCTGTTTCCTATGCCGGTTTGAAGTTCCGGCAATTTTCACTGTAAAACCGAGTTGGAGCTACTACCTCCCCATATATATGTATGGAGTGGAGTTTGCAACTGAAAAGAAACTTTGTGTTCCCAACAAGCTAGGTGAAGGACGGCTTTCACACACACTTATCTCTCAGAACTGAGCATGTGGAGAGACGTTCGTTCATCTAGCACAAAGGGAACGGGTTGCAGGAGAAACTTTTACTCTGGTTTCTCAGTCTGTTTCCTAGTGCCGGTTTGAAGGTCCTGCAGTTTTCACTATAAAAGCGAGTTGGAGCTTGTACCTCCATATATATATGTATGGACTGGAGTTTGCAACTGAAAAGAAACTTTGTGTTCCCAACAAGCTAGGTGAAGGACGGCTTTCACACACACTTATCTCTCAGAACTGAGCATGTGGAGAGACGTTCGTTCATCTAGCACAAAGGGAACGGGTTGCAGGAGAAACTTTTACTCTGGTTTCTCAGTCTGTTTACTAGTGCCGGTTGAAAGTTCCTGCAGTTTTCACTGTAAAATCGAGTTGGAGCTTTTACCTCCCCATATATATGTATGGAGTGGAGTTTGCAACTGAAAAGAAACTTTGTGTTCCCAACAAGCTAGGTGAAGGACGGCTTTCACACACACTTATCTCTCAGAACTGAGCATGTGGAGAGACGTTCGTTCATCTAGCACAAAGGGAACGGGTTGCAGGAGAAACTTTTACTCTGGTTTCTCAGTCTGTTTCCTAGTGCCGTTTTGAAGTTCCTGCAGTTTTCACTGTAAAACCGATTTGGAGCTAGTACCTCCCCATATATATGTATGGAGTGGAGTTTACAACTGAAAAGAAACTTTGTGTTCCCAACAAGATAGGTGAAGGACGGCTTTCACACACACTTATCTCTCAGAACTGAGCATGTGGAGAGACGTTCGTTCATCTAGCACATAGGGAACGGTTTGCAGGAGAAACTTTTACTCTGGTTTCTCAGTCTGTTTCCTAGTGCCGGTTTGAAGTTCCTGCAGTTTTCACTGTAAAACCGAGTTGGAGCTACTACCTCCCCATATATATGTATGGAGTGGAGTTTGCAACTGAAAAGAAACTTTGTGTTCCCAACAAGCTAGGTGAAGGACGGCTTTCACACACACTTATCTCTCAGAACTGAGCATGTGGAGAGACGTTCGTTCACCTAGCACAAAGGGAACGCGTTGCAGGAGAAACTTTTACTCTGGTTTCTCAGTCTGTTTCCTTGTGCCGGTGAGAGTTCCTGCAGTTTTCACTGTAAAAACGAGTTGGAGCTAGTACCTCCCCATATATATGTATGGAGTGGAGTTTGCAACTGAAAAGAAACTTTGTGTTCCAAACAAGCTAGGTGAAGTACGGCTTTCACACACACTTATCTCTCAGAACTGAGCATGTGGAGAGACGTTCGTTCATCTAGCACAAAGGGAACGTGTTGCAGGAGAAACTTTTACTCTGGTTTCTCATTCTTTTTCCTAGTGCCGGTTTGAAGTTCCTGCAGTTTTCACTGTAATACCGAGTTGGAACTAGTACCTCCCCATATATATGTATGGAGTGGAGTTTGCAACTGAAAAGAAACTTTGTGTTCCCAACAAGCTAGGTGAAGGACGGCTCTCACACACACTTATCTCTCAGAACTGAGCATGTGGAGAGACGTTCGTTCATCTAGCATAAAGGGAACGGGATGCAGGGAAACATTTACTCTGGTTTCTCAGTCTGTTTCCTAGTGCTGGTTTGAAGTTCCTGCAGTTTTCACTGTAAAACCGAGTTGGAGCTAGTACCTCCCCATATATATGTATGGAGGGGAGTTTGCAACTGAAAAGAAACTTTGTGTTCCCAACAAGCTAGGTGAAGGACGGCTCTCACACACACTTATCTCTCAGAACTTAACATGTGGAGAGACGTTCGTTCATCTACCACAAAGGGAACGGGTTGCAGGAGAAACTTTTACTCTGGTTTCTCAGTCTGTTTCCTAGTGCCTGTTTGAAGTTCCTGCAGTTTTCACTGTAAAACCGGTTTGGAGGTAGTACCTCCCATATATATGTATGGAGTGGAGTTTGCAACTGAAAAGAAACTTTGTGTTCCCAACAAGCTAGGTGAAGGGCGGGTTTCACACACCTATCTCTCAGAACTGAGCATGTGGAGAGACGTTCGTTCATCTAGCACAAAGGGAACGGGTTGCAGGAGAAACTTTCACTCTGTTTCTCAGTCTGTTTCCTAGTGCCGGTTTGAAGTTCCTGCAGTTTTGACTGTAAAAACGAGTTGGAGCTAGTACCTCCCCATATATATGTATGGAGAGGTGTTTGCAACTGAAAAGAAACTTTGTGTTCCGAACAAGCTAGGTGAAGGACGGCTTTCACACACACTTACCTCTCAGAACTGAGCAAGTGGAGAGACGTTCGTTCATCTAGTACAAAGGGAACGGGTTGCAGGAGAAACTTTTACTCTGGTTTCTCAGTCTGTTTCCTAGTGCCGGTTGAAAGTTCCTGCAGTTTTCACTGTAAAACCGAGTTGGAGCTTGTACCTCCCCATATATATGTATGGATTGGAGTTTGCAACTGAAAAGAAACTTTGTGTTCCCAACAAGCTAGGTGAAGGACGGCTTTCACACACACTTATCTCTCAGAACTGAGCATGTGGAGAGACGTTGGTTCATCTAGCACAAAGGGAACGGGTTGCAGGAGAAACTTTTACTCTGGTTTCTCAGTCTGTTTCCTAGTGCCGGTTTGAAGGTCCTGCAGTTTTCACTATAAAAGCGAGTTGGAGCTTGTACCTCCCCATATATATGTATGGAGTGGAGTTTGCAACTGAAAAGAAACTTTGTGTTCCCAACAAGCTAGGTGAAGGACAGCTTTCACACACACTTATCTCTCAGAACTGAGCATGTGGAGAGACGTTCGTTCATCTAGCACAAAGGGAACGGGTTGCAGGGGAAGCTTTTACTCTGGTTTCTCAGTCTGTTTCCTAGTGCCGGTTGAAAGTTCCTGCAGTTTTCACTGTAAAACCGAGTTGGAGATTTTACCTCCCCATATATATTTATGGAGTGGAGTTTGCAACTGAAAAGAAACTTTGTGTTCCCAACAAGCTAGGTGAAGGACGGCTTTCACACACAATTATCTCTCAGAACTGAGCATGTGGAGAGACGTTCGTTCATCTAGCACAAAGGGAACGGGTTGCAGGAGAAACTTTTACTCTGGTTTCTCAGTCTGTTTCCTAGTGCCGTTTTGAAGTTCCTGCAGTTTTCACTGTAAAACAGAGTTGGAGCTAGTACCTCCTCATATATATGTATGGAGTGGAGTTTACAACTGAAAAGAAACTTTGTGTTCCCAACAAGATAGGTGAAGAACGGCTTTCACACACACTTATCTCTCAGAACTGAGCATGTGGAGAGACGTTCGTTCATCTAGCACATAGGGAACGGTTTGCAGGAGAAACTTTTACTCTCGTTTCTCAGTCTGTTTCCTAGTGCCGGTTTGAAGTTCCTGCAGTTTTCACTGTAAAACCGAGTTGGAGCTACTACCTCCCCATATATATGTATGGATTGGAGTTTGCAACTGAAAAGAAACTTTGTGTTCCCAACAAGCTAGGTGAAGGACGGCTTTCACACACACTTATCTCTCAGAACTGAGCATGTGGAGAGACGTTCGTTCACCTAGCACAAAAGGAACGGGTTGCAGGAGAAACTTTTACTCTGGTTTCTCATTCTTTTTCCTAGTGCCGGTTTGAAGTTCCTGCAGTTTTCACTGTAAAACCGAGTTGGAACTAGTACCTCCCCATATATATATATGGAGTGGAGTTAGCAACTGAAAAGAAACTTTGTGTTCCCAACAAGCTAGGTGAAGGACGGCTCTCACACACACTTATCTCTCAGAACTGAACATGTGGAGAGACGTTCGTTCATCTAGCACAAAGGGAACGGTTTGCAGGAGAAACTTTTACTCTGGTTTCTCAGTCTGTTTCCTATTGCCGGTTTGAAGTTCCTGCAGTTTTCACTGTAAAACCGAGTTGGAGCTAGTACCTCCCCATATATATGTATGGAGTGGAGTTTGCAACTGAAAAGAAACTTTGTGTTCCCAACAAGCTAGGTGAAGGACGGCTTTCACACACCTATCTCTCAGAACTGAGCATGTGGAGAGTCGTTCGTTCTTCTAGCACAAAGGGAACGGGTTGCAGGAGAAACTTTCACTCTGTTTCTCAGTCTGTTTCCTAGTGCCGGTTTGAAGTTCCTGCAGTTTTCACTGTAAAACCGAGTTGGAGATAGTACCTCCCCTTATATATGTATGGAGTGGAGTTTGCAACTGAAAAGAAACTTTGTGTTCCCAAAAAGCTAGGTGAAGGACGGCTTTCACACACATTTATCTCTCAGAACTGAGCATGTGGAGAGTCGTTCGTTCATCTAACACAAAGGGAACGGGTTGCAGGGGAAACTTTTACTCTGGTTTCTCAGTCTGTTTCCTAGTGCCGGTTTGAAGTTCCTGCAGTTTTCACTATAAAAGCGAGTTGGAGCTTGTAACTCCATATATATATGTATGGAGTGGAGTTTGCAACTGAAAAGAAACTTTGTGTTCCCAACAAGCTAGGTGAAGGACGGCTTTCACACACACTTATCTCTCAGAACTGAGCATGTGGAGAGACGTTCGTTCATCTAGCACAAAGGGAACGGGTTGCAGGAGAAACTTTTACTCTGGTTTCTCATTCTTTTTCCTAGTGCCGGTTTGAAGTTCCTGCAGTTTTCACTGTAAAACCGAGTTGGAACTAGTACCTCCCCATATATATATATGGAGTGGAGTTAGCAACTGAAAAGAAACTTTGTGTTCCCAACAAGCTAGGTGAAGGACGGCTCTCACACACACTTATCTCTCAGAACTGAACATGTGGAGAGACGTTCGTTCATCTAGCACAAAGGGAACGGTTTGCAGGAGAAACTTTTACTCTGGTTTCTCAGTCTGTTTCCTAGTGCCGGTTTGAAGTTCCTGCAGTTTTCACTGTAAAACCGAGTTGGAGCTAGTACCTCCCCATATATATGTATGGAGTGGAGTTTGCAACTGAAAAGAAACTTTGTGTTCCCAACAAGCTAGGTGAAGGACGGCTTTCACACACCTATCTCTCAGAACTGAGCATGTGGAGAGTCGTTCGTTCATCTAGCACAAAGGGAACGGGTTGCAGGAGAAACTTTCACTCTGTTTCTCAGTCTGTTTCCTAGTGCCGGTTTGAAGTTCCTGCAGTTTTCACTATAAAAGCGAGTTGGAGCTTGTAATTCCATATATATATGTATGGAGTGGAGTTTGCAACTGAAAAGAAACTTTGTGTTCCCAACAAGCTAGGTGAAGGACGGCTTTCACACACACTTATCTCTCAGAACTGAGCATGTGGAGAGACGTTCGTTCATCTACCACAAAGGGAACGGGTTGCAGGGGAAACTTTTACTCTGGTTTCTCAGTCTGTTTCCTAGTGCCGGTTGAAAGTTCCTGCAGTTTTCACTGTAAAACCGGTTTGGAGCTAGTACCTCCCCATATATATGTATGGAGTGGAGTTTGCAACTGAAAAGAAACTTTGTGTTCCCAACAAGCTAGGTGAAGGACGGCTTTCACACACACTTATCTCTCAGAACTGAGCATGTGGAGAGACGTTCGTTCATCTAGCACAAAGGGAATGGGTTGCAGGAGAAACTTTTACTCTGGTTTCTCAGTCTGTTTCCTAGTGCCGTTTTGAAGTTCCTGCAGTTTTCACTGTAAAACCGAGTTGGAGCTAGTACCTCCCCATATATATGTATGGAGTGGAGTTTACAACTGAAAAGAAACTTTGTGTTCCCAACAAGATAGGTGAAGGACGGCTTTCACACACACTTATCTCTCAGAACTGAGCATGTGGAGAGACGTTCGTTCATCTGGCACATAGGGAACTTTTTGCAGGAGAAACTTTTACTCTGGTTTCTCAGTCTGTTTCCTAGTGCCGGTTTGAAGTTCCTGCAGATTTCACTATAAAACCGAGTTGGAGCTACTACCTCCCCATATATATGTATGGAGTGGAGTTTGCAACTGAAAAGAAACTTTGTGTTCCCAACAAGCTAGGTGAAGGACGGCTTTCACACACACTTATCTCTCAGAACTGAGCGTGTGGAGAGACGTTCGTTCATCTAGCACAAAGGGAACGGGTTGCAGGAGAAACTTTTACTCTGGTTTCTCAGTCTGTTTCCTAGTGCATGTTTGAAGGTCCTGCAGTTTTCACTATAAAAGCGAGTTGGAGCTTGTAATTCCATATATATATGTATGGAGTGGAGTTTGCAACTGAAAAGAAACTTTGTGTTCCCAACAAGCTAGGTGAAGGACGGCTTTCACACACACTTATCTCTCAGAACTGAGCATGTGGAGAGACGTTCGTTCATCTACCACAAAGGGAACGGGTTGCAGGGGAAACTTTTACTCTGGTTTCTCAGTCTGTTTCCTAGTGCCGGTTGAAAGTTCCTGCAGTTTTCACTGTAAAACCGAGTTGGAGCTTTTACCTCCCCATATATATGTATGGAGTGGAGTTTGCAACTGAAAAGAAACTTTGTGTTCCCAACAAGCTAGGTGAAGGACGGCTTTCACACACACTTATCTCTCAGAACTGAGCATGTGGAGAGACGTTCGTTCATCTAACACAAAGGGAATGGGTTGCAGGAGAAACTTTTACTCTGGTTTCTCAGTCTGTTTCCTAGTGCCGTTTTGAAGTTCCTGCAGTTTTCACTGTAAAACCGAGTTGGAGCTAGTACCTCCCCATATATATGTATGGAGTGGAGTTTACAACTGAAAAGAAACTTTGTGTTCCCAACAAGATAGGTGAAGGACGGCTTTCACACACACTTATCTCTCAGAACTGAGCATGTGGAGAGACGTTCGTTCATCTGGCACATAGGGAACTTTTTGCAGGAGAAACTTTTACTCTGGTTTCTCAGTCTGTTTCCTAGTGCCGGTTTGAAGTTCCTGCAGATTTCACTATAAAACCGAGTTGGAGCTACTACCTCCCCATATATATGTATGGAGTGGAGTTTGCAACTGAAAAGAATCTTTGTGTTCCCAACAAGCTAGGTGAAGGACGGCTTTCACACACACTTATCTCTCAGAACTGAGCGTGTGGAGAGACGTTCGTTCATCTAGCACAAAGGGAACGGATTGCAGGAGAAACTTTTACTCTGGTTTCTCAGTCTGTTTCCTAGTGCCGGTTTGAAGTTCCTGCAGTTTTCACTATAAAAGCGAGTTGGAGCTTGTACCTCCCCATATATATGTATGGAGTGGAGTTTGCAACTGAAAAGAAACTTTGTGTTCCCAACAAGCTAGTTGAAGGACGGCTCTCAAACACACTTATCTCTCAGAACTGAACATGTGGAGAGACGTTCGTTCATCTAGCACAAAGGGAACGGGTTGCAGGAGAAACTTTTACTCTGGTTTCTCAGTCTGTTTCCTAGTGCCGGTTTGAAGTTCCTGCAGTTTTCACTGTAAAACCGGTTTGGAGCTAGTACCTCCCCATATATATGTATGGAGTGGAATTTGCAACTGAAAAGAAACTTTGTGTTCCCAACAAGCTAGGTGAAGGACGGCTTTCACACACCTATCTCTCAGAACTGAGCATGTGGAGAATCGTTCGTTCATCTAGCACAAAGGGAACGGGTTGCAGGAGAAACTTTCACTCTGTTTCTCAGTCTGTTTCCTAGTGCTGGTTTGAAGTTCCTGCAGTTTTCACTGTAAAACCGAGTTGGAGCTAGTACCTACCCATATATATGTATGGAGTGGAGTTTGCAACTGAAAAGAAACTTTGTGTTCCCAACAAGCTAGGTGAAGGACGGCTCTCACACACAATTATCTCTCAGAACTGAGCATGTGGAGAGACGTTCGTTCATCTAGCACAAAGGGAAAATGTTGCAGGAGAAACTTTTACTCTGGTTTCTCAGTCTGTTTCCTAGTGCCAGTTTGAAGTTCCTGCAGTTTTCACTGTAAAACCGGGTTGGAGCTAGTACCTCCCCATATATATGTTTGGAGTGGAGTTTGCAACTGAAAAGAAACTTTGTGTTCCCAACAAGCTTGGTGAAAGTCGGCTTTCACACACTTATCTCTCAGAACTGAGCATGTGGAGAGTCGTTCGTTCATCTAGCACAAAGTGAACGGGTTGCAGGAGAAACTTTCACTCTGATTCTCAGTCTGTTTCCTAGTGCCGGTTTGAAGTTCCTGCAGTTTTCACTGTAAAAACGAGTTGGAGCTAGTACCTCCCCATATATATGTATGGAGAGGTGTTTGCAACTGAAAAGAAACTTTGTGTTCCGAACAAGCTAGGTGAAGGACGGCTTTCACACACACATATCTCTCAGAACTGAGCAAGTGGAGAGACGTTCGTTCATCTAGTACAAAGGGAACGGGTTGCAGGAGAAACTTTTACTCTGGTTTCTCAGTCTGTTTCCTAGTGCCGGTTGAAAGTTCCTGCAGTTTTCACTGTAAAACCGAGTTGGAGCTAGTACCTCCCCATATATATGTATGGAGTGGAGTTTGCAACTGAAAAGAAACTTTGTGTTCCCAACAAGCTAGGTGAAGGACGGCTCTCACACACACTTATCTCTCAGAACTGAGCATGTGGAGAGACGTTCGTTCATCTAGCACAAAGGGAAAAGGTTGCAGGAGAAACTTTTATTCTGGTTTCTCAGTCTGTTTCCTAGTGCCGGTTTGAAGTTCCTGCAGTTTTCACTGTAAAACCGGGTTGGAGCTAGTACCTCCCCATATATATATATGGAGTGGAGTTTGCATCTGAAAAGAAACTTTGTGTTCCCAACAAGCTAGGTGAAAGACGGCTTTCACACACTTATCTCTCAGAACTGAGCATGTGGAGAGTCGTTCGTTCATCTAGCACAAAAGGAACGGGTTGCAGGAGAAACTTTCACTCTGATTCTCAGTCTGTTTCCTAGTGCCGGTTTGAAGTTCCTGCAGTTTTCACTGTAAAAACGAGTTGGAGCTAGTACCTCCCCATATATATGTATGGAGAGGTGTTTGCAACTGAAAAGAAACTTTGTGTTCCGAACAAGCTAGGTGAAGGACGGCTTTCACACACACTTATCTCTCAGAACTGAGCAAGTGGAGAGACGTTCGTTCATCTAGTACAAAGGGAACGGGTTGCAGGAGAAACTTTTACTCTGGTTTCTCAGTCTGTTTCCTAGTGCCGGTTGAAAGTTTCTGCAGTTTTCACTGTAAAACCGAGTTGGAGCTTGTACCTCCCCATATATATGTATGGAGTGGAGTTTGCAACTGAAAAGAAACTTTGTGTTCCCAACAAGCTAGGTGAAGGACGGCTTTCACACACACTTATCTCTCAGAACTGAGCATGTGGAGAGACGTTCGTTCATCTAGCACAAAGGGAACGGGTTGCCGGAGAAACTTTTACTCTGGTTTCTCAGTCTGTTTCCTAGTTCCGGTTTGAAGTTCCTGCAGTTTTCACTGTAAAACCGAGTTGGAGCTAGTACCTCCCCATATATATGTATGGAGTGGGGTTTGCAACTGAAAAGAAAGTTTGTGTTCCCAACAAGATAGGTGAAGGACGGCTTTCACACACACTTATCTCTCAGAACTGAGCATGTGGAGAGAGGTTCGTTCATCTAGCACATAGGGAACGGGTTGCAGGAGAAACTTTTACTCTGGTTTCTCAGTCTGTTTCCTAGTGCCGGTTTGAAGTTCCTGCAGTTTTCACTGTAAAACAAAGTTGGAGCTACTACCTCCCCATATATATGTATGGAGTGGAGTTTGCAACTGAAAAGAAACTTTGTGTTCCCAACAAGCTAGGTGAAGGACGGCTTTCACACACACTTATCTCTCAGAACTGAGCAAATGGAGAGACGTTCGTTCATCTAGTACAAAGGGAACGGGTTGCAGGAGAAATTTTTACTCTGGTTTCTCAGTCTGTTTCCTAGTGCCGGTTGAAAGTTCCTGCAGTTTTCACTGTAAAACCGAGTTGGAGCTTGTACCTCCCCATATATATGTATGGATTGGAGTTTGCAACTGAAAAGAAACTTTGTGTTCCCAACAAGCTTGGTTAAGGACGGCTTTCACACACACTTATCTCTCAGAACTGAGCATGTGGAGAGACGTTCGTTCATCTAGCACAAAGGGAACGGGTTGCAGGAAAAACTTTTACTCTGGTTTCTCAGTCTGTTTCCTAGTGCCGGTATGAAGGTCCTGCAGTTTTCACTATAAAAGCGAGTTGGAGCTTGTACCTCCATATATATATGTATGGAGTGGAGTTTGCAACTGAAAAGAAACTTTGTGTTCCCAACAAGCTAGGTGAAGGACGGCTTTCACACACACTTATCTCTCAGAACTGAGCATGTGGAGAGACGTTCGTTCATCTAGCACAAAGGGAACGGGTTGCAGGAGAAACTTTTACTCTGGTTTCTCAGTCTGTTTCCTAGTGCCGTTTTGAAGTTCCTGCAGTTTTCACTGTAAAACCGAGTTGGAGCTAGTACCTCCCCATATATATGTATGGATTGGAGTTTGCAACTGAAAAGAAACTTTGTGTTCCCAACAAGCTAGGTGAAGGACGGCTCTCACACACACTTATCACTCAGAACTTAACATGTGGAGAGACGTTCGTTCATCTACCAAAAAGGGAACGGGTTGCAGGAGAAACTTTTACTCTGGTTTCTCAGTCTGTTTCCTAGTGCCTGTTTGAAGTTCCTGCAGTTTTCACTGTAAAACCGGTTTGGAGCTTGTACCTCTCCATATATATGTATGGAGTGGAGTTTGCAACTGAAAAGAAACTTTGTGTTCCCAACAAGCTAGGTGAAGGGCGGCTTTCACACACCTATCTCTCAGAACTGAGCATGTGGAGAATCGTTTGTTCATCTAGCACAAAGGGAACGGGTTGCAGGAGAAACTTTCACTCTGTTTCTCAGTCTGTTTCCTAGTGCCGGGTTGAAGTTCCTGCAGTTTTCACTGTAAAACCGAGTTGGAGCTAGTACCTCCCCATATATATGTATGGAGTGGAGTTTGCAACTGAAAAGAAACTTTGTGTTCCCAACAAGCTAGGTGAAGGACGGCTCTCACACACACTTATCTCTCAGAACTGAGCATGTGGAGAGACGTTCGTTCATCTAGCACAAAGGGAAAAGGTTGCAGGGGAAACTTTTACTCTGGTTTCTCAGTCTGTTTCCTAGTGCCGGTTTGAAGTTCCTGCTGTTTTCACTGTAAAACCGGGTTGGAGCTTGTACCTCCCCATATATATGTATGGAGTGGAGTTTGCAACTGAAAAGAAACTTTGTGTTCCCAACACTAGGTGAAAGGCGGCTTTCACACACTTATCTCTCAGAACTGAGCATGTGGAGATTCGTTCGTTCATCTAGCACAAAGGGAACGGGTTGCAGGAGAAACTTTCACTCTGTTTCTCAGTCTGTTTCCTAGTGCCGGTTTGAAGTTCCTGCAGTTTTGACTGTAAAAACGAGTTGGAGCTAGTACCTCCCCATATATATATATGGAGAGGTGTTTGCAACTGAAAAGAAACTTTCTGTTCCGAACAAGCTAGGTGAAGTACGGCTTTCACACACACTTACCTCTCAGAACTGAGCAAGTGGAAAGACGTTCGTTCATCTAGTACAAAGGGAACGGTTTGCAGGAGAAACTTTTACTCTGGTTTCTCAGTCTGTTTCCTAGTGCCGGTTGAAAGTTCCTGCAGTTTTCACTGTAAAACGGATTTGGAGCTTGTACCTCCCCATATATATGTATGGATTGGAGTTTGCAACTGAAAAGAAACTTTGTGTTCCCAACAAGCTAGGTGAAGGACGGCTTTCACACACACTTATCTCTCAGAACTGAGCATGTGGAGAGACGTTGGTTCATCTAGCACAAAGGGAACGGGTTGCAGGAGAAACTTTTACTCTGGTTTCTCAGTCTGTTTCCTAGTGCCGGTTTGAAGGTCCTGCAGTTTTCACTATAAAAGCGAGTTGGAGCTTGTACCTCCCCATATATATGTATGGAGTGGAGTTTGCAACTGAAAAGAAACTTTGTGTTCCCAACAAGCTAGGTGAAGGACAGCTTTCACCCACACTTATCTCTCAGAACTGAGCATGTGGAGAGACGTTCGTTCATCTAGCACTTAGGGAACGGTTTGCAGGAGAAACTTTTACTCTGGTTTCTCAGTCTGTTTCCTAGTGCCGGTTGAAAGTTTCTGCAGTTTTCACTGTAAAACCGAGTTGGAGATTTTACCTCCCCATATATATTTATGGAGTGGAGTTTGCAACTGAAAAGAAACTTTGTGTTCCCAACAAGCTAGGTGAAGGACGGCTTTCACACACACTTATCTCTCAGAACTGAGCATGTGGAGAGACGTTCGTTCATCTAGCACAAAGGGAACGGGTTGCAGGAGAAACTTTTACTCTGGTTTCTCAGTCTGTTTCCTAGTGCCGTTTTGAAGTTCCTGCAGTTTTCACTGTAAAACAGAGTTGGAGCTAGTACCTCCCCATATATATGTATGGAGTGGAGTTTACAACTGAAAAGAAACTTTGTGTTCCCAACAAGATGGGTGAAGGACGGCTTTCACACACACTTATCTCTCAGAACTGAGCATGTGGAGAGACGTTCGTTCATCTAGCACATAGGGAACGGTTTGCAGGAGAAACTTTTACTCTGGTTTCTCAGTCTGTTTCCTAGTGCCGGTTTGAAGTTCCTGCACTTTTCACTGTAAAACCGAGTTGGAGCTACTACATCCCCATATATATGTATGGAGTGGAGTTTGCAACTGAAAAGAAACTTTGTGTTCCCAACAAGCTAGATGAAGGACGGCTTTCACACACACTTATCTCTCAGAAATGAGCATGTGGAGAGACGTTCGTTCACCTAGCACAAAGGGAACGGGTTGCAGGAGAAACTTTTACTCTGGTTTCTCAGTCTGTTTCCTAGTGCCGGTTTGAAGTTCCTGCAGTTTTCACTGTAAAACCGAGTTGGAGCTAGTACCTCCCCATATATATGTATGGAGTGGAGTTTGCAACTGAAAAGAAACTTTGTGTTCCAAACAAGCTAGGTGAATGACGGCTTTCACACACACTTATCTCTCAGAACTGAGCATGTGGAGAGACGTTCGTTCATCTAGCACAAAGGGAACGGGTTGCAGGAGAAACTTTTACTCTGGTTTCTCAGTCTTTTTCCTAGTGCCGGTTTGAAGTTCCTGCAGTTTTCACTGTAAAACCGAGTTGGAGCTAGTACCTCCCCATATATATGTATGGAGTGGAGTTTGCAACTGAAAAGAAACTTTGTGTTCCCAACAAGATAGGTGAAGGACGGCTTTCACACACCTATCTCTCAGAACTGAGCATGTGGAGAGTCGTTCGTTCATCTAGCACAAAGGGAACGGGTTGCAGGAGAAACTTTCACTCTGTTTCTCAGTCTGTTTCCTAGTGCCGGTTTGAAGTTCCTGCAGTTTTCACTGTAAAACCGAGTTGGAGATAGTACCTCCCCATATATATGTATGGAGTGGAGTTTGCAACTGAAAAGAAACTTTGTGTTCCCAACAAGCTAGGTGAAGGACGGCTTTCACACACACTTATATCTCAGAACTGAGCATGTGGAGAGACTTTCGTTCATCTAGCACAAAGGGAACGGGTTGCAGGAGAAACTTTTACTCTGGTTTCTCAGTCTGTTTCCTAGTGCCGGTTGAAAGTTCCTGCAGTTTTCACTGTAAAACCGAGTTGGAGCTTTTACCTCCCCATATATATGTATGGAGTGGAGTTGGCAACTGAAAAGAAACTTTGTGTTCCCAACAAGCTAGTTGAAGGACGGCTTTCACACACACTTATCTCTCAGAACTGAGCATGTGGAGAGACGTTCGTTCATCTAGCACAAAGGGAACGGGTTGCAGGAGAAACTTTTACTCTGGTTTCTCAGTCTGTTTCCTAGTGCCGTTTTGAGGTTCCTGCAGTTTTCACTGTAAAACCGGTTTGGGGCTAGTACCTCCCCATATATATGTATGGAGTGGAGTTTGCAACTGAAAAGAAACTTTGTGTTCCCAACAAGATAGGTGAAGGACGGCTTTCACACACACTTATCTCTCAGAACTGAGCATGTGGAGAGACGTTCGTTCATCTAGCACATAGGGAACGGTTTGCAGGAGAAACTTTTACTCTGGTTTCTCAGTCTGTTTCCTAGTGCCTGTTTGAAGTTCCTGCAGTTTTCACTGTAAAATCGAGTTGGAGCTACTACCTCCCCATATATATGTATGGAGTGGAGTTTGCAACTGAAAAGAAACTTTGTGTTCCCAACAATCTAGGTGAAGGACGGCTTTCACACACACTTATCTCTCAGAACTGAGCATGTGGAGAGACGTTCGTTCACCTAGCACAAATGGAACGGGTTGCAGGAGAAACTTTTACTCTGGTTTCTCAGTCTGTTTCCTAGTGCCGGTTTGAAGTTCCTGCAGTTTTCACTGTAAAACCGAGTTGGAGCTAGTACCTCCCCATATATATGTATGGAGTGGAGTTTGCAACTGAAAAGAAACTTTGTGTTCCAAACAAGCTAGGTGAAGGACGGCTTTCACACACACTTATCTCTCAGAACTGAGCATGTGGAGAGACGTTCGTTCATCTAGCACAAAGGGAACGGGTTGCAGGAGAAACTTTTACTCTGGTTTCTCATTCTTTTTCGTAGTGCCGGTTTGGAGTTCCTGCAGTTTTCACTGTAAAACCGAGTTGGAACTAGTACCTCCCCATATATATGTATGGAGTGGAGTTTGCAACTGAAAAGAAACTTTGTGTTCCCAACAAGCTAGGTGAAGGACGGCTCTCACACACACTTATCTCTCAGAACTGAGCATGTGGAGAGACGTTCGTTCATCTAGCATAAAGGGAACGGGTTGCAGGGAAACATTTACTCTTGTTTCTCAGTCTGTTTCCTAGTGCCGGTTTGAAGTTCCTCCAGTTTTCACTGTAAAACCGAGTTGGAGCTAGTACCTCCCCATATATATGTATGGAGTGGAGTTTGCAACTGAAAAGAAACTTTGTGTTCCCAACAAGCTAGGTGAAGGACGGCTCTCACACACACTTATCTCTCAGAACTGAACATGTGGAGAGACGTTCGTTCATCTAGCACAAACGGAACGGGTTGCAGGAGAAACTTTCTCTCTGTTTCTCAGTCTGTTTCCTAGTGCCGGTTTGAAGTTCCTGCAGTTTTCACTGTAAAACCATGTTGGAGCTAGTACCTCCCCATATATATGTATGGAGTGGAGTTTGCAACTGAAAAGAAACTTTGTGTTCCCAACAAGCTAGGTGAAGGACGGCTTTCACACTCACTTATCTCTCAGAACTGAGCATGTGGAGAGTCGTTCGTTCATCTAGCACAAAGGGAACGGGTTGCAGGAGAAACTTTCACTCTGTTTCTCAGTCTGTTTCCTAGTGCCGGTTTGAAGTTCCTGCAGTTTTCACTGTAAAACCGAGTTGGAGCTAGTACCTCCCCATATATATGTATGGAGAGGTGTTTGCAACTGAAAAGAAACTTTCTGTTCCGAACAAGCTAGGTGAAAGACGGCTTTCACACACACTTATCTCTCAGAACTTAGCAAGTGGAGAGACGTTCGTTCATCTAGTACAAAGGGAACGGGTTGCAGGAGAAACTTTTACTCTGGTTTCTCAGTCTGTTTCCTAGTGCCGGTTGAAAGTTCCTGCAGTTTTCACTGTAAAACCGAGTTGGAGCTTTTACCTCCCCATATATATGTATGGAGTGGAGTTTGCAACTGAAAAGAAACTTTGTGTTCCCAACAAGCTAGGTGAAGGACGGCTTTCACACACACTTATCTCTCAGAACTGAGCATGTGGAGAGACGTTCGTTCATCTAGCACAAAGGGAACGGGTTGCAGGAGAAACTTTTACTATGGTTTCTCAGTCTGTTTCCTAGTGCCGTTTTGAAGTTCCTGCAGTTTTCACTGTAAAACCGAGTTGGAGCTAGTACCTCCCCATATATATGTATGGAGTGGAGTTTACAACTGAAAAGAAACTTTGTGTTCCCAACAAGATAGGTGAAGGACGGCTTTCACACACACTTATCTCTCAGAACTGAGCATGTGGAGAGACGTTCGTTCATCTAGCACAAAGGGAAAGGGTTGCATGAGAAACTTTTACTCTGGTTTCTCAGTCTGTTTCCTAGTGCCGGTTTGAAGTTCCTGCAGTTTTCACTGTAAAACCGAGTTGAAGCTTCTACCTCCCCATATATATGTATGGAGTGGAGTTTGCAACTGAAAAGAAACTTTGTGTTCCCAACAAGCTAGGTGAAGTACGGCTTTCACACACACTTATCTCTCAGAACTGAGCATGTGGAGAGACGTTCGTTCACCTAGCACAAAGGGAACGGGTTGCAGGAGAAACTTTTACTCTGGTTTCTCAGTCTGTTTCCTAGTGCCGGTTTGAAGTTCCTGCAGTTTTCACTGTAAAACCGAGTTGGAACTAGTACCTCCCCATATATATGTATGGAGTGGAGTTTGCAACTGAAAAGAAACTTTGTGTTCCCAACAAGCTAGGTGAAGGACGGCTCTCACACACACATATCTCTCAGAACTGAGCATGTGGAGAGACTTTCGTTCATCTAGCATAAAGGGAACGGGTTGCAGGGAAACATTTACTCTGGTTTCTCAGTCTGTTTCCTAGTGCCGGTTTGAAGTTCCTGCAGTTTTCACTGTAAAACCGAGTTGGAGCTAGTACCTCCCCATATATATGTATGGAGTGGAGTTTGCAACTGAAAAGAAACTTTGTGTTCCCAACAAGCTAGGTGAAGTACGGCTCTCACACACACTTATCTCTCAGAACTGAACATGTGGAGAGACGTTCGTTCATCTAGCACAAAGGGAACGGGTTGCAGGAGAAACTTTTACTGTGGTTTCTCAGTCTGTTTCCTAGTGCCGGTATGAAGTTCCTGCAGTTTTCACTGTAAAACCGGTTTGGAGCTAGTACCTCCCCATATATATGTATGGAGTGGAGTTTGCAACTGAAAAGAAACTTTGTGTTCCCAACAATCTAAGTGAAGGACGGCTTTCACACACCTATCTCTCAGAACTGAGCATGTGGAGAGTCGTTCGTTCATCTAGCACAAAGGGAACGGGTTGCAGGGGAAACTTTTACTCTGGTTTCTCAGTCTGTTTCCAAGTGCCGGTTTGAAGTTCCTGCAGATTTCACTGTAAAACCGGTTTGGAGCTACTACCTCCCCATATATATGTATGGAGTGGAGTTTGCAACTGAAAAGAAAATTTGTGTTCCCAACAAGCTAGGTGAAGGACGGCTTTCACACACCTATCTCTCAGAACTGAGCATGTGGAGAGTCGTTCGTTCATCTAGCACAAATGGAACGGGTTGCAGGAGAAACTTTCACTCTGTTTCTCAGTCTGTTTCCTAGTGCCGGTTTGAAGTTCCTGCAGTTTTCACTGTAAAACCGAGTTGGAGCTAGTACATCCCCAAATATATGTATGGAGTGGAGTTTGCAACTGAAAAGAAACTTTGTGTTCCCAAAAAGCTAGGTGAAGGACGGCTTTCACACACATATATCTCTCAGAACTGAGCATGTGGAGAGTCGTTCGTTCATCTAACACAAAGGGAACGGGTTGCAGGGGAAACTTTTACTCTGGTTTCTCAGTCTGTTTCCTAGTGCCGGTTTGAAGTTCCTGCAGTTTTAACTGTAAAACCGGGTTGGAGCTAGTACCTCCCCATATATATGTATGGAGTGGAGTTTGCAACTGTAAAGAAACTTTGTGTTCCCAACAAGCTAGGTGAAGGACGGCTTTCACACACACTTATCTCTCAGAACTGAGCATGTGGAGAGACGTTCGTTCATCTAGCACAAAGGGAACGGGTTGCAGGAGAAACTTTCACTCTGTTTCTCAGTCTGTTTCCTAGTGCCGGTTTGAAGTTCCTGCAGTTTTCACTGTAAAACCGAGTTGGAGCTAGTACCTCCCCATATATATGTATGGAGTGGAGTTTGCAACTGAAAAGAAACTTTGTGTTCCCAACAAGCTAGGTGAAGGACGGCTCTCTCACACACTTATCTCTCAGAACTGAACATGTGGAGAGACTTTCGTTCATCTAGCACAAAGGGAACGGGTTGCAGGAGAAACTTTTACTCTGGTTTCTCAGTCTGTTTCCTAGTGCCGGTTTGAAGTTCCTTCAGTTTTCACTGTAAAACCGGTTTGGAGCTAGTACCTCCCCATATATATGAATGGAGTGGGGTTTGCAACTGAAAAGAAACTTTGTGTTCCCAACAAGCTAGGTGAAGAACGGCTTTCACACACCTATCTCTCAGAACTGAGCATGTGGAGAGTCGTTCGTTCATCTAGGACAAATGGAACGTGTTGCAGGAGAAACTTTCGCTCTGTTTCTCAGTCTGTTTCCTAGTGCCGGTTTGAAGTTCCTGCAGTTTTCACTGTAAAACCGAGTTGGAGCTAGTACATCCCCAAATATATGTATGGAGTGGAGTTTGCAACTGAAAAGAAACTTTGTGTTCCCAAAAAGCTAGGTGAAGGACGGCTTTCACACACATTTATCTCTCAGAACTGAGCATGTGGAGAGTCGTTCGTTCATCTAACACAAAGGGAACGGGTTGCAGGGGAAACTTTTACTCTGGTTTCTCAGTCTGTTTCCTAGTGCCGGTTTGAAGTTCCTGCAGTTTTCACTGTAAAACCGGGTTGGAGCTAGTACTTCCCCATATATATGTATGGAGTGGAGTTTGCAACTGTAAAGAAACTTTGTGTTCCCAACAAGCAAGGTGAAGGACGGCTTTCACACACACTTATCTCTCAGAACTGAGCATGTGGAGAGACGTTCGTTCATCTAGCACAAAGGGAACGGGTTGCAGGAGAAACTTTCACTCTGTTTCTCAGTCTGTTTCCTAGTGCCGGTTTGAAGTTCCTGCAGTTTTCACTGTAAAACCGAGTTGGAGCTAGTACCTCCCCATATATATGTATGGAGTGGAGTTTGCAACTGAAAAGAAACTTTGTGTTCCGAACAAGCTAGGTGAAGGGCGGCTTTCACACACACTTATCTCTCAGAACTGAGCATGTGGAGAGACGTTCGTTCATCTAGCACAAAGGGAACGGGTTGCAGGAGAAACATTTACTCTGGTTTCTCAGTCTGTTTCCTAGTGCCGGTTTGAAGTTCCTGCAGTTTTCACTGTAAAACCGAGTTGGAGCTAGTACCTCCCCATATATAAGAATGGAGTGGAGTTTGCAACTGAAAAGAAACTTTGTGTTCCCAACAAGCTAGGTGAAGGACGGTTTCACACACACTTATCTCTCAGAACTGAGCATGTGGAGAGTCGTTCGTTCATCTAGCACAAAGGGAACGGTTTGCAGGAGAAACTTTCACTCTGTTTCTCAGTCTGTTTCCTAGTGCCGGTTTGAAGTTCCTGCAGTTTTCACTGTAAAACCGAGTTGGAACTAGTACCTCCCCATATATATGTATGGAGAGGTTTTTGCAACTGTAAAGAAACTTTGTGTTCCGAACAAGCTGGGTGAAGTACGGCTTTCACACACACTTATCTCTCAGAACTGAGCAAGTGGAGAGACGTTCGTTCATCTAGCATAAAGGGAACGGGTTGCAGGGAAATATTTACTCTGGTTTCTCAGTCTGTTTCCTAGTGCCGGTTTGAAGTTCCTCCAGTTTTCACTGTAAAACCGATTTGGAGCTAGTACCTCCCCATGTATATGTATGGAGTGGAGTTTGCAACTGAAAAGAAACTTTGTGTTCCCAACAAGCTAGGTGAAGGACGGCTCTCACACACACTTATCTCTCAGAACTGAACATGTGGAGAGACGTTCGTTCATCTAGCACAAATGGAACGGGTTGCAGGAGAAACTTTCTCTCTGTTTCTCAGTCTGTTTCCTAGTGCCGGTTTGATGTTCCTGCAGTTTTCACTGTAAAACCGAGTTGGAGCTAGTACCTCCCCATATATATGTATGGAGTGGAGTTTGCAACTGAAAAGAAACTTTGTGTTCCCAAAAAGCTAGGTGAAGGACGGCTTTCACACACACTTTTCTCTCAGAACTGAGCATGTGGAGAGTCGTTCGTTCATCTAACACAAAGGGAACGGGTTGCAGGGGAAACTTTTACTCTGGTTTCTCAGTCTGTTTCCTAGTGCCGGTTTGAAGTTCCTGCAGTTTTCACTGTAAAACCATGTTGGAGCTAGTACCTCCCCATATATATGTATGGAGTGGAGTTTGCAACTGAAAAGAAACTTTGTGTTCCCAACAAGCTAGGTGAAGGACGGCTTTCACACACTTATCTCTCAGAACTGAGCATGTGGAGAGTCGTTCGTTCATCTAGCACAAAGGGAACGGGTTGCAGGAGAAACTTTCACTCTGTTTCTCAGTCTGTTTCCTAGTGCCGGTTTGAAGTTCCTGCAGTTTTCACTGTAAAACCGAGTTGGAGCTAGTACCTCCCCATATATATGTATGGAGAGGTGTTTGCAACTGAAAAGAAACTTTGTGTTCCGAACAAGCTAGGTGAAAGGCGGCTTTCACACACAATTATCTCTCAGAACTTAGCAAGTGGAGAGACGTTCGTTCATCTAGTACAAAGGGAACGGGTTGCAGGAGAAACTTTTACTCTGGTTTCTCAGTCTGTTTCCTAGTGCCGGTTGAAAGTTCCTGCAGTTTTCACTGTAAAACCGAGTTGGAGCTTTTACCTCCCCATATATATGTATGGAGTGGAGTTTGCAACTGAAAAGAAACTTTGTGTTCCCAACAAGCTAGGTGAAGGACGGCTTTCACACACACTTATCTCTCAGAACTGAGCATGTGGAGAGACGTTCGTTCATCTAGCACAAAGGGAACGGGTTGCAGGAGAAACTTTTACTCTGGTTTCTCAGTCTGTTTCCTAGTGCCGTTTTGAAGTTCCTGCAGTTTTCACTGTAAAACCGAGTTGGAGCTAGTACCTCCCCATATATATGTATGGAGTGGAGTTTACAACTGAAAAGAAACTTTGTGTTCCGAACAAGCTAGGTGAAGGACGGTTTCACACACACTTATCTCTCAGAACTGAGCATGTGGTGAGTCGTTCGTTCATCTAGCACAAAGGGAACGGTTTGCAGGGGAAACTTTTACTCTGGTTTCTCAGTCTGTTTCCAAGTGCCGGTTTGAAGTTCCTGCAGTTTTCACTGTAAAACCGGTTTGGAGCTACTACCTCCCCATATATATGTATGGAGTGGAGTTTGCAACTGAAAAGAAACTTTGTGTTCCCAACAAGCTAGGTGAAGGACGGCTTTCACACAACTATCTCTCAGAACTGAGCATGTGGAGAGTCGTTCGTTCATCTAGCACAAAGGGAACGGGTTGCAGGAGAAACTTTCACACTGTTTCTCAGTCTGTTTCCTAGTGCCGGTTTGAAGTTCCTGCAGTTTTCACTGTAAAACCGAGTTGGAGCTAGTACCTCCCCATATATATGTATGGAGTGGAGTTTGCAACTGAAAAGAAACTTTGTGTTCCCAAAAAGCTAGGTGAAGGACGGCTTTCACACACACTTATCTCTCAGAACTGAGCATGTGGAGAGTCGTTCGTTCATCTAACACAAAGTGTACGGGTTGCAGGGGAAACTTTTACTCTGGTTTCTCAGTCTGTTTCCTAGTGCCGGTTTGAAGTTCCTGCAGTTTTCACTGTAAAACCGGGTTGGAACTAGTACCTCCCCATATATATGTATGGAGTGGAGTTTGCAACTGTAAAGAAACTTTGTGTTCCCAACAAGCAAGGTGAAGGACGGCTTTCACACACACTTATCTCTCAGAACTGAGCATGTGGAGAGACGTTCGTTCATCTAGCACAAAGGGAAAGGGTTGCATGAGAAACTTTTACTCTGGTTTCTCAGTCTGTTTCCTAGTGCCGGTTTGAAGTTCCTGCAGTTTTCACTGTAAAACCGGGTTGGAGCTAGTACCACCCCATATATATGTATGGAGTGGAGTTTGCAACTGAAAAGAAACTTTGTGTTCCCAACAAGCTAGGTGAAGGACGGCTGTCACACACCTATCTCTCAGAACTGAGCATGTGCAGAGTCGTTCGTTCATCTAGCAAAAAGGGAACGGGTTGCAGGAGAAACTTTCACTCTGTTTCTCAGTCTGTTTCCTAGTGCCGGTTTGAAGTTCCTGCAGTTTTCACTGTAAAACCGAGTTGGAGCTAGTACCTCCTCATATATATGTATGGAGTGGAGTTTGCAACTGAAAAGAAACTTTGTGTTCCCAAAAAGCTAGGTGAAGGACGGCTTTCACACACACTTATCTCTCAGAACTGAGCATGTGGAGAGTCGTTCGTTCATCTAACACAAAGGGAACGGGTTGCAGGGGAAACTATTACTCTGGTTTCTCAGTCTGTTTCCTAGTGCCGGTTTGAAGTTCCTGCAGTTTTCACTGTAAAACCGGGTTGGAGCTTGTACCTCCCCATATATATGTATGGAGTGGAGTTTGCAACTGAAAAGAAACTTTGTGTTCCCAAAAAGCTAGGTGAAAGACGGCTTTCACACACTTATCTCTCAGAACTGAGCATGTGGAGAGTCGTTCATTCATCTAGCACAAAGGGAACGGGTTGCAGGAGTAACTTTCACTCTGTTTCTCAGTCTGTTTCCTAGTGCCGGTTTGAAGTTCCTGCAGTTTTCACTGTAAAACCGAGTTGGAGCTAGTACCTCCCCATATATATGTATGGAGAGGTGTTTGCAACTGAAAAGAAACTTTGTGTTCCCAACAAGCTAGGTGAAGGATGGCTTTCACACACACTTATCTCTCAGAACTGAGCAAGTGGAGAGACGTTCGTTCATCTAGTACAAAGGGAACGGGTTGCAGGAGAAACTTTTACTCTGGTTTCTCAGTCTGTTTCCTAGTGCCGGTTGAAAGTTCCTGCAGTTTTCACTGTAAAACCGAGTTGGAGCTTGTACCTCCCCATATATATGTATGGATTGGAGTTTGCAACTGAAAAGAAACTTTGTGTTCCCAACAAGCTATGTGAAGGACGGCTTTCACACACACTTATCTCTCAGAACTGAGCATGTGGAGAGACGTTCGTTCATCTAGCACAAAGGGAACTGGTTGTAGGAGAAACTTTTACTCTGGTTTCTCAGTCTGTTTCCTAGTGCCGGTTTGAAGGTCCTGCAGTTTTCACTATAAAAGCGAGTTGGAGCTTGTACCTCCCCATATATATGTATGGAGTGGAGTTTGCAACTGAAAAGAAACTTTGTGTTCCCAACAAGCTAGGTGAAGGACGGCTTTCACACACACTTATCTCTCAGAACTGAGCATGTGGAGAGACGTTCGTTCATCTAGCACAAAGGGAACGGGTTGCAGGAGAAACTTTTACTCTGGTTTCTCAGTCTGTTTCCTAGTGCCGGTTGAAAGTTCCTGCAATTTTCACTGTAAAACCGAGTTGGAGCTTTTACCTCCCCATATATATGTATGGAGTGGAGTTTACAACTGAAAAGAAATTTGTGTTCCCAACAAGATAGGTGAAGGACGGCTTTGACACACACTTATCTCTCAGAACTGAGCATGTGGAGAGACGTTCGTTCATCTAGCACATAGGGAACGGTTTGCAGGAGAAACTTTTACTCTGGTTTCTCAGTCTGTTTCCTAGTGCCGGTTTGAAGTTCCTGCAGTTTTCACTGTAAAACCGAGTTGCAGCTACTACCTCCCCATATATATGTATGTAGTGGAGTTTGAAACTGAAAAGAAACTTTGCGTTCCCAACAAGCTAGGTGAAGAACGGCTTTCACACACACTTATCTCTCAGAACTGAGCATGTGGAGAGACTTTCGTTCACCTAGCACAAAGGGAACGGTTTGCAGGAGAAACTTTTACTCTGGTTTCTCAGTCTGTTTCCTAGTGCCGGTTTGAAGTTCCTGCAGTTTTCACTGTAAAACCGAGTTGGAGCTAGTACCTCCCCATATATATGTATGGAGAGGTGTTTGCAACTGAAAAGAAACTTTGTGTTCCGAACAAGCTAGGTGAAAGACGGCTTTCACACACACTTATCTCTCAGAACTGAGCAAGTGGAGAGACGTTCGTTCATCTAGTACAAAGGGAACGGGTTGCAGGAGAAACTTTTACTCTGGTTTCTCAGTCTGTTTCCTAGTGCCGGTTGAAAGTTCCTGCAGTTTTCACTATAAAACCGAGTTGGAGCTTGTACCTCCCCATATATATGTATGGATTGGAGTTTGCAACTGAAAAGAAACTTTGTGTTCCCAACAAGCTAGGTGAAGGACGGCTTTCACACACACTTATCTCTCAGAACTGAGCATGTGGAGAGACGTTCGTTCATCTAGCACAAAGGGAACGGGTTGCAGGAGAAACTTTTACTCTGGTTTTTCAGTCTGTTTCCTTGTTCCGGTTTGAAGGTCCTGCAGTTTTCACTATAAAAGCGAGTTGGAGCTTGTACCTCCCCATATATATGTATGGAGTGGAGTTGGCAACTGAAAAGAAACTTTGTGTTCCCTACAAGCTAGGTGAAGGACGGCTTTCACACACACTTATATCTCAGAACTGAGCATGTGGAGAGACTTTCGTTCATGTAGCACAAAGGGAACGGGTTGCAGGAGAAACTTTTACTCTGGTTTATCAGTCTGTTTCCTAGTGCCGGTTGAAAGTTCCTGCAGTTTTCACTGTAAAACCGAGTTGGAGCTTTTACCTCCCCATATATATGTATGGAGTGGAGTTTGCAACTGAAAAGAAACTTTGTGTTCCCAACAAGCTAGGTGAAGGACGGCTTTCACACACACTTATCTCTCAGAACTGAGCATGTGGAGAGACGTTCGTTCATCTAGCACAAAGGGAACGGGTTGCAGGAGAAACTTTTACTCTGGTTTCTCAGTCTGTTTCCTAGTGCCGTTTTGAAGTTCCTGCAGTTTTCACTGTAAAACCGAGTTGGAGCTTTTACATCCCCATATATATTTATGGAGTGGAGTTTGCAACTGAAAAGAAACTTTGTGTTCCCAACAAGCTAGGTGAAGGACGGCTTTCACACACACTTATCTCTCAGAACTGAGCATGTGGAGAGACGTTCGTTCATTTAGCACAAAGGGAACGGGTTGCAGGAGAAACTTTTACTCTGGTTTCTCAGTCTGTTTCCTAGTGCCGGTTTGAAGTTCCTGCAGTTTTCACTGTAAAACCGAGTTGGAGCTAGTACCTCCCCATATATATGTATGGAGTGGAGTTTACAACTGAAAAGAAATTTGTGTTCCCAACAAGATAGGTGAAGGACGGCTTTCACACACACTTATCTCTCAGAACTGAGCATGTGGAGAGACGTTCGTTCATCTAGCACTTAGGGAACGGTTTGCAGGAGAAACTTTTACTCTGGTTTCTCAGTCTGTTTCCTAGTGCCGGTTTGAAGTTCCTGCAGTTTTCACTGTAAAACCGAGTTGGAGCTACTACCTCCCCATATATATGTATGTAGTGGAGTTTGCAACTGAAAAGAAACTTTGTGTTCCCAACAAGCTAGGTGAAGGACGGCTTTCACACACACTTATCTCTCAGAACTGAGCATGTGGAGAGACTTTCGTTCACCTAGCACAAAGGGAACGGGTTGCAGGAGAAACTTTTACTCTGGTATCTCAGTCTGTTTCCTAGTGCCGGTTTGAAGTTCCTGCAGTTTTCACTGTAAAACCGAGTTGGAGCTAGTACCACCCCATATATTTGTATGGAGAGGTGTTTGCAACTGAAAAGAAACTTTGTGTTCCGAACAAGCTAGGTGAAAGACGGCTTTTACACACACTTATCTCTCAGAACTGAGCAAGTGGAGAGACGTTCGTTCATCTAGTACAAAGGGAACGGGTTGCAGGAGAAACTTTTATTCTGGTTTCTCAGTCTGTTTCCTAGTGCCGGTTGATAGTTCCTGCAGTTTTCACTGTAAAACCGAGTTGGAGCTTGTACCTTCCCATATATATGTATGGATTGGAGTTTGCAACTGAAAAGAAACTTTGTGTTCCCAACAAGCTAGGTGAAGGACGGCTTTCACACACACTTATCTCTCAGAACTGAGCATGTGGAGAGACGTTCGTTCATATAGCACAAAGGGAACGGGTTGCAGGAGAAACTTTTACACTGGTTTTTCAGTCTGTTTCCTAGTTCCGGTTTGAAGGTCCTGCAGTTTTCACTATAAAAGCGAGTTGGAGCTTGTACCTCCCCATATATATGTATGGAGTGGAGTTTGCAACTGAAAAGAAACTTTGTGTTCCCAACAAGCTAGGTGAAGGACGGCTTTCACACACACTTATATCTCAGAACTGAGCATGTGGAGAGACTTTCGTTCATCTAGCACAAAGGGAACGGGTTGAAGGAGAAACTTTTACTCTGGTTTCTCAGTCTGTTTCCTAGTGCCGGTTGAAAGTTCCTGCATTTTTCACTGTAAAACCGAGTTGGAGCTTTTACCTCCCCATATATATGTATGGAGTGGAGTTTGCAACTTAAAAGAAACTTTGTGTTCCCAACAAGCTAGGTGAAGGACGGCTTTCACACACACTTATCTCTCAGAACTGAGCATGTGGAGAGACGTTCGTTCATCTAGTACAAAGGGAACGGGTTGCAGGAGAAACTTTTACTCTGGTTTCTTAGTCTGTTTCCTAGTGCCGGTTGAAAGTTCCTGCAGTTTTCACTGTAAAACCGAGTTGGAGCTTGTACCTCCCCATATATATGTATGGATTGGAGTTTGCAACTGAAAAGAAACTTTGTGTTCCCAACAAGCTAGGTGAAGGACGGCTTTCACACACACTTATCTCTCAGAACTGAGCATGTGGAGAGACGTTCGTTCATCTAGCACAAAGGGAACGGGTTGCAGGAGAAACTTTTACTCTGGTTTTTCAGTCTGTTTCCTTGTTCCGGTTTGAAGGTCCTGCAGTTTTCACTATAAAAGCGAGTTGGAGCTTGTACCTCCCCATATATATGTATGGAGTGGAGTTTGCAACTGAAAAGAAACTTTGTGTTCCCTACAAGCTAGGTGAAGGACGGCTTTCACACACACTTATATCTCAGAACTGAGCATGTGGAGAGACTTTCGTTCATGTAGCACAAAGGGAACGGGTTGCAGGAGAAACTTTTACTCTGGTTTATCAGTCTGTTTCCTAGTGCCGGTTGAAAGTTCCTGCAGTTTTCACTGTAAAACCGAGTTGGAGCTTTTACCTCCCCATATATATGTATGGAGTGGAGTTTGCACCTGAAAAGAAACTTTGTGTTCCCAACAAGCTAGGTGAAGGACGGCTTTCACACACACTTATCTCTCAGAACTGAGCATGTGGAGAGACGTTCGTTCATCTAGCACAAAGGGAACGGGTTGCAGGAGAAACTTTTACTCTGGTTTCTCAGTCTGTTTCCTAGTGCCGTTTTGAAGTTCCTGCAGTTTTCACTGTAAAACCGAGTTGGAGCTTTTACATCCCCATATATATTTATGGAGTGGAGTTTGCAACTGAAAAGAAACTTTGTGTTCCCAACAAGCTAGGTGAAGGACGGCTTTCACACACACTTATCTCTCAGAACTGAGCATGTGGAGAGACGTTCGTTCATTTAGCACAAAGGGAACGGGTTGCAGGAGAAACTTTTACTCTGGTTTCTCAGTCTGTTTCCTAGTGCCGGTTTGAAGTTCCTGCAGTTTTCACTGTAAAACCGAGTTGGAGCTAGTACCTCCCCATATATATGTATGGAGTGGAGTTTACAACTGAAAAGAAATTTGTGTTCCCAACAAGATAGGTGAAGGACGGCTTTCACACACACTTATCTCTCAGAACTGAGCATGTGGAGAGACGTTCGTTCATCTAGCACATAGGGAACGGTTTGCAGGAGAAACTTTTACTCTGGTTTCTCAGTCTGTTTCCTAGTGCCGGTTTGAAGTTCCTGCAGTTTTCACTGTAAAACCGAGTTGGAGCTACTACCTCCCCATATATATGTATGTAGTGGAGTTTGCAACTGAAAAGAAACTTTGTGTTCCCAACAAGCTAGGTGAAGGACGGCTTTCACACACACTTATCTCTCAGAACTGAGCATGTGGAGAGACTTTCGTTCACCTAGCACAAAGGGAACGGGTTGCAGGAGAAACTTTTACTCTGGTTTCTCAGTCTGTTTCCTAGTGCCGGTTTGAAGTTCCTGCAGTTTTCACTGTAAAACCGAGTTGGAGCTAGTACCACCCCATATATATGTATGGAGAGGTGTTTGCAACTGAAAAGAAACTTTGTGTTCCGAACAAGCTAGGTGAAAGACGGCTTTTACACACACTTATCTCTCAGAACTGAGCAAGTGGAGAGACGTTCGTTCATCTAGTACAAAGGGAACGGGTTGCAGGAGAAACTTTTATTCTGGTTTCTCAGTCTGTTTCCTAGTGCCGGTTGAAAGTTCCTGCAGTTTTCACTGTAAAACCGAGTTGGAGCTTGTACCTTCCCATATATATGTATGGATTGGAGTTTGCAACTGAAAAGAAACTTTGTGTTCCCAACAAGCTAGGTGAAGGACGGCTTTCACACACACTTATCTCTCAGAACTGAGCATGTGGAGAGACGTTCGTTCATATAGCACAAAGGGAACGGGTTGCAGGAGAAACTTTTACACTGGTTTTTCAGTCTGTTTCCTAGTTCCGGTTTGAAGGTCCTGCAGTTTTCACTATAAAAGCGAGTTGGAGCTTGTACCTCCCCATATATATGTATGGAGTGGAGTTTGCAACTGAAAAGAAACTTTGTGTTCCCTACAAGCTAGGTGAAGGACGGCTTTCACACACACTTATATCTCAGAACTGAGCATGTGGAGAGACTTTCGTTCATGTAGCACAAAGGGAACGGGTTGCAGGAGAAACTTTTACTCTGGTTTATCAGTCTGTTTCCTAGTGCCGGTTGAAAGTTCCTGCAGTTTTCACTGTAAAACCGAGTTGGAGCTTTTACCTCCCCATATATATGTATGGAGTGGAGTTTGCAACTGAAAAGAAACTTTGTGTTCCCAACAAGCTAGGTGAAGGACGGCTTTCACACACACTTATCTCTCAGAACTGAGCATGTGGAGAGACGTTCGTTCATCTAGCACAAAGGGAACGGGTTGCAGGAGAAACTTTTACTCTGGTTTCTCAGTCTGTTTCCTAGTGCCGTTTTGAAGTTCCTGCAGTTTTCACTGTAAAACCGAGTTGGAGCTTTTACATCCCCATATATATTTATGGAGTGGAGTTTGCAACTGAAAAGAAACTTTGTGTTCCCAACAAGCTAGGTGAAGGACGGCTTTCACACACACTTATCTCTCAGAACTGAGCATGTGGAGAGACGTTCGTTCATTTAGCACAAAGGGAACGGGTTGCAGGAGAAACTTTTACTCTGGTTTCTCAGTCTGTTTCCTAGTGCCGGTTTGAAGTTCCTGCAGTTTTCACTGTAAAACCGAGTTGGAGCTAGTACCTCCCCATATATATGTATGGAGTGGAGTTTACAACTGAAAAGAAATTTGTGTTCCCAACAAGATAGGTGAAGGACGGCTTTCACACACACTTATCTCTCAGAACTGAGCATGTGGAGAGACGTTCGTTCATCTAGCACATAGGGAACGGTTTGCAGGAGAAACTTTTACTCTGGTTTCTCAGTCTGTTTCCTAGTGCCGGTTTGAAGTTCCTGCAGTTTTCACTGTAAAACCGAGTTGGAGCTACTACCTCCCCATATATATGTATGTAGTGGAGTTTGCAACTGAAAAGAAACTTTGTGTTCCCAACAAGCTAGGTGAAGGACGGCTTTCACACACACTTATCTCTCAGAACTGAGCATGTGGAGAGACTTTCGTTCACCTAGCACAAAGGGATCGGGTTGCAGGAGAAACTTTTACTCTGGTTTCTCAGTCTGTTTCCTAGTGCCGGTTTGAAGTTCCTGCAGTTTTCACTGTAAAACCGAGTTGGAGCTAGTACCACCCCATATATATGTATGGAGAGGTGTTTGCAACTGAAAAGAAACTTTGTGTTCCGAACAAGCTAGGTGAAAGACGGCTTTTACACACACTTATCTCTCAGAACTGAGCAAGTGGAGAGACGTTCGTTCATCTAGTACAAAGGGAACGGGTTGCAGGAGAAACTTTTATTCTGGTTTCTCAGTCTGTTTCCTAGTGCCGGTTGAAAGTTCCTGCAGTTTTCACTGTAAAACCGAGTTGGAGCTTGTACCTTCCCATATATATGTATGGATTGGAGTTTGCAACTGAAAAGAAACTTTGTGTTCCCAACAAGCTAGGTGAAGGACGGCTTTCACACACACTTATCTCTCAGAACTGAGCATGTGGAGAGACGTTCGTTCATATAGCACAAAGGGAACGGGTTGCAGGAGAAACTTTTACACTGGTTTTTCAGTCTGTTTCCTAGTTCCGGTTTGAAGGTCCTGCAGTTTTCACTATAAAAGCGAGTTGGAGCTTGTACCTCCCCATATATATGTATGGAGTGGAGTTTGCAACTGAAAAGAAACTTTGTGTTCCCAACAAGCTAGGTGAAGGACGGCTTTCACACACACTTATATCTCAGAACTGAGCATGTGGAGAGACTTTCGTTCATCTAGCACAAAGGGAACGGGTTGAAGGAGAAACTTTTACTCTGGTTTCTCAGTCTGTTTCCTAGTGCCGGTTGAAAGTTCCTGCAGTTTTCACTGTAAAACCGAGTTGGAGCTTTTACCTCCCCATATATATGTATGGAGTGGAGTTTGCAACTGAAAAGAAACTTTGTGTTCCCAACAAGCTAGGTGAAGGACGGCTTTCACACACACTTATCTCTCAGAACTGAGCATGTGGAGAGACGTTCGTTCATCTAGCACAAAGGGAACGGGTTGCAGGAGAAACTTTTACTCTGGTTTCTCAGTCTGTTTCCTAGTGCCGTTTTGAAGTTCCTGCAGTTTTCACTGTAAAACCGAGTTGGAGCTAGTACCTCCCCATATATATGTATGGAGTGGAGTTTACAACTGAAAAGAAACTTTGTGTTCCCAACAAGATAGGTGAAGGACGGCTTTCACACACACTTATCTCTCAGAACTGAGCATGTGGAGAGACGTTCGTTCATTTAGCACATAGGGAACGGTTTGCAGGAGAAACTTTTACTCTGGTTTCTCAGTCTGTTTCCTAGTGCCGGTTTGAAGTTCCTGCAGTTTTCACTGTAAAACCGAGTTGGAGCTACTACCTCCCCATATATATGTATGGAGTGGAGTTTGCAACTGAAAAGAAACTTTGTGTTCCCAACAAGCTAGGTGAAGTACGGCTTTCACACACACTTATCTCTCAGAACTGAGCATGTGGAGAGACGTTCGTTCACATAGCACAAATGGAACGGGTTGCAGGAGAAACTTTTACTCTGGTTTCTCAGTCTGTTTCCTAGTGCCGGTTTGAAGTTCCTGCAGTTTTCACTGTAAAACCGAGTTATAGCTAGTACCTCCCCATATATATGTATGGATTGGAGTTTGCAACTGAAAAGAAACTTTGTGTTCCCAACAAGCTAGGTGAAGGACGGCTTTCACACACACTTATCTCTCAGAACTGAGCATGTGGATAGACGTTCATTCATCTAGCACAAAGGGAACGGGTTGCAGGAGAAACTTTTACTCTGGTTTCTCATTCTTTTTCCTAGTGCCGGTTTGAAGTTCCTGCAGTTTTCACTGTAAAACCGAGTTGGAACTAGTACCTCCCCATATATATGTATGGAGTGGAGTTTGCAACTGAAAAGAAACTTTGTGTTCCCAACAAGCTAGGTGAAGGACGGCTCTCACACACACTTATCTCTCAGAACAGAACATGTGGAGAGACGTTCGTTCATCTAGCACAAAGGGAACGGGTTGCAGGAGAAACTTTCTCTCTGTTTCTCAGTCTGTTTCCTAGTGCCGGTTTGAAGTTCCTGCAGTTTTCACTGTAAAACCGAGTTGGAGCTAGTACCTCCCCATATATATGTATGGAGTGGAGTTTGCAACTGAAAAGAAACTTTGTGTTCCCAAAAAGCTAGGTGAAGGACGGCTTTCACACACACTTTTCTCTCAGAACTGAGCATGTGGAGAGTCGTTCGTTCATCTAACACAAAGGGAACGGGTTACAGGGGAAACTTTTACTCTGGTTTCTCAGTCTGTTTCCTAGTGCCGGTTGAAAGTTCCTGCAGTTTTCACTGTAAAATCGAGTTGGAGCTTGTACCTCCCCATATATATGTATGGATTGGAGTTCGCAACTGAAAAGAAACTTTGTGTTCCCAACAAGCTAGGTGAAGGACGGCTTTCACACACACTTATCTCTCAGAACTGAGCATGTGGAGAGACGTTCGTTCATCTAGCACAAAGGGAACGGGTTGCAGGAGAAACTTTTACTCTGGTTTCTCAGTCTGTTTCCTAGTGCCGGTTTGAAGGTCCTGCAGTTTTCACTTTAAAAGCGAGTTGGAGCTTGTACCTCCCCATATATATGTATGGAGTGGAGTTTGCAACTGAAAAGAAACTTTGTGTTCCCAACAAGCTAGGAGAAGGACGGCTTTCACACACACTTATCTCTCAGAACTGAGCATGTGGAGAGACGTTCGTTCATCTAGCACAAAGGGAACGGGTTGCAGGAGAAACTTTTACTCTGGTTTCTCAGTGTGTTTCCTAGTGCCGGTTGAAAGTTCCTGCAGTTTTCACTGTAAAACCGAGTTGGAGCTTTTACCTCCCCATATATATGTATGGAGTGGAGTTTGCAACTGAAAAGAAACTTTGTGTTCCCAACAAGCTAGGTGAAGGACGGCTTTCACACACACTTATCTCTCAGAACTGAGCATGTGGAGAGACGTTCGTTCATCTAGCACAAAGGGAACGGGTTGCAGGAGAAACTTTTACTCTGGTTTCTCAGTCTGTTTCCTAGTGCCGTTTTGAAGTTCCTGCAGTTTTCACTGTAAAACCGAGTTGGAGCTAGTACCTCCCCATATATATGTATGGAGTGGAGTTTACAACTGAAAAGAAACTTTGTGTTCCCAACAAGATAGGTGAAGGACGGCTTTCACACACACTTATCTCTCAGAACTGAGCATGTGGAGAGACGTTCGTTCATTTAGCACATAGGGAACGGTTTGCAGGAGAAACTTTTACTCTGGTTTCTCAGTCTGTTTCCTAGTGCCGGTTTGAAGTTCCTGCAGTTTTCACTGTAAAACCGAGTTGGAGCTACTACCTCCCCATATATATGTATGGAGTGGAGTTTGCAACTGAAAAGAAACTTTGTGTTCCCAACAAGCTAGGTGAAGGACGGCTTTCACACACACTTATCTCTCAGAACTGAGCATGTGGAGAGACGTTCGTTCACATAGCACAAATGGAACGGGTTGCAGGAGAAACTTTTACTCTGGTTTCTCAGTCTGTTTCCTAGTGCCGGTTTGAAGTTCCTGCAGTTTTCACTGTAAAACCGAGTTATAGCTAGTACCTCCCCATATATATGTATGGAGTGGAGTTTGCAACTGAAAAGAAACTTTGTGTTCCCAACAAGCTAGGTGAAGTACGGCTTTCACACACACTTATCACTCAGAACTGAGCATGTGGATAGACGTTCATTCATCTAGCACAAAGGGAACGGGTTGCAGGAGAAACTTTTACTCTGGTTTCTCATTCTTTTTCCTAGTGCCGGTTTGAAGTTCCTGCAGTTTTCACTGTAAAACCGAGTTGGAACTAGTACCTCCCCATATATATGTATGGAGTGGAGTTTGCAACTGAAAAGAAACTTTGTGTTCCCAACAAGCTAGGTGAAGGACGGCTCTCACACACACTTATCTCTCAGAACAGAACATGTGGAGAGACGTTCGTTCATCTAGCACAAAGGGAACGGGTTGCAGGAGAAACTTTCTCTCTGTTTCTCAGTCTGTTTCCTAGTGCCGGTTTGAAGTTCCTGCAGTTTTCACTGTAAAACCGAGTTGGAGCTAGTACCTCCCCATATATATGTATGGAGTGGAGTTTGCAACTGAAAAGAAACTTTGTGTTCCCAACAAGCTAGGTGAAGGACGGCTTTCACACACACTTATCTCTCAGAACTGAGCATGTGGAGAGACGTTCGTTCATCTAGCACAAAGGGAACGGGTTGCAGGAGAAACTTTTACTCTGGTTTCTCAGTCTGTTTCCTAGTGCCGTTTTGAAGTTCCTGCAGTTTTCACTGTAAAACCGAGTTGGAGCTAGTACCTCCCCATATATATGTATGGAGTGGAGTTTACAACTGAAAAGAAACTTTGTGTTCCAAACAAGCTAGGTGAAGGACGGCTTTCACACACACTTACCTCTCAGAACTGAGCATGTGGAGAGACGTTCGTTCATCTAGCACATAGGGAACGGTTTGCAGGAGAAACTTTTACTCTGGTTTCTCAGTCTGTTTCCTAGTGCCGGTTTGAAGTTCCTGCAGTTTTCACTGTAAAACCGATTTGGAGCTACTACCTCCCCATATATATGTATGGAGTGGAGTTTGCAACTGAAAAGAAACTTTGTGTTCCCAACAAGCTAGGTGAAGGACGGCTTTCACACACACTTATCTCTCAGAACTGAGCATGTGGAGAGACGTTCGTTCACCTAGCACAAAGGGAACGGGTTGCATGAGAAACTTTTACTGTGGTTTCTCAGTCTGTTTCCTAGTGCCGGTTTGAAGTTCCTGCAGTTTTCACTGTAAAACCGAGTTGGAGCTAGTACCTCCCCATATATATGTATGGAGTGGAGTTTGCAACTGAAAAGAAACTTTGTGTTCCAAACAAGCTAGGTGAAGGACGGCTTTCACACACACTTATCTCTCAGAACTGAGCATGTGGAGAGTCGTTCGTTCATCTAGCACAAAGGGAACGGGTTGCAGGAGAAACTTTTACTCTGGTTTCTCATTCTTTTTCCTAGTGCCGGTTTGAAGTTCCTGCAGTTTTCACTGTAAAACCGAGTTGGAACTAGTACCTCCCCATATATATGTATGGAGTGGAGTTTGCAACTGAAAAGAAACTTTGTGTTCCCAACAAGCTAGGTGAAGGACGGCTCTCACACACACTTATCTCTCAGAACTGAGCATGTGGAGAGGCGTTCGTTCATCTAGCATAAAGGGAACGGGTTGCAGGGAAACATTTACTCTGGTTTCTCAGTCTGTTTCCTAGTGCCGGTTTGAAGTTCCTGCAGTTTTCACTGTAAAACCGAGTTGGAGCTAGTACCTCCCCATATATATGTATGGAGTGGAGTTTGCAACTGAAAAGAAACTTTGTGTTCCCAACAAGCTAGGTGAAGGACGGCTCTCACACACACTTATCTCTCAGAACCGAACATGTGGAGAGACGTTCGTTCATCTAGCACAAAGGGAACGGGTTGCAGGAGAAACTTTCACTCTGTTTCTCAGTCTGTTTCCTAGTGCCGGTTTGAAGTTCCTGCAGTTTTCACTGTAAAACCGAGTTGGAGCTAGTACCTCCCCATATATATGTATGGAGTGGAGTTTGCAACTGAAAAGAAACTTTGTGTTCCGAACAAGCTAGGTGAAGAACAGCTTTCACACACACTTATCTCTCAGAACTGAGCATGTGGAGAGACGTTCGTTCATCTAGCACAAAGGGAACGGGTTGCAGGAGAAACTTTTACTCTGGTTTCTCAGTCTGTTTCCTAGTGCCGGTTTGAAGTTCCTGCAGTTTTCACTGTAAAACCGGTTTGGAGCTAGTACCTCCCCATATATATGTATGGAGTGGAGTTTGCAACTGAAAAGAAAATTTGTGTTCCCAACAAGCTAGGTGAAGGACGGCTTTCACACACCTATCTCTCAGAACTGAGCATGTGGAGAATCGTTCGTTCATCTAGCACAAAGGGAACGGGTTGCAGGAGAAACTTTCACTCTGTTTCTCAGTCTGTTTCCTAGTGCCGGTTTGAAGTTCCTGCAGTTTTCACTGTAAAACCGAGTTGGAGCTAGTACTTCCCCATATATATGTATGGAGTGGAGTTTGCAACTGAAAAGAAACTTTGTGTTCCCAACAAGCTAGGTGAAGGACGGCTTTCACACACCTATCTCTCAGAACTGAGCATGTGGAGAATCGTTCGTTCATCTAGCACAAAGGGAACGGGTTGCAGGAGAAACTTTCACTCTGTTTCTCAGTCTGTTTCCTAGTGCCGGTTTGAAGTTCCTGCAGTTTTCACTGTAAAACCGAGTTGGATCTAGTACCTCCCCATATATATGTATGGAGTGGAGTTTGCAACTGAAAAGAAACTTTGTGTTCCCAACAAGCTAGGTGAAGGACGGCTCTCACACACACTTATCTCTCAGAACTGAACATGTGGAGAGACGTTCGTTCATCTAGCACAAAGGGAACGGGTTGCAGGAGAAACTTTCACTCTGTTTCTCAGTCTGTTTCCTAGTGCCGGTTTGAAATTCCTGCAGTTTTCACTGTAAAACCGAGTTGGAGCTTGTACCTCCCCATATATATGTATGGAGTGGAGTTTGCAACTGAAAAGAAACTTTGTGTTCCCAACAAGCTAGGTGAAGGACGGCTCTCACACACACTTATCTCTCAGAACTGAACATGTGGAGAGACGTTCGTTCATCTAGCACAAAGGGAACGGGTTGCAGGAGAAACTTTTACTCTGGTTTCTCAGTCTGTTTCCTAGTGCCGGTTTGAAGTTCCTGCAGTTTTCACTGTAAAACCGGTTTGGAGCTAGTACCTCCCCATATATATGTATGGAGTGGAGTTTGCAACTGAAAAGAAACTTTGTGTTCCCAACAAGCTAGGTGAAGGACGGCTTTCACACACCTATCTCTCAGAACTGAGCATGTGGAGAATCGTTCGTTCATCTAGCACAAAGGGAACGGGTTGCAGGAGAAACTTTCACTCTGTTTCTCAGTCTGTTTCCTAGTGCCGGTTTGAAGTTCCTGCAGTTTTCACTGTAAAACCGAGTTGGAGCTAGTACCTCCCCATATATATGTATGGAGTGGAGTTTGCAACTGAAAAGAAACTTTGTGTTCCCAACAAGCTAGGTGAAGGACGGCTTTCACACACCTATCTCTCAGAACTGAGCATGTGGAGAATCGTTCGTTCATCTAGCACAAAGGGAACGGGTTGCAGCAGAAATTTTCACTCTGTTTCTCAGTCTGTTTCCTAGTGCCGGTTTGAAGTTCCTGCAGTTTTCCCTGTAAAACCGAGTTGGAGCTAGTACCTCCCCATATATATGTATGGAGTGGAGTTTGCAACTGAAAAGAAACTTTGTGTTCCCAACAAGCTAGGTGAAGGACGGCTCTCACACACACTTATCTCTCAGAACTGAGCATGTGGAGAGACGTTCGTTCATCTAGCACAAAGGGAAAAGGTTGCAGGAGAAACTTTTACTCTGGTTTCTCAGTCTGTTTCCTAGTGCCGGTTTGAAGTTCCTGCAGTTTTCACTGTAAAACCGGGTTGGAGCTAGTACCTCCCCATATATATGTATGGAGTGGAGTTTGCAACTGAAAAGAAACTTTGTGTTCCCAACAAGCTAGGTGAAAGGCGGCTTTCACACACTTATCTCTCAGAACTGAGCATGTGGAGAGTCGTTCGTTCATCTAGCACAAAGGGAACGGGTTGCAGGAGAAACTTTCACTCTGTTTCTCAGTCTGTTTCCTAGTGCCGGTTTGAAGTTCCTGCAGTTTTCACTGTAAAAACGAGTTGGAGCTAGTTCCTCCCCATATGTATGTATGGAGAGGTGTTTGCAACTGAAAAGAAACTTTGTGTTCCCAACAAGCTATTTGAAGGACGGCTTTCACACACACTTATCTCTCAGAACTGAGCATGTGGAGAGACGTTCCTTCATCTAGCACAAAGGGAACGGGTTGCAGGAGAAACTTTTACTCTGGTTTCTCAGTCTTTTTCCTAGTGCCGGTTTGAAGTTCCTGCAGTTTTCACTGTAAAACCGAGTTGGAGCTAGTACCTCCCCATATATATGTATGGAGTGGAGTTTGCAACTGAAAAGAAACTTTGTGTTCCCAACAAGCTAGGTGAAGGACGGCTTTCACACACACTTATCTCTCAGAACTGAGCATGTGGAGAGACTTTCGTTCCTCTAGCACAAAGGGAACGGGTTGCAGGAGAAACTTTTACTCTGGTTTCTCAGTCTGTTTCCTAGTGCCGGTTTGAAGTTCCTGCAGTTTTCACTGTAAAACCGAGTTGGAGCTAGTCCCTACCCATATATATATATGGAGTGGAGTTTGCAACTGAAAAGAAACTTTGTGTTCCCAACAAGCTAGGTTAAGGACGGCTTTCACACACACTTATCTCAGAACTGAGCATGTGGAGAGACGTTCGTTCATCTAGCACAAAGGGAAGGGGTTGCAGGGGAAACATATACTCTTGTTTCTCAGTCTGTTTCCTAGTGCCGGTTTGAAGTTCCTGCAGTTTTCACTGTAAAACCGAGTTGGAGCTAGTACCTCCCCATATAATGTATGGAGTAGAGTTTGCAACTGAAAAGAAACTTTGTGTTCCCAACAAGCTAGGTGAAGGACGGCTTTCACACACAATTATCTCTCAGAACTGAGCATGTGGAGAGACGTTCGTTCACCAAGCACAAAGGGAACGGGTTGCAGGAGAAACTTTTACTCTGGTTTCTCAGTCTGTTTCCTAGTGCCGGTTTGAAGTTCCTGCAGTTTTCACTGTAAAACAGAGTTGGAGCTAGTACCTCCCCATATATATGTATGGAGTGGAGTTTGCAACTGAAAAGAAACTTTGTGTTCCCAACAAGCTAGGTTAAGGACGGCTCTCACACACACTTATCTCTCAGAACTGAACATGTGGAGAGACGTTCGTTCATCTAGCATAAAGGGAACGGGTTGCAGGGAAACATTTACTCTGGTTTCTCAGTCTGTTTCCTAGTGCCGGTTTGAAGTTCCTGCAGTTTTCACTGTAAAACCGAGTTGGAGCTTGTACCTCCCCATATATATGTATGGAGTGGAGTTTGCAACTGAAAAGAAACTTTGTGTTCCCAACAAGCTAGGTGAAGGACGGCTCTCACACACACTTATCTCTCAGAACTGAACATGTGGAGAGACGTTCGTTCATCTAGCACAAAGGGAACGGGTTGCAGGAGAAACTTTTACTCTGGTTTCTCAGTCTGTTTCCTAGTGCCGGTTTGAAGTTCCTGCAGTTTTCACTGTAAAACCGAGTTGGAGCTAGTACCTCCCCATATATATGTATGGAGTGGAGTTTGCAACTGAAAAGAAACTTTGTGTTCCCAACAAGCTAGGTGAAGGACGGCTTTCACACACCTATCTCTCAGAACTGAGCATGTGGAGAATCGTTCGTTCATCTAGCACAAAGGGAACGGGTTGCAGGAGAAACTTTCACTCTGTTTCTCAGTCTGTTTCCTAGTGCCGGTTTGAAGTTCCTGCAGTTTTCACTGTAAAACCGAGTTGGAGCTAGTACCTCCCCATATATATGTATGGAGTGGAGTTTGCAACTGAAAAGAAACTTTGTGTTCCCAACAAGCTAGGTGAAGGACGGCTTTCACACACACTTATCTCAGAACTGAGCATGTGGAGAATCGTTCGTTCATCTAGCACAAAGGGAACGGGTTGCAGGAGAAACTTTCACTCTGTTTCTCAGTCTGTTTCCTAGTGCCGGTTTGAAGTTCCTGCAGTTTTCACTGTAAAACCGAGTTGGAGCTAGTACCTCCCCATATATATGTATGGAGTGGAGTTTGCAACTGAAAAGAAACTTTGTGTTCCCAACAAGCTAGGTGAAGGACGGCTCTCACACACACTTATCTCTCAGAACTGAACATGTGGAGAGACGTTCGTTCATCTAGCACAAAGGGAACGGTTTGCAGGAGAAACTTTCTCTCTGTTTCTCAGTCTGTTTCCTAGTGCCGGTTTGAAGTTCCTGCAGTTTTCACTGTAAAACCGAGTTGGAGCTTGTACCTCCCCATATATATGTATGGAGTGGAGTTTGCAACTGAAAAGAAACTTTGTGTTCCCAACAAGCTAGGTGAAGGACGGCTCTCACACACACTTATCTCTCAGAACTGAACATGTGGAGGGACGTTCGTTCATCTAGCACAAAGGGAACGGGTTGCAGGAGAAACTTTTACTCTGGTTTCTCAGTCTGTTTCCTAGTGCCGGTTTGAAGTTCCTGCAGTTTTCACTGTAAAACCGAGTTGGAGCTAGTACCTCCCCATATATAAGTATGGAGTGGAGTTTGCAACTGAAAAGAAACTTTGTGTTACCAACAAGCTAGGTGAAGGACGGGTTTCACACAAATTATCTCTCAGAACTGAGCATGTGGAGAGACGTTCGTTCATCTAGCACAAAGGGAACGGGTTGCAGGAGAAACTTTTACTCTGGTTTCTCAGTCTGTTTCCTAGTGCCGGTTTGAAGGTCCAGCAGTTTTCACTATAAAAGCGAGTTGGAGCTTGTACATCCATATATATATGTATGGAGTGGAGTTTGCAACTGAAAAGAAACTTTGTGTTCCCAACAAGCTAGGTGAAGGACGGCTTTCACACACACTTATCTCTCAGAACTGAGCATGTGGAGAGACGTTCGTTCATCTAGCACAAAGGGAACGGGTTGCAGGGAAACTTTTACTCTGGTTTCTCAGTCTGTTTCCTAGTGCCGGTTGAAAGTTCCTGCAGTTTTCACTGTAAAACCGAGTTGGAGCTTTTACCTCCCCATATATATGTATGGAGTGGAGTTTGCAACTGAAAAGAAACTTTGTGTTCCCAACAAGCTAGGTGAAGGACGGCTTTCACACACACTTATCTCTCAGAACTGAGCATGTGGAGAGACGTTCGTTCACCTAGCACAAAGGGAACGGGTTGCAGGAGAAACTTTTACTCTGGTTTCTCAGTCTGTTTCCTAGTGCCGGTTTGAAGTTCCTGCAGTTTTCACTGTAAAACCGAGTTGGAGCTAGTACCTCCCCATATATATGTATGGAGTGGAGTTTGCAACTGAAAAGAAACTTTGTGTTCCCAACAAGCTAGGTGAAGGACGGCTCTCACACACACTTATCTCTCAGAACTGAACATGTGGAGAGACGTTCGTTCATCTAGCATAAAGGGAACGGGTTGCAGGGAAACATTTACTCTGGTTTCTCAGTCTGTTTCCTAGTGCCGGTTTGAAGTTCCTGCAATTTTCACTGTAAAACCGAGTTGGAGCTTGTACCTCCCCATATATATGTATGGAGTGGAGTTTGCAACTGAAAAGAAACTTTGTGTTCCCAACAAGCTAGGTGAAGGACGGCTTTCACACACACTTATCTCTCAGAACTGAACATGTGGAGAGACGTTCGTTCATCTAGCACAAAGGGAACGGGTTGCAGGAGAAACTTTTACTCTGGTTTCTCAGTCTGTTTCCTAGTGCCGGTTTGAAGTTCCTGCAGTTTTCACTGTAAAACCGGTTTGGAGCTAGTACCTCCCCATATATATGTATGGAGTGGATTTTGCAACTGAAAAGAAACTTTGTGTTCCCAACAAGCTAGGTGAAGGACGGCTTTCACACACCTATCTCTCAGAACTGAACATGTGGAGAATCGTTCGTTCATCTAGCACAAAGGGAACGGGTTGCAGGAGAAACTTTCACTCTGTTTCTCAGTCTGTTTCCTAGTGCCGGTTTGAAGTTCCTGCAGTTTTCACTGTAAAACCGAGTTGGAGCTAGTACCTCCCCATATATATGTATGGAGTGGAGTTTGCAACTGAAAAGAAACTTTGTGTTCCCAACAAGCTAGGTGAAGGACGGCTTTCACACACCTATCTCTCAGAACTGAGCATGTGGAGAATCGTTCGTTCATCTAGCACAAAGGGAACGGGTTGCAGTAGAAACTTTCACTCTGTTTCTCAGTCTGTTTCCTAGTGCCGGTTTGAAGTTCCTGCAGTTTTCACTGTAAAATCGAGTTGGAGCTAGTACCTCCCCATATATATGTATGGAATGGAGTTTACAACTGAAAAGAAACTTTGTGTTCCCAACAAGCTAGGTGAAGGACGGCTCTCACACACACTTATCTCTCAGAACTGAACATGTGGAGAGACGTTCGTTCATCTAGCACAAAGGGAACGGTTTGCAGGAGAAACTTTCACTCTGTTTCTCAGTCTGTTTCCTAGTGCCGGTTTGAAGTTCCTGCAGTTTTCACTGTAAAACCGAGTTGGAGCTTGTACCTCCCCATATATATGTATGGAGTGGAGTTTGCAACTGAAAAGAAACTTTGTGTTCCCAACAAGCTAGGTGAAGGACGGCTCTCACACACACTTATCTCTCAGAACTGAACATGTGGAGAGACGTTCGTTCATCTAGCACAAAGGGAACGGGTTGCAGGAGAAACTTTTACTCTGGTTTCTCAGTCTGTTTCCTAGTGCCGGTTTGAAGTTCCTGCAGTTTTCACTGTAAAACCGGTTTGGAGCTAGTACCTCCCCATATATATGTATGGAGTGGAGTTTGCAACTGAAAAGAAACTTTGTGTTCCCAACAAGCTAGGTGAAGGACGGCTTTCACACACCTATCTCTCAGAACTGAGCATGTGGAGAATCGTTCGTTCATCTAGCACAAAGGGAACGGGTTGCAGGAGAAACTTTCACTCTGTTTCTCAGTCTGTTTCCTAGTGCCGGTTTGAAGTTCCTGCAGTTTTCACTGTAAAACCGAGTTGGAGCTAGTACCTCCCCATATATATGTATGGAGTGGAGTTTGCAACTGAAAAGAAAATTTGTGTTCCCAACAAGCTAGGTGAAGGACGGCTTTCACACACCTATCCCTCAGAACTGAGCATGTGGAGAATCGTTCGTTCATCTAGCACAAAGGGAACGGGTTGCAGGAGAAACTTTCACTCTGTTTCTCAGTCTGTTTCCTAGTGCCGGTTTGAAGTTCCTGCAGTTTTCACTGTAAAACCGAGTTGGAGCTAGTACCTCCCCATATATATGTATGGAGTGGAGTTTGCAACTGAAAAGAAACTTTGTGTTCCCAACAAGCTAGGTGAAGGACGGCTCTCACACACACTTATCTCTCAGAACTGAGCATGTGGAGAGACGTTCGTTCATCTAGCACAAAGGGAAAATGTTGCAGGAGAAACTTTTACTCTGGTTTCTCAGTCTGTTTCCTAGTGCCGGTTTGAAGTTCCTGCAGTTTTCACTGTAAAACCGGGTTGGAGCTAGTACCTCCCCATATATATGTATGGAGTGGAGTTTGCAACTGAAAAGAAACTTTGTGTTCCCAACAAGCTAGGTGAAAGGCGGCTTTCACACACTTATCTCTCAGAACTGAGCATGTGGAGAGTCGTTCGTTCATCTAGCACAAAGGGAACGGGTTGCAGGAGAAACTTTCACTCTGTTTCTCAGTCTGTTTCCTAGTGCCGGTTTGAAGTTCCTGCAGTTTTCACTGTAAAAACGAGTTGGAGCTAGTACCTCCCCATATATATGTATGGAGAGGTGTTTGCAACTGAAAAGAAACTTTGTGTTCCCAACAAGCTATTTGAAGGACGGCTTTCACACACACTTATCTCTCAGATCTGAGCATGTGGAGAGAAGTTCCTTCATCTAGCACAAAGGGAACGGGTTGCAGGAGAAACTTTTACTCTGGTTTCTCAGTCTGTTTCCTAGTGCCGGTTTGAAGTTCCTGCAGTTTTCACTGTAAAACCGAGTTGGAGCTAGTACCTCCCCATATATATGTATGGAGTGGAGTTTGCAACTGAAAAGAAACTTTGTGTTCCCAACAAGCTAGGTGAAGGACGGCTTTCACACACACTTATCTCTCAGAACTGAGCATGTGGAGAGACTTTCGTTCCTCTAGCACAAAGGGAACGGGTTGCAGGAGAAACTTTTACTCTGGTTTCTCAGTCTGTTTCCTAGTGCCGGTTTGAAGTTCCTGCAGTTTTCACTGTAAAACCGAGTTGGAGCTAGTCCCTACCCATATATATATATGGAGTGGAGTTTGCAACTGAAAAGAAACTTTGTGTTCCCAACAAGCTAGTTTAAGGACGGCTTTCACACACACTTATCTCAGAACTGAGCATGTGGAGAGACGTTCGTTCATCTAGCACAAAGGGAAAGGGTTGCAGGGGAAACATATACTCTTGTTTCTCAGTCTGTTTCCTAGTGCCGGTTTGAAGTTCCTGCAGTTTTCACTGTAAAACCGAGTTGGAGCTAGTACCTCCCCATATTTATGTATGGAGTGGAGTTTGCAACTGAAAAGAAACTTTGTGTTCCCAACAAGCTAGTTGAATGACGGCTTTCACACACACATATCTCTCAGAACTGAGCATGTGGAGAGACGTTCGTTCATCTAGCACAAAGGGAACGGGTTGCAGGGGAAACATTTACTCTGGTTTCTCAGTCTGTTTCCTAGTGCCGGTTTGAAGTTCCTGCAGTTTTCACTGTAAAACCGAGTTGGAGCTAGTACATCCCCATATATATGTATGGAGTGGAGTTTGCAACTGAAAAGAAACTTTGTGTTCCCAACAAGCTAGGTGAAGGACGGCTTTCACACACACTTATCTCTCAGAACTGAGCATGTGGAGAGACGTTCGTTCATCTAGCACAAATGGAACGGGTTGCAGGAGAAACTTTTACTCTGGTTTCTCAGTCTGTTTCCTAGTGCCGGTTTGAAGTTCCTGCAGTTTTCACTGTAAAACCGGTTTGGAGCTAGTACCTCCCCATATATATGTATGGAGTGGAGTTTGCAACTGAAAAGAAACTTTGTGTTCCCAACAAGCTAGGTGAAGGACGGCTTTCACACACACTTATCTCTCAGAACTGAGCATGTGGAGAGACGTTCGTTCATCTAGCACAAATGGAACGGGTTGCAGGAGAAACTTTTACTCTGGTTTCTCAGTCTGTTTCCTAGTGCCGGTTTGAAGTTCCTGCAGTTTTCACTGTAAAACCGAGTTGGAGCTAGTACCTCCCCATATATATGTATGGAGTGGAGTTTGCAACTGAAAAGAAACTTTGTGTTACCAACAACCTAGGTGAAGGACGGGTTTCACACAAATTATCTCTCAGAACTGAGCATGTGGAGAGACGTTCGTTCATCTAGCACAAAGGGAACGGGTTGCAGGAGAAACTTTTACTCTGGTTTCTCAGTCTGTTTCCTAGTGCCGGTTTGAAGGTCCAGCAGTTTTCACTATAAAAGCGAGTTGGAGCTTGTACCTCCATATATATATGTATGGAGTGGAGTTTGCAACTGAAAAGAAACTTTGTGTTCCCAACAAGCTAGGTGAAGGACGGCTTTCACACACACTTATCTCTCAGAACTGAGCATGTGGAGAGACGTTCGTTCATCTAGCACAAAGGGAACGGGTTGCAGGAGAAACTTTTACTCTGGTTTCTCAGTCTGTTTCCTAGTGCCGGTTGAAAGTTCCTACAGTTTTCACTGTAAAAACGAGTTGGAGCTTTTACCTCCCCATATATATGTATGGAGTGGAGTTTGCAACTGAAAAGAAACTTTGTGTTCCCAACAAGCTAAGTGAAGGACGGCTTTCACACACACTTATCTCTCAGAACTGAGCATGTGGAGAGACGTTCGTTCACCTAGCACAAAGGGAACGGGTTGCAGGAGAAACTTTTACTCTGGTTTCTCAGTCTGTTTCCTAGTGCCGGTTTGAAGTTCATGCAGTTTTCACTGTAAAACCGAGTTGGAGCTAGTACCTCCCCATATATATGTATGGAGTGGAGTTTGCAACTGAAAAGAAACTTTGTGTTCCCAACAAGCTAGGTGAAGGACGGCTCTCACACACACTTATCTCTCAGAACTGAACATGTGGAGAGACGTTCGTTCATCTAGCATAAAGGGAACGGGTTGCAGGAAAAACTTTTACTCTGGTTTCTCAGTCTGTTTCCTAGTGCCGGTTTGAAGTTCCTGCAGTTTTCACTGTAAAACCGAGTTGGAGCTTGTACCTCCCCATATATATGTATGGAGTGGAGTTTGCAACTGAAAATTAACTTTGTGTTCCCAACAAGCTAGGTGAAGAACGGCTTTCACACACACTTATCTCTCAGAACTGAACATGTGGAGAGACGTTCGTTCATCTAGCACAAAGGGAACGGGTTGCAGGAGAAACTTTTACTCTGGTTTCTCAGTCTGTTTCCTAGTGCCGGTTTGAAGTTCCTGCAGTTTTCACTGTAAAACCGGTTTGGAGCTAGTACCTCCCCATATATATGTATGGAGTGGAGTTTGCAACTGAAAAGAAACTTTGTGTTCCCAACAAGCTAGGTGAAGGACGGCTTTCACACACCTATCTCTCAGAACTGAGCATGTGGAGAATCGTTCGTTTATCTAGCACAAAGGGAACGGGTTGCAGGAGAAACTTTCACTCTGTTTCTCAGTCTGTTTCCTAGTGCCGGTTTGAAGTTCCTGCAGTTTTCACTGTAAAACCGAGTTGGAGCTAGTACCTCCCCATATATATGTATGGAGTGGAGTTTGCAACTGAAAAGAAACTTTGTGTTCCCAACAAGCTAGGTGAAGGATGGCTTTCACACACCTATCTCTCAGAATTGAGCATGTGGAGAATCGTTCGTTCATCTAGCACAAAGGGAACGGGTTGCAGGAGAAACTTTTACTCTGGTTTCTCAGTCTGTTTCCTAGTGCCGGTTTGAAGTTCCTGCAGTTTTCACTGTAAAACCGAGTTGGAGCTAGTACCTCCCCATATATATGTATGGAGTGGAGTTTGCAACTGAAAAGAAACTTTGTGTTCCCAACAAGATAGGTGAAGTACGGCTTTCACACACACTTATCTCTCAGAACTGAGCATGTGGAGAGACGTTCGTTCATCTAGCACAAAGGGAACGGGTTGCAGGAGAAACTTTTACTCTGGTTTCTCAGTCTGTTTCCTAGTGCCGGTTTGAAGTTCCTGCAGTTTTCACTGTAAAACCGAGTTGGAGCTAGTACCTCCCCATATATATGTATGGAGTGGAGTTTGCAACTGAAAAGAAACTTTGTGTTCCCAACAACCTAGGTGAAGGACGGGTTTCACACAAATTATCTCTCAGAACTGAGCATGTGGAGAGACGTTCGTTCATCTAGCACAAAGGGAACGGGTTGCAGGAGAAACTTTTACTCTGGTTTCTCAGTCTGTTTCCTAGTGCCGGTTTGAAGGTCCAGCAGTTTTCACTATAAAAGCGAGTTGGAGCTTGTACCTCCATATATATATGTATGGAGTGGAGTTTGCAACTGAAAAGAAACTTTGTGTTCCCAACAAGCTAGGTGAAGGACGGCTTTCACACACACTTATCTCTCAGAACTGAGCATGTGGAGAGACGTTCGTTCATCTAGCACAAAGGGAACGGGTTGCAGTAGAAACTTTTACTCTGGTTTCTCAGTCTGTTTCCTAGTGCCGGTTGAAATTTCCTACAGTTTTCACTGTAAAACCGAGTTGGAGCTTTTACCTCCCCATATATATGTATGGAGTGGAGTTTGCAACTGAAAAGAAACTTTGTGTTCCCAACAAGCTAAGTGAAGGACGGCTTTCACACACACTTATCTCTCAGAACTGAGCATGTGGAGAGACGTTCGTTCACCTAGCACAAAGGGAACGGGTTGCAGGAGAAACTTTTACTCTGGTTTCTCAGTCTGTTTCCTAGTGCCGGTTTGAAGTTCCTGCAGTTTTCACTGTAAAACCGAGTTGGAGCTAGTACCTCCCCATATATATGTATGGAGTGGAGTTTGCAACTGAAAAGAAACTTTGTGTTCCCAACAAGCTAGGTGAAGGACGGCTCTCACACACACTTATCTCTCAGAACTGAACATGTGGAGAGACGTTCGTTCATCTAGCATAAAGGGAACGGGTTGCAGGAAAAACTTTTACTCTGGTTTCTCAGTCTGTTTCCTAGTGCCGGTTTGAAGTTCCTGCAGTTTTCACTGTAAAACCGAGTTGGAGCTTGTACCTCCCCATATATATGTATGGAGTGGAGTTTGCAACTGAAAATTAACTTTGTGTTCCCAACAAGCTAGGTGAAGGACGGCTTTCACACACACTTATCTCTCAGAACTGAACATGTGGAGAGACGTTCGTTCATCTAGCACAAAGGGAACGGGTTGCAGGAGAAACTTTTACTCTGGTTTCTCAGTCTGTTTCCTAGTGCCGGTTTGAAGTTCCTGCAGTTTTCACTGTAAAACCGGTTTGGAGCTAGTACCTCCCCATATATATGTATGGAGTGGAGTTTGCAACTGAAAAGAAACTTTGTGTTCCCAACAAGCTAGGTGAAGGACGGCTTTCACACACCTATCTCTCAGAACTGAGCATGTGGAGAATCGTTCGTTTATCTAGCACAAAGGGAACGGGTTGCAGGAGAAACTTTCACTCTGTTTCTCAGTCTGTTTCCTAGTGCCGGTTTGAAGTTCCTGCAGTTTTCACTGTAAAACCGAGTTGGAGCTAGTACCTCCCCATATATATGTATGGAGTGGAGTTTGCAACTGAAAAGAAACTTTGTGTTCCCAACAAGCTAGGTGAAGGATGGCTTTCACACACCTATCTCTCAGAACTGAGCATGTGGAGAATCGTTCGTTCATCTAGCACAAAGGGAACGGGTTGCAGGAGAAACTTTCACTCTGTTTTTCAGTCTGTTTCCTAGTGCCGGTTTGAAGTTCCTGCAGTTTTCACTGTAAAACCGAGTTGGAGCTAGTACCTCCCCATATATATGTATGGAGTGGAGTTTGCAACTGAAAAGAAACTTTGTGTTCCCAACAAGCTAGGTGAAGGACGGCTCTCACACACACTTATCTCTCAGAACTGAACATGTGGAGAGACGTTCGTTCATCTAGCACAAAGGGAACAGGTTGCAGGAGAAACTTTCACTCTGTTTCTCAGTCTGTTTCCTAGTGCCGGTTTGAAGTTCCTGCAGTTTTCACTGTAAAACCGAGTTGGAGCTTGTACCTCCCCATATATATGTATGGAGTGGAGTTTGCAACTGAAAAGAAACTTTGTGTTCCCAACAAGCTAGGTGAAGGACGGCTCTCACACACACTTATCTCTCAGAACTGAACATGTGGAGAGACGTTCGTTCATCTAGCACAAAGGGAACGGGTTGCAGGGGAAACTTTTACTCTGGTTTCTCAGTCTGTTTCCTAGTGCCGGTTTGAAGTTCCTGCAGTTTTCACTGTAAAAACGGTTTGGAGCTAGTACCTCCCCATATATATGTATGGAGTGGAGTTTGCAACTGAAAAGAAACTTTGTGTTCCCAACAAGCTAGGTGAAGGACGGCTTTCACACACCTATCTCTCAGAACTGAGCATGTGGAGAATCGTTCGTTCATCTAGCACAAAGGGAACGGGTTGCAGGAGAAACTTTCACTCTGTTTCTCAGTCTGTTTCCTAGTGCCGGTTTGAAGTTCCTGCAGTTTTCACTGTAAAACCGAGTTGGAGCTAGTACCTCCCCATATATATGTATGGAGTGGAGTTTGCAACTGAAAAGAAACTTTGTGTTCCAACAAGCTAGGTGAAGGACGGCTCTCACACACACTTATCTCTCAGAACTGAGCATGTGGAGAGACGTTCGTTCATCTAGCACAAAGGGAAAAGGTTGCAGGAGAAACTTTTACTCTGGTTTCTCAGTCTGTTTCCTAGTGCCGGTTTGAAGTTCCTGCAGTTTTCACTGCAAAACCTGGTTGGAGCTAGTACCTCCCCATATATATGTATGGAGTGGAGTTTGCAACTGAAAAGAAACTTTGTGTTCCCAACAAGCTAGGTGAAGGACGGCTCTCACACACACTTATCTCTCAGAACTGAACATGTGGAGAGACGTTCGTTCATCTAGCATAAAGGGAACGGGTTGCAGGGAAACATTTACTCTGGTTTCTCAGTCTGTTTCCTAGTGCCGGTTTGAAGTTCCTGCAGTTTTCACTGTAAAACCGAGTTGGAGCTTTTACCTCCCCATATATATGTATGGAGTGGAGTTTGCAACTGAAAAGAAACTTTGTGTTCCCAACAAGCTAGGTGAAGGACGGCCCTCACACACATTTATCTCTCAGAACTGAACATGTGGAGAGACGTTCGTTCATCTAGCACAAAGGGAACGGGTTGCAGGAGAAACTTTTACTCTGGTTTCTCAGTCTGTTTCCTAGTGCCGGTTTGAAGTTCCTGCAGTTTTCACTGTAAAACCGGTTTGGAGCTAGTACCTCCCCATATATATGTATGGAGTGGAGTTTGCAACTGAAAAGAAACTTTGTGTTCCCAACAAGCTAGGTGAAGGACGGCTTTCACACACCTATCTCTCAGAATTGAGCATGTGGAGAATCGTTCGTTCATCTAGCACAAAGGGAACGGGTTGCAGGAGAAACTTTCACTCTGTTTCTCAGTCTGTTTCCTAGTGCCGGTTTGAAGTTCCTGCAGTTTTCACTGTAAAACAGAGTTGGAGCTAGTACCTCCCCATATATATGTATGGAGTGGAGTTTGCAACTGAAAAGAAACTTTGTGTTCCCAACAAGCTAGGTGAAGGACGGCTTTCACACACCTATCTCTCAGAACTGAGCATGTGGAGAATCGTTCGTTCATCTAGCACAAAGGGAACGGGTTGCAGGAGAAACTTTCACTCTGTTTCTCAGTCTGTTTCCTAGTGCCGGTTTGAAGTTCCTGCAGTTTTCACTGTAAAACCGAGTTGGAGCTAGTACCTCCCCATATATATGTATGGAGTGGAGTTGGCAACTGAAAAGAAACTTTGTGTTCCCAACAAGCTAGGTGAAGGACGGCTCTCACACACACTTATCTCTCAGAACTGAACATGTGGAGAGACGTTCGTTCATCTAGCACAAAGGGAACGGGTTGCAGGAGAAACTTTCACTCTGTTTCTCAGTCTGTTTCCTAGTGCCGGTTTGAAGTTCCTGCAGTTTTCACTGTAAAACCGAGTTGGAGCTTGTACCTCCCCATATATATGTATGGAGTGGAGTTTGCAACTGAAAAGAAACTTTGTGTTCCCAACAAGCTAGGTGAAGGACGGCTCTCACACACACTTTTCTCTCAGAACTGAACATGTGGAGAGACGTTCGTTCATCTAGCACAAAGGGAACGGGTTGCAGGAGAAACTTTTACTCTGGTTTCTCAGTCTGTTTCCTAGTGCCGGTTTGAAGTTCCTGCAGTTTTCACTGTAAAACCGGTTTGGAGCTAGTACCTCCCCATATATATGTATGGAGTGGAGTTTGCAACTGAAAAGAAACTTTGTGTTCCCAACAAGCTAGGTGAAGGGCGGCTTTCACACACCTATCTCTCAGATCTGAGCATGTGGAGAATCGTTCGTTCATCTAGCACAAAGGGAACGGGTTGCAGGAGAAACTTTCACTCTGTTTCTCAGTCTGTTTCCTAGTGCCGGTTTGAAGTTCCTGCAGTTTTCACTGTAAAACCGAGTTGGAGCTAGTACCTCCCCATATATATGTATGGAGTGGAGTTTGCAACTGAAAAGAAACTTTGTGTTCCCAACAAGCTAGGTGAAGGACGGCTTTCACACACCTATCTCTCAGAAATGAGCATGTGGAGAATCGTTCGTTCATCTAGCACAAAGGGAACGGGTTGCAGGAGAAACTTTCACTCTGTTTCTCAGTCTGTTTCCTAGTGCCGGTTTGAAGTTCCTGCAGTTTTCACTGTAAAACCGAGTTGGAGCTAGTGCCTCCCCATATATATGTATGGAGTGGAGTTTGCAACTGAAAAGAAACTTTGTGTTCCCAACAAGCTAGGTGAAGGACGGCTCTCACACACACTTATCTCTCAGAACTGAGCATGTGGAGAGACGTTCGTTCATCTAGCACAAAGGGAAAAGGTTGCAGGAGAAACTTTTACTCTGGTTTCTCAGTCTGTTTCCTAGTGCCGGTTTGATGTTCCTGCAGTTTTCACTGTAAAACCGGGTTGGAGCTAGTACCTCCCCATATATATGTATGGAGTGGAGTTTGCAACTGAAAAGAAACTTTGTGTTCCCAACAAGCTAGGTGAAAGGCGGCTTTCACACACTTATCTCTCAGAACTGAGCATGTGGAGAGTCGTTCGTTCATCTAGCACAAAGGGAACGGGTTGCAGGAGAAACTTTCACTCTGTTTCTCAGTCTGTTTCCTAGTGCCGGTTTGAAGTTCCTGCAGTTTTCACTGTAAAAACGAGTTGGAGCTAGTACCTCCCCATATATATGTATGGAGAGGTGTTTGCAACTGAAAAGAAACTTTGTGTTCCGAACAAGCTAGGTGAAGGACGGCTTTCACACACACTTATCTCTCAGTACTGAGCAAGTGGAGAGACGTTCGTTCATCTAGTACAAATGTAACGGATTGCAGGAGAAACTTTTACTCTGGTTTCTCAGTCTGTTTCCTAGTGCCGGTTGAAAGTTCCTGCAGTTTTCACTGTAAAACCGAGTTGGAGCTTGTACCTCCCCATATATATGTATGGAGTGGAGTTTGCAACTGAAAAGAAACTTTGTGTTCCCAACAAGCTAGGTGAAGGACGGCTTTCACACACACTTATCTCTCAGAACTGAGCATGTGGAGAGACGTTCGTTCATCTAGCACATAGGGAACGGGTTGCAGGAGAAAATTTTACTCTGGTTTCTCAGTCTGTTTCCTAGTGCCGGTTTGAAGTTCCTGCAGTTTTCACTGTAAAACAAAGTTGGAGCTACTACCTCCCCATATATATGTATGGAGTGGAGTTTGCAACTGAAAAGAAACTTTGTGTTCCCAACAAGCTAGGTGAAGGACGGCTTTCACACACACTTATCTCTCAGAACTGAGCAAGTGGAGAGACGTTCGTTCATCTAGTACAAAGGGAACAGGTTGCAGGAGAAACTTTTACTCTGGTTTCTCAGTCTGTTTCCTAGTGCCGGTTTGAAGTTCCTGCAGTTTTCACTGTAAAACCGAGTTGGAGCTTGTACCTCCCCATATATATGTATGGATTGGAGTTTGCAACTGAAAAGAAACTTTGTGTTCCCAACAAGCTAGGTGAAGGACGGCTTTCACACACACTTATCTCTCAGAACTGAGCATGTGGAGAGACGTTCGTTCATCTAGCACAAAGGGAACGGGTTGCAGGAAAAACTTTTACTCTGGTTTCTCAGTCTGTTTCCTAGTGCCGGTTTGAAGGTCCTGCAGTTTTCACTATAAAAGCGAGTTGGAGCTTGTACCTCCATATATATATGTATGGAGTGGAGTTTGCAACTGAAAAGAAACTTTGTGTTCCCAACAAGTAAGGTGAAAGACGGCTTTCACACACAATTATCTCTCAGAACTGAGCATGTGGAGAGACGTTCGTTCATCTAGCACAAAGGGAACGGGTTGCAGGAGAAACTTTTACTCTGGTTTCTCAGTCTGTTTCCTAGTGCCGGTTGAAAGTTCCTGCAGTTTTCACTGTAAAACAGAGTTGGAGCTACTACCTCCCCATATATATGTATGGAGTGGAGTTTGCAACTGAAAAGAAACTTTGTGTTCCCAACAAGCTAGGTGAAGGACGGCTTTCACACACACTTATCTCTCAGAACTGAGCATGTGGAGAGACGTTCGTTCATCTAGCACAAAGGGAACGGGTTGCAGGAGAAACTTTTACTCTGGTTTCTCAGTCTGTTTCCTAGTGCCGGTTGAAAGTTCCTGCAGTTTTCACTGTAAAACCGAGTTGGAGCTTGTACCTCCCCATATATATGTATGGATTGGAGTTTGCAACTGAAAAGAAACTTTGTGTTCCCAACAAGCTAGGTGAAGGACGGCTTTCACACACACTTATCTCTCAGAACTGAGCATGTGGAGAGACGTTCGTTCATCTAGCACAAAGGGAACGGGTTGCAGGAGAAACTTTTACTCTGGTTTCTCAGTCTGTTTCCTAGTGCCGGTTTGAAGGTCCAGCAGTTTTCACTATAAAAGCGAGTTGGAGCTTGTACCTCCATATATATATGTATGGAGTGGAGTTTGCAACTGAAAAGAAACTTTGTGTTCCCAACAAGCTAGGTGAAGGACGGCTTTCACACACACTTATCTCTCAGAACTGAGCATGTGGAGAGACGTTCGTTCATCTAGCACAAAGGGAACGAGTTGCAGGGAAACTTTTACTCTGGTTTCTCAGTCTGTTTCCTAGTGCCGGTTGAAAGTTCCTGCAGTTTTCACTGTAAAATCGAGTTGGAGCTTTTACCTCCCCATATATATGTATGGAGTGGAGTTTGCAACTGAAAAGAAACTTTGTGTTCCCAACAAGCTAGGTGAAGGACGGCTTTCACACACACTTATCTCTCAGAACTGAGCATGTGGAGAGACGTTCGTTCACCTAGCACAAAGGGAACGGGTTGCAGGAGAAACTTTTACTCTGGTTTCTCAGTCTGTTTCCTAGTGCCGGTTTGAATTTCCTGCAGTTTTCACTGTAAAACCGAGTTGGAGCTAGTACCTCCCCATATATATGTATGGATTGGAGTTTGCAACTGAAAAGAAACTTTGTGTTCCCAACAAGCTAGGTGAAGGACGGCTCTCACACACACTTATCTCTCAGAACTGAACATGTGGAGAGACGTTCGTTCATCTAGCATAAAGGGAACGGGTGGCAGGGAAACATTTACTCTGGTTTCTCAGTCTGTTTCCTAGTGCCGGTTTGAAGTTCCTGCATTTTTCACTGTAAAACCGAGTTGGAGCTTGTACCTCCCCATATATATGTATGGAGTGGAGTTTGCAACTGAAAAGAAACTTTGTGTTCCCAACAAGCTAGGTGAAGGACGGCTCTCACACACACTTAACTCTCAGAACTGAACATGTGGAGAGACGTTCGTTCATCTAGCACAAAGGGAACTGGTTGCAGGAGAAACTTTTACTCTAGTTTCTCAGTCTGTTTCCTAGTGCCGGTTTGAAGTTCCTGCAGTTTTCACTGTAAAACCGGTTTGGAGCTAGTACCTCCCCATATATATGTATGGAGTGGAGTTTGCAACTGAAAAGAAACTTTGTGTTCCCAACAAGCTTGGTGAAGGACGGCTTTCACACACCTATCTCTCAGAACTGAGCATGTGGAGAATCGTTCGTTCATCTAGCACAAAGGGAACGGGTTGCAGGAGAAACTTTCACTCTGTTTCTCAGTCTGTTTCCTAGTGCCGGTTTGAAGTTCCTGCAGTTTTCACTGTAAAACCGAGTTGGAGCTAGTACCTCCCCATATATATGTATGGAGTGGAGTTTGCAACTGAAAAGAAACTTTGTGTTCCCAACAAGCTAGGTGAAGGACGGCTCTCACACACACTTATCTCTCAGAACTGAGCATGTGGAGAGACGTTCGTTCATCTAGCACAAAGGGAAACGGTTGCAGGAGAAACTTTTACTCTGGTTTCTCAGTCTGTTTCCTAGTGCCGGTTTGAAGTTCCTGCAGTTTTCACTGTAAAACCGGGTTGGAGCTAGTACCTCCCCATATATATGTATGGAGTGGAGTTTGCAACTGAAAAGAAACTTTGTGTTCCCAACAAGCTAGTTGAAAGACGGCTAACACACACTTATCTCTCAGAACTGAGCATGTGGAGAGTCGTTCGTTCATCTAGCACAAAGGGAACGGGTTGCAGGAGAAACTTTCACTCTGTTTCTCAGTCTGTTTCATAGTGCCGGTTTGAAGTTCCTGCAGTTTTCACTGTAAAAACGAGTTGGAGCTAGTACCTCCCCATATATATGTATGGAGAGGTGTTTGCAACTGAAAAGAAACTTTGTGTTCCGAACAAGCTAAGTGAAGGACGGCTTTCACACACACTTATCTCTCAGTACTGAGCAAGTGGAGAGACGTTCGTTCATCTAGTACAAATGTAACGGGTTGCAGGAGAAACTTTTACTCTGGTTTCTCAGTCTGTTTCCTAGTTCCGGTTTGAAGTTCCTGCAGTTTTCACTGTAAAACCGAGTTGGAGCTACTACCTCCCCATATATATGTATGGAGTGGGGTTTGCAACTGAAAAGAAAGTTTGTGTTCCCAACAAGATATATGAAGGACGGCTTTCACACACACTTATCTCTCAGAACTGAGCATGTGGAGAGACGTTCGTTCATCTAGCACATAGGGAACGGGTTGCAGGAGAAACAATTACTCTGGTTTCTCAGTCTGTTTCCTAGTGCCGGTTTGAAGTTCCTGCAGTTTTCACTGTAAAACAAAGTTGGAGCTACTACCTCCCCATATATATGTATGGAGTGGAGTTTGCAACTGAAAAGAAACTTTGTGTTCCCAACAATCTAGGTGAAGTACGGCTTTCACACACACTTATCTCTCAGAACTGAGCAAGTGGAGAGACGTTCGTTCATCTAGTACAAAGGGAACGGGTTGCAGGAGAAACTTTTACTCTGGTTTCTCAGTCTGTTTCCTAGTGCCGGTTGAAAGTTCCTGCAGTTTTCACTGTAAAACCGAGTTGGAGCTTGTACCTCCCCATATATATGTATGGATTGGAGTTTGCAACTGAAAAGAAACTTTGTGTTCCCAACAAGCTAGGTGAAGGACGGCTTTCACACACACTTATCTCTCAGAACTGAGCATGTGGAGAGACGTTCGTTCATCTAGCACAAAGGGAACGGGTTGCAGGAAAAACTTTTACTCTGGTTTCTCAGTCTGTTTCCTAGTGCCGGTTTGAAGGTCCTGCAGTTTTCACTATAAAAGCCAGTTGGAGCTTGTACCTCCATATATATATGTATGGAGTGGAGTTTGCAACTGAAAAGAAACTTTGTGTTCCCAACAAGCTAGGTGAAAGACGGCTTTCACACACACTTATCTCTCAGAACTGAGCATGTGGAGAGACGTTCGTTCATCTAGCACAAAGGGAACGGGTTGCAGGAGAAACTTTTACTCTGGTTTCTCAGTCTGTTTCCTAGTGCCGGTTGAAAGTTCCTGCAGTTTTCACTGTAAAACAGAGTTGGAGCTACTACCTCCCCATATATATGTATGGAGTGGAGTTTGCAACTGAAAAGAAACTTTGTGTTCCCAACAAGCTAGGTGAAGGACGGCTTTCACACACACTTATCTCTCAGAACTGAGCATGTGGAGAGACGTTCGTTCATCTAGCACAAAGGGAACGGGTTGCAGGAGAAACTTTTACTCTGGTTTCTCAGTCTGTTTCCTAGTGCCGGTTGAAAGTTCCTGCAGTTTTCACTGTAAAACCGAGTTGGAGCTTGTTCCTCCCCATATATATGTATGGATTGGAGTTTGCAACTGAAAAGAAACTTTGTGTTACCAACAAGCTAGGTGAAGGACGGCTTTCACACACACTTATCTCTCAGAACTGAGCATGTGGAGAGACGTTCGTTCATCTAGCACAAAGGGAACGGGTTGCAGGAGAAACTTTTACTCTGGTTTCTCAGTCTGTTTCCTAGTGCCGGTTTGAAGTTCCTGCAGTTTTCACGATAAAAGCGAGTTGGAGCTTGTAACTCCATATATATATGTATGGAATTTAGTTTGCAACTGAAAAGAAACTTTGTGTTCCCAACAAGCTAGGTGAAGGACGGCTTTCACACACACTTATCTCTCAGAACTGAGCATGTGGAGAGACGTTCGTTCATCTACCACAAAGGGAACGGGTTGCAGGGGAAACTTTTACTCTGGTTTCTCAGTCTGTTTCCTAGTGCCGGTTGAAAGTTCCTGCAGTTTTCACTGTAAAACCGAGTTGGAGCTTTTACCTCCCCATATATATGTATGGAGTGGAGTTTGCAACTGAAAAGAAACTTTGTGTTCCCAACAAGCTAGGTGAAGGACGGCTTTCACACACACTTATCTCTCAGAACTGAGCATGTGGAGAGACGTTCGTTCATCTAGCACATAGGGAACGTTTTGCAGGAGAAAATTATACTCTGGTTTCTCAGTCTGTTTCCTAGTGCCGGTTTGAAGTTCCTGCAGATTTCACTGTAAAACCGAGTTGGAGCTACTACCTCCCCATATATATGTATGGACTGGAGTTTGCAACTGAAAAGAAACTTTGTGTTCCCAACAAGCTAGGTGAAGGACGGCTTTCACACACACTTATCTCTCAGAACTGAGCATGTGGAGAGACGTTCGTTCATCTAGCACAAAGGGAACGGGTTGCAGGAGAAACTTTTACTCTGGTTTCTCAGTCTGTTTCCTAGTGCCGGTTTGAAATTCCTGCAGTTTTCACTATAAAAGCGAGTTGGAGCTTGTACCTCAACATATATATGTATGGAGTGGAGTTTGCAACTGAAAAGAAACTTTGTGTTCCCAACAAGCTAGTTGAAGGACGGCTCTCAAACACACTTATCTCTCAGAACTGAACATGTGGAGAGACTTTCGTTCATCTAGCACAATGGGAACGGGTTGCAGGAGAAACTTTCACTCTGTTTCTCAGTCTGTTTCCTAGTGCCGGTTTGAAGTTCCTGCATTTTTCACTGTAAAACCGAGTTGGAGCTAGTACCTCCCCATATATATGTATGGAGTGGAGTTTGCAACTGAAAAGAAACTTTGTGTTCCCAACAAGCTAGGTGAAGGACGGCTCTCACACACACTTATCTCTCAGAACTGAGCATGTGGAGAGACGTTCGTTCATCTAGCACAAAGGGAAAAGTTTGCAGGAGAAACTTTTACTCTGGTTTCTCAGTCTGTTTCCTAGTGCCGGTTTGAAGTTCCTGCAGTTTTCACTGTAAAACCGGGTTGGAGCTAGTACCTCCCCATATATATGTATGGAGTGGAATTTGCAACTGAAAAGAAACTTTGTGTTCCCAACAAGCTAGGTGAAAGACGGCTTTCACACACTTATCTCTCAGAACTGAGCATGTGGAGAGTCGTTCGTTCATCTAGCACAAAGGGAACGGGTTGCAGGGGAAACTTTCACTCTGTTTCTCAGTCTGTTTCCTAGTGCCGGTTTGAAGTTCCTGCAGTTTTCACTGTAAAAACGAGTTGGAGCTAGTACCTCCCCATATATATGTATGGAGAGGTGTTTGCAACTGAAAATAAACTTTGTGTTCCGAACAAGCTAGGTGAAGGACGGCTTTCACACACACATATCTCTCAGAACTGAGCAAGTGGAGAGACGTTCGTTCATCTAGTACAAAGGGAACGGGTTGCAGGAGAAACTTTTACTCTGGTTTCTCAGTCTGTTTCCTAGTGCCGGTTGAAAGTTCCTGCAGTTTTCCCTGTAAAACCGAGTTGGAGCTTGTACCTCCCCATATATATGTATGGAGTGGAGTTTGCAACTGAAAAGAAACTTTGTGTTCCCAACAAGCTAGGTGAAGGACGGCTTTCACACACACTTATCTCTCAGAACTGAGCATGTGGAGAGACGTTCGTTCATCTAGCACAAAGGGAACGGGTTGCAGGAGAAACTTTTGCTCTGGTTTCTCAGTCTGTTTCCTAGTTCCGGTTTGAAGTTCCTGCAGTTTTCACTGTAAAACCGAGTTGGAGCTAGTACCTCCCCATATATATGTATGGAGTGGGGTTTGCAACTGAAAAGAAAGTTTGTGTTCCCAACAAGATATGTGAAGGACGGCTTTCACACACACTTATCTCTCAGAACTGAGCATGTGGGGAGAGGTTCGTTCATCTAGCACATAGGGAACGGGTTGCAGGAGAAACTTTTACTCTGGTTTCTCAGTCTGTTTCCTAGTGCCGGTTTGAAGTTCCTGCAGTTTTCACTGTAAAACAAAGTTGGAGCTACTACCTCCCCATATATATGTATGGAGTGGAGTTTGCAACTGAAAAGAAACTTTGTGTTCCCAACAAGCTAGGTGAAGGACGGCTTTCACACACACTTATCTCTCAGAACTGAGCAAGTGGAGAGACGTTCGTTCATCTGGTACAAAGGGAACGGGTTGCAGGAGAAACTTTTACTCTGGTTTCTCAGTCTGTTTCCTAGTGCCGGTTGAAAGTTCCTGCAGTTTTCACTGTAAAACCGAGTTGGAGCTTGTACCTCCCCATATATATGTATGGATTGGAGTTTGCAACTGAAAAGAAACTTTGTGTTCCCAACAAGCTAGGTTAAGGACGGCTTTCACACACACTTATCTCTCAGAACTGAGCATGTGGAGAGACGTTCGTTCATCTAGCACAAAGGGAACGGGTTGCAGGAAAAACTTTTACTCTGGTTTCTTAGTCTGTTTCCTAGTGCCGGTATGAAGGTCCTGCAGTTTTCACTATAAAAGCGAGTTGGAGCTTGTACCTCCATATATATATGTATGGAGTGGAGTTTGCAACTGAAAAGAAACTTTGTGTTCCCAACAAGCTAGGTGAAGGACGGCTTTCACACACACTTATCTCTCAGAACTGAGCATGTGGAGAGACGTTCGTTCATCTAGCACAAAGGGAACGGGTTGCAGGAGAAACTTTTACTCTGGTTTCTCAGTCTGTTTCCTAGTGCCGTTTTGAAGTTCCTGCAGTTTTCACTGTAAAACCGAGTTGGAGCTAGTACCTCCCCATATATATGTATGGATTGGAGTTTGCAACTTAAAAGAAACTTTGTGTTCCCAACAAGCTAGGTTAAGGACGGCTTTCACACACACTTATCTCTCAGAACTGAGCATGTGGAGAGACGTTCGTTCATCTAGCACAAAGGGAACGGGTTGCAGGAAAAACTTTTACTCTGGTTTCTCAGTCTGTTTCATAGTGCCGGTATGAAGGTCCTGCAGTTTTCACTATAAAAGCGAGTTGGAGCTTGTACCTCCATATATATATGTATGGAGTGGAGTTTGCAACTGAAAAGAAACTTTGTGTTCCCAACAAGCTAGGTGAAGGACGGCTTTCACACACACTTATATCTCAGAACTGAGCAAGTGGAGAGACGTTCGTTCATCTAGTACAAAGGGAACGGGTTGCAGGAGAAACTTTTACTCTGGTTTCTCAGTCTGTTTCCTAGTTCCGGTTTGAAGTTCCTGCAGTTTTCACTGTAAAACCCAGTTGGAGCTAGTACCTCCCCATATATATGTATGGAGTGGGGTTTGCAACTGAAAAGAAAGTTTGTGTTCCCAACAAGATAGGTGAAGGACGGCTTTCACACACACTTATCTCTCAGAACTGAGCATGTGGAGAGAGGTTCGTTCATCTAGCACATAGGGAACGGGTTGAAGGAGAAACTTTTACTCTGGTTTCTCAGTCTGTTTCCTAGTGCCGGTTTGAAGTTCCTGCAGTTTTCACTGTAAAACAAAGTTGGAGCTACTACCTCCCCATATATATGTATGGAGTGGAGTTTGCAACTGAAAAGAAACTTTGTGTTCCCAACAAGCTAGGTGAAGGACGGCTTTCACACACACTTATCTCTCAGAACTGAGCAAGTGGAGAGACGTTCGTTCATCTAGTACAAAGGGAACGGGTTGCAGGAGAAACTTTTACTCTGGTTTCTCAGTCTGTTTCCTAGTGCCGGTTGAAAGTTCCTGCAGTTTTCACTGTAAAACCGAGTTGGAGCTTGTACCTCCCCATATATATGTATGGATTGGAGTTTGCAACTGAAAAGAAACTTTGTGTTCCCAACAAGCTAGGTGAAAGACGGCTTTCACACACACTTATCTCTCAGAACTGAGCATGTGGAGAGACGTTCGTTCATCTAGCACAAAGGGAACGGGTTGCAGGAAAAACTTTTACTCTGGTTTCTCAGTCTGTTTCCTAGTGCCGGTATGAAGGTCCTGCAGTTTTCACTATAAAAGCGAGTTGGAGCTTGTACCTCCATATATATATGTATGGAGTGGAGTTTGCAACTGAAAAGAAACTTTGTGTTCCCAACAAGCTAGGTGAAGGACGGCTTTCACACACACTTATCTCTCAGAACTGAGCATGTGGAGAGACGTTCGTTCATCTAGCACAAAGGGAACGGGTTGCAGGAGAAACTTTTACTCTGGTTTCTCAGTCTGTTTCCTAGTGCCGTTTTGAAGTTCCTGCAGTTTTCACTGTAAAATCGAGTTGGAGCTAGTACCTCCCCATATATATGTATGGATTGGAGTTTGCAACTGAAAAGAAACTTTGTGTTCCCAACAAGCTAGGTTAAGGACGGCTTTCACACACACTTATCTCTCAGAACTGAGCATGTGGAGAGACGTTCGTTCATCTAGCACAAAGGGAACGGGTTGCAGGAAAAACTTTTACTCTGGTTTCTCAGTCTGTTTCATAGTGCCGGTATGAAAGTCCTGCAGTTTTCACTATAAAACGAGTTGGAGCTTGTACTTCCATATATATATGTATGGAGTGGAGTTTGCAACTGAAAAGAAACTTTGTGTTCCCAACAAGCTAGGTGAAGGACGGCTTTCACACACACTTATATCTCAGAAGTGACCATGTGAAGAGACGTTCATTCATCTAGCAAAAATGGAAAGTTTTGCAGGAGAAACTTTTACTCTGAATTCTCAGTCTGTTTCCTAGTGCCGGTTTGAAGTTCCTGCATTTTTCACTGTAAACCCGAATTTGAGCTAGTACATCCCCATATATATCTATGAACTGGAGATTGCAACTAAAAAAAACTTTGTGTTCGCAACAAGCTAGGTGAAGTATGGCTTTCACACACAATTATCTCTCGAACTGAGCATGTGGAGAGACGTTCGTTCATCTAGCACAAAGGGAACGGGTTGCAGCAGAAACTTTTTCTCTGGTTTCTCAGTCTGTTTCCTAGTGCCGGTATGAAGGTCCTGCAGTTTTCACTATAAAAGCGAGTTGGAGCTTGTACCTCCATATATATATGTATGGAGTGGAGTTTGCAACTGAAAAGAAACTTTGTGTTCCCAACAAGCTAGGTGAAGGACGGCTTTCACACACACTTATCTCTCAGAACTGAGCAAGTGGAGAGACGTTCGTTCATCTAGTACAAAGGGAACGGGATGCAGGAGAAACTTTTACTCTGGTTTCTCAGTCTGTTTCCTAGTGCCGGTTGAAAGTTCCTGCAGTTTTCACTGTAAAACCGAGTTGGAGCTTGTACCTCCCCATATATATTTATGAATTGGAGTTTGCAACTGAAAAGAAACTTTGTGTTCCCAACAAGCTAGGTGAAGGACGTCTTTCACACACACTTATATCTCAGAAGTGACCATGTGAAGAGACGTTCATTCATCTAGCAAAAATGGAAAGTTTTGCAGGAGAAACTTTTACTCTGGATTCTCAGTCTGTTTCCTAGTGCCGGTTTGAAGTTCCTGCATTTTTCACTGTAAACCCGAATTTGAGCTAGTACATCCCCATATATATCTATGAACTGGAGATTGCAACTAAAAAAAACTTTGTGTTCGCAACAAGCTAGGTGAAGTATGGCTTTCACACACAATTATCTCTCGAACTGAGCATGTGGAGAGACGTTCGTTCATCAACCACAAAGGGAACGGGTTGCAGGGGAAACTTTTACTCTGGTTTCTCAGTCTGTTTCCTAGTGCCGGTTGAAAGTTCCTGCAGTTTTCACTGTAAAACCGAGTTGGAGCTTTTACCTCCCCATATATATGTATGGAGTGGAGTTTGCAACTGAAAAGAAACTTTGTGTTCCCAACAAGCTAGGTGAAGGACGGCTTTCACACACACTTATCTCTCAGAACTGAGCATGTGGAGAGAAGTTCGTTCATCTAGCACAAAGGGAATGGGTTGCAGGAGAAACTTTTACTCTGGTTTCTCAGTCTGTTTCCTAGTGCCGTTTTGAAGTTCCTGCAGTTTTCACTGTAAAACCGAGTTGGAGCTAGTACCTCCCCATATATATGTATGGAGTGGAGTTTGCAACTGAAAAGAAACTTTGTGTTCCCAACAAGCTAGGTGAAGGACGGCTTTCACACACACTTATCTCTCAGAACTGAGCATGTGGAGAGACGTTCGTTCATCTAGCACAAAGGGAACGGGTTGCAGGAGAAACTTTTACTCTGGTTTCTCAGTCTGTTTCCTAGTGCCGGTTTGAAGTTCCTGCAGTTTTCACTATAAAAGCGAGTTGGAGCTAGTACCTCCCCATATATATGTATGGAGTGGAGTTTGCAACTGAAAAGAAACTTTGTGTTCCCAACAAGCTAGTTGAAGGACGGCTCTCAAACACACTTATCTCTCAGAACTGAACATGTGGAGAGACGTTCGTTCATCTAGCACAAAGGGAACGGGTTGCAGGAGAAACTTTTACTCTGGTTTCTCAGTCTGTTTCCTAGTGCCGGTTTGAAGTTCCTGCAGTTTTCACTGTAAAACCGGTTTGGAGCTAGTACCTCCCCATATATATGTATGGAGTGGAGTTTGCAACTGAAAAGAAACTTTGTGTTCCCAACAAGCTTGGTGAAGGACGGCTTTCACACACGTATCTCTCAGAACTGAGCATGTGGAGAATCGTTCGTTCATCTAGCACAAAGGGAACGGGTTGCAGGAGAAACTTTCACTCTGTTTCTCAGTCTGTTTCCTAGTGCCGGTTTGAAGTTCCTGCAGTTTTCACTGTAAAACCGAGTTGGAGCTAGTACCTCCCCATATATATGTATGGAGTGGAGTCTGCAACTGAAAAGAAACTTTGTGTTCCCAACAAGCTAGGTGAAGGACGGCTCTCACACACACTTATCTCTCAGAACTGAGCATGTGGAGAGACGTCCGTTCATCTAGCACAAAGGGAACGGGTTGCAGGAGAAACTTTCAATCTGTTTCTCAGTCTGTTTCCTAGTGCCGGTTTGAAGTTCCTTCAGTTTTCACTGTAAAAACGATTTGGAGCTAGTACCTCCCCATATATATGTATGGAGAGGTGTTTGCAACTGAAAAGAAACTTTGTTTTCCGAACAAGCTAGGTGAAGGACGGCTTTCACACACACATATCTCTCAGAACTGAGCAAGTGGAGAGACGTTCGTTCATCTAGTACAAAGGGAACGGGTTGCAGGAGAAACTTTTACTCTGGTTTCTCAGTCTGTTTCCTAGTGCCGGTTGAAAGTTCCTGCAGTTTTCACTGTAAAACCGAGTTGGAGCTTGTACCTCCCCATATATATGTATGGAGTGGAGTTTGCAACTGAAAAGAAACTTTGTGTTCCCAAAAAGCTAGGTGAAGGACGGCTTTCACACACACTTATCTCTCAGAACTGAGCATGTGGAGAGACGTTCGTTCATCTAGCACAAAGGGAACGGGTTGCAGGAGAAACTTTTACTCTGGTTTCTCAGTCTGTTTCCTAGTTCCGGTTTGAAGTTCCTGCAGTTTTCACTGTAAAACCGAGTTGGAGCTACTACCTCCCCATATATATGTATGGAGTGGGGTTTGCAACTGAAAAGAAAGTTTGTGTTCCCAACAAGATATGTGAAGGACGGCTTTCACACACACTTATCTCTCAGAACTGAGCATGTGGAGAGATGTTCGTTCATCTAGCACATAGGGAAAGGGTTGCAGGAGAAACTTTTACTCTGGTTTCTCAGTCTGTTTCCTAGTGCCGGTTTGAAGTTCCTGCAGTTTTCACTGTAAAACAAAGTTGGAGCTAGTACCTCCCCATATATATGTATGGAGTGGAGTTTGCAACTGAAAAGAATCTTTGTGTTCCCAACAAGCTAGGTGAAGGACGGCTTTCACACACACTTATCTCTCAGAACTGAGCAAGTGGAGAGACGTTGGTTCATCTAGCACAAAGGGAACGGGTTGCAGGAGAAACTTTTACTCTGGTTTCTCAGTCTGTTTCCTAGTGCCGGTTGAAAGTTCCTGCAGTTTTCACTGTAAAACCGAGTTGGAGCTTGTACCTCCCCATATATATGTATGGATTGGAGTTTGCAACTGAAAAGAAACTTTGTGTTCCCAACAAGCTAGGTTAAGGACGGCTTTCACACACACTTATCTCTCAGAACTGAGCATGTGGAGAGACGTTCGTTCATCTAGCACAAAGGGAACGGGTTGCAGGAAAAACTTTTACTCTGGTTTCTCAGTCTGTTTCCTAGTGCCGGTATGAAGGTCCTGCAGTTTTCACTATAAAAGCGAGTTGGAGCTTGTACCTCCATATATATATGTATGGATTGGAGTTTGCAACTGAAAAGAAACTTTGTGTTCCCAACAAGCTAGGTGAAGGACGGCTTTCACACACACTTATCTCTCAGAACTGAGCATGTGGAGAGACGTTCGTTCATCTAGCACAAAGGGAACGGGTTGCAGGAGAAACTTTTACTCTGGTTTCTCAGTCTGTTTCCTAGTGCCGTTTTGAAGTTCCTGCAGTTTTCACTGTAAAACCGAGTTGGAGCTAGTACCTCCCCATATATATGTATGGATTGGAGTTTGCAACTGAAAAGAAACTTTGTGTTCCCAACAAGCTAGGTTAAGGACGGCTTTCACACACACTTATCTCTCAGAACTGAGCATGTGGAGAGACGTTCGTTCATCTAGCACAAAGGGAACGGGTTGCAGGAAAAACTTTTACTCTGGTTTCTCAGTCTGTTTCCTAGTGCCGGTATGAAGGTCCTGCAGTTTTCACTATAAAAGCGAGTTGGAGCTTGTACCTCCATATATATATGTATGGAGTGGAGTTTGCAACTGAAAAGAATCTTTGTGTTCCCAACAAGCTAGGTGAAGGACGGCTTTCACACACACTTATCTCTCAGAACTGAGCATGTGGAGAGACGTTCGATCATCTAGCACAAAGGGAACGGTTTGCAGGAGAAACTTTTACTCTGGTTTCTCAGTCTGTTTCCTAGTGCCGTTTTGAAGTTCCTGCAGTTTTCATTGTAAAACAGAGTTGGAGCTAGTACCTCCCCATATATATGTATGGAGTGGAGTTTACAACTGAAAAGAAACTTTGTGTTCCCAACAAGCTAGGTGAAGGACGGCTTTCACACACACTTATCTCTCAGAACTGAGCATGTGGAGAGACGTTCGTTCATCTAGCACATAGGGAACGTTTTCCAGAAGAAACTTTTACTCTGGTTTCTCAGTCTGTTTCCTATGCCGGTTTGAAGTTCCGGCAATTTTCACTGTAAAACCGAGTTGGAGCTACTACCTCCCCATATATATGTATGGAGTGGAGTTTGCAACTGAAAAGAAACTTTGTGTTCCCAACAAGCTAGGTGAAGGACGGCTTTCACACACACTTATCTCTCAGAACTGAGCATGTGGAGAGACGTTCGTTCATCTAGCACAAAGGGAACGGGTTGCAGGAGAAACTTTTACTCTGGTTTCTCAGTCTGTTTCCTAGTGCCGGTTTGAAGGTCCTGCAGTTTTCACTATAAAAGCGAGTTGGAGCTTGTACCTCCATATATATATGTATGGACTGGAGTTTGCAACTGAAAAGAAACTTTGTGTTCCCAACAAGCTAGGTGAAGGACGGCTTTCACACACACTTATCTCTCAGAACTGAGCATGTGGAGAGACGTTCGTTCATCTAGCACAAAGGGAACGGGTTGCAGGAGAAACTTTTACTCTGGTTTCTCAGTCTGTTTACTAGTGCCGGTTGAAAGTTCCTGCAGTTTTCACTGTAAAATCGAGTTGGAGCTTTTACCTCCCCATATATATGTATGGAGTGGAGTTTGCAACTGAAAAGAAACTTTGTGTTCCCAACAAGCTAGGTGAAGGACGGCTTTCACACACACTTATCTCTCAGAACTGAGCATGTGGAGAGACGTTCGTTCATCTAGCACAAAGGGAACGGGTTGCAGGAGAAACTTTTACTCTGGTTTCTCAGTCTGTTTCCTAGTGCCGTTTTGAAGTTCCTGCAGTTTTCACTGTAAAACCGATTTGGAGCTAGTACCTCCCCATATATATGTATGGAGTGGAGTTTACAACTGAAAAGAAACTTTGTGTTCCCAACAAGATAGGTGAAGGACGGCTTTCACACACACTTATCTCTCAGAACTGAGCATGTGGAGAGACGTTCGTTCATCTAGCACATAGGGAACGGTTTGCAGGAGAAACTTTTACTCTGGTTTCTCAGTCTGTTTCCTAGTGCCGGTTTGAAGTTCCTGCAGTTTTCACTGTAAAACCGAGTTGGAGCTACTACCTCCCCATATATATGTATGGAGTGGAGTTTGCAACTGAAAAGAAACTTTGTGTTCCCAACAAGCTAGGTGAAGGACGGCTTTCACACACACTTATCTCTCAGAACTGAGCATGTGGAGAGACGTTCGTTCACCTAGCACAAAGGGAACGCGTTGCAGGAGAAACTTTTACTCTGGTTTCTCAGTCTGTTTCCTTGTGCCGGTGAGAGTTCCTGCAGTTTTCACTGTAAAAACGAGTTGGAGCTAGTACCTCCCCATATATATGTATGGAGTGGAGTTTGCAACTGAAAAGAAACTTTGTGTTCCAAACAAGCTAGGTGAAGTACGGCTTTCACACACACTTATCTCTCAGAACTGAGCATGTGGAGAGACGTTCGTTCATCTAGCACAAAGGGAACGTGTTGCAGGAGAAACTTTTACTCTGGTTTCTCATTCTTTTTCCTAGTGCCGGTTTGAAGTTCCTGCAGTTTTCACTGTAATACCGAGTTGGAACTAGTACCTCCCCATATATATGTATGGAGTGGAGTTTGCAACTGAAAAGAAACTTTGTGTTCCCAACAAGCTAGGTGAAGGACGGCTCTCACACACACTTATCTCTCAGAACTGAGCATGTGGAGAGACGTTCGTTCATCTAGCATAAAGGGAACGGGATGCAGGGAAACATTTACTCTGGTTTCTCAGTCTGTTTCCTAGTGCTGGTTTGAAGTTCCTGCAGTTTTCACTGTAAAACCGAGTTGGAGCTAGTACCTCCCCATATATATGTATGGAGGGGAGTTTGCAACTGAAAAGAAACTTTGTGTTCCCAACAAGCTAGGTGAAGGACGGCTCTCACACACACTTATCTCTCAGAACTTAACATGTGGAGAGACGTTCGTTCATCTACCACAAAGGGAACGGGTTGCAGGAGAAACTTTTACTCTGGTTTCTCAGTCTGTTTCCTAGTGCCTGTTTGAAGTTCCTGCAGTTTTCACTGTAAAACCGGTTTGGAGGTAGTACCTCCCATATATATGTATGGAGTGGAGTTTGCAACTGAAAAGAAACTTTGTGTTCCCAACAAGCTAGGTGAAGGGCGGGTTTCACACACCTATCTCTCAGAACTGAGCATGTGGAGAGACGTTCGTTCATCTAGCACAAAGGGAACGGGTTGCAGGAGAAACTTTCACTCTGTTTCTCAGTCTGTTTCCTAGTGCCGGTTTGAAGTTCCTGCAGTTTTGACTGTAAAAACGAGTTGGAGCTAGTACCTCCCCATATATATGTATGGAGAGGTGTTTGCAACTGAAAAGAAACTTTGTGTTCCGAACAAGCTAGGTGAAGGACGGCTTTCACACACACTTACCTCTCAGAACTGAGCAAGTGGAGAGACGTTCGTTCATCTAGTACAAAGGGAACGGGTTGCAGGAGAAACTTTTACTCTGGTTTCTCAGTCTGTTTCCTAGTGCCGGTTGAAAGTTCCTGCAGTTTTCACTGTAAAACCGAGTTGGAGCTTGTACCTCCCCATATATATGTATGGATTGGAGTTTGCAACTGAAAAGAAACTTTGTGTTCCCAACAAGCTAGGTGAAGGACGGCTTTCACACACACTTATCTCTCAGAACTGAGCATGTGGAGAGACGTTGGTTCATCTAGCACAAAGGGAACGGGTTGCAGGAGAAACTTTTACTCTGGTTTCTCAGTCTGTTTCCTAGTGCCGGTTTGAAGGTCCTGCAGTTTTCACTATAAAAGCGAGTTGGAGCTTGTACCTCCCCATATATATGTATGGAGTGGAGTTTGCAACTGAAAAGAAACTTTGTGTTCCCAACAAGCTAGGTGAAGGACAGCTTTCACACACACTTATCTCTCAGAACTGAGCATGTGGAGAGACGTTCGTTCATCTAGCACAAAGGGAACGGGTTGCAGGGGAAGCTTTTACTCTGGTTTCTCAGTCTGTTTCCTAGTGCCGGTTGAAAGTTCCTGCAGTTTTCACTGTAAAACCGAGTTGGAGATTTTACCTCCCCATATATATTTATGGAGTGGAGTTTGCAACTGAAAAGAAACTTTGTGTTCCCAACAAGCTAGGTGAAGGACGGCTTTCACACACAATTATCTCTCAGAACTGAGCATGTGGAGAGACGTTCGTTCATCTAGCACAAAGGGAACGGGTTGCAGGAGAAACTTTTACTCTGGTTTCTCAGTCTGTTTCCTAGTGCCGTTTTGAAGTTCCTGCAGTTTTCACTGTAAAACAGAGTTGGAGCTAGTACCTCCTCATATATATGTATGGAGTGGAGTTTACAACTGAAAAGAAACTTTGTGTTCCCAACAAGATAGGTGAAGAACGGCTTTCACACACACTTATCTCTCAGAACTGAGCATGTGGAGAGACGTTCGTTCATCTAGCACATAGGGAACGGTTTGCAGGAGAAACTTTTACTCTCGTTTCTCAGTCTGTTTCCTAGTGCCGGTTTGAAGTTCCTGCAGTTTTCACTGTAAAACCGAGTTGGAGCTACTACCTCCCCATATATATGTATGGATTGGAGTTTGCAACTGAAAAGAAACTTTGTGTTCCCAACAAGCTAGTTGAAGGACGGCTTTCACACACACTTATCTCTCAGAACTGAGCATGTGGAGAGACGTTCGTTCACCTAGCACAAAAGGAACGGGTTGCAGGAGAAACTTTTACTCTGGTTTCTCATTCTTTTTCCTAGTGCCGGTTTGAAGTTCCTGCAGTTTTCACTGTAAAACCGAGTTGGAACTAGTACCTCCCCATATATATATATGGAGTGGAGTTAGCAACTGAAAAGAAACTTTGTGTTCCCAACAAGCTAGGTGAAGGACGGCTCTCACACACACTTATCTCTCAGAACTGAACATGTGGAGAGACGTTCGTTCATCTAGCACAAAGGGAACGGTTTGCAGGAGAAACTTTTACTCTGGTTTCTCAGTCTGTTTCCTATTGCCGGTTTGAAGTTCCTGCAGTTTTCACTGTAAAACCGAGTTGGAGCTAGTACCTCCCCATATATATGTATGGAGTGGAGTTTGCAACTGAAAAGAAACTTTGTGTTCCCAACAAGCTAGGTGAAGGACGGCTTTCACACACCTATCTCTCAGAACTGAGCATGTGGAGAGTCGTTCGTTCTTCTAGCACAAAGGGAACGGGTTGCAGGAGAAACTTTCACTCTGTTTCTCAGTCTGTTTCCTAGTGCCGGTTTGAAGTTCCTGCAGTTTTCACTGTAAAACCGAGTTGGAGATAGTACCTCCCCTTATATATGTATGGAGTGGAGTTTGCAACTGAAAAGAAACTTTGTGTTCCCAAAAAGCTAGGTGAAGGACGGCTTTCACACACATTTATCTCTCAGAACTGAGCATGTGGAGAGTCGTTCGTTCATCTAACACAAAGGGAACGGGTTGCAGGGGAAACTTTTACTCTGGTTTCTCAGTCTGTTTCCTAGTGCCGGTTTGAAGTTCCTGCAGTTTTCACTATAAAAGCGAGTTGGAGCTTGTAACTCCATATATATATGTATGGAGTGGAGTTTGCAACTGAAAAGAAACTTTGTGTTCCCAACAAGCTAGGTGAAGGACGGCTTTCACACACACTTATCTCTCAGAACTGAGCATGTGGAGAGACGTTCGTTCATCTAGCACAAAGGGAACGGGTTGCAGGAGAAACTTTTACTCTGGTTTCTCATTCTTTTTCCTAGTGCCGGTTTGAAGTTCCTGCAGTTTTCACTGTAAAACCGAGTTGGAACTAGTACCTCCCCATATATATATATGGAGTGGAGTTAGCAACTGAAAAGAAACTTTGTGTTCCCAACAAGCTAGGTGAAGGACGGCTCTCACACACACTTATCTCTCAGAACTGAACATGTGGAGAGACGTTCGTTCATCTAGCACAAAGGGAACGGTTTGCAGGAGAAACTTTTACTCTGGTTTCTCAGTCTGTTTCCTAGTGCCGGTTTGAAGTTCCTGCAGTTTTCACTGTAAAACCGAGTTGGAGCTAGTACCTCCCCATATATATGTATGGAGTGGAGTTTGCAACTGAAAAGAAACTTTGTGTTCCCAACAAGCTAGGTGAAGGACGGCTTTCACACACCTATCTCTCAGAACTGAGCATGTGGAGAGTCGTTCGTTCATCTAGCACAAAGGGAACGGGTTGCAGGAGAAACTTTCACTCTGGTTTCTCAGTCTGTTTCCTAGTGCCGGTTTGAAGTTCCTGCAGTTTTCACTATAAAAGCGAGTTGGAGCTTGTAATTCCATATATATATGTATGGAGTGGAGTTTGCAACTGAAAAGAAACTTTGTGTTCCCAACAAGCTAGGTGAAGGACGGCTTTCACACACACTTATCTCTCAGAACTGAGCATGTGGAGAGACGTTCGTTCATCTACCACAAAGGGAACGGGTTGCAGGGGAAACTTTTACTCTGGTTTCTCAGTCTGTTTCCTAGTGCCGGTTGAAAGTTCCTGCAGTTTTCACTGTAAAACCGGGTTGGAGCTAGTACCTCCCCATATATATGTATGGAGTGGAGTTTGCAACTGAAAAGAAACTTTGTGTTCCCAACAAGCTAGGTGAAGGACGGCTTTCACACACACTTATCTCTCAGAACTGAGCATGTGGAGAGACGTTCGTTCATCTAGCACAAAGGGAATGGGTTGCAGGAGAAACTTTTACTCTGGTTTCTCAGTCTGTTTCCTAGTGCCGTTTTGAAGTTCCTGCAGTTTTCACTGTAAAACCGAGTTGGAGCTAGTACCTCCCCATATATATGTATGGAGTGGAGTTTACAACTGAAAAGAAACTTTGTGTTCCCAACAAGATAGGTGAAGGACGGCTTTCACACACACTTATCTCTCAGAACTGAGCATGTGGAGAGACGTTCGTTCATCTGGCACATAGGGAACTTTTTGCAGGAGAAACTTTTACTCTGGTTTCTCAGTCTGTTTCCTAGTGCCGGTTTGAAGTTCCTGCAGATTTCACTATAAAACCGAGTTGGAGCTACTACCTCCCCATATATATGTATGGAGTGGAGTTTGCAACTGAAAAGAAACTTTGTGTTCCCAACAAGCTAGGTGAAGGACGGCTTTCACACACACTTATCTCTCAGAACTGAGCGTGTGGAGAGACGTTCGTTCATCTAGCACAAAGGGAACGGGTTGCAGGAGAAACTTTTACTCTGGTTTCTCAGTCTGTTTCCTAGTGCATGTTTGAAGGTCCTGCAGTTTTCACTATAAAAGCGAGTTGGAGCTTGTAATTCCATATATATATGTATGGAGTGGAGTTTGCAACTGAAAAGAAACTTTGTGTTCCCAACAAGCTAGGTGAAGGACGGCTTTCACACACACTTATCTCTCAGAACTGAGCATGTGGAGAGACGTTCGTTCATCTACCACAAAGGGAACGGGTTGCAGGGGAAACTTTTACTCTGGTTTCTCAGTCTGTTTCCTAGTGCCGGTTGAAAGTTCCTGCAGTTTTCACTGTAAAACCGAGTTGGAGCTTTTACCTCCCCATATATATGTATGGAGTGGAGTTTGCAACTGAAAAGAAACTTTGTGTTCCCAACAAGCTAGGTGAAGGACGGCTTTCACACACACTTATCTCTCAGAACTGAGCATGTGGAGAGACGTTCGTTCATCTAACACAAAGGGAATGGGTTGCAGGAGAAACTTTTACTCTGGTTTCTCAGTCTGTTTCCTAGTGCCGTTTTGAAGTTCCTGCAGTTTTCACTGTAAAACCGAGTTGGAGCTAGTACCTCCCCATATATATGTATGGAGTGGAGTTTACAACTGAAAAGAAACTTTGTGTTCCCAACAAGATAGGTGAAGGACGGCTTTCACACACACTTATCTCTCAGAACTGAGCATGTGGAGAGACGTTCGTTCATCTGGCACATAGGGAACTTTTTGCAGGAGAAACTTTTACTCTGGTTTCTCAGTCTGTTTCCTAGTGCCGGTTTGAAGTTCCTGCAGATTTCACTATAAAACCGAGTTGGAGCTACTACCTCCCCATATATATGTATGGAGTGGAGTTTGCAACTGAAAAGAATCTTTGTGTTCCCAACAAGCTAGGTGAAGGACGGCTTTCACACACACTTATCTCTCAGAACTGAGCGTGTGGAGAGACGTTCGTTCATCTAGCACAAAGGGAACGGATTGCAGGAGAAACTTTTACTCTGGTTTCTCAGTCTGTTTCCTAGTGCCGGTTTGAAGTTCCTGCAGTTTTCACTATAAAAGCGAGTTGGAGCTTGTACCTCCCCATATATATGTATGGAGTGGAGTTTGCAACTGAAAAGAAACTTTGTGTTCCCAACAAGCTAGTTGAAGGACGGCTCTCAAACACACTTATCTCTCAGAACTGAACATGTGGAGAGACGTTCGTTCATCTAGCACAAAGGGAACGGGTTGCAGGAGAAACTTTTACTCTGGTTTCTCAGTCTGTTTCCTAGTGCCGGTTTGAAGTTCCTGCAGTTTTCACTGTAAAACCGGTTTGGAGCTAGTACCTCCCCATATATATGTATGGAGTGGAATTTGCAACTGAAAAGAAACTTTGTGTTCCCAACAAGCTAGGTGAAGGACGGCTTTCACACACCTATCTCTCAGAACTGAGCATGTGGAGAATCGTTCGTTCATCTAGCACAAAGGGAACGGGTTGCAGGAGAAACTTTCACTCTGTTTCTCAGTCTGTTTCCTAGTGCTGGTTTGAAGTTCCTGCAGTTTTCACTGTAAAACCGAGTTGGAGCTAGTACCTACCCATATATATGTATGGAGTGGAGTTTGCAACTGAAAAGAAACTTTGTGTTCCCAACAAGCTAGGTGAAGGACGGCTCTCACACACAATTATCTCTCAGAACTGAGCATGTGGAGAGACGTTCGTTCATCTAGCACAAAGGGAAAATGTTGCAGGAGAAACTTTTACTCTGGTTTCTCAGTCTGTTTCCTAGTGCCAGTTTGAAGTTCCTGCAGTTTTCACTGTAAAACCGGGTTGGAGCTAGTACCTCCCCATATATATGTTTGGAGTGGAGTTTGCAACTGAAAAGAAACTTTGTGTTCCCAACAAGCTTGGTGAAAGACGGCTTTCACACACTTATCTCTCAGAACTGAGCATGTGGAGAGTCGTTCGTTCATCTAGCACAAAGTGAACGGGTTGCAGGAGAAACTTTCACTCTGATTCTCAGTCTGTTTCCTAGTGCCGGTTTGAAGTTCCTGCAGTTTTCACTGTAAAAACGAGTTGGAGCTAGTACCTCCCCATATATATGTATGGAGAGGTGTTTGCAACTGAAAAGAAACTTTGTGTTCCGAACAAGCTAGGTGAAGGACGGCTTTCACACACACATATCTCTCAGAACTGAGCAAGTGGAGAGACGTTCGTTCATCTAGTACAAAGGGAACGGGTTGCAGGAGAAACTTTTACTCTGGTTTCTCAGTCTGTTTCCTAGTGCCGGTTGAAAGTTCCTGCAGTTTTCACTGTAAAACCGAGTTGGAGCTAGTACCTCCCCATATATATGTATGGAGTGGAGTTTGCAACTGAAAAGAAACTTTGTGTTCCCAACAAGCTAGGTGAAGGACGGCTCTCACACACACTTATCTCTCAGAACTGAGCATGTGGAGAGACGTTCGTTCATCTAGCACAAAGGGAAAAGGTTGCAGGAGAAACTTTTATTCTGGTTTCTCAGTCTGTTTCCTAGTGCCGGTTTGAAGTTCCTGCAGTTTTCACTGTAAAACCGGGTTGGAGCTAGTACCTCCCCATATATATATATGGAGTGGAGTTTGCATCTGAAAAGAAACTTTGTGTTCCCAACAAGCTAGGTGAAAGACGGCTTTCACACACTTATCTCTCAGAACTGAGCATGTGGAGAGTCGTTCGTTCATCTAGCACAAAAGGAACGGGTTGCAGGAGAAACTTTCACTCTGATTCTCAGTCTGTTTCCTAGTGCCGGTTTGAAGTTCCTGCAGTTTTCACTGTAAAAACGAGTTGGAGCTAGTACCTCCCCATATATATGTATGGAGAGGTGTTTGCAACTGAAAAGAAACTTTGTGTTCCGAACAAGCTAGGTGAAGGACGGCTTTCACACACACTTATCTCTCAGAACTGAGCAAGTGGAGAGACGTTCGTTCATCTAGTACAAAGGGAACGGGTTGCAGGAGAAACTTTTACTCTGGTTTCTCAGTCTGTTTCCTAGTGCCGGTTGAAAGTTTCTGCAGTTTTCACTGTAAAACCGAGTTGGAGCTTGTACCTCCCCATATATATGTATGGAGTGGAGTTTGCAACTGAAAAGAAACTTTGTGTTCCCAACAAGCTAGGTGAAGGACGGCTTTCACACACACTTATCTCTCAGAACTGAGCATGTGGAGAGACGTTCGTTCATCTAGCACAAAGGGAACGGGTTGCCGGAGAAACTTTTACTCTGGTTTCTCAGTCTGTTTCCTAGTTCCGGTTTGAAGTTCCTGCAGTTTTCACTGTAAAACCGAGTTGGAGCTAGTACCTCCCCATATATATGTATGGAGTGGGGTTTGCAACTGAAAAGAAAGTTTGTGTTCCCAACAAGATAGGTGAAGGACGGCTTTCACACACACTTATCTCTCAGAACTGAGCATGTGGAGAGAGGTTCGTTCATCTAGCACATAGGGAACGGGTTGCAGGAGAAACTTTTACTCTGGTTTCTCAGTCTGTTTCCTAGTGCCGGTTTGAAGTTCCTGCAGTTTTCACTGTAAAACAAAGTTGGAGCTACTACCTCCCCATATATATGTATGGAGTGGAGTTTGCAACTGAAAAGAAACTTTGTGTTCCCAACAAGCTAGGTGAAGGACGGCTTTCACACACACTTATCTCTCAGAACTGAGCAAATGGAGAGACGTTCGTTCATCTAGTACAAAGGGAACGGGTTGCAGGAGAAATTTTTACTCTGGTTTCTCAGTCTGTTTCCTAGTGCCGGTTGAAAGTTCCTGCAGTTTTCACTGTAAAACCGAGTTGGAGCTTGTACCTCCCCATATATATGTATGGATTGGAGTTTGCAACTGAAAAGAAACTTTGTGTTCCCAACAAGCTTGGTTAAGGACGGCTTTCACACACACTTATCTCTCAGAACTGAGCATGTGGAGAGACGTTCGTTCATCTAGCACAAAGGGAACGGGTTGCAGGAAAAACTTTTACTCTGGTTTCTCAGTCTGTTTCCTAGTGCCGGTATGAAGGTCCTGCAGTTTTCACTATAAAAGCGAGTTGGAGCTTGTACCTCCATATATATATGTATGGAGTGGAGTTTGCAACTGAAAAGAAACTTTGTGTTCCCAACAAGCTAGGTGAAGGACGGCTTTCACACACACTTATCTCTCAGAACTGAGCATGTGGAGAGACGTTCGTTCATCTAGCACAAAGGGAACGGGTTGCAGGAGAAACTTTTACTCTGGTTTCTCAGTCTGTTTCCTAGTGCCGTTTTGAAGTTCCTGCAGTTTTCACTGTAAAACCGAGTTGGAGCTAGTACCTCCCCATATATATGTATGGATTGGAGTTTGCAACTGAAAAGAAACTTTGTGTTCCCAACAAGCTAGGTGAAGGACGGCTCTCACACACACTTATCACTCAGAACTTAACATGTGGAGAGACGTTCGTTCATCTACCAAAAAGGGAACGGGTTGCAGGAGAAACTTTTACTCTGGTTTCTCAGTCTGTTTCCTAGTGCCTGTTTGAAGTTCCTGCAGTTTTCACTGTAAAACCGGTTTGGAGCTTGTACCTCTCCATATATATGTATGGAGTGGAGTTTGCAACTGAAAAGAAACTTTGTGTTCCCAACAAGCTAGGTGAAGGGCGGCTTTCACACACCTATCTCTCAGAACTGAGCATGTGGAGAATCGTTTGTTCATCTAGCACAAAGGGAACGGGTTGCAGGAGAAACTTTCACTCTGTTTCTCAGTCTGTTTCCTAGTGCCGGGTTGAAGTTCCTGCAGTTTTCACTGTAAAACCGAGTTGGAGCTAGTACCTCCCCATATATATGTATGGAGTGGAGTTTGCAACTGAAAAGAAACTTTGTGTTCCCAACAAGCTAGGTGAAGGACGGCTCTCACACACACTTATCTCTCAGAACTGAGCATGTGGAGAGACGTTCGTTCATCTAGCACAAAGGGAAAAGGTTGCAGGGGAAACTTTTACTCTGGTTTCTCAGTCTGTTTCCTAGTGCCGGTTTGAAGTTCCTGCTGTTTTCACTGTAAAACCGGGTTGGAGCTTGTACCTCCCCATATATATGTATGGAGTGGAGTTTGCAACTGAAAAGAAACTTTGTGTTCCCAACACTAGGTGAAAGGCGGCTTTCACACACTTATCTCTCAGAACTGAGCATGTGGAGATTCGTTCGTTCATCTAGCACAAAGGGAACGGGTTGCAGGAGAAACTTTCACTCTGTTTCTCAGTCTGTTTCCTAGTGCCGGTTTGAAGTTCCTGCAGTTTTGACTGTAAAAACGAGTTGGAGCTAGTACCTCCCCATATATATATATGGAGAGGTGTTTGCAACTGAAAAGAAACTTTCTGTTCCGAACAAGCTAGGTGAAGTACGGCTTTCACACACACTTACCTCTCAGAACTGAGCAAGTGGAAAGACGTTCGTTCATCTAGTACAAAGGGAACGGTTTGCAGGAGAAACTTTTACTCTGGTTTCTCAGTCTGTTTCCTAGTGCCGGTTGAAAGTTCCTGCAGTTTTCACTGTAAAACGGATTTGGAGCTTGTACCTCCCCATATATATGTATGGATTGGAGTTTGCAACTGAAAAGAAACTTTGTGTTCCCAACAAGCTAGGTGAAGGACGGCTTTCACACACACTTATCTCTCAGAACTGAGCATGTGGAGAGACGTTGGTTCATCTAGCACAAAGGGAACGGGTTGCAGGAGAAACTTTTACTCTGGTTTCTCAGTCTGTTTCCTAGTGCCGGTTTGAAGGTCCTGCAGTTTTCACTATAAAAGCGAGTTGGAGCTTGTACCTCCCCATATATATGTATGGAGTGGAGTTTGCAACTGAAAAGAAACTTTGTGTTCCCAACAAGCTAGTTGAAGGACAGCTTTCACCCACACTTATCTCTCAGAACTGAGCATGTGGAGAGACGTTCGTTCATCTAGCACTTAGGGAACGGTTTGCAGGAGAAACTTTTACTCTGGTTTCTCAGTCTGTTTCCTAGTGCCGGTTGAAAGTTTCTGCAGTTTTCACTGTAAAACCGAGTTGGAGATTTTACCTCCCCATATATATTTATGGAGTGGAGTTTGCAACTGAAAAGAAACTTTGTGTTCCCAACAAGCTAGGTGAAGGACGGCTTTCACACACACTTATCTCTCAGAACTGAGCATGTGGAGAGACGTTCGTTCATCTAGCACAAAGGGAACGGGTTGCAGGAGAAACTTTTACTCTGGTTTCTCAGTCTGTTTCCTAGTGCCGTTTTGAAGTTCCTGCAGTTTTCACTGTAAAACAGAGTTGGAGCTAGTACCTCCCCATATATATGTATGGAGTGGAGTTTACAACTGAAAAGAAACTTTGTGTTCCCAACAAGATGGGTGAAGGACGGCTTTCACACACACTTATCTCTCAGAACTGAGCATGTGGAGAGACGTTCGTTCATCTAGCACATAGGGAACGGTTTGCAGGAGAAACTTTTACTCTGGTTTCTCAGTCTGTTTCCTAGTGCCGGTTTGAAGTTCCTGCACTTTTCACTGTAAAACCGAGTTGGAGCTACTACATCCCCATATATATGTATGGAGTGGAGTTTGCAACTGAAAAGAAACTTTGTGTTCCCAACAAGCTAGATGAAGGACGGCTTTCACACACACTTATCTCTCAGAAATGAGCATGTGGAGAGACGTTCGTTCACCTAGCACAAAGGGAACGGGTTGCAGGAGAAACTTTTACTCTGGTTTCTCAGTCTGTTTCCTAGTGCCGGTTTGAAGTTCCTGCAGTTTTCACTGTAAAACCGAGTTGGAGCTAGTACCTCCCCATATATATGTATGGAGTGGAGTTTGCAACTGAAAAGAAACTTTGTGTTCCAAACAAGCTAGGTGAATGACGGCTTTCACACACACTTATCTCTCAGAACTGAGCATGTGGAGAGACGTTCGTTCATCTAGCACAAAGGGAACGGGTTGCAGGAGAAACTTTTACTCTGGTTTCTCAGTCTTTTTCCTAGTGCCGGTTTGAAGTTCCTGCAGTTTTCACTGTAAAACCGAGTTGGAGCTAGTACCTCCCCATATATATGTATGGAGTGGAGTTTGCAACTGAAAAGAAACTTTGTGTTCCCAACAAGATAGGTGAAGGACGGCTTTCACACACCTATCTCTCAGAACTGAGCATGTGGAGAGTCGTTCGTTCATCTAGCACAAAGGGAACGGGTTGCAGGAGAAACTTTCACTCTGTTTCTCAGTCTGTTTCCTAGTGCCGGTTTGAAGTTCCTGCAGTTTTCACTGTAAAACCGAGTTGGAGATAGTACCTCCCCATATATATGTATGGAGTGGAGTTTGCAACTGAAAAGAAACTTTGTGTTCCCAACAAGCTAGGTGAAGGACGGCTTTCACACACACTTATATCTCAGAACTGAGCATGTGGAGAGACTTTCGTTCATCTAGCACAAAGGGAACGGGTTGCAGGAGAAACTTTTACTCTGGTTTCTCAGTCTGTTTCCTAGTGCCGGTTGAAAGTTCCTGCAGTTTTCACTGTAAAACCGAGTTGGAGCTTTTACCTCCCCATATATATGTATGGAGTGGAGTTGGCAACTGAAAAGAAACTTTGTGTTCCCAACAAGCTAGTTGAAGGACGGCTTTCACACACACTTATCTCTCAGAACTGAGCATGTGGAGAGACGTTCGTTCATCTAGCACAAAGGGAACGGGTTGCAGGAGAAACTTTTACTCTGGTTTCTCAGTCTGTTTCCTAGTGCCGTTTTGAGGTTCCTGCAGTTTTCACTGTAAAACCGGTTTGGGGCTAGTACCTCCCCATATATATGTATGGAGTGGAGTTTGCAACTGAAAAGAAACTTTGTGTTCCCAACAAGATAGGTGAAGGACGGCTTTCACACACACTTATCTCTCAGAACTGAGCATGTGGAGAGACGTTCGTTCATCTAGCACATAGGGAACGGTTTGCAGGAGAAACTTTTACTCTGGTTTCTCAGTCTGTTTCCTAGTGCCTGTTTGAAGTTCCTGCAGTTTTCACTGTAAAATCGAGTTGGAGCTACTACCTCCCCATATATATGTATGGAGTGGAGTTTGCAACTGAAAAGAAACTTTGTGTTCCCAACAATCTAGGTGAAGGACGGCTTTCACACACACTTATCTCTCAGAACTGAGCATGTGGAGAGACGTTCGTTCACCTAGCACAAATGGAACGGGTTGCAGGAGAAACTTTTACTCTGGTTTCTCAGTCTGTTTCCTAGTGCCGGTTTGAAGTTCCTGCAGTTTTCACTGTAAAACCGAGTTGGAGCTAGTACCTCCCCATATATATGTATGGAGTGGAGTTTGCAACTGAAAAGAAACTTTGTGTTCCAAACAAGCTAGGTGAAGGACGGCTTTCACACACACTTATCTCTCAGAACTGAGCATGTGGAGAGACGTTCGTTCATCTAGCACAAAGGGAACGGGTTGCAGGAGAAACTTTTACTCTGGTTTCTCATTCTTTTTCGTAGTGCCGGTTTGGAGTTCCTGCAGTTTTCACTGTAAAACCGAGTTGGAACTAGTACCTCCCCATATATATGTATGGAGTGGAGTTTGCAACTGAAAAGAAACTTTGTGTTCCCAACAAGCTAGGTGAAGGACGGCTCTCACACACACTTATCTCTCAGAACTGAGCATGTGGAGAGACGTTCGTTCATCTAGCATAAAGGGAACGGGTTGCAGGGAAACATTTACTCTTGTTTCTCAGTCTGTTTCCTAGTGCCGGTTTGAAGTTCCTCCAGTTTTCACTGTAAAACCGAGTTGGAGCTAGTACCTCCCCATATATATGTATGGAGTGGAGTTTGCAACTGAAAAGAAACTTTGTGTTCCCAACAAGCTAGGTGAAGGACGGCTCTCACACACACTTATCTCTCAGAACTGAACATGTGGAGAGACGTTCGTTCATCTAGCACAAACGGAACGGGTTGCAGGAGAAACTTTCTCTCTGTTTCTCAGTCTGTTTCCTAGTGCCGGTTTGAAGTTCCTGCAGTTTTCACTGTAAAACCATGTTGGAGCTAGTACCTCCCCATATATATGTATGGAGTGGAGTTTGCAACTGAAAAGAAACTTTGTGTTCCCAACAAGCTAGGTGAAGGACGGCTTTCACACTCACTTATCTCTCAGAACTGAGCATGTGGAGAGTCGTTCGTTCATCTAGCACAAAGGTAACGGGTTGCAGGAGAAACTTTCACTCTGTTTCTCAGTCTGTTTCCTAGTGCCGGTTTGAAGTTCCTGCAGTTTTCACTGTAAAACCGAGTTGGAGCTAGTACCTCCCCATATATATGTATGGAGAGGTGTTTGCAACTGAAAAGAAACTTTCTGTTCCGAACAAGCTAGGTGAAAGACGGCTTTCACACACACTTATCTCTCAGAACTTAGCAAGTGGAGAGACGTTCGTTCATCTAGTACAAAGGGAACGGGTTGCAGGAGAAACTTTTACTCTGGTTTCTCAGTCTGTTTCCTAGTGCCGGTTGAAAGTTCCTGCAGTTTTCACTGTAAAACCGAGTTGGAGCTTTTACCTCCCCATATATATGTATGGAGTGGAGTTTGCAACTGAAAAGAAACTTTGTGTTCCCAACAAGCTAGGTGAAGGACGGCTTTCACACACACTTATCTCTCAGAACTGAGCATGTGGAGAGACGTTCGTTCATCTAGCACAAAGGGAACGGGTTGCAGGAGAAACTTTTACTATGGTTTCTCAGTCTGTTTCCTAGTGCCGTTTTGAAGTTCCTGCAGTTTTCACTGTAAAACCGAGTTGGAGCTAGTACCTCCCCATATATATGTATGGAGTGGAGTTTACAACTGAAAAGAAACTTTGTGTTCCCAACAAGATAGGTGAAGGACGGCTTTCACACACACTTATCTCTCAGAACTGAGCATGTGGAGAGACGTTCGTTCATCTAGCACAAAGGGAAAGGGTTGCATGAGAAACTTTTACTCTGGTTTCTCAGTCTGTTTCCTAGTGCCGGTTTGAAGTTCCTGCAGTTTTCACTGTAAAACCGAGTTGAAGCTTCTACCTCCCCATATATATGTATGGAGTGGAGTTTGCAACTGAAAAGAAACTTTGTGTTCCCAACAAGCTAGGTGAAGTACGGCTTTCACACACACTTATCTCTCAGAACTGAGCATGTGGAGAGACGTTCGTTCACCTAGCACAAAGGGAACGGGTTGCAGGAGAAACTTTTACTCTGGTTTCTCAGTCTGTTTCCTAGTGCCGGTTTGAAGTTCCTGCAGTTTTCACTGTAAAACCGAGTTGGAACTAGTACCTCCCCATATATATGTATGGAGTGGAGTTTGCAACTGAAAAGAAACTTTGTGTTCCCAACAAGCTAGGTGAAGGACGGCTCTCACACACACATATCTCTCAGAACTGAGCATGTGGAGAGACTTTCGTTCATCTAGCATAAAGGGAACGGGTTGCAGGGAAACATTTACTCTGGTTTCTCAGTCTGTTTCCTAGTGCCGGTTTGAAGTTCCTGCAGTTTTCACTGTAAAACCGAGTTGGAGCTAGTACCTCCCCATATATATGTATGGAGTGGAGTTTGCAACTGAAAAGAAACTTTGTGTTCCCAACAAGCTAGGTGAAGTACGGCTCTCACACACACTTATCTCTCAGAACTGAACATGTGGAGAGACGTTCGTTCATCTAGCACAAAGGGAACGGGTTGCAGGAGAAACTTTTACTGTGGTTTCTCAGTCTGTTTCCTAGTGCCGGTATGAAGTTCCTGCAGTTTTCACTGTAAAACCGGTTTGGAGCTAGTACCTCCCCATATATATGTATGGAGTGGAGTTTGCAACTGAAAAGAAACTTTGTGTTCCCAACAATCTAAGTGAAGGACGGCTTTCACACACCTATCTCTCAGAACTGAGCATGTGGAGAGTCGTTCGTTCATCTAGCACAAAGGGAACGGGTTGCAGGGGAAACTTTTACTCTGGTTTCTCAGTCTGTTTCCAAGTGCCGGTTTGAAGTTCCTGCAGATTTCACTGTAAAACCGGTTTGGAGCTACTACCTCCCCATATATATGTATGGAGTGGAGTTTGCAACTGAAAAGAAAATTTGTGTTCCCAACAAGCTAGGTGAAGGACGGCTTTCACACACCTATCTCTCAGAACTGAGCATGTGGAGAGTCGTTCGTTCATCTAGCACAAATGGAACGGGTTGCAGGAGAAACTTTCACTCTGTTTCTCAGTCTGTTTCCTAGTGCCGGTTTGAAGTTCCTGCAGTTTTCACTGTAAAACCGAGTTGGAGCTAGTACATCCCCAAATATATGTATGGAGTGGAGTTTGCAACTGAAAAGAAACTTTGTGTTCCCAAAAAGCTAGGTGAAGGACGGCTTTCACACACATATATCTCTCAGAACTGAGCATGTGGAGAGTCGTTCGTTCATCTAACACAAAGGGAACGGGTTGCAGGGGAAACTTTTACTCTGGTTTCTCAGTCTGTTTCCTAGTGCCGGTTTGAAGTTCCTGCTGTTTTAACTGTAAAACCGGGTTGGAGCTAGTACCTCCCCATATATATGTATGGAGTGGAGTTTGCAACTGTAAAGAAACTTTGTGTTCCCAACAAGCTAGGTGAAGGACGGCTTTCACACACACTTATCTCTCAGAACTGAGCATGTGGAGAGACGTTCGTTCATCTAGCACAAAGGGAACGGGTTGCAGGAGAAACTTTCACTCTGTTTCTCAGTCTGTTTCCTAGTGCCGGTTTGAAGTTCCTGCAGTTTTCACTGTAAAACCGAGTTGGAGCTAGTACCTCCCCATATATATGTATGGAGTGGAGTTTGCAACTGAAAAGAAACTTTGTGTTCCCAACAAGCTAGGTGAAGGACGGCTCTCTCACACACTTATCTCTCAGAACTGAACATGTGGAGAGACTTTCGTTCATCTAGCACAAAGGGAACGGGTTGCAGGAGAAACTTTTACTCTGGTTTCTCAGTCTGTTTCCTAGTGCCGGTTTGAAGTTCCTTCAGTTTTCACTGTAAAACCGGTTTGGAGCTAGTACCTCCCCATATATATGAATGGAGTGGGGTTTGCAACTGAAAAGAAACTTTGTGTTCCCAACAAGCTAGGTGAAGGACGGCTTTCACACACCTATCTCTCAGAACTGAGCATGTGGAGAGTCGTTCGTTCATCTAGGACAAATGGAACGTGTTGCAGGAGAAACTTTCGCTCTGTTTCTCAGTCTGTTTCCTAGTGCCGGTTTGAAGTTCCTGCAGTTTTCACTGTAAAACCGAGTTGGAGCTAGTACATCCCCAAATATATGTATGGAGTGGAGTTTGCAACTGAAAAGAAACTTTGTGTTCCCAAAAAGCTAGGTGAAGGACGGCTTTCACACACATTTATCTCTCAGAACTGAGCATGTGGAGAGTCGTTCGTTCATCTAACACAAAGGGAACGGGTTGCAGGGGAAACTTTTACTCTGGTTTCTCAGTCTGTTTCCTAGTGCCGGTTTGAAGTTCCTGCAGTTTTCACTGTAAAACCGGGTTGGAGCTAGTACTTCCCCATATATATGTATGGAGTGGAGTTTGCAACTGTAAAGAAACTTTGTGTTCCCAACAAGCAAGGTGAAGGACGGCTTTCACACACACTTATCTCTCAGAACTGAGCATGTGGAGAGACGTTCGTTCATCTAGCACAAAGGGAACGGGTTGCAGGAGAAACTTTCACTCTGTTTCTCAGTCTGTTTCCTAGTGCCGGTTTGAAGTTCCTGCAGTTTTCACTGTAAAACCGAGTTGGAGCTAGTACCTCCCCATATATATGTATGGAGTGGAGTTTGCAACTGAAAAGAAACTTTGTGTTCCGAACAAGCTAGGTGAAGGGCGGCTTTCACACACACTTATCTCTCAGAACTGAGCATGTGGAGAGACGTTCGTTCATCTAGCACAAAGGGAACGGGTTGCAGGAGAAACATTTACTCTGGTTTCTCAGTCTGTTTCCTAGTGCCGGTTTGAAGTTCCTGCAGTTTTCACTGTAAAACCGAGTTGGAGCTAGTACCTCCCCATATATAAGAATGGAGTGGAGTTTGCAACTGAAAAGAAACTTTGTGTTCCCAACAAGCTAGGTGAAGGACGGTTTCACACACACTTATCTCTCAGAACTGAGCATGTGGAGAGTCGTTCGTTCATCTAGCACAAAGGGAACGGTTTGCAGGAGAAACTTTCACTCTGTTTCTCAGTCTGTTTCCTAGTGCCGGTTTGAAGTTCCTGCAGTTTTCACTGTAAAACCGAGTTGGAACTAGTACCTCCCCATATATATGTATGGAGAGGTTTTTGCAACTGTAAAGAAACTTTGTGTTCCGAACAAGCTGGGTGAAGTACGGCTTTCACACACACTTATCTCTCAGAACTGAGCAAGTGGAGAGACGTTCGTTCATCTAGCATAAAGGGAACGGGTTGCAGGGAAATATTTACTCTGGTTTCTCAGTCTGTTTCCTAGTGCCGGTTTGAAGTTCCTCCAGTTTTCACTGTAAAACCGATTTGGAGCTAGTACCTCCCCATGTATATGTATGGAGTGGAGTTTGCAACTGAAAAGAAACTTTGTGTTCCCAACAAGCTAGGTGAAGGACGGCTCTCACACACACTTATCTCTCAGAACTGAACATGTGGAGAGACGTTCGTTCATCTAGCACAAATGGAACGGGTTGCAGGAGAAACTTTCTCTCTGTTTCTCAGTCTGTTTCCTAGTGCCGGTTTGATGTTCCTGCAGTTTTCACTGTAAAACCGAGTTGGAGCTAGTACCTCCCCATATATATGTATGGAGTGGAGTTTGCAACTGAAAAGAAACTTTGTGTTCCCAAAAAGCTAGGTGAAGGACGGCTTTCACACACACTTTTCTCTCAGAACTGAGCATGTGGAGAGTCGTTCGTTCATCTAACACAAAGGGAACGGGTTGCAGGGGAAACTTTTACTCTGGTTTCTCAGTCTGTTTCCTAGTGCCGGTTTGAAGTTCCTGCAGTTTTCACTGTAAAACCATGTTGGAGCTAGTACCTCCCCATATATATGTATGGAGTGGAGTTTGCAACTGAAAAGAAACTTTGTGTTCCCAACAAGCTAGGTGAAGGACGGCTTTCACACACTTATCTCTCAGAACTGAGCATGTGGAGAGTCGTTCGTTCATCTAGCACAAAGGGAACGGGTTGCAGGAGAAACTTTCACTCTGTTTCTCAGTCTGTTTCCTAGTGCCGGTTTGAAGTTCCTGCAGTTTTCACTGTAAAACCGAGTTGGAGCTAGTACCTCCCCATATATATGTATGGAGAGGTGTTTGCAACTGAAAAGAAACTTTGTGTTCCGAACAAGCTAGGTGAAAGGCGGCTTTCACACACAATTATCTCTCAGAACTTAGCAAGTGGAGAGACGTTCGTTCATCTAGTACAAAGGGAACGGGTTGCAGGAGAAACTTTTACTCTGGTTTCTCAGTCTGTTTCCTAGTGCCGGTTGAAAGTTCCTGCAGTTTTCACTGTAAAACCGAGTTGGAGCTTTTACCTCCCCATATATATGTATGGAGTGGAGTTTGCAACTGAAAAGAAACTTTGTGTTCCCAACAAGCTAGGTGAAGGACGGCTTTCACACACACTTATCTCTCAGAACTGAGCATGTGGAGAGACGTTCGTTCATCTAGCACAAAGGGAACGGGTTGCAGGAGAAACTTTTACTCTGGTTTCTCAGTCTGTTTCCTAGTGCCGTTTTGAAGTTCCTGCAGTTTTCACTGTAAAACCGAGTTGGAGCTAGTACCTCCCCATATATATGTATGGAGTGGAGTTTACAACTGAAAAGAAACTTTGTGTTCCGAACAAGCTAGGTGAAGGACGGTTTCACACACACTTATCTCTCAGAACTGAGCATGTGGTGAGTCGTTCGTTCATCTAGCACAAAGGGAACGGTTTGCAGGGGAAACTTTTACTCTGGTTTCTCAGTCTGTTTCCAAGTGCCGGTTTGAAGTTCCTGCAGTTTTCACTGTAAAACCGGTTTGGAGCTACTACCTCCCCATATATATGTATGGAGTGGAGTTTGCAACTGAAAAGAAACTTTGTGTTCCCAACAAGCTAGGTGAAGGACGGCTTTCACACAACTATCTCTCAGAACTGAGCATGTGGAGAGTCGTTCGTTCATCTAGCACAAAGGGAACGGGTTGCAGGAGAAACTTTCACACTGTTTCTCAGTCTGTTTCCTAGTGCCGGTTTGAAGTTCCTGCAGTTTTCACTGTAAAACCGAGTTGGAGCTAGTACCTCCCCATATATATGTATGGAGTGGAGTTTGCAACTGAAAAGAAACTTTGTGTTCCCAAAAAGCTAGGTGAAGGACGGCTTTCACACACACTTATCTCTCAGAACTGAGCATGTGGAGAGTCGTTCGTTCATCTAACACAAAGTGTACGGGTTGCAGGGGAAACTTTTACTCTGGTTTCTCAGTCTGTTTCCTAGTGCCGGTTTGAAGTTCCTGCAGTTTTCACTGTAAAACCGGGTTGGAACTAGTACCTCCCCATATATATGTATGGAGTGGAGTTTGCAACTGTAAAGAAACTTTGTGTTCCCAACAAGCAAGGTGAAGGACGGCTTTCACACACACTTATCTCTCAGAACTGAGCATGTGGAGAGACGTTCGTTCATCTAGCACAAAGGGAAAGGGTTGCATGAGAAACTTTTACTCTGGTTTCTCAGTCTGTTTCCTAGTGCCGGTTTGAAGTTCCTGCAGTTTTCACTGTAAAACCGGGTTGGAGCTAGTACCACCCCATATATATGTATGGAGTGGAGTTTGCAACTGAAAAGAAACTTTGTGTTCCCAACAAGCTAGGTGAAGGACGGCTGTCACACACCTATCTCTCAGAACTGAGCATGTGCAGAGTCGTTCGTTCATCTAGCAAAAAGGGAACGGGTTGCAGGAGAAACTTTCACTCTGTTTCTCAGTCTGTTTCCTAGTGCCGGTTTGAAGTTCCTGCAGTTTTCACTGTAAAACCGAGTTGGAGCTAGTACCTCCTCATATATATGTATGGAGTGGAGTTTGCAACTGAAAAGAAACTTTGTGTTCCCAAAAAGCTAGGTGAAGGACGGCTTTCACACACACTTATCTCTCAGAACTGAGCATGTGGAGAGTCGTTCGTTCATCTAACACAAAGGGAACGGGTTGCAGGGGAAACTATTACTCTGGTTTCTCAGTCTGTTTCCTAGTGCCGGTTTGAAGTTCCTGCAGTTTTCACTGTAAAACCGGGTTGGAGCTTGTACCTCCCCATATATATGTATGGAGTGGAGTTTGCAACTGAAAAGAAACTTTGTGTTCCCAAAAAGCTAGGTGAAAGACGGCTTTCACACACTTATCTCTCAGAACTGAGCATGTGGAGAGTCGTTCATTCATCTAGCACAAAGGGAACGGGTTGCAGGAGTAACTTTCACTCTGTTTCTCAGTCTGTTTCCTAGTGCCGGTTTGAAGTTCCTGCAGTTTTCACTGTAAAACCGAGTTGGAGCTAGTACCTCCCCATATATATGTATGGAGAGGTGTTTGCAACTGAAAAGAAACTTTGTGTTCCCAACAAGCTAGGTGAAGGATGGCTTTCACACACACTTATCTCTCAGAACTGAGCAAGTGGAGAGACGTTCGTTCATCTAGTACAAAGGGAACGGGTTGCAGGAGAAACTTTTACTCTGGTTTCTCAGTCTGTTTCCTAGTGCCGGTTGAAAGTTCCTGCAGTTTTCACTGTAAAACCGAGTTGGAGCTTGTACCTCCCCATATATATGTATGGATTGGAGTTTGCAACTGAAAAGAAACTTTGTGTTCCCAACAAGCTATGTGAAGGACGGCTTTCACACACACTTATCTCTCAGAACTGAGCATGTGGAGAGACGTTCGTTCATCTAGCACAAAGGGAACTGGTTGTAGGAGAAACTTTTACTCTGGTTTCTCAGTCTGTTTCCTAGTGCCGGTTTGAAGGTCCTGCAGTTTTCACTATAAAAGCGAGTTGGAGCTTGTACCTCCCCATATATATGTATGGAGTGGAGTTTGCAACTGAAAAGAAACTTTGTGTTCCCAACAAGCTAGGTGAAGGACGGCTTTCACACACACTTATCTCTCAGAACTGAGCATGTGGAGAGACGTTCGTTCATCTAGCACAAAGGGAACGGGTTGCAGGAGAAACTTTTACTCTGGTTTCTCAGTCTGTTTCCTAGTGCCGGTTGAAAGTTCCTGCAATTTTCACTGTAAAACCGAGTTGGAGCTTTTACCTCCCCATATATATGTATGGAGTGGAGTTTACAACTGAAAAGAAATTTGTGTTCCCAACAAGATAGGTGAAGGACGGCTTTGACACACACTTATCTCTCAGAACTGAGCATGTGGAGAGACGTTCGTTCATCTAGCACATAGGGAACGGTTTGCAGGAGAAACTTTTACTCTGGTTTCTCAGTCTGTTTCCTAGTGCCGGTTTGAAGTTCCTGCAGTTTTCACTGTAAAACCGAGTTGCAGCTACTACCTCCCCATATATATGTATGTAGTGGAGTTTGAAACTGAAAAGAAACTTTGCGTTCCCAACAAGCTAGGTGAAGAACGGCTTTCACACACACTTATCTCTCAGAACTGAGCATGTGGAGAGACTTTCGTTCACCTAGCACAAAGGGAACGGTTTGCAGGAGAAACTTTTACTCTGGTTTCTCAGTCTGTTTCCTAGTGCCGGTTTGAAGTTCCTGCAGTTTTCACTGTAAAACCGAGTTGGAGCTAGTACCTCCCCATATATATGTATGGAGAGGTGTTTGCAACTGAAAAGAAACTTTGTGTTCCGAACAAGCTAGGTGAAAGACGGCTTTCACACACACTTATCTCTCAGAACTGAGCAAGTGGAGAGACGTTCGTTCATCTAGTACAAAGGGAACGGGTTGCAGGAGAAACTTTTACTCTGGTTTCTCAGTCTGTTTCCTAGTGCCGGTTGAAAGTTCCTGCAGTTTTCACTATAAAACCGAGTTGGAGCTTGTACCTCCCCATATATATGTATGGATTGGAGTTTGCAACTGAAAAGAAACTTTGTGTTCCCAACAAGCTAGGTGAAGGACGGCTTTCACACACACTTATCTCTCAGAACTGAGCATGTGGAGAGACGTTCGTTCATCTAGCACAAAGGGAACGGGTTGCAGGAGAAACTTTTACTCTGGTTTTTCAGTCTGTTTCCTTGTTCCGGTTTGAAGGTCCTGCAGTTTTCACTATAAAAGCGAGTTGGAGCTTGTACCTCCCCATATATATGTATGGAGTGGAGTTGGCAACTGAAAAGAAACTTTGTGTTCCCTACAAGCTAGGTGAAGGACGGCTTTCACACACACTTATATCTCAGAACTGAGCATGTGGAGAGACTTTCGTTCATGTAGCACAAAGGGAACGGGTTGCAGGAGAAACTTTTACTCTGGTTTATCAGTCTGTTTCCTAGTGCCGGTTGAAAGTTCCTGCAGTTTTCACTGTAAAACCGAGTTGGAGCTTTTACCTCCCCATATATATGTATGGAGTGGAGTTTGCAACTGAAAAGAAACTTTGTGTTCCCAACAAGCTAGGTGAAGGACGGCTTTCACACACACTTATCTCTCAGAACTGAGCATGTGGAGAGACGTTCGTTCATCTAGCACAAAGGGAACGGGTTGCAGGAGAAACTTTTACTCTGGTTTCTCAGTCTGTTTCCTAGTGCCGTTTTGAAGTTCCTGCAGTTTTCACTGTAAAACCGAGTTGGAGCTTTTACATCCCCATATATATTTATGGAGTGGAGTTTGCAACTGAAAAGAAACTTTGTGTTCCCAACAAGCTAGGTGAAGGACGGCTTTCACACACACTTATCTCTCAGAACTGAGCATGTGGAGAGACGTTCGTTCATTTAGCACAAAGGGAACGGGTTGCAGGAGAAACTTTTACTCTGGTTTCTCAGTCTGTTTCCTAGTGCCGGTTTGAAGTTCCTGCAGTTTTCACTGTAAAACCGAGTTGGAGCTAGTACCTCCCCATATATATGTATGGAGTGGAGTTTACAACTGAAAAGAAATTTGTGTTCCCAACAAGATAGGTGAAGGACGGCTTTCACACACACTTATCTCTCAGAACTGAGCATGTGGAGAGACGTTCGTTCATCTAGCACTTAGGGAACGGTTTGCAGGAGAAACTTTTACTCTGGTTTCTCAGTCTGTTTCCTAGTGCCGGTTTGAAGTTCCTGCAGTTTTCACTGTAAAACCGAGTTGGAGCTACTACCTCCCCATATATATGTATGTAGTGGAGTTTGCAACTGAAAAGAAACTTTGTGTTCCCAACAAGCTAGGTGAAGGACGGCTTTCACACACACTTATCTCTCAGAACTGAGCATGTGGAGAGACTTTCGTTCACCTAGCACAAAGGGAACGGGTTGCAGGAGAAACTTTTACTCTGGTATCTCAGTCTGTTTCCTAGTGCCGGTTTGAAGTTCCTGCAGTTTTCACTGTAAAACCGAGTTGGAGCTAGTACCACCCCATATATTTGTATGGAGAGGTGTTTGCAACTGAAAAGAAACTTTGTGTTCCGAACAAGCTAGGTGAAAGACGGCTTTTACACACACTTATCTCTCAGAACTGAGCAAGTGGAGAAACGTTCGTTCATCTAGTACAAAGGGAACGGGTTGCAGGAGAAACTTTTATTCTGGTTTCTCAGTCTGTTTCCTAGTGCCGGTTGATAGTTCCTGCAGTTTTCACTGTAAAACCGAGTTGGAGCTTGTACCTTCCCATATATATGTATGGATTGGAGTTTGCAACTGAAAAGAAACTTTGTGTTCCCAACAAGCTAGGTGAAGGACGGCTTTCACACACACTTATCTCTCAGAACTGAGCATGTGGAGAGACGTTCGTTCATATAGCACAAAGGGAACGGGTTGCAGGAGAAACTTTTACACTGGTTTTTCAGTCTGTTTCCTAGTTCCGGTTTGAAGGTCCTGCAGTTTTCACTATAAAAGCGAGTTGGAGCTTGTACCTCCCCATATATATGTATGGAGTGGAGTTTGCAACTGAAAAGAAACTTTGTGTTCCCAACAAGCTAGGTGAAGGACGGCTTTCACACACACTTATATCTCAGAACTGAGCATGTGGAGAGACTTTCGTTCATCTAGCACAAAGGGAACGGGTTGAAGGAGAAACTTTTACTCTGGTTTCTCAGTCTGTTTCCTAGTGCCGGTTGAAAGTTCCTGCATTTTTCACTGTAAAACCGAGTTGGAGCTTTTACCTCCCCATATATATGTATGGAGTGGAGTTTGCAACTTAAAAGAAACTTTGTGTTCCCAACAAGCTAGGTGAAGGACGGCTTTCACACACACTTATCTCTCAGAACTGAGCATGTGGAGAGACGTTCGTTCATCTAGTACAAAGGGAACGGGTTGCAGGAGAAACTTTTACTCTGGTTTCTTAGTCTGTTTCCTAGTGCCGGTTGAAAGTTCCTGCAGTTTTCACTGTAAAACCGAGTTGGAGCTTGTACCTCCCCATATATATGTATGGATTGGAGTTTGCAACTGAAAAGAAACTTTGTGTTCCCAACAAGCTAGGTGAAGGACGGCTTTCACACACACTTATCTCTCAGAACTGAGCATGTGGAGAGACGTTCGTTCATCTAGCACAAAGGGAACGGGTTGCAGGAGAAACTTTTACTCTGGTTTTTCAGTCTGTTTCCTTGTTCCGGTTTGAAGGTCCTGCAGTTTTCACTATAAAAGCGAGTTGGAGCTTGTACCTCCCCATATATATGTATGGAGTGGAGTTTGCAACTGAAAAGAAACTTTGTGTTCCCTACAAGCTAGGTGAAGGACGGCTTTCACACACACTTATATCTCAGAACTGAGCATGTGGAGAGACTTTCGTTCATGTAGCACAAAGGGAACGGGTTGCAGGAGAAACTTTTACTCTGGTTTATCAGTCTGTTTCCTAGTGCCGGTTGAAAGTTCCTGCAGTTTTCACTGTAAAACCGAGTTGGAGCTTTTACCTCCCCATATATATGTATGGAGTGGAGTTTGCACCTGAAAAGAAACTTTGTGTTCCCAACAAGCTAGGTGAAGGACGGCTTTCACACACACTTATCTCTCAGAACTGAGCATGTGGAGAGACGTTCGTTCATCTAGCACAAAGGGAACGGGTTGCAGGAGAAACTTTTACTCTGGTTTCTCAGTCTGTTTCCTAGTGCCGTTTTGAAGTTCCTGCAGTTTTCACTGTAAAACCGAGTTGGAGCTTTTACATCCCCATATATATTTATGGAGTGGAGTTTGCAACTGAAAAGAAACTTTGTGTTCCCAACAAGCTAGGTGAAGGACGGCTTTCACACACACTTATCTCTCAGAACTGAGCATGTGGAGAGACGTTCGTTCATTTAGCACAAAGGGAACGGGTTGCAGGAGAAACTTTTACTCTGGTTTCTCAGTCTGTTTCCTAGTGCCGGTTTGAAGTTCCTGCAGTTTTCACTGTAAAACCGAGTTGGAGCTAGTACCTCCCCATATATATGTATGGAGTGGAGTTTACAACTGAAAAGAAATTTGTGTTCCCAACAAGATAGGTGAAGGACGGCTTTCACACACACTTATCTCTCAGAACTGAGCATGTGGAGAGACGTTCGTTCATCTAGCACATAGGGAACGGTTTGCAGGAGAAACTTTTACTCTGGTTTCTCAGTCTGTTTCCTAGTGCCGGTTTGAAGTTCCTGCAGTTTTCACTGTAAAACCGAGTTGGAGCTACTACCTCCCCATATATATGTATGTAGTGGAGTTTGCAACTGAAAAGAAACTTTGTGTTCCCAACAAGCTAGGTGAAGGACGGCTTTCACACACACTTATCTCTCAGAACTGAGCATGTGGAGAGACTTTCGTTCACCTAGCACAAAGGGAACGGGTTGCAGGAGAAACTTTTACTCTGGTTTCTCAGTCTGTTTCCTAGTGCCGGTTTGAAGTTCCTGCAGTTTTCACTGTAAAACCGAGTTGGAGCTAGTACCACCCCATATATATGTATGGAGAGGTGTTTGCAACTGAAAAGAAACTTTGTGTTCCGAACAAGCTAGGTGAAAGACGGCTTTTACACACACTTATCTCTCAGAACTGAGCAAGTGGAGAGACGTTCGTTCATCTAGTACAAAGGGAACGGGTTGCAGGAGAAACTTTTATTCTGGTTTCTCAGTCTGTTTCCTAGTGCCGGTTGAAAGTTCCTGCAGTTTTCACTGTAAAACCGATTTGGAGCTTGTACCTTCCCATATATATGTATGGATTGGAGTTTGCAACTGAAAAGAAACTTTGTGTTCCCAACAAGCTAGGTGAAGGACGGCTTTCACACACACTTATCTCTCAGAACTGAGCATGTGGAGAGACGTTCGTTCATATAGCACAAAGGGAACGGGTTGCAGGAGAAACTTTTACACTGGTTTTTCAGTCTGTTTCCTAGTTCCGGTTTGAAGGTCCTGCAGTTTTCACTATAAAAGCGAGTTGGAGCTTGTACCTCCCCATATATATGTATGGAGTGGAGTTTGCAACTGAAAAGAAACTTTGTGTTCCCTACAAGCTAGGTGAAGGACGGCTTTCACACACACTTATATCTCAGAACTGAGCATGTGGAGAGACTTTCGTTCATGTAGCACAAAGGGAACGGGTTGCAGGAGAAACTTTTACTCTGGTTTATCAGTCTGTTTCCTAGTGCCGGTTGAAAGTTCCTGCAGTTTTCACTGTAAAACCGAGTTGGAGCTTTTACCTCCCCATATATATGTATGGAGTGGAGTTTGCAACTGAAAAGAAACTTTGTGTTCCCAACAAGCTAGGTGAAGGACGGCTTTCACACACACTTATCTCTCAGAACTGAGCATGTGGAGAGACGTTCGTTCATCTAGCACAAAGGGAACGGGTTGCAGGAGAAACTTTTACTCTGGTTTCTCAGTCTGTTTCCTAGTGCCGTTTTGAAGTTCCTGCAGTTTTCACTGTAAAACCGAGTTGGAGCTTTTACATCCCCATATATATTTATGGAGTGGAGTTTGCAACTGAAAAGAAACTTTGTGTTCCCAACAAGCTAGGTGAAGGACGGCTTTCACACACACTTATCTCTCAGAACTGAGCATGTGGAGAGACGTTCGTTCATTTAGCACAAAGGGAACGGGTTGCAGGAGAAACTTTTACTCTGGTTTCTCAGTCTGTTTCCTAGTGCCGGTTTGAAGTTCCTGCAGTTTTCACTGTAAAACCGAGTTGGAGCTAGTACCTCCCCATATATATGTATGGAGTGGAGTTTACAACTGAAAAGAAATTTGTGTTCCCAACAAGATAGGTGAAGGACGGCTTTCACACACACTTATCTCTCAGAACTGAGCATGTGGAGAGACGTTCGTTCATCTAGCACATAGGGAACGGTTTGCAGGAGAAACTTTTACTCTGGTTTCTCAGTCTGTTTCCTAGTGCCGGTTTGAAGTTCCTGCAGTTTTCACTGTAAAACCGAGTTGGAGCTACTACCTCCCCATATATATGTATGTAGTGGAGTTTGCAACTGAAAAGAAACTTTGTGTTCCCAACAAGCTAGGTGAAGGACGGCTTTCACACACACTTATCTCTCAGAACTGAGCATGTGGAGAGACTTTCGTTCACCTAGCACAAAGGGATCGGGTTGCAGGAGAAACTTTTACTCTGGTTTCTCAGTCTGTTTCCTAGTGCCGGTTTGAAGTTCCTGCAGTTTTCACTGTAAAACCGAGTTGGAGCTAGTACCACCCCATATATATGTATGGAGAGGTGTTTGCAACTGAAAAGAAACTTTGTGTTCCGAACAAGCTAGGTGAAAGACGGCTTTTACACACACTTATCTCTCAGAACTGAGCAAGTGGAGAGACGTTCGTTCATCTAGTACAAAGGGAACGGGTTGCAGGAGAAACTTTTATTCTGGTTTCTCAGTCTGTTTCCTAGTGCCGGTTGAAAGTTCCTGCAGTTTTCACTGTAAAACCGAGTTGGAGCTTGTACCTTCCCATATATATGTATGGATTGGAGTTTGCAACTGAAAAGAAACTTTGTGTTCCCAACAAGCTAGGTGAAGGACGGCTTTCACACACACTTATCTCTCAGAACTGAGCATGTGGAGAGACGTTCGTTCATATAGCACAAAGGGAACGGGTTGCAGGAGAAACTTTTACACTGGTTTTTCAGTCTGTTTCCTAGTTCCGGTTTGAAGGTCCTGCAGTTTTCACTATAAAAGCGAGTTGGAGCTTGTACCTCCCCATATATATGTATGGAGTGGAGTTTGCAACTGAAAAGAAACTTTGTGTTCCCAACAAGCTAGGTGAAGGACGGCTTTCACACACACTTATATCTCAGAACTGAGCATGTGGAGAGACTTTCGTTCATCTAGCACAAAGGGAACGGGTTGAAGGAGAAACTTTTACTCTGGTTTCTCAGTCTGTTTCCTAGTGCCGGTTGAAAGTTCCTGCAGTTTTCACTGTAAAACCGAGTTGGAGCTTTTACCTCCCCATATATATGTATGGAGTGGAGTTTGCAACTGAAAAGAAACTTTGTGTTCCCAACAAGCTAGGTGAAGGACGGCTTTCACACACACTTATCTCTCAGAACTGAGCATGTGGAGAGACGTTCGTTCATCTAGCACAAAGGGAACGGGTTGCAGGAGAAACTTTTACTCTGGTTTCTCAGTCTGTTTCCTAGTGCCGTTTTGAAGTTCCTGCAGTTTTCACTGTAAAACCGAGTTGGAGCTAGTACCTCCCCATATATATGTATGGAGTGGAGTTTACAACTGAAAAGAAACTTTGTGTTCCCAACAAGATAGGTGAAGGACGGCTTTCACACACACTTATCTCTCAGAACTGAGCATGTGGAGAGACGTTCGTTCATTTAGCACATAGGGAACGGTTTGCAGGAGAAACTTTTACTCTGGTTTCTCAGTCTGTTTCCTAGTGCCGGTTTGAAGTTCCTGCAGTTTTCACTGTAAAACCGAGTTGGAGCTACTACCTCCCCATATATATGTATGGAGTGGAGTTTGCAACTGAAAAGAAACTTTGTGTTCCCAACAAGCTAGGTGAAGTACGGCTTTCACACACACTTATCTCTCAGAACTGAGCATGTGGAGAGACGTTCGTTCACATAGCACAAATGGAACGGGTTGCAGGAGAAACTTTTACTCTGGTTTCTCAGTCTGTTTCCTAGTGCCGGTTTGAAGTTCCTGCAGTTTTCACTGTAAAACCGAGTTATAGCTAGTACCTCCCCATATATATGTATGGAGTGGAGTTTGCAACTGAAAAGAAACTTTGTGTTCCCAACAAGCTAGGTGAAGGACGGCTTTCACACACACTTATCTCTCAGAACTGAGCATGTGGATAGACGTTCATTCATCTAGCACAAAGGGAACGGGTTGCAGGAGAAACTTTTACTCTGGTTTCTCATTCTTTTTCCTAGTGCCGGTTTGAAGTTCCTGCAGTTTTCACTGTAAAACCGAGTTGGAACTAGTACCTCCCCATATATATGTATGGAGTGGAGTTTGCAACTGAAAAGAAACTTTGTGTTCCCAACAAGCTAGGTGAAGGACGGCTCTCACACACACTTATCTCTCAGAACAGAACATGTGGAGAGACGTTCGTTCATCTAGCACAAAGGGAACGGGTTGCAGGAGAAACTTTCTCTCTGTTTCTCAGTCTGTTTCCTAGTGCCGGTTTGAAGTTCCTGCAGTTTTCACTGTAAAACCGAGTTGGAGCTAGTACCTCCCCATATATATGTATGGAGTGGAGTTTGCAACTGAAAAGAAACTTTGTGTTCCCAAAAAGCTAGGTGAAGGACGGCTTTCACACACACTTTTCTCTCAGAACTGAGCATGTGGAGAGTCGTTCGTTCATCTAACACAAAGGGAACGGGTTACAGGGGAAACTTTTACTCTGGTTTCTCAGTCTGTTTCCTAGTGCCGGTTGAAAGTTCCTGCAGTTTTCACTGTAAAATCGAGTTGGAGCTTGTACCTCCCCATATATATGTATGGATTGGAGTTCGCAACTGAAAAGAAACTTTGTGTTCCCAACAAGCTAGGTGAAGGACGGCTTTCACACACACTTATCTCTCAGAACTGAGCATGTGGAGAGACGTTCGTTCATCTAGCACAAAGGGAACGGGTTGCAGGAGAAACTTTTACTCTGGTTTCTCAGTCTGTTTCCTAGTGCCGGTTTGAAGGTCCTGCAGTTTTCACTTTAAAAGCGAGTTGGAGCTTGTACCTCCCCATATATATGTATGGAGTGGAGTTTGCAACTGAAAAGAAACTTTGTGTTCCCAACAAGCTAGGAGAAGGACGGCTTTCACACACACTTATCTCTCAGAACTGAGCATGTGGAGAGACGTTCGTTCATCTAGCACAAAGGGAACGGGTTGCAGGAGAAACTTTTACTCTGGTTTCTCAGTGTGTTTCCTAGTGCCGGTTGAAAGTTCCTGCAGTTTTCACTGTAAAACCGAGTTGGAGCTTTTACCTCCCCATATATATGTATGGAGTGGAGTTTGCAACTGAAAAGAAACTTTGTGTTCCCAACAAGCTAGGTGAAGGACGGCTTTCACACACACTTATCTCTCAGAACTGAGCATGTGGAGAGACGTTCGTTCATCTAGCACAAAGGGAACGGGTTGCAGGAGAAACTTTTACTCTGGTTTCTCAGTCTGTTTCCTAGTGCCGTTTTGAAGTTCCTGCAGTTTTCACTGTAAAACCGAGTTGGAGCTAGTACCTCCCCATATATATGTATGGAGTGGAGTTTACAACTGAAAAGAAACTTTGTGTTCCCAACAAGATAGGTGAAGGACGGCTTTCACACACACTTATCTCTCAGAACTGAGCATGTGGAGAGACGTTCGTTCATTTAGCACATAGGGAACGGTTTGCAGGAGAAACTTTTACTCTGGTTTCTCAGTCTGTTTCCTAGTGCCGGTTTGAAGTTCCTGCAGTTTTCACTGTAAAACCGAGTTGGAGCTACTACCTCCCCATATATATGTATGGAGTGGAGTTTGCAACTGAAAAGAAACTTTGTGTTCCCAACAAGCTAGGTGAAGGACGGCTTTCACACACACTTATCTCTCAGAACTGAGCATGTGGAGAGACGTTCGTTCACATAGCACAAATGGAACGGGTTGCAGGAGAAACTTTTACTCTGGTTTCTCAGTCTGTTTCCTAGTGCCGGTTTGAAGTTCCTGCAGTTTTCACTGTAAAACCGAGTTATAGCTAGTACCTCCCCATATATATGTATGGAGTGGAGTTTGCAACTGAAAAGAAACTTTGTGTTCCCAACAAGCTAGGTGAAGTACGGCTTTCACACACACTTATCACTCAGAACTGAGCATGTGGATAGACGTTCATTCATCTAGCACAAAGGGAACGGGTTGCAGGAGAAACTTTTACTCTGGTTTCTCATTCTTTTTCCTAGTGCCGGTTTGAAGTTCCTGCAGTTTTCACTGTAAAACCGAGTTGGAACTAGTACCTCCCCATATATATGTATGGAGTGGAGTTTGCAACTGAAAAGAAACTTTGTGTTCCCAACAAGCTAGGTGAAGGACGGCTCTCACACACACTTATCTCTCAGAACAGAACATGTGGAGAGACGTTCGTTCATCTAGCACAAAGGGAACGGGTTGCAGGAGAAACTTTCTCTCTGTTTCTCAGTCTGTTTCCTAGTGCCGGTTTGAAGTTCCTGCAGTTTTCACTGTAAAACCGAGTTGGAGCTAGTACCTCCCCATATATATGTATGGAGTGGAGTTTGCAACTGAAAAGAAACTTTGTGTTCCCAACAAGCTAGGTGAAGGACGGCTTTCACACACACTTATCTCTCAGAACTGAGCATGTGGAGAGACGTTCGTTCATCTAGCACAAAGGGAACGGGTTGCAGGAGAAACTTTTACTCTGGTTTCTCAGTCTGTTTCCTAGTGCCGTTTTGAAGTTCCTGCAGTTTTCACTGTAAAACCGAGTTGGAGCTAGTACCTCCCCATATATATGTATGGAGTGGAGTTTACAACTGAAAAGAAACTTTGTGTTCCAAACAAGCTAGGTGAAGGACGGCTTTCACACACACTTACCTCTCAGAACTGAGCATGTGGAGAGACGTTCGTTCATCTAGCACATAGGGAACGGTTTGCAGGAGAAACTTTTACTCTGGTTTCTCAGTCTGTTTCCTAGTGCCGGTTTGAAGTTCCTGCAGTTTTCACTGTAAAACCGATTTGGAGCTACTACCTCCCCATATATATGTATGGAGTGGAGTTTGCAACTGAAAAGAAACTTTGTGTTCCCAACAAGCTAGGTGAAGGACGGCTTTCACACACACTTATCTCTCAGAACTGAGCATGTGGAGAGACGTTCGTTCACCTAGCACAAAGGGAACGGGTTGCATGAGAAACTTTTACTGTGGTTTCTCAGTCTGTTTCCTAGTGCCGGTTTGAAGTTCCTGCAGTTTTCACTGTAAAACCGAGTTGGAGCTAGTACCTCCCCATATATATGTATGGAGTGGAGTTTGCAACTGAAAAGAAACTTTGTGTTCCAAACAAGCTAGGTGAAGGACGGCTTTCACACACACTTATCTCTCAGAACTGAGCATGTGGAGAGTCGTTCGTTCATCTAGCACAAAGGGAACGGGTTGCAGGAGAAACTTTTACTCTGGTTTCTCATTCTTTTTCCTAGTGCCGGTTTGAAGTTCCTGCAGTTTTCACTGTAAAACCGAGTTGGAACTAGTACCTCCCCATATATATGTATGGAGTGGAGTTTGCAACTGAAAAGAAACTTTGTGTTCCCAACAAGCTAGGTGAAGGACGGCTCTCACACACACTTATCTCTCAGAACTGAGCATGTGGAGAGGCGTTCGTTCATCTAGCATAAAGGGAACGGGTTGCAGGGAAACATTTACTCTGGTTTCTCAGTCTGTTTCCTAGTGCCGGTTTGAAGTTCCTGCAGTTTTCACTGTAAAACCGAGTTGGAGCTAGTACCTCCCCATATATATGTATGGAGTGGAGTTTGCAACTGAAAAGAAACTTTGTGTTCCCAACAAGCTAGGTGAAGGACGGCTCTCACACACACTTATCTCTCAGAACCGAACATGTGGAGAGACGTTCGTTCATCTAGCACAAAGGGAACGGGTTGCAGGAGAAACTTTCACTCTGTTTCTCAGTCTGTTTCCTAGTGCCGGTTTGAAGTTCCTGCAGTTTTCACTGTAAAACCGAGTTGGAGCTAGTACCTCCCCATATATATGTATGGAGTGGAGTTTGCAACTGAAAAGAAACTTTGTGTTCCGAACAAGCTAGGTGAAGAACAGCTTTCACACACACTTATCTCTCAGAACTGAGCATGTGGAGAGACGTTCGTTCATCTAGCACAAAGGGAACGGGTTGCAGGAGAAACATTTACTCTAGTTTCTCAGTCTGTTTCCTAGTGCCGGTTTGAAGTTCCTGCAGTTTTCACTGTAAAACCGAGTTGGAGCTAGTACCTCCCCATATATATGTATGGAGTGGAGTTTGCAACTGAAAAGAAACTTTGTGTTCCCAACAAGCTAGGTGAAGGACGGTTTCACACACACTTATCTCTCAGAACTGAGCATGTGGTGAGTCGTTCGTTCATCTAGCACAAATGGAACGGGTTGCAGGGGTAACTTTTACTCTGGTTTCTCAGTCTGTTTCCAAGTGCCGGTTTGAAGTTCCTGCAGTTTTCACTGTAAAACCGGTTTGGAGCTACTACCTCCCCATATATATGTATGGAGTGGAGTTTGCAACTGAAAAGAAACTTTGTGTTCCCAACAAGCTAGGTGAAGGACGGCTTTCACACACCTATCTCTCAGAACTGAGCATGTGGAGAGTCGTTCATTCATCTAGCACAAAGGGAACGGGTTGCAGGAGAAACTTTCACTCTGTTTCTCAGTCTGTTTCCTAGTGCCGGTTTGAAGTTCCTGCAGGTTTCACTGTAAAACCGAGTTGGAGCTAGTACCTCCCCATATATATGTATGGAGTGGAGTTTGCAACTGAAAAGAAACTTTGTGTTCCCAAAAAGATAGGTGAAGGACTGCTTTCACACACACTTATCTCTCAGAACTGAGCATGTGGAGAGTCGTTCGTTCATCTAACACAAAGTGAACGGGTTGCAGGGGAAACATTTACTCTGGTTTCTCAGTCTGTTTCCTAGTGCCGGTTTGAAGTTCCTGCAGTTTTCACTGTAAAACCGAGTTATAGCTAGTACCTAACCATATATATGTATGGAGTGGAGTTTGCAACTGTAAAGAAACTTTGTGTTCCCAAAAAGCAAGGTGAAGGACGGCTTTCACACACACTTATCTCTCAGAACTGAGCATGAGGAGAGACGTTCGTTCATCTAGCACAAAGGGAAAGGGTTGCATGAGAAACTTTTACTCTGGTTTCTCAGTCTGTTTCCTAGTGCCGGTTTGAAGTTCCTGCAGTTTTCACTGTAAAACCGGGTTGGAGCTAGTACCTCCCCATATATATGTATGGAGTGGAGTTTGCAACTGAAAAGAAACTTTGTGTTCCCAACAAGCTAGGTGAAGGACGGCTTTCACACACCTAACTCTCAGAACTGAGCATGTGGAGAGTCGTTCGTTCATCTAGCACAAAGGGAAAGGGTTGCAGGATAAACTTTCACTCTGTTTCTCAGTCTGTTTCCTAGTGCCGGTTTGAAGTTCCTGCAGTTTTCACTGTAAAACCGAGTTGGAGCTAGTACCTCCTCATATATATGTATGGAGTGGAGTTTGCAACTGAAAAGAAACTTTGTGTTCCCAAAAAGCTAGGTGAAGGACGGCTTTCACACACACTTATCTCTCAGAACTGAGCATGTGGAGAGTCGTTCGTTCATCTAACACAAAGGGAACGGGTTGCAGGGGAAACTATTACTCTGGTTTCTCAGTCTGTTTCCTAGTGCCGGTTTGAAGTTCCTGCAGTTTTCACTGTAAAACCGGGTTGGAGCTAGTACCTCTCCATATATATGTATGGAGTGGAGTTTGCAACTGAAAAGAAACTTTGTGTTCCCAAAAAGCTAGGTGAAAGTCGGCTTTCACACACTTATCTCTCAGAACTGAGCATGTGGAGAGTCGTTCGTTCATCTAGCACAAAGGGAACGGGTTGCAGGAGTAACTTTCACTCTGTTTCTCAGTCTGTTTCCTAGTGCCGGTTTGAAGTTCCTGCAGTTTTCACTGTAAAAGCGGTTTGGAGCTTGTACCTCCCCATATATATGTATGGAGAGGTGTTTGCAACTGAAAAGAAACTTTGTGTTCCGAACAAGCTAGGTGAAGGATGGCTTTCACACACACTTATCTCTCAGAACTGAGCAAGTGGAGAGACGTTCGTTCATCTAGTACAAAGGGAACGGGTTGCAGGAGAAACTTTTACTCTGGTTTCTCAGTCTGTTTCCTAGTGCCTGTTGAAAGTTCCTGCAGATTTCACTGTAAAACCGATTTGGAGCTTGTACCTCCCCATATATATGTATGGATTGGAGTTTGCAACTGAAAAGAAACTTTGTGTTCCCAACAAGCTAGGTGAAGGACGGCTTTCACACACACTTATCTCTCAGAACTGAGCATGTGGAGAGACGTTCGTTCATCTAGCACAAAGGGAACGGGTTGCAGGAGAAACTTTTACTATGGTTTCTCAGTCTGTTTCCTAGTGCCGGTTTGAAGGTCCTGCAGTTTTCACTATAAAAGCGAGTTGGAGCTTGTACCTCCCCATATATATGTATGGAGTGGAGTTTGCAACTGAAAAGAAACTTTGTGTTCCCAACAAGCTAGGTGAAGGACGGCTTTCACAAACACTTATCTCTCAGAACTGATCATGTGGAGAGACGTTCGTTCATCTAGCACAAAGGGAACGGGTTGCAGGAGAAACTTTCACTCTGTTTCTCAGTCTGTTTCCTAGTGCCGGTTGAAAGTTCCTGCAATTTTCACTGTAAAACCGAATTGGAGCTTTTACCTCCCCATATATATGTATGGAGTGGAGTTTGCAACTGAAAAGAAACTTTGTGTTCCCAACAAGCTAGGTGAAGGACGGCTTTCACACACACTTATCTCTCAGAACTGAGCATGTGGAGAGACGTTCGTTCATCTAGCACAAAGGGAACGGGTTGCAGTAGAAACTTTTACTCTGGTTTCTCAGTCTGTTTCCTAGTTCCGGTTTGAAGTTCCTGCAGTTTTCACTGTAAAACCGAGTTGGAGCTAGTACTTCCCCATATATATGTATGGAGTGGAGTTTACAACTGAAAAGATTTTGTGTTCCCAACAAGATAGGTGAAGGACGGCTTTCACACACACTTATCTCTCAGAACTGAGCATGTGGAGAGTCGTTCGTTCATCTAACACAAAGGGAACGGGTTGCAGGGGAAACTATTACTCTGGTTTCTCAGTCTGTTTCCTAGTGCCGGTTTGAAGTTCCTGCAGTTTTCACTGTAAAACCGGGTTGGAGCTAGTACCTCCCCATATATATGTATGGAGTGGAGTTGGCAACTGAAAAGAAACTTTGTGTTCCCAACAAGCTAGGTGAAGGACGGCTTTCACACACACTTATCTCTCAGAACTGAGCATGTGGAGAGTCGTTCGTTCATCTAGCACAAAGGGAACGGGATGCAGGAGTAACTTTCACTCTGTTTCTCAGTCTGTTTCCTAGTGCCGGTTTGAAGTTCCTGCAGTTTTCACTGTAAAACCGAGTTGGAGCTAGTACCTCCCCATATATATGTATGGATAGGTGTTTGCAACTGAAAAGAAACTTTGTGTTCCGAACAAGCTAGGTGAAGGATGGCTTTCACACACACTTATCTCTCAGAACTGAGCATGTGGAGAGACGTTCGTTCATCTAGTACAAAGGGAACGGGTTGCAGGAGAAACTTTTACTCTGGTTTCTCAGTCTGTTTCCTAGTGCCGGTTGAAAGTTCCTGCAGTTTTCACTGTAAAACCGAGTTGGAGCTTGTACCTCCCCATATATATGTATGGATTGGAGTTTGCAACTGAAAAGAAACTTTGTGTTCCCAACAAGATAGGTGAAGGACGGCTTTCACACACACTTATCTCTCAGAACTGAGCATGTGGAGAGACGTTCGTTCATCTAGCACAAAGGGAACGGGTTGCAGGAGAAACTTTTACTCTGGTTTCTCAGTCTGTTTCCTAGTGCCGGTTTGAAGGTCCTGCAGTTTTCACTATAAAAGCGAGTTGGAGCTTGTACCTCCCCATATATATGTATGGAGTGGAGTTTGCAACTGAAAAGAAACTTTGTGTTCCCAACAAGCTAGGTGAAGGACGGCTTTCACACACACTTATCTCTGAGAACTGAGCATGTGGAGAGACGTTCGTTCATCTAGCACAAAGGGAACGGGTTGCAGGAGAAACTTTTACTCTGGTTTCTCAGTCTGTTTCCTAGTGCCGGTTGAAAGTTCCTGCAATTTTCACTGTAAAACCGAGTTGGAGCTTTTACATCCCCATATATATGTATGGAGTGGAGTTTGCAACTGAAAAGAAACTTTGTGTTCCCAACAAACTAGGTGAAGGACGGCTTTCACACACACTTATCTCTCAGAACTGAGCATGTGGAGAGACGTTCGTTCATCTAGCACAAAAGGAACGGGTTGCAGGAGAAACTTTTACTCTGGTTTCTCAGTCTGTTTCCTAGTGCCGTTTTGAAGTTCCTGCAGTTTTCACTGTAAAACCGAGTTGGAGCTAGTACCTCCCCATATATATGTATGGAGTGGAGTTTACAACTGAAAAGAAATTTGTGTTCCCAACAAGATAGGTGAAGGACGGCTTTCACACACACTTATCTCTCAGAACAGAACATGTGGAGAGACGTTCGTTCATCTAGCACATAGGGAACGGTTTGCAGGAGAAACTTTTACTCTGGTCTCTCAGTCTGTTTCCTAGTGCCGGTTTGAAGTTCCTGCAGTTTTCACTGTAAAACCGAGTTGGAGCTACTACCTCCCCATATATATGTATGTAGTGGAGTTTGCAACTGAAAAGAAACTTTGTGTTCCCAACAAGCTAGGTGAAGGACGGCTTTCACACACACTTATCTCTCAGAACTGAGCATGTGGAGAGACTTTCGTTCACCTAGCACAAAGGGAACGGGTTGCAGGAGAAACTTTTACTCTGGTTTCTCAGTCTGTTTCCTAGTGCCGGTTTGAAGTTCCTGCAGTTTTCACTGTAAAACCGAGTTGGAGCTAGTACCTCCCCTTATATATTTATGGAGTGGAGTTTGCAACTGAAAAGAAACTTTGTGTTCCCAACAAGCTAGGTGAAGGACGGCTTTCACACACACTTATCTCTCAGAACTGAGCATGTGGAGAGACGTTCGTTCATCTAGCACAAAGGGAACGGGTTGCAGGAGAAAGTTTTACTCTGGTTTCTCATTCTTTTTCCTAGTGCCGGTTTGAAGTTCCTGCAGTTTTCACTGTAAAACCGAGTTGGAACTAGTACCTCCCCATATATATGTATGGAGTGGAGTTTGCAACTGAAAAGAAACTTTGTGTTCCCAACAAGCTAGGTGAAGGGCGGCTCTCACACACAATTATCTCTCAGAACTGAGCATGTGGAGAGACGTTCGTTCATCTAGAACAAAGGGAACGGGTTGCAGGAGAAACTTTTACTCTGGTTTCTAAGTCTGTTTCCTAGTGCCGGTTTGAAGTTCCTGCAGTTTTCACTGTAAAACCGGTTTGGAGCTAGTACCTCCCCATATATATGTATGGAGTGGAGTTTGCAACTGAAAAGAAACTTTGTGTTCCCAACAAGCTATGTGAAGGACGGCTTTCACAGACCTATCTCTCAGAACTGAGCATGTGGAGAGTCGTTCGTTCATCTAGCACAAAGGGAACGGGTTGCAGGAGAAACTTTCACTCTGTTTCTCAGTCTGTTTCCTAGTGCCGGTTAGAAGTTCCTGCAGTTTTCACTGTAAAACCGAGTTGGAGCTAGTACCACCCCATATATATGTATGGAGTGGAGTTTGCAACTGAAAAGAAACTATGTGTTCCCAAAAAGGTAGGTGAAAGACGGCTTTCACACACACTTATCTCTCAGAACTGAGCATGTGGAGAGTCGTTCGTTCATCTAACACAAAGGGAACGAGTTGCAGGGGAAACTTTTACTCTGGTTTCTCAGTCTGTTTCCTAGTGCCGGTTTGAAGTTCCTGCAGTTTTCACTGTAAAACCGGGTTGGAGCTAGTACCTCCCCATATATATGTATGGAGTGGAGTTTGCAACTGTAAAGAAACTTTGTGTTCCCAACAAGCAAGGTGAAGGACGGCTTTCACACACACTTATCTCTCAGAACTGAGCATGTGGAGAGACGTTCGTTCATCTAGCACAAAGGGAAAGGGTTGCAGGAGAAACTTTTACTCTGGTTTCTCAGTCTGTTTCCTAGTGCCGGTTTGAAGTTCCTGCAGTTTTCACTGTAAAACCGAGTTGGAGCTACTACCTCCCCATATATATGTATGGATTGGAGTTTGCAACTTTAAAGAAACTTTGTGTTCCCAACAAACAAGGTGAAGGACGGCTTTCACACACACTTATCTCTCAGAACTGAGCATGTGGAGAGACGTTCGTTCATCTAGCACAAAGGGAACGGGTTGCAGGAGAAACTTTTACTCTGGTTTCTCAGTCTGTTTCCTAGTGCCGGTTTGAAGTTCCTGCAGTTTTCACTGTAAAACCGAGTTGGAACTAGTACCTCCCCATATATATGTATGGAGTGGAGTTTGCAACTGAAAAGAAACTTTGTGTTCCCAACAAGCTAGGTGAAGGACGGCTCTCACACCCACTTATCTCTCAGAACTGAGCATGTGGAGAGACGTTCGTTCATCTAGCATAAAGGGAACGGTTTGCAGGGAAACATTTACTCTGGTTTCTCAGTCTGTTTCCTAGTGCCGGTTTGAAGTTCCTGCAGTTTTCACTGTAAAACCGAGTTGGAGCTAGTACCTCCCCATATATATGTATGGAGTGGAGTTTGCAACTGAAAAGAAACTTTGTGTTCCCAACAAGCTAGGTGAAGGACGGCTCTCACACACACTTATCTCTCAGAACTGAACATGTGGAGAGACGTTCGTTCATCTAGCACAAAGGGAACGGGTTGCAGGAGAAACTTTTACTCTGGTTTCTCAGTCTGTTTCCTAGTGCCGGTATGAAGTTCCTGCAGTTTTCACTGTAAAACCGGTTTGGAGCTAGTACCTCCCCATATATATGTATGGAGTGGAGTTTGCAACTGAAAAGAAACTTTGTGTTCCCAACAATCTAGGTGAAGGTCGGCTTTCACACACCTATCTCTCAGAACTGAGCATGTGGAGAGTCGTTCGTTCATCTAGCACAAAGGGAACGGGTTGCAGGAGAAACTTTCACTCTGTTTCTCAGTCTGTTTCCTAGTGCCGGTTTGAAGTTCCTGCAGTTTTCACTGTAAAACCGAGTTGGAGCTAGTACCTCCCCATATATATGTATGGAGTGGAGTTTGCAACTGAAAAGAAACTTTGTGTTCCCAAAAAGCTAGGTGAAGGACGGCTTTCACACACACTTATCTCTCAGAACTGAGCATGTGGAGAGTCGTTCGTTCATCTAACACAAAGGGAACGGGTTGCAGGGGAAACTTTTACTCTGGTTTCTCAGTCTGTTTCCTGGTGCCGGTTTGAAGTTCCTGCAGGTTTCACTGTAAAACCGGGTTGGAGCTAGTACCTCCCCATATATATGTATGGAGTGGAGTTTGCAACTGTAAAGAAACTTTGTGTTCCCAACAAGCAAGGTGAAGGACGGCTTTCACACACACTTATCTCTCAGAACTGAGCATGTGGAGAGACGTTCGTTCATCTAGCACAAAGGGAACGGGTTGCAGGAGAAACTTTTACTCTGGTTTCTCAGTCTGTTTCTTAGTGCCGGTTTGAAGTTCCTGCAGTTTTCACTGTAAAACCGAGTTGGAGCTAGTACCTCCCCATATATATGTATGGAGTGGAGTTTGCAACTGAAAAGAAACTTTGTGTTCCCAACAAGCTAGGTGAAGAACGGTTTCACACACACTTATCTCTCAGAACTGAGCATGTGGTGAGTCGTTCGTTCATCTAGAACAAAGGGAACGGGTTGCAGGGAAACTTTTACTCTGGTTTCTCAGTCTGTTTCCTAGTGCCCGTTTGAAGTTCCTGCAGTTTTCACTGTAAAACCGGTTTGGAGCTAGTACCTCCCCATATATATGTATGGAGTGGAGTTTGCAACTGAAAAGAAACTTTGTGTTCCCAACAAGCTAGGTGAAGGACGGCTTTCACACACCTATCTCTCCGAACTGAGCATGTGGAGAGTCGTTCGTTCATCTAGCACAAAGGGAACGGGATGCAGTAGAAACTTTCACTCTGTTTCTCAGTCTGTTTCCTAGTGCCGGTTTGAAGTTCCTGCAGTTTTCACTGTAAAACCGAGTTGGAGCTAGTACCTCCCCATATATATGTAGGGAGTGGAGTTTGCAACTGAAAAGAAACTTTGTGTTCCCAAAAAGCTAGGTGAAGGACGGCTTTCACACACACTTATCTCTCAGAACTGAGCATGTGGAGAGACGTTCCTTCGTCTAGCACAAAGGGAAAGGGTTGCAGGAGAAACTTTTACTCTGGTTTCGCAGTCTGTTTCCTAGTGCCGGTTTGAAGTTCCTGCAGTTTTCACTGTAAAACCGGGTTGGAGCTAGTACCTCCCCATATATATGTATGGAGTGGAGTTTGCAACTGAAAAGAAACTTTGTGTTCCCAACAATCTAGGTGAAGGACGGCTTTCACACACCTATCTCTCAGAACTGAGCATGTGGAGAGTCGTTCGTTCATCTAGCACAAAGGGAAAGGGTTGCAGGAGAAACTTTCACTCTGTTTCTCAGTCTGTTTCCTAGTGCCGGTTTGAAGTTCCTGCAGTTTTCACAGTAAAACCGAGTTGGAGCTACTACCTCCCCATATATATGTATGGAGTGGAGTTTGCAACTGAAAAGAAACTTTGTGTTCCCAAAAAGCTAGGTGAAAGACGGCTTTCACACACTTATCTCTCAGAACTGAGCATGTGGAGAGTCGTTCGTTCATCTAGCACAAAGGGAACGGGTTGCAGGAGAAACTTTCACTCAGTTTCTCAGTCTGTTTCCTAGTGCCGGTTTGAAGTTCCTGCAGTTTTCACTGTAAAACCGAGTTGGAGCTAGTACCTCCCCATATATATGTATGGAGAGGTGTTTGCAACTGAAAAGAAACTTTGTGTTCCGAACAAGCTAGGTGAAGGACGGCTTTCACACACACTTATCTCTCAGAACTGAGCATGTGGAGAGACGTTCGTTCATCTAGCACAAAGGGAACGGGTTGCAGGAGAAACTTTTTCTCTGGTTTCTCAGTCTGTTTCCTAGTGCCGGTTGAAAGTTCCTGCAGTTTTCACTGAAAAACCGAGTTGGAGCTTTTACCTCCCCATATATATGTATGGAGTGGAGTTTGCAACTGAAAAGAAACTTTGTGTTCCCAACAAGCTAGGTGAAGGACGGCTTTCACACACACTTATCTCTCAGAACTGAGCATGTGGAGAGACGTTCGTTCATCTAGCACAAAGGGAACGGGTTGCAGGAGAAACTTTTACTCTGGTTTCTCAGTCTGTTTCCTAGTGCCGTTTTGAAGTTCCTGCAGTTTTCACTGTAAAACCGAGTTGGAGCTAGTACCTCCCCATATATATGTATGGAGTGGAGTTTACAACTGAAAAGAAATTTTGTGTTCCCAACAAGATAGGTGAAGGACGGCTTTCACACACACTTATCTTTCAGATCTGAGCATGTGGAGAGATGTTCGTTCATCTAGCACATAGGGAACGGTTTGCAGGAGAACCTTTTACTCTGGTTTCTCAGTCTGTTTCTAGTGCCGGTTTGAAGTTCCTGCAGTTTTCACTGTAAAACCGAGTTGGAGCTAGTACCTCCCCATATATATGTATGGAGTGGAGTTTGCAACTGAAAAGAAACTTTGTGTTCCCAACAAGCTAGGTGAAGGACGGCTTTCACACACACTTATCTCTCAGAACTGAGCATGTGGAGAGACGTTCGTTCATCTAGCACAAAGGGAACGGGTTGCAGGAGAAACTTTACTCTGGTTTCTCATTCTTTTTCCTAGTGCCGGTTTGAAGTTCCTGCAGTTTTCACTGTAAAACCGAGTTGGAACTAGTACCTCCCCATATATATGTATGGATTGGAGTTAGCAACTGAAAAGAAACTTTGTGTTCCCAACAAGCTAGGTGAAGGACGGCTCTCACACACACTTATCTCTCAGAACTGAGCATGTGGAGAGACGTTCGTTCATCTAGCACAAAGGGAACGGGTTGCAGGAGAAACTTTTACTCTGGTTTCTCAGTCTGTTTCCTAGTGCCGGTTTGAAGTTCCTGCAGATTTCACTGTAAAACCGAGTTGGAGCTAGTACCTCCCCATATATATGTATGGAGTGGAGTTTGCAACTGAAAAGAAACTTTGTGTTCCCAACAAGCTAGGTGAAGGACGGCTCTCACACACACTTATCTCTCAGAACTGAGCATGTGGAGAGACGTTCGTTCATCTAGCACAAAGGTAACGGGTTGCAGGAGAAACTTTCACTCTGGTTTCTCAGTCTGTTTCCTAGTGCCGGTTTGAAGTTCCTGCAGTTTTCACTGTAAAACCGGTTTGGAGCTAGTACCTCCCCATATATATGTATGGAGTGGAGTTTGCAACTGAAAAGAAACTTTGTGTTCCCAACAAGCTAGGTGAAGGACGGCTTTCACACACCTATCTCTCAGAACTGAGCATGTGGAGAGTCGTTCGTTCATCTAGCACAAAGGGAACGGGTTGCAGGAGAAACTTTCACTCTGTTTCTCAGTCTGTTTCCTAGTGCCGGTTTGAAGTTCCTGCAGTTTTCACTGTAAAACCGAGTTGGAGCTAGTACCTCCCCATATATATGTATGGAGTGGAGTTTGCAACTGAAAAGAAACTTTGTGTTCCCAACAAGCTAGGTGAAGGACGGCTTTCACACACACTTATCTCTCAGAACTGAGCATGTGGAGAGTCGTTCGTTCATCTAACACAAAGGGAACGGGTTGCAGGGGAAACTTTTACTCTGGGTTCTCAGTCTGTTTCCTAGTGCCGGTTTGAAGTTCCTGCAGTTTTCACTGTAAAACCGGGTTGGAGCTAGTACCTCCCCATATATATGTATGGAGTGGAGTTTGCAACTGTAAAGAAACTTTGTGTTCCCAACAAGCAAGTTGAAGGACGGCTTTCACACACACTTATCTCTCAGAACTGAGCATGTGGAGAGACGTTCGTTCATCTAGCACAAAGGGAAAGGGTTGCAGGAGAAACTTTTACTCTGGTTTCTCAGTCTGTTTCCTAGTGCCGGTTTGAAGTTCCTGCAGTTTTCACTGTAAAAACGAGTTGGAGCTACTACCTCCCCATATATATGTTTGGAGTGGAGTTTGCAACTGAAAAGAAACTTTGTGTTCCCAACAAGCTAGGTGAAGGACGGCTTTCACACACACTTATCTCTCAGAACTGAGCATGTGGAGAGACGTTCGTTCATCTAGCACAAAGGGAACGCGTTGCAGGAGAAACTTTTACTCTGGTTTCTCATTCTTTTTCCTAGTGCCGGTTTGAAGTTCCTGCAGTTTTCACTGTAAAACCGAGTTGGAACTAGTACCTCCCCATATATATGTATGGACTGGAGTTTGCAACTGAAAAGAAACTTTGTGTTCCCAACAAGCTAGGTGAAGGACGGCTCTCACACACACTTATCTCTCAGAACTGAGCATGTGGAGAGACGTTCGTTCATCTAGCATAAAGGGAACGGGTTGCAGGGAAACATTTACTCTGGTTTCTCAGTCTGTTTCCTAGTGCCGGTTTGAAGTTCCTGCAGTTTTCACTGTAAAACCGAGTTGGAGCTAGTACCTCCCCATATATATGTATGGAGTGGAGTTTGCAACTGAAAAGAAACTTTGTGTTCCCAACAAGCAAGGTGAAGGACGGCTTTCACACACCTATCTCTCAGAACTGAGCATGTGGAGAATCGTTCGTTCATCTAGCACAAAGGGAACGGGTTGCAGGAGAAACTTTCATTCTGTTTCTCAGTCTGTTTCCTAGTGCCGGTTTGAAGTTCCTGCAGTTTTCACTGTAAAACCGAGTTGGAGCTAGTACCTCCCCATATATATGTATGGAGTGGAGTTTGCAACTGAAAAGAAACTTTGTGTTCCCAACAAGCTAGGTGAAGGACGGCTTTCAGACACAATTATCTCTCAGAACTGAGCATGTGGAGAGACGTTCGTTCACCTAGCATAAAGGGAACGGGTTGCAGGAGAAACTTTTACTCTCGTTTCTCAGTCTGTTTCCTAGTGCCGGTTTGAAGTTCCTGCAGTTTTCACTGTAAAACCGAGTTGGAGCTAGTACCTCCCCATATATATGTATGGAGTGGAGTTTGCAACTGAAAAGAAACTTTTTGTTCCAAACAAGCTAGGTGAAAGACGGCTTTCACACACACTTATCTCTCAGAACTGAGCATGTGGAGAGACGTTCGTTCATCTAGCACAAAGGGAACGGGTTGCAGGAGAAACTTTTACTCTGGTTTCTCATTCTTTTTCCTAGTGCCGGTTTGAAGTTCCTGCAGTTTTCACTGTAAAACCGACTTGGAACTAGTACCTCCCCATATATATTTATGGAGTGGAGTTAGCAACTGAAAAGAATCTTTGTGTTCCCAACAAGCTAGGTGAAGGACGGCTCTCACACACACTTATCTCTCAAAAATGAGCATGTGGAGAGACGTTCGTTCATCTAGCATAAAGGGAACGGGTTGCAGGGAAACATTTACTCTGGTTTCTCAGTCTGTTTCCTAGTGCCGGTTTGAAGTTCCTGCAGTTTTCACTGTAAAACCGAGTTGGAGCTAGTACCTCCCCATATATATGTATGGAGTGGAGTTTGCAACTGAAAAGAAACTTTGTGTTCCCAACAAGCTAGGTGAAGGACGGCTCTCACACACACTTATCTCTCAGAACTGAACATGTGGAGAGACTTTCGTTCATCTAGCACAAAGGGAACGGGTTGCAGGAGAAACTTTTACTCTGGTTTCTCAGTCTGTTTCCTAGTGCCTGTTTGAAGTTCCTTCATTTTTCACTGTAAAACCGGTTTGGAGCTAGTACCTCCACATATATATGTATGGAGTGGAGTTTGAAACTGAAAAGAAACTTTGTGTTCACAACAAGCTAGGTGAAGGACGGCTTTCACACACACTTATCTCTCAGAACTGAGCATGTGGAGAGTCGTTCGTTCATCTAGCACAAATGGAACGGGTTGCAGGAGAAACTTCCACTCTGTTTCTCAGTCTGTTTCCTAGTGCCGGTTTGAAGTTCCTGCAGTTTTCACTGTAAAACCGAGTTGGAGCTAGTACATCCCCAAATATATGTATGGAGTGGAGTTTGCAACTGAAAAGAAACTTTGTGTTCCCAAAAAGCTAGGTGAAGGACGGCTTCACACACATTTATCTCTCAGAACTGAGCATGTGGAGAGTCGTTCGTTCATCTAACACAAAGGGAACGGGTTGCAGGGGAAACTTTTACTCTGGTTTCTCAGTCTGTTTCCTAGTGCCGGTTTGAAGTTCCTGCAGTTTTCACTGTAAAACCGGGTTGGAGCTAGTACCTCCCCATATATATGTATGGAGTGGAGTTTGCAACTGTAAAGAAACTTTGTGTTCCCAACAAGCAAGGTGAAGGACGGCTTTCACACACACTTATCTCTGAGAACTGAGCATGTGGAGAGACGTTCGTTCATCTAGCACAAAGGGAACGGGTTGCAGGAGAAACTTTCACTCTGTTTCTCAGTCTGTTTCCTAGTGCCGGTTTGAAGTTCCTGCAGTTTTCACTGTAAAACCGAGTTGGAGCTAGTACCTCCCCATATATATGTATGGAGTGGAGTTTGCAACTGAAAAGAAACTTTGTGTTCCCAACAAGCTAGGTGAAGTACGGCTATCACACACACTTATCTCTCAGAACTGAGCATGTGGAGAGACGTTCGTTCATCTAGCACAAAGGGAACGGGTTGCAGGAGAAACTTTTACTCTGGTTTCTCAGTCTGTTTCCTAGTGCCGGTTGAAAGTTCCTGCAGTTTTCACTGTAAAACCGGTTTGGAGCTAGTACCTCCCCATATATATGTATGGAGTGGAGTTTGCAACTGAAAAGAAACTTTGTGTTCCCAACAAGCTAGGTGAAGGACGGCTTTCACACACACTTATCTCTCAGAACTGAGCATGTGGAGAGACGTTCGTTCATCTAGCACAAAGGGAACGGGTTGCAGGAGAAACTTTTACTGTGGTTTCTCAGTCTGTTTCCTAGTGCCGTTTTGAAGTTCCTGCAGTTTTCACTGTAAAACCGAGTTGGAGCTAATACCTCCCCATATATATGTATGGAGTGGAGTTTAAAACTGAAAAGAAACTTTGTGTTCCCAACAAGATAGGTGAAGGACGGCTTTCACACACAATTATCTCTCAGAACTGAGCATGTGGAGAGACGTTCGTTCACCTAGCACAAAGAGAACGGGTTGCAGGAGAAACTTTTACTCTGGTTTCTCAGTCTGTTTCCTAGGGTCGGTTTGAAGTTCCTGCAGTTTTCACTGTAAAACCGAGTTGGAGCTAGTACCTCCCCATATATATGTATGGAGTGGAGTTTGCAACTGAAAAGAAACTTTGTGTTCCAAACAAGCTAGGTGAAGGACGGCTTTCACACACACTTATCTCTCAGAACTGAGCATGTGGAGAGACGTTCGTTCATCTAGCACAAATGGAACGGGTTGCAGGAGAAACTTTTACTCTGGTTTCTCATTCTTTTTCCTAGTGCCGGTTTGAAGTTCCTGCAGATTTCACTGTAAAACCGAGTTGGAACTAGTACCTCCCCATATATATGTATGGAGTGGAGTTTGCAACTGAAAAGAAACTTTGTGTTCCCAACAAGCTAGGTGAAGGACGGCTCTCACACACACTTATCTCTCAGAACTGAGCATGTGGAGAGACGTTCGTTCATCTAGCATAAAGGGAACAGGTTGCAGGGAAACATTTACTCTGGTTTCTCAGTCTGTTTCCTAGTGCCGGTTTGAAGTTCCTGCAGTTTTCACTGTAAAACCGAGTTGGAGCTAGTACCTCCCCATATATATGTATGAAGTGGAGTTTGCAACTGAAAAGAAACTTTGTGTTCCCAACAAGCTAGGTGAAGGACGGCTTTCACACACACTTATCTCTCAGAACTGAGCATGTGGAGAGACGTTCGTTCATCTAGCACAAAGGGAAAGGGTTGCAGGAGAAACTTTTACTCTGGTTTCTCAGTCTGTTTCCTAGTGCCGGTTTGAAGTTCCTGCAGTTTTCACTGTAAAACCGAGTTGGAGCTACTACCTCCCCATATATATGTATGGAGTGGAGTTTGCAACTGAAAAGAAACTTTGTGTTCCCAACAAGCTAGGTGAAGGACGGCTTTCACACACACTTATCTCTCAGAACTGAGCATGTGGAGAGACGTTCGTTCACCTAGCACAAAGGGAACGGGTTGCAGGAGAAACTTTTACTCTGGTTTCTCAGTCTGTTTCCTAGTGCCGGTTTGAAGTTCCTGCAGTTTTCACTGTAAAACCGAGTTGGAGCTAGTACCTCCCCATATATATGTATGGAGTGGAGTTTGCAACTGAAAAGAAACTTTGTGTTCCAAACAAGCTAGGTGAAGGACGGCTTTCACACACACTTATCTCTCAGAACTGAGCATGTGGAGAGACGTTCGTTCATCTAGCACAAAGGGAACGGGTTGCAGGAGAAACTTTTACTCTGGTTTCTCATTCTTTTTCCTAGTGCCGGTTTGAAGTTCCTGCAGTTTTCACTGTAAAACCGAGTTGGAACTAGTACCTCCCCATATATATGTATGGAGTGGAGTTTGCAACTGAAAAGAAACTTTGTGTTCCCAACAAGCTAGGTGAAGGACGGCTCTCACACACACTTATCTCTCAGAACTGAGCATGTGGAGAGACGTTCGTTCATCTAGCATAAAGGGAACGGGTTGCAGGGAAACATTTACTCTGGTTTCTCAGTCTGTTTCCTAGTGCCGGTTTGAAGTTCCTGCAGTTTTCACTGTAAAACCGAGTTGGAGCTAGTACCTACCCATATATATGTATGGAGTGGAGTTTGCAACTGAAAAGAAACTTTGTGTTCCCAACAAGCTAGGTGAAGGACGGCTCTCACACACACTTATCTCTCAGAACTGAACATGTGGAGAGACGTTCGTTCATCTAGCACAAAGGGAACGGGTTGCAGGAGAAACTTTTACTCTGGTTTCTCAGTCTGTTTCCTAGTGCCGGTTTGAAGTTCCTGCAGTTTTCACTGTAAAACCGGTTTGGAGCTAGTACCTCCCCATATATATGTATGGAGTGGAGTTTGCAACTGAAAAGAAACTTTGTGTTCCCAACAAGCTAGGTGAAGGACGGCTTTCACACACCTATCTCTCAGAACTGAGCATGTGGAGAATCGTTCGTTCATCTAGCACAAAGGGAACGGGTTGCAGGAGAAAATTTCACTCTGTTTCTCAGTCTGTTTCCTAGTGCCGGTTTGAAGTTCCTGCAGTTTTCACTGTAAAACCGAGTTGGAGCTAGTACCTCCCCATATATATGTATGGAGTGGAGTTTGCAACTGAAAAGAAACTTTGTGTTCCCAACAAGCAAGGTGAAGGACGGCTCTCACACACACTTATCTCTCAGAACTGAGCATGTGGAGAGAAGTTCGTTCATCTAGCACAAAGAGAACGGGTTGCAGGAGAAACTTTTACTCTGGTTTCTCAGTCTGTTTCCTAATGCCGGTTTGAAGTTCCTGCAGTTTTCACTGTAAAACCGGGTTGGAGCTAGTACTTCCGCATATATATGTATGGAGTGGAGTTTTCAACTGAAAAGAAACTTTGTGTTCCCAACAAGCTAGGTGAAAGACGGCTTTCACACACTTATCTCTCAGAACTGAGCATGTGGAGAGTCGTTCGTTCATCTAGCACAAAGGGAACGGGTTGCAGGAGAAACTTTCACTCTGTTTCTCAGTCTGTTTCCTAGTGCCGGTTTGAAGTTCCTGCAGTTTTCACTGTAAAAACGAGTTGGAGCTAGTACCTCCCCATATATATGTATGGAGAGGTGTTTGCAACTGAAAAGAAACTTTGTGTTCCGAACAAGCTAGGTGAAGGACGGCTTTCACACACACTTATCTCTCAGAACTGAGCATGTGGAGAGACGTTCGTTCATCTAGTACAAAGGGAACGGGTTGCAGGAGAAACTTTTACTCTGGTTTCTCAGTCTGTTTCCTAGTGCCGGTTGAAAGTTCCTGCAGTTTTCAGTGTAAAACCGAGTTCGAGCTTGTACCTCCCCATATATATGTATGGATTGGAGTTTGCAACTGAAAAGAAACTTTGTGTTCCCAACAAGCTAGGTGAAGGACGGCTTTCACACACACTTATCTCTCAGAACTGAGCATGTGGAGAGACGTTCGTTCATCTAGCACAAAGGGAACGGGTTGCAGGAGAAACTTTTACTCTGGTTTCTCAGTCTGTTTCCTAGTGCCTGTTTGAAGGTCCTGCAGTTTTCACTATAAAAGCGAGTTGGAGCTTGTACCTCCCCATATATATGTATGGAGTGGAGTTTGCAACTGAAAAGAAACTTTGTGTTCCCAACAATTAGGTGAAGGACAGATTTCACACACACTTATCTCTCAGAATTGAGCATGTGGAGAGATGTTCGTTCATCTAGCACAAAGGGAACGGGTTGCAGGAGAAACTTTTACTCTGGTTTCTCAGTCTGTTTCCTAGTGCCGGTTTGAAGTTCCTGCAGTTTTCACTGTAAAACCGAGTTGGAACTAGTACCTCCCCATATATATGTATGGAGTGGAGTTTGCAACTGAAAAGAAACTTTGTGTTCCCAACAAGCTAGGTGAAGGACGGCTCTCACACACACTTATCTCTCAGAACTGAGCATGTGGAGAGACGTTCGTTCATCTAGCATAAAGGGAACGGGTTGCAGGGAAACATTTACTCTGGTTTCTCAGTCTGTTTCCTAGTGCCGGTTTGAAGTTCCTGCAGTTTTCACTGTAAAACCGAGTTGGAGCTAGGACCTCCCCATATATATGTATGGAGTGGAGTTTGCAACTGAAAAGAAACTTTGTGTTCCCAACAAGCTAGGTGAAGGACGGCTCTCACACACACTTATCTCTCAGAATTGAACATGTGGAGAGACGTTCGTTCATCCAGCACAAAGGGAACGGGTTGCAGGAGAAACTTTTACTCTGGTTTCTCAGTCTGTTTCCTAGTGCCGGTATGAAGTTCCTGCAGTTTTCACTGTAAAAGCGGTTTGGAGCTTGTACCTCCCCATATATATGTATGGAGTGGAGTTTGCAACTGAAAAGAAACATTGTGTTCCCAACAATCTAGGTGAAGGACGGCTTTCACACACCTATCTCTCAGAACTGAGCATGTGGAGAGTCGTTCTTTCATCTAGCACAAAGGGAACGGGTTGCAGGAGAAACTTTCACTCTGTTTCTCAGTCTGTTTCCTAGTGCCGGTTTGAAGTTCCTGCAGATTTCACTGTAAAACCGGGTTGGAGCTAGTTCCTCCCCATATATATGTATGGAGTGGAGTTTGCAACTGTAAAGAAACTTTGTGTTCCCAACAAGCAAGGTGAAGGACGGCTTTCACACACACTTATCTCTCAGAACTGAGCATGTGGAGAGTCGTTCGTTCATCTAACACAAAGGGAACGGTTTGCAGGGGAAACTTTACTCTGGGTTCTCAGTCTGTTTCCTAGTGCCGGTTTGAATTTCCTGCAGTTTTCACTGTAAAACCGGGTTGGAGCTAGTACCTCCCCATATATATGTATGGAGTGGAGTTTGCAACTGTAAAGAAACTTTGTGTTCCCAACAAGCAAGGTGAAGGACGGCTTTCACACACACTTATCTCTCAGAACTGAGCATGTGGAGAGACGTTCGTGCATCTAGCACAAAGGGAAAGGGTTGCAGGAGAAACTTTTACTCTGGTTTCTCAGTCTGTTTCCTAGTGCCAGTTTGAAGTTCCTGCAGTTTTCACTGTAAAACCGAGTTGGAGCTACTACCTCCCCATATATATGTATGGAGTGGAGTTTGCAACTGAAAAGAAACTTTGTGTTAACAACAAGCTAGTTGAAGGACGGCTTTCACACACACATATCTCTCAGAAATGAGCATGCGGAGAGACGTTCGTTCACTTAGCACAAAGGGAACGGGTTGCAGGAGAAACTTTTACTCTGGTTTCTCAGTCTGTTTCCTAGTGCCGGTTTGAAGTTCCTGCAGTTTTCACTGTAAAACCGAGTTGGAGCTAGTACCTCCCCATATATATGTATGGAGTGGAGTTAGCAACTGAAAAGAAACTTTGTGTTCCAAACAAGCTAGGTGAAGGACGGCTTTCACACACACTTATCTCTCAGAACTGAGCATGTGGAGAGACGTTCGTTCATCTAGCACAAAGGGAACGGGTTGCAGGAGAAACTTTTACTCTGGGTTCTCAGTCTGTTTCCTAGTGCCGGTTTGAAGTTCCTGCAGTTTTCACTGTAAAACCGGTTTGGAGCTAGTACCTCCCCATATATATGTATGGAGCGGAGTTTTCAACTTAAAAGAAACTTTGTGTTCCCAACAAGCTAGTTGAAGGACGGCTTTCACACACCTATCTCTCAGAACTGAGCATGTGGAGAGTCGTTCGTTCATCTAGCACAAATGGAATGGGTTGCAGGAGAAACTTTTACTCTGTTTCTCAGTCTGTTTCCTAGTGCCGGTTTGAAGTTCCTGCAGTTTTCACTGTAAAACCGAGTTGGAGCTAGTACATCCCCATATATATGTATGGAGTGGAGTTTGCAACTGAAAAGAAACTTTGTGTTCCCAAAAAGCTAGGTGAAGGACGGCTTTCACACACATTTATCTCTCAGAACTGAGCATGTGGAGAGTCGTTCGTTCATCTAACACAAAGGGAACGGGTTGCAGGGGAAACTTTTACTCTGGTTTCTCAGTCTGGTTCTTAGTGCCGGTTTGAAGTTCCTGCAGTTTTCACTGTAAAACCGGGTTGGAGCTAGTACCTCCCCATATATATGTATGGAGTGGAGTTTGCAACTGTAAAGAAACTTTGTGTTCCCAACAAGCAAGGTGAAGGACGGCTTTCACACACACATATCTCTCAGAACTGAGCATGTGGAGAGACGTTCGTTCATCTAGCACAAAGGGATCGGGTTGCAGGGGAAACTTTCACTCTGTTTCTCAGTCTGTTTCCAAGTGCCGGTTTGAAGTTCCTGCAGTTTTCACTGTAAAACAGAGTTGGAGCTAGTACCTCCCCATATATATGTATGGAGTGGAGTTTGCAACTGAAAAGAAACTTTGTGTTCCGAACAAGCTAGGTGAAGGGCGGCTTTCACACACACTTATCTCTCAGAACTGAGCATGTGGAGAGACGTTCGTTCACCTAGCACAAAGAGAACGGGTTGCAGGAGAAACTTTTACTCTGGTTTCTCAGTCTGTTTCCTAGTGTCGGTTTGAAGTTCCTGCAGTTTTCACTGTAAAACCGAGTTGGAGCTAGTACCTCCCCATATATATGTATGGAGTGGAGTTTGCAACTGAAAAGAAACTTTGTGTTCCAAACAAGCTAGGTGAAGGACGGCTTTCACACACACTTATCTCTCAGAACTGAGCATGTGGAGAGACGTTCGTTCATCTAGCACAAAGGGAACGGTTTGCAGGAGAAACTTTTACTCTGGTTTCTCATTCTTTTTCCTAGTGCCGGTTTGAAGTTCCTGCAGATTTCACTGTAAAACCGAGTTGGAACTAGTACCTCCCATATATATGTATGGAGTGGAGTTTGCAACTGAAAAGAAACTTTGTGTTCCCAACAAGCTAGGTGAAGGACGGCTCTCACACACACTTATCTCTCAGAACTGAGCATGTGGAGAGACGTTCGTTCATCTAGCATAAAGGGAACAGGTTGCAGGGAAACATTTACTCTGGTTTCTCAGTCTGTTTCCTAGTGCCGGTTTGAAGTTCCTGCAGTTTTCACTGTAAAACCGAGTTGGAGCTAGTACCTCCCCATATATATGTATGAAGTGGAGTTTGCAACTGAAAAGAAACTTTGTGTTCCCAACAAGCTAGGTGAAGGACGGCTTTCACACACACTTATCTCTCAGAACTGAGCATGTGGAGAGACGTTCGTTCATCTAGCACAAAGGGAAAGGGTTGCAGGAGAAACTTTTACTCTGGTTTCTCAGTCTGTTTCCTAGTGCCGGTTTGAAGTTCCTGCAGTTTTCACTGTAAAACCGAGTTGGAGCTACTACCTCCCCATATATATGTATGGAGTGGAGTTTGCAACTGAAAAGAAACTTTGTGTTCCCAACAAGCTAGGTGAAGGACGGCTTTCACACACACTTATCTCTCAGAACTGAGCATGTGGAGAGACGTTCGTTCACCTAGCACAAAGGGAACGGGTTGCAGGAGAAACTTTTACCCTGGTTTCTCAGTCTGTTTCCTAGTGCCGGTTTGAAGTTCCTGCAGTTTTCACTGTAAAACCGAGTTGGAGCTAGTACCTCCCCATATATATGTATGGAGTGGAGTTTGCAACTGAAAAGAAACTTTGTGTTCCAAACAAGCTAGGTGAAGGACGGCTTTCACACACACTTATCTCTCAGAACTGAGCATGTGGAGAGACGTTCGTTCATCTAGCACAAAGGGAACGGGTTGCAGGAGAAACTTTTACTCTGGTTTCTCATTCTTTTTCCTAGTGCCGGTTTGAAGTTCCTGCAGTTTTCACTGTAAAACCGAGTTGGAACTAGTACCTCCCCATATATATGTATGGAGTGGAGTTTGCAACTGAAAAGAAACTTTGTGTTCCCAACAAGCTAGGTGAAGGACGGCTCTCACACACACTTATCTCTCAGAACTGAGCATGTGGAGAGACGTTCGTTCATCTAGCATAAAGGGAACGGGTTGCAGGGAAACATTTACTCTGGTTTCTCAGTCTGTTTCCTAGTGCCGGTTTGAAGTTCCTGCAGTTTTCACTGTAAAACCGAGTTGGAGCTAGTACCTACCCATATATATGTATGGAGTGGAGTTTGCAACTGAAAAGAAACTTTGTGTTCCCAACAAGCTAGGTGAAGGACGGCTCTCACACACACTTATCTCTCAGAACTGAACATGTGGAGAGACGTTCGTTCATCTAGCACAAAGGGAACGGGTTGCAGGAGAAACTTTTACTCTGGTTTCTCAGTCTGTTTCCTAGTACCGGTTTGAAGTTCCTGCAGTTTTCACTGTAAAACCGGTTTGGAGCTAGTACCTCCCCATATATATGTATGGAGTGGAGTTTGCAACTGAAAAGAAACTTTGTGTTCCCAACAAGCTAGGTGAAGGACGGCTTTCACACACCTATCTCTCAGAACTGAGCATGTGGAGAATCGTTCGTTCATCTAGCACAAAGGGAACGGGTTGCAGGAGAAAATTTCACTCTGTTTCTCAGTCTGTTTCCTAGTGCCGGTTTGAAGTTCCTGCAGTTTTCACTGTAAAACCGAGTTGGAGCTAGTACCTCCCCATATATATGTATGGAGTGGAGTTTGCAACTGAAAAGAAACTTTGTGTTCCCAACAAGCAAGGTGAAGGACGGCTCTCACACACACTTATCTCTCAGAACTGAGCATGTGGAGAGAAATTCGTTCATCTAGCACAAAGAGAACGGGTTGCAGGAGAAACTTTTACTCTGGTTTCTCAGTCTGTTTCCTAATGCCGGTTTGAAGTTCCTGCAGTTTTCACTGTAAAACCGGGTTGGAGCTAGTACTTCCGCATATATATGTATGGAGTGGAGTTTTCAACTGAAAAGAAACTTTGTGTTCCCAACAAGCTAGGTGAAAGACGGCTTTCACACACTTATCTCTCAGAACTGAGCATGTGGAGAGTCGTTCGTTCATCTAGCACAAAGGGAACGGGTTGCAGGAGAAACTTTCACTCTGTTTCTCAGTCTGTTTCCTAGTGCCGGTTTGAAGTTCCTGCAGTTTTCACTGTAAAAACGAGTTGGAGCTAGTACCTCCCCATATATATGTATGGAGAGGTGTTTGCAACTGAAAAGAAACTTTGTGTTCCGAACAAGCTAGGTGAAGGACGGCTTTCACACACACTTATCTCTCAGAACTGAGCATGTGGAGAGACGTTCGTTCATCTAGTACAAAGGGAACGGGTTGCAGGAGAAACTTTTACCCTGGTTTCTCAGTCTGTTTCCTAGTGTCGGTTTGAAGTTCCTGCAGTTTTCACTGTAAAACCGAGTTGGAGCTAGTACCTCCCCATATATATGTATGGAGTGGAGTTTGCAACTGAAAAGAAACTTTGTGTTCCAAACAAGCTAGGTGAAGGACGGCTTTCACACACACTTATCTCTCAGAACTGAGCATGTGGAGAGACGTTCGTTCATCTAGCACAAAGGGAACGGGTTGCAGGAGAAACTTTTACTCTGGTTTCTCATTCTTTTTCCTAGTGCCGGTTTGAAGTTCCTGCAGATTTCACTGTAAAACCGAGTTGGAACTAGTACCTCCCATATATATGTATGGAGTGGAGTTTGCAACTGAAAAGAAACTTTGTGTTCCCAACAAGCTAGGTGAAGGACGGCTCTCACACACACTTATCTCTCAGAACTGAGCATGTGGAGAGACGTTCGTTCATCTAGCATAAAGGGAACAGGTTGCAGGGAAACATTTACTCTGGTTTCTCAGTCTGTTTCCTAGTGCCGGTTTGAAGTTCCTGCAGTTTTCACTGTAAAACCGAGTTGGAGCTAGTACCTCCCCATATATATGTATGAAGTGGAGTTTGCAACTGAAAAGAAACTTTGTGTTCCCAACAAGCTAGGTGAAGGACGGCTTTCACACACACTTATCTCTCAGAACTGAGCATGTGGAGAGACGTTCGTTCATCTAGCACAAAGGGAAAGGGTTGCAGGAGAAACTTTTACTCTGGTTTCTCAGTCTGTTTCCTAGTGCCGGTTTGAAGTTCCTGCAGTTTTCACTGTAAAACCGAGTTGGAGCTACTACCTCCCCATATATATGTATGGAGTGGAGTTTGCAACTGAAAAGAAACTTTGTGTTCCCAACAAGCTAGGTGAAGGACGGCTTTCACACACACTTATCTCTCAGAACTGAGCATGTGGAGAGACGTTCGTTCACCTAGCACAAAGGGAACGGGTTGCAGGAGAAACTTTTACCCTGGTTTCTCAGTCTGTTTCCTAGTGCCGGTTTGAAGTTCCTGCAGTTTTCACTGTAAAACCGAGTTGGAGCTAGTACCTCCCCATATATATGTATGGAGTGGAGTTTGCAACTGAAAAGAAACTTTGTGTTCCAAACAAGCTAGGTGAAGGACGGCTTTCACACACACTTATCTCTCAGAACTGAGCATGTGGAGAGACGTTCGTTCATCTAGCACAAAGGGAACGGGTTGCAGGAGAAACTTTTACTCTGGTTTCTCATTCTTTTTCCTAGTGCCGGTTTGAAGTTCCTGCAGTTTTCACTGTAAAACCGAGTTGGAACTAGTACCTCCCCATATATATGTATGGAGTGGAGTTTGCAACTGAAAAGAAACTTTGTGTTCCCAACAAGCTAGGTGAAGGACGGCTCTCACACACACTTATCTCTCAGAACTGAGCATGTGGAGAGACGTTCGTTCATCTAGCATAAAGGGAACGGGTTGCAGGGAAACATTTACTCTGGTTTCTCAGTCTGTTTCCTAGTGCCGGTTTGAAGTTCCTGCAGTTTTCACTGTAAAACCGAGTTGGAGCTAGTACCTACCCATATATATGTATGGAGTGGAGTTTGCAACTGAAAAGAAACTTTGTGTTCCCAACAAGCTAGGTGAAGGACGGCTCTCACACACACTTATCTCTCAGAACTGAACATGTGGAGAGACGTTCGTTCATCTAGCACAAAGGGAACGGGTTGCAGGAGAAACTTTTACTCTGGTTTCTCAGTCTGTTTCCTAGTACCGGTTTGAAGTTCCTGCAGTTTTCACTGTAAAACCGGTTTGGAGCTAGTACCTCCCCATATATATGTATGGAGTGGAGTTTGCAACTGAAAAGAAACTTTGTGTTCCCAACAAGCTAGGTGAAGGACGGCTTTCACACACCTATCTCTCAGAACTGAGCATGTGGAGAATCGTTCGTTCATCTAGCACAAAGGGAACGGGTTGCAGGAGAAAATTTCACTCTGTTTCTCAGTCTGTTTCCTAGTGCCGGTTTGAAGTTCCTGCAGTTTTCACTGTAAAACCGAGTTGGAGCTAGTACCTCCCCATATATATGTATGGAGTGGAGTTTGCAACTGAAAAGAAACTTTGTGTTCCCAACAAGCAAGGTGAAGGACGGCTCTCACACACACTTATCTCTCAGAACTGAGCATGTGGAGAGAAGTTCGTTCATCTAGCACAAAGAGAACGGGTTGCAGGAGAAACTTTTACTCTGGTTTCTCAGTCTGTTTCCTAATGCCGGTTTGAAGTTCCTGCAGTTTTCACTGTAAAACCGGGTTGGAGCTAGTACTTCCGCATATATATGTATGGAGTGGAGTTTTCAACTGAAAAGAAACTTTGTGTTCCCAACAAGCTAGGTGAAAGACGGCTTTCACACACTTATCTCTCAGAACTGAGCATGTGGAGAGTCGTTCGTTCATCTAGCACAAAGGGAACGGGTTGCAGGAGAAACTTTCACTCTGTTTCTCAGTCTGTTTCCTAGTGCCGGTTTGAAGTTCCTGCAGTTTTCACTGTAAAAACGAGTTGGAGCTAGTACCTCCCCATATATATGTATGGAGAGGTGTTTGCAACTGAAAAGAAACTTTGTGTTCCGAACAAGCTAGGTGAAGGACGGCTTTCACACACACTTATCTCTCAGAACTGAGCATGTGGAGAGACGTTCGTTCATCTAGTACAAAGGGAACGGGTTGCAGGAGAAACTTTTACTCTGGTTTCTCAGTCTGTTTCCTAGTGCCGGTTGAAAGTTCCTGCAGTTTTCACTGTAAAACCGAGTTCGAGCTTGTACCTCCCCATATATATGTATGGATTGGAGTTTGCAACTGAAAAGAAACTTTGTGTTCCCAACAAGCTAGGTGAAGGACGGCTTTCACACACACTTATCTCTCAGAACTGAGCATGTGGAGAGACGTTCGTTCATCTAGCACAAAGGGAAAGGGTTGCAGGAGAAACTTTTACTCTGGTTTCTCAGTCTGTTTCCTAGTGCCTGTTTGAAGGTCCTGCAGTTTTCACTATAAAAGCGAGTTGGAGCTTGTACCTCCCCATATATATGTATGGAGTGGAGTTTGCAACTGAAAAGAAACTTTGTGTTCCCAACAATTAGGTGAAGGACAGATTTCACACACACTTATCTCTCAGAATTGAGCATGTGGAGAGATGTTCGTTCATCTAGCACAAAGGGAACGGGTTGCAGGAGAAACTTTTACTCTGGTTTCTCAGTCTGTTTCCTAGTGCCGGTTTGAAGTTCCTGCAGTTTTCACTGTAAAACCGAGTTGGAACTAGTACCTCCCCATATATATGTATGGAGTGGAGTTTGCAACTGAAAAGAAACTTTGTGTTCCCAACAAGCTAGGTGAAGGACGGCTCTCACACACACTTATCTCTCAGAACTGAGCATGTGGAGAGACGTTCGTTCATCTAGCATAAAGGGAACGGGTTGCAGGGAAACATTTACTCTGGTTTCTCAGTCTGTTTCCTAGTGCCGGTTTGAAGTTCCTGCAGTTTTCACTGTAAAACCGAGTTGGAGCTAGTACCTCCCCATATATATGTATGGAGTGGAGTTTGCAACTGAAAAGAAACTTTGTGTTCCCAACAAGCTAGGTGAAGGACGGCTCTCACACACACTTATCTCTCAGAATTGAACATGTGGAGAGACGTTCGTTCATCTAGCATAAAGGGAACGGGTTGCAGGAGAAACTTTTACTCTGGTTTCTCAGTCTGTTTCCTAGTGCCGGTATGAAGTTCCTGCAGTTTTCACTGTAAAAGCGGTTTGGAGCTAGTACCTCCCCATATATATGTATGGAGTGGAGTTTGCAACTGAAAAGAAACATTGTGTTCCCAACAATCTAGGTGAAGGACGGCTTTCACACACCTATCTCTCAGAACTGAGCATGTGGAGAGTCGTTCTTTCATCTAGCACAAAGGGAACGGGTTGCAGGAGAAACTTTCACTCTGTTTCTCAGTCTGTTTCCTAGTGCCGGTTTGAAGTTCCTGCAGATTTCACTGTAAAACCGGGTTGGAGCTAGTTCCTCCCCATATATATGTATGGAGTGGAGTTTGCAACTGTAAAGAAACTTTGTGTTCCCAACAAGCAAGGTGAAGGACGGCTTTCACACACACTTATCTCTCAGAACTGAGCATGTGGAGAGTCGTTCGTTCATCTAACACAAAGGGAACGGTTTGCAGGGGAAACTTTACTCTGGGTTCTCAGTCTGTTTCCTAGTGCCGGTTTGAATTTCCTGCAGTTTTCACTGTAAAACCGGGTTGGAGCTAGTACCTCCCCATATATATGTATGGAGTGGAGTTTGCAACTGTAAAGAAACTTTGTGTTCCCAACAAGCAAGGTGAAGGACGGCTTTCACACACACTTATCTCTCAGAACTGAGCATGTGGAGAGACGTTCGTGCATCTAGCACAAAGGGAAATGGTTGCAGGAGAAACTTTTACTCTGGTTTCTCAGTCTGTTTCCTAGTGCCGGTTTGAAGTTCCTGCAGTTTTCACTGTAAAACCGAGTTGGAGCTATTACCTCCCCATATATATGTATGGAGTGGAGTTTGCAACTGAAAAGAAACTTTGTGTTCCAAACAAGCTAGGTGAAGGACGGCTTTCACACACACTTATCTCTCAGAACTGAGCATGTGGAGAGACGTTCGTTCATCTAGCACAAAGGGAACGGGTTGCAGGAGAAACTTTTACTCTGGGTTCTCAGTCTGTTTCCTAGTGCCGGTTTGAAGTTCCTGCAGTTTTCACTGTAAAACCGGTTTGGAGCTAGTACCTCCCCATATATATGTATGGAGCGGAGTTTTCAACTTAAAAGAAACTTTGTGTTCCCAACAAGCTAGTTGAAGGACGGCTTTCACACACCTATCTCTCAGAACTGAGCATGTGGAGAGTCGTTCGTTCATCTAGCACAAATGGAATGGGTTGCAGGAGAAACTTTTACTCTGTTTCTCAGTCTGTTTCCTAGTGCCGGTTTGAAGTTCCTGCAGTTTTCACTGTAAAACCGAGTTGGAGCTAGTACATCCCCATATATATGTATGGAGTGGAGTTTGCAACTGAAAAGAAACTTTGTGTTCCCAAAAAGCTAGGTGAAGGACGGCTTTCACACACATTTATCTCTCAGAACTGAGCATGTGGAGAGTCGTTCGTTCATCTAACACAAAGGGAACGGGTTGCAGGGGAAACTTTTACTCTGGTTTCTCAGTCTGGTTCCTAGTGCCGGTTTGAAGTTCCTGCAGTTTTCACTGTAAAACCGGGTTGGAGCTAGTACCTCCCCATATATATGTATGGAGTGGAGTTTGCAACTGTAAAGAAACTTTGTGTTCCCAACAAGCAAGGTGAAGGACGGCTTTCACACACACATATCTCTCAGAACTGAGCATGTGGAGAGACGTTCGTTCATCTAGCACAAAGGGATCGGGTTGCAGGGGAAACTTTCACTCTGTTTCTCAGTCTGTTTCCAAGTGCCGGTTTGAAGTTCCTGCAGTTTTCACTGTAAAACAGAGTTGGAGCTAGTACCTCCCCATATATATGTATGGAGTGGAGTTTGCAACTGAAAAGAAACTTTGTGTTCCGAACAAGCTAGGTGAAGGGCGGCTTTCACACACACTTATCTCTCAGAACTGAGCATGTGGAGAGACGTTCGTTCATCTAGCACAAAGGGAACGGGTTGCAGGAGAAACATTTACTCTGGTTTCTCAGTCTGTTTCCTAGTGCCGGTTTGAAGTTCCTGCAGTTTTCACTGTAAAACCGAGTTGGAGCTAGTACCTCCCCATATATATGTATGGAGTGGAGTTTGCAACTGAAAAGAAACTTTGTGTTCTCAACAAGCTAGGTGAAGGACGGTTTCACACACACTTATCTCTCAGAACTGAGCATGTGGAGAGTCGTTCGTTCATCTAGCGCAAAGGGATCGGTTTGCAGGAGAAACTTTCACTCTGTTTCTCAGTCTGTTTCCTAGTGCCGGTTTGAAGTTCCTGCAGTTTTCACTGTAAAACCGAGTTGGAGCTAGTACCTCCCCATATATATGTATGGAGAGGTGTTTGCAACTGAAAAGAAACTTTGTGTTCCGAACAAGCTGGGTGAAGTACGGCTTTCACACACACTTATCTCTCAGAACTGAGCAAGTGGTGAGACGTTCGTTCATCTAGTACAAAGGGAACGGGTTGCAGGAGAAACTTTTACTCTGGTTTCTCAGTCTGTTTCCTAGTGCCGGTTGAAAGTTCCTGCAGTTTTCACTGTAAAACCGAGTTGGAGCTTGTACCTCCCCATATATATGTATGGATTGGAGTTTGAAACTGAAAAGAAACATTGTGTTCCCAACAAGCTAGGTGAAGGACGGCTTTCACACACACTTATCTCTCAGAACTGAGCTTGTGGAGAGACGTTCGTTCATCTAGCACAAAGGGAACGGGTTGCAGGAGAAATTTTTACTGTAATTTCTCAGTCTGTTTCCTAGTGCCGCTTTTAAGGTCCTGCAGTTTTCACTATAAAAGCGAGTTGGAGCTTGTACCTCCCCATATATATGTATGGAGTGGAGTTTGCAACTGAAAAGAAACTTTGTGTTCCCAACAAGCTAGGTGAAGGACGGCTTTCACACACACTTATCTCTCAGAACTGAGCATGTGGAGAGACGTTCGTTCATCTAGCACAAAGGGAACGGGTTGCAGGAGAAACTTTTACTCTGGTTTCTCAGTCTGTTTCCTAGTGCCGGTTGAAAATTCCTGCAGTTTTCACTGTAAAACAGAGTTGGAGCTTTTACCTCCCCATATATATGTATGGAGTGGAGTTTGCAACTGAAAAGAAACTTTGTGTTCCCAACAAGCTAGGTGAAGGACGGCTTTCACACACACTTATCTCTCAGAACTGAGCATGTGGAGAGACGTTCGTTCATCTAGCACAAAGGGAACGGGTTGCAGGAGAAACTTTTACTCTAGTTTCTCAGTCTGTTTCCTAGTGCCGTTTTGAAGTTCCTGCAGTTTTCACTGTAAAACCGAGTTGGAGCTAGTACCTCCCCATATATATGTATGGAGTGGAGTTTACAACTGAAAAGAAACTTTGTGTTCCCATCAAGATAGGTGAAGGACGGCTTTCACACACACTTATCTCTCAGAACTGAGCATGTGGAGAGACGTTCGTTCATCTAGCACATAGGGAACGGTTTGCAGGAGAAACTTTTACTCTGGTTTCTCAGTCTGTTTCCTAGTGCCGGTTTGAAGTTCCTGCAGTTTTCACTGTAAAACCGAGTTGGAGCTACTACCTCCCCATATATATGTATGGAGGGGAGTTTGCAACTGAAAAGAAACTTTGTGTTCCCATCAAGCTAGGTGAAGGGCGGCTTCACACACATTTATCTCTCAGAACTGAGCATGTGGAGAGACGTTCGTTCACCTAGCACAAAGGGAACGGGTTGTAGGAGAAACTTTTACTCTGGTTTCTCAGTCTGTTTCCTAGTGCCGGTTTGAAGTTCCTGCAGTTTTCACTGTAAAACCGGTTTGGAGCTAGTACCTCCCCATATATATGTATGGAGTGGAGTTTGCAACTGAAAAGAAACTTTGTGTTCCCAACAAGCTAGGTGAAGGACGGCTTTCACACACCTATCTCTCAGAACTGAGCATGTGGAGAGTCGTTCGTTCATCTAGCACAAAGGGAACGGGTTGCAGGAGAAACTTTCACTCTGTTTCTCTGTCTGTTTCCTAGTGCCGGTTTGAAGTTCCTGCTGTTTCACTGTAAAACCGAGTTGGAGCTAGTACCTCCCCATATATATGTATGGAGTGGAGTTTGCAACTGAAAAGAAACTTTGTGTTCCCAAAAAGCTAGGTGAAGGACGGCTTTCACACACACTTATCTCTCAGAACTGAGCATGTGGAGAGTCGTTCGTTCATCTAACACAAAGGGAACGGGTTGCAGGGGAAACATTTACTCTGGTTTCTCAGTCTGTTTCCTAGTGCCGGTTTGAAGTTCCTGCAGTTTTCACTGTAAAACAGGGTTGGAGCTAGTACCTCCCCATATATATGTATGGAGTGGAGTTTGCAACTGTAAAGAAACTTTGTGTTCCCAACAAGCAAGGTGAAGGACGGCTTTCACACACACTTATCTCTCAGAACTGAGCATGTGGAGAGACGTTCGTTCATCTAGCACAAAGGGAAAGGGTTGCATGAGAAACTTTTACTCTGGTTTCTCAGTCTGTTTCCTAGTGCCGGTTTGAAGTTCCTGCAGTTTTCACTGTAAAACCGTGTTGGAGCTAGTACCTCCCCATATATATGTATGGAGTGGAGTTTGCAACTGAAAAGAAACTTTGTGTTCCCAACAAGCTAGGTGAAGGACGGCTTTCACACACACTTATCTCTCAGAACTGAGCATGTGGAGAGTCGTTCGTTCATCTAGCACAAAGGGAACGGGTTGCAGGAGAAACTTTTACTCTGGTTTCTCAGTCTGTTTCCTAGTGCCGTTTTGAAGTTCCTGCATTTTTCACTGTAAAACCGAGTTGGAACTAGTACCTCCCCATATATATGTATGGAGTGGAGTTTACAACTGAAAAGAAACTTTGTGTTCCCAACAAGCAAGTTGAAGGACGGCTTTCACACACACTTATCTCTCAGAACTGAGCATGTGGAGAGACGTTCGTTCATCCAGCACAAAGGGAACGGGTTGCAGGAGAAACTTTTACTCTGGTTTCTCAGTCTGTTTCCTAGTGCCGGTATGAAGTTCCTGCAGTTTTCACTGTAAAACCGATTTGGAGCTAGTACCTCCCCATATATATGTATGGAGTGGAGTTTGCAACTGAAAAGAAACTTTGTGTTCCCAACAATCTAGGTGAAGGACGGCTTTCACACACCTATCTCTCAGAACTGAGCATTTGGAGAGTCGTTCTTTCATCTAGCACAAAGGGAACGGGTTGCAGGAGAAACTTTCACTCTGTTTCTCAGTCTGTTTCCTAGTGCCGGTTTGAAGTTCCTGCAGTTTTCAGTGTAAAACCGAGTTGGAGCTAGAACCTCCCCATATATATGTATGGAGTGGAGTTTGCAACTGAAAAGAAACTTTGTGTTCCCAAAAAGCTAGGTGAAGTACGGCTTTCACACACACTTATCTCTCAGAACTGAGCATGTGGAGAGTCGTTCGTTCATCTAACACAAAGGGAACGGGTTGCAGGGGAAACTTTTACTCTGGTTTCGCAGTCTGTTTCCTAGTGCCGGTTTGAAGTTCCTGCAGTTTTCACTGTAAAACCGGGTTGGAGCTAGTACCTCCCCATATATATGTATGGAGTGGTGTTTGCAACTGTAAAGAAACTTTGTGTTCCCAACAAGCAAGTTGAAGGACGGCTTTCACACACACTTATCTCTCAGAACTGAGCATGTGGAGAGACGTTCGTTCATCTAGCACAAAGGGAAAGGGTTGCAGGAGAAACTTTACTCTGGTTTCTCAGTCTGTTTCCTAGTGCCGGTTTGAAGTTCCTGCAGTTTTCACTGTAAAACTGGGTTGGAGCTAGTACCTCCCCATATATATGTATGGAGTGGAGTTTGCAACTGAAAAGAAACTTTGTGTTACCAACAAGTTAGGTGAAGGACGGCTTTCACACACACTTATCTCTCAGAACTGAGCATGTGGAGAGTCGTTCGTTCATCTAGCACAAAGGGAACGGGTTGCAGGAGAAACTTTCACTCTGTTTCTCAGTCTGTTTCCTAGTGCCGGTTTGAAGTTCCTGCAGTTTTCACTGTAAAACCGAGTTGGAGCTAGTACCTCCCCATATATATGTATGGAGTGGAGTTTGCAACTGAAAAGAAACTTTGTGTTCCCAACAAGCTAGGTGAAGGAAGGTTTCACACACACTTATCTCTCAGAATTGAGCATGTGGTGAGTCGTTCGTTCATCTAGCACAAAGGGAACGGGTTGCAGGGGAAACTTTTACTCTGGTTTCTCAGTCTGTTTCCTAGTGCCGGTTTGAAGTTCCTGCAGTTTTCACTGTAAAACCGGTTTGGAGCTAGTACCTCCCCATATATATGTATGGAGTGGAGTTTGCAACTGAAAAGAAACTTTGTGTTCCCAACAAGCTAGGTGAAGGACGGCTTTCACACACCTATCTCTCAGAACTGAGCATGTGGAGAGTCGTTCGTTCATCTAGCACAAAGGGAACTGGTTGCAGGAGAAACTTTCACTCTGTTACTCTGTCTGTTTCCTAGTGCCGGTTTGAAGTTACTGCAGTTTCACTGTAAAACCGAGTTGGAGCTAGTACCTCCCCATATATATGTATGGAGTGGAGTTTGCAACTGAAAAGAAACTTTGTGTTCCCAAAAAGCTAGGTGAAGGACGGCTTTCACACACACTTATCTCTCAGAACTGAGCATGTGGAGATTCGTTCGTTCATCTAACACAAAGGGAACGGGTTGCAGGTGAAACTTTTACTCTGGTTTCTCAGTCTGTTTCCTAGTGCCGGTTTGAAGTTCCTGCAGTTTTCACTGTAAAACAGGTTTGGAGCTAGTACCTCCCCATATATATGTACGGAGTGGAGTTTGCAACTGTAAAGAAACTTTGTGTTCCCAACAAGCAAGGTGAAGGACGGCTTTCACACACACTTATCTCTCAGAACTGAGCATGTGGAGAGACGTTCGTTCATCTAGCACAAAGGGAAAGGGTTGCATGAGAAACTTTTACTCTGGTTTCTCAGTCTGTTTCCTAGTGCCGGTTTGAAGTTCCTGCAGTTTTCACTGTAAAACCGTGTTGGAGCTAGTACCTCCCCATATATATGTATGGAGTGGAGTTTGCAACTGAAAAGAAACTTTGTGTTCCCAACAAGCTAGGTGAAGGACGGCTTTCACACACCTATCTCTCAGAACTGAGCATGTGGAGAGTCGTTCGTTCATCTAGCACAAAGGGAACGGGTTGCAGGAGAAACTTTTACTCTGGTTTCTCAGTCTGTTTCCTAGTGCCGTTTTGAAGTTCCTGCAGTTTTCACTGTAAAACCGAGTTGGAGCTAGTACCTCCCCATATATATGTATGGAGTGGAGTTTAAAACTGAAAAGAAACTTTGTGTTCCCAACAAGATAGGTGAAGGACGGCTTTCACACACACTTATCTCTCAGAACTGAGCATGTGGAGAGACGTTCGTTCATCTAGCACATAGGGAACGGTTTGCAGGAGAAACTTTTACTCTGGTTTCTCAGTCTGTTTCCTAGTGCCGGTTTGAAGTTCCTGCAGTTTTCACTGTAAAACCGAGTTGGAGCTACTACCTCCCCATATATATGTATGGAGTGGAGTTTGCAACTGAAAAGAAACTTTGTGTTCCGATCAAGCTAGGTGAAGGACGGCTTTCACACACACTTATATCTCAGAACTGAGCATGTGGAGAGACGTTCGTTCACCTAGCACAAAGGGAACGGGTTGCAGGAGAAACTTTTACTCTGGTTTCTCAGTCTGTTTCCTAGTGCCGGTTTGAAGTTCCTGCAGTTTTCACTGTAAAAACGAGTTGGAGCTAGTACCTCCCCATATATATGTATGGAGTGGAGTTTGCAACTGAAAAGAAACTTTGTGTTCCAAACAAGCTAGGTGAAGGACGGCTTTCACACACACTTATCTCTCAGAACTGAGCATGTGGAGAGACGTTCGTTCATCTAGCACAAAGGGAACGGGTTGCAGGAGAAACTTTTACTCTGGTTTCTCATTCTTTTTCCTAGTGCCGGTTTGAAGTTCCTGCAGTTTTCACTGTAAAACCGAGTTGGAACTAGTACCTCCCCATATATATGTATGGAGTGGAGTTTGCAACTGAAAAGAAACTTTGTGTTCCCAACAAGATAGGTGAAGGACGGCTCTCACACACACTTATCTCTCAGAACTGAGCATGTGGAGAGACGTTCGTTCATCTAGCATAAAGGGAACGGGTTGCAGGGAAACTTTTACTCTGGTTTCTCAGTCTGTTTCCTAGTGCCGGTTTGAAGTTCCTGCAGTTTTCACTGTAAAACCGAGTTGGAGCTAGTACCTCCCCATATATATGTATGGAGTGGAGTTTGCAACTGAAAAGAAACTTTGTGTTCCCAACAAGCTAGGTGAAGGACGGCTCTCACACACACTTATCTCTCAGAACTGAACATGTGGAGAGACGTTCGTTCATCCAGCACAAAGGGAACGGGTTGCAGGAGAAACTTTTACTCTGGTTTCTCAGTCTGTTTCCTAGTGCCGGTATGAAGTTCCTGCAGTTTTCACTGTAAAACCGGTTTGGAGCTAGTACCTCCCCATATATTTGTATGGAGTGGAGTTTGCAACTGAAAAGAAACTTTGTGTTCCCAACAATCTAGGTGAAGGACGGCTTTCACACACCTATCTCTCAGAACTGAGCATGTGGAGAGTCGTTCTTTCATCTAGCACAAAGGGAACTGGTTGCAGGAGAAACTTTCACTCTGTTTCTCAGTCTGTTTCCTAGTGCCGGTTTGAAGTTCCTGCAGTTTTCACTGTAAAACCGAGTTGGAGCTAGTACCTCCCCATATATATGTATGGAGTGGAGTTTGCAACTGAAAAGAAACTTTGTGTTCCCAAAAAGCTAGGTGAAGGACGGCTTTCACACACACTTATCTCTCAGAACTGAGCATGTGGAGAGTCGTTCGTTCATCTAACACAAAGGGAACGGGTTGCAGGGGAAACTTTTACTCTGGTTTCTCAGTCTGTTTCCTAGTGCCGGTTTGAAGTTCCTGCAGTTTTCACTGTAAAACCGGGTTGGAGCTAGTACGTCCCCATATATATGTATGGAGTGGTGTTTGCAACTGTAAAGAAACTTTGTGTTCCCAACAAGCAAGGTGAAGGACGGCTTTCACACACACTTATCTCTCAGAACTGAGCATGTGGAGAGACGTTCGTTCATCTAGCACAAAGGGAAAGGGTTGCAGGAGAAACTTTTACTCTGGTTTCTCAGTCTGTTTCCTAGTGCCGGTTTGAAGTTCCTGCAGTTTTCACTGTAAAACTGGGTTGGAGCTAGTACCTCCCCATATATATGTATGGAGTGGAGTTTGCAACTGAAAAGAAACTTTGTCTTCCCAACAAGTTAGGTGAAGGACGGCTTTCACACACACTTATCTCTCAGAACTGAGCATGTGGAGAGTCGTTCGTTCATCTAGCACAAAGGGAACGGGTTGCAGGGAAACTTTCACTCTGTTTCTCAGTCTGTTTCCTAGTGCCGGTTTGAAGTTCCTGCAGTTTTCACTGTAAAACCGAGTTGTAGCTAGTACCTACCCATATATATGTACGGAGTGGAGTTTCCAAATGAAAAGAAACTTTGTGTTCCCAACAAGCTAGGTGAAGGACGGCTTTCACACACACTTATCTCTCAGAACTGAGCATGTGGAGAGACGTTCGTTCATCTAGCACAAAGGGAACGGGTTGCAGGAGAAACATTTACTCTGGTTTCTCAGTCTGTTTCCTAGTGCCGGTTTGAAGTTCCTGCAGTTTTCACTGTAAAACCGAGTTGGAGCTAGTACCTCCCCATATATATGTATGGAGTGGAGTTTGCAACTGAAAAGAAACTTTGTGTTCCCAACAAGCTAGGTGAAGGAAAGTTTCACACACACTTATCTCTCAGAACTGAGCATGTGGTGAGTCGTTCGTTCATCTAGCACAAAGGGAACGGGTTGCAGGGGAAACTTTTACTCTGGTTTCTCAGTTTGTTTCCTAGTGCCGGTTTGAAGTTCCTGCAGTTTTCACTGTAAAACCGGTTTGGAGCTAGTACCTCCCCATATATATGTATGGAGTGGAGTTTGCAACTGAAAAGAAACTTTGTGTTCCCAACAAGCTAGGTGAAGGACGGCTTTCACACACCTATCTCTCAGAACTGAGCATGTGGAGAGTCGTTCGTTCATCTAGCACAAAGGGAACGGGTTGCAGGAGAAACTTTCACTCTGTTTCTCTGTCTGTTTCCTAGTGCCGATTTGAAGTTCCTGCAGTTTCACTGTAAAACCGAGTTGGAGCTAGTACTTCCCCATATATATGTATGGAGTGGAGTTTGCAACTGAAAAGAAACTTTGTGTTCCCAAAAAGCTAGGTGAAGGACGGCTTTCACACACACTTATCTCTCAGAACTGAGCATGTGGAGAGTCGTTCGTTCATCTAACACAAAGGGAACGGGTTGCAGGGGAAACTTTTACTCTGGTTTCTCATTCTTTTTCCTAGTGCCGGTTTGAAGTTCCTGCAGTTTTCACTGTAAAACCGAGTTGGAACTAGTACCTCCCCATATATATGTATGGAGTGGAGTTTGCAACTGAAAAGAAACTTTGTGTTCCCAACAAGATAGGTGAAGGACGGCTCTCACACACACTTATCTCTCAGAACTGAGCATGTGGAGAGACGTTCGTTCATCTAGCATAAAGGGAACGGGTTGCAGGGAAACATTTACTCTGGTTTCTCAGTCTGTTTCCTAGTGCCGGTTTGAATTTCCTGCAGTTTTCACTGTAAAACCGAGTTGGAGCTAGTACCTCCCCATATATATGTATGGAGTGGAGTTTGCAACTGAAAAGAAACTTTGTGTTCCCAACAATCTAGGTGAAGGACGGCTCTCACACACACTTATCTCTCAGAACTGAACATGTGGAGAGACGTTCGTTCATCCAGCACAAAGGGAACGGGTTGCAGGAGAAACTATTACTCTGGTTTCTCAGTCTGTTTCCTAGTGCCGGTATGAAGTTCCTGCAGTTTTCACTGTAAAACCGGTTTGGAGCTAGTACCTCCCCATATATTTGTATGGAGTGGAGTTTGCAACTGAAAAGATACTTTGTGTTCCCAACAATCTAGGTGAAGGACGGCTTTCACACACCTATCTCTCAGAACTGAGCATGTGGAGAGTCGTTCTTTCATCTAGCACAAAGGGAACGGTTTGCAGGAGAAACTTTCACTCTGTTTCTCAGTCTGTTTCCTAGTGCCGGTTTGAAGTTCCTGCAGTTTTCACTGTAAAACCGGGTTGGATCTAGTACCTCCCCATATATATGTATGGAGTGGTGTTTGCAACTGAAAAGAAACTTTGTGTTCCCAACAAGCTAGGTGAAGGACGGCTTTCACACACAATTATCTCTCAGAACTGAGCATGTGGAGAGTCGTTCGTTCATCTAGCACAAAGGGAACGGGTTGCAGGAGAAACTTTCACTCTGTTTCTCTGTCTGTTTCCTAGTGCCGGTTTGAAGTTCCTGCAGTTTCACTGTAAAACCGAGTTGGAGCTAGTACCTCCCCATATATATGTATGGAGTGGAGTTTGCAACTGAAAAGAAACTTTGTGTTCCCAAAAAGCTAGGTGAAGGACGGCTTTCACACACACTTATCTCTCAGAACTGAGCATGTGGAGAGTCGTTCGTTCATCTAACACAAAGGGAACGGGTTGCAGGGGAAACTTTTACTCTGGTTTCTCAGTCTGTTTCCTAGTGCCGGTTTGAAGTTCCTGCAGTTTTCACTGTAAAACTGGGTTGGAGCTTGTACCTCCCCATATATATGTATGGAGTGGAGTTTGCAACTGTAAAGAAACTTTGTGTTCCCAACAAGCAAGGTGAAGGACGGCTTTCACACACACTTATCTCTCAGAACTGAGCATGTGGAGAGACGTTCGTTCATCTAGCACAAAGGGAAAGGGTTGCATGAGAAACTTTTACTCTGGTTTCTCAGTCTGTTTCCTAGTGCCGGTTTGAAGTTCCTGCAGTTTTCACTGTAAAACCGGGTTGGAGCTAGTACCTCCCCATATATATGTATGGAGTGGAGATTGCAACTGAAAAGAAACTTTGTGTTCCCAACAAGCTAGGTGAAGGACGGCTTTCACACACCTATCTCTCAGAACTGAGCATGTGGAGAGTCGTTCGTTCATCTAGCACAAAGGGAACGTGTTGCAGGAGAAACTTTCACTCTGTTTCTCAGTCTGTTTCCTAGTGCCGGTTTGAAGTTCCTGCAGTTTTCACTGTAAAACCGAGTTGGAACTAGTACCTCCCCATATATATGTATGGAGTGGAGTTTGCAACTGAAAAGAAACTTTGTGTTCCCAAAAAGCTAGGTGAAGGACGGCTTTCACACACACTTATCTCTCAGAACTGAGCATGGGGAGAGTCGTTCGTTCATCTAACACAAAGGGAACGGGTTGCAGGGGAAACTTTTACTCTGGTTTCTCAGTCTGTTTCCTAGGTCCGGTTTGAAGTTCCTGCAGTTTTCACTGTAAAACCGGGTTGGAGCTAGTACCTCCCCATATATATGTATGGAGTGGAGTTTGCAACTGAAAAGAAACTTTGTGTTCCCAAATAGTTGGTGAAAGACGGCTTTCACACACTTATCTCTCAGAACTGAGCATGTGGAGAGTCGTTCGTTCATCTAGCACAAAGGGAACGGGTTGCAGGAGAAACTTTCACTCTGTTTCTCAGTCTGTTTCCTAGTGCCGGTTTGAAGTTCCTGCAGTTTTCACTGTAAAACCGGGTTGGAGCTAGTACCTCCCCATATATATGTATGGAGTGGAGTTTGCAACTGAAAAGAAACTTTGTGTTCCCAAATAGTTGGTGAAAGACGGCTTTCACACACTTATCTCTCAGAACTGAGCATGTGGAGAGTCGTTCGTTCATCTAGCACAAAGGGAACGGGTTGCAGGAGAAACTTTCACTCTGTTTCTCAGTCTGTTTCCTAGTGCCGGTTTAAAGTTCCTGCAGTTTTCACTGTAAAACCGAGTTGGAGCTAGTACCTCCCCATATATATGTATGGAGAGGTGTTTGCAACTGAAAAGAAACTTTGTGTTCCGAACAAGCTAGGTGAAGGACGGCTTTCACACACACTTATCTCTCAGAACTGAGCAAGTGGAGAGACGTTCGTTCATCTAGTACAAAGGGAACGGGTTGCAGGGGAAACTTTTACTCTGGTTTCTCAGTCTGTTTCCTAGTGCCGGTTGAAAGTTCCTGCAGTTTTCACTGTAAAACCGAGTTGGAGCTTGTTCCTCCCCATATATATGTATGGATTGGAGTTTGCAACTGAAAAGAAACTTTGTGTTCCCAACAAGCTAGGTGAAGGACGGATTTCACACACACTTATCTCTCAGAACTGAGCATGTGGAGAGACGTTCGTTCATCTAGCGCAAAGGGAACGGGTTGCAGGAGAAACTTTTACTCTGGTTTCTCAGTCTGTTTCCTAGTGCCGGTTTGAAGGTCCTGCAGTTTTCACTATAAAAGCGAGTTGGAGCTTGTACCTCCCCATATATATGTATGGAATGGAGTTTGCAACTGATAAGAAACTTTGTGTTCCCAACAAGCTAGGTTAAGGACGGCTTTCACACACACTTATCTCTCAGAACTGAGCATGTGGAGAGACGTTCGTTCATCTAGCACAAAGGGAACGGGTTGCAGGAGAAACTTTTACTCTGGTTTCTCAGTCTGTTTCCTAGTGCCCGTTGATGTTCCTGCAGTTTTCACTGTAAAACCGAGTTGGAGCTTTTACCTCCCCATATATATGTATGGAGTGGAGTTTGCAACTGAAAAGAAACTTTGTGTTCCCAACAAGCTAGGTGAAGGACGGCTTTCACACACACTTATCTCTCAGAACTGAGCATGTGGAGAGACGTTCGTTCATCTAGCACAAAGGGAACGGGTTGCAGGAGAAACTTTTACTCTGGTTTCTCAGTCTGTTTCCTAGTGCCGTTTTGAAGTTCCTGCAGTTTTCACTGTAAAACCGGTTTGGAGCTAGTACCTCCCTTTATATATGTATGGAGTGGAGTTTACAACTGAAGAGAAACTTTGTGTTCCCAACAAGATAGGTAAAGGACGGCTTTCACACACACTTATCTCTCAGAACTGAGCATGTGGAGAGACGTTCGTTCATCTAGCACATAGGGAACATTTTGCAGGAGAAACTTTTACTCTGGTTTCTCAGTCTGTTTCCTAGTGCCGGTTTGAAGTTCCTGCAGTTTTCACTGTAAAACCGATTTGGAGCTACTACCTCCCCATATATATGTATGGAGTGGAGTTTGCAACTGAAAAGAAACTTTGTGTTCCCAACAAGCTAGGTGAAGGACGGCTTTCACACACACTTATCTCTCAGAACTGAGCATGTGGAGAGACGTTCGTTCACCTAGCACAAAGGGAACGGGTTGCAGGAGAAACTTTTACTCTGGTTTCTCAGTCTGTTTCCTAGTGCCGGTTTGAAGTTCCTGCAGTTTTCACTGTAAAACCGAGTTGGAGCTAGTACCTCCCCAAATATATGTATGGAGTGGAGTTTGCAACTGAAAAGAAACTTTGTGTTCCCAACAAGCTAGGTGAAGGACGGCTTTCACACACACTTATCTCTCAGAACTGAGCATTTGGAGAGACGTTCGTTCATCTAGCACAAAGGGAACGGGTTGCAGGAGAAACTTTTACTCTGGTTTCTGATTCTTTTTCCTAGTGCCGGTTTGAAGTTCCTGCAGTTTTCACTGTAAAACCGAGTTGGAACTAGTACCTCCCCATATATATGTATGGAGTGGAGTTAGCAACTGAAAAGAATCTTTGTGTTCCCAACAAGCTAGGTGAAGGACGGCTCTCACACACACTTATCTCTCAGAACTGAGCATGTGGAGAGACGTTCGTTCATCTAGCATAAAGGGAACGGGTTGCAGGGAAACATTTACTCTGGTTTCTCAGTCTGTTTCCTAGTGCCGGTTTGAAGTTCCTGCAGTTTTCACTGTAAAACCGAGTTGGAGCTAGTACCACCCCATATATATGTATGGAGTGGAGTTTGCAACTGAAAAGAAACTTTGTGTTCCCAACAAGCTAGGTGAAGGACGGCTCTCACACACACTTATCTCTCAGAACTGAGCATGTGGAGAGACGTTCGTTCATCTAGCACAAAGGGAACGGGTTGCAGGAGAAACTTTTACTCTGGTTTCTCAGTCTGTTTCCTAGTGCCGGTTTGAAGTTCCTGCAGTTTTCACTGTAAAACCGGTTTGGAGCTAGTACCTCCCCATATATATGTATGGAGTGTAGTTTGCAACTGAAAAGAAATTTTGTGTTCCCAACAAGCTATGTGAAGGACGGCTTTCACACACCTATCTCTCAGAACTGAGCATGTGGAGAGTCGTTCGTTCATCTAGCACAAAGGGAACGGGTTGCAGGAGAAACTTTCACTCTGTTTCTCAGTCTGTTTCCTAGTGCCGGTTTGAAGTTCCTGCAGTTTTCAGTGTAAAACCGAGTTGGAGCTAGTACCTCCCCATATATATGTATGGAGTGGAGTTTGCAACTGAAAAGAAACTTTGTGTTCCCAAAAAGCTAGGTGAAGGACGGCTTTCACACACACTTATCTCTCAGAACTGAGCATGTGGAGAGTCGTTCGTTCATCTTCCACAAAGGGAACGGGTTGCAGGGGAAACTTTTACTCTGGTTTCTCAGTCTGTTTCCTAGTGCCGGTTTGAATTTCCTGCAGTTTTCACTGTAAAACCGGGTTGGAGCTAGTACCTCCCCATATATATGTATGGAGTGGAGTTTGCAACTGTAAAGAAACTTTGTGTTCCCAACAAGCAAGTTGAAGGACGGCTTTCACACACACTTATCTCTCAGAACTGAGCATGTGGAGAGACGTTCGTTCATCTAGCACAAAGGGAAAGGGTTGCAGGAGAAACTTTTAATCTGGTTTCTCAGTCTGTTTCCTAGTGCCGGTTTGAAGTTCCTGCAGTTTTCACTGTAAAACTGGGTTGGAGCTAGTACCTCCCCATATATATGTATGGAGTGGAGTTTGCAACTGAAAAGAAACTTTGTGTTCCCAACAAGCTAGGTGTAGGACGGCTTTCACACACACTTATCTCTCAGAACTGAGCATGTGGAGAGTCGTTCGTTCATCTAGCACAATAGGAACGGGTTGCAGGAGAAACTTTCACTCTGTTTCTCAGTCTGTTTCCTAGTCCCGGTTTGAAGTTCTTGCAGTTTTCACTGTAAACCCGAGTTGGAGCTAGTACCTCCCCATATATATGTATGGAGTGGAGTTTGCAACTGAAAAGAAACTTTGTGTTCCCAACAAGCTAGGTGAAGGACGGCTTTCACACACACTTATCTCTCAGAACTGAGCATGTGGAGAGACGTTCGTTCATCTAGCACAAAGGGAACGGGTTGCAGGAGAAACATTTACTCTGGTTTCTCAGTCTGTTTCCTAGTGCCGGTTTGAAGTTCCTGCAGTTTTCACTGTAAAACCGGGTTGGAGCTAGTACCTCCCCATATATATGTATGGAGTGCAGTTAGCAACTGTAAAGAAACTTTGTGTTCCCAACAAGCAAGGTGAAGGACGGCTTTCACACACACTTATCTCTCAGAACTGAGCATGTGGAGAGACGTTCGTTCATCTAGCACAAAGGGAAAGGGTTGCAGGAGAAACTTTTACTCTGGTTTCTCAGTCTGTTTCCTAGTGCAGGTTTGAAGTTCCTGCAGTTTTCACTGTAAAACGGGTTGGAGCTAGTACCTACCCATATATATGTATGGAGTGGAGTTTGCAACTGAAAAGAAACTTTGTGTTCCCAACAAGCTAGGTGAAGGACGGCTTTCACACACTTATCTCTCAGAACTGAGCATGTGGAGAGTCGTTCGTTCATCTAGCACAAAGGAAACGGGTTGCAGGAGAAATTTCACACTGTTTCTCAGTCTGTTTCCTAGTGCCGGTTTGAAGTTCCTGCAGTTTTCACTGCAAAACCGGGTTGGAGCTAGTACCTCCCCATATATATGTATGGAGTGGAGTTTGCAACTGTAAAGAAACTTTGTGTTCCCAACAAGCAATGTGAAGGACGGCTTTCACACACACTTATCTCTCAGAACTGAGCATGTGGAGAGACGTTCGTTCATCTAGCACAAAGGGAAAGGGTTGCATGAGAATCTTTTACTCTGGTTTCTCAGTCTGTTTCCTAGTGCCGGTTTGAAGTTCCTGCAGTTTTCACTGTAAAACCGGGTTGGAGCTAGTACCTCCCCATATATATGTATGGAGTGGAGTTTGCAACTGAAAAGAAACTTTGTGTTCCCAAAAAGCTAGGTGAAGGACGGCTTTCACACACACTTATCTCTCAGAACTGAGCATGTGGAGAGTCGTTCGTTCATCTAACACAAAGGGAACGGTTTGCAGGGGAAACTTTTACTCTGGTTTCTCAGTCTGTTTCCTAGTGCCGGTTTGAAGTTCCTGCAGTTTTCACTGTAAAACCGGGTTGGAGCTAGTACCTCCCCATATATATGTATGGAGTGCAGTTTGCAACTTTAACGAAACTTTGTGTTCCCAACAAGCAAGGTGAAGGACGGCTTTCACACACACTTATCTCTCAGAACTGAGCATGTGGAGAGACGTTTGTTCATCTAGCACAAAGGGAAAGGGTTGCAGGAGAAACTTTTACTCTGGTTTATCAGTCTGTTTCCTAGTGCCGGTTTGAAGTTCCTGCAGTTTTCACTGTAAAACCGGGTTGGAGCTAGTACCTCCCCATATATATGTATGGAGTGGAGTTTGCAACTGAAAAGAAACTTTGTGTTCCCAACAAGCTAGGTGAAGGACGGCTTTCACACACTTATTTCTCAGAACTGAGCATGTGGAGAGTCGTTCGTTCATCTAGCACAAAGGGAACGGGTTGCAGGAGAAACTTTTACTCTGATTTCTCAGTCTGATTCCTAGTGCCGGTTTGAAGTTCCTGCAGTTTTCACTGTAAAACCGAGTTGGAGCTAGTACCTCCCCATATATATTTATGGAGAGGTGTTTGCAACTGAAAAGAAACTTTGTGTTCCGAACAAGCTAGGTGAAGGACGGCTTTCACACACACTTATCTCTCAGAACTGAGCAAGTGGAGAGACGTTCGTTCATCTAGTACAAAGGGAACGGGTTGCAGGAGAAACTTTTACTCTGATTTCTCAGTCTGATTCCTAGTGCCGTTTTGAAGTTCCTGCAGTTTTCACTGTAAAACCGGTTTGGAGCTAGTACCTCCCTTTATATATGTATGGAGTGGAGTTTACAACTGAAGAGAAACTTTGTGTTCCCAACAAGATAGGTAAAGGACGGCTTTCACACACACTTATCTCTCAGAACTGAGCATGTGGAGAGACGTTCGTTCATCTAGCACATAGGGAACATTTTGCAGGAGAAACTTTTACTCTGGTTTCTCAGTCTGTTTCCTAGTGCCGGTTTGAAGTTCCTGCAGTTTTCACTGTAAAACCGATTTGGAGCTACTACCTCCCCATATATATGTATGGAGTGGAGTTTGCAACTGAAAAGAAACTTTGTGTTCCCAACAAGCTAGGTGAAGGACGGCTTTCACACACACTTATCTCTCAGAACTGAGCATGTGGAGAGACGTTCGTTCACCTAGCACAAAGGGAACGGGTTGCAGGAGAAACTTTTACTCTGGTTTCTCAGTCTGTTTCCTAGTGCCGGTTTGAAGTTCCTGCAGTTTTCACTGTAAAACCGAGTTGGAGCTAGTACCTCCCCAAATATATGTATGGAGTGGAGTTTGCAACTGAAAAGAAACTTTGTGTTCCCAACAAGCTAGGTGAAGGACGGCTTTCACACACACTTATCTCTCAGAACTGAGCATTTGGAGAGACGTTCGTTCATCTAGCACAAAGGGAACGGGTTGCAGGAGAAACTTTTACTCTGGTTTCTGATTCTTTTTCCTAGTGCCGGTTTGAAGTTCCTGCAGTTTTCACTGTAAAACCGAGTTGGAACTAGTACCTCCCCATATATATGTATGGAGTGGAGTTAGCAACTGAAAAGAATCTTTGTGTTCCCAACAAGCTAGGTGAAGGACGGCTCTCACACACACTTATCTCTCAGAACTGAGCATGTGGAGAGACGTTCGTTCATCTAGCATAAAGGGAACGGGTTGCAGGGAAACATTTACTCTGGTTTCTCAGTCTGTTTCCTAGTGCCGGTTTGAAGTTCCTGCAGTTTTCACTGTAAAACCGAGTTGGAGCTAGTACCACCCCATATATATGTATGGAGTGGAGTTTGCAACTGAAAAGAAACTTTGTGTTCCCAACAAGCTAGGTGAAGGACGGCTCTCACACACACTTATCTCTCAGAACTGAGCATGTGGAGAGACGTTCGTTCATCTAGCACAAAGGGAACGGGTTGCAGGAGAAACTTTTACTCTGGTTTCTCAGTCTGTTTCCTAGTGCCGGTTTGAAGTTCCTGCAGTTTTCACTGTAAAACCGGTTTGGAGCTAGTACCTCCCCATATATATGTATGGAGTGTAGTTTGCAACTGAAAAGAAATTTTGTGTTCCCAACAAGCTATGTGAAGGACGGCTTTCACACACCTATCTCTCAGAACTGAGCATGTGGAGAGTCGTTCGTTCATCTAGCACAAAGGGAACGGGTTGCAGGAGAAACTTTCACTCTGTTTCTCAGTCTGTTTCCTAGTGCCGGTTTGAAGTTCCTGCAGTTTTCAGTGTAAAACCGAGTTGGAGCTAGTACCTCCCCATATATATGTATGGAGTGGAGTTTGCAACTGAAAAGAAACTTTGTGTTCCCAAAAAGCTAGGTGAAGGACGGCTTTCACACACACTTATCTCTCAGAACTGAGCATGTGGAGAGTCGTTCGTTCATCTTCCACAAAGGGAACGGGTTGCAGGGGAAACTTTTACTCTGGTTTCTCAGTCTGTTTCCTAGTGCCGGTTTGAATTTCCTGCAGTTTTCACTGTAAAACCGGGTTGGAGCTAGTACCTCCCCATATATATGTATGGAGTGGAGTTTGCAACTGAAAAGAAACTTTGTGTTCCCAACAAGCAAGTTGAAGGACGGCTTTCACACACACTTATCTCTCAGAACTGAGCATGTGGAGAGACGTTCGTTCATCTAGCACAAAGGGAAAGGGTTGCAGGAGAAACTTTTAATCTGGTTTCTCAGTCTGTTTCCTAGTGCCGGTTTGAAGTTCCTGCAGTTTTCACTGTAAAACTGGGTTGGAGCTAGTACCTCCCCATATATATGTATGGAGTGGAGTTTGCAACTGAAAAGAAACTTTGTGTTCCCAACAAGCTAGGTGTAGGACGGCTTTCACACACACTTATCTCTCAGAACTGAGCATGTGGAGAGTCGTTCGTTCATCTAGCACAATAGGAACGGGTTGCAGGAGAAACTTTCACTCTGTTTCTCAGTCTGTTTCCTAGTCCCGGTTTGAATTTCTTGCAGTTTTCACTGTAAACCCGAGTTGGAGCTAGTACCTCCCCATATATATGTATGGAGTGGAGTTTGCAACTGAAAAGAAACTTTGTGTTCCCAACAAGCTAGGTGAAGGACGGCTTTCACACACACTTATCTCTCAGAACTGAGCATGTGGAGAGACGTTCGTTCATCTAGCACAAAGGGAACGGGTTGCAGGAGAAACATTTACTCTGGTTTCTCAGTCTGTTTCCTAGTGCCGGTTTGAAGTTCCTGCAGTTTTCACTGTAAAACCGGGTTGGAGCTAGTACCTCCCCATATATATGTATGGAGTGCAGTTAGCAACTTTAAAGAAACTTTGTGTTCCCAACAAGCAAGGTGAAGGACGGCTTTCACACACACTTATCTCTCAGAACTGAGCATGTGGAGAGACGTTCGTTCATCTAGCACAAAGGGAAAGGGTTGCAGGAGAAACTTTTACTCTGGTTTCTCAGTCTGTTTCCTAGTGCAGGTTTGAAGTTCCTGCAGTTTTCACTGTAAAACGGGTTGGAGCTAGTACCTACCCATATATATGTATGGAGTGGAGTTTGCAACTGAAAAGAAACTTTGTGTTCCCAACAAGCTAGGTGAAGGACGGCTTTCACACACTTATCTCTCAGAACTGAGCATGTGGAGAGTCGTTCGTTCATCTAGCACAAAGGAAACGGGTTGCAGGAGAAATTTCACACTGTTTCTCAGTCTGTTTCCTAGTGCCGGTTTGAAGTTCCTGCAGTTTTCACTGCAAAACCGGGTTGGAGCTAGTACCTCCCCATATATATGTATGGAGTGGAGTTTGCAACTGTAAAGAAACTTTGTGTTCCCAACAAGCAATGTGAAGGACGGCTTTCACACACACTTATCTCTCAGAACTGAGCATGTGGAGAGACGTTCGTTCATCTAGCACAAAGGGAAAGGGTTGCATGAGAAACTTTTACTCTGGTTTCTCAGTCTGTTTCCTAGTGCCGGTTTGAAGTTCCTGCAGTTTTCACTGTAAAACCGGGTTGGAGCTAGTACCTCCCCATATATATGTATGGAGTGGAGTTTGCAACTGAAAAGAAACTTTGTGTTCCCAAAAAGCTAGGTGAAGGACGGCTTTCACACACACTTATCTCTCAGAACTGAGCATGTGGAGAGTCGTTCGTTCATCTAACACAAAGGGAACGGTTTGCAGGGGAAACTTTTACTCTGGTTTCTCAGTCTGTTTCCTAGTGCCGGTTTGAAGTTCCTGCAGTTTTCACTGTAAAACCGGGTTGGAGCTAGTACCTCCCCATATATATGTATGGAGTGCAGTTTGCAACTTTAACGAAACTTTGTGTTCCCAACAAGCAAGGTGAAGGACGGCTTTCACACACACTTATCTCTCAGAACTGAGCATGTGGAGAGACGTTTGTTCATCTAGCACAAAGGGAAAGGGTTGCAGGAGAAACTTTTACTCTGGTTTATCAGTCTGTTTCCTAGTGCCGGTTTGAAGTTCCTGCAGTTTTCACTGTAAAACCGGGTTGGAGCTAGTACCTCCCCATATATATGTATGGAGTGGAGTTTGCAACTGAAAAGAAACTTTGTGTTCCCAACAAGCTAGGTGAAGGACGGCTTTCACACACTTATTTCTCAGAACTGAGCATGTGGAGAGTCGTTCGTTCATCTAGCACAAAGGGAACGGGTTGCAGGAGAAACTTTTACTCTGATTTCTCAGTCTGATTCCTAGTGCCGGTTTGAAGTTCCTGCAGTTTTCACTGTAAAACCGAGTTGGAGCTAGTACCTCCCCATATATATTTATGGAGAGGTGTTTGCAACTGAAAAGAAACTTTGTGTTCCGAACAAGCTAGGTGAAGGACGGCTTTCACACACACTTATCTCTCAGAACTGAGCAAGTGGAGAGACGTTCGTTCATCTAGTACAAAGGGAACGGGTTGCAGGAGAAACTTTTACTCTGGTTTCTCAGTCTGTTTCCTAGTGCCGGTTGAAAGTTCCTGCAGTTTTCACTGTAAAACCGAGTTGGAGCTTGTACCTCCCCATATATATGTATGGATTGGAGTTTGCAACTGAAAAGAAACTTTGTGTTCCCAACAAGCTATGTGAAGGACGGCTTTCACACACACTTATCTCTCAGAACTGAGCATGTGGAGAGACGTTCGTTCATCTAGCACAAAGGGAACGGGATGCAGGAGAAACATTTACTCTGGTTTCTCAGTCTGTTTCCTAGTGCCGGTTTGAAGGTCCTGCAGTTTTCACTATAAAAGCGAGTTGGAGCTTGTTCCTCCCCATATATATGTATGGAGTGGAGTTTACAACTGAAAAGAAACTTTGTGTTCCCAACAAGCTAGGTGAAGGACGGCTTTCACACACACTTATCTCTCAGAACTGAGCATGTGGAGAGACGTTCGTTCATCTAGCACATAGGGAACGGTTTGCAGGAGAAACTTTTACTCTGGTTTCTCAGTCTGTTTCCTAGTGCCGGTTTGAAGTTCCTGCAGTTTTCACTGTCAAACCGAGTTGGACCTACTACCTCCCCATATATATGTATGGAGTGGAGTTTGCAACTGAAAAGAAACTTTGTGTTCCCAACAAGCTAGGTGAAGGACGGATTTCACACACACTTACCTCTCAGAACTGAGCATGTGGAGAGACGTTCGTTCACCTAGCACAATGGGAACGGGTTGCAGGAGAAACTTTTACTCTGGTTTCTCAGTCTGTTTCCTAGTGCCGGTTTGAAGTTCCTGCAGTTTTCACTGTAAAACCGATTTGGAGCTAGTACCTCCCCAAATATATGTATGGAGTGGAGTTTGCAACTGAAAAGAAACTTTGTGTTCCCAACAAGCTAGGTGAAAGACGGCTTTCACACACACTTATCTCTCAGAACTGAGCATGTGGAGAGACGTTCGTTCATCTAGCACAAAGGGAACGGGTTGCAGGAGAAACTTTTACTCTGGTTTCTCATTCTTTTTCCTAGTGCCGTTTTGAAGTTCCTGCAGTTTTCACTGTAAAACCGAGTTGGAGCTAGTACCTCCCCATATATATGTATGGAGTGGAGTTTGCAACTGAAAAGAAACTTTGTGTTCCCAACAAGCTAGGTGAAGGACGGCTCTCACACACACTTATCTCTCAGAAATGAGCATGTGGAGAGACGTTCGTTCATCTAGCATAAAGGGAACGGGTTGCAGGGAAACATTTACTCTGGTTTCTCAGTCTGTTTCCTAGTGCCGGTTTGAAGTTCCTGCAGTTTTCACTGTAAAACCGAGTTGGAGCTAGTACCTCCCCATATATATGTATGGAGTGGAGTTTGCAACTGAAAAGAAACTTTGTGTTCCCAACAAGCTAGGTGAAGGACGGCTCTCACACCCACTTATCTCTCAGAACTGAGCATGTGGAGAGACGTTCGTTCATCTAGCACAAAGGGAACGGGTTGCAGGAGAAACTTTCACTCTCTTTCTCAGTCTGTTTCCTAGTGCCGGTTTGAAGTTCCTGCAGTTTTCACTGTAAAACCGAGTTGGAGCTAGTACCTCCCCATATATATGTATGGAGTGGAGTTTGCAACTGAAAAGAAACTTTGTGTTCCCAAAAAGCTAGGTGAAGGACGGCTTTCACACACACTTATCTCTCAGAACTGAGCATGTGGAGAGTCGTTCGTTCATCTAACACAAAGGGAACGGGTTGCAGGGGAAACTTTTTCTCTGGTTTCTCAGTCTGTTTCCTAGTGCAGGTTTGAAGTTCCTGCAGATTTCACTGTAAAACCGGGTTGGAGCTAGTACCTCCCCATATATATGTATGGAGTGGAGTTTGCAACTGGAAAGAAACTTTGTGTTCCCAACAAGCAACGTGAAGGACGGCTTTCACACACACTTATCTCTCAGAACTGAGCATGTGGAGAGACGTTCGTTCATCTAGCACAAAGGGAAAGGGTTGCATGAGAAACTTTTACTCTGGTTTCTCAGTCTGTTTCCTAGTGCCGGTTTGAAGTTCCTGCAGTTTTCACTGTAAAACCGGGTTGGAGCTAGTTCCTCCCCATATATATGTATGGAGTTGAGTTTGCAACTGAAAAGAAACTTTGTGTTCCCAACAAGCTAGGTGAAGGACGGCTTTCACACACCTATCTCTCAGAACTGAGCATGTGGAGAGTCGTTCGTTCATCTAGCACAAAGGGAACGGGTTGCAGGAGAAACTTTCACTCTGTTTCTCAGTCTGTTTCCTAGTTCCGGTTTGAAGTTCCTGCAGTTTTCACTGTAAAACAGAGTTGGAGCTAGTACCTCCCCATATATATGTATGGAGTGGAGTTTGCAACTGAAAAGAAACTTTGTGTTCCCAAAAAGCTAGGTGAAGGACGGCTTTCACACACACATATCTCTCAGAACTGAGCATGTGGAGAGTCGTTCGTTCCTCTAATACAAAGGGAACGGTTTGCAGGGGAAACTTTTACTCTGGATTCTCAGTCTGTTTCCTAGTGCCGGTTTGAATTTCCTGCAGTTTTCACTGTAAAATCGGTTTGGAGCTAGTACCTCCCCATATATATGTATGGAGTGCAGTTAGCAACTTTAAAGAAACTTTGTGTTCCCAACTAGCAAGGTGAAGGACGGCTTTCACACACACTTATCTCTCAGAACTGAGCATGTGGAGAGACGTTCGTTCATCTAGCACAAAGTGAACGGGTTGCAGGAGAAACTTTTACTCTGGTTTCTCAGTCTGTTTCCTAGTGCCAGTTTGAAGTTCCTGCAGTTTTCACTGTAAAACGGGTTGGAGCTAGTACCTCCCCATATATATGTATGGAGTGGAGTTTGCAACTGAAAAGAAACTTTGTGTTCCCAACAAGCTAGGTGAAGGACGGCTTTCACACACTTATCTCTCAGAACTGAGCATGTGGAGAGTCGTTCGTTCATCTAGCACAAAGGGAACGGGTTGCAGGAGAAAATTTCACTCTGTTTCTCAGTCTGTTTCCTAGTGCCGGTTTGAAGTTCCTGCAGTTTTCACTGTAAAACCGGGTTGGAGCTAGTACCTCCCCATATATATGTATGGAGTGGAGTTTGCAACTTAAAAGAAACTTTGTGTTCCCAAAAAGCTAGGTGAAGGACGGCTTTCACACACACTTATCTCTCAGAACTGAGCATGTGGAGAGTCGTTCGTTCATCTAACACAAAGGGAACGGTTTGCAGGGGAAACTTTTACTCTGGTTTCTCAGTCTGTTTCCTAGTGCCGGTTTGAAGTTCCTGCAGTTTTCACTGTAAAACCGGGTTGGAGCTAGTACCTCCCCATATATATGTATGGAGTGGAGTTTGCAACTGAAAAGAAACTTTGTGTTCCCAACAAGCTAGGTGAAGGACGGCTTTCACACACTTATCTCTCAGAACTGAGCATGTGGAGAGTCGTTCGTTCATCTAGCACAAAGGGAACGGGTTGCAGGAGAAACTTTCACTCTGTTTCTCAGTCTGTTTCCTAGTGCCGGTTTGAAGTTCCTGCAGTTTTCACTGTAAAACCGAGTTGGAGCTAGTACCTCCCCATATATATGTATGGAGTGGAGTTTGCAACTGAAAAGAAACTTTGTGTTCCCAACAAGATAGGTGAAGGACGGCTTTCACACATCTATCTCTCAGAACTGAGCATGTGGAGAGACGTTCGTTCATCTAGCACAAAGGGAACGGGTTGTAGGAGAAACATTTACTCTGGTTTCTCAGTCTGTTTCCTAGTGCCGGTTTGAAGTTCCTGCAGTTTTCACTGTAAAACCGAGTTGGAGCTAGTACCTCCCCATATATATGTATGGAGTGGAGTTTGCAACTGAAAAGAAACTTTGTGTTCCCAACAAGCTAGGTGAAGGACGGCTTTCACACACACTTATCTCTCAGAACTGAGCATGTGGAGAGTCGTTCGTTCATCTAACACAAAGGGAACGGGTTGCAGGGGAAACTTTTACTCTGGTTTCTCAGTCTGTTTCTTGGTGCCGGTTTGAAGTTCCTGCATTTTTCACTTTAAAACCGGTTTGGAGCTAGTACCTCCCCATATATATGTATGGATTGGAGTTTGCAACTTAAAAGAAACTTTGTGTTCCCAACAAGCTAGGTGAAGGACGGCTTTCACACACACTTATCTCTCAGAACTGAGCATGTGGAGAGACGTTCGTTCATCTAGCACAAAGGGAACGGGTTGCAGGAGAAACTTTTACTCTGGTTTCTCAGTCTGTTTCCTAGTGCCGGTTTGAAGTTCCTGCAGTTTTCACTGTAAAACCGAGTTGGAGCTTGTACCACCCCATATATATGTATGGAGTGGAGTTTGCAACTGAAAAGAAACTTTGTGTTCCCAACAAGCTAGGTGAAGTACGGCTTTCACACACACTTATCTCTCAGAACTGAGCATGTGGAGAGACGTTCGTTCATCTAGCACAAATGGAACGGTTTGCAGGAGAAAATTTTACTCTGGTTTTTCAGTCTGTTTCCTAGTGCCGGTTTGAAATTCCTGCAGTTTTCACTGTAAAACCGAGTTGGAGCTAGTACCTCCCCATATATATGTATGGAGTGGGGTTTGCAACTGAAAAGAAACTTTGTGTTCCCAACAAGCTATGTGAAGGACGGCTTTCACACACAATTATCTCTCAGAAATGAGCATGTGGAGAGACGTTCGTTCATCTAGCACATAGGGAAAGGGTTGCAGGAGAAACTTTTACTCTGGTTTCTCAGTCTGTTTCCTAGTGCCGGTTTGAAGTTCCTGCAGTTTTCACTGTAAAACCGAGTTGGAGCTAGTACCTCCCCATATATATGTATGGAGTGGAGTTTGCAACTGAAAAGAATCTTAGTGTTCCCAACAAGCTAGGTGAAGGGCGGCTTTCACACACATTTATCTCTCAGAACTGAGCATGTGGAGAGACGTTCGTTCATCTAGCACAAAGGGAACGGTTTGCAGGAGAAACTTTCCCTCTGGTTTCTCAGTCTGTTTCCTAGTGCCGGTTTGAAGTTCCTGCAGTTTTCACTGTAAATCCGGGTTGGAGGTAGTACATCCCCATATATATGTATGGAGTGGAGTTTGCAACTGAAAAGAAACTTTGTGTTCCCAACAAGCTAGGTGAAGGACGGCTTTCACACACAGTTATCTCTCAGAACTGAGCATGTGGTGAGACGTTCGTTCATCTAGCACAAAGGGAACGGGTTGCAGGGAAAACTTTTACTCTGGTTTCTCAGTCTGTTTCCTAGTGCTGGTTTGAAGTTCCTGCAGTTTTCACTGTATAAGCGGGTTGGAGCTACTACCTCCCCATATATATGTATGGAGTGGAGTTTGCAACTGAAAAGAAACTTTGTGTTCCCAACAAGCTAGGTGAAGGACGGATTTCACACACACTTTTCTCTCAGAACTGAGCATGTGGAGAGTAGTTCGTTCATCTAGCACAAAGGGAACGGGTTGCAGGAGAAACTTTTACTCTGGTTTCTCAGTCTGTTTCCTAGTGCCGGTTTGAAGTTCCTGCAGTTTTCACTGTAAAACCGAGTTGGAGCTAGTACCACCCCATATATATGTATGGAGTGGAGTTTGCAACTGAAAAGAAACTTTGTATTCCCAACAAGCTAGGTGAAGGACGGCTTTCACACACACTTATCTCTCAGAACTGAGCATGTGGAGAGACGTTCGTTCATCTAGCACAAAGGGAACGGGTTGCAGGAGAAACTTTTACTCTGGTTTCTCAGTCTGTTTCCTAGTGCCGGTTTGAAGTTCCTGCAGTTTTCACTGTAAAACCGAGTTGGAGCTTGTACCTCCCCATATATATGTATGGAGTGGAGTTAGCAACTGAAAAGAAACTTTGTGTTCCCAACAAGCTAGGTGAAGGACGGCTTTCACACACACTAAACTCTCAGATCTGAGCATGTGGAGAGACGTTCGTTCATCTAGCACAAAGGGAACGGGTTGCAGGAGAAACTTTTACTCTGGTTTCTCAGTCTGTTTCCTAGGGCCGGTTGAAAGTTCCTGCAGTTTTCACTGTAAAACCGAGTTGGAGCTTGTACCTCCCCATATATATGTATGGAGTGGAGTTTGCAACTGAAAAGAAACTTTGTGTTCCCAACAAGCTAGGTGAAGGACGGCTTTCACACACACTTATCTCTCAGAACTGAGCATGTGGAGAGACGTTCGTTCATCTAGCACAAAGGGAACGGGTTGCAGGAGAAACTTTTACTCTGGTTTCTCAGTCTGTTTCCTAGTGCCGGTTTGAAGTTCTCGCAGTTTTCACTGTAAAACCGAGTTGGAGCTTGTACCTCCCCATATATATGTATGGAATGGAGATGGCAACTGAAAAGAAACTTTGTGTTCCCAACAAGCTAGGTGAAGGACGGCTTTCACACACACTTATCTCTCAGAACTGAGCATGTGGAGAGACGTTCGTTCATCTAGCACAAAGGGAACGGGTTGCAGGATAAACTTTTATTCTGGTTTGTCAGTCTGTTTCCTAGTTCCGGTTTGAAGTTCCTGCAGTTTTCACTGTAAATCCGAGTTGGTGCTAGTACCTCCCCATATATATGTATGGAGCGGGGTTTGCAACTGAAAAGAAACTTTGTGTTCCCAACAAGCAAGGTGAAGGACGGCTTTCACACACACTTATCTCTCAGAACTGAGCATGTGGAGAGACGTTCGTTCATCTAGCACAAAGGGAACGGGTTGCAGGAGAAACTTTTACTCTGGTTTCTCAGTCTGTTTCCTAGTGCCGGTTTGAAGTTCCTGCAGTTTTCACTGTAAAATCGAGTTGGAGCTACTACCTCCCCATATATATGTATGGAGTGGAGTTTGCAACTGAAAAGAAACTTTGTATTCCCAACAAGCTAGGTGAAGGACGGCTTTCACACACACTTATCTCTCAGAACTTAGCATGTGGAGAGACGTTCGTTCACCTAGCACAAAGGGAACGGGTTGCAGGAGAAACTTTTACTCTGGTTTCTCAGTCTGTTTCCTAGTGCCGGTTTGAAGTTCCTGCAGTTTTCACTGTAAAACCGAGTTGGAGCTTGTACCTCCCCATATATATGTATGGAGTGGAGTTTGCAACTGAAAAGAAACTTTGTGTTCCCAACAAGCTAGGTGAAGGACGGCTTACACACACACTTATCTCTCAGAACTGAGCATGTGGAGAGACGTTCGTTCATCTATCACAAAGGGAACGGGTTGCAGGAGAAACTTTTACTCTGGTTTCTCAGTCTGTTTCCTATTGCCGGTTGAAAGTTCCTGCAGTTTTCACTGTAAAACCGAGTTGGAGCTTGTACCTCCCCATATATATGTATGGAGTGGATTTTACAACTGAAAAGAAACTTTGTGTTCCCAACAAGCTTGGTGAAGGACGGCTTTCACACACACTTATCTCTCAGAACTGAGCATGTGGAGAGACGTTCGTTCATCTAGCACAAAGGGAACGGGTTGCAGGAGAAACATTTACTCTGGTTACTCAGTCTGTTTCCTAGTGCCGGTTTGAAGGTCCTGCAGTTTTCACTGTAAAACCGAGTTGGAGCTTGTACCACCCCATATATATGTATGGAGTGGAGTTTGCAACTGAAAAGAAACTTTGTGTTCCCAACAAGCTAGGTGAAGTACGGCTTTCACACACACTTATCTCTCAGAACTGAGCATGTGGAGAGACGTTCGTTCATCTAGCACAAAGGGAACGGGTTGCAGGAGAAACTTTTACTCTGGTTTTTCAGTCTGTTTCCTAGTGCCGGTTTGAAATTCCTGCAGTTTTCACTGTAAATCCGGGTTGGAGGTAGTACATCCCCATATATATGTATGGAGTGGAGTTTGCAACTGAAAAGAAACTTTGTGTTCCCAACAAGCTAGGTGAAGGACGGCTTTCACACACAGTTATCTCTCAGAACTGAGCATGTGGAGAGACGTTCGTTCATCTAGCACAAAGGGAACGGGTTGCAGGGAAAACTTTTACTCTGGTTTCTCAGTCTGTTTCCTAGTGCCGGTTTGAAGTTCCTGCAGTTTTCACTGTATAACCGGGTTGGAGCTACTACCTCCCCATATATATTTATGGAGTGGAGTTTGCAACTGAAAAGAAACTTTGTGTTCCCAACAAGCTAGGTGAAGGACGGATTTCACACACACTTATCTCTCAGAAATGAGCATGTGGAGAGTAGTTCGTTCATCTAGCACAAAGGGAACGGGTTGCAGGAGAAATTTTTACTCTGGTTTCTCAGTCTGTTTCCTAGTGCCGGTTTGAAGTTCCTGCAGTTTTCACTGTAAAACCGAGTTGGAGCTAGTACCTCCCCATATATATGTATGGAGTGGAGTTTGCAACTGAAAAGAAACTTTGTATTCCCAACAAGCTAGGTGAAGGACGGCTTTCACACACACTTATCTCTCAGAACTGAGCATGTGGAGAGACGTTCGTTCATCTAGCACAAAGGGAACGGGTTGCAGGAGAAACTTTTACTCTGGTTTCTCAGTCTGTTTCCTAGTGCCGGTTTGAAGTTCCTGCAGTTTTCACTGTAAAACCGAGTTGGAGCTTGTACCTCCCCATATATATGTATGGAGTGGAGTTAGCAACTGAAAAGAAACTTTGTGTTCCCAACAAGCTAGGTGAAGGACGGCTTTCACACACACTAATCTCTCAGAACTGAGCATGTGGAGAGACGTTCATTCATCTAGCACAAAGGGAACGGGTTGCAGGAGAAACTTTTACTCTGGTTTCTCAGTCTGTTTCCTAGTGCCGGTTGAAAGTTCCTGCAGTTTTCACTGTAAAACCGAGTTGGAGCTTGTACCTCCCCGTATATATGTATGGAGTGGAGTTTGCAACTGAAAAGAAACTTTGTGTTCCCAACAAGCTATGTGAAGGACGGCTTTCACACACACTTATCTCTCAGAACTGAGCATGTGGAGAGACGTTCGTTCATCTAGCACAAAGGGAACGGGTTGCAGGAGAAACATTTACTCTGGTTTCTCAGTCTGTTTCCTAGTGCCGGTTTGAAGGTCCTGCAGTTTTCACTGTAAAACCGAGTTGGAGCTTGTACCTCCCCATATATATGTATGGAGTGGAGTTTGCAACTGAAAAGAAACTTTGTGTTCCCAACAAGCTAGGTGAAGGACGGCTTTCACACACACTTATCTCTCAGAACTTAGCATGTGGAGAGACGTTCGTTCATCTAGCACAAAGGGAACGGGTTGCAGGAGAAACTTTTACTCTGGATTCTCAGTCTGTTTCCTAGTGCCGGTTTGAAGTTCTCGCAGTTTTCACTATAAAACCGAGTTGGAGCTTGTACCTCCCCATATATATGTATGGAATGGAGATGGCAACTGAAAAGAAACTTTGTGTTCCCAACAAGCTAGGTGAAAGACGGCTTTCACACACACTTATCTCTCAGAACTGAGCATGTGGAGAGACGTTCGTTCATCTAGCACAAAGGGAACGGGTTGCAGGATAAACTTTTATTGTGGTTTGTCAGTCTGTTTCCTAGTTCCGGTTTGAAGTTCCTGCAGTTTTCACTGTAAATCCGAGTTGGAGCTAGTACCTCCCCATATATATGTATGGAGTGGGGTTTGCAACTGAAAAGAAACTTTGTGTTCCCAACAAGCAAGGTGAAGGACGGCTTTCACACACACTTATCTCTCAGAACTGAACATGTGGAGAGACGTTCGTTCATCTAGCACAAAGGGAACGGGTTGCAGGAGAAACTTTTACTCTGGTTTCTCAGTCTGTTTCCTAGTGCCGGTATGAAGTTCCTGCAGTTTTCACTGTAAAACCGAGTTGGAGCTACTACCTCCCCATATATATGTATGGAGTGGAGTTTGCAACTGAAAAGAAACTTTGTATTCCCAACAAGCTAGGTGAAGGACGGCTTTCACACACACTTATCTCTCAGAACTGAGCATGTGGAGAGACATTCGTTCACCTAGCACAAAGGGAACGGGTTGCAGGAGAAACTTTTACTCTGGTTTCTCAGTCTGTTTCCTAGTGCCGGTTTGAAGTTCCTGCAGTTTTCACTGTAAAACCGAGTTGGAGCTTTTACCTCCCCATATATATGTATGGAGTGGAGTTTGCAACTGAAAAGAAACTTTGTGTTCCCAACAAGCTAGGTGAAGGACGGCTTACACACACACTTATCTCTCAGAACTGAGCATGTGGAGAGACGTTCGTTCATCTAGCACAAAGGGAACGGGTTGCAGGAGAAACTTTTACTCTGGTTTCTCAGTCTGTTTCCTAGTGCCGGTTTGAAGTTCCTGCAGTTTTCACTGTAAAACCGAGTTGGAGCTTGTACCTCCCCATATATATGTATGGAGTGGAGTTAGCAACTGAAAAGAAACTTTGTGTTCCCAACAAGCTAGGTGAAGGACGGCTTTCACACACACTAATCTCTCAGAACTGAGCATGTGGAGAGACGTTCATTCATCTAGCACAAAGGGAACGGGTTGCAGGAGAAACTTTTACTCTGGTTTCTCAGTCTGTTTCCTAGTGCCGGTTGAAAGTTCCTGCAGTTTTCACTGTAAAACCGAGTTGGAGCTTGTACCTCCCCGTATATATGTATGGAGTGGAGTTTGCAACTGAAAAGAAACTTTGTGTTCCCAACAAGCTAGGTGAAGGACGGCTTTCACACACACTTATCTCTCAGAACTGAGCATGTGGAGAGACGTTCGTTCATCTAGCACAAAGGGAACGGGTTGCAGGAGAAACATTTACTCTGGTTTCTCAGTCTGTTTCCTAGTGCCGGTTTGAAGGTCCTGCAGTTTTCACTGTAAAACCGAGTTGGAGCTTGTACCTCCCCATATATATGTATGGAGTGGAGTTTGCAACTGAAAAGAAACTTTGTGTTCCCAACAAGCTAGGTGAAGGACGGCTTTCACACACACTTATCTCTCAGAACTGAGCATGTGGAGAGACGTTCGTTCATCTAGCACAAAGGGAACGGGTTGCAGGAGAAACTTTTACTCTGGATTCTCAGTCTGTTTCCTAGTGCCGGTTTGAAGTTCTCGCAGTTTTCACTGTAAAACCGAGTTGGAGCTTGTACCTCCCCATATATATGTATGGAATGGAGATGGCAACTGAAAAGAAACTTTGTGTTCCCAACAAGCTAGGTGAAAGACGGCTTTCACACACACTTATCTCTCAGAACTGAGCATGTGGAGAGACGTTCGTTCATCTAGCACAAAGGGAACGGGTTGCAGGAGAAACTTTTATTCTGGTTTGTCAGTCTGTTTCCAAGTTCCTGTTTGAAGTTCCTGCAGTTTTCACTTTAAATCCGAGTTGGAGCTAGTACCTCCCCATATATATTTATGGAGTGGGGTTTGCAACTGAAAAGAAACTTTGTGTTCCCAACAAGCAAGGTGAAGGACGGCTTTCACACACACTTATCTCTCAGAACTGAGCATGTGGAGAGACGTTCGTTCATCTAGCACAAAGGGAACGGTTTGCAGGAGAAACATTTACTCTGGTTTCTCAGTCTGTTTCCTAGTGCCGGTATGAAGTTCCTGCAGTTTTCACTGTAAAACCGAGTTGGAGCTACTACCTCCCCATATATATGTATGGAGTGGAATTTGCAACTGAAAAGAAACTTTGTATTCCCAACAAGCTAGGTGAAGGACGGCTTTCACACACACTTATCTCTCAGAACTGAGCATGTGGAGAGACGTTCGTTCACCTAGCACAAAGGGAACGGGTTGCAGGAGAAAATTTTACTCTGGTTTCTCAGTCTGTTTCCTAGTGCCGGTTTGAAGTTCCTGCAGTTTTCACTGTAAAACCGAGTTGGAGCTAGTACCTCCCCATATATATGTATGGAGTGGAGTTTGCAACTGAAAAGAAACTTTGTGTTCCCATCAAGCTAGGTGAAGGACGGCTCTCACACACACTTATCTCTCAGAACTGAGCATGTGGAGAGACGTTCGTTCATCTAGCATAAAGGGAACGGGTTGCAGGGGAAACATTTACTCTGGTTTCTCAGTATGTTTCCTAGTGCCGGTTTGAAGTTCCTGCAGTTTTCACTGTAAAATCGAGTTGGAGCTAGTACCTCCTTATATATATGCATGGATTGGAGTTTGCAACTGAAAAGAAACTTTGTGTTCCAAACAAGATAGGTGAAGGACGGCTTTCACACACACTTATCTCTCAGAACTGAGCATGTGGAGAGACGTTCGTTCATCTAGCACAAAAGGAACGGGTTGCAGGAGAAACTTTTACTCTGGTTTCTCAGTCTGTTTCCTAGTGCCGGTTTGAAGTTCCTGCAGTTTTCACTGTAAAACCGAGTTGGAGCTAGTACCTCCCCATATATATGTATGGAGTGGAGTTTGCAACTGAAAAGAAACTTTGTGTTCCCAACAAGCTAGGTGTAGGACGGCTTTCACACACACTTATCTCTCAGAACTGAGCATGTGGAGAGACGTTCGTTCATCTAGCACAAAGGGAACGGGTTGCAGGAGAAACTTTTACTCTGGTTTCTCAGTCTGTTTCCTAGTGCCGGTTGAAAGTTCCTGCAGTTTTCACTGTAAAACCGAGTTGGAGCTTGTACCTCCCCATATATATGTATGGAGTGGAGTTTGCAACTGAAAAGAAACTTTGTGTTCCCAACAAGCTAGGTGAAGGACGGCTTTCACACACACTTATCTCTCAGAACTGAGCATGTGGAGAGACGTTCGTTCATCTAGCACAAAGGGAACGGGTTGCAGGAGAAACATTTACTTTGTTTTCTCAGTCTGTTTCCTAGTGCCGGTTTGAAGGTCCTGCAGTTTTCACTGTAAAACCGAGTTGGAGATTGTACCTCCCCATATATATGTATGGAGTGGAGTTTGCAACTGAAAAGAAACTTTGTGTTCCCAACAAGCTAGGTGAAGGACGGCTTTCACACACACTTATCTCTCAGAAATGGGCATGTGGAGAGACGTTCGTTCATTTAGCACAAAGGGAACGGGTTGCAGGAGAAACTTTTACTCTGGTTTCTCAGTCTGTTTCCTAGTGCCCTTTTGAAGTTCTCGCAGTTTTCACTGTAAAACCGAGTTGGAGCTTGTACCTCCCCATATATATGTATGGAATGGAGATTGCAACTGAAAAGAAACTTTGTGTTCCCAACAAGCTAGGTGAAGGACGGCTTTCACACACACTTATTTCTCAGAACTGAGCATGTGGAGAGACGTTCGTTCATCTAGCACAAAGGGAACGGGTTGCAGGAGAAACTTTTATTCTGGTTTGTCAGTCTGTTTCCTAGTTCCGGTTTGAAGTTCCTGCAGTTTTCACTGTAAAACCGAGTTGGAGCTAGTACCTCCCCATATATATGTATGGAGTGGGGTTTGCATCTTAAAAGAAACTTTGTGTTCCCAACAAGCTAGGTGAAGGACGGCTTTCACACACACTTATCTCTCAGAACTGAGCATGTGGAGAGACGTTCGTTCATCTAGCACATAGGGAACGGTTTGCAGGAGAAACTTTTACTCTGGATTCTCAGTCTGTTTCCTAGTGCCGGTTTGAAGTTCCTGCAGTTTTCACTGTAAAACCGAGTTGGAGCTAGTACCTCCCCATATATATGTATGGAGTGGAGTTTGCAACTGAAAAGAAACTTTGTGTTCCCAACAAGCTAGGTGAAGGACGGCTCTCACACACACTTATCTCTCAGAACTGAGCATGTGGAGAGACGTTCGTTCATCTAGCATAAAGGGAACGGGTTGCAGGGGAAACATTTACTCTGGTTTCTCAGTCTGTTTCCTAGTGCCGGTTTGAAGTTCCTGCAGTTTTCACTGTAAAATCGAGTTGGAGCTAGTACCTCCTTATATATATGTATGGATTGGAGTTTGCAACTGAAAAGAAACTTTGTGTTCCAAACAAGCTATGTGAAGGACGGCTTTCACACACACTTATCTCTCAGAACTGAGCATGTGGAGAGACGTTCGTTCATCTAGCACAAAAGGAACGGGTTGCAGGAGAAACTTTTACTCTGGTTTCTCAGTCTGTTTCCTAATGCCGGTTTGAAGTTCCTGCAGTTTTCACTGTAAAACCGAGTTGGAGCTTGTACCTCCCCATATATATGTATGGAGTGGAGTTTGCAACTGAAAAGAAACTTTGTGTTCCCAACAAGCTAGGTGTAGGACGGCTTTCACACACACTTATCTCTCAGAACTGAGCATGTGGAGAGACGTTCGTTCATCTAGCACAAAGGGAACGGGTTGCAGGAGAAACTTTTACTCTGGTTTCTCAGTCTGTTTCCTAGTGCCGGTTTGAAGTTCCTGCAGTTTTCACTGTAAAACCGAGTTGGAGCTTGTACCTCCCCATATATATGTATGGAGTGGAGTTTGCAACTGAAAAGAAACTTTGTGTTCCCAACAAGCTAGGTGAAGGACGGCTTTCACACACACTTATCTCTCAGAACTGAGCATGTGGAGAGACGTTCGTTCATCTAGCATAAAGGGAACGGGTTGCAGGGGAAACATTTACTCTGGTTTCTCAGTCTGTTTCCTAGTGCCGGTTTGAAGTTCCTGCAGTTTTCACTGTAAAATCGAGTTGGAGCTAGTACCTCCCCATATATATTTATGGAGTGGAGTTTGCAACTGAAAAGAAACTTTGTGTTCCCAACAAGCTAGGTGAAGGACGGCTCTCACACACACTTATCTCTCAGAACTGAACATGTGGAGAGACGTTCGTTCATCTAGCACAAATGGAACGATTTGCAGGAGCAACTTTTTCTCTGGTTTCTCAGTCTGCTTCCTAGTGCCGGTTTGAAGCTCCTGCAGTTTTCACTGTGAAACCGAGTTGGAGCTAGTACCTCCCCATATATATGTATGGAGTGGAGTTTGCAACTGAAAAGAAACTTTGTCTTCCCAACAAGCTAGGTGAAGGACGGCTTTCACACACACTTATCTCTCAGAACTGAGCATGTGGAGAGACTTTCGTTCATCTAGCACAAAAGGAACGGTTTGCAGGAGAAACTTTTACTCTGGATTCTCAGTCTGTTTCCTAGTGCCGGTTTGAAGATCCTGCAGTTTTCACTGTAAAACCGAGTTGGAGCTAGTAACTCCCCATATATATGTATGGAGTGGGGTTTGCAACTGAAAAGAAACTTTGTGTTCCCAACAAGCAATGTGAAGGACGGCTTTCACACACACTTATCTCTCAGAACTGAGCATGTGGAGAGACGTTCGTTCATCTAGCACATAGGGAACGGGTTGCAGGAGAAACTTTTACTCTGGTTTCTCAGTCTGTTTCCTAGTGCCGGTTTGAAGTTCCTGCAGTTTTCACTGTAAAACCGAGTTGGAGCTAGTACCTCCCCATATATATGTATGGAGTGGAGTTTGCAACTGAAAAGAAACTTTGTGTTCCCAACAAGCTAGGTGAAGGACGGCTTTCACACACACTTATCTCTCAGAACTGAGCATGTGGAGACACGTTCGTTCATCTAGCACAAAGGGAACGGGTTGCAGGAGAAATTTTACTCTGGTTTCTCAGTCTGTTTCCTAGTGCCGGTTTGAAGTTCTCGCATTTTTCACTGTAAAACCGAGTTGGAGCTTGTACCTCCCCATATATATGTATGGAATGGAGTTTGCAACTGAAAAGAAACTTTGTGTTCCCAACAAGCTAGGTGAAGGACGGCTTTCACACACACTTATCTCTCAGAACTGAGCATGTGGAGAGACGTTCGTTCATCTAGCACAAAGGGAACGGGTTGCAGGAGAAACTTTTATTCTGGTTTGTCAGTCTGTTTCCTACTTCCGGTTTGAAGTTCCTGAAGTTTTCACTGTAAAACCGAGTTGGAGCTAGTACCTCCCCATATATATGTATGGAGTGGGGTTTGCAACTGAAAAAAACTTTGTGTTCCCAACAAGCTAGATGAAGGAAGGCTTTCTCACACTCTTATCTCTCAGAACTGAGCATGTGGAGAGACGTTCGTTCATCTAGCACATAGGGAACGGCTTGCAGGAGAAACTTTTACTCTGGTTTCTCAGTCTGTTTCCTAGTGCCGGTTTGAAGTTCCTGCAGTTTTCACTGTAAAACCGAGTTGGAGCTAGTACCTCCCCATATATATGTATGGAGTGGAGTTTGCAACTGAAAAGAAACTTTGTGTTCCCAACAAGATAGGTGAAGGACGGCTTTCACACACACTTATCTCTCAGAACTGAGCATGTGGAGAGACGTTCGTTCATCTAGCACAAATGGAACGGGTTGCAGGAGAAACTTTTCCTCTGGTTTCTCAGTCTGTTTCCTAGTGCCGGTTTGAAGTTCCTGCAGTTTTCACTGTAAAACCGAGTTGGAGCTAGTACCTCCTTATATATATGTATGGAGTGGAGTTTGCAACTGAAAAGAAACTTTGTGTTCCAAACAAGCTAGTTGAAGGACGGCTTTCACACACACTTATCTCTCAGAACTGAGCATGTGGAGAGACGTTCGTTCATCTAGCACTAAGGGAACGGGTTGCAGGAGAAACTTTTACTCTGGTTTCTCAGTCTTTTTCCTAGTGCCGGTTTGAAGTTCCTGCAGTTTTCACTGTAAAACCGGGTTGGAGCTAGTACCTCCCCATATATATGTATGGAGTGGAGTTTGCAACTGAAAAGAAACTTTGTGTTCCCAACAAGCTAGGTGAAGGACGGCTCTCACACACACTTATCTCTCAGAACTGAGCATGTGGAGAGACGTTCGTTCATCTAGCATAAAGGGAACGGGTTGCAGGGGAAACATTTACTCTGGTTTCTCAGTCTGTTTCCTAGTGCCGGTTTGAAGTTCCTGCAGTTTTCACTGTAAAACAGAGTTGGAGCTAGTACCTCCCCATATATATGTATGGAGTGGAGTTTGCAACTGAAAAGAAACTTTGTGTTCCCAACAAGCTAGGTGAAGGACGGCTCTCACACACACTTATCTCTCAGAACTGAACATGTGGAGAGACGTTCGTTCATCTAGCACAAATGGAACGATTTGCAGGAGCAACTTTTACTCTGGTTTCTCAGTCTGCTTCCTAGTGCCGGTTTGAAGTTCCTGCAGTTTTCACTGTAAAACCGAGTTGGAGCTAGTACCTCCCCATATATATGTATGGAGTGGAGTTTGCAACTGAAAAGAAACTTTGTCTTCCCAACAAGCTAGGTGAAGGACGGCTTTCAGACACACTTATCTCTCAGAACTGAGCATGTGGAGAGACGTTCGTTCATCTAGAACAAAAGGAACGGTTTGCAGGAGAAACTTTTACTCTGGATTCTCAGTCTGTTTCCTAGTGCCGGTTTGAAGTTCCTGCAGTTTTCACTGTAAAACCGAGTTGAAGCTAGTACCTCCCCATATATATGTATGGAGTGGGTTTTGCAACTGAAAAGAAACTTTGTGTTCCCAACAAGCAAGGTGAAGGACGGCTTTCACACACACTTATCTCTCAGAACTGAGCATGTGGAGAGACGTTCGTTCATCTAGCACATAGGGAACGGGTTGCAGGAGAAACTTTTACTCTGGTTTCTCAGTGTGTTTCCTAGTGCTGGTTTGAAGTTCCTGCAGTTTTCATTGTAAAACCGAGTTGGAGCTAGTACCTCCCCATATATATGTATGGAGTGGAGTTTGCAACTGAAAAGAAACTTTGTGTTCCCAACAAGCTAGGTGAAGGACGGCTTTCACACACACTTATCTCTCAGAACTGAGCATGTGGAGAGACGTTCGTTCATCTAGCACAAAGGGAACGGGTTGCAGGAGAAACTTTCACTCTGGTTTCTCAGTCTGTTTCCTAGTGCCGGTTTGAAGTTCCTGCAGTTTTCACTGTAAATCCGGGTTGGAGGTAGTACCTCCCCATATATATGTATGGAGTGGATTTTGCAACTGAAAAGAAACTTTGTGTTCCCAACAAGCTAGGTGAAGGACGGCTTTCACACACACTTATCTCTCAGAACTGAGCATGTGGAGAGACGTTCGTTCATCTAGCACAAAGGGAAAGGGTTGCAGGAGAAACTTTTACTCTGGTTTCTCAGTCTGTTTCCTAGTGCCGGTTTGAAGTTCCTGCAGTTTTCAATGTAAAACCGGGTTGGAGCTAGTACCTCCCCATATATATGTATGGGGTGGAGTTTGTAACTGAAAAGAAACTTTGTGTTCCCAACAAGCTAGGTGAAGGACGGCTTTCACACACACTTATCTCTCAGAACTGAGCATGTGGAGAGTCTTTCGTTCATCTAGCACAAAGGGAACGGGTTGCAGGAGAAACTTTCACTCTGATTCTCAGTCTGTTTCCTAGTGCCGGTTTGAAGTTCCTGCAGTTTTCACTGTAAAACCGAGTTGGAGCTAGTACCTCCCCATATATATGTATGGAGTGGAGTTTGCAACTGAAAAGAAACTGTGTGTTCCGAACAAGCTAGGTGAAGGACGGCTCTCACACACACTTATCTCTCAGAACTGAGCATGTGGAGAGACGTTCGTTCATCTAGCACAAAGGGAACGGGTTGCAGGAGAAACTTTTACTCTGGTTTCTCAGTCTGCTTCCTAGTGCCGGTTTGAAGTTCCTGCAGTTTTCACTGTAAAACCGGGTTGGAGCTACTACCTCCCCATATATATGTATGGAGTGGAGTTTGCAACTGAAAAGAAACTTTGTTTTCCCAACAAGATAGGTGAAGGCCGGCTTTCACACACACTTATCTCTCAGAACTGAGCATGTGGAGAGTCGTTCGTTCATCTAGCACAAAGGGAACGGGTTGCAGGGGAAACTTTTACTCTGGTTTCTCAGTCTGTTTCCTAGTGGCGGTTTGACGTTCCTGCAGTTTTCACTGTAAAACCGGGTTTTAGCTAGTACCTCCCCATATATATGTATGGAGTGAAGATTGCAACTGAAAAGAAATTTTGTGTTCCCAAAAAGCTATGAAAGGACGGTTTCACACACACTTATCTCTCAGAACTGAGCATGTGGAGAGACGTTCGTTCATCTAGCACAAAGGGAACGGGTTGCAGGGGAAAATTTCACTCTGGTTTCTCAGTCTTTTTCCTAGTGCCGGTTTGAAGTTCCTGCAGTTTTCACTGTAAAACCGGTTTGGAGCTAGTTCCTCCCTATATATATGTATGGAGAGGTGTTTGCAACTGAAAAGAAACTTTGTGTTCCCAACAAGCTAGGTGAAGGACGGCTTTCACACTCACTTATCACTCAGAACTGAGCATGTGGAGAGACGTTCGTTCATCTAGCACAAAGGGAACGGGTTGCAGGAGAAAATTTTACTCTGGTTTCTCAGTCTGTTTCCTAGTGCCGGTTTGAATTTCCTGCAGTTTTCACTGTAAAACCGGGTTGGAGCTAGTACCTCCCCATATATATGTATGGAGTGGAGTTTGCAACTGAAAAGTAACTTTGTGTTCCCAACAAGCTAGGTGAAGGACGGCTTTCACACACACTTATCTCTCAGAAATGAGCATGTGGAGAGACGTTCGTTCATCTAGCACGAAGGGAACGGTTTGCAGGAGAAACTTTCACTCTGGTTTCTCAGTCTGTTTCCTAGTGTCGGTTTGAAGTTCCTGCAGTTTTCACTGTAAAACCGTGTTGGAGCTAGTACCTTCCCATATATATGTATGGAGTGGAGTTTGCAACTGAAAAGAAACTTTGTGTTCCCTACATGCTAGGTGAAGGGCGACTTTCACACAGACTTATCTCTCAGAACTGAGCATGTGGAGAGACTTTCGTTCATCTACCACAAAGGGAACGGTTTGCAAGTGAAATTTTACTCTGGTTTCTCAGTCTGTTTCCTAGTTCCGGTTTGAAGTTCCTGCAGTTTTCACTGTAAAACCGAGTTGGAGCTAGTAACTCCCGATATATACGTATGGAGTGGTGTTTGCAACTGAAAAGACACTTTGTGTTCCCAACAAGCTAGGTGAAGTACGGCTTTCACACACAATTATCTCTCAGAACTGAGCATGTGGAGAGACGTTCATTCATCTAGCACAATAGGAACGGGTTGCAGGAGAAACTTTTACTCTGGTTTCTCAGTCTGTTTCCTAGTGCCGGTTTGTAGTTCCTGCTGTTTTCACTGTAAAAGCGAGTTGGAGCTTGTACCTCCCCATATATATGTATGGAGTGGAGTTTGCAACTGAAAAGAAACTTTGTGTTCCCAACAAGTTAGGTGAAGGGCGGCTTTCACACACACTTATCTCTCAGAACTGAGCATGTGGAGAGACTTTCGTTCATCTAGCACAAAGGGAACGGTTTGCAGGAGAAACTTTTACTCTGGTTTCTCAGTCTGTTTCCTAGTGCCGGTTTGAAGTTCCTGCAGTTTTCACTGTAAAACCGAATTGGAGCTAGTACCTCCCCATATATATGTATGGAGTGGAGATTGCAACTGAAAAGGAACTTTGTGTTCCCAACAAGCTTGGTGAAGGGCGGCTTTCACACACATTATCTCTCAGAACTGAGCATGTGGAGAGACGTTCGTTGATCTAGCACAAAGGGAACGGGTTACAGGAGAAACTTTTACTCTGGTTTCTCAGTCTGTTTCCTAGTGCCGGTTTGAAGTTCCTGCAGTTTTCACTGTAAAACCGGGTTGGAGCTAGTACCTCCCCATATATATTTATGGAGAGGTGTTTGCAACTGAAAAGAAACTTTGTGTTCCCAGCAAGCTATGTGAAGGACGGCTTTCACACTCACTTATCACTCAGAACTGAGCATGTGGGGAGACGTTCGTTCATCTAGCACAAAGGGAACGGGTTGCAGGAGAAACTTTTACTCTGGTATCTCAGTCTGTTTCCTAGTGCCGGTTTGAATTTCCTGCAGTTTTCACTGTATAACCGGGTTGGAGCTAGTACCTCCCCATATATATGTATGGAGTGGAGTTTGCAACTGAAAAGAAACTTTGTGTTCCCAACAAGCTAGGTGAAGGACGGATTTCACACACACTTATCTCTCAGAACTTAGCATGTGGAGAGTCGTTCGTTCATCTAGCACAAAGGGAACGGTTTGCAGGAGAAACTTTCACTCTGTTTCTCAGTCTGTTTCCTAGTGCCGATATGAAGTTCCTGCAGTTTTCACTGTAAAACCGAGTTGGAGCTAGTACCTCCCCATATATATGTATGGAGAGGTGTTTGCAACTGAAAAGAAACTTTGTGTTCCCAACAAGCTAGGTGAAGGACGGCTTTCACACTCACTTATCACTCAGAACTGAGCATGTGGAGACACGTTCGTTCATCTAGCACAAAGGGAACGGGTTGCAGGAGAAAATTTTACTCTGGTTTCTCAGTCTGTTTCCTAGTGCCGGTTTGAATTTCCTGCAGTTTTCACTGTAAAACCGGGTTGGAGCTAGTACTTACCCATATATATGTATGGAGTGGAGTTTGCAACTGAAAAGAAACTTTGTGTTCCCAACAAGCTAGGTGAAGGACGGCTTTCACACACATTTATCTCTCAGAAATGAGCATGTGGAGAGACATTCGTTCATCTAGCACAAAGGGAACGGGTTGCAGGAGAAACTTTTACTCTGGTTTCTCAGTCTGTTTCCTAGTGCCGGTTTGAAGTTCCTGCAGTTTTCACTGTAAAACCGTTTTGGAGCTAGTACCTTCCCATATATATGTATGGAGTGGAGTTTGCAACTGAAAAGAAACTTTGTGTTCCCAACAGGCTAGGTGAAGGACGGCTTTCACACAGACTTATCTCTCAGAACTGAGCATGTGGAGAGACTTTCGTTCATCTACCACAAAGGGAACGGTTTGCAGGAGAAATTTTACTCTGGTTTCTCAGTCTGTTTCCTAGTGCCAGTTTGAAGTTCCTGCAGTTTTCACTGTAAAACCGAGTTGGAGCTAGTATCTCCCCATATATATATTTATGGAGTGGGGTTTGCAACTGAAAAGAATCTTTGTGTTCCCAACAAGCTAGGTGAAGGACGGCTTTCACACACAATTATCTCTCAGAACTGAGCATGTGGAGAGACGTTCGTTCATCTAGCACAAAGGGAACGGTTAGCAGGAGAAACTTTTACTCTGGTTTCTCAGTCTGTTTCCTAGTGCCGGTTTGAAGTTCCTGCAGTTTTCACTGTAAAAGCGAGTTGGAGCTTGTACCTCCCCATATATATGTATGGAGTGGAGTTTGCAATTGAAAAGAAACTTTGTGTTCCCAACAAGCTAGGTGAAGGACGGCTTTCACACACACTTATCTCTCAGAACTGAGCATGTGGAGAGACGTTCGTTCATCTAGCACAAAGGGAACGGGTTGCAGGAGAAACTTTTACTCTGGTTTCTCAGTCTGTTTCCTAGTGCCGGTTTGAAGTTCCTTCAGTTTTCACTGTAAAACCGAATTGGAGCTAGTACCTCCCCATATATATGTATGGAGTGGAGTTTGCAACTGAAAAGGAACTTTGTGTTCCCAACAAGCTTGGTGAAGGGCGGTTTTCACACACATTATCTCTCAGAACTGAGCATGTGGAGAGACGTTCGTTCATCTAGCACAAAGGGAACGGGTTACAGGAGAAACTTTTACTCTGGTTTCTCAGTCTGTTTCCTAGTGCCGGTTTGAAGTTCCGGCAGTTTTCACTGTAAAACCGAGTTGGAGATAGTACCTCCCCATATATATGCATGGAGTGGAGTTTGCAACTGAAAAGAAACTTTGTGTTCCCAACAAGCTAGGTGAAGGACGGCTTTCACACACACTTATCTCTCAGAACTGAGCATGTGGAGAGACGTTCGTTCATCTAGCACGAAGGGAACGGTTTGCAGGAGAAACTTTCACTCTGGTTTCTCAGTCTGTTTCCTAGTGTCGGTTTGAAGTTCCTGCAGTTTTCACTGTAAATCCGGGTTGGAGGTAGTACCTCCCCATATATATGTATGGAGTGGAGTTTGCAAATGAAAAGAAACTTTGTGTTCCCAACAAGCTAGGTGAAGGACGGCTTTCACACACAGTTATCTCTCAGAACTGAGCATGTGGAGAGACGTTCGATCATCTAGCACAAAGGTAACGGGTTGCAGGAGAAACTTTTACTCTGGTATCTCAGTCTGTTTCCTAGTGCCGGTTTGAAGTTCCTGCAGTTTTCACTGTATAACCGGGTTGGAGCTAGTACCTCCCCATATATATTTATGGAGTGGAGTTTGCAACTGAAAAGAAACTTTGTGTTCCCAACAAGCTATGTGAAGGACGGATTTCACACACACTTATCTCTCAGACCTGAGCATGTGGAGAGTCTTTCGTTCATCTAGCACAAAGGGAACGGGTTGCAGGAGAAACTTTCACTCTGTTTCTCAGTCTGTTTCCTAGTGCCGATTTGAAGTTCCTGCAGTTTTCACTGTAAAACCGTGTTGGAACTAGTACCTCCGCATATATATGTATGGAGTGGAGTTTGCAACTGAAAAGAAACTTTGTGTTCCCAACAAGCTAGGTGAAGGGCGGCTTTCACACACACTTATCTCTCAGAACTGAGCATGTGGAGAGACGTTCGTTCATCTAGCACAAAGGGAACGGGTTGCAGGAGAAACTTTTACTCTGGTTTCTCAGTCTGTTTCCTAGTGCCGGTTTGAAGTTCCTGCAGTTTTCACTGTAAAACCGGGTTGGAGCTAGTACCTCCCCATATATATGTATGGATTGGAGTTTGCAACTGAAAAGAAACTTTGTGTTCCCAACAAGCTAGGTGAAGGCCGGCTTTCACACACAATTATCTCTCAGAACTGAGCATGTGGAGAGTCGTTCGTTCATCTAGCACAATGGGAACGCGTTGCAGGGGAAACTTTTAATCTGGTTTCTCAGTCTGTTTCCTAGTGGCGGTTTGATGTTCCTGCAGTTTTCACTGTAAAACCGGGTATTAGCTAGTACCTCCCCATATATATGTATGGAGTGGAGTTTGCAACTGAAAAGAAACTTTGTGTTCCCAACAAGCTATGTGAAGGACGGCTTTCACTCACAATTATCTCTCAGAACTGAGCATGTGGAGAGACGTTCGTTCATCTAGCACAAAGGGAACGGGTTACAGGAGAAACTTTTACTCTGGTTTCTCAGTCTGTTTCCTAGTGCCGGTTTGAAGTTACTGCAGTTTTAACTGTAAAACCGGGTTGGAGCTAGTACCTCCCCATAAATATGTATGGAGTGGAGTTTGCAACTGAAAAGAAACTATGTGTTCCCAAAAAGCTAGGTGAAGGACGGCTTTCACACACACTTATCTCTCAGAACTGAGCATGTGGAGAGACGTTCGTTCATCTAGCACAAAGGGAACGGGTTGCAGGAGAAACTTTTACTCTGGTTTCACACTCTGCTTCCTAGTGCCGGTTTGAAGTTCCTGCAGTTTTCACTGTAAAACAGGGTTGGAACTAGTACCTCCCCATATATATGTATGGAGTGGAGTTTGCAACTGAAAAGAAACTTTGTTTTCCCAACAAGCTAGGTGAAGGCCGGCTTTCACACACACTTATCTCTCAGAACTGAGCATGTGGAGAGTCGTTCGTTCATCTAGCACAAAGGGAACGGGTTGCAGGGGAAAGTTTTACTCTGGTTTCTCAGTCTGTTTCCTAGTGGCGGTTTGACGTTCCTGCAGTTTTCACTGTAAAACCGGGTTTTAGCTAGTACCTCCCCATATATATGTATGGAGTGGAGTTTGCAACTGAAAAGAAACTTTGTGTTCCCAAAAAGCTATGTGAAGGACGGCTTTCACACACACTTATCTCTCAGAACTGAGCATGTGGAGAGACGTTCGTTCATCTAGCACAAAGGGAACGGGTTGCAGGGGAAACTTTCACTCTGGTTTCTCAGTCTGTTTCCTAGTGCCGGTTTGAAGTTACTGCAGTTTTCACTGTAAAACCGGGTTGGAGCTACTACCTCCCCATATATATGTATGGAGTGGAGTTTGCAACTGAAAAGAAACTTTGTGTTCCCAACAAGCTAAGTGTAGGCCGGCTTTCACACACACTTATCTCTCAGAACTGAGCATGTGGAGAGACGTTCGTTCATCTAGCACAAAGGGAACGGGTTGCAGGGGAAACTTTCACTCTGGTTTCTCAGTCTGTTTCCTAGTGCCGGTTTGAAGTTCCTGCAGTTTTCACTGTAAAACCGGTTTGGAGCTAGTACCTCCCCATATATATTTATGGAGAGGTGTTTGCAACTGAAAAGAAACTTTGTGTTCCCAACAAGCTAGGTGAAGGACGGCTTTCACACTCACTTATCACTCAGAACTGAGCATGTGGAGAGACGTTCGTTCATCTAGCACAATGGGAACGCGTTGCAGGGGAAACTTTTACTCTGGTTTCTCAGTCTGTTTCCTAGTGCCGGTTTGAAGTTACTGCAGTTTTAACTGTAAAACCGGGTTGGAGCTAGTACCTCCCCATATATATGTATGGATTGGAGTTTGCAACTGAAAAGAAACTTTGTGTTCCCAACAAGCTAAGTGAAGGCCGGCTTTCACACACACTTATCTCTCAGAACTGAGCATGTGGAGAGACGTTCGTTCATCTAGCTCAAAGGGAACGGTTTGCAGGGGAAACTTTCACTCTGGTTTCTCAGTCTGTTTCCTAGTGCCGGTTTGAAGTTCCTGCAGTTTTCACTGTAAAACCGGTTTGGAGCTTGTACCTCCCCATATATATTTATGGAAAGGTGTTTGCAACTGAAAAGAAACTTTGTGTTCCCAACAAGCTAGGTGAAGGACGGCTTTCACACTCACTTATCACTCAGAACTGAGCATGTGGAGAGACGTTCGTTCATCTAGCACAAAGGGAACGGGTTGCAGGAGAAACTTTTACTCTGGTATCTCAGTCTGTTTCCTAGTGCCGGTTTGAAGTTCCTGCAGTTTTCACTGTATAACCGGGTTGGAGCTTGTACCTCCCCATATATATGTATGGAGTGGAGTTTGCAACTGAAAAGAAACTTTGTGTTCCCAACAAGCTATGTGAAGGACGGATTTCACACACACTTATCTCTCAGAACTGTGCATGTGGAGAGTCGTTCGTTCATCTAGCACAAAGGGAACGGGTTGCAGAAGAAACTTTCACTCTGTTTCTCAGTCTGTTTCCTAGTGCCGATTTGAAGTTCCTGCAGTTTTCACTGTAAAACCGAGTTGGAGCTAGTACCTCCCCATATATATGTTTGGAGTGGTGTTTGCAACTGAAAAGAAACTATGTGTTCCCAAAAATCTAGGTGAAGGACGGCTTTCACACACACTTATCTCTCAGAACTGAGCATGTAGAGAGACGTTCGTTCATCTAGCACAAAGGGAACGGGTTGCAGGAGAAACTTTTACTCTGGTTTCTCACTCTGCTTCCTAGTGCCGGTTTGAAGTTCCTGCAGTTTTCACTGTAAAACCGGGTTGGAGCTAGTACCTCCCCATATATATGTATGGAGTGGAGTTTGCAACTGAAAAGAAACTTTGTGTTCCCAACAAGCTAGGTGAAGCCCGGCTTTCACACACACTTATCTCTCAGAACTGAGCATGTGGAGAGTCGTTCGTTCATCTAGCACAAAGGGAACGGGTTGCAGGGGAAACTTTTACTCTGTTTTCTCAGTCTGTTTCCTAGTGGCGGTTTGACGTTCCTGCAGTTTTCACTGTAAAACCGGGTTTTAGCTAGTACCTCCCCATATATATGTATGGAGTGGAGTTTGCAACTGAAAAGAAACTTTGTGTTCCCAAAAAGCTATGTGAAGGACGGCTTTCACACACACTTATCTCTCAGAACTGAGCATGTGGAGAGACGTTCGTTCATCTAGCACAAAGGGAACGGGTTGCAGGGGAAACTTTCACTCTGGTTTCTCAGTCTGTTTCCTAGTGCCGGTTTGAAGTTACTGCAGTTTTCACTGTAAAACCGGGTTGGAGCTACTAACTCCCCATATATATGTATGGAGTGGAGTTTGCAACTGAAAAGAAACTTTGTGTTCCCAACAAGCTAAGTGAAGGCCGGCTTTCACACACACTTATCTCTCAGACCTGAGCATGTGGAGAGACGTTCGTTCATCTAGCACAAAGGGAACGGGTTGCAGGGGAAACTTTCACTCTGGTTTCTCAGTCTGTTTCCTAGTGCCGGTTTGAAGTTCCTGCAGTTTTCACTGTAAAACCGGTTTGGAGCTAGTACCTCCCCAAATATATTTATGGAGAGGTGTTTGCAACTGAAAAGAAACTTTGTGTTCCCAACAAGCTAGGTGAAGGACGGCTTTCACACTCACTTATCACTCAGAACTGAGCATGTGGAGAGACGTTCGTTCATCTAGCACAATGGGAACGCGTTGCAGGGGAAACTTTTACTCTGGTTTCTCAGTCTGTTTCCTAGTGCCGGTTTGAAGTTACTGCAGTTTTAACTGTAAAACCGGGTTGGAGCTAGTATCTCCCCATATATATGTATGGAGTGGAGTTTGCAACTGAAAAGAAACTTTGTGTTCCCAACAAGCTAAGTGAAGGCCGGCTTTCACACACACTTATCTCTCAGAACTGAGCATGTGGAGAGACGTTCGTTCATCTAGCACAAAGGGAACGGGTTGCAGGGGAAACTTTCACTCTGGTTTCTCAGTCTGTTTCCTAGTGCCGGTTTGAAGTTCCTGCAGTTTTCACTGTAAAACCGGTTTGGAGCTAGTACCTCCCCATATATATTTATGGAAAGGTGTTTGCAACTTAAAAGAAACTTTGTGTTCCCAACAAGCTAGGTGAAGGACGGCTTTCACACTCACTTATCACTCAGAACTGAGCATGTGGAGAGACGTTCGTTCATCTAGCACAAAGGGAACGGGCTGCAGGAGAAACTTTTACTCTGTTATCTCAGTCTGTTTCCTAGTGCCGGTTTGAAGTTCCTGCAGTTTTCACTGTATAACAGGGTTGGAGCTAGTACCTCCCCATATATATGTATGGAGTGGAGTTTGCAACTGAAAAGAAACTTTGTGTTCCCAACAAGCTAGGTGAAGGACGGATTTCACACACACTTATCTCTCAGAACTGAGCATGTGGAGAGTCGTTCGTTCATCTAGCACAAAGGGAACGGGTTGCAGGAGAAACTTTCACTCTGTTTCTCAGTCTGTTTCCTAGTGCCGATTTGAAGTTCCTGCAGTTTTCACTGTAAAACCGAGTTGGAGCTAGTACCTCCCCATATATATGTATGGAGTGGAGTTTGCAACTGAAAAGAAACTATGTGTTCCCAAAAATCTAGGTGAAGGACGGCTTTCACACACACTAATCTCTCAGAACTGAGCATGTAGAGAGACGTTCGTTCATCTAGCACAAAGGGAACGGGTTGCAGGAGAAACTTTTACTCTGGTTTCTCACTCTGCTTCCTAGTGCCGGTTTGAAGTTCCTGCAGTTTTCACTGTAAAACCGGGTTGGAGCTAGTACCTCCCCATATATATGTATGGAGTGGAGTTTGCAACTGAAAAGAAACTTTGTTTTCCCAACAAGCTAGGTGAAGGACGGCTTTCACACACACTTATCTCTTAGAACTGAGCATGTGGAGAGTCGTTCGTTCATCTAGCACAAAGGGAACGGGTTGCAGGGGAAACTTTCACTCTGGTTTCTCAGTCTGTTTCCTAGTGCCGGTTTGAAGTTCCTGCAGTTTTCACTGTAAACCCGGTTTGGAGCTAGTACCTCCCCATATATATTTATGGAGAGGTGTTTGCAACTGAAAAGAAACTTTGTGTTCCCAACAAGCTATGTGAAGGACGGCTTTCACACTCACTTATCACTCAGAACTGAGCATGTGGAGAGACGTTCGTTCATCTAGCACAAAGGGAACGGGTTGCAGGAGAAACTTTTACTCTGGTATCTCAGTCTGTTTCCTAGTGCCGGTTTGAAGTTCCTGCAGTTTTCACTGTATAACCGGGTTGGAGCTAGTACCTACCCATATATATGTATGGAGTGGAGTTTGCAACTGAAAAGAAACTTTGTGTTCCCAACAAGCTAGGTGAAGGACGGAATTCACACACACTTATCTCTCAGAAGTGAGCATGTGGAGAGTCGTTCGTTCATCTAGCACAAAGGGAACGGGTTGCAGGAGAAACTTTCACTCTGTTTCTCAGTCTGTTTCCTAGTGCCGATTTGAAGTTCCTGCAGTTTTCACTGTAAAACCGAGTTGGAGCTAGTACCTCCCCATATATATGTATGGAGTGGAGTTTGCAACTGAAAAGAAACTTTGTGTTCCCAACAAGCTAGGTGAAGGACGGCTTTCACACACACTTATCTCTCAGAACTGAGCATGTGGAGAGACGTTCGTTCATCTAGCACAAAGGGAACGTGTTGCAGGAGAAACTTTTACTCTGGTTTCTCAGTCTGCTTCCTAGTGCCGGTTTGAAGTTCCTGCAGTTTTCACTGTAAAACCGGGTTGGAGATAGTACCACCCCATATATATATATGGAGTGGAGTTTGCAACTGAAAAGAAACTTTGTTTTCCCAACAAGCTAGGTGAAGGACGGCTTTCACACACACTTATCTCTCAGAACTGAGCATGTGGAGAGTCGTTCGTTCATCTAGCACAAAGGAAACGGGTTGCAGGGGAAACTTTTACTCTGGTTTCTCAGTCTGCTTCCTGGTGGCGGTTTGACGTTCCTGCAGTTTTCACTGTAAAACCGGGTTTTAGCTAGTACATCCCCATATATATGTATGGAGTGGAGTTTGCAACTGAAAAGAAACTTTGTGTTCCCAAAAAGCTATGTGAAGGACGGCTTTCACACACACTTATCTCTCAGAACTGAGCATGTGGAGAGACGTTCGTTCATCTAGCACAAATGGAACGGTTTGCAGGGGAAACTTTCACTCTGGTTTCTCAGTCTGTTTCCTAGTGCCGGGTTGAAGTTCCTGCAGTTTTCACTGTAAAACCGTTTTGGAGCTAGTACCTCCCCATATATATGTATGGAGAGGTGTTTGCAACTGAAAAGAAACTTTGTGTTCCCAACAAGCTAGGTGAAGGACGGCATTCACACTCACTTATCACTCAGAACTGAGCATGTGGAGAGACGTTCGTTCATCTAGCACAAAGGGAACGGGTTGCAGGGGAAACTTTCACTCTGGTTTCTCAGTCTGTTTCCTAGTGCCGGTTTGAAGTTCCTGCAGTTTTCACTGTAAAACCGGTTTGGAGCTAGTACCTCCCCATATATATTTATGGAGAGGTGTTTGCAACTGAAAAGAAACTTTGTGTTCCCAACAAGCTATGTGAAGGACGGCTTTCACACTCACTTATCACTCAGAAATGAGCATGTGGAGAGACGTTCGTTCATCTAGCACAATGGGAACGCGTTGCAGGGGAAACTTTTACTCTGGTTTCTCAGTCTGTTTCCTAGTGCCAGTTTGAAGTTACTGCAGTTTTAACTGTAAAACCGGGTTGGAGCTAGTACCTCCCCATATATATGTATGGAGTGGAGTTTGCAACTGAAAAGAAACTTTGTGTTCCCAACAAGCTAAGTGAAGGCCGGCTTTCACACACACTTATCTCTCAGACCTGAGCATGTGGAGAGACGTTCGTTCATCTAGCACAAAGGGAACGGGTTGCAGGGGAAACTTTCACTCTGGTTTCTCAGTCTGTTTCCTAGTGCCGGTTTGAAGTTCCTGCAGTTTTCACTGTAAAACCGGTTTGGAGCTAGTACCTCCCCATATATATTTATGGAGAGGTGTTTGCAACTGAAAAGAAACTTTGTGTTCCCAACAAGCTAGGTGAAGGACGGCTTTCACACTCACTTCTCACTCAGAACTGAGCATGTGGAGAGACGTTCGTTCATCTAGCACAATGGGAACGCGTTGCAGGGGAAACTTTTACTCTGGTTTCTCAGTCTGTTTCCTAGTGCCGGTTTGAAGTTACTGCAGTTTTAACTGTAAAACCGGGTTGGAGCTTGTACCTCCCCATATATATGTATGGAGTGGAGTTTGCAACTGAAAAGAAACTTTGTGTTCCCAACAAGCTAAGTGAAGGCCGGCTTTCACACACACTTATCTCTCAGAACTGAGCATGTGGAGAGACGTTCGTTCATCTAGCACAAAGGGAACGGGTTGCAGGGGAAACTTTCACTCTGGTTTCTCAGTCTGTTTCCTAGTGCCGGTTTGAAGTTACTGCAGTTTTCACTGTAAAACCGGTTTGGAGCTAGTACCTCCCCATATATATTTATGGAAAGGTGTTTGCAACTGAAAAGAAACTTTGTGTTCCCAACAAGCTAGGTGAAGGACGGCTTTCACACTCACTTATCACTCAGAACTGAGCATGTGGAGAGACGTTCGTTCATCTAGCACAATGGGAACGCGTTGCAGGGGAAACTTTTACTCTGGTTTCTCAGTCTGTTTCCTAGTGCCGGTTTGAAGTTACTGCAGTTTTAACTGTAAAACCGGGTTGGAGCTAGTACCTCCCCATATATATATATGGAGTGGAGTTTGCAACTGAAAAGAAACTTTGTGTTCCCAACAAGCTAAGTGAAGGCCGGCTTTCACACACACTTATCTCTCAGAACTGAGCATGTGGAGAGACGTTCGTTCATCTAGCACAAAGGGAACGGGTTGCAGGGGAAACTTTCACTCTGGTTTCTCAGTCTGTTTCCTAGTGCCGGTTTGAAGTTCCTGCAGTTTTCACTGTAAAACCGGTTTGGAGCTAGTACCTCCCCATATATATTTATGGAAAGGTGTTTGCAACTGAAAAGAAACTTTGTGTTCCCAACAAGCTAGGTGAAGGACGGCTTTCACACTCACTTGTCACTCAGAACTGAGCATGTGGAGAGACGTTCGTTCATCTAGCACAAAGGGAACGGGTTGCAGGAGAAACTTTTACTCTGGTATCTCAGTCTGTTTCCTAGTGCCGGTTTGAAGTTCCTGCAGTTTTCACTGTATAACCGGGTTGGAGCTAGTACCTCCCCATATATATGTATGGAGTGGAGTTTGCAACTGAAAAGAAACTTTGTGTTCCCAACAAGCTAGGTGAAGGACGGGTTTCACACACACTTATCTCTCAGAACTGAGCATGTGGAGAGTCGTTCGTTCATCTAGCACAAAGGGAACGGGTTGCAGGAGAAACTTTCACTCTGTTTCTCAGTCTGTTTCCTAGTGCAGATTTGAAGTTCCTGCAGTTTTCACTGTAAAACCGAGTTGGAGCTAGTACCTCCCCATATATATGTTTGGAGTGGAGTTTGCAACTGAAAAGAAACTATGTGTTCCCAAAAATCTAGGTGAAGGACGGCTTTCACACACACTAATCTCTCAGAACTGAGCATGTAGAGAGACGTTCGTTCATCTAGCACAAAGGGAACGGGTTGCAGGAGAAACTTTTTCTCTGGTTTCTCACTCTGCTTCCTAGTGCCGGTTTGAAGTTCCTGCAGTTTTCACTGTAAAACCGGGTTGGAGCTAGTACCTCCCCATATATATGTATGGAGTGGAGTTTGCAACTGAAAAGAAACTTTGTTTTCCCAACAAGCTAGGTGAAGGCCGGCTTTCACACACACTTATCTCTCAGAACTGAGCATGTGGAGAGTCGTTCGTTCATCTAGCACAAAGGGAACGGGTTGCAGGGGAAACTTTTACTCTGGTTTCTCAGTCTGTTTCCTAGTGGCGGTTTGACGTTCCTGCAGTTTTCACTGTAAAACCGGGTTTTAGCTAGTACCTCCCCATATATATGTATGGAGTGGAGTTTGCAACTGAAAAGAAACTTTGTGTTCCCAAAAAGCTATGTGAAGGACGGCTTTCACACACACTTATCTCTCAGAACTGAGCATGTGGAGAGACGTTCGTTCATCTAGCACAAAGGGAACGGGTTGCAGGGGAAACTTTCACTCTGGTTTCTCAGTCTGTTTCCTAGTGCCGGTTTGAAGTTACTGCAGTTTTCACTGTAAAACCGGGTTGGAGCTACTAACTCCCCATATATATGTATGGAGTGGAGTTTGCAACTGAAAAGAAACTTTGTGTTCCCAACAAGCTAAGTGAAGGCCGGCTTTCACACACACTTATCTCTCAGAACTGAGCATGTGGAGAGACGTTCGTTCATCTAGCACAAAGGGAATGGGTTGCAGGGGAAACTTTCACTCTGGTTTCTCAGTCTGTTTCCTAGTGCCGGTTTGAAGTTCCTGCAGTTTTCACTGTAAAACCGGTTTGGAGCTAGTACCTCCCCATATATATTTATGGAGAGGTGTTTGCAACTGAAAAGAAACTTTGTGTTCCCAACAAGCTATGTGAAGTACGGCTTTCACACTCACTTATCACTCAGAACTGAGCATGTGGAGAGACGTTCGTTCATCTAGCACAAAGGGAACGGGTTGCAGGGGAAACTTTTACTCTGGTATCTCAGTCTGTTTCCTAGTGCCGGTTTGAAGTTCCTGCAGTTTTCACTGTATAACCGGGTTGGAACTAGTACCTACCCATATATATGTATGGAGTGGAGTTTGCAACTGAAAAGAAACTTTGTGTTCCCAACAAGCTAGGTGAAGGACGGATTTCACACACACTTATCTCTCAGAAGTGAGCATGTGGAGAGTCGTTCGTTCATCTAGCACAAAGGGAACGGGTTGCAGGAGAAACTTTCACTCTGTTTCTCAGTCTGTTTCCTAGTGCCGATTTGAAGTTCCTGCAGTTTTCACTGTAAAACCGAGTTGGAGCTAGTACCTCCCCATATATATGTATGGAGTGGAGTTTGCAACTGAAAAGAAACTTTGTGTTCCCAACAAGCTAGGTGAAGGACGGCTTTCACACACACTTATCTCTCAGAACTGAGCATGTGGAGAGACGTTCGTTCATCTAGCACAAAGGGAACGGGTTGCAGGAGAAACTTTTACTCTGGTTTCTCAGTCTGCTTCCTAGTGCCGGTTTGAAGTTCCTGCAGTTTTCACTGTAAAACCGGGTTGGTGATAGTACCACCCCATATATATATATGGAGTGGAGTTTGCAACTGAAAAGAAACTTTGTTTTCCCAACAAGCTAGGTGAAGGCCGGCTTTCACACACACTTATCTCTCAGAACTGAGCATGTGGAGAGTCGTTCGTTCATCTAGCACAAATCTAACGGTTTGCAGGGGAAACTTTCACTCTGGTTTCTCAGTCTGTTTCCTAGTGCCGGGTTGAAGTTCCTGCAGTTTTCACTCTAAAACCGTTTTGGAGCTAGTACTTCCCCATATATATGTATGGAGAGGTGTTTGCAACTGAAAAGAAACTTTGTGTTCCCAACAAGCTAGGTGAAGGACGGCATTCACACTCACTTATCACTCAGAACTGAGCATGTGGAGAGACGTTCGTTCATCTAGCACAAAGGGAACGGGTTGCAGGGGAAACTTTCACTCTGTTTCTCAGTCTGTTTCCTAGTGCAGATTTGAAGTTCCTGCAGTTTTCACTGTAAAACCGAGTTGGAGCTAGTACCTCCCCATATATATGTATGGAGTGGAGTTTGCAACTGAAAAGAAACTTTGTGTTCCCAACAAGCTAGGTGAAGGACGGCTTTCACACACACTTATCTCTCAGAACTGAGCATGTGGAGAGACGTTCGTTCATCTAGCACAAAGGGAACGGGTTGCAGGAGAAACTTTTACTCTGGTTTCTCAGTCTGCTTCCTAGTGCCGGTTTGAAGTTCCTGCAGTTTTCACTGTAAAACCGGGTTGGAGATAGTACCACCCCATATATATATATGGAGTGGAGTTTGCAACTGAAAAGAAACTTTGTTTTCCCAACAAGCTAGGTGAAGGACGGCTTTCACACACACTTATCTCTCAGAACTGAGCATGTGGAGAGTCGTTCGTTCATCTAGCACAAAGGAAACGGGTTGCAGGGGAAACTTTTACTCTGGTTTCTCAGTCTGCTTCCTGGTGGCGGTTTGACGTTCCTGCAGTTTTCACTGTAAAACCGGGTTTTAGCTAGTACATCCCCATATATATGTATGGAGTGGAGTTTGCAACTGAAAAGAAACTTTGTGTTCCCAAAAAGCTATGTGAAGGACGGCTTTCACACACACTTATCTCTCAGAACTGAGCATGTGGAGAGACGTTCGTTCATCTAGCACAAATGGAACGGTTTGCAGGGGAAACTTTCACTCTGGTTTCTCAGTCTGTTTCCTAGTGCCGGGTTGAAGTTCCTGCAGTTTTCACTGTAAAACCGTTTTGGAGCTAGTACCTCCCCATATATATGTATGGAGAGGTGTTTGCAACTGAAAAGAAACTTTGTGTTCCCAACAAGCTAGGTGAAGGACGGCATTCACACTCACTTATCACTCAGAACTGAGCATGTGGAGAGACGTTCGTTCATCTAGCACAAAGGGAACGGGTTGCAGGGGAAACTTTCACTCTGGTTTCTCAGTCTGTTTCCTAGTGCCGGTTTGAAGTTCCTGCAGTTTTCACTGTAAAACCGGTTTGGAGCTAGTACCTCCCCATATATATTTATGGAGAGGTGTTTGCAACTGAAAAGAAACTTTGTGTTCCCAACAAGCTATGTGAAGGACGGCTTTCACACTCACTTATCACTCAGAAATGAGCATGTGGAGAGACGTTCGTTCATCTAGCACAATGGGAACGCGTTGCAGGGGAAACTTTTACTCTGGTTTCTCAGTCTGTTTCCTAGTGCCGGTTTGAAGTTACTGCAGTTTTAACTGTAAAACCGGGTTGGAGCTAGTACCTCCCCATATATATGTATGGAGTGGAGTTTGCAACTGAAAAGAAACTTTGTGTTCCCAACAAGCTAAGTGAAGGCCGGCTTTCACACACACTTATCTCTCAGACCTGAGCATGTGGAGAGACGTTCGTTCATCTAGCACAAAGGGAACGGGTTGCAGGGGAAACTTTCACTCTGGTTTCTCAGTCTGTTTCCTAGTGCCGGTTTGAAGTTCCTGCAGTTTTCACTGTAAAACCGGTTTGGAGCTAGTACCTCCCCATATATATTTATGGAGAGGTGTTTGCAACTGAAAAGAAACTTTGTGTTCCCAACAAGCTAGGTGAAGGACGGCTTTCACACTCACTTCTCACTCAGAACTGAGCATGTGGAGAGACGTTCGTTCATCTAGCACAATGGGAACGCGTTGCAGGGGAAACTTTTACTCTGGTTTCTCAGTCTGTTTCCTAGTGCCGGTTTGAAGTTACTGCAGTTTTAACTGTAAAACCGGGTTGGAGCTTGTACCTCCCCATATATATGTATGGAGTGGAGTTTGCAACTGAAAAGAAACTTTGTGTTCCCAACAAGCTAAGTGAAGGCCGGCTTTCACACACACTTATCTCTCAGAACTGAGCATGTGGAGAGACGTTCGTTCATCTAGCACAAAGGGAACGGGTTGCAGGGGAAACTTTCACTCTGGTTTCTCAGTCTGTTTCCTAGTGCCGGTTTGAAGTTCCTGCAGTTTTCACTGTAAAACCGGTTTGGAGCTAGTACCTCCCCATATATATTTATGGAAAGGTGTTTGCAACTGAAAAGAAACTTTGTGTTCCCAACAAGCTAGGTGAAGGACGGCTTTCACACTCACTTATCACTCAGAACTGAGCATGTGGAGAGACGTTCGTTCATCTAGCACAATGGGAACGCGTTGCAGGGGAAACTTTTACTCTGGTTTCTCAGTCTGTTTCCTAGTGCCGGTTTGAAGTTACTGCAGTTTTAACTGTAAAACCGGGTTGGAGCTAGTACCTCCCCATATATATATATGGAGTGGAGTTTGCAACTGAAAAGAAACTTTGTGTTCCCAACAAGCTAAGTGAAGGCCGGCTTTCACACACACTTATCTCTCAGAACTGAGCATGTGGAGAGACGTTCGTTCATCTAGCACAAAGGGAACGGGTTGCAGGGGAAACTTTCACTCTGGTTTCTCAGTCTGTTTCCTAGTGCCGGTTTGAAGTTCCTGCAGTTTTCACTGTAAAACCGGTTTGGAGCTAGTACCTCCCCATATATATTTATGGAAAGGTGTTTGCAACTGAAAAGAAACTTTGTGTTCCCAACAAGCTAGGTGAAGGACGGCTTTCACACTCACTTGTCACTCAGAACTGAGCATGTGGAGAGACGTTCGTTCATCTAGCACAAAGGGAACGGGTTGCAGGAGAAACTTTTACTCTGGTATCTCAGTCTGTTTCCTAGTGCCGGTTTGAAGTTCCTGCAGTTTTCACTGTATAACCGGGTTGGAGCTAGTACCTCCCCATATATATGTATGGAGTGGAGTTTGCAACTGAAAAGAAACTTTGTGTTCCCAACAAGCTAGGTGAAGGACGGGTTTCACACACACTTATCTCTCAGAACTGAGCATGTGGAGAGTCGTTCGTTCATCTAGCACAAAGGGAACGGGTTGCAGGAGAAACTTTCACTCTGTTTCTCAGTCTGTTTCCTAGTGCAGATTTGAAGTTCCTGCAGTTTTCACTGTAAAACCGAGTTGGAGCTAGTACCTCCCCATATATATGTTTGGAGTGGAGTTTGCAACTGAAAAGAAACTATGTGTTCCCAAAAATCTAGGTGAAGGACGGCTTTCACACACACTAATCTCTCAGAACTGAGCATGTAGAGAGACGTTCGTTCATCTAGCACAAAGGGAACGGGTTGCAGGAGAAACTTTTACTCTGGTTTCTCACTCTGCTTCCAAGTGCCGGTTTGAAGTTCCTGCAGTTTTCACTGTAAAACCGGGTTGGAGCTAGTACCTCCCCATATATATGTATGGAGTGGAGTTTGCAACTGAAAAGAAACTTTGTTTTCCCAACAAACTAGGTGAAGGCCGGCTTTCACACACACTTATCTCTCAGAACTGAGCATGTGGAGAGTCGTTCGTTCATCTAGCACAAAGGGAACGGGTTGCAGGGGAAACTTTCACTCTGGTTTCTCAGTCTGTTTCCTAGTGCCGGTTTGAAGTTCCTGCAGTTTTCACTGTAAAACCGGTTTGGAGCTAGTACCTCCCCATATATATTTATGGAGAGGTGTTTGCAACTGAAAAGAAACTTTGTGTTCCCAACAAGCTATGTGAAGTACGGCTTTCACACTCACTTATCACTCAGAACTGAGCATGTGGAGAGACGTTCGTTCATCTAGCACAAAGGGAACGGGTTGCAGGAGAAACATTTACTCTGGTATCTCAGTCTGTTTCCTAGTGCCGGTTTGAAGTTCCTGCAGTTTTCACTGTATAACCGGGTTGGAACTAGTACCTAACCATATATATGTATGGAGTGGAGTTTGCAACTGAAAAGAAACTTTGTGTTCCCAACAAGCTAGGTGAAGGACGGATTTCACACACACTTATCTCTCAGAAGTGAGCATGTGGAGAGTCGTTCGTTCATCTAGCACAAAGGGAACGGGTTGCAGGAGAAACTTTCACTCTGTTTCTCAGTCTGTTTCCTAGTGCCGATTTGAAGTTCCTGCAGTTTTCACTGTAAAACCGAGTTGGAGCTAGTACCTCCCCATATATATGTATGGAGTGGAGTTTGCAACTGAAAAGAAACTTTGTGTTCCCAACAAGCTAGGTGAAGGACGGCTTTCACACACACTTATCTCTCAGAACTGAGCATGTGGAGAGACGTTCGTTCATCTAGCACAAAGGGAACGGGTTGCAGGAGAAACTTTTACTCTGGTTTCTCAGTCTGCTTCCTAGTGCCGGTTTGAAGTTCCTGCAGTTTTCACTGTAAAACCGGGTTGGTGATAGTACCACCCCATATATATATATGGAGTGGAGTTTGCAACTGAAAAGAAACTTTGTTTTCCCAACAAGCTAGGTGAAGGCCGGCTTTCACACACACTTATCTCTCAGAACTGAGCATGTGGAGCGTCGTTCGTTCATCTAGCACAAATCTAACGGTTTGCAGGGGAAACTTTCACTCTGGTTTCTCAGTCTGTTTCCTAGTGCCGGGTTGAAGTTCCTGCAGTTTTCACTGTAAAACCGTTTTGGAGCTAGTACTTCCCCATATATATGTATGGAGAGGTGTTTGCAACTGAAAAGAAACTTTGTGTTCCCAACAAGCTAGGTGAAGGACGGCATTCACACTCACTTATCACTCAGAACTGAGCATGTGGAGAGACGTTCGTTCATCTAGCACAAAGGGAACGGGTTGCAGGGGAAACTTTCACTCTGGTTTCTCAGTCTGTTTCCTAGTGCCGGTTTGAAGTTCCTGCAGTTTTCACTGTAAAACCGGTTTGGAGCTAGTACCTCCCCATATATATTTATGGAGAGGTGTTTGCAACTGAAAAGAAACTTTGTGTTCCCAACAAGCTATGTGAAGGACGGCTTTCACACTCACTTATCACTCAGAAATGAGCATGTGGAGAGACGTTCGTTCATCTAGCACAATGGGAACGCGTTGCAGGGGAAACTTTTACTCTGGTTTCTCAGTCTGTTTCCTAGTGCCGGTTTGAAGTTACTGCAGTTTTAACTGTAAAACCGGGTTGGAGCTAGTACCTCCCCATATATATGTATGGAGTGGAGTTTGCAACTGAAAAGAAACTTTGTGTTCCCAACAAGCTAAGTGAAGGCCGGCTTTCACACACACTTATCTCTCAGAACTGAGCATGTGGAGAGACGTTCGTTCATCTAGCACAAAGGGAACGGGTTGCAGGGGAAACTTTCACTCTGGTTTCTCAGTCTGTTTCCTAGTGCCGGTTTGAAGTTCCTGCAGTTTTCACTGTAAAACCGGTTTGGAGCTAGTACCTCCCCATATATATTTATGGAAAGGTGTTTGCAACTGAAAAGAAACTTTGTGTTCCCAACAAGCTAGGTGAAGGACGGCTTTCACACTCAATTATCACTCAGAACTGAGCATGTGGAGAGACGTTCGTTCATCTATCACAAAGGGAACGGGTTGCAGGAGAAACTTTTACTCTGGTTTCTCAGTCTGTTTCCTAGTGCCGGTTTGAAGTTCCTGCAGTTTTCACTTTATAACCGGGTTGGAGCTAGTACCTCCCCATATATATGTATGGAGTGGAGTTTGCAACTGAAAAGAAACTTTGTGTTCCCAACAAGCTAGGTGAAGGACGGATTTCACACACACTTATCTCTCAGAACTGAGCATGTGGAGAGTCGTTCGTTCATCTAGCACAAAGGGAACGGGTTGCAGTAGAAACTTTCACTCTGTTTCTCAGTCTGTTTCCTAGTGCCGATTTGAAGTTCCTGCAGTTTTCACTGTAAAACCGAGTTGGAGCTAGTACCTCCCCATATATATGTTTGGATTGGAGTTGGCAACTGAAAAGAAACTATGTGTTCCCAAAAATCTAGGTGAAGGACGGCTTTCACACACACTTATCTCTCAGAACTGAGCATGTAGAGAGACGTTCGTTCATCTAGCACAAAGGGAACGGGTTGCAGGAGAAACTTTTACTCTGGTTTCTCACTCTGCTTCCTAGTGCCGGTTTGAAGTTCCTGCAGTTTTCACTGTAAAACCGGGTTGGAGCTAGTACCTCCCCATATATTTGTATGGAGTGGAGTTTGCAACTGAAAAGAAACTTTGTTTTCCCAACAAGCTAGGTGAAGGCCGGCTTTCACACACACTTATCTCTCAGAACTGAGCATGTGGAGTGTCGTTCGTTCATCTAGCACAAAGGGAACGGGTTGCAGGGGAAACTTTTACTCTGGTTTCTCAGTCTGTTTCCTAGTGGCGGTTTGACGTTCCTGCAGTTTTCACTGTAAAACCGGGTTTTAGCTAGTACCTCCCCATATATATGTATGGAGTGGAGTTTGCAACTGAAAAGAAACTTTGTGTTCCCAAAAAGCTATGTGAAGGACGGCTTTCACACACACTTATCTCTCAGAAGTGAGCATGTGGAGAGACGTTCGTTCATCTAGCACAAAGGGAACGGGTTGCAGGGGAAACTTTCACTCTGGATTCTCAGTCTGTTTCCTAGTGCCGGTTTGAAGTTACTGCAGTTTTCACTGTAAAACCGGGTTGGAGCTACTAACTCCCCATATATATGTATGGAGTGGAGTTTGCAACTGAAAAGAAACTTTGTGTTCCCAACAAGCTACGTGAAGGCCGGCTTTCACACACACGTATCTCTCAGACCTGAGCATGTGGAGAGACGTTCGTTCATCTAGCACAAAGGGAACGGGTTGCAGGGGAAACTTTCACTCTGGTTTCTCAGTCTGTTTCCTAGTGCCGGTTTGAAGTTCCTGCAGTTTTCACTGTAAAACCGGTTTGGAGCTAGTACCTCCCCATATATATTTATGGAGAGGTGTTTGCAACTGAAAAGAAACTTTGTGTTCCCAACAAGCTAGGTGAAGGACGGCTTTCACACTCACTTATCACTCAGAACTGAGCATGTGGAGAGACGTTCGTTCATCTAGCACAAAGGGAACGGGTTGCAGGAGAAACTTTTACTCTGGTATCTCAGTCTGTTTTCTAGTGCCGGTTTGAAGTTCCTGCAGTTTTCACTGTATAACCGGGTTGGAGCTAGTACCTCCCCATATATATGTATGGAGTGGAGTTTGCAACTGAAAAGGAACTTTGTGTTCCCAACAAGCTAGGTGAAGGACGGATTTCACACACACTTATCTCTCAGAAGTGAGCATGTGGAGAGTCGTTCGTTCATCTAGCACAAAGGGAACGGGTTGCAGGAGAAACTTTCACTCTGTTTCTCAGTCTGTTTCCTAGTGCCGATTTGAAGTTCCTGCAGTTTTCACTGTAAAACCGAGTTGGATCTAGTACCTCCCCATATATATGTATGGAGTGGAGTTTGCAACTGAAAAGAAACTTTGTGTTCCCAACAAGCTAGGTGAAGGACGGCTTTCACACACACTTATCTCTCAGAACTGAGCATGTGGAGAGACGTTCTTTCATCTAGCACAAAGGGAACGGGTTGCAGGAGAAACTTTTACTCTGGTTTCTCAGTCTGCTTCCTAGTGCCGGTTTGAAGTTCCTGCAGTTTTCACTGTATAACCGGGTTGGAACTAGTACCTCCCCATATATATGTATGGAGTGGAGTTTGCAACTGAAAAGAAACTTTGTTTTCCCAACAAGCTAGGAGAAGGCCGGCTTTCACACACACTTATCTCTCAGAACTGAGCATGTGGAGAGTCGTTCGTTCATCTAGCACAAAGGGAACGGGTTGCAGGGGAAACTTTTACTCTGGTTTCTCAGTCTGCTTCCTGGTGGCGGTTTGACGTTCCTGCAGTTTTCACTGTAAAACCGGGTTTTAGCTAGTACATCCCCATATATATGTATGGAGTGTAGTTTGCAACTGAAAAGAAACTTTGTGTTCCCAAAAAGCTATGTGAAGTACGGCTTTCACACACACTTATCTCTCAGAACTGAGCATGTGGAGAGACGTTCGTTCATCTAGCACAAATGGAACGGTTTGCAGGGGAAACTTTCACTCTGGTTTCTCAGTCTGTTTCCTAGTGCCGGTTTGAAGTTCCTGCAGTTTTCACTGTAAAACCGTTTTGGAGCTAGTACCTCCCCATATATATGTATGGAGAGGTGTTTGCAACTGAAAAGAAACTTTGTGTTCCCAACAAGCTAGGTGAAGGACGGCATTCACACTCACTTATCACTCAGAACTGAGCATGTGGAGAGACGTTCGTTCATCTAGCACAAAGGGAACGGGTTGCAGGGGAAACTTTCACTCTGGTTTCTCAGTCTGTTTCCTAGTGCCGGTTTGAAGTTCCTGCAGTTTTCACTGTAAAACCGGTTTGAAGCTAGTACCTCCCCATATATATTTATGGAGAGGTGTTTGCAACTGAAAAGAAACTTTGTGTTCCCAACAAGCTATGTGAAGGACGGCTTTCACACTCACTTATCACTCAGAACTGAGCATGTGGAGAGACGTTCGTTCATCTAGCACAATGGGAACGCGTTGCAGGGGAAACTTTTACTCTGGTTTCTCAGTCTGTTTCCTAGTGCCGGTTTGAAGTTACTGCAGTTTTAACTGTAAAACCGGGTTGGAGCTAGTACCTCCCCATATATATGTATGGAGTGGAGTTTGCAACTGAAAAGAAACTTTGTGTTCCCAACAAGCTAAGTGAAGGCCGGCTTTCACACACAATTATCTCTCAGAACTGAGCATGTGGAGAGACGTTCGTTCATCTAGCACAAAGGGAACGGGTTGCAGGGGAAACTTTCTCTCTGGTTTCTCAGTCTGTTTCCTAGTGCCGGTTTGAAGTTCCTGCAGTTTTCACTGTAAACCCGGTTTGGAGCTAGTACCTCCCCATATATATTTATGGAAAGGTGTTTGCAACTGAAAAGAAACTTTGTGTTCCCAACAATCTAGGTGAAGGACGGCTTTCACACTCACTTATCACTCAGAACAGAGCATGTGGAGAGACGTTCGTTCATCTAGCACAAAGGGAACGGGTTGCAGGAGAAACTTTTACTCTGGTATCTCAGTCTGTTTCCTAGTGCCGGTTTGAAGTTCCTGCAATTTTCACTGTATAACCGGGTTGGAGCTAGTACCTCCCCATATATATGTATGGAGTGGAGTTTGCAACTGAAAAGAAACTTTGTGTTCCCAACAAGCTAGGTGAAGGACGGATTTCACACACACTTATCTCTCAGAACTGAGCATGTGGAGAGTCGTTCGTTCATCTAGCACAAAGGGAACGGGTTGCAGGAGAAACTTTCACTCTGTTTCTCAGTCTGTTTCCTAGTGCCGATTTGAAGTTCCTGCAGATTTCACTGTAAAACCGAGTTGGAGCTAGTACCTCCCCATATATATGTATGGAGTGGAGTTTGCAACTGAAAAGAAACTTTGTGTTCCCAACAAGCTAGGTGAAGGACGGCTTTCACACTCACTTATCACTCAGAACTGAGCATGTGGAGAGACGTTCGTTCATCTAGCACAAAGGGAACGGGTTGCATGAGAAACTTTTACTCTGGTTTCTCACTCTGCTTCCTAGTGCCGGTTTGAAGTTCCTGCAGTTTTCACTGTAAAACCGGGTTGGTGCTAGTACCTCCCCATATATATGTATGGAGTGGAGTTTGCAACTGAAAAGAAACTTTGTGTTCCCAACAAGCTAGGTGAAGGACGGCTTTCAAACTCATTTATCACTCAGAACTTGGCATGTGGAGAGACTTTCGTTCATCTAGCACAATGGGAACGCGTTGCAGGGGAAACTTTTACTCTGGTTTCTCAGTCTGTTTCCTAGTGCCGGTTTGAAGTTACTGCAGTTTTAACTGTAAAACCGGGTTGGAGCTAGTACCTCCCCATATATATGTATGGAGTGGAGTTTGCAACTGAAAAGAAACTTTGTGTTCCCAACAAGCTAAGTGAAGGTCGGCTTTCACACACAATTATCTCTCAAAACTGAGCATGTGGAGAGACGTTCGTTCATCTAGCACAAAGGGAACGGGTTGCAGGGGAAACTTTCACTCTGGTTTCTCAGTCTGTTTCCTAGTGCCGGTTTGTAGTTCCTGCAGTTTTCACTGTAAAACCGGTTTGGAGCTAGTACCTCCCCATATATATTTATGGAAAGGTGTTTGCAACTGAAAAGAAACTTTGTGTTCCCAACAAGCTATGTGAAGGACGGCTTTCACACTCACTTATCACTCAGAACTGAGCATGTGGAGAGACGTTCGTTCATCTAGCACAAAGGGAACGGGTTGCAGGAGAAACTTTTACTCTGGTTTCTCAGTCTGTTTCCTAGTGGCGGTTTGACGTTCCTGCAGTTTTCACTGTAAAACCGGGTTTTAGCTAGTACCTCCCCATATATATGTATGGAGTGGAGTTTGCAACTGAAAAGAAACTTTGTTTTCCCAAAAAGCTATGTGAAGGACGGCTTTCACACACACTTATCTCTCAGAACTGAGCATGTGGAGAGACGTTCGTTCATCTAGCACAAAGGGAACGGGTTGCAGGGGAAACTTTCACTCTGGTTTCTCAGTCTGTTTCCTAGTGCCGATTTGAAGTTCCTGCAGTTTTCACTGTAAAACCGGGTTGGAGCTACTACCTCCCCATATATATGTATGGAGTGGAGTTTGCAACTGAAAAGAAACTTTGTGTTCCCAACAAGCTAAGTGAAGGCCGGCTTTCACACACACTTATCTCTCAGACCTGAGCATGTGGAGAGACGTTCGTTCATCTAGCACAAAGGGAACGGGTTGCAGGGGAAACTTTCACTCTGGTTTCTCAGTCTGTTTCCTAGTGCCGGTTTGAAGTTCCTGCAGTTTTCACTGTAAAACCGGTTTGGAGCTAGTACCTCCCCATATATATTTATGGAGAGGTGTTTGCAACTGAAAAGAAACTTTGTGTTCCCAACAAGCTAGGTGAAGGACGGCTTTCACACTCACTTATCACTCAGAACTCAGCATGTGGATAGACGTTCGTTCATCTAGCACAAAGGGAACGGGATGCAGGGGAAACTTTTACTCTGGTATCTCAGTCTGTTTCCTAGTGCCGGTTTGAAGTTCCTGCAGTTTTCACTGTATAACCGGGTTGGAGCTAGTACCTCCCCATATATATATATATAGAGTGGAGTTAGCAACTGAAAAGAAACTTTGTGTTCCCAACAAGATAGGTGAAGGACGGATTTCACACACACTTATCTCTCAGAAGTGAGCATGTGGAGAGTCGTTCGTTCATCTAGCACAAAGGGAACGGGTTGCAGGAGAAACTTTCACTCTGTTTCTCACTCTGTTTCCTAGTGCCGATTTGAAGTTCCTGCAGTTTTCACTGTAAAACCGAGTTGGAGCTAGTACCTCCCCATATATATGTATGGAGTGGAGTTTGCAACTGAAAAGAAACTTTGTGTTCCCAACAAGCTAGGTGAAGGACGGCTTTCACACACACTTATCTCTCAGAACTGAGCATGTGGAGAGACGTTCGTTCATCTAGCACAAAGGGAACGGGTTGCAGGAGAAACTTTTACTCTGGTTTCTCAGACTGCTTCCTAGTGCCGGTTTGAAGTTCCTGCATTTTTCACTGTAAAACCGGGTTGGAGATAGTACCTCCCCATATATATGTATGGAGTGGAGTTTGCAACTGAAAAGAAACTTTGTTTTCCCAACAAGCTAGGTGAAGGCCGGCTTTCACACACACTTATCTCTCAGAACTGAGCATGTGGAGAGTCTTTCGATCATCTAGCACAAAGGGAACGGGTTGCAGGGGAAACTTTTACTCTGGTTTCTCAGTCTGCTTCCTGGTGGCGGTTTGACGTTCCTGCAGTTTTCACTGTAAAACCGGGTTTTAGCTAGTACATCCCCATATATATGTATGGAGTGGAGTTTGCAACTGAAAAGAAACTTTGTGTTCCCAAAAAGCTATGTGAAGGACGGCTTTCACACACACTTATCTCTCAGAACTGAGCATGTGGAGAGACGTTCGTTCATCTAGCACAAATGGAACGGTTTGCAGGGGAAACTTTCACTCTGGTTTCTCAGTCTGTTTCCTAGTGCCGGTTTGAAGTTCCTGCATTTTTCACTGTAAAACCGTTTTGGAGCTAGTACCTCCCCATATATATGTATGGAGAGGTGTTTGCAACTGAAAAGAAACTTTGTGTTCCCAACAAGCTAGGTGAAGGACGGCATTCACACTCACTTATCACTCAGAACTGAGCATGTGGAGAGACGTTCGTTCATCTAGCACAAAGGGAACGGGATGCAGGGCAACTTTCACTCTGGTTTCTCAGTCTGTTTCCTAGTGCCGGTTTGAAGTTCCTGCAGTTTTCACTGTAAAACCGGTTTGGAGCTAGTACCTCCCCATATATATTTATGGAGAGGTGTTTGCAACTGAAAAGAAACTTTGTGTTCCCAACAAGCTATGTGAAGGATGGCTTTCACACTCACTTATCACTCAGAACTGAGCATGTGGAGAGACGTTCGTTCATCTAGCACAATGGGAACGCGTTGCAGGGGAAACTTTTACTCTGGTTTCTCAGTCTGTTTCCTAGTGCCGGTTTGAAGTTCCTGCAGTTTTCACTGTAAAACCGGGTTGGAGCTAGTACCTCCCCATATATATGTATGGAGTGGAGTTTGCAACTGAAAAGAAACTTTGTGTTCCCAACAAGCTAGGTGAAGGCCGGCTTTCACACACACTTATCTCTCAGAACTGAGCATGTGGAGAGACGTTCGTTCATCTAGCACAAAGGGAACGGGTTGCAGGGGAAACTTTCACTCTGGTTTCTCAGTCTGTTTCCTAGTGCCGGTTTGACGTTCCTGCAGTTTTCACTGTAAACCCGGGTTGGAGCTAGTACCTACCCATATATATGTATGGAGTGGAGTTTGCAACTGAAAAGAAACTTTGTTTTCCCAAAAAGCTATGTGAAGGACGGCTTTCACACACACTTATCTCTCAGAACTGAGCATGTGGAGAGACGTTCGTTCATCTAGCACAAAGGGAACGGGTTGCAGGGGAAACTTTCACTCTGGTTTCTCAGTCTGTTTCCTAGTGCCGATTTGAAGTTCCTGCAGTTTTCACTGTAAAACCGGGTTGGAGCTACTACCTCCCCATATATATGTATGGAGTGGAGTTTGCAACTGAAAAGAAACTTTGTGTTCCCAACAAGCTAAGTGAAGGCCGGCTTTCACACACACTTATCTCTCAGACCTGAGCATGTGGAGAGACGTTCGTTCATCTAGCACAAAATGAACGGGTTGCAGGGGAAACTTTCACTCTGGTTTCTCAGTCTGTTTCCTAGTGCCGGTTTGAAGTTCCTGCAGTATTCACTGTAAAACCGGTTTGGAGCTAGTACCTCCCCATATATATTTATGGAGAGGTGTTGGCAACTGAAAAGAAACTTTGTGTTCCCAACAAGCTAGGTGAAGGACGGCTTTCACACTCACTTATCACTCAGAACTCAGCATGTGGAGAGACGTTCGTTCATCTAGCACAAAGGGAACGGGTTGCAGGAGAAACTTTTACTCTGGTATCTCAGTCTGTTTCCTAGTGCCGGTTTGAAGTTCCTGCAGTTTTCACTGTATAACCGGGTTGGAGCTAGTACCTCCCCATATATATATATATGGAGTGGAGTTTGCAACTGAAAAGAAACTTTGTGTTCCCAACAAGCTAGGTGAAGGACGGATTTCACACACACTTATCTCTCAGAAGTGAGCATGTGGAGAGTCGTTCGTTCATCTAGCACAAACGGAACGGGTTGCAGGAGAAACTTTCACTCTGTATCTCACTCTGTTTCCTAGTGCCGATTTGAAGTTCCTGCAGTTTTCACTGTAAAACCGAGTTGGAGCTAGTACATCCCAATATATATGTATGGAGTGGAGTTTGCAACTGAAAAGAAACTTTGTGTTCCCAACAAGCTAGGTGAAGGACGGCTTTCACACACACTTATCTCTCAGAACTGAGCATGTGGAGAGACGTTCGTTCATCTAGCACAATGGGAACGCTTTGCAGGGGAAACTTTTACACTGGTTTCTCACTCTGCTTCCTAGTGCCGGTTTGAAGTTCCTGCAGTTTTCACTGTAAACCCGGTTTGGAGCTAGTACCTCCCCACATATATTTATGGAAAGGTGTTTGCAACTGAAAAGAAACTTTGTGTTCCCAACAAGCTAGGTGAAGGACGGCTTTCACACTCACTTATCACTCAGAACTGAGCATGTGGAGAGACGTTCGTTCATCTAGCACAAAGGGAACGGGTTGCAGGAGAAACTTTTACTCTGGTATCTCAGTCTGTTTCCTAGTGCCGGTTTGAAGTTCCTGCAGTTTTCACTGTATAACCGGGTTGGAGCTAGTACCTCCCCATATATATGTATGGAGTGGAGTTTGCAACTGAAAAGAAACTTTGTGTTCCCAACAAGCTAGGTGAAGGACGGATTTCACACACACTTATCTCTCAGAACTGAGCATGTGGAGAGTCGTTCGTTCATCTAGCACAAAGGGAACGGGTTGCAGGAGAAACTTTCACTCTGTTTCTCAGTCTGTTTATTAGTGCCGATTTGAAGTTCCTGCAGTTTTCACTGTAAAACCGAGTTGGAGCTAGTACCTCCCCATATATATGTATGGAGTGGAGTTTGCAACTGAAAAGAAACTTTGTGTTCCCAAAAAGCTAGGTGAAGGACGGCTTTCACACACACTTATCTCTCAGAACTGAGCATGTGGAGAGACGTTCGTTCATCTAGCACAAAGGGAACGGGTTGCAGGAGAAACTTTTACTCTGGTTTCTCACTCTGCTTCCTAGTGCCGGTTTGAAGTTCCTGCAGTTTTCACTGTAAAACCGGGTTGGTACTAGTACCTCCCCATATATATGTATGGAGTGGAGTTTGCAACTGAAAAGAAACTTTGTGTTCCCAACAAGCTAGGTGAAGGACGGCTTTCAAACTCATTTATCACTCACATCTTTGCATGTGGAGAGACTTTCGTTCATCTAGCACAATGGGAACACGTTGCAGGGGAAACTTTTACTCTGGTTTCTCAGTCTGTTTCCTAGTGCCGGTTTGAAGTTACTGCAGTTTTAACTGTAAAACCGGGTTGGAGCTAGTACCTCCCCATATATATGTATGGAGTGGAGTTTGCAACTGAAAAGAAACTTTGTGTTCCCAACAAGCTAAGTGAAGGCCGGCTTTCACACACACTTATCTCTCAGACCTGAGCATGTGGAGAGACGTTCGTTCATCTAGCACAAAGGGAACGGGTTGCAGGGGAAACTTTCACTCTGGTTTCTCAGTCTGTTTCCTAGTGCCGGTTTGAAGTTCCTGCAGTTTTCACTGTAAAACCGGTTTGGAGCTAGTACCTCCCCATATATATTTATGGAGAGGTGTTTGCAACTGAAAAGAAACTTTGTGTTCCCAACAAGCTAGGTGAAGGACGGCTTTCACACTCACTTATCACTCAGAACTCAGCATGTGGATAGACGTTCGTTCATCTAGCACAAAGGGAACGGGATGCAGGGGAAACTTTTACTCTGGTATCTCAGTCTGTTTCCTAGTGCCGGTTTGAAGTTCCTGCAGTTTTCACTGTATAACCGGGTTGGAGCTAGTACCTCCCCATATATATATATATAGAGTGGAGTTAGCAACTGAAAAGAAACTTTGTGTTCCCAACAAGATAGGTGAAGGACGGATTTCACACACACTTATCTCTCAGAAGTGAGCATGTGGAGAGTCGTTCGTTCATCTAGCACAAAGGGAACGGGTTGCAGGAGAAACTTTCACTCTGTTTCTCACTCTGTTTCCTAGTGCCGATTTGAAGTTCCTGCAGTTTTCACTGTAAAACCGAGTTGGAGCTAGTACCTCCCCATATATATGTATGGAGTGGAGTTTGCAACTGAAAAGAAACTTTGTGTTCCCAACAAGCTAGGTGAAGGACGGCTTTCACACACACTTATCTCTCAGAACTGAGCATGTGGAGAGACGTTCGTTCATCTAGCACAAAGGGAACGGGTTGCAGGAGAAACTTTTACTCTGGTTTCTCAGACTGCTTCCTAGTGCCGGTTTGAAGTTCCTGCATTTTTCACTGTAAAACCGGGTTGGAGATAGTACCTCCCCATATATATGTATGGAGTGGAGTTTGCAACTGAAAAGAAACTTTGTTTTCCCAACAAGCTAGGTGAAGGCCGGCTTTCACACACACTTATCTCTCAGAACTGAGCATGTGGAGAGTCTTTCGATCATCTAGCACAAAGGGAACGGGTTGCAGGGGAAACTTTTACTCTGGTTTCTCAGTCTGCTTCCTGGTGGCGGTTTGACGTTCCTGCAGTTTTCACTGTAAAACCGGGTTTTAGCTAGTACATCCCCATATATATGTATGGAGTGGAGTTTGCAACTGAAAAGAAACTTTGTGTTCCCAAAAAGCTATGTGAAGGACGGCTTTCACACACACTTATCTCTCAGAACTGAGCATGTGGAGAGACGTTCGTTCATCTAGCACAAATGGAACGGTTTGCAGGGGAAACTTTCACTCTGGTTTCTCAGTCTGTTTCCTAGTGCCGGTTTGAAGTTCCTGCATTTTTCACTGTAAAACCGTTTTGGAGCTAGTACCTCCCCATATATATGTATGGAGAGGTGTTTGCAACTGAAAAGAAACTTTGTGTTCCCAACAAGCTAGGTGAAGGACGGCATTCACACTCACTTATCACTCAGAACTGAGCATGTGGAGAGACGTTCGTTCATCTAGCACAAAGGGAACGGGATGCAGGGCAACTTTCACTCTGGTTTCTCAGTCTGTTTCCTAGTGCCGGTTTGAAGTTCCTGCAGTTTTCACTGTAAAACCGGTTTGGAGCTAGTACCTCCCCATATATATTTATGGAGAGGTGTTTGCAACTGAAAAGAAACTTTGTGTTCCCAACAAGCTATGTGAAGGATGGCTTTCACACTCACTTATCACTCAGAACTGAGCATGTGGAGAGACGTTCGTTCATCTAGCACAATGGGAACGCGTTGCAGGGGAAACTTTTACTCTGGTTTCTCAGTCTGTTTCCTAGTGCCGGTTTGAAGTTCCTGCAGTTTTCACTGTAAAACCGGGTTGGAGCTAGTACCTCCCCATATATATGTATGGAGTGGAGTTTGCAACTGAAAAGAAACTTTGTGTTCCCAACAAGCTAGGTGAAGGCCGGCTTTCACACACACTTATCTCTCAGAACTGAGCATGTGGAGAGACGTTCGTTCATCTAGCACAAAGGGAACGGGTTGCAGGGGAAACTTTCACTCTGGTTTCTCAGTCTGTTTCCTAGTGCCGGTTTGACGTTCCTGCAGTTTTCACTGTAAACCCGGGTTGGAGCTAGTACCTACCCATATATATGTATGGAGTGGAGTTTGCAACTGAAAAGAAACTTTGTTTTCCCAAAAAGCTATGTGAAGGACGGCTTTCACACACACTTATCTCTCAGAACTGAGCATGTGGAGAGACGTTCGTTCATCTAGCACAAAGGGAACGGGTTGCAGGGGAAACTTTCACTCTGGTTTCTCAGTCTGTTTCCTAGTGCCGATTTGAAGTTCCTGCAGTTTTCACTGTAAAACCGGGTTGGAGCTACTACCTCCCCATATATATGTATGGAGTGGAGTTTGCAACTGAAAAGAAACTTTGTGTTCCCAACAAGCTAAGTGAAGGCCGGCTTTCACACACACTTATCTCTCAGACCTGAGCATGTGGAGAGACGTTCGTTCATCTAGCACAAAATGAACGGGTTGCAGGGGAAACTTTCACTCTGGTTTCTCAGTCTGTTTCCTAGTGCCGGTTTGAAGTTCCTGCAGTATTCACTGTAAAACCGGTTTGGAGCTAGTACCTCCCCATATATATTTATGGAGAGGTGTTGGCAACTGAAAAGAAACTTTGTGTTCCCAACAAGCTAGGTGAAGGACGGCTTTCACACTCACTTATCACTCAGAACTCAGCATGTGGAGAGACGTTCGTTCATCTAGCACAAAGGGAACGGGTTGCAGGAGAAACTTTTACTCTGGTATCTCAGTCTGTTTCCTAGTGCCGGTTTGAAGTTCCTGCAGTTTTCACTGTATAACCGGGTTGGAGCTAGTACCTCCCCATATATATATATATGGAGTGGAGTTTGCAACTGAAAAGAAACTTTGTGTTCCCAACAAGCTAGGTGAAGGACGGATTTCACACACACTTATCTCTCAGAAGTGAGCATGTGGAGAGTCGTTCGTTCATCTAGCACAAACGGAACGGGTTGCAGGAGAAACTTTCACTCTGTATCTCACTCTGTTTCCTAGTGCCGATTTGAAGTTCCTGCAGTTTTCACTGTAAAACCGAGTTGGAGCTAGTACATCCCAATATATATGTATGGAGTGGAGTTTGCAACTGAAAAGAAACTTTGTGTTCCCAACAAGCTAGGTGAAGGACGGCTTTCACACACACTTATCTCTCAGAACTGAGCATGTGGAGAGACGTTCGTTCATCTAGCACAATGGGAACGCTTTGCAGGGGAAACTTTTACACTGGTTTCTCACTCTGCTTCCTAGTGCCGGTTTGAAGTTCCTGCAGTTTTCACTGTAAACCCGGTTTGGAGCTAGTACCTCCCCACATATATTTATGGAAAGGTGTTTGCAACTGAAAAGAAACTTTGTGTTCCCAACAAGCTAGGTGAAGGACGGCTTTCACACTCACTTATCACTCAGAACTGAGCATGTGGAGAGACGTTCGTTCATCTAGCACAAAGGGAACGGGTTGCAGGAGAAACTTTTACTCTGGTATCTCAGTCTGTTTCCTAGTGCCGGTTTGAAGTTCCTGCAGTTTTCACTGTATAACCGGGTTGGAGCTAGTACCTCCCCATATATATGTATGGAGTGGAGTTTGCAACTGAAAAGAAACTTTGTGTTCCCAACAAGCTAGGTGAAGGACGGATTTCACACACACTTATCTCTCAGAACTGAGCATGTGGAGAGTCGTTCGTTCATCTAGCACAAAGGGAACGGGTTGCAGGAGAAACTTTCACTCTGTTTCTCAGTCTGTTTATTAGTGCCGATTTGAAGTTCCTGCAGTTTTCACTGTAAAACCGAGTTGGAGCTAGTACCTCCCCATATATATGTATGGAGTGGAGTTTGCAACTGAAAAGAAACTTTGTGTTCCCAAAAAGCTAGGTGAAGGACGGCTTTCACACACACTTATCTCTCAGAACTGAGCATGTGGAGAGACGTTCGTTCATCTAGCACAAAGGGAACGGGTTGCAGGAGAAACTTTTACTCTGGTTTCTCACTCTGCTTCCTAGTGCCGGTTTGAAGTTCCTGCAGTTTTCACTGTAAAACCGGGTTGGTACTAGTACCTCCCCATATATATGTATGGAGTGGAGTTTGCAACTGAAAAGAAACTTTGTGTTCCCAACAAGCTAGGTGAAGGACGGCTTTCAAACTCATTTATCACTCACATCTTTGCATGTGGAGAGACTTTCGTTCATCTAGCACAATGGGAACACGTTGCAGGGGAAACTTTTACTCTGGTTTCTCAGTCTGTTTCCTAGTGCCGGTTTGAAGTTACTGCAGTTTTAACTGTAAAACCGGGTTGGAGCTAGTACCTCCCCATATATATGTATGGAGTGGAGTTTGCAACTGAAAAGAAACTTTGTGTTCCCAACAAGCTAAGTGAAGGTCGGCTTTCACACACAATTATCTCTCAGAACTGAGCATGTGGAGAGACGTTCGTTCATCTAGCACAAAGGGAACGGGTTGCAGGGGAAACTTTCACTCTGGTTTCTCAGTCTGTTTCCTAGTGCCGGTTTGAAGTTCCTGCAGTTTTCACTGTAAAACCGATTTGGAGCTAGTACCTCCCCATATATATTTATGGAAAGGTGTTTGCAACTGAAAAGAAACTTTGTGTTCCCAACAAGCTAGGTGAAGGACGGCTTTCACACTCACTTATCACTCAGAACTGAGCATGTGGAGAGACGTTCGTTCATCTAGCACAAAGGGAACGGGTTGCAGGAGAAACTTTTACTCTGGTATCTCAGTCTGTTTCCTAGTGCCGGTTTGAAGTTCCTGCAGTTTTCACTGTATAACCGGGTTGGAGCTAGTACCTCCCCATATATATGTATGGAGTGGGGTTTGCAACTGAAAAGAAACTTTGTGTTCCCAACAAGCTAGGTGAAGGACGGATTTCACACACACTTATCTCTCAGAAGTGAGCATGTGGAGAGTCGTTCGTTCATCTAGCACAAAGGGAACGGGTTGCAGGAGAAACTTTCACTCTGTTTCTCACTCTGTTTCCTAGTGCCGATTTGAAGTTCCTGCAGTTTTCACTGTAAAACCGGGTTTTAGCTAGTACATCCCCATATATATGTATGGAGTGGAGTTTGCAACTGAAAAGAAACTTTGTGTTCCCAAAAAGCTATGTGAAGGACGGCTTTCACACACACTTATCTCTCAGAACTGAGCATGTGGAGAGACGTTCTTTCATCTAGCACAAATGGAACGGTTTGCAGGGGAAACTTTCACTCTGGTTTCTCAGTCTGTTTCCTAGAGCCGGTTTGAAGTTCCTGCAGTTTTCACTGTAAAACCGGTTTGGAGCTAGTACCTCCCCATATATACGTATGGAGAGGTGTTTGCAACTGAAAAGAAACTTTGTGTTCCCAACAAGCTAGGTGAAGGACGGCATTCACACTCACTTATCACTCAGAACTGAGCATGTGGATAGACGTTCGTTCATCTAGCACAAAGGGAACGGGTTGCAGGGGAAACTTTCACTCTGGTTTCTCAGTCTGTTTCCTAGTGCCGGTTTGAAGTTCCTGCAGTTTTCACTGTAAAACCGGTTTGGAGCTAGTACCTCCCCATATATATTTATGGAGAGGTGTTTGCAACTGAAAAGAAACTTTGTGTTCCCAACAAGCTAGGTGAAGGACGGCTTTCACACTCACTTATCACTCAGAACTGAGCATGTGGAGAGACGTTCGTTCATCTAGCACAATGGGAACGCGTTGCAGGGGAAACTTTTACTCTGGTTTCTCAGTCTGTTTCCTAGTGCCGGTTTGAAGTTACTGCAGTTTTAACTGTAAAACCGGGTTGGAGCTAGTACCTCCCCATATATATGTATGGAGTGGAGTTTGCAACTGAAAAGAAACTTTGTGTTCCCAACAAGCTAAGTGAAGGCCGGCTTTCACACACATTTATCTCTCAGAACTGAGCATGTGGAGAGACGTTCGTTCATCTAGCACAAAGGGAACGGGTTGCAGGGGAAACTTTCACTCTGGTTTCTCAGTCTGTTTCCTAGTGCCGGTTTGAAGTTCCTGCAGTTTTCACTGTAAACCCGGGTTGGAGCTAGTACCTCCCCATATATATTTATGGAAAGGTGTTTGCAACTGAAAAGAAACTTTGTGTTCCCAACAAGCTAGGTGAAGGACGGCTTTCACAGTCACTTATCACTCAGAACTGAGCATGTGGAGAGACGTTCGTTCATCTAGCACAAATGGAACGGGTTGCAGGAGAAACTTTTACTCTGGTATCTCAGTCTGTTTCCTAGTGCCGGTTTGAAGTTCCTGCAGTTTTCACTGTATAACCGGGTTGGAGCTAGTACCTCCCCATATATATGTATGGAGTGGAGTTTGCAACTGAAAAGAAACTTTGTGTTCCCAACAAGCTAGGTGAAGGACGGCTTTCACACACACTTATCTCTCAGAACTGAGCATGTGGAGAGTCGTTCGTTCATCTAGCACAAAGGGAACGGGTTGCAGGAGAAACTTTCACTCTGTTTCTCAGTCTGTTTCCTAGTGCCGATTTGAAGTTCCTGCAGTTTTCACTGTAAAACCGAGTTGGAGCTAGTACCTCCCCATATATATGTATGGAGTGGAGTTTGCAACTGAAAAGAAACTTTGTGTTCCCAAAAAGCTAGGTGAATGACGGCTTTCACACACACTTATCTCTCAGAACTGAGCATGTGGAGAGACGTTCGTTCATCTAGCACAAAGGGAACGGGTTGCAGGAGAAACTTTTACTCTGGTTTCTCACTCTGCTTCCTAGTGCCGGTTTGAAGTTCCTGCAGTTTTCACTGTAAAACCGGGTTGGAGCTAGTACCTCCCCATATATATGTATGGAGTGGAGTTTGCAACTGAAAAGAAACTTTGTTTTCCCAACAAGCTAGGTGAAGGCCGGCTTTCACACACACTTATCTCTCAGAACTGAGCATGTGGAGAGTGGTTCGTTCATCTAGCACAAAGGGAACGGGTTGCAGGGGAAACTTTTACTCTGGTTTCTTAGTCTGTTTCCTAGTGGCGGTTTGACGTTCCTGCAGTTTTCACTGTAAAACCGGGTTTTAGCTAGTACCTCCCCATATATATGTATGGAGTGGAGTTTGCAACTGAAAAGAAACTTTGTGTTCCCAAAAAGCTATGTGAAGGACGGCTTTCACACACACTTATCTCTCAGAACTGAGCATGTGGAGAGACGTTCGTTCATCTAGCACAAAGGGAACGGGTTGCAGGGGAAACGTTCACTCTGGTTTCTCAGTCTGTTTCCTAGTGCCGGTTTGAAGTTACTGCAGTTTTCAGTGTAAAACCGGGTTGGAGCTACTACCTCCCCATATATATGTATGGAGTGGAGTTTGCAACTGAAAAGAAACTTTGTGTTCCCAACAAGCTAAGTGAAGGCCGGCTTTCACACACACTTATATCTCAGACATGAGCATGTGGAGAGACGTTCGTTCATCTAGCACAAAGGGAACGGGTTGCAGGGGAAACTTTCACTCTGGTTTCTCAGTCTGTTTCCTATTGCCGGTTTGAAGTTCCTGCAGTTTTCACTGTAAAACCGGTTTGGAGCTAGTACCTCCCCATATATATTTATGGAGAGGTGTTTGCAACTGAAAAGAAACTTTGTGTTCCCAACAAGCTAGGTGAAGGACGGCTTTCACACTCACTTATCACTCAGATCTGAGCATGTGGAGAGACGTTCGTTCATCTAGCACAAAGGGAACGGGTTGCAGGAGAAACTTTTACTCTGGTATCTCAGTCTGTTTCCTAGTGCCGGTTTGAAGTTCCTGCAGTTTTCACTGTATAACCGGGTTGGAGCTAGTACCTCCCCATATATATGTATGGAGTGGAGTTTGCAACTGAAAAGAAACTTTGTGTTCCCAACAAGCTAGGTGAAGGACGGATTTCACACACACTTATCTCTCAGAAGTGAGCATGTGGAGAGTCGTTCGTTCATCTAGCACAAAGGGAACGGGTTGCAGGAGAAACTTTCACTCTGTTTCTCAGTCTGTTTCCTAGTGCCGATTTGAAGTTCCTGCAGTTTTCACTGTAAAACCGAGTTGGAGCTAGTACCTCCCCATATATATGTATGGAGTGGAGTTTGCAACTGAAAAGAAACTTTGTGTTCCAAACAAGCTAGGTGAAGGACGGCTTTCACACACACTTATCTCTCAGAACTGAGCATGTGGAGAGACTTTCGTTCATCTAGCACAAAGGGAACGGGTTGCAGGAGAAACTTTTACTCTGGTTTCTCAGTCTGCTTCCTAGTGCCGGTTTGAAGTTCCTGCAGTTTTCACTGTAAAACCGGGTTGGAGCTAGTACCTCCCCATATATATGTATGGAGTGGAGTTTGCAACTGAAAAGAAACTTTGTTTTCCCAACAAGCTAGGTGAAGGCCGGCTTTCACACACACTTATCTCTCAGAACTGAGCATGTGGAGAGTCGTTCGTTCATCTAGCACAAAGGGAACGGGTTGCAGGGGAAACTTTTACTCTGGTTTCTCAGTCTGCTTCCTGGTGGCGGTTTGACGTTCCTGCAGTTTTCACTGTAAAACCGGGTTTTAGCTAGTACATCCCCATATATATGTATGGAGTGGAGTTTGCAACTGAAAAGAAACTTTGTGTTCCCAAAAAGCTATGTGAAGGACGGCTTTCACACACACTTATCTCTCAGAACTGAGCATGTGGAGAGACGTTCGTTCATCTAGCACAAATGGAACGGTTTGCAGGGGAAACTTTCACTCTGGTTTCTCAGTCTGTTTCCTAGTGCCGGTTTGAAGTTCCTGCAGTTTTCACTGTAAAACCGGTTTGGAGCTAGTACCTCCCCATATATATGTATGGAGAGGTGTTTGCAACTGAAAAGAAACTTTGTGTTCCCAACAAGCTAGGTGAAGGACGGCATTCACACTCACTTATCACTCAGAACTGAGCATGTGGAGAGACGCACGTTCATCTAGCACAAAGGGAACGGGTTGCAGGAGAAAATTTTACTCTGGTTTCTCAGTCTGTTTCCTAGTGCCGGTTTGAAGTTCCTGCAGTTTTCACTGTAAAACCGTGTTGGAGCTAGTACCTTCCCATATATATGTATGGAATGGAGTTTGCAACTGAAAAGAAACTTTGTGTTCCCAACAGGCTAGTTGAAGGACGGCTTTCACACAGACTTATCTCTCAGAACTGAGCATGTGGAGAGACTTTCGTTCATCTACCACAAAGGGAACGGTTTGCAGGAGAAATTTTACTCTGGTTTCTCAGTCTGTTTCCTAGTGCCGGTTTGAAGTTCCTGCAGTTTTCACTGTAAAACCGAGTTGGAGCTAGTAACTCCCCATATATACGTATGGAGTGGTGTTTGCAACTGAAAAGACACTTTGTGTTCCCAACAAGTTAGGTGAAGGAAGGCTTTCACACTCACTTATCACTCAGAACTGAGCATGTGGAGAGATGTTCGTTCATCTAGCACAAAGGGAACAGTTTGCAGGAAAAACTTTTACTCTGGTTTCTCAGTCTGTTTCCTAGTGCCGGTTTGAAATTCCTGCAGTTTTCACTGTAAAACCGAGTTGGAGCTAGTACCTCCCCATATATATATTTATGGAGTGGGGTTTGCAACTGAAAAGAATCTTTGTGTTCCCAACAAGCTAGGTGAAGGACGGCTTTCACACACACTTATCTCTCAGAACTGAGCATGTGGAGAGACGTTCGTTCATGTAGCACAAAGGGAACGGGTTGCAGGAGAAACTTTTACTCTGGTTTCTCAGTCTGTTTCCTAGTGCCGGTTTGAAGTTCCTGCAGTTTTCACTGTAAAACCGGTTTGGAGCTAGTACCTCCCCATATATATATAAGGAGTGGAGTTTGCAACTGAAAAGAAACTTTGTGTTCCCAACAAGCAAGTTGAAGGACGGTTTTCACACACAATTATCTCTCAGAACTGAGCATGTGGAGAGACGTTCGTTCATGTAGCACAAAGGGAACGGGTTGCAGGAGAAACTTTTACTCTGGTTTCTCAGTCTGTTTCCTAGTGCCGGTTTGAAATTCCTGTAGTTTTCACTGTAAAACCGGGTTGGAGCTAGTACCTCCCCATATATATGTATGGAGTGGAGTTTGCAACTGAAAAGAAACTTTGTGTTCCCAACAAGCTAGTTGAAGTTCGGTTTTCACACACACATATCTCTCAGAACTGAGCATGTGGGGAGACGTTCGTTCATCTAGCACAAAGTGAACAGGTTGCAGGAGAAACTTTCACTCTGGTTTCTCAGTCTGTTTCCTAGTGCCGGTTTGAAGTTCCTGCAGTTTTCACTGTAAAACCGGGTTGGAGCTAGTACCTCCCCATATATATGTCTGGAGAGGTGTTTGCAACTGAAAAGAAACTTTGTGTTCCCAACAAGCTAGGTGAAGTACGGCTTTCACACTCATTATCACTCAGAACTGAGCATGTGGAGAGACGTTCGTTCATCTAGCACAAAGGATCAGGTTGCAGGAGAAACTTTTACTCTGGTTTCTCAGTCTGTTTCCTAGTGCCGGTTTGACGTTCCTGCAGTTTTCACTGTAAAACCGAGTTGGAGCTAGTACCTCCCCATATACATGTATGTAGTGGAGTTTGCAACTGAAAAGAAACTTTGTGTTCCCAACAAGCTAGGTGAAGGACGGCTTTCACACACACTTATCTCTCATAACTGAGCATGTGGAGAGACGTTCATTCATCTAGCACAAAGGGAACGGGTTGCAGGTGAAACTTTACTCTGGATTCTCAGTCTGTTTCCTAGTGCCGGTTTGAAGTTCCTGCATTTTTCACTGTAAAACCGAGTTGGAGCTAGTACCTCCCCATATATTTGTATGGAGTGGAGTTTGCAACTGAAATGGAACTTTGTGTTCCCAACAAGCTATTTGAAGTACGGCTTTCACACACAATTATCTCTCAGAAATGAACATGTGGAGAGACGTTCGTTCATCTAGCACAAAGGAAATGGGTTGCAGGAGAAACTTTTACTCTGGTTTCTCAGTCTGTTTCCTAGTGCCGGTTTGAAGTTCCTGCAGTTTTCACTGTAAAACCGAGTTGGAGCTAGTACCTACCCATATATATGTATGGAGTGGAGTTTACAACTGAAAAGAATCTTTGTGTTCCCAACAAGCTAGGTGAAGGACGGCTTTCACTCACACTTATCTCTCAGAACTGAGCATGTGGAGAGACTTTCGTTCATGTAGCACAAAGGGAACGGGTTGCAGGAGAAACTTTCACTCTGGTTTCTCAGTCTGTTTCCTAGTGCCGGTTTGAAGTTCCTGCAGTTTTCACTGTAAAACCGGGTTGGAGCTAGTACCTCCCCATATATATGTATGGAGAGGTGTTTGCAACTTAAAAGAAACTTTGTGTTCCCAACAAGCTAGGTGAAGGACGGCTTTCACACACACTTATCTCTCAGAACTGAGCATGTGGAGAGACGTTCATTCATCTAGCACAAAGGGAACGGGTTGCAGGAGAAACTTTTACTCTGGTTTCTCAGTCTGTTTCCTAGTGCCGGTTTGAAGTTCCTGCATTTTTCACTGTAAAACCGAGTTGGAGCTAGTACCTCCCCATATATATGTATGGAGTGGAGTTTGCAACTGAAAAGAAACTTTGTGTTCCCAACAAGCTAGGTGAAGGACGGCTTTCACTCACACTTATCTCTCAGAACTGAGCATGTGGAGAGACGTTCGTTCATCTAGCACAAAAGGAACGGGTTGCAGGAGAAACTTTACTCTGGTTTCTCAGTCTGATTCCTAGTGCCGGTTTGAATTTCCTGCAGTTTTCACTGTAAAACCGATTTGGAGCTAGAACCTCCCCATATATATGTATGGAGTGGAGTTTACAAATGAAAAGATACTTTGTGTTCCCAACATGCTAGGTGAAGGACGGCTTTCAGACACACTTATCTCTCAGAACTGAGCATATGGAGAGACTTTCGTTCATCTAGCACAAAGGGAACGGGTTGCAGGAGCAACTTTTACTCTGGTTTCTCAGTCTGTTTCCTAGTGCCGGTTTGAAGTTCCTGCAGTTTTCACTGTGAAACCTGGTTGGATATAGTATCTCCCCATATATATGTATTTAGTGGTGTTTGCAACTGAAAAGAAACTTTGTGTTCCCAACAAGCTAGGTGAAGGACGGCTTTCACACACACTTATCTCACAGAACTGAGCATGTGGAGAGACGTTCGTTCATCTAGCACAAATGGAACGGGTTGCAGGAGAAACTTTCACTCTGGTTTCTCAGTCTGTTTCCTAGTGCCGTTTTGAAGTTCCTGCAGTTTTCACTGTAAAACCGATTTGGAGCTAGTACTTCCCCATATATATGTATGGAGTGGAGTTTGCAACTGAAAAGAAACTTTGTGTTCCCAACAAGCTAGGTGAAGGACGGCTTTCACACACAATTATCTCTCAGAACTGAGCATATGGAAAGACGTTCGTTCATCTAGCACAAAGGGAACGGGTTGCAGGAGCAACTTTTACTCTGGTTTCTCAGTCTTTTTCCTAGTGCCGGTTTGAAGTTCCTGCAGTTTTCACTGTAAAACCGAGTTTTAGCTAGTACATCCCCATATATATGTATGGAGTGGAGTTTGCAACTGAAAAGAAACTTTGTGTTCCCAACAAGCTAGGTGAAGGACGCATTCACACACATTTATCTCTCAGAACTGAGCATGTGGAGAGTCGTTCGTTCATCTAGCTCAAAGGGAACGGGTTGCAGGAGAAACTTTCACTCTGGTTTCTCAGTCTGTTTCCTAGTGCCTGTTTGAAGTTCCTGCAGTTTTCACTGTAAAACCGAGTTGGAGCTAGTACCTCCCCTTATATATGTATGGAGTGGAATTTGCAACTGAAAAGAAACTTTGTGTTCCCAACAAGCTAGGTGAAGGCCGGCTTTCACACACACTTATCTCTCAGAACTGAGCATGTGGAGAGACGTTCGTTCATCTAGCACAAAGGAAACATGTTGCAGGAGAAAGTTTTACTCTGGTTTCTCAGTCTGTTTCTTAGTGCCGGTTTGAAGTTCCTGCAGTTTTTACTGTAAAACCGAGTTGGAGCTAGTACCTCCCCATATATATGTATGTAGTGGAGTTTGCAACTGAAAAGAAACTTTGTGTTCCCAACAAGCTAGGTGAAGGACGGCTTTCACACACACTTATCTCTCAGAACTGAGAATGTGGAGAGACGTTCATTCATCTAGCACAAAGGGAACGGGTTGCAGGAGAAACTTTTAGTCTGGTTTCTCAGTCTGTTTCCTAGTGCCGGTTTGAAGTTCCTGCAGTTTTCACTGTAAAACCGAATTGGAGCTATTACCTCCCCATATATATGTATGGAGTGGAGTTTGCAACTGAAATGGAACTTTGTGTTCCCTACAAGCTACGTGAAGGACGGCTCTCACACACACATATCTCTCAGAACTGAGCATGTGGAGAGACGTTCTTTCATCTAGCACAAAGCGAACGGTTTGCAGGAGAAACTTTTACTCTGGTTTCTCAGTCTGTTTCCTAGTGCCGGTTTGAAGTTCCTGCAGTTTTCACTGTAAAACCGAGTTGGAGCTAGTACATCCCCATATATATGTATGGATTGGAGTTTGCAACTGAAAAGAATCTTTGTGTTCCCAACAAGCTAGGTGAAGGACGGCTTTCACACACACTTATCACTCAGAACTGAGCATGTGGAGCGACGTTCGTTCATCTAGCACAAAGGGAACGGGTTGCAGGAGAAACTTTTACTCTGGTTTCTCAGTCTGTTTCCTAGTGCCGGTTTGAATTTCCTGCAGTTTTCACTGTAAAACCGAGATGGAGCTAGTACCTCCCCATATATATGTATGGAGTGGAGTTTGCAAATGAAAAGAAACTTTGTGTTCCCAACAAGCAATTTGAAGGACGGTTTTCACACACAATTATCTCTCAGAACTGAGCATGTGGAGAGACGTTCGTTCATTTAGCAGAAAGGGAACAGGTTGCAGGGGAAACTTTTACTCTGGTTTCTCAGTCTTTTTCGTAGTGCCGGTTTGTAGTTCCTGCAGTTTTCACTGTAAAACCGAGTTGGAGCTAGTACCTCCCCATATATATGTATGGAGTGGAGTTTGCAACTGAAAAGAAACTTTGTGTTCCCAACAAGCTAGGTGAAGGACGGCTTTCACACACACTTATCTCTCAGAACTGAGCATGTGGAGATACGTTCGTTCATCTAGCACAAAAGGAACGGGTTGCAGGAGAAACTTTTACTCTGTTTTCTCAGTCTGTTTCTTAGTGCCGGTTTGAAGTTCCTGCAGTTATCACTGTAAAACCGGGTTGGAGCTAGTACCTCCCCATATATATGTATGGAGTGGAGTTTGCAACTGAAAAGAAACTTTGTGTTCCCAACAAGCTAGTTGAAGTTCGGTTTTCACACACACATATCTCTCAGAACTGAGCATTTGTAGAGACGTTCGTTCATCTAGCAAAAAGGGAACTGGTTGCAGAAGAAACTTTTACTCTGGTTTCGCAGTCTTTTTCCTAGTGCCGGTTTGAAGTTCCTGCAGTTTTCACTGTAAAACCGATTTGGAGCTAGTACCTCCCCATATAAATGTATGGAGTGGAGTTTGCAACTGAAAAGAAACTTTGTGTTCTCAACAAGCTAGGTGAAGGACGGCTTTCACACACACTTATCTCTCAGATCTGAGCATGTGGAGAGTCTTTCGTTCATCTAGCACAAAGGGAACGGGTTGCAGGAGAAAATTTACTCTGGTTTCTCAGTCTGTTTCCTAGTGCCGGTTTGAAGTTCCTGCAGTTTTCACTGTAAAACCGAGTTGGAGCTAGTACCTCCCCATATATATGTATGGAGTGGTGTTTGCAACTGAAAAGAAACTTTGTGATCCCAACAATCTAGGTGAAGGTAGGCTTTCACACTCACTTATCACTCAGAACTGAGCATGTGGAGAGACGTTCGTTCATCTAGCACAAAGGGAACGGGTTGCAGGAGAAACTTTTACTCTGGTTTCTCAGTCTGTTTCCTAGTGCCGGCTTGAAGTTCCTGCAGTTTTCACTGTAAAACCGGGTTGGAGCTAGTTCCTCCCCATATATATGTATGGAGTGGAGTTTGCAACTGAAAAGAAACTTTGTGTTCCCAACAAGCTAGGTGAAGGACGGCTTTCACTCACACTTATCTCTCAGAACTGAGCATGTGGAGAGACCTTCGTTCATCTAGCACAAAGGGAACGGGTTGCAGGAGAAACTTTTACTCTGGTTTCTCAGTATTTTTCCTAGTGCCGGTTTGAAGTTCCTGCAGTTTTCACTGTAAAACAGAGTTGGAGCTAGTACCTCCCTATATAAATGTATGGAGTGGAGCTTGCAACTGAAAAGAAACTTTGTGTTCCCAACAAGCTAGGTGAAGGACGGCTTTTACACACACTTATCTCTCAGAACTGACCACTTGGAGAGTCGTTCGTTCATCTAGCACAAAGGGAACGGGTTGCAGGATAAACGTTTACTCTGGTTTCTCAGTCTGTTTCCTAGTGCCGGTTTGAAGTTCTTGCAGTTTTCACTGTAAAAGCTGGTTGGAGCTAGTATCTCCCCATATATATGTATGGAGAGGAGTTGGCAACTGAAAAGAAACTTTGTGTTCCCAACAAGCTAGGTGAAGGACGGCTTTCACACACACTTATCACTCAGAACTGAGCATGTGGAGAGACGTTCGTTCATCTAGCACAAATGGAACGGGTTGCAGGAGGAACTTTCACTCTGGTTTCTCAGTCTGATTCCTAGTGCTGTTTTGAAGTTCCTGCAGTTTTCACTGTAAAACCGATTTGGAGCTAGTACCTCCCCATATATATCTATGGAGTGGAATTTGCAACTGAAAAGAAACTTTGTATTCCCAACAAGCTAGGTGAAGGACGGCTTTCACACACACTTATCTCTCAGAACTGAGCATGTGGAGAGACGTTCGTTCATCTAGCACAAAGGCAACGGGTTGCAGGAGAAACTTTCACTCTGGTTTCTCAGTCTGTTTCCTAGTGCCGGTTTGAAGTTCCTGCAGTTTTCACTGTAAAATCGGGTTGGAGCTAGTACCTACCCATATATATCTATGGAGTGGAATTTGCAACTGAAAAGAAACTTTGTGTTCCCAACAAGCTAGGTGAAGGTCGGCTTTCACACACACTTATCTCTCAGAACTGAGCATGTGGAGAGACGTTCGTTCATCTAGCACAAAGGGAACGGGTTGCAGGAGAAACTTTCACTCTGGTTTCACAGTCTGTTTCCTAGTGCCGGTTTGAAGTTCCTGCAGTTTTCACTGTAAAACCGAGTTAGAGCTAGTACCTCCCCATATATATGTATGGAATGGAGTTTGCAACTGAAAAGAAACTTTGTGTTCCCAACAAGCTAGGTGAAGGACGGCTTTCACACACATTTATCTCTCAGAACTGAGCATGTGGAGAGACGTTCGTTCATCTAGCACAAAAGGAACGGGTTGCAGGATAAATTTTACTCTGGTTTCTCAGTCTGTTTCCTAGTGCAGGTTTGAAGTTCCTGCAGTTTTCACTGTAAAATCGAATTGGAGCTAGTACCTCCCCATATATATGTATGGAGTGGAGTTTGCAACTGAAAAGAAACTTTGTGTTCCCAACAAGCTAGGTGAAGGACGGCTTTCACACACACTTATCTATCAGAACTGAGCATTTGGAGAGACGTTCGTTCATCTAGCACAAAGGGAACGGTTTGCAGGAGAAACTTTTACTCTGGTTTCTCAGTCTGTTTCCTAGTGCCGGTTTGAAGTTCCTGCAGTTTTCACTGTAAAACCGGGTTGGAGCTAGTACCTCCCCATATATATGTATGGAGTGGAGTTTGCAACAGAAAAGAAACTTTGTGTTCCCAACAAGCTAGGTGAAGGACGGCTTTCACTCACACTTATCTCTCAGAACTGAGCATGTGGAGAGACTTTCGTTCATCTAGCACAAAGGGAACGGGTTGCAGGAGAAACTTTTACTCTGGTTTCTCAGTCTGTTTCCTAGTGCCGGTTTGAAGTTCCTGCAGTTTTCACTGTAAACCCGAGTTGGAGCTAGTACCTCCCCATATATATGTATGGAGTGGTGTTTGCAACTGAAAAGAAACTTTGTGTTCCCAACAAGCTAGGTGAAGGACGGCTTTCACACACACTTATCTCTCAGAACTGAGCATGTGGAGAGACGTTCGTTCATCTAGCACAAAGTGAACGGGTTGCAGGAGAAACTTTTACTCTGGCTTCTCAGTCTGTTTCCTAGTGCCGGTTTGAGGTTCCTGCAGTTATCACTGTAAAACCTGGTTGGAGCTAGTATGATCCCATATATATGTATGGAGTGGAGTTTGCAACTGAAAAGAAACTTTGTGTTCCCAACAAGCTAGGTGAAGGACGGCTTTCACACACACTTATCTCTCAGAACTGAGCATGTGGAGAGACGTTCGTTCATCTAGCACAAAGGGAACGGGTTGCAGGAGAAACTTTTACTCTGGTTTCTCAGTCTGTTTCCTAGTGCTGGTTTGAAGTTCCTGCAGTTTTCACTGTAAAACCGAGTTGGAGCTAGTACCTCCCCATATAAATGTATGGATTGGAGTTTGCAACTGAAAAGAAACTTTGTGTTCCCAACAAGCTAGGTGAAGGACTGCTTTCACACACACTTATCTCTCAGAACTGAGCATGTGGAGAGACGTTCGTTCATCTAGCACAAAGGGAATGGGTTACAGGAGAAGCTTTTACTCTGGTTTCTCAGTCTGTTTCCTAGTGCCGGCTTGAAGTTACTGCAGTTTTCACTGTAAAACCGAGTTGGAGCTAGTAACCACCGATATATATGTATGGAGTGGAGTTTGACCCTGAAAAGAACTTTGTGTTCCCAACAAGCTAGATGAAGGGCGGCTCTCACAGACACTTATCTCTCAGAACTGAGCATGTGGAGAGACGTTCGTTCATCTATCACAAAGGGAACGGGTTGCAAGAGAAAATTTTCTCTGGTTTCTCAGTCTGTTTCCTAGTGCCGGTTTGACGTTCCTGCAGTTTTCACTGTAAAACCGAGTTGGAGTTAGTACCTCCCCATATATATGTATGGATAGGAGTTTGCAACTGAAAAGAAACTTTGTGTTCCCAACAAGCTAGGTGAAGGCCGGCTTTCACACACACATATCTCTCAGAACTGAGCATGTGGAGAGACGTTCGTTCATCTATCACAAAGGGAACGGGTTGAAGGAGAAACTTTAACTCTGGTTTCTCAGTCTGTTTCCTAGTGCCGGTTTGAAGTTCCTGCAGTTTTCACTGTAAAACAGAGTTGGAGCTAGTACATCCCCATATATATGTATGGAGTGGAGTTTGCAACTGAAAAGAAACTTTTTGTTCCCAACGAGCTACGTGAAGGACGGCTTTCACACACACTTATCTCTCAGAACTGAGCATGTGGAGAGTCGTTCGTTCATCTAGCACAAAGGGAACGAGTTGCAGGAGAAACTTTTTCTCTGGTTTCTCAGTCTGTTTCCTAGTGCCGGTTTGAAGTTCCTGCAGTTTTCACTGTAAAACCGAGTTGGAGCTTGTACCACCCCATATATATGTATGGAGTGTAGTTTGCAACTGAAAAGAAACTTTGTGTTCCCAACAAGCTACGTGAAGGACGGCTTTCACACACACTTATCTCTCAGAACTGAGCATGTGGAGAGTCGTTCATTCATCTAGCACAAAGGGAACGGGTTGCAGGATAAACTTTTACTCTGGTTTCTCAGTCTGTTTCCTAGTGCCGGTATGAAGTTCCTGCAGTATTCACTGTAAAACCAATTTGGAGCTAGTACATCCCCATATATATGTATGGAGTGGAGTTTGCAACTGAAAAGAAACTTTGTGTTCCCAACAAGCTAGGTGAAGGCCGGCTTTCACACACACTTATCTCTCAGAACTGAGCATGTGGAGAGACGTTCGTTCATCTAGCACAAAGGGAACGGGTTGCAGGGGAAACTTTTACTCTGGTTTCTCAGTCTGTTTCCTAGTTCCGGTTTGAAGTTCCTGCAGTTTTCACTGTAAAATCGAGTTGGAGCTAGTACCTCCCCATATATATGTATGGAGTGGAATTTGCAACTGAAAAGAAACTTTGTGTTCCCAACAAGCTAGGTGAAGGACGGCTTTCACACACACTTATCTCTCAGAACTGAGCATGTGGAGAATCGTTCGTTCATCTAGCACAAAGGGAACGGGTTGCAGGAGAAACTTTTACTCTGGTTTCTCAGTCTGTTTCCTAGTGCCGGTTTGAAGTTCCTGCAGTTTTCACTGTAAAACCTTGTTGGAGCTAGTATCTCCCCATATATATGTATGGAGTGGAGTTTGCAACTGAAAAGAAACTTTGTGTTCCCAACAAGTTAGGTGAAGGCCGGCTTTCACACACACTTATATCTCAGAATTGAGCATGTGGAGATTCGTTCGTTCATCTAGCACAAAGGGAACGGGTTGCAGGAGAAACTTTTACTCTGGTTTCTCAGTCTGTTTCCTAGTGCCGGTTTGAAGTTCCTGCTGTTTTCACTGTAAAACCGAGTTGGAGCTAGTACCTACCCATATATATGTATGGAGTGGAGTTTGCAACTGAAAAGAAACTTTGTGTTCCCAACAAGCTAGGTGAAGGACGGCTTTCACACACACTTATCTCTCAGAACTGAGCATGTGGAGAGTCGTTCGTTCATTTAGCACAAAGGAACGGGTTGCGGGAGAAACTTTTACTCTGGTTTCTCATTCTGTTTCCTACTGCCGGTTTGAAGTTCCTGCAGTTTTCACTGTAAACCCGGGTTGGAGCTAGTACCTCCCCATATATATGTATGGAGTGGAGTTTGCAAGTGAAAAGAAACTTTGTGTTCCCAACAAGCTAGGTGAAGTCCGGCTTTCAAACACACTTATCTCTCAGAACTGAGCATGTGGAGAGACGTTCGTTCATCTAGCACAAAGGGAATGGGTTGAAGGAGAAACTTTCACTCTGGTTTCTCAGTCTGTTTCCTAGTGCCGGTTTGAAGTTCCTGCAGTTTTCACTGTAAAACCGTGTTGGAGCTAGTACCTCCCCATATATATGTATGGAGTGGAGTTTGCAACTGAAAAGAAACTTTGTGTTCCCAACAAGCTAGGTGAAGGACGGCTTTCACACACACTTATCTCTCAGAACTGAGCATGTGGAGAGACGTTCGTTCATCTAGCACAAAGGGAACGGTTGCAGGAGAAACTTTCACTCTGGTTTCTCAGTCTGTTTCCTAGTGCCAGTTTGAAGTTCCTGCAGTTTACACTGTTAAACCGAGTTGGAGTTAGTACCTCCCCATATATATGTATGTAGTGTAGTTTGCAACTGAAAAGAAAATTTGTGTTCCCAACATGCTAGGTGAAGGACGGCTTTCACACACACTTATCTCTCAGAACTGAGCATGTGGAGAGACGTTCATTCATCTAGCACAAAGGGAACGGGTTGCAGGAGAAACTTTTACTCTGGTTTCTCAGTCTGTTTCCTAGTGCCGGTTTGAAGTTCCTGCAGTTTTTACTGTAAAACCGAGTTGGAGCTTGTACCTCCCCATATATATGTATGGAGTGGAGTTTGCAACTGAAAAGAAACTTTGTGTTCCCAACAAGCTAGGTGAAGGACGGCTTTCACACAAACTTTTCTCTCAGAACTGAGCATGTGGAGAGACGTTTGTTCATCTAGCACAAAGGTAACGGTTTGCAGGAGAAACTTTTACTCTGGTTTCTCAGTCTGTTTCCTAGTGCCGGTTTGAAGTTCCTGCAGTTTTCCCTGTAAAACCGAATTGGAGCTCGTACCTCCCCATATATATGTATGGAGTGGAGTTTGCAACTGAATAGGAACTTTGTGTTCCCAACAAGCTTGGTGAAGGGCGGCTTTCACACACACTTATCTCTCAGAACTGAGCATGTGGAGAGACGTTCGTTCATCTAGCACAAAGGGAACGGGTTGCAGGAGAAACTTTTACTCTGGTTTCTCAGTCTGTTTCCTAGTGCCGGTTTGAAGTTCCTGCAGTTTTCACTGTAAAACCGGGTTGGAGCTAGTGCCTCCCCATATATATGTCTGGAGAGGTGTTTGAAACTGAAAAGAAACTTTGTGTTCCCAACAAGCTAGGTGAAGGACGGCTTTCACACTCACTTATCACTCAGAACTGAGCATGTGGAGAGACGTTCGTTCATCTAGCACAAAGGAACAGGTTGCAGGAGAAACTTTTACTCTGGTTTCTCAGTCTGTTTCCTAGTGCCGGTTTGACGTTCCTGCAGTTTTCACTGTAAAACCGATTTGGAGCTAGTACCTCCCCATATATATGTATGTAGTGGAGTTTGCAACTGAAAAGAAACTTTGTGTTCCCAACAAGCTAGGTGAAGGACGGCTTTCACACACACTTATCTCTCATAACTGAGCATGTGGAGAGACGTTCATTCATCTAGCACAAAGGGAACGGGTTGCAGGAGAAACCTTTACTCTGGATTCTCAGTCTGTTTCCTAGTGCCGGTTTGAAGTTCCTGCATTTTTCACTGTAAAACCGAGTTGGAGCTAGTACCTCCCCATATATATGTATGGAGTGGAGTTTGCAACTGAAATGGAACTTTGTGTTCCCAAGAAGCTATTTGAAGTACGGCTTTCACACACAATTATCTCTCAGAAATGAGCAGGTGGAGAGACGTTCGTTCATCTAGCACAAAGGGAATGGGTTGCAGGAGAAACTTTTACTCTGGTTTCTCAGTCTGTTTCCTAGTGCCGGTTTGAAGTTCCTGCAGTTTTCACTGTAAAACCGAGTTGGAGCTAGTACCTCCCCATATATATGTATGGAGTGGAGTTTACAACTGAAAAGAAACTTTGTGTTACCAACAAGCTAGTTGAAGGACGGCTTTCACTCACACTTATCTCTCAGAACTGAGCATGTGGAGAGACGTTCGTTCATCTAGCACAAAGGGAACGGGTTGCAGGAGAAACTTTCACTCTGTTTCTCAGTCTGTTTCCTAGTGCCGGTTTGAAGTTCCTGCAGTTTTCACTGTAAAACCGAGTTGGAGCTAGTACCTCCCCATATATATGTATGGAGTGGAGTTTGCAACTGAAAAGAAACTTTGTGTTCCCAACAAGCTAGGTGAAGGACGGCTTTCACACACACTTATCTCTCAGAACTGAGCATGTGGAGAGACTTTCGTTCATCTAACACAAAGGGAACGGGTTGCAGGAGAAATTTTACTCTGGATTCTCAGTCTGTTTCCTAGTGCCGGTTTAAAGTTCCTGCAGTTTTCACTGTAAAACCGAGTTGGATCTAGTACCTCCCCATATATATGTATGGAGTGGTGTTTGCAACTGAAAAGAAACTTTGTGTTCCCAACAAGCTAGTTGAAGGAAGGCTTTCACACTCACTTATCACTCAGAACTGAGCATGTGGAGAGACGATCGTTCATCTAGCACAAAGGGAACAGTTTGCAGGAAAAACTTTTACTCTGGTTTCTCAGTCTGTTTCCTAGTGCCGGTTTGAAGTTCCTGCAGTTTTCACTGTAAAACAGATTTGGAGCTAGTACCTCCCCATATATATGTATGGAGTGGAGTTTGCAACTGAAAAGAAACTTTGTGTTCCCAACAAGCTAGGTGAAGGACGGCTTTCACACACTCTTATCTCTCAGAACTGAGCATGTGGAGAGACGTTCATTCATCTAGCACAAAGGGAACGGGTTGCAGGAGAACATTTTACTCTGGTTTCTTAGTCTGTTTCCTAGTGCCTGTTTGAAGTTCCTGCAGTTTTCACTGTAAAACCGAGTTGGAGCTTGTACCTCCCCATATATATGTATGGAGTGGAGTTTGCAACTGAAAAGAAACTTTGTGTTCCCAACAAGCTAGTTGAAGTTCGGTTTTCACACACACATATCTCTCAGAACTGAGCATGTGGAGAGACGTTCGTTCATCTAGCACAAATGGAACGGGTTGCAGGAGAAACTTTTACTCTGGTTTCTCAGTCTTTTTCCTAGTGCCGGTTTGAAGTTCCTGCAGTTTTTACTGTAAAACCGAGTTGGAGCTAGTATCTCCCCATATAAATGTATGGAGTGGAGTTTGCAACTGAAAAGAAACTTTGTGTTCCCAACAAGCTAGGTGAAGGACGGCTTTCACTCACACTTCTCTCTCAGAACTGAGCATGTGGAGAGACGTTCGTTCATCTAGCACAAATGGAACGGGTTGCAGGAGAAACTTTACTCTGGTTTCTCAGTCTGTTTCCTAGTGCCGGTTTGAATTTCCTGCAGTTTTCACTGTAAAACCGATTTGGAGCTAGAACCTCCCCATATATATGTATGGAGTGGAGTTTGCAAATGAAAAGATACTTTGTGTTCCCAACATGCTAGGTGAAGGACGGCTTTCAGACACACTTATCTCTCAGAACTGAGCATGTGGAGAGACTTTCGTTCATCTAGCACAAAGGGAACGGGTTGCAGGAGAAACTTTTACTCTGGTTTCTCAGTCTGTTTCCTAGTGCCGGTTTGAAGTTCCTGCAGTTTTCACTGTGAAACCTGGTTGGAGCTAGTATCTCCCCATATATATGTATTTAGTGGTGTTTGCAACTGAAAAGAAACTTTGTGTTCCCAACAAGCTAGGTGAAGGACGGCTTTCACACACACTTATCTCACAGAACTGAGCATGTGGAGAGACGTTCGTTCACCTAGCACAAATGGAACGGGTTGCAGGAGAAACTTTCACTCTGGTTTCTCAGTCTGTTTCCTAGTGCCGGTTTGAAGTTCCTGCAGTTTTCACTGTAAAACCGATTTGGAGCTAGTACCTCCCCATATATATGTATGGAGTGGAGTTTGCAAGTGAAAAGAAAGTTTGTGTTCCCAACAAGCTAGGGGAAGGACGGCTTTCACACACACTTATCTCTCAGAACTGAGCATATGGATAGACGTTCGTTCACCTAGCACAAAGGGAAAGGGTTGCAGGAGCAACTTTTACTCTGGTTTCTCAGTCTGTTTCCTAGTGCCGGTTTGAAGTTCCTGCAGTTTTCACTGTAAAACCGAGTTGGAGCTAGTACACACAATATATATGTATGGAGTGGAATTTGCAACTGAAAAGAAACTTTGTGTTCCCAACAAGCTAGGTGAAGGCCGGCTTTCACACACACTTATCTCTCAGAACTGAGCATGTGGAGAGACGTTCGTTCATCTAGCACAAAGGGAACGGGTTGCAGGTGAAACTTTTACTCTGGTTTCTCAGTCTCTTTCCTAGTGCCGACTTGAAGTTCTTGCAGTTTTCACTGTAAAACCGAGTTGGAGATATTACCTACCCATATATATATATGGAGTGGAGTTTGCAACTGAAAAGAAACTTTGTGTTCCCAACAAGCTAGGTGAAGGACGGCATTCACACACATTTATCTCTCAGAACTGAGCATGTGGAGAGACGTTCGTTCATCTAGCACAAAGGGAACGGGTTGCAGGAGAAACTTTTACTCTGCTTTCTCAGTCTGTTTACTAGTGCCTGTTTGAAATTCCTGCAGTTTTCACTGTAAAACCGAGTTGGAGCTAGTACCTCCCCATATATATGTATGGAGTGGAGTTTGCAACTGAAAAGAAACTTTGTGTTCCCAACAAGCTAGGAGAATGACGGCTTTCACACTCACTTATCACTCAGAACTGAGCATGTGGAGAGACGTTCGTTCATCTAGCACAAAGGAACAGGTTGCTGGAGAAAGTTTTACTCTGGTTTCTCAGTCTGTTTCTTAGTGCCGGTTTGAAGTTCCTGCAGTTTTCACTGTAAAACCGAGTTGGAGCTAGTACCTCCCCATATATATGTATGTAGTGGAGTTTGCAACTGAAAAGAAACTTTGTGTTCCCAACAAGCTAGGTGAAGGACGGCTTTCACACACACTTATCTCTCAGAACTGAGAATGTGGAGAGACGTTCATTCATCTAGCACAAAGGGAAAGGGTTGCAGGAGAAACTTTAATCTGGTTTCTCAGTCTGTTTCCTAGTGCCGGTTTGAAGTTCCTGCAGTTTTCACTGTAAAACCGAGTTGGAGCTAGTACCTCCCCATATATATTTATGGAGTGGAGTTTGCAACTGAAATGGAACTTTGTGTTCCCAACAAGCTATGTGAAGGACGGCTCTCACACACACTTATCTCTCAGAACTGAGCATGTGGAGAGACGTTCGTTCATATAGCACAAAGCGAACGGGTTGCAGGAGAAACTTTTACTCTGGATTCTCAGTCTGTTTCCTAGTGCCGGTTTGAAGTTCCTGCAGTTTTCACTGTAAAACCGAGTTGGAGCTAGTACCTCCCCATATATATGTATGGAGTGGAGTTTGCAACTGAAAAGAAACTTTGTTTTCCCAACAAGCTAGGTGAAGGACGGCTTTCACACACACTTATCTCTCAGAACTGAGCATGTGGAGCGACGTTCGTTCATCTAGCACAAAGGGAACGGGTTGCAGGAGAAACTTTTACTCTGGTTTCTCAGTCTGTTTCCTAGTGCCGGTTTGAAGTTCCTGCAGTTTTCACTGTAAAACCGAGTTGGAGCTAGTACCTCCCCATATATATGTATGGAGTGGAGTTTGCAAATGAAAAGAAACTTTGTGTTCCCAACAAGCAAGTTGAAGGACGGTTTTCACACACAAGTATCTCTCAGAACTGAGCATGTGGAGAGACGTTCGTTCATTTAGCAGAAAGGGAACAGGTTGCAGGGGAAACTTTTACTCTGGTTTCTCAGTCTGTTTCCTAGTGCCGGTTTGAAGTTCCTGCAGTTTTCACTGTAAAACCGGTTTGGAGCTAGTACCTCCCCATATATATGTATGGAGTGGAGTTTGCAACTGAAAAGAAACTTTGTGTTCCCAACAAGCTAGGTGAAGTTCGGTTTTCACACACACATATCTCTCAGAACTGAGCATTTGGAGAGACGTTCGTTCATCTAGCACAAAGGGAACGGGTTGCAGAAGAAACTTTTACTCTGGATTCTCAGTCTTTTTCCTAGTGCCGGTTTGAAGTTCCTGCAGTTTTCACTGTAAAACCGATTTGGAGCTTGTACCTCCCCATATAAATGTATGGAGTGGAGTATGCAACTGAAAAGCAACTTTGTGTTCTCAACAAGCTAGGTGAAGTACGGCTTTCACACACACTTATCTCTCAGAACTGATCATGTGGAGAGTCTTTCGTTCATCTAGCACAAAGGGAACGGGTTGCAGGAGAAAATTTACTCTGGTTTCTCAGTCTGTTTCCTAGTGCCGGTTTGAAGTTCCTGCAGTTTTCACTGTAAAACCGAGTTGGAGCTTGTACCTCCCCATATATATGTATGGAGTGGTGTTTGCAACTGAAAAGAAACTTTGTGTTCCCAACAATCTAGGTGAAGTTAGGCTTTCACACTCACTTATCACTCAGAACTGAGCATGTGGAGAGACGTTCGTTCATCTTGCACAAAGGGAACGGGTTGCAGGAGAAACTTTTACTCTGGTTTCTCAGTCTGTTTCCTAGTGCCGGCTTGAAGTTCCTGCAGTTTTCACTGTAAAACCGGCTTGGAGCTAGTTCCTCCCCATATATATGTATGGAGTGGAGTTTGCAACTGAAAAGAAACTTTGTGTTCCCAACAAGCTAGGTGAAGGACGGCTTTCACTCACACTTATCTCTCAGAACTGAGCATGTGGAGAGACCTTCGTTCATCTAGCACAAAGGGAACGGGTTGCAGGAGAAACTTTTACTCTGGTTTCTCAGTCTTTTTCCTAGTGCCGGTTTGAAGTTCCTGCAGTTTTCACTATAAAACCGAGTTGGAGCTAGTACACCCAATATATATGTATGGAGTGGAAATTGCAACTGAAAAGAAACTTTGTGTTCCCAACAAGCTAGGTGAAGGCCGGCTTTCACACACACTTATCTCTCAGAACTGAGCATGTGGAGAGACATTCGTTCATCTAGCACAAAGGGAACGGGTTGCAGGAGAAACTTTTACTCTGGTTTCTCAGTCTCTTTCCTAGTGCCGACTTGAAGTTCTTGCAGTTTTCACTGTAAAACCGAGTTGGAGATATTACCTACCCATATATATATATGGAGTGGAGTTTGCAACTGAAAAGAAACTTTGTGTTCCCAACAAGCTAGGTGAAGGACGGCATTCACACACATTTATCTCTCAGAACTGAGCATGTGGAGAGACGTTCGTTCATCTAGCACAAATGGAACGGGTTGCAGGAGAAACTTTTACTCTGCTTTCTCAGTCTGTTTACTAGTGCCTGTTTGAAATTCCTGCAGTTTTCACTGTAAAACCGAGTTGGAGATAGTACCTCCCCATATATATGTATGGAGTGGAGTTTGCAACTGAAAAGAAACTTTGTGTTCCCAACAAGCTAAGAGAATGACGGCTTTCACACTCACTTATCACTCAGAACTGAGCATGTGGAGAGACGTTCGTTCATCTAGCACAAAGGAACAGGTTGCTGGAGAAAGTTTTACTCTGGTTTCTCAGTCTGTTTCTTAGTGCCGGTTTGAAGTTCCTGCAGTTTTCACTGTAAAACCGAGTTGGAGCTAGTACCTCCCCATATATATGTATGTAGTGGAGTTTGCAACTGAAAAGAAACTTTGTGTTCCCAACAAGCTAGGTGAAGGACGGCTTTCACACACACTTATCTCTCAGAACTGAGAATGTGGAGAGACGTTCATTCATCTAGCACAAAGGGAAAGGGTTGCAGGAGAAACTTTTAGTCTGGTTTCTCAGTCTGTTTCCTAGTGCCGGTTTGAAGTTCCTGCAGTTTTCACTGTAAAACCGAGTTGGAGCTAGTACCTCCCCATATATATTTATGGAGTGGAGTTTGCAACTGAAATGGAACTTTGTGTTCCCAACAAGCTATGTGAAGGACGGCTCTCACACACACTTATCTCTCAGAACTGAGCATGTGGAGAGACGTTCGTTCATATAGCACAAAGCGAACGGGTTGCAGGAGAAACTTTTACTCTGGATTCTCAGTCTGTTTCCTAGTGCCGGTTTGAAGTTCCTGCAGTTTTCACTGTAAAACCGAGTTGGAGCTAGTACCTCCCCATATATATGTATGGAGTGGAGTTTGCAACTGAAAAGAAACTTTGTTTTCCCAACAAGCTAGGTGAAGAACGGCTTTCACACACACTTATCTCTCAGAACTGAGCATGTGGAGCGACGTTCGTTCATCTAGCACAAAGGGAACGGGTTGCAGGAGAAACTTTTACTCTGGTTTCTCAGTCTGTTTCCTAGTGCCGGTTTGAAGTTCCTGCAGTTTTCACTGTAAAACCGAGATGGAGCTAGTACCTCCCCATATATATGTATGGAGTGGAGTTTGCAAATGAAAAGAAACTTTGTGTTCCCAACAAGCAAGTTGAAGGACGGTTTTCACACACAAGTATCTCTCAGAACTGAGCATGTGGAGAGACGTTCGTTCATTTAGCAGAAAGGGAACAGGTTGTTGGGGAAACTTTTACTCTGGTTTCTCAGTCTGTTTCCTAGTGCCGGTTTGAAGTTCCTGCAGTTTTCACTGTAAAACCGGTTTGGAGCTAGTACCTCCCCATATATATGTATGGAGTGGAGTTTGCAACTGAAAAGAAACTTTGTGTTCCCAACAAGCTAGGTGAAGTTCGGTTTTCACACACACATATCTCTCAGAACTGAGCATTTGGAGAGACGTTCGTTCATCTAGCACAAAGGGAACGGGTTGCAGAAGAAACTTTTACTCTGGATTCTCAGTCTTTTTCCTAGTGCCGGTTTGAAGTTCCTGCAGTTTTCACTGTAAAACCGATTTGGAGCTAGTACCTCCCCATATAAATGTATGGAGTGGAGTTTGCAACTGAAAAGCAACTTTGTGTTCTCAACAAGCTAGGTGAAGTACGGCTTTCACACACACTTATCTCTCAGAACTGATCATGTGGAGAGTCTTTCGTTCATCTAGCACAAAGGGAACGGGTTGCAGGAGAAAATTTACTCTGGTTTCTCAGTCTGTTTCCTAGTGCCGGTTTGAAGTTCCTGCAGTTTTCACTGTAAAACCGAGTTGGAGCTTGTACCTCCCCATATATATGTATGGAGTGGTGTTTGCAACTGAAAAGAAACTTTGTGTTCCCAACAATCTAGGTGAAGGTAGGCTTTCACACTCAATTATCACTCAGAACTGAGCATGTGGAGAGACGTTCGTTCATCTTGCACAAAGGGAACGGGTTGCAGGAGAAACTTTTACTCTGGTTTCTCAGTCTGTTTCCTAGTGCCGGCTTGAAGTTCCTGCAGTTTTCACTGTAAAACCGGCTTGGAGCTAGTTCCTCCCCATATATATGTATGGAGTGGAGTTTGCAACTGAAAAGAAACTTTGTGTTCCCAACAAGCTAGGTGAAGGACGGCTTTCACTCACACTTATCTCTCAGAACTGAGCATGTGGAGAGACCTTCGTTCATCTAGCACAAAGGGAACGGGTTGCAGGAGAAACTTTTATTCTGGTTTCTCAGTCTTTTTCCTAGTGCCGGTTTGAAGTTCCTGCAGTTTTCACTGTAAAACCGAGTTGGAGCTAGTACCTCCCTATATATATGTATGGAGTGGAGTTTGCAACTGAAAAGAAACTTTGTGTTCCCAACAAGCTAGGTGAAGGTAGGCTTTCACACTCACTTATCACTCAGAACTGAGCATGTGGAGAGACGTTCGTTCATCTAGCACAAATGGAACGGGTTGCAGGAGAAACTTTTACTCTGGTTTCTCAGTCTGTTTCCTAGTGCCGGCTTGAAGTTCCTGCAGTTTTCACTGTAAAACCGGGTTGGAGCTAGTTCTTCCCCATATATATGTATGGAGTGGATTTTGCAACTGAAAAGAAACTTTGTGTTCCCAACAAGCTAGGTGAAGGACGGCTTTCACTCACACTTATCTCTCAGAACTGAGCATGTGGAGAGACCTTCGTTCATCTAGCACAAAGGGAACGGGTTGCAGGAGAAACTTTTACTCTGGTTTCTCAGTCTTTTTCCTAGTGCCGGTTTGAAGTTCCTGCAGTTTTCACTGTAAAACCGAGTTGGAGCTAGAACCTCCCTATATATATGTATGGAGTGGAGTTTGCAACTGAAAAGAAACTTTGTGTTCCCAACAAGCTAGGTGAAGTACGGCTATCACACACACTTATCTCTCAGAACTGACCACGTGGAGAGTCGTTCGTTCATCTAGCAAAAAGGGAACGGGTTGCAGGATAAACGTTTACTCTGGTTTCTCAGTCTGTTTCCTAGTGCCGGTTTGAAGTTCTTGCAGTTTTCACTGTAAAAGCTGGTTGGAGCTAGTATCTCCCCTTATATATGTATGGAGAGGTGTTTGCAACTGAAAAGAAACTTTGTGTTCCCAACAAGCTAGGTGAAGGACGGCTTTCACACACACTTATCACTCAAAACTGAGCATGTGGAGAGACGTTCGTTCATCTAGCACAAATGGAACGGGTTGCAGGAGAAACTGTCACTCTGGTTTCTCAGTCTGATTCCTAGTGCTGTTTTGAAGTTCCTGCAGTTTTCACTGTAAAACCGTGTTGGAGCTAGTACCTCCCCATATAAATCTATGGAGTGGAATTTGCAACTGAAAAGAAACTTTGTATTCCCAACAAGCTAGGTGAAGGACGGCTTTCACACACACTTATCTCTCAGAACTGAGCATGTGGAGAGACGTTCGTTCATCTAGCACAAAAGGAACGGGTTGCAGGAGAAACTTTCACTCTGGTTTCTCAGTCTGTTTCCTAGTGCCGGTTTGAAGTTCCTGCAGTTTTCACTGTAAAACCGGGTTGGAGCTAGTACCTCCCCATATATATCTATGGAGTGGAATTTGCAACTGAAAAGAAACTTTGTGTTCCCAACAAGCTAGGTGAAGGACGGCTTTCACACACACTTATCTCTCAGAACTGAGCATGTGGAGAGACGTTCGTTCATCTAGCACAAAGGGAACGGGTTGCAGGAGAAACTTTCACTCTGGTTTCACAGTCTGTTTCCTAGTGCCGGTTTGAAGTTCCTGCAGTTTTCACTGTAAAACCGAGTTAGAGCTAGTACCTCCCCATATATATGTATGGAGTGGAGTTTGCAACTGAAAAGAAACTTTGTGTTCCCAACAAGCAAGGTGAAGGACGGCTTTCACACACATTTATCTCTCAGAACTGAGCATGTGGAGAGACGTTCGTTCATCTAGCACAAAAGGAACGGGTTGCAGGAGAAATTTTACTCTGGATTCTCAGTCTGTTTCCTAGTGCCGGTTTGAAGTTCCTGCAGTTTTCACTGTAAAACCGAGTTGGAGCTAGTACCTCCCCATATATATGTATGGAGTGGAGTTTGCAACTGAAAAGAAACTTTGTGTTCCCAACAAGCTAGGTGAAGGACGGCTTTCACACACACTTATTTCTCAGAACTGAGCATGTGGAGAGTCGTTCGTTCATTTAGCACAAAGGGAACGGGTTGCAGGAGAAACTTTTACTCTGGTTTCTCAGTCTGTTTCCTAGTGCCGGTTTGAAGTTCCTGCAGTTTTCACTGTAAAATCGAATTGGAGCTAGTACCTCCCCATATATATGTATGGAGTGGAGTTTGCAACTGAAAAGAAACTTTGTGTTCCCAACAAGCTAGGTGAAGGACGGCTTTCACACACACTTATCTCTCAGAACTGAGCATGTGGAGAGACGTTCGTTCATCTAGCACAAAGGGAACGGTTTGCAGGAGAAACCTTTACTCTGGTTTCTCAGTCTGTTTCCTAGTGCCGGGTTGAAGTTCCTGCAGTTTTCACTGTATAACCGGGTTGGAGCTAGTACCTCCCCATATATATGTATGGAGTGGAGTTTGCAACTGAAAAGAAACTTTGTGTTCCCAACAAGCTAGGTGAAGGACGGCTTTCACTCACACTTATCTCTCAGAACTGAGCATGTGGAGAGACCTTCTTTCATCTAGCACAAAGGGAACGGGTTGCAGGAGAAACTTTTACTCTTGTTTCTCAGTCTGTTTCCTAGTGCCGGTTTGAAATTCCTGCAGTTTTCACTGTAAAACCGAGTTGGAGCTAGTACCTCCCCATATATATGTATGGAGTGGAGTTTGCAACTGAATAGAAACTTTGTGTTCCCAACAAGCTAGGTGAAGGACGGCTTTCACACACACTTATCTCTCAGAACTGAGCATGTGGAGAGACGTTCGTTCATCTAGCACAAAGGGAACGGGTTGCAGGAGAAACTTTTACTCTGGTTTCTCAGTCTGTTTCCTAGTGCCGGTTTGAAGTTCCTGCAGTTATCACTGTAAAAACTGGTTGGAGCTCGTATAACCCCATATATATGTATGGAGTGGAGTTTGCAACTGAAAAGAAACTTTGTGTTCCCAACGAGCTACGTGAAGGACGGCTTTCACACACACTTATCTCTCAGAACTGAGCATGTGGAGAGTCGTTCGTTCATCTAGCACAAAGGGAACGAGTTGCAGGAGAAACTTTTTCTCTGGTTTCTCAGTCTGTTTCCTAGTGCCGGTTTGAAGTTCCTGCAGTTTTCACTGTAAAACCGAGTTGGAGCTAGTACCTCCCCATATATATGTATGGAGTGTAGTTTGCAACTGAAAAGAAACTTTGTGTTCCCAACAAGCTACGTGAAGGACGGCTTTCACACACACTTATCTCTCAGAACTTAGCATGTGGAGAGTCTTTCATTCATCTAGCACAAAGGGAACGTGTTGCAGGATAAACTTTTACTCTGGTTTCTCAGTCTGTTTCCTAGTGCCGGTATGAAGTTCCTGCAGTATTCACTATAAAACCAATTTGGAGCTAGTACATCCCCATATATATGTATGGAGTGGAGTTTGCAACTGAAAAGAAACTTTGTGTTCCCAACAAGCTAGGTGAAGTCCGGCTTTCACACACACTTATCTCTCAGAACTGAGCATGTGGAGAGACGTTCGTTCATGTAGCACAAAGGGAACGGGTTGCAGGGGAAACTTTTACTCTGGTTTCTCAGTCTGTTTCCTAGTTCCGGTTTGAAGTTCCTGCAGTTTTCACTGTAAAATCGATTTGGAGCTAGTACCTCCCCATATATATGTATGGAGTGGAATTTGCAACTGAAAAGAAACTTTGTGTTCCCAACAAGCTAGGTGAAGGACGGCTTTCACACACACTTATCTCTCAGAACTGAGCATGTGGAGAATCGTTCGTTCATCTAGCACAAAGGGATGTGTTGCAGGAGAAACTTTTACTCTGGTTTCTCAGTCTGTTTCCTAGTGCCGGTTTGAAGTTCCTGCAGTTTTCACTGTAAAACCTGGTTGGAGCTAGTATCTCCCCATATATATGTATGGAGTGGAGTTTGCAACTGAAAAGAAACTTTGTGTTCCCAACAAGCTAGGGGAAGGCCGGCTTTCACACACACATATATCTCAGAACTGAGCATGTGGAGATTCGTTCGTTCATCTAGCACAAAGGGAACGGGTTGCAGGAGAAACTTTTACTCTGGTTTCTCAGTCTGTTTCCTAGTGCCGGTTTGAAGTTCCTGCTGTTTTCACTGTAAAACCGAGTTGGAGCTAGTACCTCCCCATATATATGTATGGAGTGAAGTTTGCAACTGAAAAGAAACTTTGTGTTCCCAACAAGCTAGGTGAAGGACGGCTTTCACACACACTTATCTCTCAGAACTGAGCATGTGGAGAGTCGTTCGTTCATCTAGCACAAAGGAACGGGTTGCAGGAGAAACTTTTACTCTGGTTTCTCAGTCTGTTTCCTACTGCCGGTTTGAAGTTCCTGCAGTTTTCACTGTAAAACCGGGTTGGAGCTAGTACCTCCCCATATATATGTATGGAGTGGAGTTTGCAAGTGAAAAGAAACTTTGTGTTCCCAACAAGCTAGGTGAAGTCCGGCTTTCAAACACACTTATCTCTCAGAACTGAGCATGTGGAGAGACGTTCGTTCATCTAGCACAAAGGGAATGGGTGAAGGAGAAATTTTCACTCTGGTTTCTCAGTCTGTTTCCTAGTGCCGGTTTGAAGTTCCTGCAGTTTTCACTGTAAAACCGAGTTGGAGCTAGTACCTCCCCATATATATGTATGGAGTGGAGTTTGCAACTGAAAAGAAACTTTGTGTTCCCAACAAGCTACGTGAAGGACGGCTTTCACACACACTTATCTCTCAGAACTTAGCATGTGGAGAGTCGTTCATTCATCTAGCACAAAGGGAACGGGTTGCAGGATAAACTTTTACTCTGGTTTCTCAGTCTGTTTCCTAGTGCCGGTATGAAGTTCCTGCAGTATTCACTATAAAACCAATTTGGAGCTAGTACATCCCCATATATATGTATGGAGTGGAGTTTGCAACTGAAAAGAAACTTTGTGTTCCCAACAAGCTAGGTGAAGTCCGGATTTCACACACACTTATCTCTCAGAACTGAGCATGTGGAGAGACGTTCGTTCATGTAGCACAAAGGGAACGGGTTGCAGGGGAAACTTTTACTCTGGTTTCTCAGTCTGTTTCCTAGTTCCGGTTTGAAGTTCCTGCAGTTTTCACTGTAAAATCGAGTTGGAGCTAGTACCTCTCCATATATATGTATGGAGTGGAATTTGCAACTGAAAAGAAACTTTGTGTTCCCAACAAGCTAGGTGAAGTCCGGCTTTCACACACACTTATCTCTCAGAACTGAGCATGTGGAGAATCGTTCGTTCATCTAGCACAAAGGGATGTGTTGCAGGAGAAACTTTTACTCTGGTTTCTCAGTCTGTTTCCTAGTGCCGGTTTGAAGTTCCTGCAGTTTTCACTGTAAAACCTGGTTGGAGCTAGTATCTCCCCATATATATGTATGGAGTGGAGTTTGCAACTGAAAAGAAACTTTGTGTTCCCAACAAGGTAGGGGAAGGCCGGCTTTCACACACCCTTATATCTCAGAACTGAGCATGTGGAGATTCGTTCGTTCATCTTACACAAAGGGAACGGGTTGCAGGAGAAACTTTTACTCTGGTTTCTCAGTCTGTTTCCTAGTGCTGGTTTGAAGTTCCTGCTGTTTTCACTGTAAAACCGAGTTGGAGCTAGTACCTCCCCATATATATGTATGGAGTGAAGTTTGCAACTGAAAAGAAACTTTGTGTTCCCAACAAGCTAGGTGAAGGACGGCTTTCACACACACTTATCTCTCAGAACTGAGCATGTGGAGAGTCGTTCGTTCATCTAGCACAAAGGAACGGGTTGCAGGAGAAACTTTTACTCTGGTTTCTCAGTCTGTTTCCTACTGCCGGTTTGAAGTTCCTGCAGTTTTCACTGTAAAACCGGGTTGGAGCTAGTACCTCCCCATATATATGTATGGAGTGGAGTTTGCAAGTGAAAAGAAACTTTGTGTTCCCAACAAGCTAGGTGAAGTCCGGCTTTCAAACACACTTATCTCTCAGAACTGAGCATGTGGAGAGACGTTCGTTCATCTAGCACAAAGGGAATGGGTTGAAGGAGAAATTTTCACTCTGGTTTCTCAGTCTGTTTCCTAGTGCCGGTTTGAAGTTCCTGCAGTTTTCACTGTAAAACCGAGTTGGAGCTAGTACCTCCCCATATATATGTATGGAGTGGAGTTTGCAACTGAAAAGAAACTTTGTGTTCCCAACAAGCTAGGTGAAGGACGGCTTTCACACACACTTATCTCTCAGAACTGAGCATGTGGAGAGTCGTTCGTTCATCTAGCACAAAGGGAACGGGTTGCAAGAGAAACTTTTACTCTGGTTTCTCAGTCTGTTTCCTAGTGCCAGTTTGAAGTTCCTGCAGTTTTCACTGTAAAACCGGGTTGGAGCTAGTACCTCCCCATATATATGTATGGAGTGGAGTTTGCAACTGAAAAGAAACTTTGTGTTCCCAACAAGCTAGTTGAAGGCCGGCTTTCACACACACTTATCTCTCAGAACTGAGCATGTGGAGAGACGTTCGTTCATCTAGCACAAAGGGAACGGTTTGCAGGAGAAACTTTCACTCTGGTTTCTCAGGCTGTTTCGTAGTGCCGGTTTGAAGTTCCTGCAGTTTTCAATGTAAAACCGAGTTGGAGCTAGTACCTCCCCATATATATTTATGGAGTGGAGTTTGCAACTGAAAAGAAACTTTGTGTTCCCAACAAGCTGGGTGAAGGACGGATTTCACACACACTTATCTCTCAGAACTGAGCATGTGGAGAGTCGTTCGTTCATTTAGCACAAAGGGAACGGGTTGCAGGAGAAACTTTCACTCTGGATTCTCAGTCTGTTTCCTAGTGCCGGTTTGAAGTTCCTGCAGTTTTCAGTGTAAATCCGAGATGGAGCTGGTACCTCCACATATATATGTATGGAGTGGAGTTTGCAACTGAAAAGAAACTTTGTGTTCCCATCAAGCTAGTTGAAGGACGGTTTTCACACTCATCTCTCAGAACTGAGCATGTGGAGAGACGTTCGTTCATCTAGCACAAAGGGAACGGTTGCAGGAGAAACTTTCACTCTGGTTTCTCAGTCTGTTTCCTAGTGCCGGTTTAAAGTTCCTGCAGTTTACACTGTTAAACCGAGTTGGAGTTAGTACCTCCCCATATATATGTATGTAGTGTAGTTTGCAACTGAAAAGAAACTTTGTGTTCCCAACAAGCTAGGTGAAGGCCGGCTTTCACACACACTTATCTCTCAGAACTGAGCATGTGGAGAGACGTTCGTTCATCTAGCACAAAGGGAACGGTTTGCAGGAGAAACTTTCACTCTGGTTTCTCAGTCTGTTTCCTAGTGCCGGTTTGAAGTTCCTGCAGTTTTCAATGTAAAACCGAGTTGGAGCTAGTACCTCCCCATATATATTTATGGAGTGGAGATTGCAACTGAAAAGAAACTTTCTGTTCCCAACAAGCTGGGTGAAGGACGGATTTCACACACACTTATCTCTCAGAACTGAGCATGTGGAGAGTCGTTCGTTCATTTAGCACAAAGGGAACGGGTTGCAGGAGAAACTTTCACTCTGTATTCTCAGTCTGTTTCCTAGTGCCGGTTTGAAGTTCCTGCAGTTTTCAGTGTAAATCCGAGATGGAGCTGGTACCTCCACATATATATGTATGGAGTGGAGTTTGCAACTGAAAAGAAACTTTGTGTTCCCATCAAGCTAGTTGAAGGACGGCTTTCACACTCATCTCTCAGAACTGAGCATGTGGAGAGACGTTCGTTCATCTAGCACAAAGGGAACGGTTGCAGGAGAAACTTTCACTCTGGTTTCTCAGTCTGTTTCCTAGTGCCGGTTTGAAGTTCCTGCAGTTTACACTGTTAAACCGAGTTGGAGTTAGTACCTCCCCATATATATGTATGTAGTGTAGTTTGCAACTAAAAAGAAACTTTGTGTTCCCAACAAGCTAGGTGAAGGACGGCTTTCACACACACTTATCTCTCAGAACTGAGCATGTGGAGAGACGTTCGTTCATCTAGCACAAAGGGAATGGGTTGCAGGAGAAACTTTCCCTCTGGATTCTCAGTCTGTTTCCTAGTGCCGGTTTGAAGTTCCTGCAGTTTTCACTGTAAAACAGAGTTGGAGCTTGTACCTCCCCATATATATGTATGGAGTGGAGTTTGCAACTGAAAAGAAACTTTGTGTTCCCAACAAGCTAGGTGAAGGACGGCTTTCACACACACTTTTCTCTCAGAACTGAGCATGTGGAGAGACGTTTGTTCATCTAGCACAAAGGTAACGGTTTGCAGGAGAAACTTTTACTCTGGTTTCTCAGTCTGTTTCCTAGTGCCGGTTTGAAGTTCCTGCAGTTTTCACTGTAAAATCGAATTGGAGCTCATACCTCCACATATATATGTATGGAGTGGAGTTTGCAACTGAATAGGAACTTTGTGTTCCCAACAAGCTTGGTGAAGGTCGGCTTTCACACACACTTATCTCTCAGAACTGAGCATGTGGAGAGACGTTCGTTCATCTAGCACAAAGGGAACGGGTTGCAGGAGAAACTTTTACTCTGGTTTCTCAGTCTGTTTCCTAGTGCCGGTTTGAAGTTCCTGCAGTTTTCACTGTAAAACCGAGTTGGAGCTAGTACCTCCCCATATATATATAAGGAGTGGAGTTTGCAACTGAAAAGAAACTTTGTGTTCCAAACAAGCAAGTTGAAGGACGGTTTTCACACACAATTATCTCTCAGAACTGAGCATGTGGAGAGACGTTCGTTCATGTAGCACAAAGGGAACGGGTTGCAAGAGAAAATTTTACTCTGGTTTCTCAGTCTCTTTCCTAGTGCCGGTTTGAAATTCCTGTAGTTTTCACTGTAAAACCGGGTTGGAGCTAGTACCTCCCCATATATATGTATGGAGTGGAGTTTGCAACTGAAAAGAAACTTTGTGTTCCCAACAAGCTAGTTGAAGTTCGGTTTTCACACACACATATCTCTCAGAACTGAGCATGTGGAGAGACGTTCGTTCATCTAGCACAAAGTGAACGGGTTGCAGGAGAAACTTTCACTCTGGTTTCTAAGTCTGTTTCCTAGTGCCGGTTTGAAGTTCCTGCAGTTTTCACTGTAAAACCGGGTTGGAGCTAGTACCTCCCCATATATATGTATGGAGAGGTGTTTGCAACTGAAAAGAAACTTTGTGTTCCCAACAAGCTAGGTGAAGGACGGCTTTCACACTCACTTATCACTCAGAACTGAGCATGTGGAGAGACGTTCGTTCATCTAGCACAAAGGAACAGGTTGCAGGAGAAACTTTTACTCTGGTTTCTCAGTCTGTTTCCTAGTGCCGGTTTGACGTTCCTGCAGTTTTCAGTGTAAAACCGAGTTGGAGCTAGTACCTCCCCATATATATGTATGTAGTGGAGTTTGCAACTGAAAAGAAACTTTGTGTTCCCAACAAGCTAGGTGAAGGACGGCTTTCACACACACTTATCTCTCAGAACTGAGCATGTGGAGAGACGTTCATTCATCTAGCACAAAGGGAACGGGTTGCAGGAGAAACCTTTACTCTGGATTCTCAGTCTGTTTCCTAGTGCCGGTTTGAAGTTCCTGCATTTTTCACTGTAAAAGCTGGTTGGAGCTAGTATCTCCCCATATATATGTATGGAGAGGTGTTTGCAACTGAAAAGAAACTTTGTGTTCCCAACAAGCTAGGTGAAGGACGGCTTTCACACACACTTATCTCTCAGAACTGAGCATGTGGAGAGACGTTCGTTCATCTAGCACAAAGGGAACGGGTTGCAGGAGAAACTTTCACTCTGGTTTCACAGTCTGTTTCCTAGTGCCGGTTTGAAGTTCCTGCAGTTTTCACTGTAAAACCGAGTTAGAGCTAGTACCTCCCCATATATATGTATGGAGTGGAGTTTGCAACTGAAAAGAAACTTTGTGTTCCCAACAAGCAAGGTGAAGGACGGCTTTCACACACATTTATCTCTCAGAACTGAGCATGTGGAGAGACGTTCGTTCATCTAGCACAAAAGGAACGGGTTGCAGGAGAAATTTTACTCTGGATTCTCAGTCTGTTTCCTAGTGCCGGTTTGAAGTTCCTGCAGTTTTCACTGTAAAACCGAGTTGGAGCTAGTACCTCCCCATATATATGTATGGAGTGGAGTTTGCAACTGAAAAGAAACTTTGTGTTCCCAACAAGCTAGGTGAAGGACGGCTTTCACACACACTTATTTCTCAGAACTGAGCATGTGGAGAGTCGTTCGTTCATTTAGCACAAAGGGAACGGGTTGCAGGAGAAACTTTTACTCTGGTTTCTCAGTCTGTTTCCTAGTGCCGGTTTGAAGTTCCTGCAGTTTTCACTGTAAAATCGAATTGGACCTAGTACCTCCCCATATATATGTATGGAGTGGAGTTTGCAACTGAAAAGAAACTTTGTGTTCCCAACAAGCTAGGTGAAGGACGGCTTTCACACACACTTATCTCTCAGAACTGAGCATGTGGAGAGACGTTCGTTCATCTAGCACAAAGGGAACGGTTTGCAGGAGAAACCTTTACTCTGGTTTCTCAGTCTGTTTCCTAGTGCCGGGTTGAAGTTCCTGCAGTTTTCACTGTATAACCGGGTTGGAGCTAGTACCTCCCCATATATATGTATGGAGTGGAGTTTGCAACTGAAAAGAAACTTTGTGTTCCCAACAAGCTAGGTGAAGGACGGCTTTCACTCACACTTATCTCTCAGAACTGAGCATGTGGAGAGACCTTCTTTCATCTAGCACAAAGGGAACGGGTTGCAGGAGAAACTTTTACTCTTGTTTCTCAGTCTGTTTCCTAGTGCCGGTTTGAAATTCCTGCAGTTTTCACTGTAAAACCGAGTTGGAGCTAGTACCTCCCCATATATATGTATGGAGTGGAGTTTGCAACTGAATAGAAACTTTGTGTTCCCAACAAGCTAGGTGAAGGACGGCTTTCACACACACTTATCTCTCAGAACTGAGCATGTGGAGAGACGTTCGTTCATCTAGCACAAAGGGAACGGGTTGCAGGAGAAACTTTTACTCTGGTTTCTCAGTCTGTTTCCTAGTGCCGGTTTGAAGTTCCTGCAGTTATCACTGTAAAAACTGGTTGGAGCTCGTATAACCCCATATATATGTATGGAGTGGAGTTTGCAACTGAAAAGAAACTTTGTGTTCCCAACGAGCTACGTGAAGGACGGCTTTCACACACACTTATCTCTCAGAACTGAGCATGTGGAGAGTCGTTCGTTCATCTAGCACAAAGGGAACGAGTTGCAGGAGAAACTTTTTCTCTGGTTTCTCAGTCTGTTTCCTAGTGCCGGTTTGAAGTTCCTGCAGTTTTCACTGTAAAACCGAGTTGGAGCTAGTACCTCCCCATATATATGTATGGAGTGTAGTTTGCAACTGAAAAGAAACTTTGTGTTCCCAACAAGCTACGTGAAGGACGGCTTTCACACACACTTATCTCTCAGAACTTAGCATGTGGAGAGTCTTTCATTCATCTAGCACAAAGGGAACGTGTTGCAGGATAAACTTTTACTCTGGTTTCTCAGTCTGTTTCCTAGTGCCGGTATGAAGTTCCTGCAGTATTCACTATAAAACCAATTTGGAGCTAGTACATCCCCATATATATGTATGGAGTGGAGTTTGCAACTGAAAAGAAACTTTGTGTTCCCAACAAGCTAGGTGAAGTCCGGCTTTCACACACACTTATCTCTCAGAACTGAGCATGTGGAGAGACGTTCGTTCATGTAGCACAAAGGGAACGGGTTGCAGGGGAAACTTTTACTCTGGTTTCTCAGTCTGTTTCCTAGTTCCGGTTTGAAGTTCCTGCAGTTTTCACTGTAAAATCGATTTGGAGCTAGTACCTCCCCATATATATGTATGGAGTGGAATTTGCAACTGAAAAGAAACTTTGTGTTCCCAACAAGCTAGGTGAAGGACGGCTTTCACACACACTTATCTCTCAGAACTGAGCATGTGGAGAATCGTTCGTTCATCTAGCACAAAGGGATGTGTTGCAGGAGAAACTTTTACTCTGGTTTCTCAGTCTGTTTCCTAGTGCCGGTTTGAAGTTCCTGCAGTTTTCACTGTAAAACCTGGTTGGAGCTAGTATCTCCCCATATATATGTATGGAGTGGAGTTTGCAACTGAAAAGAAACTTTGTGTTCCCAACAAGCTAGGGGAAGGCCGGCTTTCACACACACATATATCTCAGAACTGAGCATGTGGAGATTCGTTCGTTCATCTAGCACAAAGGGAACGGGTTGCAGGAGAAACTTTTACTCTGGTTTCTCAGTCTGTTTCCTAGTGCCGGTTTGAAGTTCCTGCTGTTTTCACTGTAAAACCGAGTTGGAGCTAGTACCTCCCCATATATATGTATGGAGTGAAGTTTGCAACTGAAAAGAAACTTTGTGTTCCCAACAAGCTAGGTGAAGGACGGCTTTCACACACACTTATCTCTCAGAACTGAGCATGTGGAGAGTCGTTCGTTCATCTAGCACAAAGGAACGGGTTGCAGGAGAAACTTTTACTCTGGTTTCTCAGTCTGTTTCCTACTGCCGGTTTGAAGTTCCTGCAGTTTTCACTGTAAAACCGGGTTGGAGCTAGTACCTCCCCATATATATGTATGGAGTGGAGTTTGCAAGTGAAAAGAAACTTTGTGTTCCCAACAAGCTAGGTGAAGTCCGGCTTTCAAACACACTTATCTCTCAGAACTGAGCATGTGGAGAGACGTTCGTTCATCTAGCACAAAGGGAATGGGTGAAGGAGAAATTTTCACTCTGGTTTCTCAGTCTGTTTCCTAGTGCCGGTTTGAAGTTCCTGCAGTTTTCACTGTAAAACCGAGTTGGAGCTAGTACCTCCCCATATATATGTATGGAGTGGAGTTTGCAACTGAAAAGAAACTTTGTGTTCCCAACAAGCTACGTGAAGGACGGCTTTCACACACACTTATCTCTCAGAACTTAGCATGTGGAGAGTCGTTCATTCATCTAGCACAAAGGGAACGGGTTGCAGGATAAACTTTTACTCTGGTTTCTCAGTCTGTTTCCTAGTGCCGGTATGAAGTTCCTGCAGTATTCACTATAAAACCAATTTGGAGCTAGTACATCCCCATATATATGTATGGAGTGGAGTTTGCAACTGAAAAGAAACTTTGTGTTCCCAACAAGCTAGGTGAAGTCCGGATTTCACACACACTTATCTCTCAGAACTGAGCATGTGGAGAGACGTTCGTTCATGTAGCACAAAGGGAACGGGTTGCAGGGGAAACTTTTACTCTGGTTTCTCAGTCTGTTTCCTAGTTCCGGTTTGAAGTTCCTGCAGTTTTCACTGTAAAATCGAGTTGGAGCTAGTACCTCTCCATATATATGTATGGAGTGGAATTTGCAACTGAAAAGAAACTTTGTGTTCCCAACAAGCTAGGTGAAGTCCGGCTTTCACACACACTTATCTCTCAGAACTGAGCATGTGGAGAATCGTTCGTTCATCTAGCACAAAGGGATGTGTTGCAGGAGAAACTTTTACTCTGGTTTCTCAGTCTGTTTCCTAGTGCCGGTTTGAAGTTCCTGCAGTTTTCACTGTAAAACCTGGTTGGAGCTAGTATCTCCCCATATATATGTATGGAGTGGAGTTTGCAACTGAAAAGAAACTTTGTGTTCCCAACAAGGTAGGGGAAGGCCGGCTTTCACACACCCTTATATCTCAGAACTGAGCATGTGGAGATTCGTTCGTTCATCTTACACAAAGGGAACGGGTTGCAGGAGAAACTTTTACTCTGGTTTCTCAGTCTGTTTCCTAGTGCTGGTTTGAAGTTCCTGCTGTTTTCACTGTAAAACCGAGTTGGAGCTAGTACCTCCCCATATATATGTATGGAGTGAAGTTTGCAACTGAAAAGAAACTTTGTGTTCCCAACAAGCTAGGTGAAGGACGGCTTTCACACACACTTATCTCTCAGAACTGAGCATGTGGAGAGTCGTTCGTTCATCTAGCACAAAGGAACGGGTTGCAGGAGAAACTTTTACTCTGGTTTCTCAGTCTGTTTCCTACTGCCGGTTTGAAGTTCCTGCAGTTTTCACTGTAAAACCGGGTTGGAGCTAGTACCTCCCCATATATATGTATGGAGTGGAGTTTGCAAGTGAAAAGAAACTTTGTGTTCCCAACAAGCTAGGTGAAGTCCGGCTTTCAAACACACTTATCTCTCAGAACTGAGCATGTGGAGAGACGTTCGTTCATCTAGCACAAAGGGAATGGGTTGAAGGAGAAATTTTCACTCTGGTTTCTCAGTCTGTTTCCTAGTGCCGGTTTGAAGTTCCTGCAGTTTTCACTGTAAAACCGAGTTGGAGCTAGTACCTCCCCATATATATGTATGGAGTGGAGTTTGCAACTGAAAAGAAACTTTGTGTTCCCAACAAGCTAGGTGAAGGACGGCTTTCACACACACTTATCTCTCAGAACTGAGCATGTGGAGAGTCGTTCGTTCATCTAGCACAAAGGGAACGGGTTGCAAGAGAAACTTTTACTCTGGTTTCTCAGTCTGTTTCCTAGTGCCAGTTTGAAGTTCCTGCAGTTTTCACTGTAAAACCGGGTTGGAGCTAGTACCTCCCCATATATATGTATGGAGTGGAGTTTGCAACTGAAAAGAAACTTTGTGTTCCCAACAAGCTAGTTGAAGGCCGGCTTTCACACACACTTATCTCTCAGAACTGAGCATGTGGAGAGACGTTCGTTCATCTAGCACAAAGGGAACGGTTTGCAGGAGAAACTTTCACTCTGGTTTCTCAGGCTGTTTCGTAGTGCCGGTTTGAAGTTCCTGCAGTTTTCAATGTAAAACCGAGTTGGAGCTAGTACCTCCCCATATATATTTATGGAGTGGAGTTTGCAACTGAAAAGAAACTTTGTGTTCCCAACAAGCTGCGTGAAGGACGGATTTCACACACACTTATCTCTCAGAACTGAGCATGTGGAGAGTCGTTCGTTCATTTAGCACAAAGGGAACGGGTTGCAGGAGAAACTTTCACTCTGGATTCTCAGTCTGTTTCCTAGTGCCGGTTTGAAGTTCCTGCAGTTTTCAGTGTAAATCCGAGATGGAGCTGGTACCTCCACATATATATGTATGGAGTGGAGTTTGCAACTGAAAAGAAACTTTGTGTTCCCATCAAGCTAGTTGAAGGACGGTTTTCACACTCATCTCTCAGAACTGAGCATGTGGAGAGACGTTCGTTCATCTAGCACAAAGGGAACGGTTGCAGGAGAAACTTTCACTCTGGTTTCTCAGTCTGTTCCCTAGTGCCGGTTTAAAGTTCCTGCAGTTTACACTGTTAAACCGAGTTGGAGTTAGTACCTCCCCATATATATGTATGTAGTGTAGTTTGCAACTGAAAAGAAACTTTGTGTTCCCAACAAGCTAGGTGAAGGCCGGCTTTCACACACACTTATCTCTCAGAACTGAGCATGTGGAGAGACGTTCGTTCATCTAGCACAAAGGGAACGGTTTGCAGGAGAAACTTTCACTCTGGTTTCTCAGTCTGTTTCCTAGTGCCGGTTTGAAGTTCCTGCAGTTTTCAATGTAAAACCGAGTTGGAGCTAGTACCTCCCCATATATATTTATGGAGTGGAGATTGCAACTGAAAAGAAACTTTCTGTTCCCAACAAGCTGGGTGAAGGACGGATTTCACACACACTTATCTCTCAGAACTGAGCATGTGGAGAGTCGTTCGTTCATTTAGCACAAAGGGAACGGGTTGCAGGAGAAACTTTCACTCTGTATTCTCAGTCTGTTTCCTAGTGCCGGTTTGAAGTTCCTGCAGTTTTCAGTGTAAATCCGAGATGGAGCTGGTACCTCCACATATATATGTATGGAGTGGAGTTTGCAACTGAAAAGAAACTTTGTGTTCCCATCAAGCTAGTTGAAGGACGGCTTTCACACTCATCTCTCAGAACTGAGCATGTGGAGAGACGTTCGTTCATCTAGCACAAAGGGAACGGTTGCAGGAGAAACTTTCACTCTGGTTTCTCAGTCTGTTTCCTAGTGCCGGTTTGAAGTTCCTGCAGTTTACACTGTTAAACCGAGTTGGAGTTAGTACCTCCCCATATATATGTATGTAGTGTAGTTTGCAACTAAAAAGAAACTTTGTGTTCCCAACAAGCTAGGTGAAGGACGGCTTTCACACACACTTATCTCTCAGAACTGAGCATGTGGAGAGACGTTCGTTCATCTAGCACAAAGGGAATGGGTTGCAGGAGAAACTTTCCCTCTGGATTCTCAGTCTGTTTCCTAGTGCCGGTTTGAAGTTCCTGCAGTTTTCACTGTAAAACAGAGTTGGAGCTTGTACCTCCCCATATATATGTATGGAGTGGAGTTTGCAACTGAAAAGAAACTTTGTGTTCCCAACAAGCTAGGTGAAGGACGGCTTTCACACACACTTTTCTCTCAGAACTGAGCATGTGGAGAGACGTTTGTTCATCTAGCACAAAGGTAACGGTTTGCAGGAGAAACTTTTACTCTGGTTTCTCAGTCTGTTTCCTAGTGCCGGTTTGAAGTTCCTGCAGTTTTCACTGTAAAATCGAATTGGAGCTCATACCTCCACATATATATGTATGGAGTGGAGTTTGCAACTGAATAGGAACTTTGTGTTCCCAACAAGCTTGGTGAAGGTCGGCTTTCACACACACTTATCTCTCAGAACTGAGCATGTGGAGAGACGTTCGTTCATCTAGCACAAAGGGAACGGGTTGCAGGAGAAACTTTTACTCTGGTTTCTCAGTCTGTTTCCTAGTGCCGGTTTGAAGTTCCTGCAGTTTTCACTGTAAAACCGAGTTGGAGCTAGTACCTCCCCATATATATATAAGGAGTGGAGTTTGCAACTGAAAAGAAACTTTGTGTTCCAAACAAGCAAGTTGAAGGACGGTTTTCACACACAATTATCTCTCAGAACTGAGCATGTGGAGAGACGTTCGTTCATGTAGCACAAAGGGAACGGGTTGCAAGAGAAAATTTTACTCTGGTTTCTCAGTCTCTTTCCTAGTGCCGGTTTGAAATTCCTGTAGTTTTCACTGTAAAACCGGGTTGGAGCTAGTACCTCCCCATATATATGTATGGAGTGGAGTTTGCAACTGAAAAGAAACTTTGTGTTCCCAACAAGCTAGTTGAAGTTCGGTTTTCACACACACATATCTCTCAGAACTGAGCATGTGGAGAGACGTTCGTTCATCTAGCACAAAGTGAACGGGTTGCAGGAGAAACTTTCACTCTGGTTTCTAAGTCTGTTTCCTAGTGCCGGTTTGAAGTTCCTGCAGTTTTCACTGTAAAACCGGGTTGGAGCTAGTACCTCCCCATATATATGTATGGAGAGGTGTTTGCAACTGAAAAGAAACTTTGTGTTCCCAACAAGCTAGGTGAAGGACGGCTTTCACACTCACTTATCACTCAGAACTGAGCATGTGGAGAGACGTTCGTTCATCTAGCACAAAGGAACAGGTTGCAGGAGAAACTTTTACTCTGGTTTCTCAGTCTGTTTCCTAGTGCCGGTTTGACGTTCCTGCAGTTTTCAGTGTAAAACCGAGTTGGAGCTAGTACCTCCCCATATATATGTATGTAGTGGAGTTTGCAACTGAAAAGAAACTTTGTGTTCCCAACAAGCTAGGTGAAGGACGGCTTTCACACACACTTATCTCTCAGAACTGAGCATGTGGAGAGACGTTCATTCATCTAGCACAAAGGGAACGGGTTGCAGGAGAAACCTTTACTCTGGATTCTCAGTCTGTTTCCTAGTGCCGGTTTGAAGTTCCTGCATTTTTCACTGTAAAACCGAGTTGGAGCTAGTACCACCCCATATATATGTATGGAGTGGAGTTTGCAACTGAAATGGAACTTTGTGTTCCCAACAAGCTATTTGAAGTACGGCTTTCACACACAATTATCTCTCAGAAATGAGCATGTGGAGAGACGTTCGTTCATCTAGCATAAAGGGAATGGGTTGCAGGAGAAACTTTTACTCTGATTTCTCAGTCTGTTTCCTAGTGCCGGTTTGAAGTTCCTGCAGTTTTCACTGTAAAACCGAGTTGGAGCTAGTACCTCCCCATATATATGTATGGAGTGGAGTTTACAACTGAAAAGAAACTTTGTGTTCCCAACAATCTAGGTGAAGGACGGCTTTCACTCACACTTATCTCTCAGAACTGAGCATGTGGAGAGACGTTCGTTCATCTAGCACAAAGGGAACGGGTTGCAGGAGAAACTTTCACTCTGGTTTCTCAGTCTGTTTCCTAGTGCCGGTTTGAATTTCCTGCAGTTTTCACTGTAAAACCGGGTTGGAGCTAGTACCTCCCCATATATATGTATGGAGAGGTGTTTGCAACTGAAAAGAAACTTTGTGTTCCCAACAAGCTAGGTGAAGGACGGCTTTCACTCACACTTATCTCTCAGAACTGAGCATGTGGAGAGACGTTCGTTCATCTAGCACAAAAGGAACGGGTTGCAGGAGAAACTTTCACTCTGGTTTCTCAGTCTGTTTCCTAGTGCCGGTTTGAAGTTCCTGCAGTTTTCACTGTAAAACCGGGTTGGAGCTAGTACCTCCCCATATATATGTATGGAGTGGAATTTGCAACTGAAAAGAAACTTTGTGTTCCCAACAAGCTAGGTGAAGGACGGCTTTCACACACACTTATCTCTCAGAACTGAGCATGTGGAGAGACGTTCGTTCATCTAGCACAAAGGGAACGGGTTGCAGGAGAAACTTTCACTCTGGTTTCACAGTCTGTTTCCTAGTGCCGGTTTGAAGTTCCTGCAGTTTTCACTGTAAAACCGAGTTAGAGCTAGTACCTCCCCATATATATGTATGGAGTGGAGTTTGCAACTGAAAAGAAACTTTGTGTTCCCAACAAGCAAGGTGAAGGACGGCTTTCACACACATTTATCTCTCAGAACTGAGCATGTGGAGAGACGTTCGTTCATCTAGCACAAAAGGAACGGGTTGCAGGAGAAATTTTACTCTGGATTCTCAGTCTGTTTCCTAGTGCCGGTTTGAAGTTCCTGCAGTTTTCACTGTAAAACCGAGTTGGAGCTAGTACCTCCCCATATATATGTATGGAGTGGAGTTTGCAACTGAAAAGAAACTTTGTGTTCCCAACAAGCTAGGTGAAGGACGGCTTTCACACACACTTATTTCTCAGAACTGAGCATGTGGAGAGTCGTTCGTTCATTTAGCACAAAGGGAACGGGTTGCAGGAGAAACTTTTACTCTGGTTTCTCAGTCTGTTTCCTAGTGCCGGTTTGAAGTTCCTGCAGTTTTCACTGTAAAATCGAATTGGAGCTAGTACCTCCCCATATATATGTATGTAGTGGAGTTTGCAACTGAAAAGAAACTTTGTGTTCCCAACAAGCTAGGTGAAGGACGGCTTTCACACACACTTATCTCTCAGAACTGAGCATGTGGAGAGACGTTCGTTCATCTAGCACAAAGGGAACGGTTTGCAGGAGAAACCTTTACTCTGGTTTCTCAGTCTTTTTCCTAGTGCCGGGTTGAAGTTCCTGCAGTTTTCACTGTAAAACCGGGTTGGAGCTAGTACCTCCCCATATATATGTATGGAGTGGAGTTTGCAACTGAAAAGAAACTTTGTGTTCCCAACAAGCTAGGTGAAGGACGGCTTTCACTCACACTTATCTCTCAGAACTGAGCATGTGGAGAGACCTTCTTTCATCTAGCACAAAGGGAACGGGTTGCAGGAGAAACTTTTACTCTTGTTTCTTAGTCTGTTTCCTAGTGCCGGTTTGAAATTCCTGCAGTTTTCACTGTAAAACCGAGTTGGAGCTAGTACCTCCCCATATATATGTATGGAGTGGAGTTTGCAACTGAATAGAAACTTTGTGTTCCCAACAAGCTAGGTGAAGGACGGCTTTCACACACACTTATCTCTCAGAACTGAGCATGTGGAGAGTCGTTCGTTCATCTAGCACAAAGGGAACGGGTTGCAGGAGAAACTTTTACTCTGGTTTCTCAGTCTGTTTCCTAGTGCCGGTTTGAAGTTCCTGCAGTTATCACTGTAAAAACTGGTTGGAGCTAGTATGACCCCATATATATGTATGGAGTGGAGTTTGCAACTGAAAAGAAACTTTGTGTTCCCAACAAGCTAGGTGAAGTACGGCTTTCACACACACTTATCTCTCAGAACTGAGCATGTGGAGAGACGTTCGTTCATCTATCACAAAGGGAAAGGGTTGAAGGAGAAACTTTAACTCTGGTTTCTCAGTCTGTTTCCTCGTGCCGGTTTGAAGTTCCTGCAGTTTTCACTGTAAAACAGAGTTGGAGCTAGTACATCCCCATATATATGTATGGAGTGTAGTTTGCAACTGAAAAGAAACTTTGTGTTCCCAACGAGCTACGTGAAGGACGGCTTTCACACACACTTATCTCTCAGAACTGAGCATGTGGAGAGTCGTTCGTTCATCTAGCACAAAGGGAACAAGTTGCAGGAGAAACTTTTTCTCTGGTTTCTCAGTCTGTTTCCTAGTGCCGGTTTGAAGTTCCTGCAGTTTTCACTGTAAAACCGAGTTGGAGCTAGTACCTCCCCATATATATGTATGGAGTGGAGTTTGCAACTGAAAAGAAACTTTGTGTTCCCAACAAGCTACGTGAAGGACGGCTTTCACACACACTTATCTCTCAGAACTTAGCATGTGGAGAGTCGTTCATTCATCTAGCACAAAGGGAACGGGTTGCAGGATAAACTTTTACTCTGGTTTCTCAGTCTGTTTCCTAGTGCCGGTATGAAGTTCCTGCAGTATTCACTATAAAACCAATTTGGAGCTAGTACATCCCCATATATATGTATGGAGTGGAGTTTGCAACTGAAAAGAAACTTTGTGTTCCCAACAAGCTAGGTGAAGTCCGGCTTTCACACACACTTATCTCTCAGAACTGAGCATGTGGAGAGACGTTCGTTCATGTAGCACAAAGGGAACGGGTTGCAGGGGAAACTTTTACTCTGGTTTCTCAGTCTGTTTCCTAGTTCCGGTTTGAAGTTCCTGCAGTTTTCACTGTAAAATCGAGTTGGAGCTAGTACCTCCCCATATATATGTATGGAGTGGAATTTGCAACTGAAAAGAAACTTTGTGTTCCCAACAAGCTAGGTGAAGGACGGCTTTCACACACACTTATCTCTCAGAACTGAGCATGTGGAGAATCGTTCGTTCATCTAGCACAAAGGGATGTGTTGCAGGAGAAACTTTTACTCTGGTTTCTCAGTCTGTTTCCTAGTGCCGGTTTGAAGTTCCTGCAGTTTTCACTGTAAAACCTGGTTGGAGCTAGTATCTCCCCATATATATGTATGGAGTGGAGTTTGCAACTGAAAAGAAACTTTGTGTTCCCAACAAGCTAGGGGAAGGCCGGCTTTCACACACACTTATATCTCAGAACTGAGCATGTGGAGATTCGTTCGTTCATCTAGCACAAAGGGAACGGGTTGCAGGAGAAACTTTTACTCTGGTTTCTCAGTCTGTTTCCTAGTGCCGGTTTGAAGTTCCTGCTGTTTTCACTGTAAAACCGAGTTGGAGCTAGTACCTCCCCATATATATGTATGGAGTGAAGTTTGCAACTGAAAAGAAACTTTGTGTTCCCAACAAGCTAGGTGAAGGACGGCTTTCACACACACTTATCTCTCAGAACTGAGCATGTGGAGAGTCGTTCGTTCATCTAGCACAAAGGAACGGGTTGCAGGAGAAACTTTTACTCTGGTTTCTCAGTCTGTTTCCTACTGCCGGTTTGAAGTTCCTGCAGTTTTCACTGTAAAACCGGGTTGGAGCTAGTACCTCCCCATATATATGTATGGAGTGGAGTTTGCAAGTGAAAAGAAACTTTGTGTTCCCAACAAGCTAGGTGAAGTCCGGCTTTCAAACACACTTATCTCTCAGAACTGAGCATGTGGAGAGACGTTCGTTCATCTAGCACAAAGGGAATGGGTGAAGGAGAAATTTTCACTCTGGTTTCTCAGTCTGTTTCCTAGTGCCGGTTTGAAGTTCCTGCAGTTTTCACTGTAAAACCGAGTTGGAGCTAGTACCTCCCCATATATATGTATGGAGTGGAGATTGCAACTGAAAAGAAACTTTGTGTTCCCAACAAGCTACGTGAAGGACGGCTTTCACACACACTTATCTCTCAGAACTTAGCATGTGGAGAGTCGTTCATTCATCTAGCACAAAGGGAACGGGTTGCAGGATAAACTTTTACTCTGGTTTCTCAGTCTGTTTCCTAGTGCCGGTATGAAGTTCCTGCAGTATTCACTATAAAACCAATTTGGAGCTAGTACATCCCCATATATATGTATGGAGTGGAGTTTGCAACTGAAAAGAAACTTTGTGTTCCCAACAAGCTAGGTGAAGTCCGGATTTCACACACACTTATCTCTCAGAACTGAGCATGTGGAGAGACGTTAGTTCATGTAGCACAAAGGGAACGGGTTCAGGGGAAACTTTTACTCTGGTTTCTCAGTCTGTTTCCTAGTTCCGGTTTGAAGTTCCTGCAGTTTTCACTGTAAAATCGAGTTGGAGCTAGTACCTCCCCATATATATGTATGGAGTGGAATTTGCAACTGAAAAGAAACTTTGTGTTCCCAACAAGCTAGGTGAAGTCCGGCTTTCACACACACTTATCTCTCAGAACTGAGCATGTGGAGAATCGTTCGTTCATCTAGCACAAAGGGATGTGTTGCAGGAGAACTTTTACTCTGGTTTCTCAGTCTGTTTCCTAGTGCCGGTTTGAAGTTCCTGCAGTTTTCACTGTAAAACCTGGTTGGAGCTAGTATCTCCCCATATATATGTATGGAGTGGAGTTTGCAACTGAAAAGAAACTTTGTGTTCCCAACAAGCTAGGGGAAGGCCGGCTTTCACACACCCTTATATCTCAGAACTGAGCATGTGGAGATTCTTTCGTTCATCTTACACAAAGGGAACGGGTTGCAGGAGAAACTTTTACTCTGGTTTCTCAGTCTGTTTCCTAGTGCCGGTTTGAAGTTCCTGCTGTTTTCACTGTAAAACCGAGTTGGAGCTAGTACCTCCCGATATATATGTATGGAGTGAAGTTTGCAACTGAAAAGAAACTTTGTGTTCCCAACAAGCTAGGTGAAGGACGGCTTTCACACACACTTATCTCTCAGAACTGAGCATGTGGAGAGTCGTTCGTTCATCTAGCACAAAGGAACGGGTTGCAGGAGAAACTTTTACTCTGGTTTCTCAGTCTGTTTCCTACTGCCGGTTTGAAGTTCCTGCAGTTTTCACTGTAAAACCGGGTTGGAGCTAGTACCTCCCCATATATATGTATGGAGTGGAGTTTGCAAGTGAAAAGAAACTTTGTGTTCCCAACAAGCTAGGTGAAGTCCGGCTTTCAAACACACTTATCTCTCAGAACTGAGCATGTGAAGAGACGTTCGTTCATCTAGCACAAAGGGAATGGGTTGAAGGAGAAATTTTCACTCTGGTTTCTCAGTCTGTTTCCTAGTGCCGGTTTGAAGTTCCTGCAGTTTTCACTGTAAAACCGTGTTGGAGCTAGTACCTCCCCATATATATGTATGGAGTGGAGTTTGCAACTGAAAAGAAACTTTGTGTTCCCAACAAGCTAGGTGAAGGACGGCTTTCACACACACTTATCTCTCAGAACTGAGCATGTGGAGAGTCGTTCGTTCATCTAGCACAAAGGGAACGGGTTGCAAGAGAAACTTTTACTCTGGTTTCTCAGTCTGTTTCCTAGTGCCAGTTTGAAGTTCCTGCAGTTTTCACTGTAAAACCGTGTTGGAGCTAGTACCTCCCCATATATATGTATGGAGTGGAGTTTGCAACTGAAAAGAAACTTTGTGTTCCCAACAAGCTAGGTGAAGGCCGGCTTTCACACACACTTATCTCTCAGAACTGAGCATGTGGAGAGACGTTCGTTCATCTAGCACAAAGGGAACGGTTTGCAGGAGAAACTTTCACTCTGGTCCCTCAGGCTGTTTCGTAGTGCCGGTTTGAAGTTCCTGCAGTTTTCAATGTAAAACCGAGTTAGAGCTAGTACCTCCCCATATATATGCATGGAGTGGAGTTTGCAACTGAAAAGAAACTTTGTGTTCCCAACAAGCTGGGTGAAGGACGGATTTCACACACACTTATCTCTCAGAACTGAGCATGTGGAGAGTCGTTCGTTCATTTAGCACAAAGGGAACGGGTTGCAGGAGAAACTTTCACTCTGGATTCTCAGTCTGTTTCCTAGTGCCGGTTTGAAGTTCCTGCAGTTTTCAGTGTAAATCCGAGATGGAGCTGGTACCTCCACATATATATGTATTTAGTGGAGTTTGCAACTGAAAAGAAACTTTGTGTTCCCATCAAGCTAGTTGAAGGACGGCTTTCACACTCATCTCTCAGAACTGAGCATGTGGAGAGACGTTCGTTCATCTAGCACAAAGGGAACGGTTGCAGGAGAAACTTTCACTCTGGTTTCTCAGTCTGTTTCCTAGTGCCGGTTTGAAGTTCCTGCAGTTTACACTGTTAAACCGAGTTGGAGCTTGTACCTCCCCATATATATGTATGGAGTGGAGTTTGCAACTGAAAAGAAACTTTGTGTTCCCAACAAGCTAGGTGAAGGACGGCTTTCACACACACTTTTCTCTCAGAACTGAGCATGTGGAGAGACGTTTGTTCATCTAGCACAAAGGTAACGGTTTGCAGGAGAAACTTTTACTCTGGTTTCTCAGTCTGTTTCCTAGTGCCGGTTTGAAGTTCCTGCAGTTTTCACTGTAAAACCGAATTGGAGCTCGTACCTCCCCATATATATGTATGGAGTGGAGTTTGCAACTGAATAGGAACTTTGTGTTCCCAACAAGCTTGGTGAATGTCGGCTTTCACACACACTTATCTCTCAGAAATGAGCATGTGGAGAGACGTTCGTTCATCTAGCACAAAGGGAACGGGTTGCAGGAGAAACTTTTACTCTGGTTTCTCAGTCTGTTTCCTTGTGCCGGTTTGAAGTTCCTGCAGTTTTCACTGTAAAACCGAGTTGGAGCTAGTACCTCCCCATATATATATAAGGAGTGGAGTTTGCAACTGAAAAGAAACTTTGTGTTCCAAACAAGCAAGTTGAAGGACGGTTTTCACACACAATTATCTCTCAGAACTGAGCATGTGGAGAGACGTTCGTTCATGTAGCACAAAGGGAACGGGTTGCAAGAGAAAATTTTACTCTGGTTTCTCAGTCTCTTTCCTAGTGCCGGTTTGAAATTCCTGTAGTTTTCACTGTAAAACCGGGTTGGAGCTAGTACCTCCCCATATATATGTATGGAGTGGAGTTTGCAACTGAAAAGAAACTTTGTGTTCCCAACAAGCTAGTTGAAGTTCGGTTTTCACACACACATATCTCTCAGAACTGAGCATGTGGAGAGACGTTCGTTCATCTAGCACAAAGTGAACGGGTTGCAGGAGAAACTTTCACTCTGGTTTCTAAGTCTGTTTCCTAGTGCCGGTTTGAAGTTCCTGCAGTTTTCACTGTAAAACCGGGTTGGAGCTAGTACCTCCCCATATATATGTATGGAGAGGTGTTTGCAACTGAAAAGAAACTTTGTGTTCCCAACAAGCTAGGTGAAGGACGGCTTTCACACTCACTTATCACTCAGAACTGAGCATGTGGAGAGACGTTCGTTCATCTAGCACAAAGGAACAGGTTGCAGGAGAAACTTTTACTCTGGTTTCTCAGTCTGTTTCCTAGTGCCGGTTTGACGTTCCTGCAGTTTTCAGTGTAAAACCGAGTTGGAGCTAGTACCTCCCCATATATATGTATGTAGTGGAGTTTGCAACTGAAAAGAAACTTTGTGTTCCCAACAAGCTAGGTGAAGGACGGCTTTCACACACACTTATCTCTCAGAACTGAGCATGTGGAGAGACGTTCATTCATCTAGCACAAAGGGAACGGGTTGCAGGAGAAACCTTTACTCTGGATTCTCAGTCTGTTTCCTAGTGCCGGTTAGAAGTTCCTGCATTTTTCACTGTAAAACCGAGTTGGAGCTAGTACCACCCCATATATATGTATGGAGTGGAGTTTGCAACTGAAATGGAACTTTGTGTTCCCAACAAGCTATTTGAAGTACGGCTTTCACACACAATTATCTCTCAGAAATGAGCATGTGGAGAGACGTTCGTTCATCTAGCATAAAGGGAATGGGTTGCAGGAGAAACTTTTACTCTGATTTCTCAGTCTGTTTCCTAGTGCCGGTTTGAAGTTCCTGCAGTTTTCACTGTAAAACCGAGTTGGAGCTAGTACCTCCCCATATATATGTATGGAGTGGAGTTTACAACTGAAAAGAAACTTTGTGTTCCCAACAAGCTAGGTGAAGGACGGCTTTCACTCACACTTATCTCTCACAACTGAGCATGTGGAGAGACGTTCGTTCATCTAGCACAAAGGGAACGGGTTGCAGGAGAAACTTTCACTCTGGTTTCTCAGTCTGTTTCCTAGTGCCGGTTTGAATTTCCTGCAGTTTTCACTGTAAAACCGGGTTGGAGCTAGTACCTCCCCATATATATGTATGGAGAGGTGTTTGCAACTGAAAAGAAACTTTGTGTTCCCAACAAGCTAGGTGAAGGACGGCTTTCACACACACTTATCTCTCAGAACTGAGCATGTGGAGAGACGTTCATTCATCTAGCACAAAGGGAACGGGTTGCAGGAGAAACTTTTACTCTGGTTTCTCAGTCTGTTTCCTAGTGCCGGTTTGAAGTTCCTGCATTTTTCACTGTAAAACCGAGTTGGAGCTAGTACCTACCCATATATATGTATGGAGTGGAGTTTGCAACTGAAATGGAACTTTGTGTTCCCAACAAGCTAGTTGAAGTACGGCTTTCACACACGCTTATCTCTCAGAAATGAGCATGTGGAGAGACGTTCGTTCATCTAGCACAAAGGGAACGGGTTGCAGGAGAACTTTTTACTCTGGTTTCTCAGTCTGTTTCCTAGTGCCGGTTTGAATTTCCTGCAGTTTTCACTGTAAAACCGAATTGGAGCTAGTACCTCCCCATATATATGTATGGTTGGAGTTTGCAACTGAAAAGAAACTTTGTGTTCCCAACAAGCTTGGTGAAGGGCGGCTTTCACACACACTTATCGCTCAGAACTGAGCATGTGGAGAGACGTTCGTTCATCTAGCACAAAGGGAACGGGTTGCAGGAGAAACTTTTACTCTGGTTTCTCAGTCTGTTTCCTACTGCCGGTTTGAAGTTCCTGCAGTTTTCACTGTAAAACCGATTTGGAGCTAGTACCTCCCCATGTATATATATGGAGTGGAGTTTGCAACTGAAAAGTAACTTTGTGTTCCCAACAAGCAAGTTGAAGGACGGTTTTCACACACAATTATCTCTCAGAACTGAGCATGTGGAGAGACGTTCGTTCATCTAGCACAAAAGGAACGGGTTGCAGGAGAAACTTTTACTCTGGTTTCTCAATCTGTTTCCTAGTGCCGGTTTGAAGTTCCTGCAGTTTTCACTGTAAAACCGAGTTGGAGCTAGTACCTCCCCATATAAATGTATGGAGTGGAGTTTGCAACTGAAAATAAACTTTGTGTTCCCAACAAGCTAGGTGAAGGACGGCTTTCACACACACTTATCTCTGAGAACTGAGCATGTGGAGAGACTTTCGTTCATCTAGCACGAAGGGAACGGGTTGCAGGAGTTATTTTACTCTGGATTCTCAGTCTGTTTCCTAGTGCCGGGTTAAAGTTCCTGCAGTTTTCACTGTAAAACCGAGTTGGATCTAGTACCTCCCCATATATATGTATGGAGTGGTGTTTGCAACTGAAAAGAAACTTTGTGTTCCCAACAAGCTAGTTGAAGGAAGGCTTTCACACTCACTTATCACTCAGAACTGAGCATGTGGAGAGACGTTCGTTCATCTAGCAGAAAGGGAACAGTTTGCAGGAAAAACTTTTACTCTGGTTTCTCAGTCTGTTTCCTAGTGCCGGTTTGAAGTTCCTGCAGTTTTCACTGTAAAACCGGGTTGGAGCTAGTACCTCCCCATATATATGTATGGAGTGGAGTTTGCAACTGAAAAGAAACTTTGTGTTCCCAACAAGCTAGGTGAAGGACGGCTTTCACAAACTCTTATCTCTCAGAACTGAGCATGTGGAGAGACGTTCATTAATCTAGCACAAAAGGAACGGGTTGCAGGAGAACATTTTACTCTGGTTTCTCAGTCTGTTTCCTAGTGCCGGTTTGAAGTTCCTGCAGTTTTCACTGTAAAACCGATTTGGAGCTAGTACCTCCCCATATATATGTATGGAGTGGAGTTTGCAACTGAAAAGAAACTTTGTGTTCCCAACAAGCTAGTTGAAGTTCGGTTTTCACACACACATATCTCTCAGAACTGAGCATGTGGAGAGACGTTCGTTCATCTAGCACAAAGGGAACGGGTTGCAGGAGAAACTTTTACTCTGGTTTCTCAGTCTTTTTCCTAGTGCCGGTTTGAAGTTCCTGCAGTTTTCACTGTAAAACCGAGTTGGAGCTAGTATCTCCCCATATAAATGTATGGAGTGGAGTTTGCAACTGAAAAGAAACTTTGTGTTCCCAACAAGCTAGGTGAAGGACGGCTTTCACACACACTTATCTCTCAGAACTGAGCATGTGGAGAGACTTTCGTTCATCTAGCACAAAGGGAACGGATTGCAGGAGAAATTTTACTCTGGTTTCTCAGTCTGTTTCCTAGTGCCGGTTTGAAGTTCCTGCAGTTTTCACTGTAAACCCGAGTTGAAGCTAGTACCTCCCATATATATGTATGGAGTGGAGTTTGCAACTGAAAAGAAACTTTGTGTTCTCAAAAAGCTAGGTGAAGGACGGCTTTCACACACACTTATCTCTCACAACTGAGCATGTGGAGAGTCGTTCGTTCATCTAGCACAAAGGGAACGTGTTGCAGGGGAAACTTTTACTCTGGTTTCTCAGTCTATTTCCTAGTGCCGGTTTGAAGTTCCTGCAGTTTTCACTGTAAAACAGAGTTGGAGCTAGTACCTCCCCATATATATGTATGGAGTGGAGTTTGCAACTGAAAAGAAACTTTGTGTTCCCAACAAGCTAGGTGAAGTATGGCTTTCACACACACTTATCTCTCAGAACTGAGCATGTGGAGAGACGTTCGTTCATCTAGCACAAAGGGAATGGTTTGCAGGAGAAACTTTTACTCTGGTTTCTCAGTCTGTTTCGTAGTGCCGGTTTGAAGTTTCTGCAGTTTTCACTGTAAAACCGGGTTGGAGCTATTACCTCCCCATATATATGTATGGAGTGGAGTTTGCAACTGAAAAGAAACTTTGTGTTCCCAACAAGCTAGGTGAAGGACGGCTTTCACTAACACTTATCTCTCAGAACTGAGCATGTGGAGAGACGTTCGTTCATCTAGCACAAAGGGAACGGGTTGCAGGAGAAACTTTACTCTGGTTTCTCAGTCTGTTTCCTAGTGCCGGTTTGAATTTCCTGCAGTTTTCACTGTAAAACCGATTTGGAGCTAGAACCTCCCCATATATATGTATGGAGTGGAGTTTGCAAATGAAAAGATACTTTGTGTTCCCAACATGCTAGGTGAAGGACGGCATTCAGACACACTTATCCTTCAGAACTGAGCATGTGGAGAGACTTTTGTTCATCTAGCACAAAGGGAACGGGTTGCAGGAGAAACTTTTACTCTGGTTTCTCAGTCTGTTTCCTAGTGCCGGTTTGAAGTTCCTGAAGTTTTCACTGTGAAACCTGGTTGGAGCTAGTATCTCCCCATATATATGTATGGAATGGTGTTTGCAACTGAAAAGAAACTTTGTGTTCCCAACAAGCTAGGTGAAGGACGGCTTTCACACACACATATCTCACAGAACTGAGCATGTGGAGAGACGTTCGTTCATCTAGCACAAATGGAACGGGTTGCAGGAGAAACTTTCACTCTGGTTTCTCAGTCTGTTTCCTAGTGCCGGTTTGAAGTTCCTGCAGTTTTCACTGTAAAACCGATTTGGAGCTAGTAACTCCCAATATATATGTATGGAGTGGAGTTTGCAACTGAAAAGAAACTTTGTGTTCCCAACAAGCTAGGTGAAGGACGGCTTTCACACACACTTTTCTCTCAGAACTGAGCATATGGATAGACGTTCGTTCATCTAGCACAAAGGGAACGGGTTGCAGGAGCAACTTTTACTCTGGTTTCTCAGTCTGTTTCCTAGTGCCGGTTTGAAGTTCCTGCAGTTTTCACTGTAAAACCGAGTTGGATCTAGTACCTCCCCATATATATGTATGGAGTGGTGTTTGCAACTGAAAAGAAACTTTGTGTTCCCAACAAGCTAGTTGAAGGAAGGCTTTCACACTCACTTATCACTCAGAACTGAGCATGTGGAGAGACGTTCGTTCATCTAGCACAAAGGGAACAGTTTGCAGGAAAAACTTTTACTCTGGTTTCTCAGTCTCTTTCCTAGTGCCGACTTGAAGTTCTTGCAGTTTTCACTGTAAAACCGAGTTGGAGCTAGAACCTCCCCATATATATGTATGGAGTGGAGTTTGCAACTGAAAAGAAACTTTGTGTTCCCAAAAACTAGGTGAATGACGGCTTTCACACTCACTTATCTCTCAGAAATGAGCATGTGGAGAGACGTTCGTTCATCTAGCACAAAAGGAACGGGTTGCAGGAGAAAATTTTACTCTGGTTTCTCAGTCTGTTTCCTAGTGCCGGTTTGAAGTTCCTGCAGTTTTCACTGTAAAACCGAGTTGGAGCTAGTACCTCCCCATATATATGTATGGAGTGGAGTTTGCAAATGAAAAGAAACTTTGTGTTCCCAACAAGCTAGGTGAAGGACGGCTTTCACACACACTTATCTCTCAGAACTGAGCATGTGGAGAGACGTTCGTTCATCTAGCACAAAGGGAACGGGTTGCAGGAGAACTTTTTACTCTGGTTTCTCAGTCTGTTTCCTAGTGCCGGTTTGAATTTCCTGCAGTTTTCACTGTAAAACCGAATTGGAGCTAGTACCTCCCCATATATATGTATGGTTGGAGTTTGCAACTGAAAAGAAACTTTGTGTTCCCAACAAGCTTGGTGAAGGGCGGCTTTCACACACACTTATCGCTCAGAACTGAGCATGTGGAGAGACGTTCGTTCATCTAGCACAAAGGGAACGGGTTGCAGGAGAAACTTTTACTCTGGTTTCTCAGTCTGTTTCCTACTGCCGGTTTGAAGTTCCTGCAGTTTTCACTGTAAAACCGATTTGGAGCTAGTACCTCCCCATGTATATATATGGAGTGGAGTTTGCAACTGAAAAGTAACTTTGTGTTCCCAACAAGCAAGTTGAAGGACGGTTTTCACACACAATTATCTCTCAGAACTGAGCATGTGGAGAGACGTTCGTTCATCTAGCACAAAAGGAACGGGTTGCAGGAGAAACTTTTACTCTGGTTTCTCAATCTGTTTCCTAGTGCCGGTTTGAAGTTCCTGCAGTTTTCACTGTAAAACCGAGTTGGAGCTAGTACCTCCCCATATAAATGTATGGAGTGGAGTTTGCAACTGAAAATAAACTTTGTGTTCCCAACAAGCTAGGTGAAGGACGACTTTCACACACACTTATCTCTGAGAACTGAGCATGTGGAGAGACTTTCGTTCATCTAGCACGAAGGGAACGGGTTGCAGGAGTTATTTTACTCTGGATTCTCAGTCTGTTTCCTAGTGCCGGGTTAAAGTTCCTGCAGTTTTCACTGTAAAACCGAGTTGGATCTAGTACCTCCCCATATATATGTATGGAGTGGTGTTTGCAACTGAAAAGAAACTTTGTGTTCCCAACAAGCTAGTTGAAGGAAGGCTTTCACACTCACTTATCACTCAGAACTGAGCATGTGGAGAGACGTTCGTTCATCTAGCACAAAGGGAACAGTTTGCAGGAAAAACTTTTACTCTGGTTTCTCAGTCTGTTTCCTAGTGCCGGTTTGAAGTTCCTGCAGTTTTCACTGTAAAACCGGGTTGGAGCTAGTACCTCCCCATATATATGTATGGAGTGGAGTTTGCAACTGAAAAGAAACTTTGTGTTCCCAACAAGCTAGGTGAAGGACGGCTTTCACAAACTCTTATCTCTCAGAACTGAGCATGTGGAGAGACGTTCATTAATCTAGCACAAAAGGAACGGGTTGCAGGAGAACATTTTACTCTGGTTTCTCAGTCTGTTTCCTAGTGCCGGTTTGAAGTTCCTGCAGTTTTCACTGTAAAACCGATTTGGAGCTAGTACCTCCCCATATATATGTATGGAGTGGAGTTTGCAACTGAAAAGAAAGTTTGTGTTCCCAACAAGCTAGTTGAAGTTCGGTTTTCACACACACATATCTCTCAGAACTGAGCATGTGGAGAGACGTTCGTTCATCTAGCACAAAGGGAACGGGTTGCAGGAGAAACTTTTACTCTGGTTTCTCAGTCTTTTTCCTAGTGCCGGTTTGAAGTTCCTGCAGTTTTCACTGTAAAACCGAGTTGGAGCTAGTATCTCCCCATATAAATGTATGGAGTGGAGTTTGCAACTGAAAAGAAACTTTGTGTTCCCAACAAGCTAGGTGAAGGACGGCTTTCACACACACTTATCTCTCAGAACTGAGCATGTGGAGAGACTTTCGTTCATCTAGCACAAAGGGAACGGATTGCAGGAGAAATTTTACTCTGGTTTCTCAGTCTGTTTCCTAGTGCCGGTTTGAAGTTCCTGCAGTTTTCACTGTAAACCCGAGTTGAAGCTAGTACCTCCCATATATATGTATGGAGTGGAGTTTGCAACTGAAAAGAAACTTTGTGTTCTCAAAAAGCTAGGTGAAGGACGGCTTTCACACACACTTATCTCTCACAACTGAGCATGTGGAGAGTCGTTCGTTCATCTAGCACAAAGGGAACGTGTTGCAGGGGAAACTTTTACTCTGGTTTCTCAGTCTATTTCCTAGTGCCGGTTTGAAGTTCCTGCAGTTTTCACTGTAAAACAGAGTTGGAGCTAGTACCTCCCCATATATATGTATGGAGTGGAGTTTGCAACTGAAAAGAAACTTTGTGTTCCCAACAAGCTAGGTGAAGTATGGCTTTCACACACACTTATCTCTCAGAACTGAGCATGTGGAGAGACGTTCGTTCATCTAGCACAAAGGGAATGGTTTGCAGGAGAAACTTTTACTCTGGTTTCTCAGTCTGTTTCCTAGTGCCGGTTTGAAGTTTCTGCAGTTTTCACTGTAAAACCGGGTTGGAGCTATTACCTCCCCATATATATGTATGGAGTGGAGTTTGCAACTGAAAAGAAACTTTGTGTTCCCAACAAGCTAGGTGAAGGACGGCTTTCACTCACACTTATCTCTCAGAACTGAGCATGTGGAGAGACGTTCGTTCATCTAGCACAAAGGGAACGGGTTGCAGGAGAAACTTTACTCTGGTTTCTCAGTCTGTTTCCTAGTGCCGGTTTGAATTTCCTGCAGTTTTCACTGTAAAACCGATTTGGAGCTAGAACCTCCCCATATATATGTATGGAGTGGAGTTTGCAAATGAAAAGATACTTTGTGTTCCCAACATGCTAGGTGAAGGACGGCATTCAGACACACTTATCCTTCAGAACTGAGCATGTGGAGAGACTTTTGTTCATCTAGCACAAAGGGAACGGGTTGCAGGAGAAACTTTTACTCTGGTTTCTCAGTCTGTTTCCTAGTGCCGGTTTGAAGTTCCTGAAGTTTTCACTGTGAAACCTGGTTGGAGCTAGTATCTCCCCATATATATGTATGGAATGGTGTTTGCAACTGAAAAGAAACTTTGTGTTCCCAACAAGCTAGGTGAAGGACGGCTTTCACACACACATATCTCACAGAACTGAGCATGTGGAGAGACGTTCGTTCATCTAGCACAAATGGAACGGGTTGCAGGAGAAACTTTCACTCTGGTTTCTCAGTCTGTTTCCTAGTGCCGGTTTGAAGTTCCTGCAGTTTTCACTGTAAAACCGATTTGGAGCTAGTAACTCCCAATATATATGTATGGAGTGGAGTTTGCAACTGAAAAGAAACTTTGTGTTCCCAACAAGCTAGGTGAAGGACGGCTTTCACACACACTTTTCTCTCAGAACTGAGCATATGGATAGACGTTCGTTCATCTAGCACAAAGGGAACGGGTTGCAGGAGCAACTTTTACTCTGGTTTCTCAGTCTGTTTCCTAGTGCCGGTTTGAAGTTCCTGCAGTTTTCACTGTAAAACCGAGTTGGATCTAGTACCTCCCCATATATATGTATGGAGTGGTGTTTGCAACTGAAAAGAAACTTTGTGTTCCCAACAAGCTAGTTGAAGGAAGGCTTTCACACTCACTTATCACTCAGAACTGAGCATGTGGAGAGACGTTCGTTCATCTAGCACAAAGGGAACAGTTTGCAGGAAAAACTTTTACTCTGGTTTCTCAGTCTCTTTCCTAGTGCCGACTTGAAGTTCTTGCAGTTTTCACTGTAAAACCGAGTTGGAGCTAGAACCTCCCCATATATATGTATGGAGTGGAGTTTGCAACTGAAAAGAAACTTTGTGTTCCCAAAAACTAGGTGAATGACGGCTTTCACACTCACTTATCTCTCAGAAATGAGCATGTGGAGAGACGTTCGTTCATCTAGCACAAAAGGAACGGGTTGCAGGAGAAAATTTTACTCTGGTTTCTCAGTCTGTTTCCTAGTGCCGGTTTGAAGTTCCTGCAGTTTTCACTGTAAAACCGAGTTGGAGCTAGTACCTCCCCATATATATGTATGGAGTGGAGTTTGCAAATGAAAAGAAACTTTGTGTTCCCAACAAGCTAGGTGAAGGACGGCTTTCACACACACTTATCTCTCAGAACTGAGCATGTGGAGAGACGTTCGTTCATCTAGCACAAAGGGAACTGGTTGCAGTAGAAACTTTTACTCTGGTTTCTCAGTCTGTTTCCTAGTGCCGGTTTGAAGTTCCTGCAGTTTTCACTGTAAAACCGAATTGGAGCTAGTACCTCCCCATATATATGTATGGAGTGGAGTTTGCAGCTGAAAAGAAACTTTGTGTTCCCAACAAGCTAGGTGAAGGACGGTTTTCACACTCACTTATCACTCAGAACTGAGCATGTGGAGAGACGTTCGTTCATCTAGCACAAAGGAACAGGTTGCATTAGAAAGTTTTACTCTGGTTTCTCTGTCTGTTTCTTAATGCCGTTTTGAAGTTCCGGAATTTTCACTGTAAAACCGAGTTGGAGCTAGTACCTCCCCATATATATGTATGTAGTGGAGTTTGCAACTGAAAAGAAACTTTGTGTTCCCAACAAGCTAGGTGAAGTACGGCTTTCACACACACTTTTCTCTCAGAACTGAGAATGTGTAGAGACGTTCATTCATCTAGCACAAAGGGAACGGGTTGCAGGAGAAACTTTTATTCTGGTTTCTCAGTCTGTTTCCTAGTGCCGGTTTGAAGTTCCTGCAGTTTTCACTGTAAAACCGAGATGGAGCTAGTACCTCCCCATATATATGTATGGAGTGGAGTTTGCAAATGAAAAGAAACTTTGTGTTCCCAACAAGCAAGTTGAAGGACGGTTTTCACACACAATTATCTCTCAGAACTGAGCATGTGGAGAGACGTTCGTTCATTTAGCAGAAAGGGAACAGGTTGCAGGGGAAACTTTTACTCTGGTTTCTCAGTCTGTTTCCTAGTTCCGGTTTGAAGTTCCTGCAGTTTTCACTGTAAAACCGGTTTGGAGCTAGTACCTCCCCATATATATGTATGGAGTGGAGTTTGCAACTGAAAAGAAACTTTGTGTTCCCAACAAGCTAGGTGAAGGACGGCTTTCACACACACTTATCTCTCAGAACTGACCATATGGATAGAGGTTCGTTCATCTAGCACAAAGGGAACGGGTTGCAGGAGCAACTTTTACTCTGGTTTCTCAGTCTGTTTCCTAGTGCCGGTTTGAAGTTCCTGCAGTTTTCACTGTAAAACCGAGTTGGATCTAGTACCTCCCCATATATATGTATGGAGTGGTGTTTGCAACTGAAAAGAATCTTTGTGTTCCCAACAAGCTAGTTGAAGGAAGGCTTTCACACTCACTTATCACTCAGAACTGAGCATGTGGAGAGACGTTCGTTCATCTAGCACAAAGGGAACAGTTTGCAGGAAAAACTTTTACTCTGGTTTCTCAGTCTCTTTCCTAGTGCCGACTTGAAGTTCCTGCAGTTTTCACTGTAAAACCGAGTTGGAGCTAGTACCTCCCCATATATATGTATGGAGTGGAGTTTGCAACTGAAAAGAAACTTTGTGTTCCCAACAAGCTAGGTGAAGGACGGCTTTCACACACACTTATCTCTCAGAACTGAGCATGTGGAGAGACGTTCATTCATCTAGCACAAAGGGAACTGGTTGCAGTAGAAACTTTTACTCTGGTTTCTCAGTCTGTTTCCTAGTGCCGGTTTGAAGTTCCTGCAGTTTTCACTGTAAAACCGAATTGGAGCTAGTACCTCCCCATATATATGTATGGAGTGGAGTTTGCAACTGAAAAGAAACTTTGTGTTCCCAACAAGCTAGGTGAAGGACGGCTTTCACACTCACTTATCACTCAGAACTGAGCATGTGGAGAGACGTTCGTTCATCTAGCACAAAGGAACAGGTTGCATTAGAAAGTTTTACTCTGGTTTCTCAGTCTGTTTCTTAATGCCGGTTTGAAGTTCCGGAATTTTCACTGTAAAACCGAGTTGGAGCTAGTACCTCCCCATATATATGTATGTAGTGGAGTTTGCAACTGAAAAGAAACTTTGTGTTCCCTACAAGCTAGGTGAAGTACGGCTTTCACACACACTTATCTCTCAGAACTGAGAATGTGGAGAGACGTTCATTCATCTAGCACAAAGGGAACGGGTTGCAGGAGAAACTTTTAGTCTGGTTTCTCAGTCTGTTTCCTAGTGCCGGTTTGAAGTTCCTGCAGTTTTCACTATAAAAGCGAGTTGGAGCTAGTACCTCCCCATATATATGTATGGAGTGGAGTTTGCAACTGAAATGGAACTTTGTGTTCCCAACAAGCTATGTGAATGACGGCTCTCACACACACTTATCTCTCAGAACTGAGCATGTGGAGAGACGTTCGTTCATCTAGCACAAAGCGAACGGGTTGCAGGAGAAACTTTTACTCTGGTTTCTCAGTCTGTTTCCTAGTGCCGGTTTGAAGTTCCTGCAGTTTTCACTGTAAAACCGAGTTGGAGCTAGTACCTCCCCATATATATGTATGGAGTGGTGTTTGCAACTGAAAAGAAACTTTGTGTTCCCAACAAGCTAGGTGAAGGACGGCTTTCACACACACTTATCTCTCAGAACTGAGCATGTGGAGCGACGTTCGTTCATCTAGCACAAAGGGAACGGGTTGCAGGAGAAACTTTTACTCTGGTTTCTCAGTCTGTTTCCTAGTGCCGGTTTGAAGTTCCTGCAGTTTTCACTGTAAAACCGAGATGGAGCTAGTACCTCCCCATATATATGTATGGAGTGGAGTTTGCAAATGAAAAGAAACTTTGTGTTCCCAACAAGCAAGTTGAAGGACGGTTTTCACACACAATTATCTCTCAGAACTGAGCATGTGGAGAGACGTTCGTTCATTTAGCAGAAAGGGAACAGGTTGCAGGGGAAACTTTTACTCTGGGTTCTCAGTCTGTTTCCTAGTGCCGGTTTGAAGTTCCTGCAGTTTTCACTGTAAAACCGGTTTGGAGCTAGTACCTCCCCATATATATGTATGGAGTGGAGTTTGCAACTGAAAAGAAACTTTGTGTTCCCAACAAGTTAGTTGAAGTTCGGTTTTCACACACACATATCTCTCAGAACAGAGCATTTGTAGAGACGTTCGTTCATCTAGCACAAAGGGAACGGGTTGCAGAAGAAACTTTTACTCTGGTTTCTCAGTCTTTTTCCTAGTGCCGGTTTGAAGTTCCTGCAGTTTTCACTGTAAACCCGATTTGGAGCTAGTACCTCCCCATATAAATGTATGGAGTGGAGTTTGCAACTGAAAAGAAACTTTGTGTTCTCAACAAGCTAGGTGAAGTACGGCTTTCACACACACTTATCTCTCAGAACTGAACATGTGGAGAGTCTTTCGTTCATCTAGCACAAAGGGAACGGGTTGCAGGAGAAAATTTACTCTGGTTTCTCAGTCTGTTTCCTAGTGCCGGTTTGAAGTTCCTGCAGTTTTCACTGTAAAACCGAGTTGGAGCTAGTACCTCCCCATATATATGTATGGAGTGGTGTTTGCAACTGAAAAGAAACTTTGTGTTCCCAACAATCTAGGTGAAGTTAGGCTTTCACACTCACTTATCTCTCAGAACTGAGCATGTGGAGAGACGTTCGTACATCTAGCACAAAGGGATCGGGTTGCAGGAGAAACTTTTACTCTGGTTTCTCAGTCTGTTTCCTAGTGCCGGCTTGAAGTTCCTGCAGTTTTCACTGTAAAACCGGGTTGGAGCTAGTTCCTCCCCATATATATGTATGGAGTGGAGTTTGCAACTGAAAAGAAACTTTGTGTTCCAAACAAGCTAGGTGAAGGACGGCTTTCACTCACACTTATCACTCAGAACTGAGCATGTGGAGAGACCTTCGTTCATCTAGCACAAAGGGAACGGGTTGCAGGAGAAACTTTTACTCTGGTTTCTCAGTCTTTTTCCTAGTGCCGGTTTGAAGTTCCTGCAGTTTTCACTGTAAAACCGAGTTGGAGCTAGTACCTCCCTATATATATGTATGGAGTGGAGTTTGCAACTGTAAAGAAACTTTGTGTTCCCAACAAGCTAGGTGAAGGACGGCTTTCACACACACATATCTCTCAGAACTGACCACGTGGAGAGTCGTTCGTTCATCTAGCAAAAAGGGAACGGGTTGCAGGATAAACGTTTACTCTGGTTTCTCAGTCTGTTTCCTAGTGCCGGTTTGAAGTTCTTGCAGTTTTCACTGTAAAAGCTGGTTGGAGCTAGTATCTCCCCATATATATGTATGGAGAGGAGTTTGCAACTGAAAAGAAACTTTGTGTTCCCAACAAGCTAGGTGAAGGACGGCTTTCACACACACTTATCTCTCAGAACTGAGCATGTGGAGAGACGTTCGTTCATCTAGCACAAAGGGAACGGGTTGCAGGAGAAACTTTCACTCTGGTTTCTCAGTCTGTTTCCTAGTGCCGGTTTGAAGTTCCTGCAGTTTTCACTGTAAAACCGGGTTGGAGCTAGTACCTCCCAATATATATATATGGAGTGGAGTTTGCAACTGAAAAGAAACTTTGTGTTCCCAACAAGCTAGGTGAAGTACGGCTTTCACACACACTTATCTCTCAGAACTGAGCATGTGGAGAGACGTTCGTTCATCTAGCACAAAGGAACGGGTTGCAGGAGAAACTTTTACTCTGGTTTCTCAGAATTTTTCCTAGTGCCGGTTTGAAGTTCCTGCAGTTTTCACTGTAAAACCGAGTTGGAGCTAGTACCTCCCCATATATATGTATGGAGTGGAGTTTGCAACTGAAAAGAAACTTTGTGTTCCCAACAAGCTAGTTGAAGTTCGGTTTTCACACACACATATCTCTCAGAACAGAGCATTTGGAGAGACGTTCGTTCATCTAGCACAAAGGGAACGGGTTGCAGAAGAAACTTTTACTCTGGTTTCTCAGTCTTTTTCCTAGTGCCGGTTTGAAGTTCCTGCAGTTTTCACTGTAAAACAGATTTGGAGCTAGTACCTCCCCATATAAATATATGGAGTGGAGTTTGCAACTGAAAAGAAACTTTGTGTTCTCAACAATCTAGGTGAAGTACGGCTTTCACACACACTTATCTCTCAGAACTAAACATGTGGAGAGTCTTTCGTTCATCTAGCACAAAGGGAACGGGTTGCAGGAGAAAATTTACTCTGGTTTCTCAGTCTGTTTCCTAGTGCCGGTTTGAAGTTCCTGCAGTTTTCACTGTAAAACCGAGTTGGAGCTAGTACCTCCCCATATATATGTATGGAGTGGTGTTTGCAACTGAAAAGAAACTTTGTGTTCCCAACAATCTAGGTGAAGTTAGGCTTTCACACTCACTTATCACTCAGAACTGAGCATGTGGAGAGACGTTCGTACATCTAGCACAAAGGGATCGGGTTGCAGGAGAAACTTTTACTCTGGTTTCTCAGTCTGTTTCCTAGTGCCGGCTTGAAGTTCCTGCAGTTTTCACTGTAAAACCGGGTTGGAGCTAGTTCCTCCCCATATATATGTATGGAGTGGAGTTTGCAACTGAAAAGAAACTTTGTGTTCCCAACAAGCTAGGTGAAGGACGGCTTTCACTCACACTTATCACTCAGAACTGAGCATGTGGAGAGACCTTCGTTCATCTAGCACAAAGGGAACGGGTTGCAGGAGAAACTTTTACTCTGGTTTCTCAGTCTTTTTCCTAGTGCCGGTTTGAAGTTCCTGCAGTTTTCACTGTAAAACCGAGTTGGAGCTAGTACCTCCCTATATATATGTATGGAGTGGAGTTTGCAACTGTAAAGAAACTTTGTGTTCCCAACAAGCTAGGTGAAGGACGGCTTTCACACACACATATCTCTCAGAACTGACCACGTGGAGAGTCGTTCGTTCATCTAGCAAAAAGGGAACGGGTTGCAGGAGAAACTTTTACTCTGGTTTCTCAGTCTGTTTCCTAGTGCCGGTTTGAAGTTCTTGCAGTTTTCACTGTAAAAGCTGGTTGGAGCTAGTATCTCCCCATATATATGTATGGAGAGGAGTTTGCAATTGAAAAGAAACTTTGTGTTCCCAACAAGCTAGGTGAAGGCCGGCTTTCACACACACATATCTCTCAGAACTGAGCATGTGGAGAGACGTTCGTTCATCTAGCACAAAGGGAACTGGTTGCAGGAGAAACTTTAACTCTGGTTTCTCAGTCTGTTTCCTAGTGCCGGTTTGAAGTTCCTGCAGTTTTCACTGTAAAACAGAGTTGGAGCTAGTACATCCCCATATATATGTATGGAGTGTAGTTTGCAACTGAAAAGAAACTTTGTGTTCCCAACGAGCTACGTGAAGGACGGCTTTCACACACACTTATCTCTCAGAACTGAGCATGTGGAGAGTCGTTCGTTCATCTAGCACAAAGGGAACGAGTTGCAGGAGAAACTTTTTCTCTGGTTTCTCAGTCTGTTTCCTAGTGCCGGTTTGAAGTTCCTGCAGTTTTCACTGTAAAACCGAGTTGGTGCTAGTACCTCCCCATATATATGTATGGATTGTAGTTTGCAACTGAAAAGAAACTTTGTGTTCCCAACAAGCTACCTGAAGGACGGCTTTCACACACACTTATCTCTCAGAACTGAGCATGTGGAGAGTCGTTCATTCATCTAGCACAAAGGGAACGGGTTGCAGGATAAACTTTTACTCTGGTTTCTCAGTCTGTTTCCTAGTGCCGGTATGAAGTTCCTGCAGTATTCACTGTAAAACCAATTTGGAGCTAGTACATCCCCATATATATGTATGGAGTGGAGTTTGCAAATGAAAAGAAACTTTGTGTTCCCAACAAGCTAGGTGAAGGACGGCTTTCACACACACTTATCTCTCCGAACTGAGCATGTGGAGAGACGTTCGTTCATCTAGCACAAAGGGAACGGGTTGCAGGGGAAACTTTTACTCTGGTTTCTCAGTCTGTTTCCTAGTGCCGATTTGAAGTTCCTGCAGTTTTCACTGTAAAACCGAGTTGGAGCTAGTACCTCCCCATATATATATATGGAGTGGAGTTTGCAACTGAAAAGAAACTTTTTGTTCCCAACAAGCTAGGTGAAGGACGGCTTTCACACACATTTATTTCTCAGAACTGAGCATGTGGAGAGTCGTTCGTTCATTTAGCACAAAGGGAACGGGTTGCAGGAGAAACTTTTACTCTGGTTTCTCAGTCTGTTTCCTAGTGCCGGTTTGAAGTTCCTGCAGTTTTCACTGTAAAATAGAATTGGAGCTAGTACCTCCCCATATATATGTATGGAGTGGAGTTTGCAACTGAAAAGAAACTTTGTGTTCCCAACAAGCTAGGTGAAGGACGGCTTTCACACACACTTATCTCTCAGAACTGAGCATGTGGAGAGACGTTCGTTCATCTAGCACAAAGGGAACGGTTTGCAGGAGAAACTTTTACTGTGGTTTCTCAGTCTGTTTCCTAGTGCCTGTTTGAAGTTCCTGCAGTTTTCACTGTAAAACCGGGTTGGAGCTAGTACCTCCCCATATATATGTATGGAGTGGAGTTTGCAACTGAAAAGAAACTTTGTGTTCCCAACAAGCTAGGTGAAGGACGGCTTTCACTCACACTTATCTCTCAGAACTGAGCATGTGGAGAGACCTTCGTTCATCTAGCACAAAGGGAACGGGTTGCAGGAGAAACTTTTACTCTGGTTTCTCAGTCTGTTTCCTAGTGCCGGTTTGAAGTTCCTGCAGTTTTCACTGTAAAACAGAGTTGGAGCTAGTACCTCCCCATATATATGTATGGAGTGGAGTTTGCAACTGAAAAGAAACTTTGTGTTCCCAACAAACTAGGTGAAGGACGGCTTTCACACACAGTTATCTCTCAGAACTGAGCATGTGGAGAGTCGTTCGTTCATCTAGCACAAATGGAACGGGTTGCAGGAGAAACTTTTACTCTGGTTTCTCAGTCTGTTTCCTAGTGCCGGTTAGAAGTTCCTGCAGTTATCACTGTAAAACCTGGTTGGAGCTAGTATGACCCCATATATATGTATGGAGTGGAGTTTGCAACTGAAAAGAAACTTTGTGTTCCCAACAAGCTAGGTGAAGGACGGCTTTCACACACACTTATCTCTCAGAACTGAGCATGTGGAGAGACGTTCGTTCATCTAGCACAAAGGGAACGGGTTGCAGGAGAAACTTTTACTCTGGTTTCTCAGTCTGTTTCCTAGTGCTGGTTTGAATTTCCTGCAGTTTTCACTGTAAAACCGAGTTGGAGCTAGTACCTCCCCATATATATGTATGGAGTGGAGTTTGCAACTGAAAAGAAACTTTGTGTTCCCAACAAGTTAGGTGAAGGACTGCTTTCACACACACTTATCTCTCAGAACTGAGCATGTGGAGAGACGTTCGTTCATCTAGGACAAAGGGAATGGGTTACAGGAGAAACTTTTACTCTGGTTTCTCAGTCTGTTTCCTAGTGCCGGCTTGAAGTTACTGCAGTTTTCACTGTAAAACCGAGTTGGAGCTTGTAACCACCGATATATATGTATGGAGTGGAGTTTGCACCTGAAAAGAACTTTGTGTTCCCCACAAGCTAGATGAAAGGCGGCTCTCACAGACACTTATCTCTCAGAACTGAGCATGTGGAGAGACGTTCGTTCATCTAGCACAAAGGGAACGGGTTGCAAGAGAAAATTTTCTCTGGTTTCTCAGTCTGTTTCCTAGTGCCGGTTTGACGTTCCTGCAGTTTTCACTGTAAAACCGATTTGGAGTTAGTACCTCCCCATATATATGTATGGATAGGAGTTTGCAACTGAAAAGAAACTTTGTGTTCCCAACAAGCTAGGTGAAGGCCGGCTTTCACACACACATATCTCTCAGAACTGAGCATGTGGAGAGACGTTCGTTCATCTAGCACAAAGGGAACTGGTTGCAGGAGAAACTTTAACTCTGGTTTCTCAGTCTGTTTCCTAGTGCCGGTTTGAAGTTCCTGCAGTTTTCACTGTAAAACAGAGTTGGAGCTAGTACATCCCCATATATATGTATGGAGTGTAGTTTGCAACTGAAAAGAAACTTTGTGTTCCCAACGAGCTACGTGAAGGACGGCTTTCACACACACTTATCTCTCAGAACTGAGCATGTGGAGAGTCGTTCGTTCATCTAGCACAAAGGGAACGAGTTGCAGGAGAAACTTTTTCTCTGGTTTCTCAGTCTGTTTCCTAGTGCCGGTTTGAAGTTCCTGCAGTTTTCACTGTAAAACCGAGTTGGTGCTAGTACCTCCCCATATATATGTATGGAGTGTAGTTTGCAACTGAAAAGAAACTTTGTGTTCCCAACAAGCTACCTGAAGGACGGCTTTCACACACACTTATCTCTCAGAACTGAGCATGTGGAGAGTCGTTCATTCATCTAGCACAAAGGGAACGGGTTGCAGGATAAACTTTTACTCTGGTTTCTCAGTCTGTTTCCTAGTGCCGGTATGAAGTTCCTGCAGTATTCACTGTAAAACCAATTTGGAGCTAGTACATCCCCATATATATGTATGGAGTGGAGTTTGCAACTGAAAAGAAACTTTGTGTTCCCAACAAGCTAGGTGAAGGCCGGCTCTCACACACACTTATCTCTCCGAACTGAGCATGTGGAGAGACGTTCGTTCATCTAGCACAAAGGGAACGGGTTGCAGGTGAAACTTTTACTCTGGTTTCTCAGTCTGTTTCCTAGTTCCGGTTTGAAGTTCCTGCAGTTTTCACTGTAAAATCGAGTTGGAGCTAGTACCTCCCCATATATATGTATGGAGTGGAGTTTGCAACTGAAAAGAAACTTTGTGTTCCCAACAAGCTAGGTGAAGGATGGCTTTCACACACACTTATCTCTCAGAACTGAGCATGTGGAGAGTCATTCGTTCATCTAGCACAAAGGGAACTGGTTGCAGGAGAAACTTTTACTCTGGTTTCTCAGTCTGTTTCCTAGTGCCGGTTTGAAGTTCCTGCAGTTTTCACTGTAAAACCGGGTAGGAGCTAGTACCTCCCCATATATATGTATGGAGTGGAGTTTGCAAGTGAAAAGAAACTTTGTGTTCCCAACAAGCTAGGTGAAGTCCGGCTTTCAAACACACTTATCTCTCAGAACTGAGCATGTGGAGAGACGTTCGTTCATCTAGCACAAAGGGAATGGGTTGAAGGAGAAACTTTCACTCTGGTTTCTCAGTCTGTTTCCTAGTGCCGGTTTGAAGTTCCTGCAGTTTTCACTGTAAAACCGAGTTGGAGCTAGTACCTCCCCATATATATGTATGGAGTGGAGTTTGCAACTGAAAAGAAACTTTGTGTTCCCAACAAGCTAGGTGTAGGACGGCTTTCACACACACTTATCTCTCAGAACTGAGCATGTGGAGAGTCGTTCGTTCATCTAGCACAAAGGGAACGGGTTGCAGGAGAAACTTTTACTCTGGTTTCTCAGTCTGTTTCCTAGTGCCAGGTTGAAGTTCCTGCAGTTTTCACTGTAAAACCGGGTTGGAGCTAGTACCTCCCCATATATATGTATGGAGTGGAGTTTGCAACTGAAAAGAAACTTTGTGTTCCCAACAAGCTAGGTGAAGGACGGCTTTCACACACACTTATCTCTCAGAACTGAGCATGTGGAGAGATGTTCGTTCATCTAGCACAAAGGGAACGGTTTGCAGGAGAAACTTTCACTCTGGTTTCTCAGGATGTTTCCTAGTGCCGGTTTGAAGTTCCTGCAGTTTTCAATGTAAAACCGAGTTGGAGCTAGTACCTCCCCATATATATTTATGGAGTGGAGTTTGCAACTGAAAAGAAACTTTGTGTTCCCAACAAGCTGTGTGAAGGACGGATTTCACACACACTTATCTCTCAGAAATGAGCATGTGGATAGACGTTCGTTCATCTAGCAAAAAGGGAACGGGTTGCAGGAGAAACTTTTACTCTGGTTTCTCAGTCTGTTTCCTAGTGCCGGTTTGAAGTTCCTGCAGTTTTCACTGTAAAATCGAGTTGGAGCTAGTACCTCACCGTATATATGTATGGAGTGGAGTTTGCAACTGAAAAGAAACTTTGTGTTCCCAACAAGCTAGGTGAAGGACGGCTTTCACACACATTTATCTCTCAGAACTGAGCATGTGGAGAGTCGTTCGTTCATCTAGCACAAAGGGAACGGGTTGCAGGAGAAACTTTCACTCTGGATTCTCAGTCTGTTTCCTAGTGCCGGTTTGAAGTTCCTGCAGTTTTCACTGTAAAACCGAGATGGAGCTGGTACCTCCCCATATATATGTATGGAGTGGAGTTTGCAACTGAAAAGAAACTTTGTGTTCCCATCAAGCTAGGTGAAGGACGGCTTTCACACTCATCTCTCAGAACTGAGCATGTGGAGAGACGTTCGTTCATCTAGCACAAAGGGAACGGATTGCAGGAGAAACTTTTACTCTGGTTTCTCAGTCTTTTTCCTAGTGCCGGTTTGAAGTTCCTGCAGTTTTCACTGTAAAACCGAGTTGGAGCTAGTACCTCCCCATATATATGTATGGAGTGGAGTTTGCAACTGAAAAGAAACTTTGTGTTCCCAACAAGCTAGGTGAAGGACGGCTTTCACACACACTTATCCCTCAGAACTGAGCATGTGGAGAGTCGTTCGTTCATCTAGCACAAAGGGAACGGGTTGCAGGAGAAACTTTTACTCTGGTTTCTCAGTCTGTTTCCTAGTGCCGGTTTGAAGTTCCTGCAGTTTTCACTGTAAAACCGAGTTGGAGCTAGTACCTCCCCATATATATGTATGGATTGGAATTTGCAACTGAAAAGAAACTTTGTGTTCCCAACAAGCTAGGTGAAGGACGGCTTTCACACACACTTATCTCTCAGAACTGAGCATGTGGGAGTCGTTCGTTCATCTAGCACAAAGGGAACGGGTTGCAGGAGAAACTTTTACTCTGGTTTCTCAGTCTGTTTCCTAGTGCCGGTTTGAAGTTCCTGCAGTTTTCACTGTAAAACCGGGTTGGATCTATTACCTCCCCTTATATATGTATGGAGTGGACTTTGCAACTGAAAAGAAACTTTGTGTTCCCAACAAGCTAGGTGAAGGCCGGCATTCACACACACTTATCTCTCAGAACTGAGCATGTGGAGAGACGTTCGTTCATCTAGCACAAAGGGAACGGGTTGCAGGAGTAACTTTCACTCTGGTTTCACAGTCTGTTTCCTAGTGCCGGTTTGAAGTTCCTGCAGTTTTCACTGTAAAACCGAGTTGGAGCTAGTACCTCCCCATATATATGTATGGAGTGGGGTTTGCAACTGAAAAGAAACTTTGTGTTCCCAACAAGCTAGTTGAAGGACGGCTTTCACACACACTTATCTCTCAGAACTGAGCATGTGGAGAGTCGTTCGTTCATCTAGCACAAAGGGAACGGGTTGCAGGAGAAACTTTTACTCTGGTTTCTCAGTCTGTTTCCTAGTGCCGGTTTGAAGTTCCTGCAGTTTTCACTGTAAAACCGAGTTGGAGCTAGTACCTCCCCATATATATTTATGGAGTGGAGTTTGCAACTGAAAAGAAACTTTGTGTTCCCAACAAGCTAGGTGAAGTACGGCTTTCACACACACTTATCTCTCAGAACTGAGCTTGTGGATAGACGTTCGTTCATCTAGCAAAAAGGGAACGGGTTGCAGGAGAAACTTTTACTCTGGTTTCTCAGTCTGTTTCCTAGTGCCTGTTTGAAGTTCTTGCAGTTTTCACTGTAAAATCGAGTTGGAGCTAGTACCTCCCCATATATATGTATGGAGTGGAGTTTGCAACTGAAAAGAAACTTTGTGTTCCCAACAAGCTAGGTGAAGGACGGCTTTCACACACACTTATCTATCAGAACTGAGCATGTGGAGAGTCGTTCGTTCATCTAGCACAAAGGGAACGGGTTGCAGGAGAAACTTTCACTCTGGTTTCTCAGTCTGTTTCCTAGTGCCGGTTTGAAGTTCCTGCAGTTTTCACTGTAAAACCGAGATGGAGCTGGTACCTACCCATATATATGTATGGAGTGGAGTTTGCAACTGAAAAGAAACTTTGTGTTCCCAACAAGCTAGGTGAAGGACGGATTTCACACTCATCTCTCAGAACTGAGCATGTGGAGAGACGTTCGTTCATCTAGCACAAAGGGAACGGGTTACAGGAGAAACTTTCACTCTGGTTTCTCAGTCTGTTTCCTAGTGCCGGTTTGAAGTTCCTGCAGTTTTCACTGTAAAACCGATTTGGAGCTAGTACCTCCCCATATATATGTATGGAGTGGAGTTTGCAACTGAAAAGAAACTTTGTGTTCCCAACAAGCTATATGAAGTCCGGCTTTCACACACACTTATCTCTCAGAACTGAGCATGTGGAGAGACGTTCGTTCATCTAGCACAAAGGGAACGGTTTGCAGGAGAAACTTTCACTCTGGTTTCTCAGTCTGTTTCCTAGTGCCGGTTTGAAGTTCCTGCAGTTTTCCCTGTAAAACCGAGTTGGAGCTTGTACCTTCCCATATATATGTATGGAGTGGAGTTTGCAACTGAAAAGGAACTTTGTGTTCCCAACAAGCTAGGTGAAGGACGGCTTTCACACACAATTATCTCTCAGAACTGAGCATGTGGAAAGCCGCTCGTTCATCTAGCACAATGGGAACGGGTTGCAGGAGAAACTTTTACTCTGGTTTCTCAGTCTGTTTCCTAGTGCCGGTTTGTAGTTCTTGCAGTTTTCACTGTAAAACCGGGTTGGAGCTAGTACCTCCCCATATATATGTATGGATTGGAGTTTGCAACTGAAAAGAAACTTTGTGTTCCCAACAAGCTAGTTGAAGGACGGCTTTCACACACATTTATCTCTCAAAACTGAGCATGTGGAGAGTCGTTCGTTCATCTAGCACAAAGGGAACGGGTTGCAGGAGAAACTTTCAGTCTGGTTTCTCAGTCTGTTTCCTAGTGCCGGTTTGAAGTTCCTAAAGTTTTCACTTTAAAACCGAGATGGAGCTAGTACCTCCCCTTATATATGTATGGAGTGGAGTTTGCAACTGAAAAGAAAATTTGTGTTCCCAACAAGCGAGGTGAAGGACGGCTTTCACACTCACTAATCTCTCAGAACTGAGCATGTGGAGAGACGTTCGTTCATCTAGCACAAAGGGAACGGGTTGCAGGAGAACCTTTCACTATGGTTTCTCAGTCTGTTTCCTAGTGCCGGCTTGAAGTTCCTGCAGTCTTCACTGTAAAACCGAGTTGGAGCTAGTACCTCCCCATATATATGTATGGAGTGGAGTTTGCAACTGAAAAGACACTTTGTGTGCCCAACAAGCTAGGTGAAGGACGGCTTTCACACACACTTATCTCTCAGAACTGAGCATGTGGAGAGACGTTCGTTCATCTAGCACAAAGGGAAATGTTTGCAGGAGAAACTTTTACTCTGGTTTCTCAGTCTGTTTCCTAGTGCCGGTTTGAAGTTCCTGAAATTTTCTCTGTAAAACCGGGTTGGAGCTAGTACCTCCCCATATATATGTATGGAGTGGGGTTTGCAACTGAAAAGAAACTTTGTGTTCCCAACAATCTAGGTGAAGGCCGGCTTTCACAAACACTTATCTCTCAGAACTGAGCATGTGGAGAGACGTTCGTTCATCTTGCACAAAGGGAACGGGTTGCAGGAGAAACTTTTACTCTGGTTTCTCAGTCTGTTTCCTAGTGCCGGTTTGAAGTTCCTGCAGTTTTCACTGTAAAACAGAGTTGGAGCTAGTACCTCCCCATATATATTTATGGAGTGGAGTTTGCAACTGAAAAGAAACTTTGTGTTCCCAACAAGCTAGGTGAAGGACGGTTTTCACACAAATTTATCTCTCAGAACTGAGCATGTGGAGCGTCGTTCGTTCATCTAGCACAAAGGGAACGGGTTGCAGGGGAAACTTTCACTCTGGTTTCTCAGTCTGTTTCCTAGTGCCGGCTTGAAGTTCCTGCAGTTTTCACTGTAAAACCGATTTGGAGCTAGTACCTCCCCATATATATGTATGGAGTGGAGTTTGCAACTGAAAAGAAACTTTGTGTTCCCAACAAGCTAGGTGAAGGACGGCTTTCACACACACTTATCTCTCAGAACTGAGCATGTGGAGAGACGTTCGTTCATCTAGCACAAAGGGAACGTGTTGCAGGAGAAACTTTTACTCTGGTTTCTCAGTCTGTTTCCTAGTGCCGGTTTGAAGTTCCTGCAGTTTTCACTGTAAAACCGAGTTGGAGCTAGTACCTCCCCATATATATGTATGGAGTGGAGTTTGCAAGTGAAAAGAAACTTTGTGTTCCCAACAAGCTAGGTGAAGGACGGCTTTCACACACACTTATCTCTCAGAACTGAGCATGTGGGAGTCGTTCCTTCATCTAGCACAAAGGGAACGGGTTGCAGGAGAAACTTTTACTCTGGTTTCTCAGTCTGTTTCCTAGTGCCGGTTTGAAGTTCCTGCAGTTTTCACTGTAAAACCGAGTTGGAGCTAGTACCTCCCCATATAAATGTATTGAGTGTTGTTTGCAACTGATAAAAAACTTTGTGTTCACAACAAGCTATGTGACGGACGGCTCTCACACACACTTATCTCTCAGAACTGAGCATGTGGAGAGTCTTTCGTTCATCTAGCACAAAGGGAACGTGTTGCAGGTGAAACTTTTACTCTGGTTTCTCAGTCTGTTTCCTAGTGCCGGTTTGAAGTTCCTGCAGTTTTCACTGTAAAACCGAGTTGGAACTAGTACCTCCCCATATATATGTATGTAGTGGAGTTTGCAACGGAAAAGAAACTTTGTGTTCCCAACAAGCTAGGTGAAGGACGGCTCTCACACACACTTATCTCTCAGAACTGAGCATGTGGAGAGACGTTCGTTCATCTAGCACAAAGGGAACGGGTTGCAGGAGAAACTTTTACTCTGGTTTCTCAGTCTGTTTCCTAGTGCCGGTTTGAAGTTCCAGCTGTTTTCACTGTAAAACCGAGTTGGAGCTAGTACCTCCCCATATATATGTATGGAGTGGAGTTTTCAACTGAAAAGAAACTTTGTGTTCCCAACAAGCTAGGTGAAGAACGGCTTTCACACACACTTATCTCTCAGAACTGAGCATGTGGAGAGACGTTCGTTCATCTAGCACAAAGGGAACGGGTTGCAGTAGAAACTTTTACTCTGGATTCTCAGTCTGTTTCCTAGTGCCGGTTTGAATTTCCTGCAGTTTTCACTGTAAAACGGGGTTGGAGCTAGTACCTCCCCATATATATGTATGTAGTGGAGTTTGCAACTGAAAAGAAACTTTGTGTTCCCAACAAGCTAGGTGAAGTTCGGTTTTCACACACACATATCTTTCAGAAATGAGCATGTGGAGAGACGTTCGTTCATCTAGCACAAAGGGAACGGGTTGCAGGAGAAACTTTTACTCTGGTTTCTCAGAATTTTTCCTAGTGCCGGTTTGAAGTTCCTGCAGTTTTCACTGTAAAACCGAGTTGGAGCTAGTACCTCCCCATATAAATATATGGAGTGTAGTTTGCAACTGAAAAGAAACTTTGTGTTCCCAACAAGCTAGGTGAAGGACGGCTTTCACACACACTTATCTCTCAGAACTGAGCATGTGGAGAGACTTTCGGTCATCTAGCACAAAGGGAACGGGTTGCAGGAGAAACTTTTACTCTGGTTTCTGAGTCTGTTTCCTAGTGCCGGTTTGAAGTTCCTGCAGTTTTCACTGTAAAACCGAGTTGGAGCTAGTACCTCCCCATATATATGTATGGAGTGGTGTTTGCAACTGAAAAGAAACTTTGTGTTCCCAACAAGCTAAGTGAAGGTAGGCTTTCACACTCACTTATCACTCAGAACTGAGCATGTGGAGAGACGTTCGTTCATCTAGCACAAAGGGAACAGTTTGCAGGAAAAACTTTTACTCTGGATTCTCAGTCTGTTTCCTAGTGTCGGTTTGAAGTTCCTGCAGTTTTCACTGTAAAACCGAGTTGGAGCTAGTACCTCCCCATATATATGTATGGAGTGGAGTTTGCAACTGAAAAGAAACTTTGTGTTCCCAACAAGCTAGGTGAAGGACGGCTTTCACACACACTTATCTCTCAGAACTGAGCATGTGGAGAGACGTTCGTTCATCTAGCACAAAGGGAACGGGTTGCAGGAGAAACTTTTACTCTGGTTTCTCAGTCTGTTTCCTAGTGCCGGTTTGAAGTTCCTGCAGTTTTCACTGTAAAACCGAGTTGGAGCTAGTACCTCCCCATATATATGTATGGAGTGGAGTTTGCAACTGAAAAGAAACTTTGTGTTCCCAACAAGCTAGGTGAAGGACGGCTTTCACACACACTTATCTCTCAGAACTGAGCATGTGGAGAGACGTTCGTTCATCTAGCACAAAGGAAACGTGTTGCAGGAGAAACTATTACTCTGGTTTCTCAATCTGTTTCCTAGTGCCGGTTTGAAGTTCCTGCAGTTTTCACTGTAAAACCGAGTTGGAGCTAGTACCTCCCCATATAAATATATGGAGTGTAGTTTGCAACTGATAAGAAACTTTGTGTTCACAACAAGCTATGTGACGGACGGCTCTCACACACACTTATCTCTCAGAACTGAGCATGTGGAGTGTCTTTCGTTCATCTAGCACAAAGGGAACGTGTTGCAGGTGAAACTTTTACTCTGGTTTCTCAGTCTGTTTCCTAGTGCCGGTTTGAAGTTCCTGCAGTTTTCACTGTAAAACCGAGTTGGAGCTACTACCTCACCATATCTATGTATGGAGTGGTGTTTCAACTGAAAAGAAACTTTGTGTTCCCAACAAGCTAGGTGAATGACGGCTTTCACACTCACTTATCACTCAGAAATGGGCATGTGGAGAGACGTTCATTCATCTAGCACAAAGGGAACAGGTTGCAGGAGAAACATTTACTCTGGTTTCTCAGTCTGTTTCCTAGTGCCGGTATGAAGTTCCTGCAGTTTTCACTGTAAAACCGAGTTGGAGCTAGTACTTTCCCATATATATGTATGGAGTGGAGTTTGCAACTGAAAAGGAACTTTGTGTTCCCAACAAGCTAGGTGAAGGACGGCTTTCACACACAATTATCTCTCAGAACTGAGCATGTGGAAAGCCGCTCGTTCATCTAGCACAATGGGAACGGGTTGCAGGAGAAACTTTTACTCTGGTTTCTCAGTCTGTTTCCTAGTGCCGGTTTGTAGTTCCTGCAGTTTTCACTGTAAAACCGGGTTGGAGCTAGTACCTCCCCATATATATGTATTGATTGGAGTTTGCAACTGAAAAGAAACTTTGTGTTCCCAACAAGCTAGTTGAAGGACGGCTTTCACACACATTTATCTCTCAGAACTGAGCATGTGGAGAGTCGTTCGTTCATCTAGCACAAAGGGAACGGGTTGCAGGAGAAACTTTCAGTCTGGTTTCTCAGTCTGTTTCCTAGTGCCGGTCTGAAGTTCCTAAAGTTTTCACTTTAAAACCGAGATGGACCTAGTACCTCCCCTTATATATGTATGGAGTGGAGTTTGCAACTGAAAAGAAAATTTGTGTTCCCAACAAGCTAGGTGAAGGACGGCTTTCACACTCACTAATCTCTCAGAACTGAGCATGTGGAGAGACGTTCGTTCATCTAGCACAAAGGGAACGGGTTGCAGGAGATCCTTTCACTATGGTTTCTCAGTCTGTTTCCTAGTGCCGGCTTGAAGTTCCTGCAGTCTTCACTGTAAAACCGAGTTGGAGCTAGTACCTCCCCATATATATGTATGGAGTGGAGTTTGCAACTGAAAAGACACTTTGTGTGCCCAACAAGCTAGGTGAAGGACGGCTTTCACACACACTTATCTCTCAGAACTGAGCATGTGGAGAGACGTTCGTTCATCTAGCACAAAGGGAAATGTTTGCAGGAGAAACTTTTACTCTGGTTTCTCAGTCTGTTTCCTAGTGCCGGTTTGAAGTTCCTGAAATTTTCACTGTAAAACCGGGTTGGAGCTAGTACCTCCCCATATATATGTATGGAGTGGGGTTTGCAACTGAAAAGAAACTTTGTGTTCCCAACAAGCTAGGTGAAGGCCGGCTTTCACAAACACTTTTCTCTCAGAACTGAGCATGTGGAGAGACGTTCGTTCATATTGCACAAAGGGAACGGGTTGCAGGAGAAACTTTTACTCTGGTTTCTCAGTCTGTTTCCTAGTGCCGGTTTGAAGTTCCTGCAGTTTTCACTGTAAAACCGAGTTGGAGCTAGTACCTCCCCATATATATTTATGGAGTGGGGTTTGCAACTGAAAAGAAACTTTGTGTTCCCAACAAGCTAGGTGAAGGACGGTTTTCACACAAATTTATCTCTCAGAACTGAGCATGTGGAGCGTCGTTCGTTCATCTAGCACAAAGGGAACGGTTTGCAGGAGAAACTTTCACTCTGGTTTCTCAGTCTGTTTCCTAGTGCCGGTTTGAAGTTCCTGCAGTTTTCACTGTAAAACCGAGATGGAGCTAGTACCTCCCCATGTATATGTATGGAGTGGAGTTTGCAACTGAAAAGAAACTTTGTGTTCCCAACAAGCTAGGTGAAGGACGGCTTTCACACTCATCTCTCAGAACTGAGCATGTGGAGAGACGTTCGTTCATCTAGAACAAAGGGAACGGTTGCAAGAGAAACTTTCACTCTGGTTTCTCAGTCTGTTTCCTAGTGCCGGCTTGAAGTTCCTGCAGTTTTCACTGTAAAACCGATTTGGAGCTAGTACCTCCCCATATATATGTATGGAGTGGAGTTTGCAACTGAAAAGAAACTTTGTGTTCCCAACAAGCTAGGTGAAGGACGGCTTTCACACACACTTATCTCTCAGAACTGAGCATGTGGAGAGACGTTCGTTCATCTAGCACAAAGGGAACGTGTTGCAGGAGAAACTTTTACTCTGGTTTCTCAGTCTGTTTCCTAGTGCCGGTTTGAAGTTCCAGCAGTTTTCACTGTAAAACCGAGTTGGAGCTAGTACCTCCCCATATATATGTATGGAGTGGAGTTTGCAAGTGAAAAGAAACTTTGTGTTCCCAACAAGCTAGGTGAAGGACGGCTTTCACACACACTTATCTCTCAGAACTGAGCATGTGGGAGTCGTTCCTTCATCTAGCACAAAGGGAACGGGTTGCAGGAGAAACTTTTACTCTGGTTTCTCAGTCTGTTTCCTAGTGCCGGTTTGAAGTTCCTGCAGTTTTCACTGTAAAACCGAGTTGGAGCTAGTACCTCCCCATATAAATGTATTGAGTGTAGTTTGCAACTGATAAAAAACTTTGTGTTCACAACAAGCTATGTGACGGACGGCTCTCACACACACTTATCTCTCAGAACTGAGCATGTGGAGAGTCTTTCGTTCATCTAGCACAAAGGGAACGTGTTGCAGGTGAAACTTTTACTCTGGTTTCTCAGTCTGTTTCCTAGTGCCGGTTGGACGTTCCTGCCGTTTTCACTGTAAAACCGAGTTGGAGCTACTACCTCACCATATCTATGTATGGAGTGGTGTTTGCAACTGAAAAGAAACTTTGTGTTCCCAACAAGCTAGGTGAATGACGGCTTTCACACTCACTTATCACTCAGAAATGGGCATGTGGAGAGACGTTCGTTCATCTAGCACAAAGGGAACAGGTTGCAGGAGAAACATTTACTCTGGTTTCTCAGTCTGTTTCCTAGTGCCGGTTTGAAGTTCCTGCAGTTTTCACTGTAAAACCGAGTTTGAACTAGTACCTCCCCATATATATGTATGTAGTGGAGTTTGCAACTGAAAAGAAACTTTGTGTTCCCAACAAGCTAGGTGAAGGACGGCTCTCACACACACTTATCTCTCAGAACTGAGCATGTGGAGAGACGTTCGTTCATCTAGCACAAAGGGAACGGGTTGCAGGAGAAACTTTTACTCTGGTTTCTCAGTCTGTTTCCTAGTGCCGGTTTGAAGTTCCAGCTGTTTTCACTGTAAAACCGAGTTGGAGCTTGTACCTCCCCATATATATGTATGGAGTGGAGTTTTCAACTGAAAAGAAACTTTGTGTTCCCAACAAGCTAGGTGAAGAACGGCTTTCACACACACTTATCTCTCAGAACTGAGCATGTGGAGAGACGTTCGTTCATCTAGCACAAAGGGAACGGGTTGCAGTAGAAACTTTTACTCTGGATTCTCAGTCTGTTTCCTAGTGCCGGTTTGAATTTCCTGCAGTTTTCACTGTAAAACGGGGTTGGAGCTATTACCTCCCCATATATATGTATGTAGTGGAGTTTGCAACTGAAAAGAAACTTTGTGTTCCCAACAAGCTAGGTGAAGTTCGGTTTTCACACACACATATCTTTCAGAAATGAGCATGTGGAGAGACGTTCGTTCATCTAGCACAAAGGGAACGGGTTGCAGGAGAAACTTTTACTCTGGTTTCTCAGAATTTTTCCTAGTGCCGGTTTGAAGTTCCTGCAGTTTTCACTGTAAAACCGAGTTGGAGCTAGTACCTCCCCATATAAATATATGGAGTGTAGTTTGCAACTGAAAAGAAACTTTGTGTTCCCAACAAGCTAGGTGAAGGACGGCTTTCACACACACTTATCTCTCAGAACTGAGCATGTGGAGAGACTTTCGGTCATCTAGCACAAAGGGAACGGGTTGCAGGAGAAACTTTTACTCTGGTTTCTGAGTCTGTTTCCTAGTGCCGGTTTGAAGTTCCTGCAGTTTTCACTGTAAAACCGAGTTGGAGCTAGTACCTCCCCATATATATGTATGGAGTGGTGTTTGCAACTGAAAAGAAACTTTGTGTTCCCAACAAGCTAAGTGAAGGTAGGCTTTCACACTCACTTATCACTCAGAACTGAGCATGTGGAGAGACGTTCGTTCATCTAGCACAAAGGGAACTGTTTGCAGGAAAAACTTTTACTCTGGATTCTCAGTCTGTTTCCTAGTGTCGGTTTGAAGTTCCTGCAGTTTTCACTGTAAAACCGAGTTGGAGCTAGTACCTCCCCATATATATGTATGGAGTGGAGTTTGCAACTGAAAAGAAACTTTGTGTTCCCAACAAGCTAGGTGAAGGACGGCTTTCACACACACTTATCTCTCAGAACTGAGCATGTGGAGAGACGTTCGTTCATCTAGCTCAAAGGGAACGGGTTGCAGGAGAAACTTTTACTCTGGTTTCTCAGTCTGTTTCCTAGTGCCGGTTTGAAGTTCCTGCAGTTTTCACTGTAAAAGAGATTTGGGGCTAGTACCTCCCCATATATATGTATTGAGTGGAGTTTGCAACTCAAAAGAAACTTTGTGTTCCCAACAAGCTAGGTGAAGGACGGCTTTCACACACACTTATCTCTCAGAACTGAGCATGTGGAGAGACGTTCGTTCATCTAGCACAAAGGGAACGGGTTGCAGGAGAAACTTTTACTCTGGTTTCTCAGTCTGTTTCCTAGTGCCGGTTTGAAGTTCCTGCAGTTTTCACTGTAAAACCGAGTTGGAGCTAGTACCTCCCCATATATATGTATGGAGTGGAGTTTGCAACTGAAAAGAAACTTTGTGTTCCCAACAAGCTAGGTGAAGGACGGCTTTCACACACACTTATCTCTCAGAACTGAGCATGTGGAGAGACGTTCGTTCATCTAGCACAAAGGAAACGTGTTGCAGGAGAAACTATTACTCTGGTTTCTCAATCTGTTTCCTAGTGCCGGTTTGAAGTTCCTGCAGTTTTCACTGTAAAACCGAGTTGGAGCTAGTACCTCCCCATATAAATATATGGAGTGTAGTTTGCAACTGATAAGAAACTTTGTGTTCACAACAAGCTATGTGACGGACGGCTCTCACACACACTTATCTCTCAGAACTGAGCATGTGGAGTGTCTTTCGTTCATCTAGCACAAAGGGAACGTGTTGCAGGTGAAACTTTTACTCTGGTTTCTCAGTCTGTTTCCTAGTGCCGGTTTGAAGTTCCTGCAGTTTTCACTGTAAAACCGAGTTGGAGCTACTACCTCACCATATCTATGTATGGAGTGGTGTTTCAACTGAAAAGAAACTTTGTGTTCCCAACAAGCTAGGTGAATGACGGCTTTCACACTCACTTATCACTCAGAAATGGGCATGTGGAGAGACGTTCATTCATCTAGCACAAAGGGAACAGGTTGCAGGAGAAACATTTACTCTGGTTTCTCAGTCTGTTTCCTAGTGCCGGTTTGAAGTTCCTGCAGTTTTCACTGTAAAACCGAGTTGGAACTAGTACCTCCCCATATATATGTATGTAGTGGAGTTTGCAACTGAAAAGAAACTTTGTGTTCCCAACAAGCTAGGTGAAGGACGGCTCTCACACACACTTATCTCTCAGAACTGAGCATGTGGAGAGACGTTCGTTCATCTAGCACAAAGGGAACGGGTTGCAGGAGAAACTTTTACTCTGGTTTCTCAGTTTGTTTCCTAGTGCCGGTTTGAAGTTCCTGCAGTTTTCACTGTAAAACCGAGTTGGAGCTAGTACCTCCCCATATATATGTATGGAGTGGAGTTTTCAACTGAAAAGAAACTTTGTATTCCCAACAAGCTAGGTGAATGACGGCTTTCACACACACTTATCTCTCAGAACTGAGCATGTGGAGAGACGTTCGTTCATCTAGCACAAAGGGAACGGGTTGCAGTAGAAACTTTTACTCTGTATTCTCAGTCTGTTTCCTAGTGCCGGTTTGAATTTCCTGCAGTTTTCACTGTAAAACGGGGTTGGAGCTAGTACCTCCCCATATATATGTATGTAGTGGAGTTTGCAACTGAAAAGAAACTTTGTGTTCCCAACAAGCTAGTTGAAGTTCGGTTTTCACACACACATATCTCTCAGAAATGAGCATGTGGAGAGACGTTCGTTCATCTAGCACAAAGGGAACGGGTTGCAGGAGAAACTTTTACTCTGGTTTCTCAGAATTTTTCCTAGTGCCGGTTTGAAGTTCCTGCAGTTTTCACTGTAAAACCGAGTTGGAGCTAGTACATCCCCATATAAATATATGGAGTGTAGTTTGCAACTGAAAAGAAACTTTGTGTTCCCTACAAGCTAGGTGAAGCACGGCTTTCACACACACTTATCTCTCAGAACTGAGCATGTGGAGAGACTTTCGGTCATCTAGCACAAAGGGAACGGTTTGCAGGACAAATTTTACTCTGGTTTCTGAGTCTGTTTCCTAGTGCCGGTTTGAAGTTCCTGCAGTTTTCACTGTAAAACCGAGTTGGAGCTAGTACCTCCCCATATATATGTATGGAGTGGTGTTTGCAACTGAAAAGAAACTTTGTGTTCCCAACAAGCTAAGTGAAGGAAGGCTTTCACACTCACTTATCACTCAGAACTGAGCATGTGGAGAGACGTTCGTTCATCTAGCACAAAGGGAACTGTTTGCAGGAAAAACTTTTACTCTGGATTCTCAGTCTGTTTCCTAGTGCCGGTTTGAAGTTCCTGCAGTTTTCACTGTAAAACCGAGTTGGAGCTAGTACCTCCACATATATATGTATGGAGTGGAGTTTGCAACTGAAAAGAAACTTTGTGTTCCCAACAAGCTAGGTGAAGGACGGCTTTCACACACACTTATCTCTCAGAACCGAGCATGTGGAGAGACGTTCGTTCATCTAGCTCAAAGGGAACGGGTTGCAGGAGAAACTTTTACTCTGGTTTCTGAGTCTGTTTCCTAGTGCCGGTTTGAAGTTCCTGCAGTTTTCACTGTAAAACAGATTTGGAGCTAGTACCTCCCCATATATATGTATAGAGTGGAGTTTGCAACTCAAAAGAAACTTTGTGTTCCCAACAAGCTAGGTGAAAGACGGCTTTCACACACACTTATCTCTCAGAACTGAGCATGTGGAGAGACGTTCGTTCATCTAGCACAAAGGGAACGGGTTGCAGGAAAAACTTTTACTCTGGTTTCTCAGTCTGTTTCCTAGTGCCGGTTTGAAGTTCCTGCAGTTTTCACTGTAAAACCGAGTTGGAGCTAGTACCTCCCCTATATATGTATGGAGTGGAGTTTGCAACTGAAAATAAACTTTGTGTTCCCAACAAGTTAAGTGAAGGAAGGCTTTCACACTCACTTATCACTCAGAACTGAGCATGTGGAGAGACGATCGTTCATCTAGCACAAAGGGAACAGTTTGCAGGAAAAACTTTTACTCTGGTTTCTCAGTCTGTTTCCTAGTGCCGGTTTGAAGTTCCTGCAGTTTTCACTGTAAAACCGAGTTGGAGCTAGTACCTCCCCATATATATGTATGGAGTGGAGTTTGCAACTGAAAAGTAACTTTGTGTTCCCAACAAGCTAGGTGAAGGACGGCATTCACACACACATATCTCTCAGAACTGAGCATGTGGAGAGACGTTCGTTCATCTAGCACAAAGGGAACTGGTTGCAGGAGAAACATTTACTCTGGTTTCTCAGTCTGTTTCCTAGTGCCGGTTTGAAGTTCCTGCAGTTTTCACTGTAAAATCGAGTTAGAGCTGATACCTCCCCATATATATGTATGGAGTGGAGTTTGCAACTGAAAAGAAACTTTGTGTTCCCAACAAGCTAAGTGAAGGACGGCTTTCACACTCACTTATCTCTCAGAACTGAACATGTGGAAAGTCGTTCGTTCATCTAGCACAAAGGGAACGGGTTGCAGGGGAAACTTTTACTCTGGTTTCTCAGTCTGTTTCCTAGTGCCGGTTTGAATTTCCTGCAGTTTTCACTGTAAAACCGGGTTGGAGCTAGTACCTCCCCATATATATGTATGGAGTGGAGTTTGCAACTGAAAAGAAACTTTGTGTTCCCAACAAGCTAGGTGAAGGACGGCTCTCACACACACTTATCTCTCAGAACTGAGCATGTGGAGAGACGTTCGTTCATCTAGCAAAAAGGGAACGGGTTGCAGGAGAAACTTTTACTCTGGTTTCTCATTCTGTTTCCTAGGGCCGGTTTGAAGTTCCTGCAGTTTTCACTGTAAAACCGAGTTAGAGCTTGTACCTACCCATATATATGTATGGAGTGGAGTTTGCAACTGAAAAGAAACTTTGTGTTCCCAACAAGCTAGGTGAAGGACGGCTTACACACTCACTTATCTCTCAGAACGGAGCATGTGGAGAGTCGTTCGTTCATCTAGCACAAAAGGAACGGGTTGCAGGGGAAACATTTACTCTGGTTTCTCAGTCTGTTTCCTAGTGCCGGTTTGAATTTCCTGCAGTATTCACTGTAAAACCGGGTTGGAGCTAGTACCTCCCCATATATATGTATTGAGTGGAGTATGCAACTGAAAAGAAACTTTGTGTTCCCAACAAGCTAAGTGAAGGAAGGCTTTCACCCTCACTTATCACTTCAGAACTGAGCATGTGGAGAGACGTTCGTTCATCTAGCACAAAAGGAACGGGTTTCAGGGGAAACATTTACTCTGGTTTCTCAGTCTGTTTCCTAGTGCCGGTTGGAAGTTCCTGCAGTTTCCACTGTAAAACCGAGTTGGAGCTAGTACCTCCCCATATATATGTATGGAGTGGAGTTTGCAACTGAAAAGAAACTTTGTGTTCCCAACAAGCTAGGTGAAGGACGGCTTTCACACACACTTATCTCTCAGAACTGAGCATGTGGAGAGACGTTCGTTCATCTAGCACAAAGGGAACGGGTTGCAGTAGAAACTTTTACTCTGGATTCTCAGTCTGTTTCCTAGTGCCGGTTTGAATTTCCTGCAGTTTTCACTCTAAAACGGGGTTGGAGCTAGTACCTCCCCATATATATGTATGTAGTGGAGTTTGCAACTGAAAAGAAACTTTGTGTTCCCAACAAGCTAGTTGAAGTTCGGTTTTCACACACACATATCTCTCAGAAATGAGCATGTGGAGAGACGTTCGTTCATCTAGCACAAAGTGAACGGGTTGCAGGAGAAACTTTTACTCTGGTTTCTCAGAATTTTTCCTAGTGCCGGTTTGAAGTTCCTGCAGTTTTCACTGTAAAACCGAGTTGGAGCTAGTACCTCCCCATATAAATATATGGAGTGTAGTTTGCAACTGAAAAGAAACTTTGTGTTCCCAACAAGCTAGGTGAAGGACGGCTTTCACACACACTTATCTCTCAGAACTGAGCATGTGGAGAGACTTTCGGTCATCTAGCACAAAGGGAACGGGTTGCAGGACAAATTTTACTCTGGTTTCTGTGTCTGTTTCCTAGTGCCGTTTTGAAGTTCCTGCAGTTTTCACTGTAAAACCGAGTTGGAGCTAGTACCTCCCCATATATATGTATGGAGTGGTGTTTGCAACTGAAAAGAAACTTTGTGTTCCCAACAAGCTAGGTGAAGGACGGCTTTCACACACACTTACCTCTCAGAACCGAGCATGTGGAGAGACGTTCGTTCATCTAGCTCAAAGGGAACGGGTTGCAGGAGAAACTTTTACTCTGGTTTCTGAGTCTGTTTCCTAGTGCCGGTTTGAAGTTCCTGCAGTTTTCACTGTAAAACAGTTTTGGAGCTAGTACCTCCCCATATATATGTATTGATTGGAGTTTGCAACTCAAAAGAAACTTTGTGTTCCCAACAAGCTAGGTGAAAGACGGCTTTCACACACACTTATCTCTCAGAACTGAGCATGTGGAGAGACGTTCGTTCATCTAGCACAAAGGGAACGGGTTGCAGGAAAAACTTTTACTCTGGTTTCTCAGTCTGTTTCCTAGTGCCGGTTTGAAGTTCCTGCAGTTTTCACTGTAAAACCGAGTTGGAGCTAGTACCTCCCCTATATATGTATGGAGTGGAGTTTGCAACTGAAAAGAAACTTTGTGTTCCCAACAAGCTAGGTGAAGGACGGCTTTCACACACACTTATCTCTCAGAACTGAGCATGTGGAGAGACGTTCGTTCATCTAGCACAAAGGGAACGGGTTGCAGGAGAAACTTTTACTCTGGTTTCTCATTCTGTTTCCTTGTGCCGGTTTGAAGTTCCTGCAGTTTTCACTGTAAAACCGAGTTAGAGCTTGTACCTACCCATATATATGTATGGAGTGGAGTTTGCAACTGAAAAGAAACTTTGTGTTCCCAACAAGCTAGGTGAAGGACGGCTTTCACACTCACTTATCACTCAGAACTGAGCATGTGGAGAGTCGTTCGTTCATCTAGCACAAAGGGAACGGGTTGCAGGGGAAAATTTTACTCTGGTTTCTCAGTCTGTTTCCTAGTGCCGGTTTGAAGTTCCTGCAGTTTTCACTGTAAAACCGGGTTGGAGCTAGTACCTCCCCATGTATATGTATGGAGTGGAGTTTGCAACTGAAAAGAAACTTTGTGTTCCCAACAAGCTAAGTGAAGGAAGGCTTTCACACTCACTTATCACTCAGAACTGAGCATGTGGAGAGACGTTCGTTCATCTAGCACAAAGGGAACAGTTTGCAGGGAAAACTTTTACTCTGGTTTCTCAGTCTGTTTCCTAGTGCCGGTTTGAAGTTCCTGCAGTTTTCACTGTAAAACCGAGTTGGAGCTAGTACCTCCCAATATATATGTATGGAGTGGAGTTTGCAACTGAAAAGTAACTTTGTGTTCCCAACAAGCTAGGTGAAGGACGGCATTCACACACACATATCTCTCAGAACTGAGCATGTGGAGAGACGTTCGTTTATCTAGCACAAAGGGAACGGGTTGCAGGAGAAACATTTACTCTGGTTTCTCAGTCTGTTTCCTAGTGCCGGTTTGAAGTTCCTGCAGTTTTCACTGTAAAATCGAGTTAGAGCTGATACCTCCCCATATATATGTATGGAGTGGAGTTTGCAACTGAAAAGAAACTTTGTGTTCCCAACAAGCTAAGTGAAGGACGGCTTTCACACTCACTTATCTCTCAGAACTGAACATGTGGAAAGTCGTTCGTTCATCTAGCACAAAGGGAACGGGTTGCAGGGGAAACTTTTACTCTGGTTTCTCAGTCTGTTTCCTAGTGCCGGTTTGAATTTCCTGCAGTTTTCACTGTAAAAACGAGTTGAAGCTAGTACCTACCCATATATATGTATGGAGTGGAGTTTGCAACTGAAAAGAAACTTTGTGTTCCCAACAAGCTAGGTGAAGGACGGCTTTCACACACACTTATCTCTCAGAACTGAGCATGTGGAGAGACGTTCGTTCATCTAGCAAAAAGGGAACGGGTTGCAGGAGAAACTTTTACTCTGGTTTCTCATTCTGTTTCCTAGGGCCGGTTTGAAGTTCCTGCAGTTTTCACTGTAAAACCGAGTTAGAGCTTGTACCTCCCCATATATATGTATGGAGTGGAGTTTGCAACTGAAAAGAAACTTTGTATTCCCAACAAGCTAGGTGAAGGACGGCTTACACACTCACTTATCTCTCAGAACGGAGCATGTGGAGAGTCGTTCGTTCATCTAGCACAAAAGGAACGGGTTGCAGGGGAAACATTTACTCTGGTTTCTCAGTCTGTTTCCTAGTGCCGGTTTTAATTTCCTGCAGTATTCACTGTAAAACCGGGTTGGAGCTAGTACCTCCCCATATATATGTATGGAGTGGAGTATGCAACTGAAAAGAAACTTTGTGTTCCCAACAAGCTAAGTGAAGGAAGGCTTTCACACTCACTTATCACTCAGAACTGAGCATGTGGAGAGACGTTCGTTCATCTAGCACAAAGGGAACAGTTTGCAGGAAAAACTTTTTCTCTGGTTTCTCAGTCTGTTTCCTAGTGCCGGTTTGAAGTTCCTGCAGTTTTCACTGTAAAACCGAGTTGGAGCTAGTACCTCCCCATATATATGTATGGAGTGGAGTTTGCAACTGAAAAGAAACTTTGTGTTCCCAACAAGCTAGGTGAAGTACGGCTTTCACACACACTTATCTCTCAGAACTGAGCATGTGGAGAGACGTTCGTTCATCTAGCACAAAGGGAACGGGTTGCAGGAGAAACTTTTACTCTGGTTTCTCAGTCTGTTTCCTAGTGCCGGTTTGATGTTCCTGCAGTTTTCACTGTAAAACAGAGTTGGAGCTAGTACCTCCCCATATATATGTATGGGGTGGAGTTTGCAACTGAAAAGAAACTTTGTGTTCCCAACAAGCTAGGTGAAGGACGGCTTTCACACACACTTATCTCTCAGAACTGAGCATGTGGAGAGACGTTCGTTCATCTAGCACAAAGGGAACGGGTTGCAGGGGAAACTTTTACTCTGGTTTCTCAGTCTGTTTCCTAGTGCCGGTTTGAAGTTCCTGCAGTTTTCACTGTAAAACCGGGTTGGAGCTAGTACCTCCCCATATATATGTATGGAGTGGAGTTTGCAACTGAAAAGAAACTTTGTGTTCCCAACAAGCTAGGTGAAGGACGGCTTTCACACACACTTATCTCTCAGAACTGAGCATGTGGAGAGACGTTCGTTCATCTAGCAAAAAGGGAACGGGTTGCAGGAAAAACTTTTACTCTGGTTTCTCATTCTGTTTCCTAGGGCCGGTTTGAAGTTCCTGCAGTTTTCACTGTAAAACCGAGTTAGAGCTTGTACCTCCCCATATATATGTATGGAGTGGAGTTTGCAACTGAAAAGAAACTGTGTTCCCAACAAGCTAGGTGAAGGACGGCTTAAACACTCACTTATCTCTCAGAACTGAGCATGTGGAGAGTCGTTCGTTCATCTAGCACAAAAGGAACGGGTTGCAGGGGAAACATTTACTCTGGTTTCTCAGTCTGTTTCCTAGTGCCGGTTGGAATTTCCTGCAGTTTTCACTGTAAAACCGGGTTGGAGCTAGTACCTCCCCATATATATGTATGGAGTGGAGTTTGCAACTGAAAAGAAACTTTGTGTTCCCAACAAGCTAGGTGAAGGACGGCATTCACACACACTTATCTCTCAGAGCTGAGCATGTGGAGAGACGTTCGTTCATCTAGCAAAAAGGGAACGGGTTGCAGGAGAAACTTTTACTCTAGTTTCTCAGTCTGTTTCCTAGGGCCGGTTTGAAGTTCCTAGTTTTCACTGTAAAACAGAGTTAGAGCTTGTACCTCCCCATATATATGTATGGAGTGGAGTTTGCAACTGAAAAGAAACTTTGTGTTCCCAACAAGCTAGGTGAAGGACGGCTTACACACTCACTTATCTCTCAGAACTGAGCATGTGCCGAGTCGTTCGTTCATCTAGCACAAAAGAACGGGTTGCAGGGAAACATTTACTCTGGTTTCTCAGTCTGTTTCCTAGTGCCGGTTTGAATTTCCTGCAGTTTTAACTGTAAAACCGGGTTGGAGCTAGTACCTCCCCATATATATGTATGGAGTGGAGTTTGCAACTGAAAAGAAACTTTGTGTTCCCAACAATCTAGGTGAAGGACGGCTTTCACACACACTTATCTCTCAGAACTGAGCATGTGGAGAGACGTTCGTTCATCTAGCACAAAGGGAACGGGTTGCAGGAGAAACTTTTACTCTGGTTTCTCAGTCTGTTTCCTAGTGCCGGTTTGATGTTCCTGCAGTTTTCACTGTAAAACAGAGTTGGAGCTAGTACCTCCCCATATATATGTATGGATTGGAGTTTGCAACTGAAAAGAAACTTTGTGTTCCCAAAAAGCTAGGTGAAGGACGGCTTTCACACACACTTATCTCTCAGAACTGAGCATGTGGAGAGACGTTCCTTCATCTAGCAAAAAGGGAACGGGTTGCAGGAGAAACTTTTACTCTGGTTTCTCATTCTGTTTCCTAGGGCCGGCTTGAAGTTCCTAGTTTTCAGTGTAAAACCGAGTTAGAGCTTGTACCTCCCCATATATATGTATGGAGTGGAGTTTGCAACTGAAAAGAAACTTTGTGTTCCCAACAAGCTAGGTGAAGGACGGCTTTCACACTCACTTATCTCTCAGAACTGAGCATGTGGAGAGTCGTTCGTTCATCTAGCACAAAGGGAACGGGTTGCAGGGGAAACTTTTACTCTGGTTTCTCAGTCTGTTTCCTAGTGCCGGTTTGAAGTTCCTGCAGTTTTCACTGTAAAACCGGGTTGGAGCTAGTACCTCCCCATATATATGTATGGAGTGGAGTTTGCAACTGAAAAGAAACTTTGTGTTCCCAAAACCTAGGTGAAGGACGGCTTTCACACACACTTATCTCTCAGAACTGAGCATGTGGAGAGACGTTCGTTCATCTAGCAAAAAGGGAACGGGTTGCAGGAAAAACTTTTACTCTGGTTTCTCATTCTGTTTCCTAGGGCCATTTTGAAGTTCCTGCAGTTTTCACTGTAAAACCGAGTTAGAGCTTGTACCTCCCCATATATATGTATGGAGTGGAGTTTGCAACTGAAAAGAATCTGTGTTCCCAACAAGCTAGGTGAAGGACGGCTTACAAACTCACTTATCTCTCAGAACTGAGCATGTGCAGAGTGGTTCGTTCATCTAGCACAAAAGGAACGGGTTGCAGATGAAACATTTACTCTGGTTTCTCAGTCTGTTTCCTAGTGCCGGTTTGAAGTTCCTGCAGTTTTCACTGTAAAACAGAGTTGGAGCTAGTACCTCCCCATATATATGTATGGGGTGGAGTTTGCAACTGAAAAGAAATTTTGTGTTCCCAACAAGCTAGGTGAAGGACGGCTTTCACACACACTTATCTCTCAGAACTGAGTATGTGGAGAGACGTTCGTTCATGTAGCACAAAGGAACGGTTTGCAGGAGAAACTTTCAGTCTGGTTTCTCAGTCTGTTTCCTACTGCCGGTTTGAAGTTCCTGCAGTTTTCACTGTAAAACAGAGTTGGAGCTTAGTACCTAACCCATATATATGTATGGAGTGGAGTTTGCAACTGAAAAGAAACTTTGTGTTCCAAACCAGCTAGGTGAAGGACGGCTTTCACACACACTTATCTCTCAGAACTGAGCATGTGGAGAGTCGTTCGTTCATCTAGCAAAAATGGAACGGGTTGCAGGAGAAACTTTTACTCTGGTTTCTCATTCTGTTTCCTAGGGCCGGTTTGAAGTTCCTGCAGTTTTCACTGTAAAACCGAGTTAGAGCTTGTACCTCCCCATATATATGTATGGAGTGGAGTTTGCAACTGAAAAGAAACAATGTGTTCCCAACAAGCTAGGTGAAGGATGGCTTACACACTCACTTATCTCTCAGAACTGAGCATGTGCAGAGTCGTTCGTTCATCTAGCACAAAAGGAACGGGTTGCAGGGGAAACATTTACTCTGGTTTCTCAGTCTGTTTCCTAGTGCCGGTTTGAATTTCCTGCAGTTTTCACTGTAAAACCGGGTTGGAGCTAGTACCTCCCCATATATATGTATGGAGTGGAGTTTGCAACTGAAAAGAAACTTTGTGTTCCCAACAAGCTAGGTGAAGGAAGGCTTTCACACTCACTTATCACTCAGAACTGAGCATGTGGAGAGACGTTCGTTCATCTAGCACAAAGGGAACAGTTTGCAGGAAAAACTTTTACTCTTGTTTCTCAGTCTGTTTCCTAGTGCCGGTTTGAAGTTCCTGCAGTTTTCACTGTAAACCCGAGTTGGAGCTAGTACCTCCCCATATATATGTATGGAGTGGAGTTTGCAACTGAAAAGAAACTTTGTGTTCCCAACAAGCTAGGTGAAGGACGGCTTTCACACACACTTATCTCTCAGAACTGAGCATGTGGAGAGACGTTCGTTCATCTAGCACAAAGGGAACGGGTTGCAGGAGAAACTTTTACTCTGGTTTCTCAGTCTGTTTCCTAGTGCCGGTTTGAAGTTCCTGCAGTTTTCACTGTAAAACAGAGTTGGAGCTAGTACCTACCCATATATATGTATGGGGTGGAGTTTGCAACTGTAAAGAAACTTTGTGTTCCCAACAAGCTAGGTGAAGGACGGCTTTCACACACACTTATCTCTCAGAACTGAGTAGGTGGATAGACGTTCGTTCATCTAGCACAAAGGGAACGGGTTGCAGGAGAAACTTTTACTCTGGTTTCTCAGTCTGTTTCCTAGTGCCGGTTTGAAGTTCCTGCAATTTTCACTGTAAAACCGATTTGGAGCTAGTACTTCCCCATATATATGTATGGAGTGGAGTTTGCAACTGAAAAGAAACTTTGTGTTCCCAACAAGCTAGGTGAAGGACGGCTTTCACACACACTTATCTCTCAGAACTGAGCATGTGGAGAGACGTTCGTTCATCTAGCACAAAGGAAACGGTTTGCAGGAGAAATTTTTACTCTGGTTTCTCAGTCTGTTTCCTAGTGCCGGTTTGAAGTTCCTGCAGTTTTCACTGTAAACCGAGTTAGAGCTTGTACCTCCCCATATATATATATGGAGTGGAGTTTGCAACTGAAAAGAAACTTTGTGTTCCCAACAAGCTAGGTGAAGGGCGGCTTTCACACTCACTTATCTCTCAGAACTGAGCATGTGGAGAGTCGTTCGTTCATCTAGCACAAAGGGAACGGGTTGCAGGGGAAACTTTTACTCTGGTTTCTCAGTCTGTTTCCTAGTGCCGGTTTGAAGTTCCTGCAGTTTTCACTGTAAAACCGTGTTGGAGCTAGTACCTCCCCATATATATGTATGGAGTGGAGTTTGCAACCTAATAGAAACTTTGTGTTCCCAACAAGCTAGGTGAAGGACGGCTTTCACACACACTTATCTCTCAGAACTGAGCATGTGGAGAGTCGTTCGTTCATCTAGCACAAAGGAACGGTTTGCAGGAGAAACTTTTACACTGGTTTCTCAGTCTGTTTCCTACTGCCGGTTTGAAGTTCCTGCAGTTTTCACTGTAAAACAGAGTTGGAGCTAGTACCTAACCCATATATATGTATGGAGTGGAGTTTGCAACTGAAAAGAAACTTTGTGTTCCCAACAAGCTAGGTGAAGGACGGCTTTCACACACACTTATCTCTCAGAACTGAGCATGTGGAGAGACGTTCGTTCATCTAGCACAAAGGGAACGGGTTGCAGGAGAAACTTTTACTCTGGTTTCTCAGTCTGTTTCCTAGTGCCGGTTTGAAGTTCCTGCAGTTTTCACTGTAAAACCGTGTTGGAGCTAGTACCTCCCCATATATATGTATGGAGTGGAGATTGCAACTGAAAAGAAACTTTGTGTTCCAAACAAGCTAGGTGAAGGACGGCTTTCACACACACTTATCTCTCAGAACTGAGCATGTGGAGAGTCGTTCGTTCATCTAGCACAAAGGGAACGGTTTGCAGGAGAAACATTTACTCTGGTTTCTCAGTCTGTTTCCTAGTGCCTATTTGAAGTTCCTGCAGTTTTCACTGTAAAACCGGGTTGGAGCTAGTACCTCCCCATATATATGTATGGAGTGGAGTTTGCAACTGAAAAGAAACTTTGTGTTCCCAACAAGCTAGGTGAAGGACGGCTTTCACTCACACTTATCTCTCAGAACTGAGCATTTGGAGAGACGTTCGTTCATCTATCACAAATGGAACGGGTTGAAGGAGAAACTTTTACTCTGGTTTCTCAGTCTGTTTCCTAGTGCCGGTTTGAAGTTCCTGCAGTTTTCACTGTAAAACCGGGTTGGAGCTACTACCTCCCCATATATATTTATGGAGTGGAGTTTGCAACTGAAAAGAAACTTTGTGTTCCCAACAAGCTAGGTGAAGGCCGGCCTTCACACACACTTATCTCTCAGAACTGAGCATGTGGAGAGTCGTTCGTTCATCTAGCACAAAGGGAACGGGTTTCAGGAGAAACTTTTACTCTGGTTTCTCAGTCTGCTTCCTAGTGCCGGTTTGAAATTCCTGCAGTTTTCACTGTAAAACCGGGTTGGAGCTAGTACCTCCCGATATATATATTTATTGAGTGGGGTTTGCAACTGAAAAGAAACTTTGTGTTCCCAACAAGCTAGGTGAATGCCGGCTTTCAAACACACTTATCTCTCAGAACTGAGCATGTGGAGAGACGTTCGTTCATCCAGCATAAAGGGAACGGGTTGCAGGAGAAACTTTCACTCTGGTTTCTCAGTCTGTTTCCTAGTGCCGGTTTGAAGTTCCTGCAGTTTTCACTGTAAAACCGAGTTGGAGCTAGTACCTCCCCATATATATGTATGGAGTGGAGTTTGCAACTGAAAAGAAACTTTGTGTTCCCAACAAGCTAGGTGAAGGACGGCTTTCACACACACATATCTCTCAGAACTGAGTATGTGGAGAGACGTTCGTTCATCTAGCACAAAGGGAACGGGTTGCAAGAGATACATTTACTCTGGTTTCTCAGTCTGTTTCCTAGTGCCGGTTTGAAGTTCCTGCAGTTTTCACTGTAAAACCGTGTTGGAGCTAGTACCTCCCACATATATGTATGGAGTGGAGTTTGCAACTGAAAAGAAACTTTGTGTTCCCAACAAGCTAGTTGAAGGACGGCTTTCAAACACACTTATCTCTCAGAACTGAGCATGTGGAGAGTCTTTCGTTCATGTAGCTCAAAGGGAACGGGTTGCAGGAGAAACTTTCACTCTGGTTTCTCAGTCTGTTTCCTAGTGCCGGTTTGAAGTTCCTGCAGTTTTCCCTGTAAAAAAGAGTTGGAGCTAGTACCTCCCCATATATATGTATGGAGTGGAGTTTGCAACTGAAAAGAAACTTTGTGTTCCCAACAAGCTTGGTGAAGGACGGCTTTCACACACACTTATCTCTCAGAACTGAGCATGTGGAGAGACGTTCGTTCATCTAGCACAAATGGAACGGGTTGCAGGAGAAACTTTCACTCTGATTTCTCAGTCTGTTTCCTAGTGCCGGCTTGAAGTTCCTGCAGTTTTCACTGTAAAATCGAGTTGGAGCTAGTACCTCACCATATATATGTTTGGAGTGGAGTTTGCAACTGAAAAGAAACTTTGCGTTCCCAACAAGCTAGGTGAAGAACGGCTTTCACACACACTTATCTCTCAGAACTGAGCATGTGGAGAGACGTTCGTTCATCTAGCAAAAAGGGAACGGTTTGCAGGAGAAACTTTTACTCTGGTTTCTTAGTCTGTTTCCTAGTGCCGGTTTGAAGTTCCTGCAGTTTTCACTGTAAAACCGATTTGGAGCTTGTAACCCCCCATATATATCTATGGAGTGGAGTTTGCAACTGAAAAGAAACTTTGTGTTCCCAACAAGCAAGATGAAGGACAGCTCTCACACACACTTATCTCTCAGAACTGAGCATGTGGAGAGACGTTCATTAATCTAGCACAAAAGGAACGGGTTGCAGGAGAAACTTTTCTCTGGTTTCTCAGTCTGTTTCCTAGTGCCTGTTTGATGTTACTGCAGTTTTCACTGTAAAACCGGGTTGGAGCTAGTACCTCCCCATATATATGTATGGGGTGGAGTTTGCAACTGAAAAGAAACTTTGTGTTCCCAACAAGCTAGGTGAAGGACGGCTTTCACACACACTTATCTCTCAGAACTGAGTATGTGGAGAGACGTTCGTTCATCTAGCACAAAGGGAACGGGTTGCAGGAGAAACTTTTACTCTGGTTTCTCAGTCTGTTTCCTAGTGCCGGTTTGAACTTCCTGCAGTTTTCACTGTAAAACCGAGTTGGAGCTAGTACCTATCCATATATATGTATGGAGTGGAGTTTGCAACTGAAAAGAAACTTTGTGTTCCCAACAATCTAGGTGAAGGACGGCTTTCACACACACTTATCTCTCAGAACTGAGCATGTGGAGAGACGTTCATTCATCTAGCACAAAGGAAACGGTTTGCAGGAGAAACTTTTACTCTGGTTTCTCAGTCTGTTTCCTAGTGCCGGTTTGAAGTTCCTGCAGTTTTCACTGTAAACCGAGTTAGAGCTTGTACCTCCCCATATATATATATGGAGTGGAGTTTGCAACTGAAAAGAAACTTTGTGTTCCCAACAAGCTAGGTGAAGGGCGGCTTTCACACTCACTTTTCTCTCAGAACTGAGCATGTGGAGAGTCGTTCGTTCATCTAGCACAAAGGGAACGGGTGGCAGGGGAAACTTTTACTCTGGTTTCTCAGTCTGTTTCCTAGTGCCGGTTTGAAGTTCCTGCAGTTTTCACTGTAAAACCGGGTTGGAGCTAGTACCTCCCCATATATAAGTATGGATTGGAGTTTGCAACTGAAAAGAAACTATGTGTTCCCAAAAAGCTAGGTGAAGGACGGCTTTCACACACACTTATCTCTCAGAACTGAGCATGTGGAGAGACGTTCCTTCATCTAGCAAAAAGGGAACGGGTTGCAGGAGAAACTTTTACTCTGGTTTCTCATTCTGTTTCCTAGGGCCGGCTTGAAGTTCCTAGTTTTCACTGTAAAACCGAGTTAGAGCTTGTACCTCCCCATATATATGTATGGAGTGGAGTTTGCAACTGAAAAGAAACTTTGTGTTCCCAACAAGCTAGGTGAAGGACGGCTTTCACACTCACTTATCTCTCAGAACTGAGCATGTGGAGAGTCGTTCGTTCATGTAGCACAAAGGGAACGGGTTGCAGGGGAAACTTTTACTCTGGTTTCTCAGTCTGTTTCCTAGTGCCGGTTTGAAGTTCCTGCAGTTTTCACTGTAAAACCGGGTTGGAGCTTGTACCTCCCCATATATATGTATGGAGTGGAGTTTGCAACTGAAAAGAATCTTTGTGTTCCCAAAACCTAGGTGAAGGACGGATTTCACACACACTTATCTCTCAGAACTGAGCATGTGGAGAGACGTTCGTTCATCTAGCAAAAAGGGAACGGGTTGCAGGAAAAACTTTTACTCTGGTTTCTCATTCTGTTTCCTAGGGCCATTTTGAAGTTCCTGCAGTTTTCACTGTAAAACCGAGTTAGAGCTTGTACCTCCCCATATATATGTATGGAGTGGAGTTTGCAACTGAAAAGAAACTGTGTTCCCAACAAGCTAGGTGAAGGACGGCTTACACACTCACTTATCTCTCAGAACTGAGCATGTGCAGAGTCGTTCGTTCATCTAGCACAAAAGGAACGGGTTGCAGCGGAAACATTTACTCTGGTTTCTCAGTCTGTTTCCTAGTGCCGGTTTGAAGTTCCTGCAGTTTTCACTGTAAAACAGAGTTGGAGCTAGTACCTCCCCATATATATGTATGGGGTGGTGTTTGCAACTGAAAAGAAACTTTGTGTTCCCAACAAGCTAGGTGAAGGACGGCTTTCTCACACACTTATCTCTCAGAACTGAGTATGTGGAGAGACGTTCGTTCATGTAGCACAAAGGAACGGTTTGCAGGAGAAACTTTCAGTCTGGTTTCTCAGTCTGTTTCCTACTGCCGGTTTGAAGTTCCTGCAGTTTTCACTGTAAAACAGCGTTGGAGCTTAGTACCTAACCCATAGATATGTATGGAGTGGAGTTTGCAACTGAAAAGAAACTTTGTGTTCCAAACCAGCTAGATGAAGGACGGCTTTCACACACACTTATCTCTCAGAACTGAGCATGTGGAGAGTCGTTCGTTCATCTAGCAAAAAGGGAACGGGTTGCAGGAGAAACTTTTACTCTGGTTTCTCATTCTGTTTCCTAGGGCCGGTTTGAAGTTCCTGCAGTTTTCACTGTAAAACCGAGTTAGAGCTTGTACCTCACCATATATATGTATGGAGTGGAGTTTGCAACTGAAAAGAAACTTTGTGTTCCCAATAAGCTAGGTGAAGGATGGCTTACACACTCACTTATCTCTCAGAACTGAGCATGTGCAGAGTCGTTCGTTCATCTAGCACAAAAGGAACGGGTTGCAGGGGAAACATTTACTCTGGTTTCTCAGTCTGTTTCCTAGTGCCGGTTTGAAGTTCCTGCAGTTTTCACTGTAAAACCGGGTTGGAGCTAGTACCTCCCCATATATATGTATGGAGTGGAGTTTGCAACTGAAAAGAAACTTTGTGTTCCCAACAAGCTAAGTGAAGGAAGGCTTTCACACTCACTTATCACTCAGAACTGAGCATGTGGAGAGACGTTCGTTCATCTAGCACAAAGGGAACAGTTTGCAGGAAAAACTTTTACTCTTGTTTCTCAGTCTGTTTCCTAGTGCCGGTTTGAAGTTCCTGCAGTTTTCACTGTAAACCCGAGTTGGAGCTAGTACCTCCCCATATATATGTATGGAGTGGAGTTTGCAACTGAAAAGAAACTTTGTGTTCCCAACAAGCTAGGTGAAGGACGGCTTTCACACACACTTATCTCTCAGAACTGAGCATGTGGAGAGACGTTCGTTCATCTAGCACAAAGGGAACGGGTTGCAGGAGAAACTTTTACTCTGGTTTCTCAGTCTGTTTCCTAGTGCCGGTTTGAAGTTCCTGCAGTTTTCACTGTAAAACAGAGTTGGAGCTAGTACCTACCCATATATATGTATGGGGTGGAGTTTGCAACTGAAAAGAAACTTTGTGTTCCCAACAAGCTAGGTGAAGGACGGCTTTCACACACAATTATCTCTCAGAACTGAGTATGTGGAGAGACGTTCGTTCATCTAGCACAAAGGGAACGGGTTGCAGGAGAAACTTTTACTCTGGTTTCTCAGTCTGTTTCCTAGTGCCGGTTTGAAGTTCCTGCAATTTTCACTGTAAAACCGATTTGGAGCTAGTACCTCCCCATATATATGTATGGAGTGGAGTTTGCAACTGAAAAGAAACTTTGTGTTCCCAACAAGCTAGGTGAAGGACGGCTTTCACACACACTTATCTCTCAGAACTGAGCATGTGGAGAGACGTTCGTTCATCTAGCACAAAGGAAACGGTTTGCAGGAGAAATTTTTACTCTGGTTTCTCAGTCTGTTTCCTAGTGCCGGTTTGAAGTTCCTGCAGTTTTCACTGTAAACCGAGTTAGAGCTTGTACCTCCCCATATATATGTATGGAGTGGAGTTTGCAACTGAAAAGAAACTTTGTGTTCCCAACAAGTTAGGTGAAGGACGGCTTTCACACTCACTTATCTCTCAGAACTGAGCATGTGGAGAGTCGTTCGTTCATCTAGCACAAAGGGAACGGGTTGCAGGGGAAACTTTTACTCTGGTTTCTCAGTCTGTTTCCTAGTGCCGGTTTGAAGTTCCTGCAGTTTTCACTGTAAAACCGGGTTGGAGCTAGTACCTCCCCATATATATGTATGGAGTGGAGTTTGCAACTGAATAGAAACTTTGTGTTCCCAACAAGCTAGGTGAAGGACGGCTTTCACACACACTTATCTCTCAGAACTGAGCATGTGGAGAGTCGTTCGTTCATCTAGCACAAAGGAACGGTTTGCAGGAGAAACTTTTACACTGGTTTCTCAGTCTGTTTCCTACTGCCGGTTTGAAGTTCCTGCAGTTTTCACTGTAAAACAGAGTTGGAGCTAGTACCTAACCCATATATATGTATGGAGTGGAGTTTGCAACTGAAAAGAAACTTTGTGTTCCCAACAAGCTAGGTGAAGGACGGCTTTCACACACACTTATCTCTCAGAACTGAGCATGTGGAGAGACGTTCGTTCATCTAGCACAAAGGGAACGGGTTGCAGGAGAAACTTTTACTCTGGTTTCTCAGTCTGTTTCCTAGTGCCGGTTTGAAGTTCCTGCAGTTTTCACTGTAAAACCGTGTTGGAGCTAGTACCTCCCCATATATATGTATGTAGTGGAGTTTGCAACTGAAAAGAAACTTTGTGTTCCAAACAAGCTAGGTGAAGGACGGCTTTCACACACACTTATCTCTCAGAACTGAGCATGTGGAGAGTCGTTCGTTCATCTAGCACAAAGGGAACGGTTTGCAGGAGAAACATTTTCTCTGGTTTCTCAGTCTGTTTCCTAGTGCCTATTTGAAGTTCCTGCAGTTTTCACTGTAAAACCGGGTTGGAGCTAGTACCTCCCCATATATATGTTTGGAGTGGAGTTTGCAACTGAAAAGAAACTTTGTGTTCCCAACAAGCTAGGTGAAGGACGGCTTTCACTCACACTTATCTCTCAGAACTGAGCATTTGGAGAGACGTTCGTTCATCTATCACAAATGGAACGGGTTGAAGGAGAAACTTTTACTCTGGTTTCTCAGTCTGTTTCCTAGTGCCGGTTTGAAGTTCCTGCAGTTTTCACTGTAAAACCGGGTTGGAGCTACTACCTCCCCATATATATGTATGGAGTGGAGTTTGCAACTGAAAAGAAACTTTGTGTTCCCAACAAGCTAGGTGAAGGCCGGCCTTCACACACACTTATCTCTCAGAACTGAGCATGTGGAGAGTCGTTCGTTCATCTAGCACAAAGGGAACGGGTTGCAGGAGAAACTTTTACTCTGGTTTCTCAGTCTGCTTCCTAGTGCCGGTTTGAAGTTCCTGCAGTTTTCACTGTAAAACCGGGTTGGAGCTAGTACCTCCCGATATATATGTATTGATTGGGGTTTGCAACTGAAAAGAAACTTTGTGTTCCCAACAAGCTAGGTGAATGCCGGCTTTCAAACACACTTATCCCTCAGAACTGAGCATGTGGAGAGACGTTCGTTCATCCAGCATAAAGGGAACGGGTTGCAGGAGAAACTTTCACTCTGGTTTCTCAGTCTGTTTCCTAGTGCCGGTTTGAAGTTCCTGAAGTTTTCACTGTAAAACCGAGTTGGAGCTAGTACCTCCCCATATATATGTATGGAGTGGAGTTTGCAACTGGAAAGAAACTTTGTGTTCCCAACAAGCTAGTTGAAGGACGGCTTTCACACACACTTATCTCTCAGAACTGAGCATGTGTAGAGTCGTTCGTTCATCTAGCACAAAGGGAACGTGTTGCAGGGGACACTTTTACTCTGGATTCTCAGTCTGTTTCCTAGTGCCGGTTTGAAATTCCTGCAGTTTTCACTGTAAAACCGAGTTGGAGCTAGTACTTCCCCATATATATGTATGGAGTGGAATCTGCAACAGAAAAGAATCTTTGTGTTCCCAACAAGTTAGGTGAAGGCCGGCTTTCACACAAACTTATCTCTCAGAAATTAGCATGTGGAGAGTCGTTCGTTCATCTAGCACAAAGGGAACGGGTTGCAGGAGAAACATTCACTCTGGTTTCTCAGTCTGTTTCCTAGTGCCGGTTTGAAGTTCCTGCAGTTTTCACTGTAAAACCGAGTTGGAGCTAGTACCTCCCCATATATATGTATGGAGTGGAGTTTGCAACTGAAAAGAAACTTTGTGTTCCCAACAAGCTAGGTGAAGGACGGCTTTCACACACACATATCTCTCAGAACTGAGTATGTGGAGAGTCGTTCGTTCATCTAGCACAAAGGGAACGGGTTGCAGGAGAAACATTCACTCTGGTTTCTCAGTCTGTTTCCTAGTGCCGGTTTGAAGTTCCTGCAGTTTTCACTGTAAAACCGAGTTGGAGCTAGTACCTCCCCACATATATGTATGGAGTGGAGTTTGCAACTGAAAAGAAAATTTGTGTTCCCAACAAGCTAGTTGAAGGACGGCTTTCAAACACACTTATCTCTCAGAACTGAGCATGTGGAGAGTCTTTCGTTCATGTAGCTCAAAGGGAACGGGTTGCAGGAGAAACTTTCACTCTGGTTTCTCAGTCTGTTTCCTAGTGCCGGTTTGAAGTTCCTGCAGTTTTCCCTGTAAAACAGAGTTGGAGCTAGTACCTCCCCATATATATGTATGGAGTGGAGTTTGCAACTGAAAAGAAACTTTGTGTTCCCAACAAGCTTGGTGATGGACGGCTTTCACACACACTTATCTCTCAGAACTGAGCATGTGGAGAGACGTTCGTTCATCTAGCACAAATGGAACGGGTTGCAGGAGAAACTTTCACTCTGATTTCTCAGTCTGTTTCCTAGTGCCGGCTTGAAGTTCCTGCAGTTTTCACTGTAAAACCGAGTTGGAGCTAGTACCTCACCATATATATGTTTGGAGTGGAGTTCGCAACTGAAAAGAAACTTTGTGGTCCCAACAAGCTAGGTGAAGGACGGCTTTCACACACACTTATCTCTCAGAACTGAGCATGTGGAGAGACGTTCGTTCATCTAGCAAAAAGGGAACGATTTGCAGGAGAAACTTTTACTCTGGTTTCTTAGTCTGTTTCCTAGTGCCGGTTTGAAGTTCCTGCAGTTTTCACTGTAAAACCGATTTGGAGCTTGTAACACCCCATATATATCTATGGAGTGGAGTTTGCAACTGAAAAGAAACTTTGTGTTCCCAACAAGCAAGATGAAGGACGGCTCTCACACACACTTATCTCTCAGAACTGAGCATGTGGAGAGACGTTCATTAATCTAGCACAAAAGGAACGGGTTGCAGGAGAAACTTTTCTCTGGTTTCTCAGTCTGTTTCCTAGTGCCTGTTTGATGTTACTGCAGTTTTCACAGTAAAACCGGGTTGGAGCTAGTACCTCCCCATATATATGTATGGATTTGAGTTTGCAACTGAAAAGAAACTTTCTGTTCCCAACAAGCTAGGTGAAGGACGGCTTTCACACACACTTATCTCTCAGAACTGAGCATGTGGAGAGTCGTTCGTTCATCTAGCACAAAGTGAACGGGTTGCAGGGAAAATTTCACTCTGGTTTCTCAGTCTGTTTCCTAGTGCCGGTTTGAAGTTCCTACAGTTTTCACTGTAAAACCGAGTTGGAGCTAGTACCTCCCCATATATATGTATGGAGTGGAGTTTGCAACTGAAAAGAAACTTTGTGTTCCCAACAAGCTAGGTGAAGGACGGCTTTCACACACACTTATCTCTCAGAACTGAGCATGTGGAGAGACGTTCGTTCATCTAGCACAAAGGGAACGGGTTGCAGGAGAAACTTTTACACTGGTTTCTCAGTCTGTTTCCTAGTGCCGGTTTGAAGTTCCTGCAGTTTTCACTGTAAAACCGAGTTGGAGCTAGTACATCCCCATATATATGTATGGAGTGGAGTTTGCAACTGAAAAGAAACTTTGTGTTCCCAACGAGCTACGTGAAGGACGGCTTTCACACACACTTATCTCTCAGAACTGAGCATGTGGAGAGTCGTTCGTTCATCTAGCACAAAGGGAACGAGTTGCAGGAGAAACTTTTTCTCTGGATTCTCAGTCTGTTTCCTAGTGCCGGTTTGAAGTTCCTGCAGTTTTCACTGTAAAACCGAGTTGGAGCTAGTACCTCCCCATATATATTTATGGAGTGTAGTTTGCAACTGAAAAGAAACTTTGTGTTCCCAACAAGCTAGGTGAAGGACGGCTTTCACACACAATTATCTCTCAGAACTGAGCATGTGGAGAGTCGTTCATTCATCTAGCACAAAGGGAACGGGTTGCAGGAGAAACTTTTACTCTGGTTTCTCAGTCTGTTTCCTAGTGCCGGTATGAAGATCCTGCAGTATTCACTGTAAAACCAATTTGGAGCTAGTACATCCCCATATATATGTATGGAGTGGAGTTTGCAACTGAAAAGAAACTTTGTGTTCCCAACAAGCTAGGTGATGGACGGCTTTCACACACAATTATCTCTCAGAACTGAGCATGTGGAGAGACGTTCGTTCATCTAGCAAAAAGGGAACGGTTTGCAGGGGAAACTTTTACTCTGGTTTCTTAGTCTGTTTCCTAGTGCCGGTTTGAAGTTCCTGCAGTTTTGACTGTAAAACCGATTTGGAGCTTGTAACACCCCATATATATGTATGGAGTGGAGTTTGCAACTGAAAAGAAACTTTGTGTTCCCAACAAGCAAGATGAAGGACGGCTCTCACACACACTTATCTCTCAGAACTGAGCATGTGGAGAGACGTTCATTAATCTAGCACAAAAGGAACGGGTTGCAGGAGAAACTTTTCTCTGGTTTCTCAGTCTGTTTCCTAGTGCCTGTTTGATGTTACTGCAGTTTTCACTGTAAAACCGGGTTGGAGCTAGTACCTCCCCATATATATGTATGGATTGGAGTTTGCAACTGAAAAGAAACTTTCTGTTCCCAACAAGCTAGGTGAAGGACGGCTTTCACACACACTTATCTCTCAGAACTGAGCATGTGGAGATTCGTTCGTTCATCTAGCACAAAGTGAACTGGTTGCAGGAGAAAATTTCTCTCTGGTTTCTCAGTCTGTTTCCTAGTGCCGGTTTGAAGTTCCTGCAGTTTTCACTGTAAAACCGAGTTGGAGCTAGTACCTCCCCATATATATGTATGGAGTGGATTTTGCAACTGAAAAGAAACTTTGTGTTCCCAACAAGCTAGGTGAAGGACGGCTTTCACACACACTTATCTCTCAGAACTGAGCATGTGGAGAGACGTTCGTTCATCTAGCACAAAGGGAACGGGTTGCAGGAGAAACTTTTACACTGGTTTCTCAGTCTGTTTCCTAGTGCCGGTTTGAAGTTCCTGCAGTTTTCACTGTAAAACCGAGTTGGAGCTAGTACATCCCCATATATATGTATGGAGTGGAGTTTGCAACTGAAAAGAAACTTTGTGTTCCCAACGAGCTACGTGAAGTACGGCTTTCACACACACTTATCTCTCAGAACTGAGCATGTGGAGAGTCGTTCGTTCATCTAGCACAAAGGGAACGAGTTGCAGGAGAAACTTTTTCTCTGGATTCTCAGTCTGTTTCCTAGTGCCGGTTTGAAGTTCCTGCAGTTTTCACTGTAAAACCGAGTTGGAGCTAGTACCTACCCATATATATGTATGGAGTGTAGTTTGCAACTGAAAAGAAACTTTGTGTTCCCAACAAGCTAGGTGAAGGACGGCTTTCACAAACACTTATCTCTCAGAACTGAGCATGTGGAGAGTCGTTCATTCATCTAGCACAAATGGAACGGGTTGCAGGAGAAACTTTTACTCTGGTTTCTCAGTCTGTTTCCTAGTGCCGGTATGAAGATCCTGCAGTATTCACTGTAAAACCAATTTGGAGCTAGTACATCCCCATATATATGTAAGGAGTGGAGTTTGCAACTGAAAAGAAACTTTGTGTTCCCAACAAGCTAGGTGAAGGCCGGCTTTCACACACACTTATCTCTCAGAACTGAGCATGTGGAGAGACGTTCGTTCATCTAGCACAAAGGGAACGGGTTGCAGGTGAAACTTTTACTCTGGTTTCTCAGTCTGTTTCCTAGTTCCGTTTTGAAGTTCCTGCAGTTTTCACTGTAAAACCTGGTTGGAGCTAGTATCTCCCCATATATATGTATGGAGTGGAGTTTGCATCTGAAAAGAAACTTTGTGTTCCCAACAAGCTAGGTGAAGTCCGGCTTTCACACACACTTATATCTCAGAACTGAGCATGTGGAGATTCGTTCGTTCATCTAGCACAGAGGGAAAGGGTTGCAGGAGAAACTTTTACTCTGGTTTCTCAGTCTGTTTCCTAGTACCGGTTTGAAGTTCCTGCTGTTTTCACTGTAAAACCGAGTTGGAGCTAGTACCTCCCCATATATATGTATGGAGTGGTGTTTGCAACTGAAAAGAAACTTTGTGTTCCCAACAAGCTCCGTGAAGGAAGGCTTTCACACACACTTATCTCTCAGAACTGAGCATGTGGAGAGTCGTTCGTTCATCTAGCACAAAGGAACGGGTTGCAGGAGAAATTTTTACTCTGGTTTCTCAGTCTGTTTCCTACTGCCGGTTTGAAGTTCCTGCAGTTTTCACTGTAAACCCGGGTTGGAGCTAGTACCTCCCCATATATATGTATGGAGTGGATTTTGCAACTGAAAAGAAACTTTGTGTTCCCAACAAGCTAGGTGAAGGACGGCTTTCACACACACTTATCTCTCAGAACTGAGCATGTGGAGAGACGTTCGTTCATCTAGCACAAAGGAACGGGTTGCAGGAGAAACATTCACTCTGGTTTCTCAGTCTGTTTCCTAGTGCCGGTTTGAAGTTCCTGCAGTTTTCACTGTAAAACCGAGTTGGAGCTAGTACCTCCCCATATATATGTATGGAGTGGAGTTTGCAACTGAAAAGAAACTTTGTGTTCCCAACAAGGTAGGTGAAGGGCGGCTTTCACACACAGTTATCTCTCAGAACTGAGCATGTGGAAAGACGTTCGTTCATCTAGCACAAAGAGAACGGGTTGCAGGAGAAACTTTTACTCTGGTTTCTCAGTCTGTTTCCTAGTGCCGGTTTGAAGTTCCTGCAGTTTTCACTGTAAAACCGGGTTGGAGCTAGTACCTCCCCATATATATGTATGGATTGGAATTTGCAACTGAAAAGAAACTTTGTGTTCCCAACAAGCTAGGTGAAGGCCGGCTTTCACACACACTTATCTCTCAGAACTGAGCATGTGGAGAGGCGTTCGTTCATCTAGCACAAAGGGAACGGGTTGCAGGAGAAACTTTTACTCTGGTTTCTCAGTCTGGTTCCTAGTGCCGGCTTGAAGTTCCTGCAGTCTTCACTGTAAAACCGAGTTGGAGCTAGTACCTCCCCATATATATGAATGGAGTGGAGTTTGCAACTGAAAAGACACTTTGTGTTCCCAACAAGCTAGGTGAAGGACGGCTTTCACACACACTTATCTCTCAGAACTGAGCATGTGGAGAGACGTTCGTTCATCTAGCACAAAGGGAACGGGTTGCAGGAGAAACTTTCCCTCTGGATTCTCAGTCTGTTTCCTAGTGCCGGTTTGAAGTTCCTGCAGTTTTCACTGTAAAACCGAGTTGGAGCTAGTACCTCCCCATATATATGTATGGAGTGGAGTTTGCAACTGAAAAGACACTTTGTGTTCCCAACAAGCTAGGTGAAGGACGGCTTTCACACACACTTATCTCTCAGAAATGAGCATGTGGAGAGACGTTCGTTCATCTAGCACAAAGGGAACCGGTTGCATGAGAAACTTTCACTCTGGTTTCTCAGTTTGTTTCCTAGTGCCAGTTTGAAGTTCCTGCAGTTTTCACTGTAAAACCGAGTTGGAGCTAGTACCTCCCCATATATATGTATGGAGTGGGGTTTGCAACGGAAAAGAAACTTTGTGTTCCCAACAAGCTAGGTGAAGGACGGCTTTCACACACACTTATCTCTCAGAACTGAGCATGTGGAGAGTCATTCGTTCATCTAGCACAAAGGGATCGGGTTGCAGGAGAAACTTTCACTCTGGTTTCTCAGGCTGTTTCCTAGTGCCGGTTTGAAGTTCCTGCAGTTTTCACTGTAAAATCGAGTTGGAGCTAGTACGTCCCCATATATATGTATGGAGTGGAGTTTGCAACTGAAAAGAAACTTTGTGTTCCCAACAAGCTAGGTGAAGGACGGCTTTCATACACGTTTATCTCTCAGAACTGAGCATGTGGAGAGTCGTTCGTTCATCTAGCACAAAGGGAACGGGTTGCAGGAGAAACTTTCACTCTGGTTTCTCAGTCTGTTTCCTAGTGCCGGTTTGAAGTTCCTGCAGTTTTCACTGTAAAACCGAGAAGGAGCTGGTACCTCCCCATATATATGTATGGAGTGGAGTTTGCAACTGAAAAGAAACTTTGTGTTCCCAACAAGCTAGTTGAAGGACGGCTTTCACACTCATCTCTCAGAACTGAGCATGTGGAGAGACGTTCGTTCATCTAGCACAAAGGGAGCGGTTGCAGGAGAAACTTTCACTCTGGTTTCTCAGTCTCTTTCCTAGTGCCGGCTTGAAGTTCCTGCATTTTTCACTGTAAAACCGAGTTGGAGCTAGTACCTCCCCATATATATGTATTTAGTGGAGTTTGCAACTGAAAAGAAACTTTGTGTTCCCAACAAGCTAGGTGAAGGCCGGCTTTCACACACACTTATCTCTCAGAACTGAGCATGTGGAGAGACGTTCGTTCATCTAGCACAAAGGGAACGGGTTGCAGGAGAAACTTTTACTCTGGTTTCTCAGTCTGTTTCCTAGTGCCGGTTTGAAGTTCCTGCAGTTTTCACTGTAAAACCGAGTTGGAGCTAGTACCTCCCCATATATATGTATGGATTGGAATTTGCAACTGAAAATAAACTTTGTGTTCCCAACAAGCTAGGTGAAGGACGGCTTTCACACACACTTATCTCTCAGAACTGAGCATGTGGGAGTCGTTCGTTCATCTAGCACAAAGGGAACGGGTTGCAGGAGCAACTTTTACTCTGGTTTCTCAGTCTGTTTCCTAGTGCCGGTTTGAAGTTCCTGCAGTTTTCACTGTAAAACCGGGTTGGAGCTAGTACCTCCCCATATATATGTATGGAGTGGAGTTTGCAACTGAAAAGAAACTTTGTGTTCCCAACAAGCTAGGTGAAGGCCGGCTTTCACACACACTTATCTCTCAGAACTGAGCATGTGGAGAGACTTTCGTTCATCTAGCACAAAGGGAACGGGTTGCAGGAGAAACTTTCACTCTGGTTTCTCAGTCTGTTTCCTAGTTCCGGTTTGAATTCCTGCAGTTTTCACTGTTAAACCGAGTTGGAGCTAGTACCTCCCCATATATATGTATGGAGTGGGGTTTGCAACTGAAAAGAAACTTTGTGTTCCCAACAAGCTAGGTGAAGGACGGCTTTCACACACACTTATCTCTCAGAACTGAGCATGTGGAGAGTCGTTCGTTCATCTAGCACAAAGGGATCGGGTTGCAGGAGAAACTTTCACTCTGGTTTCTCAGGCTTTTTCCTAGTGCCGGTTTGAAGTTCCTGCAGTTTTCACTGTAAAATCGAGTTGGAGCTAGTACGTCCCCATATATATGTATGGAGTGGAGTTTGCAACTGAAAAGAAACTTTGTGTTCCCAACAAGCTAGGTGAAGGACGGCTTTCACACACGATTATCTCTCAGAACTGAGCATGTGGAGAGTCGTTCGTTCATCTAGCACAAAGGGAACGGGTTGCATGAGAAACTTTCACTCTGGTTTCTCAGTCTGTTTCCTAGTGCCGGTTTGAAGTTCCTGCAGTTTTCACTGTAAAACCGACATGGAGCTGGTACCTCCCCATATATATGTATGGAGTGGAGTTTGCAACTGAAAAGAAACTTTGTGTACCCAACAAGCTAGGTGAAGGACGGCTTTCACACTCATCTCTCAGAACTGAGCATGTGGAGAGACGTTCGTTCATCTAGCTCAAATGGAGCGGTTGCAAGAGAAACTTTCACTCTGGTTTCTCAGTCTGTTTCCTAGTGCCGGTTTGAAGTTCCTGCAGTTTTCACTGTAAAACCGGGTTGGAGCTAGTACCTCCCCATATATATGTATGGAGTGGAGTTTGCAACTGAAAAGAAACTTTGTGTTCCCAACAAGCTAGGTGAAGGCCGGCTTTCACACACACTTATCTCTCAGATCTGAGCATGTGGAGAGACTTTCGTTCATCTAGCACAAAGGGAACGGGTTGCAGGAGAAACTTTCACTCTGGTTTCTCAGTCTGTTTCCTAGTTCCGGTTTGAATTCCTGCAGTTTTCACTGTTAAACCGAGTTGGAGCTAGTACCTCCCCATATATATGTATGGAGTGGGGTTTGCAACTGAAAAGAAACTTTGTGTTCCCAACAAGCTAGGTGAAGGACGGCTTTCACACACACTTATCTCTCAGAACTGAGCATGTGGAGAGACGTTCGTTCAACTAGCACAAAGGGAACGGTTTGCAGGAGAAACATTCACTCTTGTTTCTCAGTCTGTTTCCTAGTGCCGGTTTGAAGTTCCTGCAGTTTTCACTGTAAAAACGAGTTGGAGCTAGTACCTCCCCATATATATGTATGGAGTGCAGTTTGCAACTGAAAAGAAACTTTGTGTTCCCAACAAGCTAGGTGAAGGGCGGCTTTCACACACACTTATCTCTCAGAACTGAGCATGTGGAAAGTCGTTCGTTCATCTAGCACAAAGAGAACGGGTTGCAGGAGAAACTTTTACTCTGGTTTCTCAGTCTGTTTCCTAGTGCCGGTTTGAAGTTCCTGCAGTTTTCACTGTAAAACCGGGTTGGAGCTAGTACCTCCCCATATATATGTATGGAGTGGAGTTTGCAACTGAAAAGAAACTTTGTGTTCCCAACAAGCTAGGTGAAGGCCGGCTTTCACACACACTTATCTCTCAGAACTGAGCATGTGGAGAGACGTTCGTTCATCTAGCACAAAGGGAACGGGTTGCAGGGGAAACTTTTACTCTGGTTTCTCAGTCTGGTTCCTAGTGCCGGCTTGAAGTTCCTGCAGTCTTCACTGTAAAACCGAGTTGGAGCTAGTACCTCCCCATATATATGAATGGAGTGGAGTTTGCAACTGAAAAGACACTTTGTGTTCCCAACAAGCTAGGTGAAGGACGGCTTTCACACACACTTATCTCTCAGAACTGAGCATGTGGAGAGACGTTCGTTCATCTAGCACAAAAAGAACGGGTTGCAGGAGAAACTTTCCCTCTGGATTCTCAGTCTGTTTCCTAGTGCCGGTTTGAAGTTCCTGCAGTTTTCACTGTAAAACCGAGTTGGAGCTAGTACCTCCCCATATATATGTATGGAGTGGAGTTTGCAACTGAAAAGACACTTTGTGTTCCCAACAAGCTAGGTGAAGGACGGCTTTCACACACACTTATCTCTCAGAAATGAGCATGTGGAGAGACGTTCGTTCATCTAGCACAAAGGGAGCGGTTGCAGGAGAAACTTTCACTCTGGTTTCTCAGTCTGTTTCCTAGTGCCGGCTTGAAGTTTCTGCAGTTTTCACTGTAAAACCGAGTTGGAGCTAGTACCTCCCCATATATATGTATTTAGTGGAGTTTGCAACTGAAAAGAAACTTTGTGTTCCCAACAAGCTAGGTGAAGGACGGCTTTCACACACACTTATCCCTCAGAACTGAGCATGTGGAGAGACGTTCGTTCATCTAGCACAAAGGGAACGGGTTGCAGGAGAAACTTTTACTCTGGTTTCTCAGTCTGTTTCCTAGTGCCGGTTTGAAGTTCCTGCAGTTTTCACTGTAAAACCGAGTTGGAGCTAGTACCTCCCCATATATATGTATGGATTGGAATTTGCAACTTAAAAGAAACTTTGTGTTCCCAACAAGCTAGGTGAAGGACGGCTTTCACACACACTTATCTCTCAGAACTGAGCATGTGGGAGTCGTTCGTTCATCTAGCACAAAGGGAACGGGTTGCAGGAGCAACTTTTACTCTGGTTTCTCACTCTGTTTCCTAGTGCCGGTTTGAAGTTCCTGCAGTTTTCACTGTAAAACCGGGTTGGAGCTAGTACCTCCCCATATATATGTATGGAGTGGAGTTTGCAACTGAAAAGAAACTTTGTGTTCCCAACAAGCTAGGTGAAGGACGGCTTTCACACTCATCTCTCAGAACTGAGCATGTGGAGAGACGTTCGTTCATCTAGCACAAAGGGAGCGGTTGCAGGAGAAACTTTCACTCTGGTTTCTCAGTCTGTTTCCTAGTGACGGCTTGAAGTTCCTGCAGTTTTCACTGTAAAACCGAGTTGGAGCTAGGACCTCCCCATATATATGTATTTAGTGGAGTTTGCAACTGAAAAGAAACTTTGTGTTCCCAACAAGCTAGGTGAAGGACGGCTTTCACACACACTTATCCCTCAGAACTGAGCATGTGGAGAGACGTTCGTTCATCTAGCACAAAGGGAACGGGTTGCAGGAGAAACTTTTACTCTGGTTTCTCAGTCTGTTTCCTAGTGCCGGTTTGAAGTTCCTGCATTTTTCACTGTAAAACCGAGTTGGAGCTAGTACCTCCCCATATATATGTATGGAGTGGAATTTGCAACTGAAAAGAAACTTTGTGTTCCCAACAAGCTAGGTGTAGGACGGCTTTCACACACACTTATCTCTCAGAACTGAGCATGTGGGAGTCGTTCGTTCATCTAGCACAAAGGGAACGGGTTGCAGGAGCAACTTTTACTCTGGTTTCTCAGTCTGTTTCCTAGTGCCGGTTTGAAGTTCCTGCAGTTTTCACTGTAAAACCGGGTTGGAGCTAGTACCTCCCCATATATATGTATGGAGTGGAGTTTGCAACTGAAAAGAAACTTTGTGTTCCCAACAAGCTAGGTGAAGGCCGGCTTTCACACACACTTATCTCTCAGAACTGAGCATGTGGAGAGACGTTCGTTCAACTAGCACAAAGGGAACGGTTTGCAGGAGAAACATTCACTCTGGATTCTCAGTCTGTTTCCTAGTGCCGGTTTGAAGTTCCTGCAGTTTTCACTGTAAAACCGAGTTGGAGCTGGTACCTCCCCATATATATGTATGGAGTGGAGTTTGCAACTGAAAAGAAACTTTGTGTTCCCAACAAGCTAGGTGAAGTGCGGCTTTCACACACAGTTATCTCTCAGAACTGAGCATGTGGAAAGTCGTTCGTTCATCTAGCACAAAGAGAACGGGTTGCAGGAGAAACTTTTACTCTGGTTTCTCAGTCTGTTTCCTAGTGCCGGTTTGAAGTTCCTGCAGTTTTCACTGTAAAACCGGGTTGGAGCTAGTACCTCCCCATATATATGTATGGAGTGGAGTTTGCAACTGAAAAGAAACTTTGTGTTCCCAACAAGCTAGGTGAAGGCCGGCTTTCACACACACTTATCTCTCAGAACTGAGCATGTGCAGAGACGTTCGTTCATCTAGCACAAAGGGAACGGGTTGCAGGAGAAACTTTTACTCTGGTTTCTCAGTCTGGTTCCTAGTGCCGGCTTGAAGTTCCTGCAATCTTCACTGTAAAACCGAGTTGGAGCTAGTACCTCCCCATATATATGAATGGAGTGGAGTTTGCAACTGAAAAGACACTTTGTGTTCCCAACATGCTAGGTGAAGGACGGCTTTCACACACACTTATCTCTCAGAACTGAGCATGTGGAGAGACGTTCGTTCATCTAGCACAAAGGGAACGGGTTGCAGGAGAAACTTTCCCTCTGGATTCTCAGTCTGTATCCTAGTGCCGGTTTGAAGTTCCTGCAGTTTTCACTGTAAAACCGAGTTGGAGCTAGTACCTCCCCATATATATGTATGGAGTGGAGTTTGCAACTGAAAAGACACTTTGTGTTCCCAACAAGCTAGGTGAAGGACGGCTTTCACACCCAATTATCTCTCAGAAATGAGCATGTGGAGAGACGTTCGTTCATCTAGCACAAAGGGAACCGGTTGCAGGGGAAAATTTTACTCTGGTTTCTCAGTCTGTTTCCAAGTGCCGGTTTGAAGTTCCTGCAGTTTTCACTGTAAAACCGAGTTGGAGCTAGTACCTCCCCATATATATGTATGGAGTGGAGTTTGCAACTGAAAAGAAACTTTGTGTTCCCAACAAGCTAGTTGAAGGACGGCTTTCACACCCACATATCTCTCAGAACTGAGCATGTGGAGAGTCATTCGTTCATCTAGCACAAATATAACGGGTTGCAGGAGAAACTTTTACTCTGGTTTCTCAGTCTGTTTCCTAGTGCCGGTTTGAAGTTCCTGCAGTTTTCACTGTAAAACCGAGTTGGAGCTAGTACCTCCCCATATATATGTATGGAGTGGAGTTTGCAACTGAAAAGAAACTTTGTGTTCCCAACAAGCTAGGTTAAGGCCGGCTTTCACACACACTTATCTCTCAGAACTGAGCATGTGGAGAGACGTTCGTTCATCTAGCACAAAGGGAACGGGTTGCATGAGAAACTTTCACTCTGGTTTCTCAGTTTGTTTCCAAGTGCCAGTTTGAAGTTCCTGCAGTTTTCACTGTAAAACCGAGTTGGAGCTAGTACCTCCTCATATATATGTATGGAGTGGGGTTTGCAACTGAAAAGAAACTTTGTGTTCCCAACAAGCTAGGTGAAGGACGGCTTTCACACACACTTATCTCTCAGAACTGAGCATGTGGAGAGTCGTTCGTTCATCTAGCACAAAGGGATCGGGTTGCAGGAGAAACTTTCACTCTGGTTTCTCAGTCTGTTTCCTAGTGCCGGTTTGAAGTTCCTGCAGTTTTCACTGTAAAATCGAGTTGGAGCTAGTACGTCCCCATATATATGTATGGAGTGGAGTTTGCAACTGAAAAGAAACTTTGTGTTCCCAACAAGCTAGGTGAAGGACGGCTTTCACACACGTTTATCTCTCAGAACTGAGCATGTGGAGAGTCGTTCGTTCATCTAGCACAAAGGGAACGGGTTGCAGGAGAAACTTTCACTCTGGTTTCTCAGTCTGTTTCCTAGTGCCGGTTTGAAGTTCCTGCAGTTTTCACTGTAAAACCGAGATGGAGCTGGTACCTCCCCATATATATGTATGGAGTGGAGTTTGCAACTGAAAAGAAACTTTGTGTTCCCAACAAGCTAGGTGAAGGACGGCTTTCACACTCATCTCTCAGAACTGAGCATGTGGAGAGACGTTCGTTCATCTAGCACAAAGGGAGCGGTTGCAGGAGAAACTTTCACTCTGGTTTCTCAGTCTGTTTCCTAGTGCCGGCTTGAAGTTCCTGCAGTTTTCACTGTAAAACCGAGTTGGAGCTAGTACCTCCCCATATATATGTATGGAGTGGAGTTTGCAACTGAAAAGAAACTTTGTGTTCCCAACAAGCTAGGTGAAGGACGGCTTTCACACACAATTATCCCTCAGAACTGAGCATGTGGAGAGACGTTCGTTCATCTAGCACAAAGGGAGCGGTTGCAGGAGAAACTTTCACTCTGGTTTCTCAGTCTGTTTCCTAGTGCCGGCTTGAAGTTCCGGCAGTTTTCACTGTAAAAACGGGTTGGAGCTAGTACCTCCCCATATATATGTATGGAGTGGAGTTTGCAACTGAAAAGAAACTTTGTGTTCCCAACAAGCTAGGTGAAGGACGGCTTTCACACACACTTATCCCTCAGAACTGAGCATGTGGAGAGACGTTCGTTCATCTAGCACAAAGGGAACGGGTTGCAGGAGAAACTTTTACTCTGGTTTCTCAGTCTGTTTCCTAGTGCCGGTTTGAAGTTCCTGCAATTTTCACTGTAAAACCGAGTTGGAGCTAGTACCTCCCCATATATATGTATGGATTGGAATTTGCAACTGAAAAGAAACTTTGTGTTCCCAACAAGCTAGGTGAAGGACGGCTTTCACACACACTTATCTCTCAGAACTGAGCATGTTGGAGTCGTTCGTTCATCTAGCACAAAGGGAACGGGTTGCAGGAGAAACTTTTACTCTGGTTTCTCAGTCTGTTTCCTAGTGCCGGTTTGAAGTTCCTGCAGTTTTCACTGTAAAACCGAGTTGGAGCTAGTACCTCCCCATATAAATGTATGGAGTGGAGTTTGCAACTGAAAAGAAACTTTGTGTTCCCAACAAGCTAGGTAACGGACGGCTCTCAAACACACTTATCTCTCAGAACTGAGCATGTGGAGAGACGTTCGTTCAACTAGCACAAACGGAACGGGTTGCAGGAGAATTTTTTACTCTGGTTTCTCAGTCTGTTTCCTAGTGCCGGTTTGAAGTTCCTGCAGTTTTCACTGTAAAACCGAGTTGGAGCTAGTACCTCCCCATATATATGTATGGATTGGAATTTGCAACTGAATAGAAACTTTGTGTTCCCAACAAGCTAGGTGAAGGACGGCTTTCACACACACTTATCTCTCAGAACTGAGCATGTGGGAGTCGTTCGTTCATCTAGCACAAAGGGAACGGGTTGCAGGAGCAACATTTACTCTGGTTTCTCAGTCTGTTTCCTAGTGCCGGTTTGAAGTTCCTGCAGTTTTCACTGTAAAACCGGGTTGGAGCTAGAACCTCCCCATATATATGTATGGAGTGGAGTTTGCAACTGAAAAGAAACTTTGTGTTCCCAACAAGATAGGTGAAGGCCGGCTTTCACACACACTTATCTCTCAGAAATGAGCATGTGGAGAGACGTTCGTTCATCTAGCACAAAGGGAACGGTTTGCAGGGGAAACTTTCACTATGGTTTCTCAGTCTGTTTCCTAGTGCCGGTTTGAAGTTCCTGCAGTTTTCACTGTAAAACCGAGTTGGAGCTAGTACCTCCCCATATATATTTATGGAGTGGAGTTTGCAACTGAAAAGAAACTTTGTGTTCCCAACAAGCTAGGTGAAGGACGGCTTTCACACACACTTATCTCTCAGAACTGAGCATGTGGATAGACGTTCGTTCATCTAGCAAAAAGGGAACAGGTTGCAGGAGAAACTTTTACTCTGGTTTCTCAGTCTGTTTCCTAGTGCCGGTTTGAAGTTCCTGCAGTTTTCACTGTAAAACCGAGTTGGAGCTAGTACCTCCCCATATATATGTATGGAGTGGAGTTTGCAACTGAAAAGAAACTTTGTGTTCCCAACAAGCTAGGTGAAGGACGGCTTTCACACACATTTATCTCTCAGAACTGAGCATGTGGAGAGTCGTTCGTTCATCTAGCACAAAGGGAACGGGTTGCAGGGGAAACTTTCACTCTGGTTTCTCAGTCTGTTTCCTAGTGCCGGTTTGAAGTTCCTGCAGTTTTCACTGTAAAACCGAGATGGAGCTGGTACCTCCCCATATATATGCATGGAGTGGAGTTTGCAACTGAAAAGAAACTTTGTGTTCCCAACAAGCTAGGTGAAGGACGGCTTTCACAATCATCTCTCAGAACTGAGCATGTGGAGAGACGTTCGTTCATCTAGCACAAAGGGAACGGTTGCAGGAGAAACTTTCACTCTGGTTTCTAAGTCTGTTTCCTAGTGCCGGCTTGAAGTTCCGGCAGTTTTCACTGTAAAAACGGGTTGGAGCTAGTACCTCCCCATATATATGTATGGAGTGGTGTTTGCAACTGAAAAGAAACTTTGTGTTCCCAACAAGCTAGGTGAAGGACGGCTTTCACACACACTTATCCCTCAGAACTGAGCATGTGGAGAGACGTTCGTTCATCTAGCACAAAGGGAACGGGTTGCAGGAGAAACTTTTACTCTGGTTTCTCAGTCTGTTTCCTAGTGCCGGTTTGAAGTTCCTGCAATTTTCACTGTAAAACCGAGTTGGAGCTAGTACCTCCCCATATATATGTATGGATTGGAATTTGCAACTGAAAAGAAACTTTGTGTTCCCAACAAGCTAGGTGAAGGACGGCTTTCACACACACTTATCTCTCAGAACTGAGCATGTTGGAGTCGTTCGTTCATCTAGCACAAAGGGAACGGGTTGCAGGAGAAACTTTTACTCTGGTTTCTCAGTCTGTTTCCTAGTGCCGGTTTGAAGTTCCTGCAGTTTTCACTGTAAAACCGAGTTGGAGCTAGTACCTCCCCATATAAATGTATGGAGTGGAGTTTGCAACTGAAAAGAAACTTTGTGTTCCCAACAAGCTAGGTAACGGACGGCTCTCACACACACTTATCTCTCAGAACTGAGCATGTGGAGAGACGTTCGTTCAACTAGCACAAACGGAACGGGTTGCAGGAGAATTTTTTACTCTAGTTTCTCAGTCTGTTTCCTAGTGCCGGTTTTAAGTACCTGCAGTTTTCACTGTAAAACCGAGTTGGAGCTAGTACCTCCCCATATATATGTATGGAGTGGGGTTTGCAACTGAAAAGATACTTTGTGTTCCGAACAAGCTAGGTGAAGGACGGCTTTCACACTCACTTATCTCTCAGAACTGAGCATGTGGAGAGACTTTCATTCATCTAGCACAAAGGGAACGGGTTGCAGGAGAAACTTTCACACTGGTTTCTCAGTCTGTTTCCTAGTGCCGGCTTGAAGTTCCTGCAGTTTTCACTGTAAAAACGATTTGGAGCTAGTACCTCCCCATATATATGTATGGAGTGGAGTTTGCAACTGAAAAGAAACTTTGTGTTCCCAACAAGCTAGCTGAAGGACGGATTTCACACACACTTATCTCTCAGAACTGAGCTTGTGGAGAGTCGTTCGTTCATCTAGCCAAATGGAACGGGTTGCAGGAGTAACTTTCACTCTGGTTTTTCAGTCTGTTTCCTAGTGCCGGTTTGAAGTTCCTGCATTTTTCACTGTAAAACCGAGATGGAGCTAGTACCTCCCCATATATATGTATGGAGTGGAGTTTGCAACTGAAAAGAAACTTTGTGTTCCCAACAAGCTAGGTGAAAGACGGCTTTCACACACACTTATCTCTCAGAACTGAGCATGTGGAGAGACGTTCGTTCATCTAGCACAAAGGGAACGGGTTGCAGGAGAAACTTTCACTCTGGTTTCTCAGTCTGTTTCCTAGTGCCGGCTTGAAGTTCCTGCAGTCTTCACTGTAAATCCGAGTTGGAGCTAGAACCTCCCCATATATATGTATGGAGTGGAGTTTGCAACTGAAAAGACACTTTGTGTTCCCAACAAGCTAGGTGAAGGACGGCTTTCACACACACTTATCTCTCAGAACTGAGCATGTGGAGAGACGTTCGTTCATCTAGCACAAGGGAACGGGTTGCAGGAGAAACTTTCACTCTGATTTCTCAGTCTGTTTCCTTGTGCCGGTTTGAAGTTCCTGCAGTTTTCACTGTAAAACCGAGTTGGAGCTAGTACCTCCCCATATATATGTATGGAGTGGAGTTTGCAACTGAAAAGAAACTTTGTGTTCCCAACAAGCTAGGTGAAGTACGGCTTTCACACACACTTATCTCTCAGAACTGAGCATGTGGAGAGACGTTCGTTCATCTAGCACAAAGGGAAATGGTTGCAGGAGAAATTTTACTCTGGTTTCTCAGTCTGTTTCCTAGTGCCGGTTTGAAGTTCCTGCAGTTTTCACTGTAAAACCGAGTTGGAGCTAGTAACTCCCCATATATATGTGTGGAGTGGGGTTTGCAACTGAAAAGAAACTTTGTGTTCCCAACAAGCTAGGTGAAGGACGGCTTTCACACACACTTATCTATCAGAACTGAGCATGTGGAGAGTCGTTCGTTCATCTAGCACAAAGGGAACGGGTTGCAGGAGAAACTTTCACTCTGGTTTCTCAGTCTGTTTCCTAGTGCCGGTTTGAATTTCCTGCAGTTTTTACTGTAAAACCGAGTTGGAGCTAGTACCTCCCCATATATATGTATGGAGTGGTGTTTGCAACTGAAAAGAAACTTTGTGTTCCCAACAAGCTTGGTGAAGGACGGCTTTCACACACACTTATCTCTCAGAACTGAGCATGTGGATAGTCGTTCGTTCATCTAGCACAAAGGGAACGGGTTGCAGGAGAAACTTTCACTCTGGTTTCTCAGTCTGTTTCCTAGTGCCGGTTTGAAGTTCCTGCAGTTTACACTGTAAACCCGGGTTGAAGCTAGTACTTCCCCATATATATGTATGGAGTGGGGTTTGCAACTGAAAAGAAACTTTGTGTTCCCAACAAGCTAGTTGAAGGACGGCATTCACCAACACTTATCTCTCAGAACTGAGCATGTGGAGAGACGTTCGTTCATCTAGCACAAAGGGAACGGGTTGCAGGAGAAACTTTCACTCTGGTTTCTCAGTCTGTTTCCTAGTGCCGGTTTGAAGTTCCTGCAGTTTTCACTGTAAAACCGAGTTGGAGCTAGTACCTCCCCATATATATTTATGGAGTGGAGTTTGCAACTGAAAAGAAACTTTGTGTTCCCAACAAGCTAGGTGAAGGACGGCTTTCACACAAATTTATCTCTCAGAACTGAGCATGTGGAGAGTCGTTCGTTCATCTAGCACAAAGGAACGGGTTGCAGGAGAAACTTTCACTCTGGTTTCTCAGTCTGTTTCCTAGTGCCGGTTTGAAGTTCCTGCAGTTTTCACTGTAAAACCGAGTTGGAGCTAGTACCTCCCCATATATATTTATGGAGTGGAGTTTGCAACTGAAAAGAAACTTTGTGTTCCCAACAAGCTAGGTGAAGGACGGCTTTCACACACACTTATCTCTCAGAACTGAGCATGTGGAGAGTCGTTCGTTCATCTAGCACAAAGGAACGGGTTGCAGGAGAAACTTTCACTCTGGTTTCTCAGTCTGTTTCCTAGTGCCGGTTTGAAGTTCCTGCAGTTTTCACTGTAAAACCGAGATGGAGCTAGTACCTCCCCATGTATATGTATGGAGTGGAGTTTGCAACTGAAAAGAAACTTTGTGTTCCCAACAAGCTAGCTGAAGGACGGCTTTCACACACACTTATCTCTCAGAACTGAGCATGTGGAAAGACGCTCGTTCATCTAGCACAATGGGAACGGGTTGCAGGAGAAACTTTTACTCTGGTTTCTCAGTCTGTTTCCTAGTGCCGGTTTGTAGTTCCTGCAGTTTTCACTGTAAAACCGGGTTGGAGCTAGTACCTCCCCATATATATGTATGGAGTGGAGTTTGCTACTGAAAAGAAACTTTGTGTTCCCAACAAGCTAGGTGAAGGACGGCTTTCACACACATTTATCTCTCAGAACTGAACATGTGGAGAGTCGTTCGTTCATCTAGCACAAAGGGAACGGGTTGCAGGAGAAACTTTCACTCTGGTTTCTCAGTCTGTTTCCTAGTGCCGGTTTGAAGTTCCTGCAGTTTTCACTGTAAAACCGAGATGGAGCTAGAACCTCCCCTTATATATGTATGGAGTGGAGTTTGCAACTGAAAAGAAACTTTGTGTTCCGAACAAGCTAGGTGAAGTACGGCTTTCACCCTCACTTATCTCTGAAAACTGAGCATGTGGAGAGACTTTCATTCATCTAGCACAATGGGAACGGGTTGCAGGAGAAACTTTTACTCTGGTTTCTCAGTCTGTTTCCTAGTGCCTGTTTGTAGTTCCTGCAGTTTTCACTGTAAAACCGGGTTGGAGCTAGTACCTCCCCATATATATGTATGGAGTGGAGTTTGCTACTGAAAAGAAACTTTGTGTTCCCAACAAGCTAGGTGAAGGACGGCTTTCACACACATTTATCTCTCAGAACTGAACATGTGGAGAGTCGTTCGTTCATCTAGCACAAAGGGAACGGGTTGCAGGAGAAACTTTCACTCTGGTTTCTCAGTCTGTTTCCTAGTGCCGGTTTGAAGTTCCTGCAGTTTTCACTGTAAAACCGAGATGGAGCTAGAACCTCCCCTTATATATGTATGGAGTGGAGTTTGCAACTGAAAAGAAACTTTGTGTTCCGAACAAGCTAGGTGAAGGACGGCTTTCACCCTCACTTATCTCTCAAAACTGAGCATGTGGAGAGACTTTCATTCATCTAGCACAAAGGGAACGGGTTGCAGGAGAAACTTTCACACTGGTTTCTCAGTCTGTTTCCTAGTGCCGGCTTGAAGTTCCTGCAGTTTTCACTGTAAAAACGAGTTGGAGCTAGTACCTCCCCATATATATGTATGGAGTGGAGTTTGCAACTGAAAAGAAACTTTGTGTTCCCAACAAGCTAGCTGAAGGACGGCTTTCACACACACTTATCTCTCAGAACTGAGCTTGTGGAGAGTCGTTCGTTCATCTAGCCAAATGGAACGGGTTGCAGGAGTAACTTTCACTCTGGTTTTTCAGTCTGTTTCCTAGTGCCGGTTTGAAGTTCCTGCATTTTTCACTGTAAAACCGAGATGGAGCTAGTACCTCCCCATATATATGTATGGAGTGGAGTTTGCAACTGAAAAGAAACTTTGTGTTCCCAACAAGCTAGGTGAAAGACGGCTTTCACACACACTTATCTCTCAGAACTGGACATGTGGAGAGACGTTCGTTCATCTAGCACAAAGGGAACGGGTTGCAGGAGAAACTTTCACTCTGGTTTCTCAGTCTGTTTCCTAGTGCCGGCTTGAAGTTCCTGCAGTCTTCACTGTAAATCCGAGTTGGAGCTAGAACCTCCCCATATATATGTATGGAGTGGATTTTGCAACTGAAAAGACACTTTGTGTTCCCAACAAGCTAGGTGAAGGACGGCTTTCACACACACTTATCTCTCAGAACTGAGCATGTGGAGAGACGTTCGTTCATCTAGCACATAGGGAACGGGTTGCAGGAGAAACTTTCACTCTGATTTCTCAGTCTGTTTCCTTGTGCCGGTTTGAAGTTCCTGCAGTTTTCACTGTAAAACCGAGTTGGAGCTAGTACCTCCCCATACATATGTATGGAGTGGAGTTTGCAACTGAAAAGAAACTTTGTGTTCCCAACAAGCTAGGTGAAGTACGGCTTTCACACACACTTATCTCTCAGAACTGAGCATGTGGAGAGACGTTCGTTCATCTAGCACAAAGGGAAATGGTTGCAGGAGAAACTTTTACTCTGGTTTCTCAGTCTGTTTCCTAGTGCCGGATTGAAGTTCCTGCAGTTTTCACTGTAAAACCGAGTTGGAGCTAGTAACTCCCCATATATATGTATGGAGTGGGGTTTGCAACTGAAAAGAAACTTTGTGTTCCCAACAAGCTAGGTGAAGGACGGCTTTCACACACACTTATCTCTCAGAACTGAGCATGTGGAGAGTCGTTCGTTCATCTAGCACAAAGGGAACGGTTTGCAGTAGAAACTTTCACTCTGGTTTCTCAGTCTGTTTCCTAGTGCCGGTTTGAATTTCCTGCAGTTTTTACTGTAAAACCGAGTTGGAGCTAGTACCTCCCCATATATATGTATGGAGTGGGGTTTGCAAATGAAGAGAAACTTTGTGTTCCCAACAAGCTTGGTGAAGGACGGCTTTCACACACACTTATCTCTCAGAACTGAGCATGTGGATAGTCGTTCGTTCATCTAGCACAAAGGGAACGGGTTGCAGGAGAAACTTTCACTCTGGTTTCTCAGTCTGTTTCCTAGTGCCGGTTTGAAGTTCCTGCAGTTTACACTGTAAAACCGGGTTGAAGCTAGTACCTCCCCATATATATGTATGGAGTGGGGTTTGCAACTGAAAAGAAACTTTGTGTTCCCAACAAGCTAGTTGAAGGACGGCATTCACCAACACTTATCTCTCAGAACTGAGCATGTGGAGAGACGTTCGTTCATCTAGCACAAAGGGAACGGGTTGCAGGAGAAACTTTCACTCTGGTTTCTCAGTCTGTTTCCTAGTGCCGGTTTGAAGTTCCTGCAGTTTTCACTGTAAAACCGAGTTGGAGCTAGTACCTCCCCATATATATGTATGGAGTGGAGTTTGCAACTGAAAAGAAACTTTGTGTTCCCAACAAGCTAGGTGAAGGACGGCTTTCACACACACTTATCTCTCAGAACTGAGCATGTGGAGAGACGTTCGTTCATCTAGCAAAAAGGGAACGGGTTGCAGGAGCAACATTTACTCTGGTTTCTCAGTCTGTTTCCTAGTGCCGGTTTGAAGTTCCTGCAGTTTTCACTGTAAAACCGGGTTGGAGCTAGAACCTCCCCATATATATGTATGGAGTGGAGTTTGCAACTGAAAAGAAACTTTGTATTCCCAACAAGATAGGTGAAGGCCGGCTTTCACACACACTTATCTCTCAGAAATGAGCATGTGGAGAGACGTTCGTTCATCTAGCACAAAGGGAACGGTTTGCAGGGGAAACTTTCACTATGGTTTCTCAGTCTGTTTCCTAGTGCCGGTTTGAAGTTCCTGCAGTTTTCACTGTAAAACCGAGTTGGAGCTAGTACCTCCCCATATATATTTATGGAGTGGAGTTTGCAACTGAAAAGAAACTTTGTGTTCCCAACAAGCTAGGTGAAGGACGGCTTTCACACACACTTATCTCTCAGAACTGAGCATGTGGATAGACGTTCGTTCATCTAGCAAAAAGGGAACAGGTTGCAGGAGAAACTTTTACTCTGGTTTCTCAGTCTGTTTCCTAGTGCCGGTTTGAAGTTCCTGCAGTTTTCACTGTAAAACCGAGTTGGAGCTAGTACCTCCCCATATATATGTATGGAGTGGAGTTTGCAACTGAAAAGAAACTTTGTGTTCCCAACAAGCTAGGTGAAGGACGGCTTTCACACACATTTATCTCTCAGAACTGAGCATGTGGAGAGTCGTTCGTTCATCTAGCACAAAGGGAACGGGTTGCAGGGGAAACTTTCACTCTGGTTTCTCAGTCTGTTTCCTAGTGCCGGTTTGAAGTTCCTGCAGTTTTCACTGTAAAACCGAGATGGAGCTGGTACCTCCCCATATATATGCATGGAGTGGAGTTTGCAACTGAAAAGAAACTTTGTGTTCCCAACAAGCTAGGTGAAGGACGGCTTTCACAATCATCTCTCAGAACTGAGCATGTGGAGAGACGTTCGTTCATCTAGCACAAAGGGAACGGTTGCAGGAGAAACTTTCACTCTGGTTTCTCAGTCTGTTTCCTAGTGCCGGCTTGAAGTTCCGGCAGTTTTCACTGTAAAAACGGGTTGGAGCTAGTACCTCCCCATATATATGTATGGAGTGGAGTTTGCAACTGAAAAGAAACTTTGTGTTCCCAACAAGCTAGGTGAAGGACGGCTTTCACACACACTTATCCCTCAGAACTGAGCATGTGGAGAGACGTTCGTTCATCTAGCACAAAGGGAACGGGTTGCAGGAGAAACTTTTACTCTGGTTTCTCAGTCTGTTTCCTAGTGCCGGTTTGAAGTTCCTGCAATTTTCACTGTAAAACCGAGTTGGAGCTAGTACCTCCCCATATATATGTATGGATTGGAATTTGCAACTGAAAACAAACTTTGTGTTCCCAACAAGCTAGGTGAAGGACGGCTTTCACACACACTTATCTCTCAGAACTGAGCATGTTGGAGTCGTTCGTTCATCTAGCACAAAGGGAACGGGTTGCAGGAGAAACTTTTACTCTGGTTTCTCAGTCTGTTTCCTAGTGCCGGTTTGAAGTTCCTGCAGTTTTCACTGTAAAACCGAGTTGGAGCTAGTACCTCCCCATATAAATGTATGGAGTGGAGTTTGCAACTGAAAAGAAACTTTGTGTTCCCAACAAGCTAGGTAACGGACGGCTCTCACACACACTTATCTCTCAGAACTGAGCATGTGGAGAGACGTTCGTTCAACTAGCACAAACGGAACGGGTTGCAGGAGAATTTTTTACTCTGGTTTCTCAGTCTGTTTCCTAGTGCCGGTTTTAAGTACCTGCAGTTTTCACTGTAAAACCGAGTTGGAGCTAGTACCTCCCCATATATATGTATGGAGTGGGGTTTGCAACTGAAAAGATACTTTGTGTTCCCAACAAGCTAGGTGAAGAACGGATTTCACACACAATTATCTCTCAGAACTGAGCATGTGGAGAGACGTTCGTTCTTTTAGCAGAAAGGGAACAGGTTGCAGGGGAAACTTTTACTCTGGTTTCTCAGTCTGTTTCCTAGTGCCGGTTTGAAGTTCCTGCAGTTTTCACTGTAAAACCGAGATGGAGCTAGTACCTCCCCTTATATATGTATGGAATGGAGTTTGCAACTGAAAAGAAACTTTGTGTTCCGAACAAGCTAGGTGAAGGACGGCTTTCACACTCACTTATCTCTCAGAACTGAGCATGTGGAGAGACTTTCATTCATCTAGCACAAAGGGAACGGGTTGCAGGAGAAACTTTCACACTGGTTTCTCAGTCTGTTTCCTAGTGCCGGCTTGAAGTTCCTGCAGTTTTCACTGTAAAAACGATTTGGAGCTAGTACCTCCCCATATATATGTATGGAGTGGAGTTTGCAACTGAAAAGAAACTTTGTGTTCCCAACAAGCTAGCTGAAGGACGGATTTCACACACACTTATCTCTCAGAACTGAGCTTGTGGAGAGTCGTTCGTTCATCTAGCCAAATGGAACGGGTTGCAGGAGTAACTTTCACTCTGGTTTTTCAGTCTGTTTCCTAGTGCCGGTTTGAAGTTCCTGCATTTTTCACTGTAAAACCGAGATGGAGCTAGTACCTCCCCATATATATGTATGGAGTGGAGTTTGCAACTGAAAAGAAACTTTGTGTTCCCAACAAGCTAGGTGAAAGACGGCTTTCACACACACTTATCTCTCAGAACTGAGCATGTGGAGAGACGTTCGTTCATCTAGCACAAAGGGAACGGGTTGCAGGAGAAACTTTCACTCTGGTTTCTCAGTCTGTTTCCTAGTGCCGGCTTGAAGTTCCTGCAGTCTTCACTGTAAATCCGAGTTGGAGCTAGAACCTCCCCATATATATGTATGGAGTGGAGTTTGCAACTGAAAAGACACTTTGTGTTCCCAACAAGCTAGGTGAAGGACGGCTTTCACACACACTTATCTCTCAGAACTGAGCATGTGGAGAGACGTTCGTTCATCTAGCACAAGGGAACGGGTTGCAGGAGAAACTTTCACTCTGAATTCTCAGTCTGTTTCCTTGTGCCGGTTTGAAGTTCCTGCAGTTTTCACTGTAAAACCGAGTTGGAGCTAGTACCTCCCCATATATATGTATGGAGTGGAGTTTGCAACTGAAAAGAAACTTTGTGTTCCCAACAAGCTAGGTGAAGTACGGCTTTCACACACACTTATCTCTCAGAACTGAGCATGTGGAGAGACGTTCGTTCATCTAGCACAAAGGGAAATGGTTGCAGGAGAAATTTTACTCTGGTTTCTCAGTCTGTTTCCTAGTGCCGGTTTGAAGTTCCTGCAGTTTTCACTGTAAAACCGAGTTGGAGCTAGTAACTCCCCATATATATGTGTGGAGTGGGGTTTGCAACTGAAAAGAAACTTTGTGTTCCCAACAAGCTAGGTGAAGGACGGCTTTCACACACACTTATCTATCAGAACTGAGCATGTGGAGAGTCGTTCGTTCATCTAGCACAAAGGGAACGGGTTGCAGGAGAAACTTTCACTCTGGTTTCTCAGTCTGTTTCCTAGTGCCGGTTTGAATTTCCTGCAGTTTTTACTGTAAAACCGAGTTGGAGCTAGTACCTCCCCATATATATGTATGGAGTGGTGTTTGCAACTGAAAAGAAACTTTGTGTTCCCAACAAGCTTGGTGAAGGACGGCTTTCACACACACTTATCTCTCAGAACTGAGCATGTGGATAGTCGTTCGTTCATCTAGCACAAAGGGAACGGGTTGCAGGAGAAACTTTCACTCTGGTTTCTCAGTCTGTTTCCTAGTGCCGGTTTGAAGTTCCTGCAGTTTACACTGTAAACCCGGGTTGAAGCTAGTACTTCCCCATATATATGTATGGAGTGGGGTTTGCAACTGAAAAGAAACTTTGTGTTCCCAACAAGCTAGTTGAAGGACGGCATTCACCAACACTTATCTCTCAGAACTGAGCATGTGGAGAGACGTTCGTTCATCTAGCACAAAGGGAACGGGTTGCAGGAGAAACTTTCACTCTGGTTTCTCAGTCTGTTTCCTAGTGCCGGTTTGAAGTTCCTGCAGTTTTCACTGTAAAACCGAGTTGGAGCTAGTACCTCCCCATATATATTTATGGAGTGGAGTTTGCAACTGAAAAGAAACTTTGTGTTCCCAACAAGCTAGGTGAAGGACGGCTTTCACACAAATTTATCTCTCAGAACTGAGCATGTGGAGAGTCGTTCGTTCATCTAGCACAAAGGAACGGGTTGCAGGAGAAACTTTCACTCTGGTTTCTCAGTCTGTTTCCTAGTGCCGGTTTGAAGTTCCTGCAGTTTTCACTGTAAAACCGAGTTGGAGCTAGTACCTCCCCATATATATTTATGGAGTGGAGTTTGCAACTGAAAAGAAACTTTGTGTTCCCAACAAGCTAGGTGAAGGACGGCTTTCACACACACTTATCTCTCAGAACTGAGCATGTGGAGAGTCGTTCGTTCATCTAGCACAAAGGAACGGGTTGCAGGAGAAACTTTCACTCTGGTTTCTCAGTCTGTTTCCTAGTGCCGGTTTGAAGTTCCTGCAGTTTTCACTGTAAAACCGAGATGGAGCTAGTACCTCCCCATGTATATGTATGGAGTGGAGTTTGCAACTGAAAAGAAACTTTGTGTTCCCAACAAGCTAGCTGAAGGACGGCTTTCACACACACTTATCTCTCAGAACTGAGCATGTGGAAAGACGCTCGTTCATCTAGCACAATGGGAACGGGTTGCAGGAGAAACTTTTACTCTGGTTTCTCAGTCTGTTTCCTAGTGCCGGTTTGTAGTTCCTGCAGTTTTCACTGTAAAACCGGGTTGGAGCTAGTACCTCCCCATATATATGTATGGAGTGGAGTTTGCTACTGAAAAGAAACTTTGTGTTCCCAACAAGCTAGGTGAAGGACGGCTTTCACACACATTTATCTCTCAGAACTGAACATGTGGAGAGTCGTTCGTTCATCTAGCACAAAGGGAACGGGTTGCAGGAGAAACTTTCACCCTGGTTTCTCAGTCTGTTTCCTAGTGCCGGTTTGAAGTTCCTGCAGTTTTCACTGTAAAACCGAGATGGAGCTAGAACCTCCCCTTATATATGTATGGAGTGGAGTTTGCAACTGAAAAGAAACTTTGTGTTCCGAACAAGCTAGGTGAAGTACGGCTTTCACCCTCACTTATCTCTGAAAACTGAGCATGTGGAGAGACTTTCATTCATCTAGCACAATGGGAACGGGTTGCAGGAGAAACTTTTACTCTGGTTTCTCAGTCTGTTTCCTAGTGCCTGTTTGTAGTTCCTGCAGTTTTCACTGTAAAACCGGGTTGGAGCTAGTACCTCCCCATATATATGTATGGAGTGGAGTTTGCTACTGAAAAGAAACTTTGTGTTCCCAACAAGCTAGGTGAAGGACGGCTTTCACACACATTTATCTCTCAGAACTGAACATGTGGAGAGTCGTTCGTTCATCTAGCACAAAGGGAACGGGTTGCAGGAGAAACTTTCACTCTGGTTTCTCAGTCTGTTTCCTAGTGCCGGTTTGAAGTTCCTGCAGTTTTCACTGTAAAACCGAGATGGAGCTAGAACCTCCCCTTATATATGTATGGAGTGGAGTTTGCAACTGAAAAGAAACTTTGTGTTCCGAACAAGCTAGGTGAAGGACGGCTTTCACCCTCACTTATCTCTCAAAACTGAGCATGTGGAGAGACTTTCATTCATCTAGCACAAAGGGAACGGGTTGCAGGAGAAACTTTCACACTGGTTTCTCAGTCTGTTTCCTAGTGCCGGCTTGAAGATCCTGCAGTTTTCACTGTAAAAACGAGTTGGAGCTAGTACCTCCCCATATATATGTATGGAGTGGAGTTTGCAACTGAAAAGAAACTTTGTGTTCCCAACAAGCTAGCTGAAGGACGGCTTTCACACACACTTATCTCTCAGAACTGAGCTTGTGGAGAGTCGTTCGTTCATCTAGCCAAATGGAACGGGTTGCAGGAGTAACTTTCACTCTGGTTTTTCAGTCTGTTTCCTAGTGCCGGTTTGAAGTTCCTGCATTTTTCACTGTAAAACCGAGATGGAGCTAGTACCTCCCCATATATATGTATGGAGTGGAGTTTGCAACTGAAAAGAAACTTTGTGTTCCCAACAAGCTAGGTGAAAGACGGCTTTCACACACACTTATCTCTCAGAACTGGACATGTGGAGAGACGTTCGTTCATCTAGCACAAAGGGAACGGGTTGCAGGAGAAACTTTCACTCTGGTTTCTCAGTCTGTTTCCTAGTGCCGGCTTGAAGTTCCTGCAGTCTTCACTGTAAATCCGAGTTGGAGCTAGAACCTCCCCATATATATGTATGGAGTGGATTTTGCAACTGAAAAGACACTTTGTGTTCCCAACAAGCTAGGTGAAGGACGGCTTTCACACACACTTATCTCTCAGAACTGAGCATGTGGAGAGACGTTCGTTCATCTAGCACATAGGGAACGGGTTGCAGGAGAAACTTTCACTCTGATTTCTCAGTCTGTTTCCTTGTGCCGGTTTGAAGTTCCTGCAGTTTTCACTGTAAAACCGAGTTGGAGCTAGTACCTCCCCATACATATGTATGGAGTGGAGTTTGCAACTGAAAAGAAACTTTGTGTTCCCAACAAGCTAGGTGAAGTACGGCTTTCACACACACTTATCTCTCAGAACTGAGCATGTGGAGAGACGTTCGTTCATCTAGCACAAAGGGAAATGGTTGCAGGAGAAACTTTTACTCTGGTTTCTCAGTCTGTTTCCTAGTGCCGGATTGAAGTTCCTGCAGTTTTCACTGTAAAACCGAGTTGGAGCTAGTAACTCCCCATATATATGTATGGAGTGGGGTTTGCAACTGAAAAGAAACTTTGTGTTCCCAACAAGCTAGGTGAAGGACGGCTTTCACACACACTTATCTCTCAGAACTGAGCATGTGGAGAGTCGTTCGTTCATCTAGCACAAAGGGAACGGGTTGCAGGAGAAACTTTCACTCTGGTTTCTCAGTCTGTTTCCTAGTGCCGGTTTGAATTTCCTGCAGTTTTTACTGTAAAACCGAGTTGGAGCTAGTACCTCCCCATATATATGTATGGAGTGGGGTTTGCAAATGAAGAGAAACTTTGTGTTCCCAACAAGCTTGGTGAAGGACGGCTTTCACACACACTTATCTCTCAGAACTGAGCATGTGGATAGTCGTTCGTTCATCTAGCACAAAGGGAACGGGTTGCAGGAGAAACTTTCACTCTGGTTTCTCAGTCTGTTTCCTAGTGCCGGTTTGAAGTTCCTGCAGTTTACACTGTAAAACCGGGTTGAAGCTAGTACCTCCCCATATATATGTATGGAGTGGGGTTTGCAACTGAAAAGAAACTTTGTGTTCCCAACAAGCTAGTTGAAGGACGGCATTCACCAACACTTATCTCTCAGAACTGAGCATGTGGAGAGACGTTCGTTCATCTAGCACAAAGGGAACGGGTTGCAGGAGAAACTTTCACTCTGGTTTCTCAGTCTGTTTCCTAGTGCCGGTTTGAAGTTCCTGCAGTTTTCACTGTAAAACCGAGTTGGAGCTAGTACCTCCCCATATATATGTATGGAGTGGAGTTTGCAACTGAAAAGAAACTTTGTGTTCCCAACAAGCTAGGTGAAGGACGGCTTTCACACACACTTATCTCTCAGAACTGAGCATGTGGAGAGACGTTCGTTCATCTAGCAAAAAGGGAACGGGTTGCAGGAGAAACTTTTACTCTGGTTTCTCATTCTGTTTCCTAGGTCCGGTTTGAAGTTCCTGCAGTTTTCACTGTAAAACCGAGTTAGAGCTTGTACATCCCCATATATATGTATGGAGTGGAGTTTGCAACTGAAAAGAAACTTTGTGTTCCCAACAAGCTAGGTGAAGGACGGCTTACACACTCACTTATCTCTCAGAACTGTGCATGTGGAGAGTCGTTCGTTCATCTAGCACAAAAGGAACGGGTTGCAGGGGAAACATTTACTCTGGTTTCTCAGTCTGTTTCCTAGTGCCGGTTTGAAGTTCCTGCAGTTTTCACTGTAAAACCGGGTTGGAGCTAGTACCTCCCCATATATATGTATGGAGTGGAGTTTGCAACTGAAAAGAAACTTTGTGTTCCCAACAAGCTAGGTGAAGGACGGCTTTCACACACACTAATCTCTCAGAACTGACCATGTGGAGAGACGTTCGTTCATCTAGCAAAAAGGGAACGGGTTGCAGGAGAAACTTTTACTCTGGTTTCTCAGTCTGTTTCCTAGTGCCGGTTTGAAGTTCCTGCAGTTTTCACTGTAATACAGAGTTGGAGCTAGTACCTCCCCATATATATGTATGGGGTGGAGTTTGCAACTGAAAAGAAACTTTGTGTTCCCAACAAGCTAGTTGAAGGACGGCTTTCACACACAATTATCTCTCAGAACTGAGCATGTGGAGAGACGTTCGTTCATCTAGCACAAAAGGAACGGGTTGCAGTGGAAACTTTTACTCTGGTTTCTCAGTCTGTTTCCTAGTGCCGGTTTGAAGTTCCTGCAGTTTTCACTGTAAAACCAGGTTGGAGCTAGTACCTCCCCATATATATGTATGGAGTGGAGTTTGCAACTGAAAAGAAACTTTGTGTTCCCAACAAGCTAGGTGAAGGACGGCTTTCACACTCACTTATCTCTCAGAACTGAGCATGTGGAGAGACGTTCGTTCATCTAGCAAAAAGGGAACGGGTTGCAGGAGAAACTTTTACTCTGGTTTCTCATTCTGTTTCCTAGGGCCGGTTTGAAGTTCCTGCAGTTTTCACTGTAAAACCGAGTTAGAGCTTGTACCTCCCCATATATATGTATGGAGTGGAGTTTGCAACTGAAAAGAAACTTTGTGTTCCCAACAAGCTAGGTGAAGGACGGCTTACACACTCACTTATCTCTCAGAACTGAGCATGTGGAGAGTCGTTCGTTCATCTAGCACAAAAGGAACGGGTTGCAGGGGAAACATTTACTCTGGTTTCTCAGTCTGTTTCCTAGTGCCGGCTTGAAGTTCCTGCAGTCTTCACTGTAAATCCGAGTTGGTGCTAGAACCTCCCCATATATATGTATGGAGTGGATTTTGCAACTGAAAAGACACTTTGTGTTCCCAACAAGCTAGGTGAAGGACGGCTTTCACACACACTTATCTCTCAGAACTGAGCATGTGGAGAGACGTTCGTTCATCTAGCACATAGGGAACGGGTTGCAGGAGAAACTTTCACTCTGATTTCTCAGTCTGTTTCCTTGTGCCGGTTTGAAGTTCCTGCAGTTTTCACTGTAAAACCGAGTTGGAGCTAGTACCTCCCCATACATATGTATGGAGTGGAGTTTGCAACTGAAAAGAAACTTTGTGTTCCCAACAAGCTAGGTGAAGTACGGCTTTCACACACACTTATCTCTCAGAACTGAGCATGTGGAGAGACGTTCGTTCATTTAGCACAAAGGGAAATGGTTGCAGGAGAAACTTTTACTCTGGTTTCTCAGTCTGTTTCCTAGTGCCGGATTGAAGTTCCTGCAGTTTTCACTGTAAAACCGAGTTGGAGCTAGTAACTCCCCATATATATGTATGGAGTGGGGTTTGCAACTGAAAAGAAACTTTGTGTTCCCAACAAGCTAGGTGAAGGACGGCTTTCACACACACTTATCTCTCAGAACTGAGCATGTGGAGAGTCGTTCGTTCATCTAGCACAAAGGGAACGGGTTGCAGGAGAAACTTTCACTCTGGTTTCTCAGTCTGTTTCCTAGTGCCGGTTTGAATTTCCTGCAGTTTTTACTGTAAAACCGAGTTGGAGCTAGTACCTCCCCATATATATGTATGGAGTGGGGTTTGCAAATGAAGAGAAACTTTGTGTTCCCAACAAGCTTGGTGAAGGACGGCTTTCACACACACTTATCTCTCAGAACTGAGCATGTGGATAGTCGTTCGTTCATCTAGCACAAAGGGAACGGGTTGCAGGAGAAACTTTCACTCTGGTTTCTCAGTCTGTTTCCTAGTGCCGGTTTGAAGTTCCTGCAGTTTACACTGTAAAACCGGGTTGAAGCTAGTACCTCCCCATATATATGTATGGAGTGGGGTTTGCAACTGAAAAGAAACTTTGTGTTCCCAACAAGCTAGTTGAAGGACGGCATTCACCAACACTTATCTCTCAGAACTGAGCATGTGGAGAGACGTTCGTTCATCTAGCACAAAGGGAACGGGTTGCAGGAGAAACTTTCACTCTGGTTTCTCAGTCTGTTTCCTAGTGCCGGTTTGAAGTTCCTGCAGTTTTCACTGTAAAACCGAGTTGGAGCTAGTATTTCCCCATATATATGTATGGAGTGGAGTTTGCAACTGAAAAGAAACTTTGTGTTCCCAACAAGCTAGGTGAAGGACGGCTTTCACACACACTTATCTCTCAGAACTGAGCATGTGGAGAGACGTTCGTTCATCTAGCAAAAAGGGAACGGGTTGCAGGAGAAACTTTTACTCTGGTTTCTCATTCTGTTTCCTAGGTCCGGTTTGAAGTTCCTGCAGTTTTCACTGTAAAACCGAGTTAGAGCTTGTACCTCCCCATATATATGTATGGAGTGGAGTTTGCAACTGAAAAGAAACTTTGTGTTCCCAACAAGCTAGGTGAAGGACGGCTTACACACTCACTTATCTCTCAGAACTGAGCATGTGGAGAGTCGTTCGTTCATCTAGCACAAAAGGAACGGGTTGCAGGGGAAACATTTACTCTGGTTTCTCAGTCTGTTTCCTAGTGCCGGTTTGAAGTTCCTGCAGTTTTCACTGTAAAACCGGGTTGGAGCTAGTACCTCCCCATATATATGTATGGAGTGGAGTTTGCAACTGAAAAGAAACTTTGTGTTCCCAACAAGCTAGGTGAAGGACGGCTTTCACACACACTAATCTCTCAGAACTGACCATGTGGAGAGACGTTCGTTCATCTAGCAAAAAGGGAACGGGTTGCAGGAGAAACTTTTACTCTGGATTCTCAGTCTGTTTCCTAGTGCCGGTTTGAAGTTCCTGCAGTTTTCACTGTAATACAGAGTTGGAGCTAGTACCTCCCCATATATATGTATGGGGTGGAGTTTGCAACTGAAAAGAAACTTTGTGTTCCCAACAAGCTAGTTGAAGGACGGCTTTCACACACAATTATCTCTCAGAACTGAGCATGTGGAGAGACGTTCGTTCATCTAGCACAAAAGGAACGGGTTGCAGTGGAAACTTTTACTCTGGTTTCTCAGTCTGTTTCCTAGTGCCGGTTTGAAGTTCCTGCAGTTTTCACTGTAAAACCAGGTTGGAGCTAGTACCTCCCCATATATATGTATGGAGTGGAGTTTGCAACTGAAAAGAAACTTTGTGTTCCCAACAAGCTAGGTGAAGGACGGCTTTCACACTCACTTATCTCTCAGAACTGAGCATGTGGAGAGACGTTCGTTCATCTAGCAAAAAGGGAACGGGTTGCAGGAGAAACTTTTACTCTGGTTTCTCATTCTGTTTCCTAGGGCCGGTTTGAAGTTCCTGCAGTTTTCACTGTAAAACCGAGTTAGAGCTTGTACCTCCCCATATATATGTATGGAGTGGAGTTTGCAACTGAAAAGAAACTTTGTGTTCCCAACAAGCTAGGTGAAGGACGGCTTACACACTCACTTATCTCTCAGAACTGAGCATGTGGAGAGTCGTTCGTTCATCTAGCACAAAAGGAACGGGTTGCAGGGGAAACATTTACTCTGGTTTCTCAGTCTGTTTCCTAGTGCCGGTTTGAAGTTCCTGCAGTTTTCACTGTAAAACCGGGTTGGAGCTAGTACCTCCCCATATATATGTATGGAGTGGAGTTTGCAACTGAAAAGAAACTTTGTGTTCCCAACAAGCTAGGTGAAGGACGGCTTTCACACACACTTATCTCTCAGAACTGAGCATGTGGAGAGACGTTCGTTCATCTAGCACAAAGGGAACGGGTTGCAGGAGAAACTTTTACTCTGGTTTCTCATTCTGTTTCCTAGGGCCGGTTTGAAGTTCCTGCAGTTTTCACTGTAAAACCGAGTTAGAGCTTGTACCTCCCCATATATATGTATGGAGTGGAGTTTGCAACTGAAAAGAAACTTTGTGTTCCCAACAAGCTAGTTGAAGGACGGCTTACACACTCACTTATCTCTCAGAACTGAGCATGTGGAGAGTCGTTCGTTCATCTAGCACAAAAGGAACGGGTTGCAGGGGAAACATTTACTCTGGTTTCTCAGTCTGTTTCCTAGTGCTGGTTTGAATTTCCTGCAGTTTTCACTGTAAAACCGGGTTGGAGCTAGTACCTCCCCATATATATGTATGGAGTGGAGTTTGCAACTGAAAAGAAACTTTGTGTTCCCAACAAGCTAAGTGAAGGAAGGCTTTCACACTCACTTATCACTCAGAACTGAGCATGTGGAGAGACGTTCGTTCATCTAGCACAAAGGGAACAGTTTGCAGGAAAAACTTTTACTCTGGTTTCTCAGTCTGTTTCCTAGTGCCGGTTTGAAGTTCCTGCAGTTTTCACTGTAAAACCGGGTTGGAGCTAGTACCTCCCCATATATATGTATGGAGTGGAGTTTGCAACTGAAAAGAAACTTTGTGTTCCCAACAAGCTAGGTGAAGGACGGCTTTCACACTCACTTATCTCTCAGAACTGAGCATGTGGAGAGTCGTTCGTTCATCTAGCACAAAAGGAACGGGTTGCAGGGGAAACATTTACTCTGGTTTCTCAGTCTGTTTCCTAGTGCCGGTTTGAATTTCCTGCAGTTTTCACTGTAAAACCGGGTTGGAGCTAGTACCTCCCCATATATATGTATGGAGTGGAGTTTGCAACTGAAAAGAAACTTTGTGTTCCCAACAAGCTAGGTGAAGGACGGCTTTCACACACACTTATCTCTCAGAACTGAGCATGTGGAGAGACGTTCGTTCATCTAGCACAAAGGGAACGGGTTGCAGGAGAAACTTTTACTCTGGTTTCTCAGACTGTTTCCTAGTGCCGGTTTGAAGTTCCTGCAGTTTTCACTGTAAAACCGAGTTGGAGCTAGTATTTCCCCATTTATATGTATGGAGTGGAGTTTGCAACTGAAAAGAAACTTTGTGTTCCCAACAAGCTAGGTGAAGGACGGCTTTCACACACACTTATCTCTCAGAACTGAGCATGTGGAGAGACGTTCGTTCATCTAGCACAATGGGAACGGGTTGCAGGAGAAACTTTTACTCTGGTATCTCAGTCTGTTTCCTAGTGCCGGTTTGAAGTTCCTGCAGTTTTCACTGTAAAACCGAGTTAGAGCTTGTACCTCCCCATATATATGTATGGGGTGGAGTTTGCAACTGAAAAGAAACTTTGTGTTCCCAACAAGCTAGGTGAAGGACGGCTTTCACACTCACTTATCTCTCAGAACTGAGCATGTGGAGAGTCGTTCGTTCATCTAGCACAAAAGGAACGGGTTGCAGGGGAAACATTTACTCTGGTTTCTCAGTCTGTTTCCTAGTGCCGGTTTGAAGTTCCTGCAGTTTTCACTGTAAAACCAGGTTGGAGCTAGTACCTCCCCATATATATGTATGGAGTGGAGTTTGCAACTGAAAAGAAACTTTGTGTTCCCAACAAGCTAGGTGAAGGACGGCTTTCACACTCACTTATCTCTCAGAACTGAGCATGTGGAGAGACGTTCGTTCATCTAGCAAAAAGGGAACGGTTTGCAGGAGAAACTTTTACTCTGGTTTCTCATTCTGTTTCCTAGGGCCGGTTTGAAGTTCCTGCAGTTTTCACTGTAAAACCGAGTTAGAGCTTGTACCTCCCCATATATATGTATGGAGTGGAGTTTGCAACTGAAAAGAAACTTTGTGTTCCCAACAAGCTAGGTGAAGGACGGCTTACACACTCACTTATCTCTCAGAACTGAGCATGTGGAGAGTCGTTCGTTCATCTAGCACAAAAGGAACGGGTTGCAGGGGAAACATTTACTCTGGTTTCTCAGTCTTTTTCCTAGTGCCGGTTTGAAGTTCCTGCAGTTTTCACTGTAAAACCGGGTTGGAGCTAGTACCTCCCCATATATATGTATGGAGTGGAGTTTGCAACTGAAAAGAAACTTTGTGTTCCCAACAAGCTAGGTGAAGGACGGCTTTCACACACACTTATCTCTCAGAACTGAGCATGTGGAGAGACGTTCGTTCATCTAGCACAAAGGGAACGGGTTGCAGGAGAAACTTTTACTCTGGTTTCTCATTCTGTTTCCTAGGGCCGGTTTGAAGTTCCTGCAGTTTTCACTGTAAAACCGAGTTAGAGCTTGTACCTCCCCATATATATGTATGGAGTGGAGTTTGCAACTGAAAAGAAACTTTGTGTTCCCAACAAGCTAAGTGAAGGAAGGCTTTCACACTCACTTATCACTCAGAACTGAGCATGTGGAGAGACGTTCGTTCATCTAGCACAAAGGGAACAGTTTGCAGGAAAAACTTTTACTCTGGTTTCTCAGTCTGTTTCCTAGTGCCGGTTTGAAGTTCCTGCAGTTTTCACTGTAAAACCGGGTTGGAGCTAGTACCTCCCCATATATATGTATGGAGTGGAGTTTGCAACTGAAAAGAAACTTTGTGTTCCCAACAAGCTAGGTGAAGGACGGCTTTCACACACACTTATCTCTCAGAACTGAGCATGTGGAGAGTCGTTCGTTCATCTAGCACAAAAGGAACGGGTTGCAGGGGAAACATTTACTCTGGTTTCTCAGTCTGTTTCCTAGTGCCGGTTTGAATTTCCTGCAGTTTTCACTGTAAAACCGGGTTGGAGCTAGTACCTCCCCATATATATGTATGGAGTGGAGTTTGCAACTGAAAAGAAACTTTGTGTTCCCAACAAGCTAGGTGAAGTACGGCTTTCACACACACTTATCTCTCAGAACTGAGCATGTGGAGAGACGTTCGTTCATCTAGCACAAAGGGAACGGGTTGCAGGAGAAACTTTTACTCTGGTTTCTCAGACTGTTTCCTAGTGCCGGTTTGAAGTTCCTGCAGTTTTCACTGTAAAACCGAGTTGGAGCTAGTATTTCCCCATATATATGTATGGAGTGGAGTTTGCAACTGAAAAGAAACTTTGTGTTCCCAACAAGCTAGGTGAAGGACGGCTTTCACACACACTTATCTCTCAGAACTGAGCATGTGGAGAGACGTTCGTTCATCTAGCACAATGGGAACGGGTTGCAGGAGAAACTTTTACTCTGGTATCTCAGTCTGTTTCCTAGTGCCGGTTTGAAGTTCCTGCAGTTTTCACTGTAAAACCGAGTTAGAGCTTGTACCTCCCCATATATATGTATGGGGTGGAGTTTGCAACTGAAAAGAAACTTTGTGTTCCCAACAAGCTAGGTGAAGGACGGCTTTCACACTCACTTATCTCTCAGAACTGAGCATGTGGAGAGTCGTTCGTTCATCTAGCACAAAAGGAACGGGTTGCAGGGGAAACATTTACTCTGGTTTCTCAGTCTGTTTCCTAGTGCCGGTTTGAAGTTCCTGCAGTTTTCACTGTAAAACCAGGTTGGAGCTAGTACCTCCCCATATATATGTATGGAGTGGAGTTTGCAACTGAAAAGAAACTTTGTGTTCCCAACAAGCTAGGTGAAGGACGGCTTTCACACTCACTTATCTCTCAGAACTGAGCATGTGGAGAGACGTTCGTTCATCTAGCAAAAAGGGAACGGTTTGCAGGAGAAACTTTTACTCTGGTTTCTCATTCTGTTTCCTAGGGCAAGTTTGAAGTTCCTGCAGTTTTCACTGTAAAACCGAGTTAGAGCTTGTACCTCCCCATATATATGTATGGAGTGGAGTTTGCAACTGAAAAGAAACTTTGTGTTCCCAACAAGCTAGTTGAAGGACGGCTTACACACTCACTTATCTCTCAGAACTGAGCATGTGGAGAGTCGTTCGTTCATCTAGCACAAAAGGAACGGGTTGCAGGGGAAACATTTACTCTGGTTTCTCAGTCTTTTTCCTAGTGCCGGTTTGAAGTTCCTGCAGTTTTCACTGTAAAACCGGGTTGGAGCTAGTACCTCCCCATATATATGTATGGAGTGGAGTTTGCAACTGAAAAGAAACTTTGTGTTCCCAACAAGCTAGGTGAAGGACGGCTTTCACACACACTTATCTCTCAGAACTGAGCATGTGGAGAGACGTTCGTTCATCTAGCACAAAGGGAACGGGTTGCAGGAGAAACTTTTACTCTGGTTTCTCATTCTGTTTCCTAGGGCCGGTTTGAAGTTCCTGCAGTTTTCACTGTAAAACCGAGTTAGAGCTTGTACCTCCCCATATATATGTATGGAGTGGAGTTTGCAACTGAAAAGAAACTTTGTGTTCCCAACAAGCTAGGTGAAGGACGGCTTACACACTCACTTATCTCTCAGAACTGAGCATGTGGAGAGTCGTTCGTTCATCTAGCACAAAAGGAACGGGTTGCAGGGGAAACATTTACTCTGGTTTCTCAGTCTTTTTCCTAGTGCCGGTTTGAAGTTCCTGCAGTTTTCACTGTAAAACCGGGTTGGAGCTAGTACCTCCCCATATATATGTATGGAGTGGAGTTTGCAACTGAAAAGAAACTTTGTGTTCCCAACAAGCTAGGTGAAGGACGGCTTTCACACACACTTATCTCTCAGAACTGAGCATGTGGAGAGACGTTCGTTCATCTAGCACAAAGGGAACGGGTTGCAGGAGAAACTTTTACTCTGGTTTCTCATTCTGTTTCCTAGGGCCGGTTTGAAGTTCCTGCAGTTTTCACTGTAAAACCGAGTTAGAGCTTGTACCTCCCCATATATATGTATGGAGTGGAGTTTGCAACTGAAAAGAAACTTTGTGTTCCCAACAAGCTAGGTGAAGGACGGCTTACACACTCACTTATCTCTCAGAACTGAGCATGTGGAGAGTCGTTCGTTCATCTAGCACAAAAGGAACGGGTTGCAGGGGAAACATTTACTCTGGTTTCTCAGTCTGTTTCCTAGTGCTGGTTTGAATTTCCTGCAGTTTTCACTGTAAAACCGGGTTGGAGCTAGTACCTCCCCATATATATGTATGGAGTGGAGTTTGCAACTGAAAAGAAACTTTGTGTTCCCAACAAGCTAAGTGAAGGAAGGCTTTCACACTCACTTATCACTCAGAACTGAGCATGTGGAGAGACGTTCGTTCATCTAGCACAAAGGGAACAGTTTGCAGGAAAAACTTTTACTCTGGTTTCTCAGTCTGTTTCCTAGTGCCGGTTTGAAGTTCCTGCAGTTTTCACTGTAAAACCGGGTTGGAGCTAGTACCTCCCCATATATATGTATGGAGTGGAGTTTGCAACTGAAAAGAAACTTTGTGTTCCCAACAAGCTAGGTGAAGGACGGCTTTCACACTCACTTATCTCTCAGAACTGAGCATGTGGAGAGTCGTTCGTTCATCTAGCACAAAAGGAACGGGTTGCAGGGGAAACATTTACTCTGGTTTCTCAGTCTGTTTCCTAGTGCCGGTTTGAATTTCCTGCAGTTTTCACTGTAAAACCGGGTTGGAGCTAGTACCTCCCCATATATATGTATGGAGTGGAGTTTGCAACTGAAAAGAAACTTTGTGTTCCCAACAAGCTAGGTGAAGTACGGCTTTCACACACACTTATCTCTCAGAACTGAGCATGTGGAGAGACGTTCGTTCATCTAGCACAAAGGGAACGGGTTGCAGGAGAAACTTTTACTCTGGTTTCTCAGACTGTTTCCTAGTGCCGGTTTGAAGTTCCTGCAGTTTTCACTGTAAAACCGAGTTGGAGCTAGTATTTCCCCATATATATGTATGGAGTGGAGTTTGCAACTGAAAAGAAACTTTGTGTTCCCAACAAGCTAGGTGAAGGACGGCTTTCACACACACTTATCTCTCAGAACTGAGCATGTGGAGAGACGTTCGTTCATCTAGCACAATGGGAACGGGTTGCAGGAGAAACTTTTACTCTGGTATCTCAGTCTGTTTCCTAGTGCCGGTTTGAAGTTCCTGCAGTTTTCACTGTAAAACCGAGTTAGAGCTTGTACCTCCCCATATATATGTATGGGGTGGAGTTTGCAACTGAAAAGAAACTTTGTGTTCCCAACAAGCTAGGTGAAGGACGGCTTTCACACTCACTTATCTCTCAGAACTGAGCATGTGGAGAGTCGTTCGTTCATCTAGCACAAAAGGAACGGGTTGCAGGGGAAACATTTACTCTGGTTTCTCAGTCTGTTTCCTAGTGCCGGTTTGAATTTCCTGCAGTTTTCACTGTAAAACCGGGTTGGAGCTAGTACCTCCCCATATTTATGTATGGAGTGGAGTTTGCAACTGAAAAGAAACTTTGTGTTCCCAACAAGCTAAGTGAAGGAAGGCTTTCACACTCACTTATCACTCAGAACTGAGCATATGGAGAGACGTTCGTTCATCTAGCACAAAGGGAACAGTTTGCAGGAGAAACTTTTACTCTGGTTTCTCAGTCTGTTTCCTAGTGCCGGTTTGAAGTTCCTGCTGTTTTCACTGTAAAACAGAGTTGGAGCTAGTACCTCCCCATATATATTTATGTGGTGGAGTTTGCAACTGAAAAGAAACTTTGTGTTCCCAACAAGCTGGTTGAAGGACGGCTTTCACACACACTTATCTCTCAGAACTGAGCATGTGGAGAGACGTTCGTTCATCTAGCACAAATGGAACCGGTTGCAGGGGAAACTTTTACTCTGGTTTCTCAGTCTGTTTCCTAGTGCCGGTTTGAAGTTCCTGCAGTTTTCACTGTAAAACCGGGTTGGAGCAAGTACCTCCCCATATATATGTATGGAGTGGAGTTTGCAACTGAAAAGAAACTTTGTGTTCCCAACAAGCTAGGTGAAGGACGGCTTTCACACACACTTATCTCTCAGAACTGAGCATGTGGAGAGACGTTCGTTCATCTAGCAAAAAGGGAACGGGTTGCAGGAGAAACTTTTTCTCTGGTTTCTCATTCTGTTTCCTAGGGCCGGTTTGAAGTTCCTGCAGTTTTCACTGTAAAACCGAGTTAGAGCTTGTACCTCCCCATATATATGTATGGAGTGGAGTTTGCAACTGAAAAGAAACTTTGTGTTCCCAACAAGCTAGGTGAAGGACGGCTTACACACTCACTTATCTCTCAGAACTGAGCATGAGGAGAGTCGTTCGTTCATCTAGCACAAAAGGAACGGGTTGCAGGGGAAACATTTACTCTGGTTTCTCAGTCTGTTTCCTAGTGCCGGTTTGAATTTCCTGCAGTTTTCACTGTAAAACCGGGTTGGAGCTAGTACCTCCCCATATATATGTATGGAGTGGAGTTTGCAACTGAAAAGAAACTTTGTGTTCCCAACAAGCTAGGTGAAGGACGGCTTTCACACACACTTATCTCTCAGAACTGAGCATGTGGAGAGACGTTCGTTCATCTAGCAAAAAGGGAACGGGTTGCAGGAGAAACTTTTACTCTGGTTTCTCATTCTGTTTCCTAGGGCCGCTTTGAAGTTCCTGCAGTTTTCACTGTAAAACCGAGTTAGAGCTTGTACCTCCCCATATATATGTATGGAGTGGAGTTTGCAACTGAAAAGAAACTTTGTGTTCCCAACAAGCTAGGTGAAGGACGGCTTTCACACTCACTTATCTCTCAGAACTGAGCATGTGGAGAGTCGTTCGTTCATCTAGCACAAAAGGAACGGGTTTCAGGGGAAACATTTACTCTGGTTTCTCAGTCTGTTTCCTAGTGCCGGTTTGAATTTCCTGCAGTTTTCACTGTAAAACCGGGTTGGAGCTAGTACCTCCCCATATATATGTATGGAGTGGAGTTTGCAACTGAAAAGAAACTTTGTGTTCCCAACAAGCTAAGTGAAGGAAGGCTTTCACACTCACTTATCACTCAGAACTGAGCATATGGAGAGACGTTCGTTCATCTAGCACAAAGGGAACAGTTTGCAGGAAAAACTTTTACTCTGGTTTCTCAGTCTGTTTCCTAGTGCCGGTTTGAAGTTCCTGCAGTTTTCACTGTAAAACCGAGTTGGAGCTAGTACCTCCCCATATATATGTATGGAGTGGAGTTTGCAACTGAAAAGAAACTTTGTGTTCCCAACAAGCTAGGTGAAGGACGGCTTTCACACACACTTATCTCTCAGAACTGAGCATGTGGAGAGACTTTCGTTCATCTAGCACAAAGGGAACGGGTTGCAGGAGAAACTTTTACTCTGGTTTCGCAGTCTGTTTCCTAGTGCCGGTTTGAAGTTCCTGCAGTTTTCACTGTAAAACATAGTTGGAGCTAGTACCTCCCCATATATATGTATGGGGTGGAGTTTGCAACTGAAAAGAAACTTTGTGTTCCCAACAAGCTGGTTGAAGGACGGCTTTCACACACACTTATCTCTCAGAACTGAGCATGTGGAGAGACGTTCGTTCATCTAGCACAAATGGAACCGGTTGCAGGGGAAACTTTTACTCTGGTTTCTCAGTCTGTTTCCTAGTGCCGGTTTGAAGTTCCTGCAGTTTTCACTTTAAAACCGGGTTAGAGCTTGTACCTCCCCATATATATGTATGGAGTGGAGTTTGCAACTGAAAAGAAACTTTGTGTTCCCAACAAGCTAGGTGAAGGACGGCTTTCACACACACTTATCTCTCAGAACTGAGCATGTGGAGAGACGTTCGTTCATCTAGCAAAAATGGAACGGGTTGCAGGAGAAACTTTTACTCTGGTTTCTCATTCTGTTTCCTAGGGCCGGTTTGAAGTTCCTGCAGTTTTCACTGTAAAACCGAGTTAGAGCTTGTACCTCCCCATATATATGTATGGAGTGGAGTTTGCAACTGAAAAGAAACTTTGTGTTCCCAACAAGCTAGGTGAAGGACGGCTTACACACTCACATATCTCTCAGAACTGAGCATGTGGAGAGTCGTTCTTTCATCTAGCACAAAAGGAACGGGTTGCAGGGGAAACATTTACTCTGGTTTCTCAGTCTGTTTCCTAGTGCCGGTTTGAAGTTCCTGCAGTTTTCACTGTAAAACCGTGTTGGAGCTAGTACCTCCCCATATATATGTATGGATTGGAGTTTGCAACTGAAAAGAAACTTTGTGTTCCCAACAAGCTAGGTGAAGGACGGCTTTCACACACACTTATCTCTCAGAACTGAGCTTGTGGAGAGACGTTCGTTCATCTAGCAAAAAGGGATTGGGTTGCAGGAGAAACTTTTACTCTGGTTTCTCATTCTGTTTCCTAGGGCCGGTTTGAAGTTCCTGCAGTTTTCACTGTAAAACCGAGTTAGAGCTTGTACCTCCCCATATATATGTATGGAGTGGAGTTTGCAACTGAATAGAAACTTTGTGTTCCCAACAAGCTAGGTGAAGGACGGCTTACACACTCACTTATCTCTCAGAACTGAGCATGTGGAGAGTCGTTCGTTCATCTAGCACAAAAGGAACGGGTTGCAGGGGAAACATTTACTCTGGTTTCTCAGTCTGTTTCCTAGTGCCGGTTTGAATTTCCTGCAGTTTTCACTGTAAAACCGGGTTGGAGCTAATACCTCCCCATATATATGTATGGAGTGGAGTTTGCAACTGAAAAGAAACTTTGTGTTCCCAACAAGCTAAGTGAAGGAAGGCTTTCACACTCACTTATCACTCAGAACTGAGCATGTGGAGAGACGTTCGTTCATCTAGCACAAAGGGAACAGTTTGCAGGAAAAACTTTTACTCTGGTTTCTCAGTCTGTTTCCTAGTGCCGGTTTGAAGTTCCTGCAGTTTTCACTGTAAAACCGAGTTGGAGCTAGTACCTCCCCATATATATGTATGGAGTAGAGTTTGCAACTGAAAAGAAACTTTGTGTTCCCAACAAGCTAGGTGAATGACGGCTTTCACACACACTTATCTCTCACAACTGAGCATGTGGAGAGACGTTCGTTCATCTAGCACAAAGGGAACGGGTTACAGGAGAAACTTTCACTCTGGTTTCTCAGTCTGTTTCCTAGTGCCGGTTTGAAGTTCCTGAAGTTTTCACTGTAAAACCGAGTTGGAGCTAGTACCTCCCCATATATATGTATGGGGTGGAGTTTGCAACTGAAAAGAAACTTTGTGTTCCCAACAAGCTAGGTGAAGGCCGGCTTTCACACACACTTATCTCTCAGAAATGAGCATGTGGAGAGACGTTCGTTCATCTAGCACAAAGGGAACGGGTTGCAGGAGAAACTTTTACTCTGGTTTCTCAGTCTGTTTCCTAGTGCCGGTTTGAAGTTCCTGCAGTTTTCACTGTAAAACCGAGTTGGAGCTAGTATTTCCCCATGTATATGTATGGAGTGGAGTTTGCAACTGAAAAGAAACTTTGTGTTCCCAACAAGCTAGGTGAAGGACGGCTTTCACACACACTTATCTCTCAGAACTGAGCATGTGGAGAGACGTTCGTTCATCTAGCACAAAGGAAACGGGTTGCAGGAGAAACTTTTACTCTGGTTTCTCAGTCTGTTTCCTAGTGCCGGTTTGAAGTTCCTGCAGTTTTCACTGTAAAACCGAGTTAGAGCTTGTACCTCCCCATATATATGTATTGAGTGGAGTTTGCAACTGAAAAGAATCTTTGTGTTCCCAACAAGCTAGGTGAAGGACGGCTTTCACACTCACTTATCTCTCAGAACTGAGCATGTGGAGAGTCGTTCGTTCATCTAGCACAAAGGGAACGGGTTGCAGGGGAAACTTTTACTCTGGTTTCTCAGTCTGTTTCCTAGTGCCGGTTTGAATTTCCTGCAGTTTTCACTGTAAAACCGGGTTGGAGCTAGTACCTCCCCATATATATGTATGGAGTGGAGTTTGCAACTGAATAGAAACTTTGTGTTCCCAACAAGCTAGGTGAAGGACGGCTTTCACACACACTTATCTCTCAGAACTGAGCATGTGGAGAGACGTTCGTTCATCTAGCACAAAGGAACGGTTTGCAGGAGCAACTTTCAGTCTGGTTTCTCAGTCTGTTTCCTAGTGCCGGTTTGAAGTTCCTGCAGTTTTCACTGTAAAACAGAGTTGGAGCTAGTACCTCCCCATATATATGTATGGAGTGGAGTTTGCAACTGAAAAGAAACTTTGTGTTCCCAACAAGCTAGGTGAAGGCCGGCTTTCACACACACTTATCTCTCAGAACTGAGCATGTGGAGAGACGTTCGTTCATCTAGCACAAAGGGAACGGGTTGCAGGAGAAACTTTCACTCTGGTTTCTCAGTCTGTTTCCTAGTGCCGGTTTGAAGTTCCTGCAGTATTCACTGTAAAACCGTGTTGGAGCTAGTACCTCCCCATATATATGTATGGAGTGGAGTTTGCAACTGAAAAGAAACTTTGTGTTCCAAATAAGCTAGGTGAAGGACGGCTTTCACACACACTTATCTCTCAGAACTGAGCATGTGGAGAGTCGTTCGTTCATCTAGCACAAAAGGAACGGGTTGCAGGAGAAACTTTTACTCTGGTTTCTCAGTCTGTTTCCTAGTGCCGGTTTGAAGTTCCTGCAGTTTTCACTGTAAAACCGAGTTGGAGCTACTACCTCCCCATATATATGTATGGAGTGGAGTTTGCAACTGAAAAGAAACTTTGTGTTCCCAACAAGCTAGTTGAAGGCCGGCTTTCACACACACTTATCTCTCAGAACTGAGCATGTGGAGAGTCGTTCGTTCATCTAGCACAAAGGGAACGGTTTGCAGGAGAAACTTTTACTCTGGTTTCTCAGTCTGTTTCCTAGTGCCGGTTTGAAGTTCCTGCAGTTTTCACTGTAAAACCGGGTTTGAGCTAGTACCTCCCGATATATATGTATTGAGTGGGGTTTGCAACTGAAAAGAAATTTTGTGTTCCCAACAAGCTAGGTGAAGGCCGGCTTTCAAACCCACTTATCTCTCAGAACTGAGCATGTGGAGAGACGTTCGTTCATCCAGCATAAATGGAACGGGTTGCAGGAGAAACTTTCACTCTGGTTTCTCAGTTTGTTTCCTAGTGCCGGTTTGAAGTTCCTGGAGTTTTCACTGTAAAACCGAGTTGGAGCTAGTACCTCCCCATATATATGTATGGAGTGGAGTTTGCAACTGAAAAGAAACATTGTGTTCCCAACAAGCTAAGTGAAGGACGGCTTTCACACACACTTATCTCTCAGAAATGAGCATGTGGAGAGTCTTTCGTTCATCTAGCACAAAGGGAACGTGTTGCAGGGGAAACTTTTTCTCTGGTTTCTCAGTCTGTTTCCTAGTGCCGGTTTGAAGTTCCTGCAGTTTTCACTGTAAAACCGAGTTTGAGCTAGCACTTCCCCATATATATGTATGGAGTGGAATCTGCAACTGAAAAGAAACTTTGTGTTCCCAACAAGCTAGGTGAAGGCCGGCTTTCACACAAACTTATCTCTCAGAACTGAGTTTGTGGAGAGTCGTTCGTTCATCTAGCACAAAGGGAACGGGTTGCAGGAGAAACATTCACTCTGGTTTCTCAGTCTGTTTCCTAGTGCCGGTTTGAAGTTCCTGCAGTTTTCACTGTAAAACCGAGTTGGAGCTAGTACCTCCCCATATATATGTATGGAGTGCAGTTTGCAACTGAAAAGAAACTTTGTGTTCCCAACAAGCTATGTGAAATACGGATTTCACACTCATTTATCTCTCAGAATTTAGCATGTGGAGAGACGTTAGTTCATCTAGCACAAAGGGAAAGGGTTGCAGGAGAAACTTTTACTCTGGTTTCTCAGTCTGTTTCCTAGTGCCGGTTTTATGTTCCTGCAGTTTTCACTGTAAAACCGGGTTGGAGCTAGTACCACCCCATATATATGTATGGAGTGGAGTTTGCAACTGAAAAGAAACTTTGTGTTCCCAACAAGCTAGGTGAAGGACGGCTTTCACACACACATATCTCTCAGAACTGAGCATGTGGAGAGTCTTTCGTTCATGTAGCACAAAGGGAACGGGTTGCAGGAGAAACTTTCACACTGGTTTCTCAGTCTGTTTCCTAGTGCCGGTTTGAAGTTCCTGCAGTTTTCACTGTAAAACCGAGTTGGAGCTAGTACCTCCCCATATATATGTATGGAGTGGAGTTTGCAACTGAAAAGAAACTTTGTGTTCCCAACAAGCTAGGTGAAGTACGGCTTTCACACACACTTATCTCTCAGAACTGAGCATGTGGAGAGAAGTTCGTTTATCTAGCACAAAGGGAACGGTTTGCAGGAGAAACTTTCACTCTGGTTTCTCAGTCTGTTTCCTAGTGCCGGTTTGAAGTTCCTGCAGTTTTCACTGTAAAACCGAGTTGGAGCTAGTACCTCCCCATATATATGTATGGAGTGGAGTTTGCAACTGAAAAGAAACTTTGTGTTCCCAACAAGCTAGGTGAAGGACGGCTTTCACACACAATTATCTCTCAGAACTGAGCATGTGGAGAGACGTTCGTTCATCTAGCAAAAAGGGAACGGGTTGCAGGAGAAACTTTTACTCTGGTTTCTCAGTCTGTTTCCTAGTGCCGGTTTGAAGTTCCTGCAGTTTTCACTGTAAAACAGAGTTGGTGCTAGTACCTCCCCATATATATGTATGGAGTGGAGTTTACAACTGAAAAGAAACTTTGTGTTCCCAACAAGCTATGTGAAGGACGGCTCTCACACACACTAATCTCTCAGAACTTAGCATGTGGAGAGACGTTCGTTCATCTAGCACAAATGGAACGGGTTACAGGAGAAAATTTTTCTCTGGATTCTCAGTCTGTTTCCTAGTGCCGGCTTGAAGTTCCTGCAGTTTTCACTGTAAAACCGAGTTGGAGCTAGTACCTCCCCATATATATGTATGGAGTGGAGTTTGCAACTGAAAAGAAACTTTGTGTTCCCAACAAGCTAGGTGAAGGACGGCTTTCACACACACATATCTCTCAGAACTGAGCATGTGGAGAGACTTTCGTTCATCTAGCACAAAGGGAACGGGTTGCAGGAGAAACTTTTACTCTGGTTTCTCAGTCTGTTTCCTAGTGCCGGCTTGAAGTTCCTGCAGTTTTCACTGTAAAACCGAGTTGGAGCTTGTACCACCCCATATATATGTATGGAGTGGAGTTTGCAACTGAAAAGAAACTTTGTGTTCCCAACAAACTATGTGAAGGACGGCTTACACACTCACTTATTTCTCAGAACTGAGCATGTGGACAGTCGTTCGTTCATCTAGCACAAAAGGAACGGGTTGCAGGGGAAACATTTACTCTGGTTTCTCAGTCTGTTTCCTAGTGCCGGTTTGAATTTCCTGCAGTTTTCACTGTAAAACCGAGTTGGAGCTAGTACCTCCCCATATAAATGTATGGAGTGGAGTTTGCAACTGAAAAGAAACTTTGTGTTCCCAACAAGCTGTGTGAAGGACGGCTTTCACACACACTTATCTCTCAGAAATGAGCATGTGGAGAGACGTTCGTTCATCTAGCACAAAGGGAACGGGTTGCAGGAGAAACTTTTACTCTGGTTTCTCAGTCTGTTTCTTAGAGCCGGTTTGATTTTCCTGCAGTTTTCACTGTAAAACCGGGTTGGAGCTAGTACCTCCCCATATATATGTATGGAGTGGAGTTTGCAACTGAAAAGAAACATTGTGTTCCCAACAAGCTAGGTGAAGGACGGCTTTCACACACACTTATCTCTCAGAACTGAGCATGTGGAGAGATGTTCGTTCATCTAGCACAAAGGGAACGGGTTGCAGGTGAAACTTTTACTCTGGTTTCTCAGTCTGTTTCCTAGTGCCGGCTTGAAGTTCCTGCAGTTTTCACTGTAAAACCGAGTTGGAGCTAGTACCTCCCCGTATATTTGTATGGAGTGGAGTTTGCAACTGAAAAGAAACTTTGTGTTCCCAACAAGCTAGGTGAAGGACGGCTTACACACTCACTTATCTCTCAGAACTGAGCATGTGGAGAGTCGTTCGTTCATCTAGCACAAAAGGAACGGGTTGCAGGGGAAACATTTACTCTGGTTTCTCAGTCTGTTTCCTAGTGCCGGTTTGAATTTCCTGCAGTTTTCCCTGTAAAACCGGGTTGGAGCTAGTACCTCCCCATATATATGTATGGAGTGGAGTTTGCCACTGAAAAGAAACTTTGTGTTCCCAACAAGCTATGTGAAGGACGGCTTTCACACACACTTATCTCTCAGAACTGAGCATGTGGAGAGACGTTCGTTCATCTAGCACAAATGGAAAGGTTTACAGGAGAAAATTTTTCTCTGGTTTCTCAGTCTGTTTCCTAGTGCCGGCTTGTAGTTCCTGCAGTTTTCACTGTAAAACCGAGTTGGAGCTAGTACCTCCCCATATATATGTATGGAGTGGAGTTTGCAACTGAAAAGAAACTTTGTGTTCCCAACAAGCTAGGTGAAGGACGGCTTTCACACACACATATCTCTCAGAACTGAGCATGTGGAGAGACGTTCGTTCATCTAGCACAAAGGGAACGGGTTGCAGTAGAAACTTTTACTCTGGTTTCTCAGTCTGTTTCCTAGTGCCGGTTTGAAGTTCCTGCAGTTTTCACTGTAAAAAAGAGTTGGAGCTAGTACCTCCCCATATAAATGTATGGGGTGGAGTTTGCAACTGAAAAGAAACTTTGTGTTCCCAACAAGCTAGGTGAAGGACGGCTTTCACACACACTTATCTCTCAGAACTGAGCATGTGGAGAGACGTTCGTTCATATAGCACAAAGGGAACGGGTTGCAGGAGAAACTTTTACTCTGTTTTCTCAGTCTGTTTCCTAGTGCCGGTTTGAAGTTCCTGCAGTTTTCACTGTAAAACCGAGTTGGAGCTAGTACCTCCCCATATATATGTATGGAGTGGAGTTTGCAACTGAAAAGAAACTTTGTGTTCCCAACAAGCTAGGTGAAGGACGGCTTTCACACACACTTATCTCTCAGAACTGAGCATGTGAAGAGACGTTCGTTCATCTAGCACAAAGGGAACGGGTTGCAGGAAAAACTTTTACTCTGGTTTCTCAGTCTGTTTCCTAGTGCCGGTTTGAAGTTCCTGCAGTTTTCACTGTAAAACCGAGTTAGAGCTTGTACCTCCCCATATATATGTATGGAGTGGAGTTTGCAACTGAAAAGAAACTTTGTGTTCCCAACAAGCTAGGTGAAGGACGGCTTTCACACTCACTTATCTCTCAGAACTGAGCATGTGGAGAGTCGTTCGTTCATCTAGCACAAAGGGAACGGGTTGCAGGGGAAACTTTTACTCTGGTTTCTCAGTCTGTTTCCTAGTGCCGGTTTGAAGTTCCTGCATTTTTCACTGTAAAACCGGGTTGGAGCTAGTACCTCCCCATATATATGTATGGAGTGGAGTTTGCAACTGAATAGAAACTTTGTGTTCCCAACAAGCTAGGTGAAGGACGGCTTTCACACACACTTATCTCTCAGTACTGAGCATGTGGAGAGTCGTTCGTTCATCTAGCACAAAGGAACGGTTTGCAGGAGAAACTTTCAGTCTGGTTTTTCAGTCTGTTTCCTAGTGCCGGTTTGAAGTTCCTGCAGTTTTCACTGTAAAACAGAGTTGGAGCTAGTACCTAACCCATATATATGTATGGAGTGGAGTTTGCAACTGAAAAGAAACTTTGTGTTCCCAACAAGCTAGGTGAAGGACGGCTTTCACACACACTTAACTCTCAGAACTGAGCATGTGGAGAGACGTTCGTTCATCTAGCACAAAGGGAACGGTTTGCAGGAGAAACTTTTACTCTGGTTTCTCAGTCTGTTTCCTAGTGCCGGTTTGAAGTTCCTGCAGTTTTCACTGTAAAACCGTGTTGGAGCTAGTACCTCCCCATATATATGTATGGAGTGGAGTTAGCAACTGAAAAGAAACTTTGTGTTCCCAACAAGCTAGGTGAAGGACGGCTTTCACACACACTTATCTCTCAGAAATGAGCATGTGGAGAGACGTTCGTTCATCTAGCACAAAGGGAACGGTTTGCAGAAGAAACATTTACTCTGGTTTCTCAGTCAGTTTCCTAGTCCCGATTTGAAGTTCCTGCAGTTTTCACTGTAAAACCGGGTTGGAGCTAGTACCTCCCCATATATATGTATGGAGTGGAGTTTGCAACTGAAAAGAAACTTTGTGTTCCCAACAAGCTAGGTGAAGGACGGCTTTCACTCACACTTATCTCTCAGAACTGAGCATGTGGAGAGACGTTCGTTCATCTAGCACAAAGGGAAGGGGTTGCAGGAGAAACTTTTACTCTGGTTTCTCAGTCTGTTTCCTAGTGCCGGTTTGAAGTTCCTGCAGTTTTCACTGTAAAACCGAGTTAGAGCTTGTACCTCCCCATATATATGTATGGAGTGGAGTTTGCAACTGAAAAGAAACTTTGTGTTCCCAACAAGCTAGGTGAAGGACGGCTTTCACACTCACTTATCTCTCAGAACTGAGCATGTGGAGAGTCGTTCGTTCATCTAGCACAAAGGGAACGGGTTGCAGAGGAAACTTTTACTCTGGTTTCTCAGTCTGTTTCCTAGTGCCGGTTTGAAGTTCCTGCAGTTTTCACTGTAAAACCGGGTTGGAGCTACTACCTCCCCATATATATGTATGGAGTGGAGTTTGCAACTGAATAGAAACTTTGTGTTCCCAACAAGCTAGGTGAAGGACGGCTTTCACACACACTTATCTCTCAGTACTGAGCATGTGGAGAGTCGTTCGTTCATCTAGCACAAAGGAACGATTTGCAGGAGAAACTTTCAGTCTGGTTTTTCAGTCTGTTTCCTAGTGCCGGTTTGAAGTTCCTGCAGTTTTCACTGTAAAACAGAGTTGGAGCTAGTACCTAACCCATATATATGTATGGAGTGGAGTTTGCAACTGAAAAGAAACTTTGTGTTCCCAACAAGCTAGGTGAAGGACGGCTTTCACACACACTTATCTCTCAGATCTGAGCATGTGGAGAGACGTTCGTTCATCTAGCACAAAGGGAACGGGTTGCAGGAGAAACTTTTACTCTGGTTTCTCAGTCTGTTTCCTAGTGCCGGTTTGAAGTTCCTGCAGTTTTCACTGTAAAACCGTGTTGGAGCTAGTACCTCCCCATATATATGTATGGAGTGGAGTTTGCAACTGAAAAGAAACTTTGTGTTCCCAACAAGCTAGGTGAAGGACGGCTTTCACTCACACTTATCTCTCAGAACTGAGCATGTGGAGAGACGTTCGTTCATCTAGCACAAATGGAACGGGTTGCAGGAGAAACTTTTACTCTGGTTTCTCAGTCTGTTTCCTAGTGCCGGTTTGAAGTTCCTGCAGTTTTCACTGTAAATCCGAGTTGGAGCTACTACCTCCCCATATATATGTATGGAGTGGAGTTTGCAACTGAAAAGAAACTTTGTGATCCCAAGAAGCTAGGTGAAGGCCGGCTTTCACACACACTTATCTCTCAGAACTGAGCATGTGGAGAGTCGTTCGTTCATCTAGGACAAAGGGAACGGGTTGCAGGAGAAACTTTTACTCTGGTTTCTCAGTCTGTTTCCTAGTGCCGGTTTGAAGTTCCTGCAGTTTTCACTGTAAAACCGAGTTGGAGCTAGTACTTCCCCATATATATGTATGGAATGGAATCTGCAACTTAAAAGAAACTTTGTGTTCCCAACAAGCTAGGTGAAGGCCGGCTTTCACACAAACTTATCTCTCAGAACTGAGCATGTGGAGAGTCGTTCGTTCATCTAGCACAAAAGGAACGGGTTGCAGGAGAAACATTAACTCTGGTTTCTCAGTCTGTTTCCTAGTGCCGGTTTGAAGTTCCTGCAGTTTTCACTGTAAAACCGAGTTGGAGCTACTACCTCCCCATATATATGTATGGAGTGGAGTTTGCAACTGAAAAGAAACTTTGTGATCCCAAGAAGCTTGGTGAAGGCCGGCTTTCACACACACTTCTCTCTCAGAAATGAGCATGTGGAGAGTCGTTCGTTCATCTAGGACAAAGGGAACGGGTTGCAGGAGAAACTTTTACTCTGGTTTCTCAGTCTGTTTCCTAGTGCCGGTTTGAAGTTCCTGCAGTTTTCACTGTAAAACCGAGTTGGAGCTAGTACTTCCCCATATATATGTATGGATTGGAATCTGCAACTGAAAAGAAACTTTGTGTTCCCAACAAGCTAGGTGAAGGCCGGCTTTCACACAAACTTATCTCTCAGAACTGAGCATGTGGAGAGTCGTTCGTTCATCTAGAACAAAAGGAACGGGTTGCAGGAGAAACATTCACTCTGGTTTCTCAGTCTGTTTCCTAGTGCCGGTTTGAAGTTCCTGCAGTTTTCACTGTAAAACCGAGTTGGAGCTAGTACCTCCCCATATATATGTATGGAGTGGCGTTTGCAACTGAAAAGAAACTTTGTGTTCCCAACAAGCTAGGTGAAGGACGGCTTTCACACACACATATCTCTCAGAACTGAGTATCTGGAGAGACGTTCGTTCATCTAGCACAAAGGGAACGGGTTGCAGGAGAAACTTTTACTCTGGTTTCTCAGTCTGTTTCCTAGTGCCGGTTTGAAGTTCCTGCAGTTTTCACTGTAAAACCGAGTTGGAGCTACTACCTCCCCATATATATGTATGGAGTGGAGTTTGCAACTGAAAAGAAACTTTGTGATCCCAAGAAGCTAGGTGAAGGCCGGCTTTCACACACACTTATCTCTCAGAACTGAGCATGTGGAGAGTCGTTCGTTCATCTAGGACAAAGGGAACGGGTTGCAGGAGAAACTTTTACTCTGGTTTCTCAGTCTGTTTCCTAGTGCCGGTTTGAAGATCCTGCAGTTTTCACTGTAAAACCGAGTTGGAGCTAGTACTTCCCCATATATATGTATGGAATGGAATCTGCAACTTAAAAGAAACTTTGTGTTCCCAACAAGCTAGGTGAAGGCCGGCTTTCACACAAACTTATCTCTCAGAACTGAGCATGTGGAGAGTCGTTCGTTCATCTAGCACAAAAGGAACGGGTTGCAGGAGAAACATTAACTCTGGTTTCTCAGTCTGTTTCCTAGTGCCGGTTTGAAGTTCCTGCAGTTTTCACTGTAAAACCGAGTTGGAGCTACTACCTCCCCATATATATGTATGGAGTGGAGTTTGCAACTGAAAAGAAACTTTGTGATCCCAAGAAGCTTGGTGAAGGCCGGCTTTCACACACACTTCTCTCTCAGAAATGAGCATGTGGAGAGTCGTTCGTTCATCTAGGACAAAGGGAACGGGTTGCAGGAGAAACTTTTACTCTGGTTTCTCAGTCTGTTTCCTAGTGCCGGTTTGAAGTTCCTGCAGTTTTCACTGTAAAACCGAGTTGGAGCTAGTACTTCCCCATATATATGTATGGATTGGAATCTGCAACTGAAAAGAAACTTTGTGTTCCCAACAAGCTAGGTGAAGGCCGGCTTTCACACAAACTTATCTCTCAGAACTGAGCATGTGGAGAGTCGTTCGTTCATCTAGAACAAAAGGAACGGTTTGCAGGAGAAACATTCACTCTGGTTTCTCAGTCTGTTTCCTAGTGCCGGTTTGAAGTTCCTGCAGTTTTCACTGTAAAACCGAGTTGGAGCTAGTACCTCCCCATATATATGTATGGAGTGGCGTTTGCAACTGAAAAGAAACTTTGTGTTCCCAACAAGCTAGGTGAAGGACGGCTTTCACACACACATATCTCTCAGAACTGAGTATCTGGAGAGACGTTCGTTCATCTAGCACAAAGGGAACGGGTTGCAGGAGATACTTTTACTCTGGTTTCTCAGTCTGTTTCCTAGTGCCGGTTTGAAGTTCCTGCAGTTTTCACTGTAAAACCGTGTTGGAGCTAGTACCTCCCATATATATGTATGGAGTGGAGTTTGCAACTGAAAAGAAACTTTGTGTTCCCAAAAAGCTAGTTGAAGGACGGCTTTCAAACACACTTATCTCTCAGAACTGAGCATGTGGAGAGTCGTTCGTTCATCTAGCACAAAGGGAACGGGTTGCAGGAGAAACTTTTACTCTGGTTTCTCAGTCTGTTTCCTAGTGCCGGTTTGAAGTTCCTGCAGTTTTCACTGTAAAAGCGGGTTGGAGCTAGTACCTCCCCATATATATGTATGGAGTGGTGTTTGCAACTGAAAAGAAAATTTGTGTTCCCAACAAGCTAGGAGAAGGACGGCTATCACACACTTATCTCTCAGAATTGAGCATGTGGAGAGTCGTTCATTCATCTAGCACAAAGGGAACGGTTTGCAGGAGAAACTTTTACTCTGGTTTCTCAGTCTGTTTCCTAGTGCCGGTATGAAGTTCCTGCAGTTTTCACTGTAAAACCGAGTTGGAGCTAGTACCTCCCCATATATATGTATGGAGTGGAGTTTGCAACTGAAAAGAAACTTTGTGTTCCCAACAAGCTAGGTGAAGGCCGGCTTACAAACACACTTAACTCTCAGAACTGAGCATGTGGAGAGACGTTCGTTCATCTAGCACAAAGGGAACGGGTTGCAGGAGAAACTTTCACTCTGGTTTCTCAGTCTGTTTCCTAGTGCCGGTTTGAAATTCCTGCAGTTTTCACTGTAAAACCGTGTTGGAGCTAGTACCTCCCCATATATATGTATGGATTGGAATTTGCAACTGAAAAGAAACTTTGTGTTCCCAACAAGCTAGGTGAAGGACGGCTTTCACACACACTTTTCTCTCAGAACTGAGCATGTGGAGAGACGTTCGTTCATATAGCACAAAGGGAACGGGTTGCAGGAGAAACTTTTACTCTGGTTTCTCAGTCTGTTTCCTAGTGCCGGTTTGAAGTTCCTGCAGTTTTCACTGTAAAACCGAGTTAGAGCTTGTACCTCCCCATATATATGTATGGAGTGGAGTTTGCAACTGAAAAGAAACTTTGTGTTCCCAACAAGCTAGGTGAAGGACGGCTTTCACACACACTTATCTCTCAGAACTGAGCATGTGGAGAGTCGTTCGTTCATCTAGCACAAAGGGAACTGCTTGCGGGGGAAACTTTTACTCTGGTTTCTCAGTCTGTTTCCTAGTGCAGGTTTGAAATTCCTGCAGTTTTCACTGTAAAACCGGGTTGGAGCTATTACCTCCCCATATATATGTATGGAGTGGAGTTTGCAACTGAATAGAAACTTTGTGTTCCCAACAAGCAAGGTGAAGGACGGCTTTCACACACACTTATCTCTCAGAACTGAGCATGTGGAGAGTCGTTCGTTCATCTAGCACAAAGGAACGGTTTGCAGGAGAAACTTTCAGTCTGGTTTCTCAGTTTGTTTCCTAGTGCCGGTTTGAAGTTCCTGCAGTTTTCACTGTAAAACAGAGTTGGAGCTAGTACCTAACCCATATATATGTATGGAGTGGAGTTTGCAACAGAAAAGAAACTTTGTGTTCCCAACAAGCTAGGTGAAGGACGGCTTTCACACACACTTATCTCTCAGAACTGAGCATGTGGAGAGACGTTCGTTCATCTAGCACAAAGGGAACGGGTTGCAGGAGAAACTTTTACTCTGGTTTCTCAGTCTGTTTCCTAGTGCCGGTTTGAAGTTCCTGCAGTTTTCACTGTAAAACCGTGTTGGAGCTAGTACCTCCCCATATATATGTATGGAGTGGAGTCTGCAACTGAAAAGAAACTTTGTGTTCCCAACAAGCTAGGTGAAGGACGGCTTTCACACACACTTATCTCTCAGAACTGAGCATGTGGAGAGACGTTCGTTCATCTAGCACAAAGGGAACGGTTTGCAGGAGAAACATTTACTCTGGTTTCTCAGTCTGTTTCCTAGTGCCGATTTGAAGTTCCTGCAGTTTTCACTGTAAAACCGGGTTGGAGCTTGTACCACCCCATATATATGTATGGAGTGGAATTAGCAACTGAAAAGAAACTTTGTGTTCCCAACAAGCTAGGTGAAGGACGGCTTTCACTCACACTTATCTCTCAGAACTGAGCATGTGGAGAGACGTTCGTTCATCTAGCACAAATGGAAAGGGTTGCAGGAGAAACTTTTACTCTGGTTTCTCAGTCTGTTTCCTAGTGCCGGTTTGAAATTCCTGCAGTTTTCACTGTAAAACCGGGTTGGAGCTATTACCTCCCCATATATATGTATGGAGTGGAGTTTGCAACTGAATAGAAACTTTGTGTTCCCAACAAGCAAGGTGAAGGACGGCTTTCACACACACTTATCTCTCAGAACTGAGCATGTGGAGAGTCGTTCGTTCATCTAGCACAAAGGAACGGTTTGCAGGAGAAACTTTCAGTCTGGTTTCTCAGTTTGTTTCCTAGTGCCGGTTTGAAGTTCCTGCAGTTTTCACTGTAAAACAGAGTTGGAGCTAGTACCTAACCCATATATATGTATGGAGTGGAGTTTGCAACTGAAAAGAAACTTTGTGTTCCCAACAAGCTAGGTGAAGGACGGCTTTCACACACACTTATCTCTCAGAACTGAGCATGTGGAGAGACGTTCGTTCATCTAGCACAAAGGGAACGGGTTGCAGGAGAAACTTTTACTCTGGTTTCTCAGTCTGTTTCCTAGTGCCGGTTTGAATTTCCTGCAGTTTTCACTGTAAAACCGTGTTGGAGCTAGTACCTCCCCATATATATGTATGGAGTGGTGTCTGCAACTGAAAAGAAACTTTGTGTTCCCAACAAGCTAGGTGAAGGACGGCTTTCACACACACTTATCTCTCAGAACTGAGCATGTGGAGAGACGTTCGTTCATCTAGCACAAAGGGAACGGTTTGCAGGAGAAACATTTACTCTGGTTTCTCAGTCTGTTTCCTAGTGCCGATTTGAAGTTCCTGCAGTTTTCACTGTAAAACCGGGTTGGAGCTTGTACCACCCCATATATATGTATGGAGTGGAATTAGCAACTGAAAAGAAACTTTGTGTTCCCAACAAGCTAGGTGAAGGACGGCTTTCACTCACACTTATCTCTCAGAACTGAGCATGTGGAGAGACGTTCGTTCATCTAGCACAAATGGAACGGGTTGCAGGAGAAACTTTTACTCTGGTTTCTCAGTCTGTTTCCTAGTGCCGGTTTGAAGTTCCTGCAGTTTTCACTGTAAAACCGAGTTGGAGCTACTACCTCCCCATATATATGTATGGAGTGGAGTTTGCAACTGAAAAGAAACTTTGTGTTCCCAACAAGCTAGGTGAAGGACGGCTTTCACACACACTTATCTCTCAGAACTGAGCATGTGGAGAGTCGTTCGTTCATCTAGCACAAAGGGAACGGGTTGCAGTAGAAACTTTTACTCTGGTTTCTCAGTCTGTTTCCTAGTGCCGGTTTGAAGTTCCTGCAGTTTTCACTGTAAAACCGAGTTGGAGCTAGTACCTCCCCATATATATGTATGGAGTGGAGTTTGCAACTGAAAAGAAACTTTGTGTTCCCAACAAGCTAGATGAAGGCCGGCTTTCAAACACACTTATCTCTCAGAACTGAGCATGTGGAGAGTCGTTCCTTCATCTAGCACAAAGGGAACGGGTTGCAGGAGAAACTTTTACTCTGGTTTCTCAGTCTGTTTCCTAGTGCCGGTTTGAAGTTCCTGCAGTTTTCACTGTAAAACCGTGTTGGAGCTAGTACCTCCCCATATATATGTATGGATTGGAATTTGCAACTGAAAAGAAACTTTGTGTTCCCAATAAGCTAATTGAAGGACGGCTTTCACACACACTTATCTCTCAGAACTGAGCATGTGGAGAGACGTTCGTTCAACTAACACAAAGCGAACGGTTTGCAGGAGAAACTTTTACTTTAGTTTCTTAGTCTGTTTCCTAGTGCCGGTTTGAAGTTCCTGCAGTTTTCACTGTAAAACCGAGTTGGAGCTAGTACCTCATCATATATATGTATGGAGAGGTGTTTGCAACTGAAAAGAAACTTTGTGTTCCGAACAAGCTAGGTGAAGGACGGCTTTCACACACACTTATCTCTCAGAACTGAGCATGTGGAGAGACGTTCGTTAATCTAGCACAAAGGGAACGGGTTGCAGGAGAAATTTTACTCTGGTTTCTCAGTCTGTTTCCTAGTGCCGGTTTGAAGTTCCTGCAGTTTTCACTGTAAAACCGAGTTGGAGTTAGTACCTCCCCATATATATGTATGGAGTGGAGTTTGCAACTGAAAAGAAACTTTGTGTTCCCAACAAGCTAGATGAAGAACGGCTCTCACACACACTTATCTCTCAGAACTGAGCATGTGGAGAGACGTTCGTTCATCTAGCACAAAGGGAACGGGTTGCAGGAGAAACTTTCACTCTGGTTTCTCAGTCTGTTTCCTAGTGCCGTTTTGAAGTTCCTGCAGTTTTCACTGTAAAACCGAGATGGAGCTAGTACCTCCCCATATATATGTATGGAGTGGAGTTTGCAACTGAAAAGAAACTTTGTGTTCCCAACAAGCTAGGTGAAGTACGGCTTTCACACACACTTATCTCTGAGAACTGAGCATGTGGAGAGACGTTCGTTCATCTAGCACAAAGGGAACGGGTTGCAGGAGAAACTTTCACTCTGGTTTCTCAGTCTGTTTCCTAGTGCCGGTTTGAAGTTCCTGCAGTTTTCACTGTAAAACCGTGTTGGAGCTAGTACCTCCCCATATATATGTATGGATTGGAATTTGCAACTGAAAAGAAACTTTGTGTTCCCAACAAGCTAATTGAAGGACGGCTTTCACACACACTTAACTCTCAGAACTGAGCATGTGGAGAGACGTTCGTTCAACTAACACAAAGCGAACGGTTTGCAGGAGAAACTTTTACTTTAGTTTCTTAGTCTGTTTCCTAGTGCCGGTTTGAAGTTCCTGCAGTTTTCACTGTAAAACCGAGTTGGAGCTAGTACCTCACCATATATATGTATGGAGAGGTGTTTGCAACTGAAAAGAAACTTTGTGTTCCGAACAAGCTAGGTGAAGGACGGCTTTCACACACACTTATCTCTCAGAACTGAGCATGTGGAGAGACGTTCGTTAATCTAGCACAAAGGGAACGGGTTGCAGGAGAAATTTTACTCTGGTTTCTCAGTCTGTTTCCTAGTGCCGGTTTGAAGTTCCTGCAGTTTTCACTGTAAAACCGAGTTGGAGTTAGTACCTCCCCATATATATGTATGGAGTGGAGTTTGCAACTGAAAAGAAACTTTGTGTTCCCAACAAGCTAGATGAAGGACGGCTCTCACACACACTTATCTCTCAGAACTGAGCATGTGGAGAGACGTTCGTTCATCTAGCACAAAGGGAACGGGTTGCAGGAGAAACTTTCACTCTGGTTTCTCAGTCTGTTTCCTAGTGCCGGTTTGAAGTTCCTGCAGTTTTCACTGTAAAACCGAGATGGAGCTAGTACCTCCCCATATATATGTATGGAGTGGAGTTTGCAACTGAAAAGAAACTTTGTTTTCATAACAAGCTATGTGAAGAACGGATTTCACACTCACTTATCTCTCAGAATTTAGCATGTGGAGAGACGTTAGTTCATTTGGCAAAAAGGGAACGCGTTGCAGGAGAAACTTTTACTCTGGTTTCTCAGTCTGTTTCCTAGTGCCGGTTTTATGTTCCTGCAGTTTTCACTGTAAAACAGGGTTGGAGCTAGTACCTCTCCATATATATGTATGGAGTGGAGTTTGCAACTGAAAAGAAACTTTGTGTTCCCAACAAGCTAGGTGAAGGGCGGCTTTCACACACACTTATCTCTCAGAACTGAGCATGTGGAGAGTCGTTCGTTCATGTAGCACAAAGGGAACGGGTTGCAGGAGAAACTTTCACTCTGGTTTCTCAGTCTGTTTCCTAGTGCCGGTTTGAAGTTCCTGCAGTTTTCACTGTAAAACCGAGTTGGATCTAGTACCTCCCCATATATATGTATGGAGTGGAGTTTGCAACTGAAAAGAAACTTTGTGTTCCCAACAAGCTTGGTGAAGGACGGCTTTCACACACACTTATCTCTCAGAACTGAGCATGTGGAGAGACGTTCGTTCATCTAGCAAAAAGGGAACGGTTTCCAGGAGAACCTTTTACTCTGGTTTCTTAGTCTGTTTCCTAGTGCCGGTTTGAAGTTCCTGCAGTTTTCACTGTAAAACCGATTTGGAGCTTGTAACCCCCCATATATATGTATGGAGTGGAGTTTGCAACTGAAAAGAAACTTTGTGTTCCCAACAAGCAAGATGAAGGACGGCTCTCACACACACTTATCTCTCAGAACTGAACATGTGGAGAGACGTTCGTTAATCTAGCACAAAAGGAACGGGTTGCAGGAGAAACTTTTCTCTGGTTTCTCAGTCTGTTTCCTAGTGCCTGTTTAATGTTACTGCAGTTTTCACTGTAAAACCGGGTTGGAGCTAGTGCCTCCCCATATATATGTATGGAGTGGAGTTTGCAACTGAAAAGAAACTTTCTGTTCCCAACAAGCTAGGTGAAGGACGGCTTTCACACACACTTATCTCTCAGAACTGAGCATGTGGAGAGTCGTCCGTTCATCTAGCACAAAGGGAACGGGTTGCAGGAGAAATTTTCACTCTGGTTTCTCAGTCTGTTTCCTAGTGCCGGTTTGAAGTTCCTGCAGTTTTCACTGTAAAACCGAGTTGGAGCTATTACCTCCCCATATATATGTATGGAGTGGAGTTTGCAAATGAAAAGAAACTTTGTGTTCCCAACAAGCTAGGTGAAGGACGGTTTTCACACATACTTATCTCTCAGAACTGAGCATGTGGAGAGAGGTTCGTTCATCTAGCACAAAGGGAACGGATTGCAGGAGAAACTTTTACTCTGGTTTCTCAGTCTGTTTCCTAGTGCCGGTTTGATATTCCTGCAGTTTTCACTGTAAAACCGGGATGGAGCTAGTACCTACCCATATATATGTATGGAGTGGAGTTTGCAACTGAAAAGAAACTTTGTGTTCCCAACAAGCTAGGTGAAGGATGGCTTTCACACACACTAATCTCTCAGAACTGAGCATGTGGAGAGTCGTTCGTTCATCTAGCACAAATGGAACGGGTTGCAGGAGAAAATTTTACTCTGGTTTCTCATTCTGTTTCTTAGTGCCGGTTTGATATTCCTGCAGTTTTCACTGTAAAACCGGGATGGAGCTAGTACCTACCCATATATATGTATGGAGTGGAGTTTGCAACTGAAAAGAAACTTTGTTTTCCCAACAAGCTAGGTGAAGGACGGCTTTCACACACACTTATCTCTCAGAACTGAGCATGTGGAGAGATGTTCGTTCATCTAGCACAAAGGGAACGGGTTGCAGGAGAAACTTTTACTCTGGTTTCTCAGTCTGTTTCCTAGTGCCGGTTTGAAATTCCTGCAATTATCACTGTAAAACCGAGTTGGAGCTAGTACCTCCCCATATATATGTATTGAGTGGAGTTTGCAACTGAAAAGAAACTTTGTTTTCCCAACAAGCTGGGTGAAGGACGGCTTTCACACACACTTATCTCTCAGAAATGTGCATGTGGAGAGACGTTCGTTCATCTAGCACAAAAGGAACGGGTTGCAGGAGAAACTTTTACTCTGGTTTCTCAGTCTGTTTCTTAGAGCCGGTTTGATGTTCCTGCAGTTTTCACTGTAAAACCGGGTTGGAGCTAGTACCTCCCCATATATATGTATGGAGTGGAGTTGGCAACTGAAAAGAAACTTTGTGTTCCCAACAAGCTAGCTGAAGGACGGCTTTCACACACATTTATCTCTCAGAACTGAGCATGTGGAGAGATGTTCGTTCATCTAGCACAAAGGGAACGGTTTGCAGGAGAAACTTTTACTCTGGTTTCTCAGTCTGTTTCCTAGTGCCGGCTTGAAGTTCCCGCAGTTTTCACTGTAAAACCGAGTTGGAGCTAGTACCTCCCCATATATATGTATGGGGTGGAGTTTGCAACTGAAAAGAAACTTTGTGTTCCCAACAAGCTATGTGAAGGACGGCTTTCACACACACATATCTCTCAGACCTGAGCATGTGGAGAGCCGTTCGTTCATCTAGCACAATGGGAACGGTTTGCAAGAGAAACTTTTACTCTGGTTTCTCAGTCTGTTTCCTAGTGCCGGCATGAAGTTCCTGCAGTTTTCACTGTAAACCGAGTTGGAGCTAGTACCTCCCCGTATATATGTATGGAGTGGTGTTTGCAACTGAAAAGAAACTTTGTGTTCCCAACAAGCTAGGTGAAGGACGGCTTTCACACACACTTATCTCTCAGAACTGAGCATGTGGAGAGACGTTCGTTCATCTAGCACAAATGGAACGGGTTGCAGGAGAAAATTTTTCTCTGGTTTCTCAGTCTGTTTCCTAGTGCCGGCTTGAAGTTCCTGCAGTTTTCACTGTAAAACCGAGTTGGAGCTAGTACCTCCCCATATATATGTATGGAGTGGAGTTTGCAACTGAAAAGAAACTTTGTGTTCCCAACAAGCTAGGTGAAGGACGGCTTTCACACACACATATCTCTCAGAACTGAGCATGTGGAGAGACGTTCGTTCATCTAGCACAAAGGGAACGGGTTGCAGGAGAAACTTTTACTCTGGTTTCTCAGTCTGTTTCCTAGTGCCGGCTTGAAGTTCCTGAAGTTTTCACTGTAAAACCGAGTTGGAGCTAGTACCTCCCCATATATATGTATGGAGTGGAGTTTGAAACTGAAAAGAAACTTTGTGTTCCCAACAAGATAGGTGAAGGACGGCTTTCACACACACTAATGTCTCAGAACTTAGCATGTGGAGAGACGTTCGTTCATCTAGCACAAGGGAACGGGTTGCATAAGAAACTTTTACCCTGGTTTCTCAGTCTGTTTCCAAGTGCCTGTTTGAAGTTCCTGCAGTTTTCACTGTAAAACCGGGTTGGAGCTATTACCTCCCCATATATATGTATGGAGTGGAGTTTGCAACTGAAAAGAAACTTTGTGTTCCCAACAAGATAGGTGAAGGACGGCTTTCACACACACTAATGTCTCAGAACTTAGCATGTGGAGAGACGTTCGTTCATCTAGCACAAGGGAACGGGTTGCAGGAGAAACTTTTACCCTGGTTTCTCAGTCTGTTTCCAAGTGCCTGTTTGAAGTTCCTGCAGTTTTCACTGTAAAACCGGGTTGGAGCTAGTACCTCCCCATATATATGTATGGAGCGGAGTTTGCAACTGAAAAGAAACTTTGTGTTCCCAACAAGCTAGGTGAAAGGCGGCTTTCACACACACTTATCTCTCAGAACTGAGCATGTGGAGAGACGTTCGTTCATCTAGCACAAAGGGAACGGGTTGCTGGAGAAACTTTTACTCTGGTTTTTCAGTCTGTTTCCTAGTGCCGGGTTGAAGTTCCTGCATTTTTCACTGTAAAACCGTGTTGAAGCTAGTACCTCCCCATATATATGTATGGAGTGGAGTTTGCAACTGAAAAGAAACTTTGTGTTCCCAACAAGCTAGATGAAGGACTGCTTTCACACACACTTATCTCTCAGAACTGAGCATATGGAGAGTCGTTCGTTCATCTAGCACAAAGGGAACGGGTTGCAGGAGAAACTTTCACTCTGGTTTCTCAGTCTGTTTCCTAGTGCCGGTTTGAAGTTCCTGCAGTTTTCACTGTAAAACCGAGTTGGAGCTAGTACCTCCCCATATATATGTATGGAGTGGAGTTTGCAACTTAAAAGAAACTTTGGGTTCCCAACAAGCTAGGTGAAGGCCGGCTTTCACACACACTTATCTCTCAGAACTGAGCATGTGGAGAGACGTTTGTTCATCTAGCACAAAGGGAACGGGTTTCAGGAGAAACTTTTACTCTGGTTTCTCAGTCTGTTTCCTAGTGCCGGGTTGTAGTTCCTGCAGTTTTCACTTTAAAACCGATTTGGAGCTAGTACCTCCCCATATATATATATGAAGTGGATTTTGCAACTGAAAAGAAATTTTGTGTTCCCAAAAAGCTAGGTGAAGGCCGGCTTTCACACACACTTATCTCTCAGATCTGAGCATGTGGAGAGACATTCGTTCATCTAGCACAAGGGGAACGGGTTGCAGGAGAAACTTTTACTCTGGTTTCTCAGCCTGTTTCCTAGTGCCGGCTTGAAGGTCCTGCAGTTTTCACTGTAATACCGAGTTGGAGCTAGTACCTCCCCATATATATGTATCGAGTGGAGTTTGCAACTGAAAAGAAACTTTGTGTTCCCAACAACCTAGGTGAAGGACGGCTTTCACACACACTTATCTCTCAGAACTGAGCATGTGGAGAGACGTTCGTTCATCTAGCACAAAGGGAACGGGTTGCAGGAGAAACTTTTACTCTGGTTTCTTAGTCTGTGTCCTAGTGCCGGCTTGAAGTTCATGCAGTTTTCATTGTAAAACAGAGTTGGAGCTTGTACCTCCCCATATATATGTATGGAGTGGAGTTTGCAACTGAAAAGAAACTTAGGGTTCCCAACAAGCTAGGTGAAGGACGGCTTTCACACACACTTATCTCTCAGAACTGAGCATGTGGAGAGACATTCGTTCATCTAGCACAAGGGGAACGGGTTGCAGGAGAAACTTTTACTCTGGTTTCTCAGTCTGTTTCCTAGTGCCGGTTTGAAGTTCTTGCAGTTTTCACTGTAAAACCGAGTTGGAGCTAGTACCTCCGCATATATATGTATGGAGTGGAGTTTGCAACTGAAAAGAAACTTTGTGTTCCCAACAACCTAGGTGAAGGCCGGCTTTCACACACACTTATCTCTCAGAACTGAGCATGTGGAGAGACTTTTGTTCATCTAGCAATAAGGGAACGGGTTGCTGGAGAAACTTTTACTCTGGTTTCTCAGTTTTTTCCTAGTGCCGGTTTGAAGTTTCTGCAGTTTTCACTGTAAAACCGAGTTGGAGCTAGTACCTCCCCATATATATGTATGGAGTGGAGTTTGCAACTGAAAAGAAACTTTGTGTTCCCAACAAGCTAGGTGAAGTACGGCTTTCACACACAATTATCACTCAGAACTGAGCATGTGGATAGACGTTCGTTCATCTAGCACAAAGGGAACGGGTTGCAGGAGAAACTTTCACTCTGGTTTCTCAGTCTGTTTCCTAGTGCCGGTTTGAAGTTCCTGCAGTTTTCACTGTAAAACCGAGTTGGAGCTAGTACCTTCCCATATATATGTATGGAGTGGAGTTTGCAACTGAAAAGAAACTTTGTGTTCCCAACAAGCTAGGTGAAGGCCGGCTTTCACACGCACTTATCTCTCAGAACTGAGCATGTGGAGAGACGTTTGTTCATCTAGCACAAAGGGAACGGGTTTCAGGAGAAACTTTTACTCTGGTTTCTCAGTCTGTTTCCTAGTGCCGGTTTGTAGTTCCTGCAGTTTTCACTGTAAAACTGATTTGGAGCAAGTACCTCCCCATATATATGTATGGAGTGGATTTTGCAACTGAAAAGAAATTTTGTGTTCCCAAAAAGCTATGTGAAGTACGGCTTTCACACACACTTATCTCTCAGAACTGAGCATGTGGAGAGACATTCGTTCATCTAGCACAAGGGGAACGGGTTGCAGGAGAAACTTTTACTCTTGTTTCTCAGTCTGTTTCCTAGTGCCGGCTTGAAGTTCCTTCAGTTTTCACTGTAAAACCGAGTTGGAGCTAGTACCTCCTCATATATATGTATGGAGTGGAGTTTGCAACTGAAAAGAAACTTTGTGTTCCCAACAAGCTAGGTGAAGGACGGCTTTCACACACACTTATCTCTCAGAACTGAGCATGTGGAGAGACGTTCGTTCTTCTAGCACAAAGGGAACGGTTTGCAGGAGAAACTTTTACTCTGGTTTCTCAGTCTGTTTCCTAGTGCCGGCTTGAAGTTCATGCAGTTTTCACTGTAAAACCGAGTTGGAGCTAGGACCTCCCCATATATATGTATGGAGTGGAGTTTGCAACTGAAAAGAAACTTTGTGTTCCCAACAAGCTAGGTGAAGGACGGCTTTCACACACACTTATCTCTCAGAACTGAGCATGTGGAGAGACATTCGTTCATCTAGCACAAGGGGAACGGGTTGCAGGAGAAACTTTTACTCTGGTTTCTCAGTCTGTTTCCTAGTGCCGGCTTGAAGTTCCTGCAGTTTTCACTGTAAAACTGAGTTGGAGCTAGTACCTCCGCATATATATGTATGGAGTGGAGTTTGCAACTGAAAAGAAACTTTGTGTTCCCAACAAGCTAGGTGAAGTCCGGCTTTCACACACACTTATCTCTCAGAACTGAGTATGTGGAGAGTCGTTCGTTCATCTAGCACAAAGGGAACGGGTTGCAGGAGAAACTTTAACTCTGGTTTCTCAGTCTGTTTCCTAGTGCCGGTTTGAAGTTCCTGCAGTTTTCACAGTAAAACCTATTTGGAGCTAGTACCTCCCCATATATATGTATGGAGTGGAGTTTGCAACTGAAAAGAAACTTTGTGTTCCCAACAAGCTAGATGAAGGACGGCTTTCACACACACTTATCTCTCAGAACTGAGCATGTGGAGAGACGTTCGTTCATCTAGCACAAAGGGAACGGGTTGCAGGAGAAACTTTTACTCTGGTTTCTGAGTCTGTTTCCTAGTGCCGGTTTGAAGTTCCTGCAGTTATCACTGTAAAACAGAGTTGGAGCTAGTACCTCCCCATATATATGTATGGATTGGAGTTTGCAACTGAAAAGAAACTTTGTGTTCCCAACAAGCTAGGTGAAGTACGGCTTTCACACACACTTATCACTCAGAACTGAGCATGTGGAGAGACGTTCGTTCATCTAGCACAAAGGCAACGGGTTGCAGGAGAAACTTTTACTCTGGTTTCTCAGTCTGTTTCCTAGTGCCTGTTTGAAGTTCCTGCAGTTTTCACTGTAAAACCGAGTTGGAGCTAGTACCTCCCCATATATATGTATGGAGTGGAGTTTGCAACTGAAAAGAATCTTTGTGTTCCCAACAAGCTAGGTGAAGTCCGGCTTTCACACACACTTATCTCTCAGAACTGAGCATGTGGAGAGACGTTTGTTCATCTAGAAAAAAGGGAACGGTTTGCAGGAGAAACTTTTACTCTGGTTTCTCAGTCTTTTTCCTAGTGCCGGTTTGAAATTCCTGCAGTTTTCAATGTAAAACAGATTTGGAGCTAGTACCTCCCCATATATATGTATGGAGTGGATTTTGCAACTGAAAAGAAACTTTGTGTTCCCAACAAGCTAGGTGAAGTCCGGCATTCACACACACTTATCTCTCAGAACTGAGCATGTGGAGAGACGTTCGTTCATTTAGCACAATGGGAACGGGTTGCAGGAGAAACTTTTACTCTGGTTTCTCAGTCTGTTTCCTAGTGACGGTTTGAAGTTCCTGCAGTTTTCACTGTAAAACCGTGTTGGAGCTAGTACCTCCCCATATATATGTATGAAGTGGAGTTAGCAAGTGTAAAGAATCATTGTGTTCCCAACAAGCTAGGTGAAGGACGGCTTTCACACACACTTATCTCTCAGAACTGAGCATGTGGAGAGACGTTCGTTCATCTAGCACAAAGGGAACGGGTTGCAGGAGGAAGTTTTACTCTGGTTTCTCAGTCTGTTTCCTACTGCCGTTTTGAAGTTCCTGCTGTTTTCACTGTAAAACCGATTTGGAGCTACTACATCCCCATATATATGTATGGATTGGAGATTGCAAGTGAAAAGAAACTTTGTGTTCCAAAGAAGCTAGGTGAAGTACTGCTTTCACAGACACATATCTCTAAGAACTGAGCATGTGGAGAGACGTTCGTTCATCTAGCAAAAAGGGAATGGGTTGCATGAGAAACTTTTACTCTGGTTTCTCAGTCTGTTTCCTAGTGCCGGTTTGTAGTTCCTGCAGTTTTCACTGTAAAACTGATTTGGAGCAAGTACCTCCCCATATATATGTATGGAGTGGATTTTGCAACTGAAAAGAAATTTTGTGTTCCCAAAAAGCTATGTGAAGTACGGCTTTCACACACACTTATCTCTCAGAACTGAGCATGTGGAGAGACATTCGTTCATCTAGCACAAGGGGAACGGGTTGCAGGAGAAACTTTTACTCTTGTTTCTCAGTCTGTTTCCTAGTGCCGGCTTGAAGTTCCTTCAGTTTTCACTGTAAAACCGAGTTGGAGCTAGTACCTCCTCATATATATGTATGGAGTGGAGTTTGCAACTGAAAAGAAACTTTGTGTTCCCAACAAGCTAGATGAAGGACGGCTTTCACACACACTTATCTCTCAGAACCTAGCATGTGGAGAGACGTTCGTTCATTTAGCACAATGGGAACGGGTTGCAGGAGAAACTTTTTCTCTGGTTTCTCAGTCTGTTTCCTAGTGCCGGTTTGAAGTTCCTGCAGTTTTCACTGTAAAACCGAGTTGGAGCTAGTACCTCCCCTATGTATGTATGGAGTGGAGTTTGCAACTGAAAAGAAACTTTGTGTTCACAACATGCTAGTTAAAGGACGGCTTTCACACACACTTATCTCTCAGAACTGAGCATGTGGAGAGACTTTCGTTCATCTAGCACAAAGGGAACGGGTTGCAGGAGAAACTTTTACTCTGATTTCTCAGTCTGTTTCCTAGCGCCGGGTTGAAGTTCCTGCAGTTTTCACTGTAAAACCGGGTACGAGCTAGTACCTCCCCATATATATGTATGGAGAGGAGTTTGCAACTGAAAAGTAACTTTGTGTTCCCAACAAGCTAGATGAAGGATGGCTTTCACACACACTTATCTCTCAGAACTGAGCATGTGGAGAGTTGTTCGTTCATCTAGCACTAAGGGAACGGGTTGCAGGAGAAACTTTAACTCTGGTTTCTCAGTCTGTTTCCTAGTGCCGGTTAGAAGTTCCTGCAGTTTTCACTGTAAAACGGAGTTGGAGCTTGTACCTCCCCATATATATGTATGGAGTGGAGTTTGCAACTGAAAAGAATCTTTGTGTTCCCAACAAGCTTGGTGAAGGACGGATTTCACACACACTTATCTCTCAGAACTGAGCATGTGGAGATACGTTCGTTCATCTAGCACAAAGGGAACGGGTTGCAGGAGAAACTTTTACTCTGATTTCTCAGTCTGTTTCCTAGTGCCGGTTTGAAGTTCCTGCAGTTTTCACTGTAAAACCGGGTTGGAGCTTGTCCCTCCCCATATATATATATATGGAGTGGAGTTTGCAACTGAAAAGAAACTTTGTGTTCCCAACAAGCTAGGTGAAGGACGGCTTTCACACACACTTATATCTCAGAACTGAGCATGTGGAGAGTCGTTCATTCATCTAGCACAAAGGGAACGGGTTGCAGGAGAAACTTTCACTCTGGTTTCTCAGTCTGTTTCCTAGTGCCGGTTTGAAGTTCCTGCAGTTTTCACTGTAAAACCGAGTTCGAGCTAGTACCTACCCATATATATGTATGGAGTGGAGTTTGCAACTGAAAAGAAATTTTGTGTTCCCAACAAGCTACGTGAAGGACGGCTTTCACACACACTTATCTCTCAGAACTGAGCATGTGAAGAGTCGTTCGTTCATCTAGCACAAAGGGAACGGGTTGCAGGAAAAACTTTTACTCTGGTTTCTCAGTCTGTTTCCTAGTGCCGGTTTGAAGTTCCTGCAGTTTTCACTGTAAAACCGGGTTCGAGCTTGTACCTCCCATTATATATGTATGGAGTGGAGTTTGCAACTGAAAAGAAGCTTTGTGTTCCCAAGAAGCTAGGTGAAGGACGGCTTTCACACACACTTATCACTCAGAACTGAGCATGTGGAGAGTCGTTCGTTCATCTAGCACAAAGGGAACAGGTTGCAGGAGAAATTTTCACTCTGGTTTCTCAGTCTTTTTCCTAGTGCCGATTTGAATTTCCTGCAGTTTTCACTGAAAAACCGGGTTGGAGCTAGTACCTCCACATATATATGTATGGAGTGGAGTTTGCAACTGAAAAGAAAAATTGTGTTCCCAACAAGCTAGATGAAGTACGGCTTTCACACACAATTTTCTCTCAGAACTGAGCATGTGGAGACACGTTCGTTCATCTAGCACAAAGGGAACGGGTTGCAGGAGAAACTTTTACTCTGGTTTCTCAGTCTTTTTCCTAGTGCCGGTTTGAAGTTCCTGCAGTTTTCACTGTAAAACCGGGTTGGAGCTAGTACCTCCCCATATATATGTATGGAGTGGAGTTTGCAACTGAAAAGAAACTTTGTGTTCCCAACAAGCTAGGTGAAGGACGGCTGTCACACACACTTATCACTCAGAACTGAGCATGTTGATAGACGTTCGTTCATCTAGCACAAAGGGAACGGTTTGCAGGAGAAAATTTTACTCTGGTTTCTCAGTCTGTTTCCTAGTGCCGGTTTGAAGTTCCTGCAGTTTTCACTGTAAAACCGAGTTGGAGCTAGTACCTCCTATATATATGTATGGAGTGGAGTTTGCAACTGAAAAGAAACTTTGGGTTCCCAACAAGCTAGGTGAAGGCCGGCTTTCACACACACTTATCTCTCAGAACTGAGCATGTGGAGAGACGTTTGTTCATCTAGCACAAAGGGAACGGGTTTCAGGAGAAACTTTTACTCTGGTTTCTCAGTCTGTTTCCTTGTGCCGGGTTGTAGTTCCTGCAGTTTTCACTTTAAAACCGATTTGGAGCTAGTACCTCCCCATATATATATATGAAGTGGATTTTGCAACTGAAAAGAAATTTTGTGTTCCCAAAAAGCTAGGTGAAAGCCGGCTTTCACACACACTTATCTCTCAGAACTGAGCATGTGGAGAGACATTCGTTCATCTAGCACAAGGGGAACGGGTTGCAGGAGAAACTTTTACTCTGGTTTCTCAGTCTGTTTCCTAGTGCCGGCTTGAAGGTCCTGCAGTTTTCACTGTAATACCGAGTTGGAGCTAGTACCTCCCCATATATATGTATCGAGTGGAGTTTGCAACTGAAAAGAAACTTTGTGTTCCCAACAAGCTAGGTGAAGGACGGCTTTCACACACACTTATCTCTCAGAACTGAGCATGTGGAGAGACGTTCGTTCATCTAGCACAAAGGGAACGGGTTGCAGGAGAAACTTTTACTCTGGTTTCTCAGTCTGTGTCCTAGTGCCGGCTTGAAGTTCATGCAGTTTTCATTGTAAAACCGAGTTGGAGCTTGTACCTCCCCATATATATGTATGGAGTGGAGTTTGCAACTGAAAAGAAACTTTGGGTTCCCAACAAGCTAGGTGAAGGACGGCTTTCACACACACTTATCTCTCAGAACTGAGCATGTGGAGAGACATTCGTTCATCTAGCACAAGGGGAACGGGTTGCAGGAGAAACTTTTACTCTGGTTTCTCAGTCTGTTTCCTAGTGCCGGTTTGAAGTTCCTGCAGTTTTCACTGTAAAACCGAGTTGGAGCTAGTACCTCCCCATATATATGTATGGATTGGAGTTTGCAACTGAAAAGAAACTTTGTGTTCCCAACAAGCTAGGTGAAGTACGGCTTTCACACACACTTATCACTCAGAACTAAGCATGTGGAGAGACGTTCGTTCATCTAGCACAAAGGGAACGGGTTGCAGGAGAAACTTTTACTCTGGTTTCTCAGTCTGTTTCCTAGTGCCTGTTTGAAGTTCCTGCAGTTTTCACTGTAAAACCGAGTTGGAGCTAGTACCTCCCCATATATATGTATGGAGTGGAGTTTGCAACTGAAAAGAATCTTTGTGTTCCCAACAAGCTATGTGAAGTCCGGCTTTCACACACACTTATCTCTCAGAACTGAGCATGTGGAGAGACGTTTGTTCATCTAGAAAAAAGGGAACGGTTTGCAGGAGAAACTTTTACTCTGGTTTCTCAGTCTTTTTCCTAGTGCCGGTTTGAAGTTCCTGCAGTTTTCACTGTAAAACCGATTTGGAGCTAGTACCTCCCCATATATATGTATGGAGTGGATTTTGCAACTGAAAAGAAACTTTGTGTTCCCAACAAGCTAGGTGAAGTCCGGCATTCACACACACTTATCTCTCAGAACTGAGCATGTGGAGAGACGTTCGTTCATTTAGCACAATGGGAACGGGTTGCAGGAGAAACTTTTACTCTGGTTTCTCAGTCTGTTTCCTAGTGACGGTTTGAATTTCCTGCAGTTTTCACTGTAAAACAGTGCTGGAGCTAGTACCTCCCCATATATATGTATGAAGTGGAGTTAGCAAGTGTAAAGAATCATTGTGTTCCCAACAAGCTAGGTGAAGGACGGCTTTCACACACACTTATCTCTCAGAACTGAGCATGTGGAGAGACGTTCGTTCATCTAGCACAAAGGGAACGGGTTGCAGGAGGAAGTTTTACTCTGGTTTCTCAGTCTGTTTCCTACTGCCGTTTTGAAGTTCCTGCTGTTTTCACTGTAAAACCGATTTGGAGCTACTACATCCCCATATATATGTATGGATTGGAGATTGCAAGTGAAAAGAATCTTTGTGTTCCAAAGAAGCTAGGTGAAGTACTGCTTTCACAGACACATATCTCTAAGAACTGAGCATGTGGAGAGACGTTCGTTCATCTAGCAAAAAGGGAATGGGTTGCAGGAGAAACTTTTACTCTGGTTTCTCAGTCTGTTTCCAAGTGCCGGTTTGAAATTCCTGCAGTTTTCACTGTAAACCCGAGTTGGAACTAGTACCTCCCCATATATATGTATGGAGTGGAGTTTGCAACTGAAAAGAAACTTTGTGTTCCCAACAAGCTAGGTGAAGGACGGCGTTCACACACAATTATCTCTCAGAACTGAGCATGTGGAGAGACGTTCGTTCATCTAGCACAAAGGGAACGGGTTGCAGGAGAAACTTTTACTCTGCTTTCTCAGACTGTTTCCTAGTTCCGGTTTGAAGTTCTTGCAGTTTTCACTGTAAAACCGAGTTGGAGCTAGTACTTCCCCATATATGTGTATGGAGTGGTGTTTGCAAATGAAAAGAATCTTTGTGTTCCCAACAAGCTAGGTGAAGGTCTGCTTTCACACACAAATAACTCTCAGAACTGAGCATGTGGAGAGACGTTCGTTCATCTAGCACAAAGGGAACGGCTTGCAGGAGAAACGTTTACTCTGGGTTCTCAGTCTGTTTCCTAGTGCCGGTTTGAAGTTCCTGCATTTTTCACTGTAAAACCGTGTTGGAGCTAGTACCTCCCCATATATATGTATGGAGTGGAGTTGGCAATTGTAAAGAATCATTGTGTTCCCAACAAGCTAGTTGAAGGACGGCATTCACACTCACTTTTCTCTCAGAACTGAGCATGTGGAGAGACGTTCGTTCATCTAGCACAAAGGGAACGGGTTGCAGGAGGAACTTTTACTCTGGTTTCTCAGTCTGTTTCCTACTGCCGGTTTGAAATTCCTGCAGTTTTCACTGTAAAACGGAGTTGGAGCTAGTAACTCCCCATATATATGTATGGATTGGAGTTTGCAACTGAAAAGAAACTTTGTGTTCCCAACAAGCTAGGTGAAGTACGGCTTTCACACACACTTATCACTCAGAACTGAGCATGTGGAGAGACGTTCGTTCATCTAGCACATTGGGAACGGGTTGCAGGAGAAACTTTTACTCTGGTTTCTCAGTCTGTTTCCTAGTGCCTGTTTGAAGTTCCTGCAGTTTTCACTGTAAAATCGAGTTGGAGCTAGTACCTCCCCATATATATGTATGGAGTGGTGTTTGCAACTGAAAAGAATCTTTGTGTTCCCAACAAGCTAGGTGAAGTCCGGCTTTCACACACACTTAACTCTCAGAACTGAGCATGTGGAGAGACGTTTGTTCATCTAGCCAAAAGGGAACGGTTTGCAGGGGAAACTTTTACTCTGGTTTCTCAGTCTTTTTCCTAGTGCCGGTTTGAAGTTCCTGCAGTTTTCACTGTAAAACAGATTTGGAGCTAGTACCTCCCCATATATATGTATGGAGTGGATTTTGCAACTGAAAAGAAACTTTGTGTTCCCAACAAGCTAGGTGAAGTCCGGCATTCACACACAATTTTCTCTCAGAACTGAGCAAGTGGAGAGACGTTCGTTCATTTAGCACAATGGGAACGGGTTGCAGGAGAAACTTTTACTCTGGTTTCTCAGTCTGTTTCCTAGTGCCGGTTTGAAGTTCCTGCAGTTTTCACTGTAAAACCGTGTTGGAGCTAGTACCTCCCCATATATATGTATGGAGTGGAGTTAGCAATTGTAAAGAATCATTGTGTTCCCAACAAGCTAGGTGAAGGACGGCTTTCACACACACTTATCTCTCAGAACTGAGCATGTGGAGAGACGTTCGTTCATCTAGCACAAAGGGTACGTGTTGCAGGTGGAAGTTTCACTCTGGTTTCTCAGTCTGTTTCCTACTGCCGTTTTGAAGTTCCTGCTGTTTTCACTGTAAAACCGATTTGGAGCTACTACATCCCCATATATATGTATGGATTGGAGATTGCAAGTGAAAAGAATCTTTGTGTTCCAAAGAAGCTAGGTTAAGTACTGCTTTCACAGACACATATCTCTAAGAACTGAGCATGTGGAGAGACGTTCGTTCATCTAGCAAAAAGGGAATGGGTTGCAGGAGAAACTTTTACTCTGCTTTCTCAGTCTGTTTCCAAGTGCCGGTTTGAAATTCCTGCAGTTTTCACTGTAAACCCGAGTTGGAACTAGTACCTCCCCATATATATGTATGGAGTGGAGTTTGCAACTGAAAAGAAACTTTGTGTTCCCAACAAGCTAGGTGAAGGACGGCGTTCACACACAATTATCTCTCAGAACTGAGCATGTGGAGAGACGTTCGTTCATCTAGCACAAAGGGAACGGGTTGCAGGAGAAACTTTTACTCTGCTTTCTCAGACTGTTTCCTAGTTCCGGTTTGAAGTTCTTGCAGTTTTCACTGTAAAACCGAGTTGGAGCTAGTATTTCCCCATATATATGTATGGAGTGGTGTTTGCAAATGAAAAGAATCTTTGTGTTCCCAACAAGCTAGGTGAAGGTCTGCTTTCACACACAAATATCTCTCAGAACTGAGCATGTGGAGAGACGTTCGTTCATCTAGCACAAAGGGAACGGCTTGCAGGAGAAACGTTTACTCTGGTTTCTCAGTCTGTTTCCTAGTGCCGGTTTGAAGTTCCTGCATTTTTCACTGTAAAACCGTGTTGGAGCTAGTACCTCCCCATATATATGTATGGAGTGGAGTTGGCAAGTGAAAAGAAACTTTGTGTTCCCAACAAGCTAGTTGAAGGACGGCTTTCACACTCACTTTTCTCTCAGAACTGAGCATGTGGAGAGACGTTCGTTCATCTAGCACAAAGGGAACGGGTTGCAGGAGGAACATTTACTCTGGTTTCTCAGTCTGTTTCCTACTGCCGGTTTGAAGTTCCTGCAGTTTTCACTGTAAAGCCGAGTTGGAGCTACTACCTCCCCATATATATGTATGGATTGGAGATTGCAAGTGAAAAGGAACTTTGTGTTCCAAAGAAGCTAGGTGAAGTACTGCATTCACAGACACATATTTCTAAGAATTGAGCATGTGGAGAGACGTTTGTTCATCTAGCACAAAGAACGGGTTGCAGGAGAAACTTTTACTCTGGTTTCTCAGTCTGTTTCCAAGTGCCGGTTTGAAATTCCTGCAGTTTTCACTGTAAACCCGAGTTGGAACTAGTACCTCCCCATATTTATGTATGGAGTGGAGTTTGCAACTGAAAAGAACTTTGTGTTCCCAACAAGCTAGGTGAAGGACGGCTTTCACACACATTTATCTCTCAGAACTGAGCATGTGGAGAGACGTTCGTTCATCTAGCACAAAAAGAACGGGTTGCAGGAGAAACATTTACTCTGCTTTCTCAGTCTGTTTCCAAGTGCTGCTTTGAAGTTCTTGCAGTTTTCACTGTAAAACCGTGTTGGAGCTACTACCTCCCCATGTATATGTATGGAGTGGAGTTGGCAAGTGGAAAGAAACTTTGTGTTCCCAACAAGCTAGGTGAAGGACGGCTTTCACACTCACTTATCTCTCAGAACTGAGCATGTGGAGAGACGTTCGTTCATCTAGCACAAAGGGAACGTTTTGCAGGAGGAACTTTTACTCTGGTTTCTCAGTCTGTTTCCTACTGCCGGTTTGAAGTTCCTGCAGTTTTCACTGTAAAATCGAGTTGGAGCTAGTACCTATCCATATATATGTATGGATTGGAGATTGCAAGTGAAAAGAAACTTTGTGTTCCATAGAAGCTAGGTGAAGTACTGCTTTCACAGACACATAACTCTAAGAACTTAGCATGTGGAGAGACGTTCGTTCATGTAGCACAAAGGGAAAGGGTTGCAGGAGAAACTTTTACTCTGGTTTCTCAGTCTGTTTGCAAGTGCCTGTTTGAAATTCCTGCAGTTTTCACTGTAAACACGAGTTGGAGCTAGTACCTCCCCATATATATGTATGGAGTGGAGTTTGCAACTGAAAAGAAACTTTGTGTTCCCAACAACCTAGGTGAAGTACGGCATTCACACACACTTATCTCTCAGAACTGAGCATGTCGAGAGACGTTCGTTCATCTAGCACAAAGGGAACGGGTTGCAGGAAAAACTTTTACTCTGGATCCTCAGTCTGTTTCCTAGTGCCGGTTTGAAGTTCCTGCAGTTTTCACTGTAAAATCGTGTTGGAGCTAGTACCTCCCCATATATATGTATGGAGTGGAGTTGGCAAGTGAAAAGAAACTTTGTGTTCCCAACAAGCTAGGTGAAGGACGGCTTTCACACTCACTTTTCTCTCAGAACTGAGCATGTGGAGAGACGTTCGTTCATCTAGCACAAAGGGAACGGGTTGCAGGAGGAACTTTTCATCTCGTTTATCAGTCTGTTTCCTAGTGCCGTTTTGAAGTTCCTGCTGTTTTCACTGTAAAACCGAGTTGGAGCTAGTACTTCCCCATATATATGTATGGATTGGAGATTGCAAGTGAAAAGAAACTTTGTGTTCCAAAGAAGATAGGTGAAGGACTGATTTCACAGTCACTTATCTCTCAGAACTGAGCATGTGGAGAGACGTTCGTTCATGTAGCACAAAGGGAACGGGTTGCAGGAGAAACTTTTACTCTGTTTTCTCAGTCTGTTTCCAAGTGCCGGTATGAAGTTCCTGCAGTTTTCAATGTAAAACAGATTTGGAGCTAATACCACCCCATATATTTTATGGAGTGGATTTTGCAAATGAAAAGAAACTTTGTGTTCCCAACAAGCTAGGTGAAGGACGGCTTTCACACACACATATCTCTCAGAACTGAGCATGTGGAGAGACGTTCGTTCATCTAGCACAAAGGGAACGGGTTGCAGGAGGAACATTTACTCTAGTTTCTCAGTCTGTTTCCTACTGCCGGTTTGAAGTTCCTGCAGTTTTCACTGTAAAACCGTGTTGGAGCTAGTACCTCCCCATATATATGTATGGATTGGAGATTGCAAGTGAAAAGAAACTTTGTGTTCCAAAGTAGCTAGGTGAAGGACTGCTTTCACAGACAATTATCTCTCAGAACTGAGCATGTGAGGAGACGTTCGTTCATCTAGCACAAAGGGAACGTGTTGCAGGAGGAAATTTTACTCTGGTTTCTCAGTCTGTTTCCTTCTGCCGGTTAGAAGTTCCTGCAGTTTTCACTGTAAAATGGAGTTGGAGCTACTACCTCCCCATATATATGTATGGATTGGAGATCGCAAGTGAAAAGAACCTTTGTGTTCCAAAGAAGCTAGGTGAAGGACGGCTTTCACACTCAATTATCTCTCAGAACTGAGCATATGGAGAGACGTTCGTTCATCTAGCACAAATGGAACGGGCTGCAGGAGCAACTTTTACTCTGGTTTCTCAGTCTGTTTCCTAGTGCCGTTTTGCAGTTTCTGCAGTTTTCACTGTAAAACCGAGTTGGAGCTAGTACCTCCCTATATATTTATGGAGTGGACTTTGCAACTGAAAAGAAACTTTGTGTTCCCAACAAGCTGGGTGAAGTACGGCTTTCACACACACTTTTCTCTCAGAACTGAGCATGTGGAGAGACGTTTGTTCATCTAGCACAAAGGGAACGGGTTGCAGGAGAAACTTTTACTCTGGTTTCTCAGTCTGTTTCCTAGTGCCGGTTTGAAGTTCCTGCAGTTTTCAATGTAAAACCGAGTTGGAGCTAGTACCTCCCCATATATATGTATGGATTGGTGATTGCAAGTTAAAAGAAACTTTGTGTTCCCAACAAGCTAGGTGAAGGACGGCTTTCACACACACTTATCTCTCAGAACTGAGCATGTGGAGAGACATTCGTTCATCTAGCACAAGGGGAACGGGTTGCAGGAGAAACTTTTACTCTGGTTTCTCAGTCTGTTTCCTAGTGCCGGTTTGAATTTCCTGCAGTTTTCACTATAAAACCGAGGTGGAGCTAGTTCCTCCGCATATATATGTATGGATTGGAGTTTGCAACTGAAAAGAAACTTTGTGTTCCCAAGAAGCTAGTTGAAGGACGGCTTTCACACACACTTATCTCTCAGAACTGAGCATGTGGAGCGACGTTCGTTCATCTAGCACAATGGGAACGGGTTGCAGGGGAAACTTTTACTCTGGTTTCTCAGTCTGTTTCCTAGTGCCGGTTTGAAGTTCCTGCAGTTTTCACTGTAAAACCGAGTTGGAGCTGGTACCTCCCCATATATATGTATGGAGTGGAGTTAGCAAGTGAAAAGAAACTTTGTGTTCCCAACAAGCAAGGTGAAGGACGGCTTTAACACACACTTATCTCTCAGAAATGAGCATGTGGAGAGACGTTCGTTCATGTAGCACAAATGGAACGGGTTGCAGGAGAAACTTTTACTCTGGTTTCTCAGTCTGTTTCCAAGTGCCGGTTTGAAGTTCCTGCAATTTTCAATGTAAAACCGAGTTGGAGCTAGTACCTCCCCATATATATGTATGGAGTGGAGTTTGCAACTGAAAAGAAACTTTGTGTTCCCAACAAGCTAGGTGAAGGACGGATTTCACACACACTTATCTCTCAGAACTGAGCATGTGGAGAGACGTTCGTTCATCTAGCACAAAGGGAACGTGTTGCAGGAGGAACTTTACTCTGGTTTCTCAGGCTGTTTCCTTCTGTCGGTTAGATGTTCCTGCAGTTTTCACTGTAAAACCGAGTTGGAGCTAGTACTTCCCCATATATATGTATGGATTGGAGATTGCAAGTGAAAAGAAACTTTGTGTTCCAAAGAAGATAGGTGAAGGACTGCTTTCACAGTCACTTATCTCTCAGAACTGAGCATGTGGAGAGACGTTCGTTCATGTAGCACAAAGGGAACGGGTTGCAGGAGAAACTTTTACTCTGTTTTCTCAGTCTGTTTCCAAGTGCCGGTATGAAGTTCCTGCAGTTTTCAATGTAAAACAGATTTGGAGCTAATACCACCCCATATATTTTATGGAGTGGATTTTGCAAATGAAAAGAAACTTTGTGTTCCCAACAAGCTAGGTGAAGGACGGCTTTCACACACACATATCTCTCAGAACTGAGCATGTGGAGAGACGTTCGTTCATCTAGCACAAAGGGAACGGGTTGCAGGAGGAACATTTACTCTAGTTTCTCAGTCTGTTTCCTACTGCCGGTTTGAAGTTCCTGCAGTTTTCACTGTAAAACCGTGTTGGAGCTAGTACCTCCCCATATATATGTATGGATTGGAGATTGCAAGTGAAAAGAAACTTTGTGTTCCAAAGTAGCTAGGTGAAGGACTGCTTTCACAGACAATTATCTCTCAGAACTGTGCATGTGGAGAGACGTTCGTTCATCTAGCAAAAAGGGAACGGGTTGCTGGAGAAACTTTTACTCTGGTTTCTCAGTCTGTTTCTTAGTGCTGGTTTGAAGTTCTTCCAGTTTTCACTGTAAAACCGAGTTGGAGCTCGTACTTCCCCATATATATGTATGGAGTGGAGTTTGCAACTGAAAAGAAACTTTGTGTTCCCAACAAGCTAGTTGAAGGACGGCTTTCACACACACTTATCTCTCAGAACTGAGCATGTGGAGACACGTTCGTTCATCTAGCACAATGGGAACGGGTTGCAGGAGAAACTTTTACTCTGGTTTCTCAGTTTGTTTCCTAGTGCCGTTTTGAAGTTCCTGCAGTTTTCACTGTAAAACCGAGTTGGAGCTAGTACTTCCCCATATATACGTATGGATTGGAGATTGCAAGTGAAAAGAAACTTTGTGTTCCAAAGAAGATAGTTGAAGGACTGCTTTCACAGACACATATCTCTCAGAACTGAGCATGTGGAGAGACGTTCGTTCATGTAGCACAAAGGGAACGGGTTGCAGGAGAAACTTTTACTCTGGTTTCTCAGTCTGTTTCCAAGTGCCGGATTGAAGGTCCTGCAGTTTTCAATGTAAAACCGAGTTGGAGCTAGTACCTCCCTATATATATGTATGGAGTGGAGTTTGCAAGTGAAAACAAACTTTGTGTTCCCAACAAGCTAGGTGAAGTTCGGCTTTCACACTCAATTATCTCTCAGAACTGAGCATGTGGAGAGACGTTCGTTCATCTAGCACAAAGGGAACGGGTTGCAGGAGAAACTTTTACTCTGGTTTCTCAGTCTGTTTCCTAGTGCCGTTTTGCAGTTTCTGCAGTTTTCACTGTAAAACCGAGTTGGAGCTAGTACCTCCCCTATATATTTATGGAGTGGACTTTGCAACTGAAAAGAAACTTTGTGTTCCCAACAAGCTGGGTGAAGTACGGCTTTCACACACACTTTTCTCTCAGAACTGAGCATGTGGAGAGACGTTTGTTCATCTAGCACAAAGGGAACGGGTTGCAGGAGAAACTTTTACTCTGGTTTCTCAGTCTGTTTCCTAGTGCCGGTTTGAAGTTCCTGCAGTTTTCAATGTAAAACCGAGTTGGAGCTAGTACCTCCCCATATATATGTATGGATTGGTGATTGCAAGTTAAAAAAAACTTTGTGTTCCCAACAAGCTAGGTGAAGGACGGCTTTCACACACACTTATCTCTCAGAACTGAGCATGTGGAGAGACATTCGTTCATCTAGCACAAGGGGAACGGGTTGCAGGAGAAACTTTTACTCTGGTTTCTCAGTCTGTTTCCTAGTGCCGGTTTGAATTTCCTGCAGTTTTCACTATAAATCCGAGGTGGAGCTAGTTCCTCCGCATATATATGTATGGAGTGGAGTTTGCAACTGAAAAGAAACTTTTTGTTCCCAAGAATCTAGTTGAAGGACGGCTTTCACACACACTTATCTCTCAGAACTGAGCATGTGGAGCGACGTTCGTTCATCTAGCACAATGGGAACTGGTTGCAGGGGAAACTTTTACTCTGGTTTCTCAGTCTGTTTCCTAGTGCCGGTTTGAAGTTCCTGCAGTTTTCACTGTAAAACCGAGTTGGAGCTGGTACCTCCCCATATATATGTATGGAGTGGAGTTAGCAAGTGAAAAGAAACTTTGTGTTCCCAACAAGCAAGGTGAAGGACGGCTTTAACACACATTTATCTCTCAGAAATGAGCATGTGGAGAGACGTTCGTTCATGTAGCACAAATGGAACGGGTTGCAGGAGAAACTTTTACTCTGGTTTCTCAGTCTGTTTCCAAGTGCCGGTTTGAAGTTCCTGCAATTTTCAATGTAAAACCGAGTTGGAGCTAGTACCTCCCCATATATATGTATGGAGTGGAGTTTGCAACTGAAAAGAAACTTTGTGTTCCCAACAAGCTAGGTGAAGGACGGCTTTCACACACACTTATCTCTCAGAACTGAGCATGTGGAGAGACGTTCGTTCATCTAGCACAAAGGGAACGTGTTGCAGGAGGAACTTTACTCTGGTTTCTCAGGCTGTTTCCTTCTGTCGGTTAGAAGTTCCTGCAGTTTTCACTGTAAAACCGAGTTGGAGCTAGTACTTCCCCATATATATGTATGGATTGGAGATTGCAAGTGAAAAGAAACTTTGTGTTCCAAAGAAGATAGGTGAAGGACTGCTTTCACAGTCACTTATCTCTCAGAACTGAGCATGTGGAGAGACGTTCGTTCATGTAGCACAAAGGGAACGGGTTGCAGGAGAAACTTTTACTCTGTTTTCTCAGTCTGTTTCCAAGTGCCGGTATGAAGTTCCTGCAGTTTTCAATGTAAAACAGATTTGGAGCTAATACCACCCCATATATTTTATGGAGTGGATTTTGCAAATGAAAAGAAACTTTGTGTTCCCAACAAGCTAGGTGAAGGACGGCTTTCACACACACATATCTCTCAGAACTGAGCATGTGGAGAGACGTTCGTTCATCTAGCACAAAGGGAACGGGTTGCAGGAGGAACATTTACTCTAGTTTCTCAGTCTGTTTCCTACTGCCGGTTTGAAGTTCCTGCAGTTTTCACTGTAAAACCGTGTTGGAGCTAGTACCTCCCCATATATATGTATGGATTGGAGATTGCAAGTGAAAAGAAACTTTGTGTTCCAAAGTAGCTAGGTGAAGGACTGCTTTCACAGACAATTATCTCTCAGAACTGAGCATGTGAGGAGACGTTCGTTCATCTAGCACAAAGGGAACGTGTTTCAGGAGGAAATTTTACTCTGGTTTCTCAGTCTGTTTCCTTCTGCCGGTTAGATGTTCCTGCAGTTTTCACTGTAAAATGGAGTTGGAGCTACTACCTCCCCATATATATGTATGGATTGGAGATCGCAAGTGAAAAGAACCTTTGTGTTCCAAAGAAGCTAGGTGAAGGACGGCTTTCACACTCAATTATCCCTCAGAACTGAGCATATGGAGAGACGTTCGTTCATCTAGCACAAATGGAACGGGCTGCAGGAGCAACTTTTACTCTGGTTTCTCAGTCTGTTTCCTAGTGCCGTTTTGCAGTTTCTGCAGTTTTCACTGTAAAACCGAGTTGGAGCTAGTACCTCCCCTATATATTTATGGAGTGGACTTTGCAACTGAAAAGAAACTTTGTGTTCCCTACAAGCTGGGTGAAGTACGGCTTTCACACACACTTTTCTCTCAGAACTGAGCATGTGGAGAGACGTTTGTTCATCTAGCACAAAGGGAACGGGTTGCAGGAGAAACTTTTACTCCGGTTTCTCAGTCTGTTTCCTAGTGCCGGTTTGAAGTTCCTGCAGTTTTCAATGTAAAACCGAGTTGGAGCTAGTACCTCCCCATATATATGTATGGATTGGTGATTGCAAGTTAAAAGAAACTTTGTGTTCCCAACAAGCTAGGTGAAGGACGGCATTCACACACACTTATCTCTCAGAACTGAGCATGTGGAGAGACATTCGTTCATCTAGCACAAGGGGAACGGGTTGCAGGAGAAACTTTTACTCTGGTTTCTCAGTCTGTTTCCTAGTGCCGGTTTGAATTTCCTGCAGTTTTCACTATAAAACCGAGGTGGAGCTAGTTCCTCCGCATATATATGTATGGAGTGGAGTTTGCAACTGAAAAGAAACTTTGTGTTCCCAAGAAGCTAGTTGAAGGACGGCTTTCACACACACTTATCTCTCAGAACTGAGCATGTGGAGCGACGTTCGTTCATCTAGCACAATGGGAACGGGTTGCAGGGGAAACTTTTACTCTGGTTTCTCAGTCTGTTTCCTAGTGCCGGTTTGAAGTTCCTGCAGTTTTCACTGTAAAACCGAGTTGGAGCTGGTACCTCCCCATATATATGTATGGAGTGGAGTTAGCAAGTGAAAAGAAACTTTGTGTTCCCAACAAGCAAGGTGAAGGACGGCTTTAACACACACTTATCTCTCAGAAATGAGCATGTGGAGAGACGTTCGTTCATGTAGCACAAATGGAACGGGTTGCAGGAGAAACTTTTACTCTGGTTTCTCAGTCTGTTTCCAAGTGCCGGTTTGAAGTTCCTGCAATTTTCAATGTAAAACCGAGTTGGAGCTAGTACCTCCCCATATATATGTATGGAGTGGAGTTTGCAACTGAAAAGAAACTTTGTGTTCCCAACAAGCTAGGTGAAGGACGGCTTTCACACACACTTATCTCTCAGAACTGAGCATGTGGAGAGACATTCGTTCATCTAGCACAAGGGGAACGGGTTGCAGGAGAAACTTTCACTCTGGTTTCACAGTCTGTTTCCTAGTGCCGGTTTGAATTTCCTGCAGTTTTCACTATAAAACCGAGGTGGAGCTAGTTCCTCCGCATATATATGTATGGAGTGGAGTTTGCAACTGAAAAGAAACTTTGTGTTCCCAAGAAGCTAGTTGAAGGACGGCTTTCACACACACTTATCTCTCAGAACTGAGCATGTGGAGCGACGTTCGTTCATCTAGCACAATGGGAACGGGTTGCAGGGGAAACTTTTACTCTGGTTTCTCAGTCTGTTTCCTAGTGCCGGTTTGAAGTTCCTGCAGTTTTCACTGTAAAACCGAGTTGGAGCTGGTACCTCCCCATATATATGTATGGAGTGGAGTTAGCAAGTGAAAAGAACTTTGTGTTCCCAACAAGCAAGGTGAAGGACGGCTTTAACACACACTTATCTCTCAGAAATGAGCATGTGGAGAGACGTTCGTTCATGTAGCACAAATGGAACGGGTTGCAGGAGAAACTTTTACTCTGGTCTCTCAGTCTGTTTCCAAGTGCCGGTTTGAAGTTCCTGCAATTTTCAATGTAAAACCGAGTTGGAGCTAGTACCTCCCCATATATATGTATGGAGTGGAGTTTGCAACTGAAAAGAAACTTTGTGTTCCCAACAAGCTAGGTGAAGGACGGCTTTCACACACACTTATCTCTCAGAACTGAGCATGTGGAGAGACGTTCGTTCATCTAGCACAAAGGGAACGTGTTGCAGGAGGAACTTTACTCTGGTTTCTCAGGCTGTTTACTTCTGTCGGTTAGATGTTCCTGCAGTTTTCACTGTAAAACCGAGTTGGAGCTAGTACTTCCCCATATATATGTATGGATTGGAGATTGCAAGTGAAAAGAAACTTTGTGTTCCAAAGAAGATAGGTGAAGGACTGCTTTCACAGTCACTTATCTCTCAGAACTGAGCATGTGGAGAGACGTTCGTTCATGTAGCACAAAGGGAACGGGTTGCAGGAGAAACTTTTACTCTGTTTTCTCAGTCTGTTTCCAAGTGCCGGTACGAAGTTCCTGCAGTTTTCAATGTAAAACAGATTTGGAGCTAATACCACCCCATATATTTTATGGAGTGGATTTTGCAAATGAAAAGAAACTTTGTGTTCCCAACAAGCTAGGTGAAGGACGGCTTTCACACACACATATCTCTCAGAACTGAGCATGTGGAGAGACGTTCGTTCATCTAGCACAAAGGGAACCGGTTGCAGGAGGAACATTTACTCTAGTTTCTCAGTCTGTTTCCTACTGCCGGTTTGAAGTTCCTGCAGTTTTCACTGTAAAACCGTGTTGGAGCTAGTACCTCCCCATATATATGTATGGATTGGAGATTGCAAGTGAAAAGAAACTTTGTGTTCCAAAGTAGCTAGGTGAAGGACTGCTTTCACAGACAATTATCTCTCAGAACTGAGCATGTGGAGAGACGTTCGTTCATCTAGCACAAATGGAACGGGCTGCAGGAGCAACTTTTACTCTGGTTTCTCAGTCTGTTTCCTAGTGCCGTTTTGCAGTTTCTGCAGTTTTCACTGTAAAACCGAGTTGGAGCTAGTACCTCCCCTATATATTTATGGAGTGGACTTTGCAACTGAAAAGAAACTTTGTGTTCCCAACAAGCTGGGTGAAGTACGGCTTTCACACACACTTTTCTCTCAGAACTGAGCATGTGGAGAGACGTTTGTTCATCTAGCACAAAGGGAACGGGTTGCAGGAGAAACTTTTACTCTGGTTTCTCAGTCTGTTTCCTAGTGCCGGTTTGAAGTTCCTGCAGTTTTCAATGTAAAACCGAGTTGGAGCTAGTACCTCCCCATATATATGTATGGATTGGTGATTGCAAGTTAAAAGAAACTTTGTGTTCCCAACAAGCTAGGTGAAGGACGGCTTCCACACACACTTATCTCTCAGAACTGAGCATGTGGAGAGACATTCGTTCATCTAGCACAAGGGGAACGGGTTGCAGGAGAAACTTTTACTCTGGTTTCTCAGTCTGTTTCCTAGTGCCGGTTTGAATTTCCTGCAGTTTTCACTATAAAACCGAGGTGGAGCTAGTTCCTCCGCATATATATGTATGGAGTGGAGTTTGCAACTGAAAAGAAACTTTGTGTTCCCAAGAAGCTAGTTGAAGGACGGCTTTCACACACACTTATCTCTCAGAACTGAGCATGTGGAGCGACGTTCGTTCATCTAGCACAATGGGAACGGGTTGCAGGGGAAACTTTTACTCTGGTTTCTCAGTCTGTTTCCTAGTGCCAGTTTGAAGTTCCTGCAGTTTTCACTGTAAAACCGAGTTGGAGCTGGTACCTCCCCATATATATGTATGGAGTGGAGTTAGCAAGTGAAAAGAAACTATGTTTTCCCAACAAGCAAGGTGAAGGACGGCTTTAACACAAACTTATCTCTCAGAAATGAGCATGTGGAGAGACGTTCGTTCATGTAGCACAAATGGAACGGGTTGCAGGAGAAACTTTTACTCTGGTTTCTCAGTCTGTTTCCAAGTGCCGGTTTGAAGTTCCTGCAGTTTTCAATGTAAAACCGAGTTGGAGCTAATACCTCCCCATATATATGTATGGATTGGTGATTGCAAGTTAAAAGAAACTTTGTGTTCCCAACAAGCTAGGTGAAGGACGGCTTTCACACACACTTATCTCTCAGAACTGAGCATGTGGAGAGACATTCGTTCATCTAGCACAAGGGGAACGGGTTGCAGGAGAAACTTTTACTCTGGTTTCTCAGTCTGTTTCCTAGTGCCGGTTTAAATTTCCTGCAGTTTTCACTATAAAACCGAGGTGGAGCTAGTTCCTCCGCATATATATGTATGGAGTGGAGTTTGCAACTGAAAAGAAACTTTGTGTTCCCAAGAAGCTAGTGGAAGGACGGCTTTCACACACACTTATCTCTCAGAACTGAGCATGTGGAGCGACGTTCGTTCATCTAGCACAATGGGAACGGGTTGCAGGGGAAACTTTTACTCTGGTTTCTCAGTCTGTTTCCTAGTGCCGGTTTGAAGTTCCTGCAGTTTTCACTGTAAAACCGAGTTGGAGCTGGTACCTCCCCATATATATGTATGGAGTGGAGTTAGCAAGTGAAAAGAAACTTTGTGTTCCAAACAAGCAAGGTGAAGGACGGCTTTAACACACACTTATCTCTCAGAAATGAGCATGTGGAGAGACGTTCGTTCATGTAGCACAAATGGAACGGGTTGCAGGAGAAACTTTTACTCTGGTTTCTCAGTCTGTTTCCAAGTGCCGGTTTGAAGTTCCTGCAATTTTCAATGTAAAACCGAGTTGGAGCTAGTACCTCCCCATATATATGTATGGAGTGGAGTTTGCAACTGAAAAGAAACTTTGTGTTCCCAACAAGCTAGGTGAAGGACGGCTTTCACACACACTTATCTCTCAGAACTGAGCATGTGGAGAGACGTTCGTTCATCTAGCACAAAGGGAACGTGTTGCAGGAGGAACTTTACTCTGGTTTCTCAGGCTGTTTCCTTCTGTCGGTTAGATGTTCCTGCAGTTTTCACTGTAAAACCGAGTTGGAGCTAGTACTTCCCCATATATATGTATGGATTGGAGATTGCAAGTGAAAAGAAACTTTGTGTTCCAAAGAAGATAGGTGAAGGACTGCTTTCACAGTCACTTATCTCTCAGAACTGAGCATGTGGAGAGACGTTCGTTCATGTAGCACAAAGGGAACGGGTTGCAGGAGAAACTTTTACTCTGTTTTCTCAGTCTGTTTCCAAGTGCCGGTACGAAGTTCCTGCAGTTTTCAATGTAAAACAGATTTGGAGCTAATACCACCCCATATATTTTATGGAGTGGATTTTGCAAATGAAAAGAAACTTTGTGTTCCCAACAAGCTAGGTGAAGGACGGCTTTCACACACACATATCTCTCAGAACTGAGCATGTGGAGAGACGTTCGTTCATCTAGCACAAAGGGAACGGGTTGCAGGAGGAACATTTACTCTAGTTTCTCAGTCTGTTTCCTATTGCCGGTTTGAAGTTCCTGCAGTTTTCACTGTAAAACCGTGTTAGAGCTAGTACCTCCCCATATATATGTATGGATTGGAGATTGCAAGTGAAAAGAAACTTTGTGTTCCAAAGTAGCTAGGTGAAGGACTGCTTTCACAGACAATTATCTCTCAGAACTGTGCATGTGGAGAGACGTTCGTTCATCTAGCAAAAAGGGAACGGGTTGCTGGAGAAACTTTTACTCTGGTTTCTCAGTCTGTTTCTTAGTGCTGGTTTGAAGTTCTTCCAGTTTTCACTGTAAAACCGAGTTGGAGCTCGTACTTCCCCATATATATGTATGGAGTGGAGTTTGCAACTGAAAAGAAACTTTGTGTTCCCAACAAGCTAGTTGAAGGACGGCTTTCACACACACTTATCTCTCAGAACTGAGCATGTGGAGACACGTTCGTTCATCTAGCACAATGTGAACGGGTTGCAGGAGAAACTTTTACTCTGGTTTCTCAGTCTGTTTCCTAGTGCCGTTTTGAAGTTCCTGCAGTTTTCACTGTAAAACCGATTTGGAGCTAGTACTTCCCCATATATATGTATGGATTGGAGATTGCAAGTGAAAAGAAACTTTGTGTTCCAAAGAAGATAGTTGAAGGACTGCTTTCACAGACACATATCTCTCAGAACTGAGCATGTGGAGAGACGTTCGTTCATGTAGCACAAAGGGGACGGGTTGCAGGAGAAACTTTTACTCTGGTTTCTCAGTCTGTTTCCAAGTGCCGGATTGAAGGTCCTGCAGTTTTCAATGTAAAACCGAGTTGGAGCTAGTACCTCCCTATATATATGTATGGAGTGGAGTTTGCAAGTGAAAACAAACTTTGTGTTCCCAACAAGCTAGGTGAAGTTCGGCTTTCACACTCAATTATCTCTCAGAACTGAGCATGTGGAGAGACGTTCGTTCATCTAGCACAAAGGGAACGGGTTGCAGGAGAAACTTTTACTCTGGTTTCTCAGTCTGTTTCCTAGTGCCGTTTTGCAGTTTCTGCAGTTTTCACTGTAAAACCGAGTTGGAGCTAGTACCTCCCCTATATATTTATGGAGTGGACTTTGCAACTGAAAAGAAACTTTGTGTTCCCAACAAGCTGGGTGAAGTACGGCTTTCACACACACTTTTCTCTCAGAACTGAGCATGTGGAGAGACGTTCGTTCATGTAGCACAAAGGGAACGGGTTGCAGGAGAAACTTTTACTCTGTTTTCTCAGTCTGTTTCCAAGTGCCGGTATGAAGTTCCTGCAGTTTTCAATGTAAAACAGATTTGGAGCTAATACCACCCCATATATTTTATGGAGTGGATTTTGCAAATGAAAAGAAACTTTGTGTTCCCAACAAGCTAGGTGAAGGACGGCTTTCACACACACATATCTCTCAGAACTGAGCATGTGGAGAGACGTTCGTTCATCTAGCACAAAGGGAACGGGTTGCAGGAGGAACATTTACTCTAGTTTCTCAGTCTGTTTCCTATTGCCGGTTTGAAGTTCCTGCAGTTTTCACTGTAAAACCGTGTTAGAGCTAGTACCTCCCCATATATATGTATGGATTGGAGATAGCAAGTGAAAAGAAACTTTGTGTTCCAAAGTAGCTAGGTGAAGGACTGCTTTCACAGACAATTATCTCTCAGAACTGTGCATGTGGAGAGACGTTCGTTCATCTAGCAAAAAGGGAACGGGTTGCTGGAGAAACTTTTACTCTGGTTTCTCAGTCTGTTTCTTAGTGCTGGTTTGAAGTTCTTCCAGTTTTCACTGTAAAACCGAGTTGGAGCTCGTACTTCCCCATATATATGTATGGAGTGGAGTTTGCAACTGAAAAGAAACTTTGTGTTCCCAACAAGCTAGTTGAAGGACGGCTTTCACACACACTTATCTCTCAGAACTGAGCATGTGGAGACACGTTCGTTCATCTAGCACAATGTGAACGGGTTGCAGGAGAAACTTTTACTCTGGTTTCTCAGTCTGTTTCCTAGTGCCGTTTTGAAGTTCCTGCAGTTTTCACTGTAAAACCGATTTGGAGCTAGTACTTCCCCATATATATGTATGGATTGGAGATTGCAAGTGAAAAGAAACTTTGTGTTCCAAAGAAGATAGTTGAAGGACTGCTTTCACAGACACATATCTCTCAGAACTGAGCATGTGGAGAGACGTTCGTTCATGTAGCACAAAGGGAACGGGTTGCAGGAGAAACTTTTACTCTGGTTTCTCAGTCTGTTTCCAAGTGCCGGATTGAAGGTCCAGCAGTTTTCAATGTAAAACCGAGTTGGAGCTAGTACCTCCCTATATATATGTATGGAGTGGAGTTTGCAAGTGAAAACAAACTTTGTGTTCCCAAGAAGCTAGTGGAAGGACGGCTTTCACACACACTTATCTCTCAGAACTGAGCATGTGGAGCGACGTTCGTTCATCTAGCACAATGGGAACGGGTTGCAGGGGAAACTTTTACTCTGGTTTCTCAGTCTGTTTCCTAGTGCCGGTTTGAAGTTCCTGCAGTTTTCACTGTAAAACCGAGTTGGAGCTGGTACCTCCCCATATATATGTATGGAGTGGAGTTAGCAAGTGAAAAGAAACTTTGTGTTCCCAACAAGCAAGGTGAAGGACGGCTTTAACACACACTTATCTCTCAGAAATGAGCATGTGGAGAGACGTTCGTTCATGTAGCACAAATGGAACGGGTTGCAGGAGAAACTTTTACTCTGGTTTCTCAGTCTGTTTCCAAGTGCCGGTTTGAAGTTCCTGCAATTTTCAATGTAAAACCGAGTTGGAGCTAGTACCTCCCCATATATATGTATGGAGTGGAGTTTGCAACTGAAAAGAAACTTTGTGTTCCCAACAAGCTAGGTGAAGGACGGCTTTCACACACACTTATCTCTCAGAACTGAGCATGTGGAGAGACGTTCGTTCATCTAGCACAAAGGGAACGTGTTGCAGGAGGAACTTTACTCTGGTTTCTCAGGCTGTTTCCTTCTGTCGGTTAGATGTTCCTGCAGTTTTCACTGTAAAACCGAGTTGGAGCTAGTACTTCCCCATATATATGTATGGATTGGAGATTGCAAGTGAAAAGAAACTTTGTGTTCCAAAGAAGATAGGTGAAGGACTGCTTTCACAGTCACTTATCTCTCAGAACTGAGCATGTGGAGAGACGTTCGTTCATGTAGCACAAAGGGAACGGGTTGCAGGAGAAACTTTTACTCTGTTTTCTCAGTCTGTTTCCAAGTGCCGGTATGAAGTTCCTGCAGTTTTCAATGTAAAACAGATTTGGAGCTAATACCACCCCATATATTTTATGGAGTGGATTTTGCAAATGAAAAGAAACTTTGTGTTCCCAACAAGCTAGGTGAAGGACGGCTTTAACACACACATATCTCTCAGAACTGAGCATGTGGAGAGACGTTCGTTCATCTAGCACAAAGGGAACGGGTTGCAGGAGGAACATTTACTCTAGTTTCTCAGTCTGTTTCCTATTGCCGGTTTGAAGTTCCTGCAGTTTTCACTGTAAAACCGTGTTAGAGCTAGTACCTCCCCATATATATGTATGGATTGGAGATTGCAAGTGAAAAGAAACTTTGTGTTCCAAAGTAGCTAGGTGAAGGACTGCTTTCACAGACAATTATCTCTCAGAACTGTGCATGTGGAGAGACGTTCGTTCATCTAGCAAAAAGGGAACGGGTTGCTGGAGAAACTTTTACTCTGGTTTCTCAGTCTGTTTCTTAGTGCTGGTTTGAAGTTCTTCCAGTTTTCACTGTAAAACCGAGTTGGAGCTCGTACTTCCCCATATATATGTATGGAGTGGAGTTTGCAACTGAAAAGAAACTTTGTGTTCCCAACAAGCTAGTTGAAGGACGGCTTTCACACACACTTATCACTCAGAACTGAGCATGTGGAGACACGTTCGTTCATCTAGCACAATGTGAACGGGTTGCAGGAGAAACTTTTACTCTGGTTTCTCAGTCTGTTTCCTAGTGCCGTTTTGAAGTTCCTGCAGTTTTCACTGTAAAACCGATTTGGAGCTAGTACTTCCCCATATATATGTATGGATTGGAGATTGCAAGTGAAAAGAAACTTTGTGTTCCAAAGAAGATAGTTGAAGGACTGCTTTCACAGACACATATCTCTCAGAACTGAGCATGTGGAGAGACGTTCGTTCATGTAGCACAAAGGGAACGGGTTGCAGGAGAAACTTTTACTCTGGTTTCTCAGTCTGTTTCCAAGTGCCGGATTGAAGGTCCTGCAGTTTTCAATGTAAAACCGAGTTGGAGCTAGTACCTCCCTATATATATGTATGGAGTGGAGTTTGCAAGTTAAAACAAACTTTGTGTTCCCAACAAGCTAGGTGAAGTTCGGCTTTCACACTCAATTATCTCTCAGAACTGAGCATGTGGAGAGACGTTCGTTCATCTAGCACAAAGGGAACGGGTTGCAGGAGAAACTTTTACTCTGGTTTCTCAGTCTGTTTCCTAGTGCCGTTTTGCAGTTTCTGCAGTTTTCACTGTAAAACCGAGTTGGAGCTAGTACCTCCCCTATATATTTATGGAGTGGACTTTGCAACTGAAAAGAAACTTTGTGTTCCCAACAAGCTGGGTGAAGTACGGCTTTCACACACACTTTTCTCTCAGAACTGAGCATGTGGAGAGACGTTTGTTCATCTAGCACAAAGGAAACGTGTTGCAGGAGAAACTTTTACTCTGGTTTCTCAGTCTGTTTCCTAGTGCCGGTTTGAAGTTCCTGCAGTTTTCAATGTAAAACCGAGTTGGAGCTAGTACCTCCCCATATATATGTATGGATTGGTGATTGCAAGTGAAAAGAAACTTTGTGTTCCCAACAAGCTAGGTGAAGGACGGCTTTCACACACACTTATCTCTCAGAACTGAGCATGTGGAGAGACATTCGTTAATCTAGCACAAGGGGAACGGGTTGCAGGAGAAACTTTTACTCTGGTTTCTCAGTCTGTTTCCTAGTGCCGGTTTGAATTTCCTGCAGTTTTCACTATAAAACCGAGGTGGAGCTAGTTCCTCCGCATATATATGTATGGAGTGGAGTTTGCAACTGAAAAGAAACTTTGTGTTCCCAAGAAGCTAGTTGAAGGACGGCTTTCACACACACTTATCTCTCAGAACTGAGCATGTGGAGCGACGTTCGTTCATCTAGCACAATGGGAACGGGTTGCAGGGGAAACTTTTACTCTGGTTTCTCAGTCTGTTTCCTAGTGCCGGTTTGAAGTTCCTGCAGTTTTCACTGTAAAACCGAGTTGGAGCTGGTACCTCCCCATATATATGTATGGAGTGGAGTTAGCAAGTGAAAAGAAACTTTGTGTTCCCAACAAGCAAGGTGAAGGACGGCTTTAACACACACTTATCTCTCAGAAATGAGCATGTGGAGAGACGTTCGTTCATGTAGCACAAATGGAACGGGTTGCAGGAGAAACTTTTACTCTGGTTTCTCAGTCTGTTTCCAAGTGCCGGTTTGAAGTTCCTGCAATTTTCAATGTAAAACCGAGTTGGAGCTAGTACCTCCCCATATATATGTATGGAGTGGAGTTTGAAACTGAAAAGAAACTTTGTGTTCCCAACAAGCTAGGTGAAGGACGGCTTTCACACACACTTATCTCTCAGAACTGAGCATGTGGAGAGACGTTCGTTCATCTAGCACAAAGGGAACGTGTTGCAGGAGGAACTTTACTCTGGTTTCTCAGGCTGTTTCCTTCTGTCGGTTAGATGTTCCTGCAGTTTTCACTGTAAAACCGAGTTGGAGCTAGTACTTCCCCATATATATGTATGGATTGGAGATTGCAAGTGAAAAGAAACTTTGTGTTCCAAAGAAGATAGGTGAAGGACTGCTTTCACAGTCACTTATCTCTCAGAACTGAGCATGTGGAGAGACGTTCGTTCATGTAGCACAAAGGGAACGGGTTGCAGGAGAAACTTTTACTCTGTTTTCTCAGTCTGTTTCCAAGTGCCGGTATGAAGTTCCTGCAGTTTTCAATGTAAAACAAATTTGGAGCTAATACCACCCAATATATTTTATGGAGTGGATTTTGCAAATGAAAAGAAACTTTGTGTTCCCAACAAGCTAGGTGAAGGACGGCTTTCACACACACATATCTCTCAGAACTGAGCATGTGGAGAGACGTTCGTTCATCTAGCACAAAGGGAACGGGTTGCAGGAGGAACATTTACTCTAGTTTCTCAGTCTGTTTCCTACTGCCGGTTTGAAGTTCCTGCAGTTTTCACTGTAAAACCGTGTTGGCGCTAGTACCTCCCCATATATATGTATGGATTGGAGATTGCAAGTGAAAAGAAACTTTGTGTTCCAAAGTAGCTAGGTGAAGGACTGCTTTCACAGACAATTATCTCTCAGAACTGAGCATGTGAGGAGACGTTCGTTCATCTAGCACAAAGGGAACGTGTTGCAGGAGGAAATTTTACTCTGGTTTCTCAGTCTGTTTCCTTCTGCCGGTTAGAAGTTCCTGCAGTTTTCACTGTAAAATGGAGTTGGAGCTACTAACTCCCCATATATATGTATGGATTGGAGATCGCAAGTGAAAAGAAGCTTTGTGTTCCAAAGAAGCTAGGTGAAGGACGGCTTTCACACTCAATTATCTCTCAGAACTGAGCATATGGGGAGACGTTCGTTCATCTAGCACAAATGGAACGGGCTGCAGGAGCAACTTTTACTCTGGTATCTAAGTCTCTTTCCTAGTGCCGGTTTGAATTTCCTGCAGTTTTCACTGTAAAACCGATTTGGAGGTAATACCACCCCATATATTTGTATGGAGTGGAGTTTGCAACTGAAAAGAAACTTTGTGTTCCCAACAAGCTAGGTGAAGGACGGCTTTCACACACACTTATCTCTCAGAACTGAGCATGTGGAGAGGCGTTCGTTCATGTAGCACAAAGGGAACGGGTTGCAGGAGAAACTTTTACTCTGGTTTCTCAGTCTGTTTCCTAGTGCCGGTTTGAAGTTCTTGCAGATTTCTCTGTAAAACCGAGTTGGAGCTAGTACTTCCCCATATATACGTATGGAATTGAGTTTGCAATTGAAAAGAAACTTTGTTTTCCCAACAAGCTAGGTGAAGGACTGCTTTCACACACACTTATCTCTCAGAAATGAGCATGTGGAGAGACGTTCGTTCATCTAGCAAAAAAGGAACGGGTTGCAGGAGGAACTTTTACTCTGGTTTCTCAGTCTGTTTCCTTCTGTCGGTTAGATGTTCCTGCAGTTTTCACTGTAAAACCGAGTTGGAGCTAGTACTTCCCCATATATATGTATGGATTGGAGATTGCAAGTGAAAAGAAACTTTGTGTTCCAAAGAAGATAGGTGAAGGACTGCTTTCACAGTCACTTATCTCTCAGAACTGAGCATGTGGAGAGACGTTCGTTCATGTAGCACAAAGGGAACGGGTTGCAGGAGAAACTTTTACTCTGTTTTCTCAGTCTGTTTCCAAGTGCCGGTATGAAGTTCCTGCAGTTTTCAATGTAAAATAGATTTGGAGCTAATACCACCCCATATATTTTATGGAGTGGATTTTGCAAATGAAAAGAAACTTTGTGTTCCCAACAAGCTAGGTGAAGGACGGCTTTCACACACACATATCTCTCAGAACTGAGCATGTGGAGAGACGTTCGTTCATCTAGCACAAAGGGAACGGGTTGCAGGAGGAACATTTACTCTAGTTTCTCAGTCTGTTTCCTACTGCCGGTTTGAAGTTCCTGCAGTTTTCACTGTAAAACCGTGTTGGAGCTAGTACCTCCCCATATATATGTATGGATTGGAGATTGCAAGTGAAAAGAAACTTTGTGTTCCAAAGTAGCTAGGTGAAGGACTGCTTTCACAGACAATTATCTCTCAGAACTGAGCATGTGAGGAGACGTTCGTTCATCTAGCACAAAGGGAACGTGTTGCAGGAGGAAATTTTACTCTGGTTTCTCAGTCTGTTTCCTTCTGCCGGTTAGAAGTTCCTGCAGTTTTCACTGTAAAATGGAGTTGGAGCTACTACCTCCCCATATATATGTATGGATTGGAGATCGCAAGTGAAAAGAACCTTTGTGTTCCAAAGAAGCTAGGTGAAGGACGGCTTTCACACTCAATTATCTCTCAGAACTGAGCATATGGAGAGACGTTCGTTCATCTAGCACAAATGGAACGGGCTGCAGGAGCAACTTTTACTCTGGTTTCTCAGTCTGTTTCCTAGTGCCGTTTTGCAGTTTCTGCAGTTTTCATTGTAAAACCGAGTTGGAGCTAGTACCTCCCCTATATATTTATGGAGTGGACTTTGCAACTGAAAAGAAACTTTGTGTTCCCAACAAGCTGGGTGAAGTACGGCTTTCACACACACTTTTCTCTCAGAACTGAGCATGTGGAGAGACGTTTGTTCATCTAGCACAAAGGGAACGGGTTGCAGGAGAAACTTTTACTCTGGTTTCTCAGTCTGTTTCCTAGTGCCGGTTTGAAGTTCCTGCAGTTTTCAATGTAAAACCGAGTTGGAGCTAGTACCTCCCCATATATATGTATGGATTGGTGATTGCAAGTTAAAAGAAACTTTGTGTTCCCAACAAGCTAGGTGAAGGACGGCTTTCACACACGCTTATCTCTCAGAACTGAGCATGTGGAGAGACATTCGTTCATCTAGCACAAGGGGAACGGGTTGCAGGAGAAACTTTTACTCTGGTTTCTCAGTCTGTTTCCTAGTGCCGGTTTGAATTTCCTGCAGTTTTCACTATAAAACCGAGGTGGAGCTAGTTCCTCCGCATATATATGTATGGAGTGGAGTTTGCAACTGAAAAGAAACTTTGTGTTCCCAAGAAGCTAGTTGAAGGACGGCTTTCACACACACTTATCTCTCAGAACTGAGCATGTGGAGCGACGTTCGTTCATCTAGCACAATGGGAACGGGTTGCAGGGGAAACTTTTACTCTGGTTTCTCAGTCTGTTTCCTAGTGCCGGTTTGAAGTTCCTGCAGTTTTCACTGTAAAACCGAGTTGGAGCTGGTACCTCCCCATATATATGTATGGAGTGGAGTTAGCAAGTGAAAAGAAACTTTGTGTTCCCAACAAGCAAGGTGAAGGACGGCTTTAACACACAATTATCTCTCAGAAATGAGCATGTGGAGAGACGTTCGTTCATGTAGCACAAATGGAACGGGTTGCAGGAGAAACTTTTACTCTGGTTTCTCAGTCTGTTTCCAAGTGCCGGTTTGAAGTTCCTGCAATTTTCAATGTAAAACCGAGTTGGAGCTAGTACCTCCCCATATATATGTATGGAGTGGAGTTTGCAACTGAAAAGAAACTTTGTGTTCCCAACAAGCTAGGTGAAGGACGGCTTTCACACACACTTATCTCTCAGAACTGAGCATGTGGAGAGACGTTCGTTCATCTAGCACAAAGGGAACGTGTTGCAGGAGGAACTTTACTCTGGTTTCTCAGGCTGTTTCCTTCTGTCGGTTAGATGTTCCTGCAGTTTTCACTGTAAAACCGAGTTGGAGCTAGTACTTCCCCATATATATGTATGGATTGGAGATTGCAAGTGAAAAGAAACTTTGTGTTCCAAAGAAGATAGGTGAAGGACTGCTTTCACAGTCACTTATCTCTCAGAACTGAGCATGTGGAGAGACGTTCGTTCATGTAGCACAAAGGGAACGGGTTGCAGGAGAAACTTTTACTCTGTTTTCTCAGTCTGTTTCCAAGTGCCGGTATGAAGTTCCTGCAGTTTTCAATGTAAAACAGATTTGGAGCTAATACCACCCCATATATTTTATGGAGTGGATTTTGCAAATGAAAAGAAACTTTGTGTTCCCAACAAGCTACGTGAAGGACGGCTTTCACACACACATATCTCTCAGAACTGAGCATGTGGAGAGACGTTCGTTCATCTAGCACAAAGGGAACGGGTTGCAGGAGGAACATTTACTCTAGTTTCTCAGTCTGTTTCCTACTGCCGGTTTGAAGTTCCTGCAGTTTTCACTGTAAAACCGTGTTGGAGCTAGTACCACCCCATATATATTTATGGATTGGAGATTGCAAGTGAAAAGAAACTTTGTGTTCCAAAGTAGCTAGGTGAAGGACTGCTTTCACAGACAATTATCTCTCAGAACTGAGCATGTGAGGAGACGTTCGTTCATCTAGCACAAAGGGAACGTGTTGCAGGAGGAAATTTTACTCTGGTTTCTCAGTCTGTTTCCTTCTGCCGGTTAGAAGTTCCTGCAGTTTTCACTGTAAAATGGAGTTGGAGCTACTACCTCCCCATATATATGTATGGATTGGAGATCGCAAGTGAAAAGAACCTTTGTGTTCCAAAGAAGCTAGGTGAAGGACGGCTTTCACACTCAATTATCTCTCAGAACTGAGCATATGGGGAGACGTTCGTTCATCTAGCACAAATGGAACGGGCTGCAGGAGCAACTTTTACTCTGGTATCTAAGTCTCTTTCCTAGTGCCGGTTTGAATTTCCTGCAGTTTTCACTGTAAAACCGATTTGGAGGTAATACCACCCCATATATTTGTATGGAGTGGAGTTTGCAACTGAAAAGAAACTTTGTGTTCCCAACAAGCTAGGTGAAGGACGGCTTTCACACACAATTATCTCTCAGAACTGAGTATGTGGAGAGGCGTTCGTTCATGTAGCACAAAGGGAACGGGTTGCAGGAGAAACTTTTACTCTGGTTTCTCAGTCTGTTTCCTAGTGCCGGTTTGAAGTTCTTGCAGATTTCTCTGTAAAACCGAGTTGGAGCTAGTACTTCCCCATATATACGTATGGAATTGAGTTTGCAATTGAAAAGAAACTTTGTTTTCCCAACAAGCTAGGTGAAGGACTGCTTTCACACACACTTATCTCTCAGAAATGAGCATGTGGAGAGACGTTCGTTCATCTAGCAAAAAAGGAACGGGTTGCAGGAGGAACTTTTACTCTGGTTTCTCAGTCTGTTTCCTACTGCCGGTTTGAAGTTACTGCAGTTTCACTGTAAAACCGAGTTGGATCTAGTACCTCCCCATATATATGTATGAATTGGAGATTGCAAGTGAAAAGAAACTTTGTGTTCCAAAGAAGCTAGGTGAAGGACTGCTTTCACTGACACTTATCTCTGAGAACTGAGCATGTGGAGAGACGTTCGTTCATCTAGCACAAAGGGAACGGGTTGCAGGAGGAACTTTTACTCTGGTTTCTCAGTCTGTTTCCTAGTGCCGGTTTGAAGTTCCTGCAGTTTTCACTGTAAAACCGAGTTGGAGCTTGTACCTCCCCATATATATGTATAGAGTGGTGTTTGCAAGTGAAAAGAAACTTTGTGTTCCCAACAAGCTAGGTGAAGGACTGCTTTCACACACACTTATCTCTCAGAACTGAGCATGTGGAGAGACGTTCGTTCATCTAGCACAAAGGGAACGGGTTGCTGGAGAAACTTTTACTCTGGATTCTCAGTCTGTGTCCTAGTGCCGACTTGAAGTTCATGCAGTTTTCACTGTAAAACAGAGTTGGAGCTAGTACCTCCCCATATATATGTATGGAGTGGAGTTTGCAACTGAAAAGAAACTTTGTGTTCCCAACAAGCTAGGTGAAGGACGGCTTTCACACACACTTATCTCTCAGAACTGAGCATGTGGAGAGACATTCGTTCATCTAGCACAAGGGGAACGGGTTGCAGGAGAAACTTTTACTCTGGTTTCTCAGTCTGTTTCCTAGTGCCGGTTTGAAGTTCCTGCAGTTTTCACTGTAAAACCGAGGTGGAGCTAGTACCTCCGCATATATATGTATGGATTGGAGTTTGCAACTGAAAAGAAACTTTATGTTCCCAAGAAGCTAGTTGAAGTACGGCTTTCACACACACTTATCTCTCAGAACTGAGCATGTGGAGAGACGTTCGTTCATCTAGCACAATGGGAACGGGTTGCAGGGGAAACTTTTACTCTGGTTTCTCAGTCTGTTTCCTAGTGCCGGTTTGAAGTTCCTGCAGTTTTCTCTGTAAAACCGAGTTGGAGCTGGTACCTCCCCATATATATGTATGGAGTGGAGTTAGCAAGTGAAAAGAAACTTTGTGTTCCCAACAAGCTAGGTGAAGTACGGTTTTCACACACACTTATCTCTCAGAACTGAGCATGTGGAGAGACGTTCGTTCATCTAGCACAAAGGGAACGGGTTGCAGGAGGAACTTTTACTCTGGTATCTCAGTCTGTTTCCTACTGCCGGTTTGAATTTCCTGCAGTTTTCACTGTAAAACCGAGTTGGAGCTTAAACCTCCCCATATATATATGTATGGAGTGTTGTTTCCAAGTGAAAAGAAACTTTGTGTTCCCAACAAGCTAGGTGAAGTTCGGCTTTCACACTCAATTATCTCTCAGAACTGAGCATGTGGAGAGACGTTCGTTCATGTAGCACAAATGGAACGGGTTGCAGGAGAAACTTTTACTCTGGTTTCTCAGTCTGTTTCCTAGTGCCGTTTTGCAGTTCCTGCAGTTTTCACTGTAAAACCGAGTTGGAGCTAGTACCTCCCCATATATATTTATGGAGTGGACTTTGCAACTGAAAAGAAACTTTGTGTTCCCAACAAGCTGGGTGAAGTACGGCTTTCACACACACTTTTCTCTCAGAACTGAGCATGTGGAGAGACGTTTGTTCATCTAGCACCAAGGGAACGTGTTGCAGGAGAAACTTTTACTCTGGTTTCTCAGTCTGTTTCCTAGTGCCGGTTTGAAGATCCTGGAGTTTTCACTGTAAAACCGATTTGGAGCTAGTACCTCCCCATATATATGTATGGAGTGGAGTTTGCAGGTGAAAAGAAACTTTGTGTTCCCCACATGCTAGGTGAAGGGCGGCTTTCACACACACTTATCTCTCAGAACTGAGCATGTGGAGAGACGTTCGTTCATCTAGCACAATGGGAACGGGTTGCAGGGGAAACTTTTACTCTGCTTTCCCAGTCTGTTTCCTAGTGCCGGTTTGAAGTTCCTGCAATTTTCACTGTAAAACCGAGTTGGATCTAGTACCTCCCCATATATATGTATGGATTGGAGATTGCAAGTGAAAAGAAACTTTGTGTTCCAAAGAAGATAGGTGAAGGACTGCTTTCACAGTCACTTATCTCTCAGAACTGAGCATGTGGAGAGACGTTCGTTCATGTAGCACAAATGGAACGTGTTGCAGGAGAAACTTTTACTCTGTTTTCTCAGTCTGTTTCCAAGTGACGGTATGAAGTTCCTGCAGTTTTCAATGTAAAACCGATTTGGAGCTAATACCACCCCATATATTTGTATGGAGTGGATTTTGCAAATGAAAAGAAACTTTGTGTTCCCAACAAGCTAGGTGAAGGACGGCTTTCACACACACTTATCTCTCAGAACTGAGCATGTGGAGAGACGTTCGTTCATCTAGCACAAAGGGAACGGGTTGCAGGAGGAACAATTACTCTAGTTTCTCAGTCTGTTTCCTACTGCCGGTTTGAAGTTCCTTCAGTTTTCACTGTAAAACCGTGATGTAGCTAGTACCTCCCCATATATATGTATGGATTGGAGATTGCAAGTGAAAAGAAACTTTGTGTTCCAAATTAGCTAGGTGAAGGACTGCTTTCACAGACAATTATCTCTCAGAAATGAGCATGTGAGGAGACGTTCGTTCATCTAGCACAAAGGGAACGTGTTGCAGGAGGAACTTTTACTCTGGTTTCTCAGTCTGTTTCCTAGTGCCGGTTTGAAGTTCTTGCAGATTTCTCTGTAAAACCGAGTTGGAGCTAGTACCTCCCCATATATATGTATGGAATTGAGTTTACAATTGAAAAGAAACTTTGTGTTCCCAACAAGCTAGGTGAAGGACGGCTTTCACACACACTTATCTCTCAGAACTGAGCATGTGGAGAGACGTTCGTTCATCTAGCACAAAAGGAACGGGTTGCAGGAGGAACTTTTACTCTGGTTTCTCAGTCTGTTTCCTACTGCCGGTTTGAAGTTACTGCAGATTCACTGTAAAATTGATTTGGAGCAAGTACCTCCCCATATATGTATATGGAGTGGATTTTGCAACTGAAAAGAAATTTTGTGTTCCCAAAAAGCTAGGTGAAGGCCGGCTTTCACACACACTTATCTCTCAGAACTGAGCATGTGGAGAGACATTCGTTCATCTAGCACAAGGGGAACGGGTTGCAGGAGAAACTTTTACTCTGGTTTCTCTGTCTGTTTCCAAGTGCCGGCTTGAAGTTCCTTCAGTTTTCACTTTAAAACCGAGTTGGAGCTAGTACCTCCCCATATATATGTATGGAGTGGAGTTTGCAACTGAAAAGAAACTTTGTGTTCCCAACAAGCTAGGTGAACGACGGCTTTCACACACATTTATCTCTCAGAAATGAGCATGTGGAGAGACGTTCGTTCATCTAGCACAAAGGGAACGGGTTGCAGGAGGAACTTTTACTCTGGTTTCTCAGTCTGTTTCCTAGTGCCGGCTTGAAGTTCATGCAGTTTTCACTGTAAAACCGAGTTGGAGCTAGTACCTCCCCATATATATGTATGGAGTGGAGTTTGCAACTGAAAAGAAACTTTGTGTTCCCAACAAGCTAGGTGAAGGACGGCTTTCACACACACTTATCTCTCAGAACTGAGCATGTGGAGAGACATTCGTTCATCTAGCACAAGGGGAACGGGTTGCAGGAGAAACTTTTACTCTGGTTTCTCAGTGTGTTTCCTAGTGCCGGCTTGAAGTTCCTGCAGTTTTCTCTGTAAAACCGAGTTGGAGCTAGTACCTCCGCATATATATGTATGGATTGGAGTTTGCAACTGAAAAGAAACTTTGTGTTCCCAACAAGCTAGGTGAAGGCCGGCTTTCACACACACTTATCTCTCAGAACTGAGCATGTGGAGAGTCGTTCGTTCATCTAGCACAAAGGGAACGGGTTGCAGGAGAAACTTTAACTCTGGTTTCTCAGTCTGTTTCCTAGTGCCGGTTTGAAGTTCCTGCAGTTTTCACTGTAAAACCGAGTTGGAGCTAGTACCTCCCCATATATATGTATGGAGTGGAGTTTGCAACTGAAAAGAAACTTTGTCTTCCCAACAAGCTAGGTGAAGGACGGCTTTCACACACACTTATCTCTCAGAACTGAGCATGTGGAGAGACGTTCGTTCATCTAGCACAAAGGGAACGGGTTGCAGGAGAAACTTTTACTCTGGTTTCTCAGTCTGTTTCCTAGTGCCGGTTTGAAGTTCCTGCAGTTTTCACTGTAAAACCGTGTTGGAGCTAGTACCTCCCCATATATATGTATGGAGTGGAGTTTGCAAGTGAAAAGAATCATTGTGTTCCCAACAAGCTAGGTGAAGTACGGCTTTCACACACACTTATCTCTCAGAACTGAGCATGTGGAGAGACGTTCGTTCATCTAGCACAAAGGGAACGGGTTGCAGGAGGAACATTTACTCTGGTTTCTCAGTCTGTTTCCTACTGCCGGTTTGAAGTTCCTGCTGTTTTCACTGTAAAACCGATTTGGAGCTACTACCTCCCCATATATATGTATGGATTGGAGATTGCAAGTGAAAAGAATCTTTGTGTTCCCAACAAGCTAGGTGAAGGTCTGCTTTCACACACAAATATCTCTCAGAACTGAGCATGTGGAGAGACGTTCGTTCATCTAGCACAAAGGGAACGGGTTGCAGGAGAAACGTTTACTCTGGTTTCTCAGTCTGTTTCCAAGTGGTGGTTTGAAGTTCCTGCATTTTTCACTGTAAAACCGTGTTGGAGCTAGTACCTCCCCATATCTATGTATGGAGTGGAGTTGGCAAGTGAAAAGAAACTTTGTGTTCCCAACAAGCTAGGTGAAGGACGGCTTTCACACTCCCTTTTCTCTCAGAACTGAGCATGTGGAGAGACGTTCGTTCATCTAGTACAAAGGGAACGGGTTGCAGGAGGGACTTTTACTCTAGTTTCTCAGTCTGTTTCCTACTGCCCGTTTGAAGTTCCTGCAGTTTTCACTGTAAAGCCGAGTTGGAGCTACTACCTCCCCATATATATGTATGGATTGGAGATTGCAAGTGAAAAGAAACTTTGTGTTCCAAAGAAGCTAGGTGAAGTACTGCTTTCACAGACACATATCTCTAAGAAACTGAGCATGTGGAGAGACGTTCGTTCATCTAGCACAAAGGAACGGGTTGCAGGAGAAACTTTTACTCTGGTTTCTCAGTCTGTTTCCAAGTGCCGGTTTGAAATTCCTGCAGTTTTCACTATAAACCCGAGTTGGAACTAGTACCTCCCCATATTTATGTATGGAGTGGAGTTTGCAACTGAAAAGAAACTTTGTGTTCCCAACAAGCTAGGTGAAGGACGGCTTTCACACCCATTTACCTCTCAGAACTGAGCATGTGGAGAGACGTTCGTTCATCTAGCACAAAAGGAACGGGTTGCAGGAGAAACGTTTACTCTGGTTTCTCAGTCTGTTTCCTAGTGGTGGTTTGAAGTTCCTGCATTTTTCACTGTAAAACCGTGTTGGAGCTAGTACCTCCCTATATATATGTATGGAGTGGAGTTGGCAAGTGAAAAGAAACTTTGTGTTCCCAACAAGCTAGGTGAAGGACGGCTTTCACACTCACTTTTCCCTCAGAACTGAGCATGTGGAGAGACGTTCGTTCATCTAGCACAAAGGGAACGGGTTGCAGGAGGAACTTTTACTCTTGTTTCTCAGTCTGTTTCCTACTGCCGGTTTGAAGTTCCTGCAGTTTTCACTTTAAAGCCGAGTTGGAGCTACTACCTCCCCATATATATGTATGGATTGGAGATTGCAAGTGAAAAGAAACTTTGTGTTCCAAAGAAGCTAGGTGAAGTACTGCTTTCACAGACACATATCTCTAAGAACTGAGCATGTGGAGAGACGTTCGTTCATCTAGCACAAAGGAACGGGTTGCAGGAGAAACTTTTACTCTGGTTTCTCAGTCTGTTTCCAAGTGCCGGTTTGAAATTCCTGCAGTTTTCACTGTAAACCCGAGTTGGAACTAGTACCTCCCCATATTTATGTATGGAGTGGAGTTTGCAACTGAAAAGAAACTTTGTGTTCCCAACAAGCTAGGTGAAGGACGGCTTTCACACACATTTACCTCTCAGAACTGAGCATGTGGAGAGACGATCGTTCATCTAGCACAAAAGGAACGGGTTGCAGGAGAAACTTTTACTCTGCTTTCTCAGTCTGTTTCCAAGTGCTGGTTTGAAGTTCTTGCAGTTTTCACTGTAAAACCGAGTTGGAGCTAGTACCTCCGCATATATATGTATGGAGTGGAGTTTGCAACTGAAAAGAAACTTTGTGTTCCCAACAAGCTAGGTGAAGGACGGCTTTCACACACACTTATCTCTCAGAACTGAGCATGTGGAGAGACGTTTGTTCATCTAGCAAAAAGGGAACGGGTTGCTGGAGAAACTTTTACTCTGCTTTCTCAGTCTGTTTCCTACTGCCGGTTTGAAGTTCCTGCAGTTTTCACTGTAAAACCGAGTTGGAGCTAGTACCTCCCCATATATATGTATGGAGTGGAGTTTGCAACTGAAAAGAAACTTTGTGTTCCCAACAAGCTAGGTGAAGGACGGCTTTCACACACACTTATCACTCAGAACTGAGCATGTGGATAGACGTTCGTTCATCTAGCACAAAGGGAACGGGTTGCAGGAAAAACTTTTACTCTGGTTTCTCAGTCTTTTTCCTAGTGCCGGTTTGAATTTCCTGCAGTTTACACTGTAAAACCGAGTTGGAGCTAGTACCTCCCCATATATATGTATGGAGTGGAGTTTGCAACTGAAAAGAAACTTTGTGTTCCCAACAAGCTAGGTGAAGGACGGCTTTCACACACACTTATCTCTCAGAACTGAGCATGTGGAGAGACATTCGTTCATCTAGCACAAGGGGAACGGGTTGCAGGAGAAACTTTTACTCTGGTTTCTCAGTGTGTTTCCTAGTGCCGGCTTGAAGTTCCTGCAGTTTTCTCTGTAAAAACGAGTTGGAGCTAGTACCTCCGCATATATATGTATGGATTGGAGTTTGCAACTGAAAAGAAACTTTGTGTTCCCAACAAGCTAGGTGAAGGCCGGCTTTCACACACACTTATCTCTCAGAACTGAGCATGTGGAGAGTCGTTCGTTCATCTAGCACAAAGGGAACGGGTTGCAGGAGAAACTTTAACTCTGGTTTCTCAGTCTGTTTCCTAGTGCCGGTTTGAAGTTCCTGCAGTTTTCACTGTAAAACCGAGTTGGAGCTAGTACCTCCCCATATATATGTATGGAGTGGAGTTTGCAACTGAAAAGAAACTTTGTGTTCCCAACAAGCTAGATGAAGGACGGCTTTCACACACACTTATCTCTCAGAACTGAGCATGTGGAGAGACGTTCGTTCATCTAGCACAAAGGGAACGGGTTGCAGGAAAAACTTTTACTCTGGATTCTCAGTCTGTTTCCTAGTGCCGGTTTGAAGTTCCTGCAGTTTTCACTGTAAAACCGAGTTGGAGCTAGTACCTCCCCATATATATGTATGGAGTGGAGTTTGCAACTGAAAAGAAACTTTGTCTTCCCAACAAGCTAGGTGAAGGACGGCTTTCACACACACTTATCTCTCAGAACTGAGCATGTGGAGAGACGTTCGTTCATCTAGCACAAAGGGAACGGGTTGCAGGAGGAACATTTACTCTGGTTTCTCAGTCTGTTTCCTACTGCCGGTTTGAAGTTCCTGCTGTTTTCACTGCAAAACAGATTTGGAGCTACTACCTCCCCATATATATGTATGGATTGGAGATTGCAAGTGAAAAGAATCTTTGTGTTCCCAACAAGCTAGGTGAAGGTCTGCTTTCACACACAAATATCTCTCAGAACTGAGCATGTGGAGAGACGTTCGTTCATCTAGCACAAAGGGAACGGGTTGCAGGAGAAACGTTTACTCTGGTTTCTCAGTCTGTTTCCTAGTGGTGGTTTGAAGTTCCTGCATTTTTCACTGTAAAACCGTGTTGGAGCTAGTACCTCCCCATATATATGTATGGAGTGGAGTTGGCAAGTGAAAAGAAACTTTGTGTTCCCAACAAGCTAGGTGAAGGACGGCTTTCACACTCACTTTTCTCTCAGAACTGAGCATGTGGAGAGACGTTCGTTCATCTAGTACAAAGGGAACGGGTTGCAGGAGGGACTTTTACTCTAGTTTCTCAGTCTGTTTCCTACTGCCCGTTTGAAGTTCCTGCAGTTTTCACTGTAAAGCCGAGTTGGAGCTACTACCTCCCCATATATATGTATGGATTGGAGATTGCAAGTGAAAAGAAACTTTGTGTTCCAAAGAAGCTAGGTGAAGTACTGCTTTCACAGACACATATCTCTAAGAACTGAGCATGTGGAGAGACGTTCGTTCATCTAGCACAAAGGAACGGGTTGCAGGAGAAACTTTTACTCTGGTTTCTCAGTCTGTTTCCAAGTGCCGGTTTGAAATTCCTGCAGTTTTCACTGTAAACCCGAGTTGGAACTAGTACCTCCCCATATTTATGTATGGAGTGGAGTTTGCAACTGAAAAGAAACTTTGTGTTCCCAACAAGCTAGGTGAAGGACGGCTTTCACACACATTTACCTCTCAGAACTGAGCATGTGGAGAGACGTTCGTTCATCTAGCACAAAAGGAACGGGTTGCAGGAGAAACGTTTACTCTGGTTTCTCAGTCTGTTTCCTAGTGGTGGTTTGAAGTTCCTGCATTATTCACTGTAAAACCGTGTTGGAGCTAGTACCTCCCCATATATATGTATGGAGTGGAGTTGGCAAGTGAAAAGAAACTTTGTGTTCCCAACAAGCTAGGTGAAGGACGGCTTTCAAACTCACTTTTCCCTCAGAACTGAGCATGTGGAGAGACGTCCGTTCATCTAGCACAAAGGGAACGGGTTGCAGGAGGAACTTTTACTCTGGTTTCTCAGTGTGTTTCCTACTGCCGGTTTGAAGTTCCTGCAGTTTTCACTGTAAAGCCGAGTTGGAGCTACTACCTCCCCATATATATGTATGGATTGGAGATTGCAAGTGAAAAGAAACTTTGTGTTCCAAAGAAGCTAGGTGAAGTACTGCTTTCACAGACACATATCTCTAAGAACTGAGCATGTGGAGAGACGTTGGTTTATCTAGCACAAAGGAACGGGTTGCAGGAGAAACTTTTACTCTGGTTTCTCAGTCTGTTTCCAAGTGCCGGTTTGAAATTCCTGCAGTTTTCACTGTAAACCCGAGTTGGAACTAGTACCTCCCCATATTTATGTATGGAGTGGGGTTTGCAACTGAAAAGAAACTTTGTGTTCCCAACAAGCTAGGTGAAGGACGGCTTTCACACACATTTACCTCTCAGAACTGAGCATGTGGAGAGACGTTCGTTCATCTAGCACAAAAGGAACGGGTTGCAGGAGAAACTTTTACTCTGCTTTCTCAGTCTGTTTCCAAGTGCTGGTTTGAAGTTCTTGCAGTTTTCACTGTAAAACCGAGTTGGAGCTAGTACCTCCCCATATATATGTATGGAGTGGAGTTGGCAAGTGAAAAGAAACTTTGTGTTCCCAACAACCTAGGTGAAGGACGGCTTTCACACACACTTATCTCTCAGAACTGAGCATGTGGAGAGACGTTCGTTCATCTAGCACAAAGGGAACGGTTTGCAGGAGGAACTTTTACTCTGGTTTCTCAGTCTGTTTCCTACTGCCGGTTTGAAGTTCCTGCAGTTTTCACTGTAAAACCGAGGTGGAGCTAGTACCTCCGCATATATATGTATGGAGTGGAGTTTGCAACTGAAAAGAAACTTTGTGTTCCCAAGAAGCTAGTTGAAGGACGGCTTTCACACACACTTATCTCTCAGAACTGAGCATGTGGAGAGACGTTCGTTCATCTAGCACAATGGGAACGGGTTGCAGGGGAAACTTTTACTCTGGTTTCTCAGTCTGTTTCCTAGTGCCGGTTTGAAGTTCCTGCAGTTTTCTCTGTAAAACCGAGTTGGAGCTGGTACCTCCCCATATATATGTATGGAGTGGAGTTAGCAAGTGAAAAGAAACTTTGTGTTCCCAACAAGCTAGGTGAAGTACGGTTTTCACACACACTTATCTCTCAGAACTGAGCATGTGGAGAGACGTTCGTTCATCTAGCACAAAGGGAACGGGTTGCAGGAGGAACTTTTACTCTGGTATCTCAGTCTTTTTCCTACTGCCGGTTTGAATTTCCTGCAGTTTTCACTGTAAAACCGAGTTGGAGCTTAAACCTCCCCATATATATGTATGGAGTGTTGTTTCCAAGTGAAAAGAAACTTTGTGTTCCCAACATGCTAGGTGAAGGACGGCTTTCACACACACTTATCTCTCAGAAATGAGCATGTGGAGAGACGTTCGTTCATGTAGCACAAATGGAACGGGTTGCAGGAGAAACTTTTACTCTGGTTTCTCAGTCTGTTTCCAAGTGCCGGTTTGAAGTTCCTGCAGTTTTCAATGTAAAACCGAGTTGGAGCTAGTACCTCCCCATATATATGTATGGAGTGGAGTTTGCAACTGAAAAGAAACTTTGTGTTCCCAACAAGCTAGGTGAAGGACCGCTTTCACACACACTTATCTCTCAGAACTGAGCATGTGGAGAGACGTTCGTTCATCTAGCACAAAGGGAACGTGTTGCAGGAGGAACTTTACTCTGGTTTCTCAGTCTGTTTCCTTCTGTCGGTTAGAAGTTCCTGCAGTTTTCACTGTAAAACCGAGTTGGAGCTAGTACTTCCCCATATATATGTATGGATTGGAGATTGCAAGTGAAAAGAAACTTTGTGTTCCAAAGAAGATAGGTGAAGGACTGCTTTCACAGACACATATCTCTCAGAACTGAGCATGTGGAGAGACGTTCGTTCATGTACCAAAAAGGGAACGGGTTGCAGGAGAAACTTTTACTCTGGTATCTCATTCTGTTTCCAAGTGCCGGTTTGAAGGTCCAGCAGTTTTAAATGTAAAACCGAGTTGGAGCTAGTACCTCCCTATATATATATATGGAGTGGAGTTTGCAAGTGAAAAGAAACTTTGTGTTCCCAACAAGCTAGGTGAAGTTCGGCTTTCACACACAATTATCTCTCAGAACTGAGCATGTGGAGAGACGTTCGTTCATGTAGCACAAATGGAACGGGTTGCAGGAGAAACTTTTACTCTGGTTTCTCAGTCTGTTTCCTAGTGCCGTTTTGCAGTTCCTGCAGTTTTCACTGTAAAACCGCGTTGGAGCTAGTACCTCCCCATATATATTTATGGAGTGGACTTTGCAACTGAAAAGAAACTTTGTGTTCCCAACAAGCTGGGTGAAGTACGGCTTTCACACACACTTTTCTCTCAGAACTGAGCATGTGGAGAGACGTTTGTTCATCTAGCACCAAGGGAACGTGTTGCAGGAGAAACTTTTACTCTGGTTTCTCAGTCTGTTTCCTAGTGCCGGTTTGAAGTTCCTGCAATTTTCACTGTAAAACCGAGTTGTATCTAGTACCTCCCCATATATATGTATGGATTGGAGATTGCAAGTGAAAAGAAACTTTGTGTTCCAAAGAAGATAGGTGAAGGACTGCTTTCACAGTCACTTATCTCTCAGAACTGAGCATGTGGAGAGACGTTCGTTCATGTAGCACAAATGGAACGTGTTGCAGGAGAAACTTTTACTCTGTTTTCTCAGTCTGTTTCCAAGTGACGGTATGAAGTTCCTGCAGTTTTCAATGTAAAACCGATTTGAAGCTAATACCACCCCATATATTTGTATGGAGTGGATTTTGCAAATGAAAAGAAACTTTGTGTTCCCAACAAGCTAGGTGAAGGACGGCTTTCACACACACTTATCTCTCAGAACTGAGCATGTGGAGAGACGTTCGTTCATCTAGCACAAAGGGAACGGGTTGCAGGAGGAACATTTACCCTAGTTTCTCAGTCTGTTTCCTACTGCCGGTTTGAAGTTCCTTCAGTTTTCACTGTAAAACCGTGATGTAGCTAGTACCTCCCCATATATATATATGGATTGGAGATTGCAAGTGAAAAGAAACTTTGTGTTCCAAATTAGCTAGGTGAAGGACTGCTTTCACAGACAATTATCTCTCAGAAATGAGCATGTGAGGAGACGTTCGTTCATCTAGCACAAAGGGAACGTGTTGCAGGAGGAAATTTTACTCTGGTTTCTCAGTCTGTTTCCTTCTGCCGGTTAGAAGTTCCTTCAGTTTTCACTGTAAAATGGAGTTGGTGCTAGTACCTCCCCATATATATGTATGGATTGGAGATCGCAAGTGAAAAGAAACTTTGTGTTCAAAAGAAGCTAGGTGAAGGACGGCTTTCACACTCAATTATCTCTCAGAACTGAGCATATGGAGAGACGTTCGTTCATCTAGCACAAATGGAACGGGCTGCAGGAACAACTTTTACTCTGGTATCTAAGTCTGTTTCCTAGTGCCGGTTTGAATTTCCTGCAGTTTTCACTGTAAAACCGATTTGGAGGTAATACCACCCCATATATTTGTATGGAGTGGAGTTTGCAACTGAAAAGAAACTTTGTGTTCCCAACAAGCTAGGTGAAGGACGGCTTTCACACACACTTATCTCTCAGAACTGAGCATGTGGAGAGGCGTTCGTTCATTTAGCACAAAGGGAACGGGTTGCAGGAGAAACTTTTACTCTGGTTTCTCAGTCTGTTTCCTAGTGCCGGTTTGAAGTTCTTGCAGATTTCTCTGTAAAACCGAGTTGGAGCTAGTACCTCCCCATATATATGTATGGAATTGAGTTTACAATTGAAAAGAAACTTTGTGTTCCCAACAAGCTAGGTGAAGGACGGCTTTCACACACACTTATCTCTCAGAAATGAGCATGTGGAGAGACGTTCGTTCATCTAGCACAAAAGGAACGGGTTGCAGGAGGAACTTTTACTCTGGTTTCTCAGTCTGTTTCCTACTGCCGGTTTGAAGTTACTGCAGATTCACTGTAAAACAGAGTTGGAGCTAGTACCTCCCCATATATATGTATGGATTGGAGATTGCAAGTGAAAAGAAACTTTGTGTTCCAAAGAAGCTAGGTGAAGGACTGCTTTCACTGACACTTATCTCTGAGAACTGAGCATGTGGAGAGACGTTCGTTCATCTAGCACAAAGGGAACGGGTTGCAGGAGGAACTTTTACTCTGGTTTCTCAGTCTGTTTCCTAGTGCCGGTTTGAAGTTCCTGCAGTTTTCACTGTAAAACCGAGTTGGAGCTAGTACCTCCCCATATATATGTATAGAGTGGTGTTTGCAAGTGAAAAGAAACTTTGTGTTCCCAACAAGCTAGGTGAAGGCCGGCTTTCACACACACTTATCACTCAGAACTGAGCATGTGGATAGACGTTCGTTCATCTAGCACAAAGGGAACGGTTTGCAGGAGAAACTATTACTCTGGTTTCTCAGTCTGTTTCCTAGTGCCGGTTTGAATTTCCTGCAGTTTACACTGTAAAACCGAGTTGGAGCTAGTACCTTCCCATATATATGTATGGAGTGGAGTTTGCAACTGAAAAGAAACTTTGTGTTCCCAACAAGCTAGGTGAAGGCCGCCTTTAACACGCACTTATCTCTCAGAACTAAGCATGTGGAGAGACGTTTGTTCATCTAGCACAAAGGGAACGGGTTTCAGGAGAAACTTTTACTCTGGTTTCTCAGTCTGTTTCCTAGTGCCGGTTTGTAGTTCCTGCAGTTTTCACTGTAAAATTGATTTGGAGCAAGTACCTCCCCATATATGTATATGGAGTGGATTTTGCAACTGAAAAGAATTTTTGTGTTCCCAAAAAGCTAGGTGAAGGCCGACTTTCACACACACTTATCTCTCAGAACTGAGCATGTGGAGAGACATTCGTTCATCTAGCACAAGGGGAACGGGTTGCAGGAGAAACTTTTACTCTGGTTTCTCTGTCTGTTTCCTAGTGCCGGCTTGAAGTTCCTTCAGTTTTCACTTTAAAACCGAGTTGGAGCTAGTACCTCCCCATATATATGTATGGAGTGGAGTTTGCAACTGAAAAGAAACTTTGTGTTCCCAACAAGCTAGGTGAACGACGGCTTTCACACACACCTATCTCTCAGAACTGAGCATGTGGAGAGACGTTCGTTCATCTAGCCCAAAGGGAACGGGTTGCAGGAGAAACTTTTACTCTGGTTTCTCAGTCTGTTTCCTAGTGCCGGCTTGAAGTTCATGCAGTTTTCACTGTAAAACCGAGTTGGAGCTAGTACCTCCCCATATATATGTATGGAGTGGAGTTTGCAACTGAAAAGAAACTTTGTGTTCCCAACAAGCTAGGTGAAGGACCGCTTTCACACACACTTATCTCTCAGAACTGAGCATGTGGAGAGACGTTCGTTCATCTAGCACAAAGGGAACGTGTTGCAGGAGGAACTTTACTCTGGTTTCTCAGTCTGTTTCCTTCTGTCGGTTAGAAGTTCCTGCAGTTTTCACTGTAAAACCGAGTTGGAGCTAGTACTTCCCCATATATATGTATGGATTGGAGATTGCAAGTGAAAAGAAACTTTGTGTTCCAAAGAAGATAGTTGAAGGACTGCTTTCACAGACACATATCTCTCAGAACTGAGCATGTGGAGAGACGTTCGTTCATGTACCAAAAAGGGAACGGGTTGCAGGAGAAACTTTTACTCTGGTATCTCATTCTGTTTCCAAGTGCCGGTTTGAAGGTCCAGCAGTTTTAAATGTAAAACCGAGTTGGAGCTAGTACCTCCCTATATATATATATGGAGTGGAGTTTGCAAGTGAAAAGAAACTTTGTGTTCCCAACAAGCTAGGTGAAGTTCGGCTTTCACACACAATTATCTCTCAGAACTGAGCATGTGGAGAGACGTTCGTTCATGTAGCACAAATGGAACGGGTTGCAGGAGAAACTTTTACTCTGGTTTCTCAGTCTGTTTCCTAGTGCCGTTTTGCAGTTCCTGCAGTTTTCACTGTAAAACCGCGTTGGAGCTAGTACCTCCCCATATATATTTATGGAGTGGACTTTGCAACTGAAAAGAAACTTTGTGTTCCCAACAAGCTGGGTGAAGTACGGCTTTCACACACCCTTTTCTCTCAGAACTGAGCATGTGGAGAGACGTTTGTTCATCTAGCACCAAGGGAACGTGTTGCAGGAGAAACTTTTACTCTGGTTTCTCAGTCTGTTTCCTAGTGCCGGTTTGAAGTTCCTGCAATTTTCACTGTAAAACCGAGTTGGATCTAGTACCTCCCCATATATATGTATGGATTGGAGATTGCAAGTGAAAAGAAACTTTGTGTTCCAAAGAAGATAGGTGAAGGACTGCTTTCACAGTCACTTATCTCTCAGAACTGAGCATGTGGAGAGACGTTCGTTCATGTAGCACAAATGGAACGTGTTGCAGGAGAAACTTTTACTCTGTTTTCTCAGTCTGTTTCCAAGTGACGGTATGAAGTTCCTGCAGTTTTCAATGTAAAACCGATTTGAAGCTAATACCACCCCATATATTTGTATGGAGTGGATTTTGCAAATGAAAAGAAACTTTGTGTTCCCAACAAGCTAGGTGAAGGACGGCTTTCACACACACTTATCTCTCAGAACTGAGCATGTGGAGAGACGTTCGTTCATCTAGCACAAAGGGAACGGGTTGCAGGAGGAACATTTACCCTAGTTTCTCAGTCTGTTTCCTACTGCCGGTTTGAAGTTCCTTCAGTTTTCACTGTAAAACCGTGATGTAGCTAGTACCTCCCCATATATATATATGGATTGGAGATTGCAAGTGAAAAGAAACTTTGTGTTCCAAATTAGCTAGGTGAAGGACTGCTTTCACAGACAATTATCTCTCAGAAATGAGCATGTGAGGAGACGTTCGTTCATCTAGCACAAAGGGAACGTGTTGCAGGAGGAAATTTTACTCTGGTTTCTCAGTCTGTTTCCTTCTGCCGGTTAGAAGTTCCTTCAGTTTTCACTGTAAAATGGAGTTGGTGCTAGTACCTCCCCATATATTTGTATGGATTGGAGATCGCAAGTGAAAAGAAACTTTGTGTTCAAAAGAAGCTAGGTGAAGGACGGCTTTCACACTCAATTATCTCTCAGAACTGAGCATATGGAGAGACGTTCGTTCATCTAGCACAAATGGAACGGGCTGCAGGAACAACTTTTACTCTGGTATCTAAGTCTGTTTCCTAGTGCCGGTTTGAATTTCCTGCAGTTTTCACTGTAAAACCGATTTGGAGGTAATACCACCCCATATATTTGTATGGAGTGGAGTTTGCAACTGAAAAGAAACTTTGTGTTCCCAACAAGCTAGGTGAAGGACGGCTTTCACACACACTTATCTCTCAGAACTGAGCATGTGGAGAGGCGTTCGTTCATTTAGCACAAAGGGAACGGGTTGCAGGAGAAACTTTTACTCTGGTTTCTCAGTCTGTTTCCTAGTGCCGGTTTGAAGTTCTTGCAGATTTCTCTGTAAAACCGAGTTGGAGCTAGTACCTCCCCATATATATGTATGGAATTGAGTTTACAATTGAAAAGAAACTTTGTGTTCCCAACAAGCTAGGTGAAGGACGGCTTTCACACACACTTATCTCTCAGAAATGAGCATGTGGAGAGACGTTCGTTCATCTAGCACAAAAGGAACGGGTTGCAGGAGGAACTTTTACTCTGGTTTCTCAGTCTGTTTCCTACTGCCGGTTTGAAGTTACTGCAGATTCACTGTAAAACAGAGTTGGAGCTAGTACCTCCCCATATATATGTATGGATTGGAGATTGCAAGTGAAAAGAAACTTTGTGTTCCAAAGAAGCTAGGTGAAGGACTGCTTTCACTGACACTTATCTCTGAGAACTGAGCATGTGGAGAGACGTTCGTTCATCTAGCACAAAGGGAACGGGTTGCAGGAGGAACTTTTACTCTGGTTTCTCAGTCTGTTTCCTAGTGCCGGTTTGAAGTTCCTGCAGTTTTCACTGTAAAACCGAGTTGGAGCTAGTACCTCCCCATATATATGTATAGAGTGGTGTTTGCAAGTGAAAAGAAACTTTGTGTTCCCAACAAGCTAGGTGAAGGCCGGCTTTCACACACACTTATCACTCAGAACTGAGCATGTGGATAGACGTTCGTTCATCTAGCACAAAGGGAACGGGTTGCAGGAGAAACTTTTACTCTGGTTTCTCAGTCTGTTTCCTAGTGCCGGTTTGAATTTCCTGCAGTTTACACTGTAAAACCGAGTTGGAGCTAGTACCTTCCCATATATATGTATGGAGTGGAGTTTGCAACTGAAAAGAAACTTTGTGTTCCCAACAAGCTAGGTGAAGGCCGCCTTTAACACGCACTTATCTCTCAGAACTAAGCATGTGGAGAGACGTTTGTTCATCTAGCACAAAGGGAACGGGTTTCAGGAGAAACTTTTACTCTGGTTTCTCAGTCTGTTTCCTAGTGCCGGTTTGTAGTTCCTGCAGTTTTCACTGTAAAATTGATTTGGAGCAAGTACCTCCCCATATATGTATATGGAGTGGATTTTGCAACTGAAAAGAATTTTTGTGTTCCCAAAAAGCTAGGTGAAGGCCGACTTTCACACACACTTATCTCTCAGAACTGAGCATGTGGAGAGACATTCGTTCATCTAGCACAAGGGGAACGGGTTGCAGGAGAAACTTTTACTCTGGTTTCTCTGTCTGTTTCCTAGTGCCGGCTTGAAGTTCCTTCAGTTTTCACTTTAAAACCGAGTTGGAGCTAGTACCTCCCCATATATATGTATGGAGTGGAGTTTGCAACTGAAAAGAAACTTTGTGTTCCCAACAAGCTAGGTGAACGACGGCTTTCACACACACCTATCTCTCAGAACTGAGCATGTGGAGAGACGTTCGTTCATCTAGCCCAAAGGGAACGGGTTGCAGGAGAAACTTTTACTCTGGTTTCTCAGTCTGTTTCCTAGTGCCGGCTTGAAGTTCATGCAGTTTTCACTGTAAAACCGAGTTGGAGCTAGTACCTCCCCATATATATGTATGGAGTGGAGTTTGCAACTGAAAAGAAACTTTGTGTTCCCAACAAGCTAGGTGAAGGACGGCTTTCACACACACTTATCTCTCAGAACTGAGCATGTGGAGAGACATTCATTCATCTAGCACAAGGGGAACGGGTTGCAGGAGAAACTTTTACTCTGGTTTCTCAGTGTGTTTCCTAGTGCCGGCTTGAAGTTCCTGCAGTTTTCTCTGTAAAACCGAGTTGGAGCTAGTACCTCCGCATATATATGTATGGATTGGAGTTTGCAACTGAAAAGAAACTTTGTGTTCCCAACAAGCTAGGTGATGGCCGGCTTTCACACACACTTATCTCTCAGAACTGAGCATGTGGAGAGTCGTTCGTTCATCTAGCACAAAGGGAACGGGTTGCAGGAGAAACTTTAACTCTGGTTTCTCAGTCTGTTTCCTAGTGCCGGTTTGAAGTTCCTGCAGTTTTCACTGCAAAACCGAGTTGGAGCTAGTACTTCCCCATATATATGTATGGAGTGGAGTTTGCAACTGAAAAGAAACTTTGTGTTCCCAACAAGCTAGATGAAGGACGGCTTTCACACACACTTATCTCTCAGAACTGAGCATGTGGAGAGACGTTCGTTCATCTAGCACAAAGGGAACGGGTTGCAGGAGAAACTTTTACTCTGGATTCTCAGTCTGTTTCCTAGTGCCAGTTTGAAGATCCTGCAGTTTTCACTGTAAAACCGAGTTGGAGCTAGTACCTCCCCATATATATGTATGGAGTGGAGTTTGCAACTGAAAAGAAACTTTGTGTTCCCAACAAGCTAGGTGAAGGACGGCTTTCACACACACTTATCTCTCAGAACTGAGCATGTGGAGAGACGTTCGTTCATCTAGCACAAAGGGAACGGGTTGCAGGAGGAATATTTACTCTAGTTTCTCAGTCTGTTTCCTACTGCCGGTTTGAAGTTCCTTCAGTTTTCACTGTAAAACCGTGATGTAGCTAGTACCTCCCCATATATATGTATGGATTGGAGATTGCAAGTGAAAAGAAACTTTGTGTTCCAAATTAGCTAGGTGAAGGACTGCTTTCACAGACAATTATCTCTCAGAAATGAGCATGTGAGGAGACGTTCGTTCATCTAGCACAAAGGGAACGTGTTGCAGGAGGAACTTTTACTCTGGTTTCTCAGTCTGTTTCCTTCTGCCGGTTAGAAGTTCCTTCAGTTTTCACTGTAAAATGGAGTTGGTGCTAGTACCTCCCCATATATTTGTATGGATTGGAGATCGCAAGTGAAAAGAAACTTTGTGTTCAAAAGAAGCTAGGTGAAGGACGGCTTTCACACTCAATTATCTCTCAGAACTGAGCATATGGAGAGACGTTCGTTCATCTAGCACAAATGGAACGGGCTGCAGGAACAACTTTTACTCTGGTATCTAAGTCTGTTTCCTAGTGCCGGTTTGAATTTCCTGCAGTTTTCACTGTAAAACCGATTTGGAGGTAATACCACCCCATATATTTGTATGGAGTGGAGTTTGCAACTGAAAAGAAACTTTGTGTTCCCAACAAGCTAGGTGAAGGACGGCTTTCACACACACTTATCTCTCAGAAATGAGCATGTGGAGAGACGTTCGTTCATCTAGCACAAAAGGAACGGGTTGCAGGAGGAACTTTTACTCTGGTTTCTCAGTCTGTTTCCTACTGCCGGTTTGAAGTTACTGCAGATTCACTGTAAAACAGAGTTGGAGCTAGTACCTCCCCATATATATGTATGGATTGGAGATTGCAAGTGAAAAGAAACTTTGTGTTCCAAAGAAGCTAGGTGAAGGACTGCTTTCACTGACACTTATCTCTGAGAACTGAGCATGTGGAGAGACGTTCGTTCATCTAGCACAAAGGGAACGGGTTGCAGGAGGAACTTTTACTCTGGTTTCTCAGTCTGTTTCCTAGTGCCGGTTTGAAGTTCCTGCAGTTTTCACTGTAAAACCGAGTTGGAGCTAGTACCTCCCCATATATATGTATAGAGTGGTGTTTGCAAGTGAAAAGAAACTTTGTGTTCCCAACAAGCTAGGTGAAGGACGGCTTTCACACACACTTATCTCTTAGAACTGAGCATGTGGAGAGACATTCGTTCATCTAGCACAAGGGGAACGGGTTGCAGGAGAAACTTTTACTCTGGTTTCTCAGTCTGTTTCCTAGTGCCGGTTTGAAGTTCCTGCAGTTTTCACTGTAAAACCGAGGTGGAGCTAGTACCTCCGCATATATATGTATGGAGTGGAGTTTGCAACTGAAAAGAAACTTTGTGTTCCCAACAAGCTAGGTGAAGGCCGGCTTTCACACACACTTATCACTCAGAACTGAGCATGTGGATAGACGTTCGTTCATCTAGCACAAAGGGAACGGGTTGCAGGAGAAACTTTTACTCTGGTTTCTCAGTCTGTTTCCTAGTGCCGGTTTGAATTTCCTGCAGTTTACACTGTAAAACCGAGTTGGAGCTAGTACCTTCCCATATATATGTATGGAGTGGAGTTTGCAACTGAAAAGAAACTTTGTGTTCCCAACAAGCTAGGTGAAGGCCGCCTTTAACACGCACTTATCTCTCAGAACTGAGCATGTGGAGAGACGTTCGTTCATCTAGCACAAAGGGAACGGGTTGCAGGAGAAACTTTTACTCTGGTTTCTCAGTCTGTTTCCTAGTGCCGGTTTGTAGTTCCTGCAGTTTTCACTGTAAAATTGATTTGGAGCAAGTACCTCCCCATATATGTATGGAGTGGATTTTGCAACTGAAAAGAAATTTTGTGTTCCCAAAAAGCTAGGTGAAGGCCGGCTTTCACACACACTTATCTCTCAGAACTGAGCATGTGGAGAGACATTCGTTCATCTAGCACAAGGGGAACGGGTTGCAGGAGAAACTTTTACTCTGGTTTCTCTGTCTGTTTCCTAGTGCCGGCTTGAAGTTCCTTCAGTTTTCACTTTAAAACCGAATTGGAGCTTGTACCTCCCCATATATGTATATGGAGTGGATTTTGCAACTGAAAAGAAACTTTGTGTTCCCAACAAGCTAGGTGAACGACGGCTTTCACACACACTTATCTCTCAGAACTGAGCATGTGGAGAGACGTTCGTTCATCTAGCCCAAAGGGAACTGGTTGCAGGAGAAACTTTTACTCTGGTTTCTCAGTCTGTTTCCTAGTGCCTGCTTGAAGTTCATGCAGTTTTCACTGTAAAACCGAGTTGGAGCTAGTACCTCCCCATATATATGTATGGAGTGGAGTTTGCAACTGAAAAGAAACTTTGTGTTCCCAACAAGCTAGGTGAAGGACGGCTTTCACACACACTTATCTCTCAGAACTGAGCATGTGGAGAGACATTCGTTCATCTAGCACAAGGGGAACGGGTTGCAGGAGAAACTTTTACTCTGGTTTCTCAGTGTGTTTTCTAGTGCCGGCTTGATGTTCCTGCAGTTTTCTCTGTAAAACCGAGTTGGAGCTAGTACCTCCGCATATATATGTATGGATTGGAGTTTGCAACTGAAAAGAAACTTTGTGTTCCCAACAAGCTAGGTGAAGGCCGGCTTTCACACACACTTATCTCTCAGAACTGAGCATGTGGAGAGTCGTTCGTTCATCTAGCACAAAGGGAACGGGTTGCAGGAGAAACTTTAACTCTGGTTTCTCAGTCTGTTTCCTAGTGCCGGTTTGAAGTTCCTGCAGTTTTCACTGTAAAACCGAGTTGGAGCTAGTACCTCCCCATATATATGTATGGAGTGGAGTTTGCAACTGAAAAGAAACTTTGTGTTCCCAACAAGCTAGATGAAGGACGGCTTTCACACACACTTATCTCTCAGAACTGAGCATGTGGAGAGACGTTCGTTCATCTAGCACAAAGGGAACGGGTTGCAGGAGAAACTTTTACTCTGGATTCTCAGTCTGTTTCCTAGTGCCGGTTTCAAGTTCCTGCAGTTTTCACTGTAAAATTGATTTGGAGCAAATACCTCACCATATATGTATATGGAGTGGATTTTGCAACTGAAAAGAAATTTTGTGTTCCCAAATAGCTAGGTGAAGCCGGCTTTCACACACACTTATCTCTCAGAACTGAGCATGTGGAGAGACATTCGTTCATCTAGCACAAGGGGAACGGGTTGCAGGAGAAACTTTTACTCTGGTTTCTCTGTCTGTTTCCTAGTGCCGGCTTGAAGTTCCTTCAGTTTTCACTTTAAAACCGAGTTGGAGCTAGTACCTCCCCATATATATGTATGGAGTGGAGTTTGCAACTGAAAAGAAACTTTGTGTTCCCAACAAGCTAGGTGAACGACGGCTTTCACACACACTTATCTCTCAGAAATGAGCATGTGGAGAGACGTTCGTTCATCTAGCCCAAAGGGAACGGGTTGCAGGAGAAACTTTTACTCTGGTTTCTCAGACTGTTTCCTAGTGCCGGCTTGAAGTTCATGCAGTTTTCACTGTAAAACCGAGTTGGAGCTAGTACCTCCCCATATATATGTATGGAGTGGAGTTTGCAACTGAAAAGAAACTTTGTGTTCCCAACAAGCTAGGTGAAGGATGGCTTCCAAACACACTTATCTCTCAGAACTGAGCATGTGGAGAGACATTCGTTCATCTAGCACAAGGGGAACGGGTTGCAGGAGAAACTTTTACTCTGGTTACTCAGTGTGTTTCCTAGTGCCGGCTTGAAGTTCCTGCAGTTTTCTCTGTAAAACCGAGTTGGAGCTAGTACCTCCGCATATATATGTATGGATTGGAGTTTGCAACTGAAAAGAAACTTTGTGTTCCCAACAAGCTAGGTGAAGGCCGGCTTTCACACACACTTATCTCTCAGAACTGAGCATGTGGAGAGTCGTTCGTTCATCTAGCACAAAGGGAACGGGTTGCAGGAGAAACTTTAACTCTTTATTCTCAGTCTGTTTCCTAGTGCCGGTTTGAAGTTCCTGCAGTTTTCACTGTAAAACCGAGTTGGAGCTAGTACCTCCCCATATATATGTATGGAGTGGAGTTTGCAAGTGAAAAGAAACTTTGTGTTCCCAACAAGCTAGATGAAGGACGGCTTTCACACACACTTATCTCTCAGAACTGAGCATGTGGAGAGACGTTCGTTCATCTAGCACAAAGGGAACGGGTTGCAGGAGAAACTTTTACTCTGGATTCTCAGTCTGTTTCCTAGTGCCGGTTTGAAGTTCCTGCAGTTTTCACTGTAAAACCGAGTTGGAGCTAGTACCTCCCCATATATATGTATGGAGTGGAGTTTGCAACTGAAAAGAAACTTTGTGTTCCCAACAAGCTAGGTGAAGGACGGCTTTCACACACACTTATCTCTCAGAACTGAGCATGTGGAGAGACGTTCGTTCATCTAGCACAAAGGGAACGGGTTGCAGGAGAAACTTTTACTCTGGTTTCTCAGTCTGTTTCCTAGTGCCGGTTTGAAGTTCCTGCAGTTTTCACTGTAAAACCGTGTTGGAGCTAGTACCTCCCCATATATATGTATGGAGTGGAGTTTGCAAGTGAAAAGAATCATTGTGTTCCCAACAAGCTAGGTGAAGGACGGCTTTCACACACACTTATCTGTCAGAACTGAGCATGTGGAGAGACGTTCGTTCATCTAGCACAAAGGGAACGGGTTGCAGGAGGAACATTTACTCTGGTTTCTCAGTCTGTTTCCTACTGCCGGTTTGAAGTTCCTGCTGTTTTCACTGTAAAACCGATTTGGAGCTACTACCTCCCCATATATATGTATGGATTGGAGATTGCAAGTGAAAAGAATCTTTGTGTTCCCAACAAGCTAGGTGAAGGTCTGCTTTCACACACAAATATCTCTCAGAACTAAGCATGTGGAGAGACGTTCGTTCATCTAGCACAAAGGGAACGGGTTGCAGGAGAAACGTTTACTCTGGTTTCTCAGTCTGTTTACTAGTGGTGGTTTGAAGTTCCTGCATTTTTCACTGTAAAACCGTGTTGGAGCTAGTACCTCCCCATATATATGTATGGAGTGGAGTTGGCAAGTGAAAAGTAACTTTGTGTTCCCAACAAGCTAGGTGAAGGACGGCTTTCACACTCACTTTTCTCTCAGAACTGAGCATGTGGAGAGACGTTCGTTCATCTAGTACAAAGGGAACGGGTTGCAGTAGGGATTTTACTCTAGTTTCTCAGTCTGTTTCCTACTGCCCGTTTGAAGTTCCTGCAGTTTTCACTGTAAAGCCGAGTTGGAGCTACTACCTCCCCATATATATGTATGGATTGGAGATTGCAAGTGAAAAGAAACTTTGTGTTCCAAAGAAGCTAGGTGAAGTACTGCTTTCACAGACACATATCTCTAAGAACTGAGCATGTGGAGAGACGTTCGTTCATCTAGCACAAAGGAAAGGGTTGCAGGAGAAACTTTTACTCTGGTTTCTCAGTCTGTTTCCAAGTGCCGTTTTGAAATTCCTGCAGTTTTCACTGTAAACCCGAGTTGGAACTAGTACCTCCCCATATTTATGTATGGAGTGGAGTTTTCAACTGAAAAGAAACTTTGTGTTCCCAACAAGCTAGGTGAAGGACGGCTTTCACACACATTTACCTTTCAGAACTGAGCATGTGGAGAGACGTTCGTTCATTTAGCACAAAAGGAACGGGTTGCAGGAGAAACTTTTACTCTGCTTTCTCAGTCTGTTTCCAAGTGCTGGTTTGAAGTTCTTGCAGTTTTCACTGTAAAACCGAGTTGGAGCTAGTACCTCCCCATATATATGTATGGAGTGGAGTTGGCAAGTGAAAAGAAACTTTGTGTTCCCAACAACCTGGATGAAGGACGGCTTTCACACACACTTATCTCTCAGAACTGAGCATGTGGAGAGACGTTCGTTCATCTAGCACAAAGGGAACGGGTTGCAGGAGGAACTTTTACTCTGCTTTCTCAGTCTGTTTCCTACTGCCGGTTTGAAGTTCCTGCAGTTTTCACTGTAAAATCGTGTTGGAGCTAGTACCTCCCCATATATATGTATGGAGTGGAGTTGGCAAGTGAAAAGAAACTTTGTGTTCCCAACAAGCTAGATGAAGTACGGCTTTCACACTCACTTTTCTCTCAGAACTGAGCATGTGGAGAGACGTACGTTCATCTAGCACAAAGGGAACGGGTTGCAGGAGGAACTTTTAATCTCGTTTATCAGTCTGTTTCCTAGTGCCGGTTTGAAGTTCCTGCTGCTTTCACTGTAAAACCGAGTTGGAGCTACTACTTCCCCATATAGATGTATGGATTGGAGATTGCAAGGGAAAAGAATCTTTGTGTTCCAAAGAAGCTAGATGAAGTACTGCTTTCACAGACACATGACTCTAACAACTTAGCATGTGGAGAGACGTTCGTTCATGTAGCACAAAAGGAACGGGTTGCAGGAGAAACTTTTACTCTGGTTTCTCAGTCTGTTTCCAAGTGCCGGTTTGAAGTTCTTGCAATTTTCACTGTCAAACAGAGTTGGAGCTAGTACCACCCCATATATATTTATGGAGAGGAGTTTGCAACTGAAAAGAATTTTTGTGTTCCCAACAAGCTAGTTGAAGGACTGCTTTCACACACACATATCTCTCAGAACTGAGCATATGGAGAGACGTTCGTTAATGTAGCACAAAGGGAACGGGTTGCAGGAGGAACTTTTACTCTGGTTTCTCAGTCTGTTTCCTAGTGCCGGTTTGAAGTTCTTGCAGTTTTCACTGTAAAACCGAGTTGGAGCTCGTACCTCCCCATATGTATGTATGGAGTGGTGTTTGCAAATGTAAAGAAATTTTGTGTTCCCAACAAGCTAGGTGAAGGACGGAATTCACACACACTTATCTCTCAGAACTGAGCATGTGGAGCGACGTTCGTTCATCTAGCACAAAGGGAACGGTTTGCAGGAGGAACTATTACTCTGGTTTCTCAGTCTGATTCCTACTGCCGGTTTGATGTTCCTGCAGTTTTCACTGTAAAACCGAGTTGGAGCTAGTACCTCCCCATATATATGTATGGATTGGAGATTTCAATTGAAAAGAAACTTTGTGTTCCAAAGAAGCTATATGAAGGACGGCTTTCACAGACACTTATCTCTCAGAACTGAGCATGTGGAGAGACGTTCGTTCATGTAGCACAAAGGGAATAGGTTGCAGGAAAAACTTTTACTCTGGTTTCTCAGTCTGTTTCCAAGTGCCGGGTTGAAGTTCCTGCAGTTTTCAATGTAAAACCGAGTTGGAGCTAATACCTCCCCATATATATGTATGGAGTGGTGTTTGCAAATGAAAAGAAACTGTGTGTTCCCAACAAGCTAGGTGATGGACGGCTTTCACACACACTTATCACTCAGAACTGAGCATGTGGAGAGACGTTCGTTCATCTAGCACAAAGGGAACGGGTTGCAGGAGGAATTTTTACTCTGGTTTCTCAGTCTGTTTCCTAGTGCCGGTTTGAAGTTCCTGCAGTTTTCAATGTAAAACCGAGTTGGAGCTAGTACCTCCCCATATATATGTATGGATAGGAGATTGCAAGTGAAAAGAAACTTTGTGTTCCTAAGAAGCTATGTGAAGGACGGCTTTCACACACACTTATCTCTCAGAACTGAGCATGTGGAGAGACTTTCGTTCATGTAGCAGAAAGGGAACGGTTTGCAGGAGAAACTTTTATTCTGGTTTCTCAGTGTGTTTCCAAGTGCCGGTTTGAAGTTCCTGCAGTTTTTACTGTAAAACCGAGTTGGAGATAGTACCTCCCTATATATATATATATGGAGTGGAGTTTGCAACTGAAAAGAATCATTGTGTTCCCAACAAGCTAGTTGAAGGACTGCTTTCACACACACATATCTCTCAGAACTGAGCATGTGGAGAGACTTTCGTTCATCTAGCACAAAGGAACGGGTTGCAGGAGAAACTTTTACTCTGCATTCTCAGTCTGTTTCCTAGGGCCGGTTTGAAGTTCCTTCAGTTTTCACTGTAAAACCGAGTTGGAGCTAGTACCTCCCCATATATATGTATGGAGTGGAGTTTGCAAGTGAAAAGAAACTTTGTGTTCCCAACAATCTAGTTGAAGGACGGCTTTCACACACACTTATCTCTCAGAACTGAGCATGTGGAGAGACGTTCGTTCATCTAACACAAAGGGAACGGGTTGCAGGGGAAACTTTTACTCTGGTTTCTCAGTCTGTTTCCAAGTGCCGGTTTGAAGTTCCTGCAGTTTTCACTTCAAAACCGAGTTGGAGCTAATACCACCCCATATATTTGTATGGAGTGGATTTTGCAACTAAAAAGAAACTTTGTGTTCCCAACAAGTTAGGAGAAGGACGGCATTCACACACTTATCTCTCAGAACTCAGCAAGTGGAGAGACGTTCGTTCATGTAGCACAAAGGGAACGGGTTGCAGGAGAAACTTTTACTCTGTTTTCTCAGTCTGTTTCCTAGTGCCGGTTTGAAGTTCCTGCAGTTTTCACTGTAAAACCGAGTTGGAGCTAGTACCTCCCCATATCAATGTATGGAGTGGAGTTTGCAAGTGAAAAGAAACTTTGTGTTCCCAACAAGCTAGGTGAAGGACGGCTTTCACACACACTTTTCTCTCAGAACTGAGCATGTGGAGAGACGTTTGTTTATCTAGCACTAAGGGAACGGTTTGCAGGAGAAACTTTTCTGTGGTTTCTCAGTCTGTTTCCTACTGCCGGTTTGAATTTCCTGGAGTTTTCACTGTATAAACGAGTTGGAGCTTATACCTCCCCATATATATGTATGGAGTGGAGTTTGCAAGTGAAAAGAAACTTTGTGTTCCCAACATGCTATATGAAGGACGGCTTTCACACACACTTATCTCTCAGAACTGAGCATGTGGAGACACTTTCGTTCATCTAGCACAATGGGAACGGGTTGCAGGAGAAACTTTTACTCTGGTTTCTCAGTCTGTTTCCAAGTGCCGGTTTGAAGTTCCTGCAGTTTTCAATGTAAAACCGAGTTGGAGCTAGTACCTCCCCATATATATGTATGGAGTGGAGTTTGCAACTGAAAAGAAACTTTGTGTTCCCAACAAGCTAGGTGAAGGACGGCTTTCACACACACTTATCTCTCAGAACTGAGCATGTGGAGAGACGTTCGTTCATCTAGCACAAAGCGAACGTGTTGCAGGAGGAACTTTTACTCTGGTTTCTCAGTCTGTTTCCTAGTGCCGGCTTGAAGTTCCTGCAGTTTTCACTGTAAAACCGAGTTGGAGCTAGTACTTCCCCATATATATGTATGGATTGGAGATTGCAAGTGAAAAGAAACTTTGTGTTCCAAAGAAGATAGTTGAAGGACTGCTTTCACAGACACATATCTCTCAGAACTGAGCATGTGGAGAGACGTTCGTTCATCTAGCACAAAGGGAACGGGTTGCAGGAGAAACTTTTACTCTGGTATCTCATTCTGTTTCCAAGTGCCAGATTGAAGGTCCTGCAGTTTTCAATGTAAAACCGAGTTGGATCTAGTACCTCCCTATATATATGTATGGAGTGGTGTTTGCAAGTGAAAAGAAACTTTGTGTTCCCAACAAGCTAGGTGAAGTTCGGCTTTCACACTCAATTATCTCTCAGAACTGAGCATGTGGAGAGACGTTCGTTCATCTAGCACAAAGGGAACGGGTTGCAGGAGAAACTTTTACTCTGGTTTCTCAGTCTGTTTCCTAGTGCTGTTTTGCAGTTCCTGCAGTTTTCACTGTAAAACCGAGTTGGAGCTAGTACCTCCCCATATATATTTATGGTGTGGACTTTGCAACTGAAAAGAAACTTTGTGTTCCCAACAATCTGGGTGAAGTACGGCTTTCACACACACTTTTCTCTCAGAACTGAGCATGTGGAGAGACGTTTGTTCATCTAGCACAAAGGGAACGGGATGCAGGAGAAACTTTTACTCTGGTTTCTCAGTCTGTTTCCTAGTGCCGGTTTGAAGTTCCTGGAGTTTTCACTGTAAAACCGTGTTGGAGCTAGTACCTCCCCATATATATGTATGGAGTGGAGTTTGCAAGTGAAAAGAAACTTTGTGTTCCCCACATGCTAAGTGAAGGACGGCTTTCACACACACTTATCTCTGAGAACTGAGCATGTGGAGAGACGTTCGTTCATCTAGCAAAAAGGGAACGGGTTGCAGGAGAAACTTTTACTCTGGTTTCTAAGTCTGTTTCTTAGTGCCGGTTTGAAGTTCTTCCAGTTTTCACTGTAAAACCGAGTTGGAGCTCGTACTTCCCCATATATATGTATGGAGTGGAGTTTGAACTGAAAAGAAATTTTGTGTTCCCAACAAGCTAGTTGAAGGACGGCTTTCACACACACTTATCTCTCAGAACTGAGCATGTGGAGAGACGTTCGTTCATCTAGCAAAATGGGAACGGGTTGCAGGAGAAACTTTTACCCTGGTTTCCCAGTCTGTTTCCTAGTGCCCGTTTGAAGATCCTGCAGTTTTCACTGTAAAACCGAGTTGGAGCCAGTACCTCCCCATATATATGTATGGAGTGGAATTGGCAAGTGAAAAGAAACTATGTGTTCCCAACAAGCTAGGTAAAGTACGGTTTTCACACACACTTATCTCTCAGAACTGAGCATGTGGAGAGACGTTCGTTCATCTAGCACAAAGGGAACGGGTTGCAGGAGGAACTTTTACTCTGGTTTCTCAGTCTGTTTCCTAGTGCCGGTTTGAATTTCCTGCATTTTTCACTGTAAAACCGAGTTGGAGCTTGTACCTCCCCATATATATTTATGGAGTGGAGTTTGCAAGTGAAAAGAAACTTTGTGTTCCCAACAAGCTAGGTGAAGGACGGCTTTCACACACACTTATCTCTCAGAACTGAGCATGTGGAGAGACGTTCGTTCATCTAGCACAATGGGAACGGTTTGCAGGAGAAACTTTTACTCTGGTTTCCCAGTCTGTTTCCTAGTGCCGGTTTGAAGTTCCTGCAGTTTTCACTGTAAAACCGAGTTGGAGCTAGTACCTCCCCATATATATGTATGGAGTGGAGTTAGCAAGTGAAAAGAAACTTTGTGCTCCCAACAAGCTAGGTAAAGTACGGTTTTCACACACACATATCTCTCAGAACTGAGCATGTTGAGAGAAGTTCGTTCATCTAGCACAAACGGAACGGGTTGCAGGAGAAACTTTTACTCTGGTTTCTCAGTCTGTTTCCTAGTGCCGGTTTGAAGTTCCTGCAGTTTTCACTGTAAAACCGTGTTGGAGCTAGTACCTCCCCATATATATGTATGGAGTGGAGTTTGCAAGTGAAAAGAAACTTTGTGTTCCCAACAAGCTAGGTGAAGGACGGCTTTCACACACACTTATCTCACAGAACTGAGCATGTGGAGAGACGATCGTTCATCTAGCACAAAAGGAACGGGTTGCAGGAGGAACTTTTACTCTGGTTTCTCAGTCTGTTTCCTAGTGCCGGTTTGAAGTTCCTGCAGTTTTCAATGTAAAACCGAGTTGGAGCTAGTACCTCCCCATATATATGTATGGATTGGAAATTGCAAGTGAAAAGAAACTTTGAGTTCCAAAGAAGCTAGGTGAAGGACTGCTTTCACAGACACTTATCTCTCAGAACTGAGCATGTGGAGAGACGTTCGTTCATGTAGCACAAAGGGAACGGGTTGCAGGAGAAACTTTTACTCTGGTTTCTCAGTCTGTTTCCTAGTGCTGGTTTGATGTTCCTGCAGTTTTCACTGTAAAACCGAGTTGGAGTTAGTACCTCCCCATATATATGTATGGATTCGAGATTGCAAGAGAAAAGAAACTTTGTGTTCCAAAGAAGCTAGGTGAAGGACTGCTTTCACAGACACTTATCTCTCAGAACTGAGCGTGTGGAGAGACGTTCGTTCATGTAGCACAAAGGGAACCGGTTGCAGGGGAAACTTTTACTCTGGTTTCTCAGTCTGTTTCCAAGTGCCGGTTTGAAGTTCCTGCAGTTTTCACTTTAAAACCGAGTTGGAGCTAATACCACCCCATATATTTGTATGGAGTGGATTTTGCAACTGAAAAGAAACTTTGTGTTCCCAACAAGTTAGGTGAAGGACGGCTTTCAAACACACTTATCTCTCAGAACTGAGCATGTGGAGAGACGTTCGTTCATCTAGCACAATGGGAACGGGTTGCAGGAGAAACTTTTACTCTGGTATCTCATTCTGTTTCCAAGTGCCGGATTGAATGTCCTGCAGTTTTCAATGTAAAACCGAGTTGGAGCTAGTACTTCCCTATATATATGTATGGAGTGGAGTTTGCAAGTGAAAAGAAACTTTTTGTTCCCAACAAGCTAGGTGAAGTTCGGCTTTCACACTCAATTATCTCTCAGAACTGAGCATGTGGAAAGACGTTCGTTCATCTAGCACAAAGGGAACGGGTTGCAGGAGAAACTTTTACTCTGGTTTCTCAGTCTGTTTCCTAGTGCCGTTTTGCAGTTCCTGCAGTTTTCACTGTAAAACCGAGTTGGAGCTAGTACCTCCCCATATATATTTATGGTGTGGACTTTGCAACTAAAAAGAAACTTTGTGTTCCCAACAAGCTGGGTGAAGTACGGCTTTCACACACACTTTTCTCTCAGAACTGAGCATGTGGAGAGACGTTTGTTCATCTAGCACAAAGGGAACGGGTTGCAGGAGAAAATTTTACTCTGGTTTCTCAGTCTGTTTCCTAGTGCCGGTTTGAAGTTCCTGGAGTTTTCACTGTAAAACCGATTTGGAGCTTGTACCTCCCCATATATATGTATGGAGTGGGGTTTGCAAGTGAAAAGAAACTTTGTGTTCCCCACATGCTAGGTGAAGGACGGCTTTCACACACACTTATCTCTCAGAACTGAGCATGTGGAGAGACGTTCGTTCATCTAGCAAAAAGGGAACGGGTTGCAGGAGAAACTTTTACTCTGGTTTCTCAGTCTGTTTCTTAGTGCCGGTTTGAAGTTCTTCCAGTTTTCACTTTAAAACCGAGTTGGAGCTCGTACTTCCCCATATATATGTATGGAGTGGAGTTTGAACTGAAAAGAAATTTTGTGTTCCCAACAAGCTAGTTGAAGGACGGCTTTAACTCACACTTATCTCTCCGAACTGAGCATGTGGAGAGACGTTCATTCATCTAGCACAATGGGAACGGGTTGCAGGAGAAACTTTTACCCTGGTTTCCCAGTCTGTTTCCTAGTGCCGGTTTGAAGTTCCTGCAGTTTTCACTGTAAAACCGAGTTGGAGCCAGTACCTCCCCATATATATGTATGGAGTGGAGTTTGCAAGTGAAAAGAAACTATGTGTTCCCAACAAGCTAGGTGAAAGACGGCTTTCACACACACTTATCTCTCAGAACTGAGCATGTGGAGAGACGTTCGTTCATCTAGCACAAAGGGAACGGGTTGCAGGAGGAACTTTTACTCTGGTTTCTCAGTCTGTTTCCTAGTGCCGGTTTGAAGTTCCTGCAGTTTTCACTGTAAAACCGAGTTGGAGCTTGTACCTCCCCATATATATTTATGGAGTGGAGTTTGCAAGTGAAAAGAAACTTTGTGTTCCCAACAAGCTAGGTGAAAGACGGCTTTCACACACACTTATCTCTCAGAACTGAGCATGTGGAGAGACGTTCGTTCATCTAGCACAATGGGAACGGTTTGCAGGAGAAACTTTTACTCTGGTTTCCCAGTCTGTTTCCTAGTGCCGGTTTGAAGTTCCTGCAGTTTTCACTGTAAAAACGAGTTGGAGCTAGTACCTTCCCATTATATGTATGGAGTGGAGTTAGCAAGTGAAAAGAAACTTTGTGTTCCCAACAAGCTAGGTAAAGTACGGTTTTCACACACACTTATCTCTCAGAACTGAGCATGTGGAGAGAAGTTCGTTCATCTAGCACAAACGGAACGGGTTGCAGGAGGAACTTTTACTCTGGTTTCTCAGTCTGTTTCCTAGTGCCGGTTTGAAGTTCCTGCAGTTTTCACTGTAAAACCGAGTTGGAGCTAGTACCTCCCCATATATATGTATGGAGTTGAGGTTGCAAGTGAAAAGAAACTTTGTGTTCCCAACAAGATAGGTGAAGGACGGCTTTCACACACACTTATCTCACAGAACTGAGCATGTGGAGAGACGTTCGTTCATCTAGCACAAAAGGAACGGGTTGCAGGAGGAACTATTACTCTGGTTTCTCAGTCTGTTTCCTAGTGCCGGTTTGAAGTTCCTGCAGTTCTCAATGTAAAACCGAGTTGGAGCTAGTACCTCCCCATATATATGTATGGATTGGTGATTGCAAGTGAAAAGAAACTTTGCGTTCCAAAGAAGCTATGTGAAGGACGTTTTTCACACACACTTATCTCTCAGAACTGAGCATGTGGAGAGACGTTCGTTCATCTAGCACAAAGGGAACGGGTTGCAGGAGGAACTTTTACTCTGGTTTCTCAGTCTGTTTCCTTCTGCCGGTTAGATGTTCGTGCAGTTGACACTGTAAAACCGAGTTGGAGCTAGTACCTCCCCATATATAGGTATGGATTGGAAATTGCAAGTGAAAAGAAACTTTGAGTTCCAAAGAAGCTAGGTGAAGGACTGCTTTCACAGACACTTATCTCTCAGAACTGAGCATGTGGAGAGACGTTCGTTCATCTAGCACAAAGGGAACGGGTTGCAGGAGAAACTTTTACTCTGGTTTCTCAGTCTGTTTCCTAGTGCCGGTTTGATGTTCCTGCAGTTTTCAATGTAAAACCGATTTGGAGCTAATACCACCCCATATATTTGTATGGAGTGGATTTTGCAACTGAAAAGAAACTTTGTGTTCCCAACAAGCTAGGTGAAGGACGGCTATCACTCACACTTATCTCTCAGAACTGAGCATGTGGAGAGACGTTCGTTCATCTAGCACTATGGGAACGGTTTGCAGGAGAAACTTTTACTCTGCTTTCCCAGTCTGTTTCCTAGTGCCGGTTTGAAGTTCCTGCAGTTTTCACTCTAAAAACGAGTTGGAGCTAGTATCTCCCCATATATATGTATGGAGTGGAGTTTGCAAGTGAAAAGAAACTTTGTGTTCCCAACAAGCTAGGTAAAGGACGGCTTTCACACACACATATCTCACAGAACTGAGCATGTGGAGAGACGTTCGTTCATCTAGCACAAAAGGAACGGGTTGCAGGAGGAACTATTACTCTGGTTTCTCAGTCTGTTTCCTAGTGCCGGTTTGAAGTTCCTGCAGTTCTCAATGTAAAACCGAGTTGGAGCTAGTACCTCCCCATATATATGTATGGATTGGTGATTGCAAGTGAAAAGAAACTTTGCGTTCCAAAGAAGCTATGTGAAGGACGGTTTTCACACACACTTATCTCTCAGAACTGAGCATGTGGAGAGACGTTCGTTCATCTAGCACAAAGGGAACGGGTTGCAGGAGGAACTTTTACTCTGGTTTCTCAGTCTGTTTCCTTCTGCCGGTTAGAAGTTCCTGCATTTTACACTGTAAAACCGAGTTGAGCTAGTACCTCCCCATATATATGTATGGATTGGAAATTGCAAGTGAAAAGAAACTTTGAGTTCCAAAGAAGCTAGGTGAAGGACTGCTTTCACAGACACTTGTCTCTCAGAACTGAGCATGTGGAGAGACGTTCGTTCATGTAGCACAAAGGGAACGGGTTGCAGGAGAAACTTTTACTCTGGTTTCTCAGTCTGTTTCCTAGTGCTGGTTTGATGTTCCTGCAGTTTTCAATGTAAAACCGATTTGGAGCTAGTACCTCCCCATATATATGTATGGAGTGGAGTTTGCAATTGAAAAGAAACTTTGTGTTCCCAACAAGCTAGGTGAAGGACGGCTTTCACACTCAATTATCTCTCAGAACTGAGCATGTGGAGAGACGTTCGTTCATCTAGCACAAAGAGAACGTGTTGCAGGAGCAACTTTTACTCTGGTTTCTCCGTCTGTTTCCTACTGCCGGTTTGCAGTTCCTGCAATTTTCACTGTAAAACCGAGTTGGAGTTAGTACCTCCCCATATATATGTATGGATTCGAGATTGCAAGTGAAAAGAAACTTTGTGTTCCAAAGAAGCTAGGTGAAGGACTGCTTTCAAAGACACTTATCTCTCAGAACTGAGCGTGTGGAGAGACGTTCGTTCATGTAGCACAAAGGGAACCGGTTGCAGGGGAAACTTTTACTCTGGTTTCTCAGTCTGTTTCCAAGTGCCGGTTTGAAATTCCTGCAGTTTTCACTTTAAAACCGAGTTGGAGCTAATACCACCCCATATATTTGTATGGAGTGGATTTTGCAACTGAAAAGAATCTTTGTGTTCCCAACAAGTTAGGTGAAGGACGGCTTTAAAACACACTTATCTCTCAGAACTGAGCATGTGGAGAGACGTTCGTTCATCTAGCACAATGGGAAAGGTTTGCAGGAGAAACTTTTACTCTGGTTTCTCAGTCTGTTTCCTAGTGCCGTTTTGAAGTTCCTGCAGTTTTCACTGTAAAACCGAGTTGGAGCTGGTACCTCCCCATATATATGTATGGAGTGGAGTTAGCAAGTGAAAAGAAACTTTGTGTTCCCAACAAGCTAGGTGAAGTACGGTTTTCACACACAATTATCTCTCAGAACTGAGCATGTGGAGAGACGTTCGTTCATCTAGCACAAAGGGAACGGGTTGCAGGAGAAACTTTTACTCTGGTATCTCATTCTGTTTCCAAGTGCCGGATTGAAGGTCCTGCAGTTTTCAATGTAAAACCGAGTTGGAGCTAGTACCACCCTATATATATGTATGGAGTGGAGTTTGCAAGTGAAAAGAAACTTTTTGTTCCCAACAAGCTAGGTGAAGTTCGGCTTTCACACTCAATTATCTCTCAGAACTGAGCATGTGGAAAGACGTTCGTTCATCTAGCACAAAGGGAACGGGTTGCAGGAGAAACTTTTACTCTGGTTTCTCAGTCTGTTTCCTAGTGCCGTTTTGCAGTTCCTGCAGTTTTCACTGTAAAACCGAGTTGGAGCTAGTACCTCCCCATATATATTTATGGTGTGGACTTTGCAACTGAAAAGAAACTTTGTGTTCCCTACAAGCTGGGTGAAGTACGGCTTTCACACACACTTTTCTCTCAGAATTGAGCATGTGGAGAGACGTTTGTTCATCTAGCACAAAGGGAACGGGTTGCAGGAGAAACTTTTACTCTGGTTTCTCAGTCTGTTTCCTAGTGCCGGTTTGAAGTTCCTGGAGTTTTCACTGTAAAACCGATTTGGAGCTAGTACCTCCCCATATATATTTATGGAGTGGAGTTTGCAAGTGAAAAGAAACTTTGTGTTCCCCACATGCTAGGTGAAGGACGGCTTTCACACACACTTATCTCTCAGAACTGAGCATGTGGAGAGACGTTCGTTCATCTAGCAAAAAGGGAACGGGTTGCAGGAGAAACTTTTACTCTGGTTTCTCAGTCTGTTTCTTAGTGCCGGTTTGAAGTTCTTCCAGTTTTCACTGTAAAACCGAGTTGGAGCTCGTACTTCCCCATATATATGTATGGAGTGGAGTTTGAACTGAAAAGAAATTTTGTGTTCCCAACAAGCTAGTTGAAGGACGGTTTTCACACACACTTATCTCTCAGAACTGAGCATGTGGAGAGACGTTCGTTCATCTAGCACAATGGGAACGGGTTGCAGGAGAAACTTTTACCCTGGTTTCCCAGTCTGTTTCCTAGTGCCGGTTTGAAGTTCCTGCAGTTTTCACTGTAAAACCGAGTTGGAGCCAGTACCTCCCCATATATATGTATGGAGTGGAGTTTGCAAGTGAAAAGAAACTATGTGTTCCCAACAAGATAGGTGAAGGACGGCTTTCACACACACTTATCTCTCAGAACTGAGCATGTGGAGAGACGTTCGTTCATCTAGCACAATGGGAACGGTTTGCAGGAGAAACTTTTACTCTGGTTTCCCAGTCTGTTTCCTAGTGCCGGTTTGAAGTTCCTGCAGTTTTCACTGTAAAACCGAGTTGGAGCTAGTACCTCCCCATATATATGTATGGAGTGGAGTTAGCAAGTGAAAAGAAACTTTGTGTTCCCAACAAGCTAGGTAAAGTACGGTTTTCACACACACTTATCTCTCAGAACTGAGCATGTTGAGAGAAGTTCGTTCATCTAGCACAAACGGAACGGGTTGCAGGAGGAACTTTTTCTCTGGTTTCTCAGTCTGTTTCCTAGTGCCGGTTTGAAGTTCCTGCAGTTTTCACTGTAAAACCGAGTTGGAGCTAGTACCTCCCCTTATATATGTATGGAGTGGAGTTTGCAAGTGAAAAGAAACTTTGTGTTCCCAACAAGCTAGGTGAAGGACGGCTTTCACACACACTTATCTCACAGAACTGAGCATGTGGAGAGACGTTCGTTCATCTAGCACAAAGGGAATGGTTTGCAGGAGGAACTTTTACTCTGGTTTCTCAGTCTGTTTCCTAGTGCCGGTTTGAAGTTCCTGCAGTTTTCAATGTAAAACCGAGTTGGAGCTAGTACCTCCCCATATATATGTATGGATTGGTGATTGCAAGTGAAAAGAAACTTTGCGTTCCAAAAAAGCTATGTGAAGGACGGTTTTCACACTCACTTATCTCTCAGAACTGAGCATGTGGAGAGACGTTCGTTCATCTAGCACAAATGGAACGGGTTGCAGGAGGAACTTTTACTCTGGTTTCTCAGTCTGTTTCCTTCTGCCGGTTAGAAGTTCCTGCAGTTTACACTGTAAAACCGAGTTGGAGCTAGTACCTCCCCATATATATGTATGGATTGGAAATTGCAAGTGAAAAGATACTTTGAGTTCCAAAGAAGCTAGGTGAAGGACTGCTTTCAAAGACAATTATCTCTCAGAACTGAGCATGTGGAGAGACGTTCGTTCATCTAGCACAATGGGAAAGGGTTGCAGGAGAAACTTTTACTCTGGTTTCTCAGTCTGTTTCCTAGTGCCGTTTTGAAGTTCCTGCAGTTTTCACTGTAAAACCGAGTTGGAGCTGGTACCTCCCCATATATATGTATGGAGTGGAGTTAGCAATTGAAAAGAAACTTTGTGTTCCCAACAAGCTAGGTGAAGTACGGTTTTCACACACAATTATCTCTCAGAACTGAGCATGTGGAGAGACGTTCGTTCATCTAGCACAAAGGGAACGGGTTGCAGGAGAAACTTTTACTCTGGTATCTCATTCTGTTTCCAAGTGCCGGATTGAAGGTCCTGCAGTTTTCAATGTAAAACCGAGTTGGAGCTAGTACCTCCCTATATATATGTATGGAGTGGAGTTTGCAAGTGAAAAGAAACTTTGTGTTCCCAACAAGCTAGGTGAAGTTCGGCTTTCACACTCAATTATCTCTCAGAACTGAGCATGTGGAAAAACATTCGTTCATCTAGCACAAAGGGAACGGGTTGCAGGAGAAACTTTTACTCTGGTTTCTCAGTCTGTTTCCTAGTGCCGTTTTGCAGTTCCTGCAGTTTTCACTGTAAAACCGAGTTGGAGCTAGTACCTCCCCATATATATTTATGGTGTGGACTTTGCAACTGAAAAGAAACTTTGTGTTCCCAACAAGCTGGGTGAAGTACGGCTTTCACACACACTTTTCTCTCAGAACTGAGCATGTGGAGAGACGTTTGTTCATCTAGCACAAAGGGAACGGGTTGCAGGAGAAACTTTTACTCTGGTTTCTCAGTCTGTTTCCTAGTGCCGGTTTGAAGTTCCTGGAGTTTTCACTGTAAAACCGTTTTGGAGCTAGTACCTCCCCATATATATGTATGGAGTGGAGTTTGCAAGTGAAAAGAAACTTTGTGTTCCCCACATGCTAGGTGAAGGACGGCTTTCACACACACATATCTCTCAGAACTGAGCATGTGGAGAGACGTTCGTTCATCTAGCAAAAAGGGAACGGGTTGCAGGAGAAACTTTTACTCTGGTTTCTCAGTCTGTTTCTTAGTGCCGGTTTGAAGTTCTTCCAGTTTTCACTGTAAAACCGAGTTGGAGCTCGTACTTCCCCATATATATGTATGGAGTGGAGTTTGAACTGAAAAGAAATTTTGTGTTCCCAACAAGCTAGTTGAAGGACGGCTTTCACACACAATTATCTCTCAGAACTGAGCATGTGGAGAGACGTTCGTTCATCTAGCACAATGTGAACGGGTTGCAGGAGAAACTTTTACTCTGGTTTCTCAGTCTCTTTCCTAGTGCCGGTTTGAAGTTCCTGCAGTTTTCACTGTAAAACCGAGTTGGAGCCAGTACCTCCCCATATATATGTATGGAGTGGTGTTTGCAAGTGAAAAGAAACTATGTGTTCCCAACAAGCTAGGTGAAGGACGGCTTTCACACACACTTATCTCTCAGAACTGAGCATGTGGAGAGACGTTCGTTCATCTAGCAAAATGGGAACGGTTTGCAGGAGAAAATTTTACTCTGGTTTCCCAGTCTGTTTCCTAGTGCCGGTTTGAAGTTCCTGCAGTTTTCACTGTGAAACCGAGTTGGAGCTAGTACCTCCCCATATATATGTATGAAGTGGAGTTAGCAAGTGAAAAGAAACTTTGTGTTCCCAACAAGCTAGGTAAAGTACGGTTTTCACACACACTTATCTCTCAGAACTGAGCATGTTGAGAGAAGTTCGTTCATCTAGCACAAACGGAACGGGTTGCAGGAGGAACTTTTACTCTGGTTTCTCAGTCTGTTTCCTAGTGCCGGTTTGAAGTTCCTGCAGTTTTCACTGTAAAACCGAGTTGGAGCTAGTACCTCCCCTTATATATGTATGGAGTGGAGTTTGCAAGTGAAAAGAAACTTTGTGTTCCCAACAAGCTAGGTGAAGGACGGCTTTCACACACACTTATCTCACAGAACTGAGCATGTGGAGAGACGTTCGTTCATCTAGCACAAAGGGAATGGGTTGCAGGAGGAACTTTTACTCTGGTTTCTCAGTCTGTTTCCTACTGCCGGTTTGAAGTTCCTGCAGTTTTCAATGTAAAACCGAGTTGGAGCTAGTACCTCCCCATATATATGTATGGATTGGTGATTGCAAGTGAAAAGAAACTTTGCGTTCCAAAAAAGCTATGTGAAGGACGGTTTTCACACTCACTTATCTCTCAGAACTGAGCATGTGGAGAGACGTTCGTTCATCTAGCACAAAGGGAACGGGTTGCAGGAGGAACTTTTACTCTGGTTTCTTAGTCTGTTTCCTTCTGCCGGTTAGAAGTTCCTGCAGTTTACACTGTAAAACCGAGTTGGAGCTAGTACCTCCCCATATATATGTATGGATTGGAAATTGCTAGTTAAAAGATACTTTGAGTTCCAAAGAAGCTATGTGAAGGACTGCTTTCACAGACACTTATCTCTCAGAACTGAGCATGTGGAGAGAGGTTCGTTCATGTAGCACAAAGGGAACGGGTTGCAGGAGAAACTTTTACTCTGGTTTCTCAGTCTGTTCCAAGTGCCGGTTTGATGTTCCTGCAGTTTTCAATGTAAAACCGATTTGGAGCTAGTACCTCCCCATATATATGTATGGAGTGGAGTTGGCAAGTGAAAAGAAACTTTGTGTTCCCAACAAGCTAGGTGAAGGACGGCTTTCACACTCAATTATCTCTCAGAACTGAGCATGTGGAGAGACGTTCGTTCATCTAGCACAAAGAGAACGGGTTGCAGGAGCAACTTTTACTCTGGTTTCTCAGTCTGTTTCCTACTGCCGGTTTGCAGTTCCTGCACTTTTCAATGTAAAACCGAGTTGGAGCTAGTACCTCCCCATATATATGTATGGAGTGGAGTTTGCAACTGAAAAGAAACTTTGTGTTCCCAACAAGCTATGTGAAGGACGGCTTTCACACACACTTATCTCTCAGAACTGAGCATGTGGAGCGACGTTCGTTCATCTAGCACAAAGGGAACGTGTTGCAGGAGGAAATTAACTCTGGTTTCTCAGTCTGTTTCCTTCTGTCGGTTAGAAGTTCCTGCAGTTTTCACTGTAAAACCGAGTTGGAGCTAGTACTTCCCCATATATATGTATGGATTGGAGTTTGCAAGTGAAAGAAACTTTGTGTTCCCCACATGCTAGGTGAAGGACGGCTTTCACACACACTTATCTCTCAGAACTGAGCATGTGGAGAGACGTTCGTTCATCTAGCAAAAAGGGAACGGGTTGCAGGAGAAACTTTTACTCTGGTTTCTCAGTCTGTTTCCTAGTGCCGGTTTGAAGTTCTTCCAGTTTTCACTGTAAAACCGAGTTGGAGCTCGTACTTCCCCATATATATGTATGGAGTGGAGTTTGAACTGAAAAGAAATTTTGTGTTCCCAACAAGCTAGTTGAAGGACGGTTTTCACACACACTTATCTCTCAGAACTGAGCATGTGGAGAGACGTTCGTTCATCTAGCACAATGGGAACGGGTTGCAGGAGAAACTTTTACCCTGGTTTCCCAGTCTGTTTCCTAGTGCCGGTTTGAATTTCCTGCAGTTTTCACTGTAAAACCGAGTTGGAGCCAGTACCTCCCCATATATATGTATGGAGTGGAGTTTGCAAGTGAAAAGAAACTATGTGTTCCCAACAAGATAGGTGAAGGACGGCTTTCACACACACTTATCTCTCAGAACTGAGCATGTGGAGAGACGTTCGTTCATCTAGCACAATGGGAACGGTTTGCAGGAGAAACTTTTACTCTGGTTTCCCAGTCTGTTTCCTAGTGCCGGTTTGAAGTTCCTGCAGTTTTCACTGTAAAACCGAGTTGGAGCTAGTACCTCCCCATATATATGTATGGAGTGGAGTTAGCAAGTGAAAAGAAACTTTGTGTTCCCAACAAGCTAGGTAAAGTACGGTTTTCACACACACTTATCTCTCAGAACTGAGCATGTTGAGAGAAGTTCGTTCATCTAGCACAAACGGAACGGGTTGCAGGAGGAACTTTTTCTCTGGTTTCTCAGTCTGTTTCCTAGTGCCGGTTTGAAGTTCCTGCAGTTTTCACTGTAAAACCGAGTTGGAGCTAGTACCTCCCCTTATATATGTATGGAGTGGAGTTTGCAAGTGAAAAGAAACTTTGTGTTCCCAACAAGCTAGGTGAAGGACGGCTTTCACACACACTTATCTCACAGAACTGAGCATGTGGAGAGACGTTCGTTCATCTAGCACAAAGGGAATGGGTTGCAGGAGGAACTTTTACTCTGGTTTCTCAGTCTGTTTCCTAGTGCCGGTTTGAAGTTCCTGCAGTTTTCAATGTAAAACCGAGTTGGAGCTAGTACCTCCCCATATATATGTATGGATTGGTGATTGCAAGTGAAAAGAAACTTTGCGTTCCAAAAAAGCTATGTGAAGGACGGTTTTCACACTCACTTATCTCTCAGAACTGAGCATGTGGAGAGACGTTCGTTCATCTAGCACAAAGGGAACGGGTTGCAGGAGGAACTTTTACTCTGGTTTCTTAGTCTGTTTCCTTCTGCCGGTTAGAAGTTCCTGCAGTTTACACTGTAAAACCGAGTTGGAGCTAGTACCTCCCCATATATATGTATGGATTGGAAATTGCTAGTTAAAAGATACTTTGAGTTCCAAAGAAGCTATGTGAAGGACTGCTTTCACAGACACTTATCTCTCAGAACTGAGCATGTGGAGAGAGGTTCGTTCATGTAGCACAAAGGGAACGGGTTGCAGGAGAAACTTTTACTCTGGTTTCTCAGTCTGTTCCAAGTGCCGGTTTGATGTTCCTGCAGTTTTCAATGTAAAACCGAGTTGGAGCTAGTACCTCCCCATATATATGTATGGAGTGGAGTTGGCAAGTGAAAAGAAACTTTGTGTTCCCAACAAGCTAGGTGAAGGACGGCTTTCACACTCAATTATCTCTCAGAACTGAGCATGTGGAGAGACGTTCGTTCATCTAGCACAAAGAGAACGGGTTGCAGGAGCAACTTTTACTCTGGTTTCTCAGTCTGTTTCCTACTGCCGGTTTGCAGTTCCTGCACTTTTCAATGTAAAACCGAGTTGGAGCTAGTACCTCCCCATATATATGTATGGAGTGGAGTTTGCAACTGAAAAGAAACTTTGTGTTCCCAACAAGCTAGGTGAAGGACGGCTTTCACACACACTTATCTCTCAGAACTGAGCATGTGGAGCGACGTTCGTTCATCTAGCACAAAGGGAACGTGTTGCAGGAGGAAATTAACTCTGGTTTCTCAGTCTGTTTCCTTCTGTCGGTTAGAAGTTCCTGCAGTTTTCACTGTAAAACCGAGTTGGAGCTAGTACTTCCCCATATATATGTATGGATTGGAGTTTGCAAGTGAAAGAAACTTTGTGTTCCCCACATGCTAGGTGAAGGACGGCTTTCACACACACTTATCTCTCAGAACTGAGCATGTGGAGAGACGTTCGTTCATCTAGCAAAAAGGGAACGGGTTGCAGGAGAAACTTTTACTCTGGTTTCTCAGTCTGTTTCTTAGTGCCGGTTTGAAGTTCTTCCAGTTTTCACTGTAAAACCGAGTTGGAGCTCGTACTTCCCCATATATATGTATGGAGTGGAGTTTGAACTGAAAAGAAATTTTGTGTTCCCAACAAGCTAGTTGAAGGACGGTTTTCACACACACTTATCTCTCAGAACTGAGCATGTGGAGAGACGTTCGTTCATCTAGCACAATGGGAACGGGTTGCAGGAGAAACTTTTACCCTGGTTTCCCAGTCTGTTTCCTAGTGCCGGTTTGAATTTCCTGCAGTTTTCACTGTAAAACCGAGTTGGAGCCAGTACCTCCCCATATATATGTATGGAGTGGAGTTTGCAAGTGAAAAGAAACTATGTGTTCCCAACAAGATAGGTGAAGGACGGCTTTCACACACACTTATCTCTCAGAACTGAGCATGTGGAGAGACGTTCGTTCATCTAGCACAATGGGAACGGTTTGCAGGAGAAACTTTTACTCTGGTTTCCCAGTCTGTTTCCTAGTGCCGGTTTGAAGTTCCTGCAGTTTTCACTGTAAAACCGAGTTGGAGCTAGTACCTCCCCATATATATGTATGGAGTGGAGTTAGCAAGTGAAAAGAAACTTTGTGTTCCCAACAAGCTAGGTAAAGTACGGTTTTCACACACACTTATCTCTCAGAACTGAGCATGTTGAGAGAAGTTCGTTCATCTAGCACAAACGGAACGGGTTGCAGGAGGAACTTTTTCTCTGGTTTCTCAGTCTGTTTCCTAGTGCCGGTTTGAAGTTCCTGCAGTTTTCACTGTAAAACCGAGTTGGAGCTAGTACCTCCCCTTATATATGTATGGAGTGGAGTTTGCAAGTGAAAAGAAACTTTGTGTTCCCAACAAGCTAGGTGAAGGACGGCTTTCACACACACTTATCTCACAGAACTGAGCATGTGGAGAGACGTTCGTTCATCTAGCACAAAGGGAATGGGTTGCAGGAGGAACTTTTACTCTGGTTTCTCAGTCTGTTTCCTAGTGCCGGTTTGAAGTTCCTGCAGTTTTCAATGTAAAACCGAGTTGGAGCTAGTACCTCCCCATATATATGTATGGATTGGTGATTGCAAGTGAAAAGAAACTTTGCGTTCCAAAAAAGCTATGTGAAGGACGGTTTTCACACTCACTTATCTCTCAGAACTGAGCATGTGGAGAGACGTTCGTTCATCTAGCACAAATGGAACGGGTTGCAGGAGGAACTTTTACTCTGGTTTCTCAGTCTGTTTCCTTCTGCCGGTTAGAAGTTCCTGCAGTTTACACTGTAAAACCGAGTTGGAGCTAGTACCTCCCCATATATATGTATGGATTGGAAATTGCAAGTGAAAAGATACTTTGAGTTCCAAAGAAGCTAGGTGAAGGACTGCTTTCAAAGACAATTATCTCTCAGAACTGAGCATGTGGAGAGACGTTCGTTCATCTAGCACAATGGGAAAGGGTTGCAGGAGAAACTTTTACTCTGGTTTCTCAGTCTGTTTCCTAGTGCCGTTTTGAAGTTCCTGCAGTTTTCACTGTAAAACCGAGTTGGAGCTGGTACCTCCCCATATATATGTATGGAGTGGAGTTAGCAATTGAAAAGAAACTTTGTGTTCCCAACAAGCTAGGTTAAGTACGGTTTTCACACACAATTATCTCTCAGAACTGAGCATGTGGAGAGACGTTCGTTCATCTAGCACAAAGGGAACGGGTTGCAGGAGAAACTTTTACTCTGGTATCTCATTCTGTTTCCAAGTGCCGGATTGAAGGTCCTGCAGTTTTCAATGTAAAACCGAGTTGGAGCTAGTACCTCCCTATATATATGTATGGAGTGGAGTTTGCAAGTGAAAAGAAACTTTGTGTTCCCAACAAGCTAGGTGAAGTTCGGCTTTCACACTCAATTATCTCTCAGAACTGAGCATGTGGATAGACATTCGTTCATCTACCACAAAGGGAACGGGTTGCAGGAGAAACTTTTACTCTGGTTTCTCAGTCTGTTTCCTAGTGCCGTTTTGCAGTTCCTGCAGTTTTCACTGTAAAACCGAGTTGGAGCTAGTACCTCCCCATATATATTTATGGTGTGGACTTTGCAACTGAAAAGAAACTTTGTGTTCCCAACAAGATGGGTGAAGTACGGCTTTCACACACACTTTTCTCTCAGAACTGAGCATGTGGAGAGACGTTTGTTCATGTAGCACAAAGGGAACGGGTTGCAGGAGAAACTTTTACTCTGGTTTCTCAGTCTGTTTCCTAGTGCCGGTTTGAAGTTCCTGGAGTTTTCACTGTAAAACCGATTTGGAGCTAGTACCTCCCCATATATATGTATGGAGTGGAGTTTGCAAGTGAAAAGAAACTTTGTGTTCCCCACATGCTAGGTGAAGGACGGCTTTCACACACACATATCTCTCAGAACTGAGCATGTGGAGAGACGTTCGTTCATCTAGCAAAAAGGGAACGGGTTGCAGGAGAAACTTTTACTCTGGTTTCTCAGTCTGTTTCTTAGTGCCGGTTTGAAGTTCTTCCAGTTTTCACTGTAAAACCGAGTTGGAGCTCGTACTTCCCCATATATATGTATGGAGTGGAGTTTGAACTGAAAAGAAATTTTGTGTTCCCAACAAGCTAGTTGAAGGACGGCTTTCACACACAATTATCTCTCAGAATTGAGCATGTGGAGAGACGTTCGTTCATCTAGCACAATGTGAACGGGTTGCAGGAGAAACTTTTACTCTGGTTTCTCAGTCTCTTTCCTAGTGCCGGTTTGAAGTTCCTGCAGTTTTCACTGTAAAACCGAGTTGGAGCCAGTACCTCCCCATATATATGTATGGAGTGGTGTTTGCAAGTGAAAAGAAACTATGTGTTCCCAACAAGCTAGGTGAAGGACGGCTTTCACACACACTTATCTCTCAGAACTGAGCATGTGGAGAGACGTTCGTTCATCTAGCAAAATGGGAACGGTTTGCAGGAGAAAATTTTACTCTGGTTTCCCAGTCTGTTTCCTAGTGCCGGTTTGAAGTTCCTGCAGTTTTCACTGTGAAACCGAGTTGGAGCTAGTACCTCCCCATATATATGTATGAAGTGGAGTTAGCAAGTGAAAAGAAACTTTGTGTTCCCAACAAGCTAGGTAAAGTACGGTTTTCACACACACTTATCTCTCAGAACTGAGCATGTTGAGAGAAGTTCGTTCATCTAGCACAAACGGAACGGGTTGCAGGAGGAACTTTTACTCTGGTTTCTCAGTCTGTTTCCTAGTGCCGGTTTGAAGTTCCTGCAGTTTTCACTGTAAAACCGAGTTGGAGCTAGTACCTCCCCTTATATATGTATGGAGTGGAGTTTGCAAGTGAAAAGAAACTTTGTGTTCCCAACAAGCTAGGTGAAGGACGGCTTTCACACACACTTATCTCACAGAACTGAGCATGTGGAGAGACGTTCGTTCATCTAGCACAAAGGGAATGGGTTGCAGGAGGAACTTTTACTCTGGTTTCTCAGTCTGTTTCCTAGTGCCGGTTTGAAGTTCCTGCAGTTTTCAATGTAAAACCGAGTTGGAGCTAGTACCTCCCCATATATATGTATGGATTGGTGATTGCAAGTGAAAAGAAACTTTGCGTTCCAAAAAAGCTATGTGAAGGACGGTTTTCACACTCACTTATCTCTCAGAACTGAGCATGTGGAGAGACGTTCGTTCATCTAGCACAAAGGGAACGGGTTGCAGGAGGAACTTTTACTCTGGTTTCTTAGTCTGTTTCCTTCTGCCGGTTAGAAGTTCCTGCAGTTTACACTGTAAAACCGAGTTGGAGCTAGTACCTCCCCATATATATGTATGGATTGGAAATTGCTAGTTAAAAGATACTTTGAGTTCCAAAGAAGCTATGTGAAGGACTGCTTTCACAGACACTTATCTCTCAGAACTGAGCATGTGGAGAGAGGTTCGTTCATGTAGCACAAAGGGAACGGGTTGCAGGAGAAACTTTTACTCTGGTTTCTCAGTCTGTTCCAAGTGCCGGTTTGATGTTCCTGCAGTTTTCAATGTAAAACCGAGTTGGAGCTAGTACCTCCCCATATATATGTATGGAGTGGAGTTGGCAAGTGAAAAGAAACTTTGTGTTCCCAACAAGCTAGGTGAAGGACGGCTTTCACACTCAATTATCTCTCAGAACTGAGCATGTGGAGAGACGTTCGTTCATCTAGCACAAAGAGAACGGGTTGCAGGAGCAACTTTTACTCTGGTTTCTCAGTCTGTTTCCTACTGCCGGTTTGCAGTTCCTGCACTTTTCAATGTAAAACCGAGTTGGAGCTAGTACCTCCCCATATATATGTATGGAGTGGAGTTTGCAACTGAAAAGAAACTTTGTGTTCCCAACAAGCTAGGTGAAGGACGGCTTTCACACACACTTATCTCTCAGAACTGAGCATGTGGAGCGACGTTCGTTCATCTAGCACAAAGGGAACGTGTTGCAGGAGGAAATTAACTCTGGTTTCTCAGTCTGTTTCCTTCTGTCGGTTAGAAGTTCCTGCAGTTTTCACTGTAAAACCGAGTTGGAGCTAGTACTTCCCCATATATATGTATGGATTGGAGTTTGCAAGTGAAAGAAACTTTGTGTTCCCCACATGCTAGGTGAAGGACGGCTTTCACACACACTTATCTCTCAGAACTGAGCATGTGGAGAGACGTTCGTTCATCTAGCAAAAAGGGAACGGGTTGCAGGAGAAACTTTTACTCTGGTTTCTCAGTCTGTTTCTTAGTGCCGGTTTGAAGTTCTTCCAGTTTTCACTGTAAAACCGAGTTGGAGCTCGTACTTCCCCATATATATGTATGGAGTGGAGTTTGAACTGAAAAGAAATTTTGTGTTCCCAACAAGCTAGTTGAAGGACGGTTTTCACACACACTTATCTCTCAGAACTGAGCATGTGGAGAGACGTTCGTTCATCTAGCACAATGGGAACGGGTTGCAGGAGAAACTTTTACCCTGGTTTCCCAGTCTGTTTCCTAGTGCCGGTTTGAATTTCCTGCAGTTTTCACTGTAAAACCGAGTTGGAGCCAGTACCTCCCCATATATATGTATGGAGTGGAGTTTGCAAGTGAAAAGAAACTATGTGTTCCCAACAAGATAGGTGAAGGACGGCTTTCACACACACTTATCTCTCAGAACTGAGCATGTGGAGAGACGTTCGTTCATCTAGCACAATGGGAACGGTTTGCAGGAGAAACTTTTACTCTGGTTTCCCAGTCTGTTTCCTAGTGCCGGTTTGAAGTTCCTGCAGTTTTCACTGTAAAACCGAGTTGGAGCTAGTACCTCCCCATATATATGTATGGAGTGGAGTTAGCAAGTGAAAAGAAACTTTGTGTTCCCAACAAGCTAGGTAAAGTACGGTTTTCACACACACTTATCTCTCAGAACTGAGCATGTTGAGAGAAGTTCGTTCATCTAGCACAAACGGAACGGGTTGCAGGAGGAACTTTTTCTCTGGTTTCTCAGTCTGTTTCCTAGTGCCGGTTTGAAGTTCCTGCAGTTTTCACTGTAAAACCGAGTTGGAGCTAGTACCTCCCCTTATATATGTATGGAGTGGAGTTTGCAAGTGAAAAGAAACTTTGTGTTCCCAACAAGCTAGGTGAAGGACGGCTTTCACACACACTTATCTCACAGAACTGAGCATGTGGAGAGACGTTCGTTCATCTAGCACAAAGGGAATGGGTTGCAGGAGGAACTTTTACTCTGGTTTCTCAGTCTGTTTCCTAGTGCCGGTTTGAAATTCCTGCAGTTTTCAATGTAAAACCGAGTTGGAGCTAGTACCTCCCCATATATATGTATGGATTGGTGATTGCAAGTGAAAAGAAACTTTGCGTTCCAAAAAAGCTATGTGAAGGACGGTTTTCACACTCACTTATCTCTCAGAACTGAGCATGTGGAGAGACGTTCGTTCATCTAGCACAAATGGAACGGGTTGCAGGAGGAACTTTTACTCTGGTTTCTCAGTCTGTTTCCTTCTGCCGGTTAGAAGTTCCTGCAGTTTACACTGTAAAACCGAGTTGGAGCTAGTACCTCCCCATATATATGTATGGATTGGAAATTGCAAGTGAAAAGATACTTTGAGTTCCAAAGAAGCTAGGTGAAGGACTGCTTTCAAAGACAATTATCTATCAGAACTGAGCATGTGGAGAGACGTTCGTTCATATAGCACAATGGGAAAAGGTTGCAGGAGAATCTTTTACTCTGGTTTCTCATTCTGTTTCCTAGTGCCGTTTTGAAGTTCCTGCAGTTTTCACTGTAAAACCGAGTTGGAGCTGGTACCTCCCCATATATATGTATGGAGTGGAGTTAGCAATTGAAAAGAAACTTTGTGTTCCCAACAAGCTAGGTGAAGTACGGTTTTCACACACAATTATCTCTCAGAACTGAGCATGTGGAGAGACGTTCGTTCATCTAGCACAAAGGGAACGGGTTGCAGGAGAAACTTTTACTCTTGTATCTCATTCTGTTTCCAAGTGCCGGTTTGAAGGTCCTGCAGTTTTCAATGTAAAACCGAGTTGGAGCTAGTACCTCCCTATATATATGTATGGAGTGGAGTTTGCAAGTGAAAAGAAACTTTGTGTTCCCAACAAGCTAGGTGAAGTTCGGCTTTCACACTCAATTATCTCTCAGAACTGAGCATGTGGAAAGACGTTCGTTCATCTAGCACAAAGGGAACGGGTTGCAGGAGAAACTTTTACTCTGGTTTCTCAGTCTGTTTCCTAGTGCCGTTTTGCAGTTCCTGCAGTTTTCACTGTAAAACCGAGTTGGAGCTAGTACCTCCCGATATATATTTATGGTGTGGACTTTGCAACTGAAAAGAAACTTTGTGTTCCCAACAAGATGGGTGAAGTACGGCTTTCACACACACTTTTCTCTCAGAACTGAGCATGTGGAGAGACGTTTGTTCATGTAGCACAAAGGGAACGGGTTGCAGGAGAAACTTTTACTCTGGTTTCTCAGTCTGTTTCCTAGTGCCGGTTTGAAGTTCCTGGAGTTTTCACTGTAAAACCGATTTGGAGCTAGTACCTCCCCATATATATGTATGGAGTGGAGTTTGCAAGTGAAAAGAAACTTTGTGTTCCCCACATGCTAGGTGAAGGACGGCTTTCACACACACATATCTCTCAGAACTGAGCATGTGGAGAGACGTTCGTTCATCTAGCAAAAAGGGAACGGGTTGCAGGAGAAACTTTTACTCTGGTTTCTCAGTCTGTTTCTTAGTGCCGGTTTGAAGTTCTTCCAGTTTTCACTGTAAAACCGAGTTGGAGCTCGTACATCCCCATATATATGTATGGAGTGGAGTTTGAACTGAAAAGAAATTTTGTGTTCCCAACAAGCTAGTTGAAGGACGGCTTTCACACACAATTATCTCTCAGAACTGAGAATGTGGAGAGACATTCGTTCATCTAGCACAATGTGAACGGGTTGCAGGAGAAACTTTTACTCTGGTTTCTCAGTCTCTTTCCTAGTGCCGGTTTGAAGTTCCTGCAGTTTTCACTGTAAAACAGAGTTGGAGCCAGTACCTCCCCATATATATGTATGGAGTGGTGTTTGCAAGTGAAAAGAAACTATGTGTTCCCAACAAGCTAGGTGAAGGACGGCTTTCACACACACTTATCTCTCAGAACTGAGCATGTGGAGAGACGTTCGTTCATCTAGCACAAACGGAACGGGTTGCAGGAGGAACTTTTACTCTGGTTTCTCAGTCTGTTTCCTAGTGCCGGTTTGAAGTTCCTGCAGTTTTCACTGTAAAACCGAGTTGGAGCTAGTACCTCCCCTTATATATGTATGGAGTGGAGTTTGCAAGTGAAAAGAAACTTTGTGTTCCCAACAAGCTAGGTGAAGGACGGCTTTCACACACACTTATCTCACAGAACTGAGCATGTGGAGAGACGTTCGTTCATCTAGCACAAAGGGAATGGGTTGCAGGAGGAACTTTTACTCTGGTTTCTCAGTCTGTTTCCTAGTGCCGGTTTGAATTTCCTGCAGTTTTCAATGTAAAACCGAGTTGGAGCTAGTACCTCCCCATATATATGTATGAATTGGTGATTGCAAGTGAAAAGAAACTTTGCGTTCCAAAAAAGCTATGTGAAGGACGATTTTCACACTCACTTATCTCTCAGAACTGAGCATGTGGAGAGACGTTCGTTCATCTAGCACAAAGGGAACGGGTTGCAGGAGGAACTTTTACTCTGGTTTCTTAGTCTGTTTCCTTCTGCCGGTTAGAAGTTCCTGCAGTTTACACTGTAAAACCGAGTTGGAGCTAGTACCTCCCCATATATATGTATGGATTGGAAATTGCAAGTTAAAAGATACTTTGAGTTCCAAAGAAGCTATGTGAAGGACTGCTTTCACAGACACTTATCTCTCAGAACTGAGCATGTGGAGAGAGGTTCGTTCATGTAGCACAAAGGGAACGGGTTGCAGGAGAAACTTTTACTCTGGTTTCTCAGTCTGTTTCCAAGTGCCGGTTTGATGTTCCTGCAGTTTTCAATGTAAAACCGAGTTGGAGCTAGTACCTCCCCATATATATGTATGGAGTGGAGTTGGCAAGTGAAAAGAAACTTTGTGTTCCCAACAAGCTAGGTGAAGTACGGCTTTCACACTCAATTATCTCTCAGAACTGAGCATGTGGAGAGACGTTCGTTCATCTAGCACAAAGAGAACGGGTTGCAGGAGCAACTTTTACTCTGGTTTCTCAGTCTGTTTCCTACTGCCGGTTTGCAGTTCCTGCACTTTTCAATGTAAAACCGAGTTGGAGCTAGTACCTCCCCATATATATGTATGGAGTGGAGTTTGCAACTGAAAAGAAACTTTGTGTTCCCAACAAGCTAGGTGAAGGACGGCTTTCACACACACTTATCTCTCAGAACTGAGCATGTGGAGAGACGTTCGTTCATCTAGCACAAAGGGAACGTGTTGCAGGAGGAAATTAACTCTGGTTTCTCAGTCTGTTTCCTTCTGTCGGTTAGAAGTTCCTGCAGTTTTCACTGTAAAACCGAGTTGGAGCTAGTACTTCCCCATATATATGTATGGATTGGAGATTGCAAGTGAAAAGAAACTTTGTGTTCCAAAGAAGATAGGTGAAGGACTGCTTTCACAGACACATATCTCTCAGAACTGAGCATGTGGAGAGACGTTCGTTCATGTAGCACTAAGGGAACGGGTTGCAGGAGAAACTTTTACTCTGGTATCTCATTCTGTTTCCAAGTGCCGGTTTGAAGGTCCTGCAGTTTTCAATGTAAAACCGATTTGGAGCTAGTACCTCCCCATATATATGTATGGAGTGGAGTTTGCAGGTGAAAAGAAACTTTGTGTTCCCCACATGCTAGGTGAAAGACGGCTTTCACACACACTTATCTCTTCAGAACTGAGCATGTGGAGAGACGTTCGTTCATCTATAAAAAAGGGAACGGGTTGCAGGAGAAACTTTTACTCTGGTTTCTCAGTCTGTTTCTTAGTGCCGGATTGAAGTTCTTCCAGTTTTCACTGTAAAACCGAGTTGGAGCTCGTACCTCCCCATATATATGTATGGAGTGGAGTTTGAACTGAAAAGAAATTTTGTGTTCCCAACAAGCTAGTTGAAGAACGGCTTTCACACACACTTATCTCTCAGAACTGAGCATGTGGAGACACGTTCGTTCATCTAGCACAATGGGAACGGGTTGCAGGGGAAACTTTTACTCTGGATTCCCAGTCTGTTTCCTAGTGCCGGTTTGAAGTTCCTGCAGTTTTCACTGTAAAACCGAGTTGGAGCTAGTACCGACCCATATATATGTATGGAGTGGAATTTGCAAGTGAAAAGAAACTATGTGTTCCCAACAAGCTAGGTAAAGTACGGTTTTCACACACAAATATCTCTCAGAACAGAGCATGTGGAGAGACTTTCGTTCATCTAGCACAAAGGGAACGGGTTGCAGGAGGAACTTTTACTCTGGTTTCTCATTCTGTTTCCTAGTGCCGGTTTGAAGTTCCTGCAGTTTTCACTGTAAAACCGAGTTGGAGCTAGTACCTCCCCATATATATGTATGGAGTGGAGTTTGCAAGTGAAAAGAAACTTTGTGTTCCAAACAAGCTAGGTGAAGGACGGCTTTCACACTCAATTATCTCTCAGAACTGAGCATGTGGAGAGACTTTCGTTCATCTAGCACAAAGGGAACGGTTTGCAGGAGCAACTTTTACTCTGGTTTCTGTCTGTTTCCTACTGCCGGTTTGCAGTTCCTGCACTTTTCACTGTAAAACCGAGTTGGAGTTAGTACCTCCCCATATATATGTATGGATTCGAGATTGCAAGTGAAAAGAAACTTTGTGTTCCAAAGAAGCTAGGTGAAGGACTGCTTTCACAGACACTTATCTCTCAGAACTGAGCATGTGGAGAGACGTTCGTTCATGTAGCACAAAGGGAACGGGTTGCAGGAGAAACTTTTACTCTGGTTTCTCAGTCTGTTTCCAAGTGCCGGTTTGAAGTTCCTGCAGTTTTCACTTTAAAACCGAGTTGGAGCTAATACCACCCCATATATTTGTATGGAGTGGATTATACAACTGAAAAGAAACATTGTGTTCCCAACAAGTTAGGTGAAGGACGGCTTTCAAACACACTTATCTCTCAGAACGGAGCAAGTGGAGAGACGTTCGTTCATCTAGCAAAAAGGGAACGGGTTGCAGGAGAAACTTTTACTCTGGTTTCTCAGTCTGTTTCCTAGTGCCCGTTTGAAGTTCCTGCAGTTTTCACTGTAAAACCGAGTTGGAGCTAGTACCTCCCCATATATATGTATGGAGTGGAGTTTGCAAGTGAAAAGAAACTTTGTGTTCCCAAAAAGCTAGGTGAAGGACGGCTTTCACACACACTTTTCTCTCAGAACTGAGCATGTGGAGAGACGTTTATTCATCTAGCACTAAGGGAACGGGTTGCAGGAGAAACTTTTCTCTGGTTTCTCAGTCTGTTTCCTACTGCCGGTTTGAAGTTCCTGGAGTTTTCACTGTATAACCGAGTTGGAGCTAATACCTCCCCATATGTATGTATGGAGTGGAGTTTGCAACTGAAAAGAAACTTTGTGTTCCCAACAAGCTAGGTGAAGGACGGCTTTCACACTCACTTATCTCTCAGAACTGAGCATGTGGAGAGACGTTCGTTCATCTAGCACAAAGGGAACGGGTTGCAGGAGAAACTTTTACTCTGGTTTCTCAGTCTGTTTCCTAGTGCCTGTTTGAAGTTCCTGCAGTTTTCACTTTAAATCCGAGTTGGAGCTAGTACCTCCCCATATATATGTATGGAGTGGAGTTTGCAACTGAAAAGAAACTTTGTGTCCCCAACAAGCTAGGTGAAGGACGGCTTTCACACACATTTATCTCTCAGAACTGAGCATGTGGAGAGACGTTCGTTCATCTAGCACAAAGGGAACGGGTTGCAGGAGGAACTTTTACTCTGGTATCTCAGTCTGTTTCCTACTGCCGGTTTGAATTTCCTGCAGTTTTCACTGTAAAACCGAGTTGGAGCTTAAACCTCCCCATATATATGTATGGAGTGTTGTTTCCAAGTGAAAAGAAACTTTGTGTTCCCAACATGCTAGGTGAAGGACGGCTTTCACAGACACATATCTCTCAGAACTGAGCATGTGGAGAGACGTTCGTTCATGTAGCACAAAGGGAACGGGTTGCAGGAGAAACTTTTACTCTGGTATCTCATTCTGTTTCCAAGTGCCGGTTTGAAGGTCCTGCAGTTTTCAATGTAAAAGCGAGTTGGATCTAGTACCTCCCTATATATATGTATGGAGTGGAGTTTGCAAGTGAAAAGAATCTTTGTGTTCCCAACAAGCTAGGTGAAGTTCGGCTTTCACACTCAATTATCTCTCAGAACTGAGCATGTGGAGAGACGTTCGTTCATCTAGCACAAAAAGAACGGGTTGCAGGAGAAACTTTTACTCTGGTTTCTCAGTCTGTTTCCTAGTGCCGTTTTGCAGTTCCTGCAGTTTTCACTGTAAAACCGAGTTGGAGCTAGTACCTCCCCATATATATTTATGGAGTGGATTTTGCAACTGAAAAGAAACTTTGTGTTCCCAACAAGCTGGCTGAAGTACGGCTTTCACACACACTTTTCTCTCAGAACTGAGCATGTGGAGAGACGTTTTTTCATCTAGCACAAAGGGAACGGGTTGCAGGAGAAACTTTTCCTCTGGTTTCTCAGTCTGTTTCCTAGTGCCGGTTTGAAGTTCCTGGAGTTTTCACTGTAAAACCGATTTGGAGCTAGTACCTCCCCATATATATGTATGGAGTGGAGTTTGCAAGTGAAAAGAAACTATGTGTTCCAAACAAGCTAAGTAAAGTACGGTTTTCACACACACTTATCTCTCAGAACAGAGCATGTGGAGAGACGTTCGTTCATCTAGCACAAAAGGAACGGGTTGCAGGAGGAACTTTTACTCTGTTTTCTCAGTCTGTTTCCAAGTGCCGGTATGAAGTTCCTGCAGTTTTCAATGTAAAACCGATTTGGAGCTAATACCACCCCATATATTTGTATGGAGTTGATTTTGAAAATGAAAAGAGACTTTGTGTTCCCAACAATCTAGGTGAAGTACGGCTTTCACACACACTTATCTCTCAGAACTGAGCATGTGGATAGACGTTCGTTCATCTAGCACAAAGGGAACGGGTTGCAGGAGGAACATTTACTCTAGTTTCTCAGTCTGTTTCCTACTGCCGGTTTGAAGTTCCTGCAGTTTTCACTGTAAAACCGTGTTGGAGCTAGTACCTCCCCATATATATGTATGGATTGGAGATTGCAAGTGAAAAGAAACTTTGTGTTCCAAAGTAGCTAGGTGAAGGACTGCTTTCACAGACACTTATCTCTCAGAACTGAGCATGTGGAGAGACGTTCGTTCATCTAGCACAAAGGGAACGTGTTGCAGGAGGAAATTTTACTCTGGTTTCTCAGTCTGTTTCCTTCTGCCGGGTAGAAGTTCCTGCAGTTTTCACTGTAAAACGGAGTTGGAGCTAGTACCTCCCCATATATATGTATGGATTGGAGATCGCAAGTGAAAAGAAATTTTGTGTTCCAAAGAAGCTAGGTGAAGGACGGCTTTCACACTCAATTATCTCTCAGAACTGAGCATATGGAGAGACGTTCGTTCATCTAGCACAAAGGGAACGGGCTGCAGGAGCAACTTTTACTCTGGTTTCTCAGTCTGTTTCCTAGTGCCGGTTTGAATTTCCTGCAGTTTTCACTGTAAAACCGAGTTGGAGGTAATACAACCCCATATATTTGTATGGAGTGGAGTTGGCAACTGAAAAGAAACTTTGTGTTCCCAACAAGCTAGGTGAAGTACGGCTTTCACACACACTTATCTCTCAGAAATGAGCATGTGGAGAGACGTTCGTTCATCTAGCACAAAAGGAACGGCTTGCAGGAGAAACTTTTACTCTGGTTTCTCAGTCTGTTTCCTAGTGCCGGTTTGAAGTTCCTGCAGTTTTCACTGTAAAACCGAGTTGGAGCTAGTCCCTACCCATATATATATATGGAGTGGTGTTTGCAACTGAAAAGAAACTTTGTGTTCCCAACAAGCTAGGTGAAGGACGGGTTTCACACACACGTATCTCTCAGAACTGAGCATGTGGAGAGACGTTCGTTCATCTAGCACAAAGGGAACGGGTTGCAGGAGAAACTTTTACTCTGGTTTCTCAGTCTGTTTCCTAGTGCCGGTTTGACGTTCCTGCAGTTTTCACTGTAAAACCGAGTTGGAGCTATTACCTCCCCTTATATATGTATGGATTGGAGTTTGCAACTGAAAAGAAACTTTGTCTTCACATAAAGTTAGGTGAAGGACGGCTATCACACACACTTATCTCTCAGAACTGAGCATGTGTAGAGACGTTCGTTCATCTAGCACAAAGGGAACGGGTTGCAGGAGAAACATTTACTCTGGTTTCTCAGTCTGTTTCCTAGTGCCGGTTTGAAGTTCCTGCAGTTTTCACTCTAAAACCGTGATGGAGCTAGTCCCTACCCATATATATATATGGTGTGGAGTTTGCAACTGAAAAGAAACTTTGTGTTCCCAAAAAGCTAGGTGAAGGACGGTTTTCACACACAATTATCTCTCAGAACTGAGCATGTGGAGAGACGTTCGTTCATCTAGCACAAAGGGAACGGGTTGCAGGAGAAACTTTAACTCTGGTATCTCATTCTGTTTCCAAGTGCCGGATTGAAGGTCCTGCAGTTTTCAATGTAAAACCGAGTTGGACCTAGTACCTCCCTATATATATGTATGGAGTGGAGTTTGCAAGTGAAAAGAAACTTTGTGTTCCCAACAAGCTAGGTGAAGTTCGGCTTTCACACTCAATTATCTCTCAGAACTGAGCATGTGGAAAGACGTTCGTTCATCTAGCATAAAGGGAACGGGTTGCAGGAGAAACTTTTACTCTGGTTTCTCAGTCTGTTTCCTAGTGCCGTTTTGCAGTTCCTGCAGTTTTCACTTTAAAACCGAGTTGGAGCTAGTAACTCCCCATATATATTTATGGTGTGGACTTTGCAACTGAAAAGAAACTTTGTGTTCCCAACATGCTGGGTGAAGTACGGCTTTCACACACACTTTTCTCTCAGAACTGAGCATGTGGAGAGACGTTCGTTCATCTAGCACAAAGGGAACGGGTTGCAGGAGGAACTTTTACTCTGGTTTCTCAGTCTGTTTCCTAGTGCCGGTTTGAAGTTCCTGGAGTTTTCACTGTAAAACCGATTTGGAGCTAGTACCTCCCCATATATATGTATGGAGTGGAGTTTGCAAGTGAAAAGAAACTTTGTGTTCCCCACATGCTAGGTGAAGGACGGCTTTCACACACACATATCTCTCAGAACTGAGCATGTGGAGAGACGTTCGTTCATCTAGCACAAAGGGAACGGGTTGCAGGAGGAACTTTTACTCTGGTATCTCAGTCTGTTTCCTACTGCCGGTTTGAATTTCCTGCAGTTTTCACTGTAAAACCGAGTTGGAGCTTAAACCTCCCCATATATATGTATGGAGTGTTGTTTCCAAGTGAAAAGAAACTTTGTGTTCCCAACATGCTAGGTGAAGGGCGGCTTTCACACACACTTATCTCTCAGAAATGAGCATGTGGAGAGACGTTCGTTCATGAAGCACAAATGGAACGGGTTGCAGGAGAAACTTTTACTCTGGTTTCTCAGTCTGTTTCCAAGTGCCGGTTTGAAGTTCCTGCAGTTTTCAATGTAAAACATAGTTGGAGCTCGTACCTCCCCATATATATGTACGGATCGGAGTTTGCAAGTGAAAAGAAACTTTGTGTTCCCAACAAGCTAGGTGAAGGACGGCTTTCACACACACTTATCTCTCAGAACTGAGCATGTGGAGAGACGTTCGTTCATCTAGCACAAAGGGAACGGGTTGGAGGAGAAACTTTTACTCTGGTTTCTCAGTCTGTTTCCTACTGCCGGTTTGCAGTTCCTGCACTTTTCACTGTAAAACCGAGTTGGAGTTAGTACCTCCCCATATATATGTATGGATTGGAAATTGCAAGTGAAAAGATACTTTGAGTTCCAAAGAAGCTAGGTGAAGGACTGCTTTCAAAGACAATTATCTCTCAGAACTGAGCATGTGGAGAGACGTTCGTTCATGTAGCACAAATGGAACGGGTTGCAGGAGAAACTTTTACTCTGGTTTCTCAGTCTGTTTCCTAGTGCCGGTTTGATGTTCCTGCAGTTTTCAATGTAAAATCGAGTTGGAGTTAGTACCTCCCCATATATATGTATGGATTCGAGATTGCAAGTGAAAAGAAACTTTGTGTTCCAAAGAAGCTAGGTGAAGGACTGCTTTCAAAGACACTTATCTCTCAGAACTGAGCGCGTGGAGAGACGTTCGTTCATGTAGCACAAAGGGAACCGGTTGCAGGGGAAACTTTTACTCTGGTTTCTCAGTCTGTTTCCAAGTGCCGGTTTGAAATTCCTGCAGTTTTCACTTTAAAACCGAGTTGGAGCTAATACCACCCCATATATTTGTATGGAGTGGATTTTGCAACTGAAAAGAATCTTTGTGTTCCCAACAAGTTAGGTGAAGGACGGCTTTCAAACACACTTATCTCTCAGAACTGAGCATATGGAGAGACGTTCGTTCATCTAGCACAATGGGAAAGGGTTGCAGGAGAAACTTTTACTCTGGTTTCTCAGTCTGTTTCCTAGTGCCGTTTTGAAGTTCCTGCAGTTTTCACTGTAAAACCGAGTTGGAGCTGGTACCTCCCCATATATATGTATGGAGTGGAGTTAGCAAGTGAAAAGAAACTTTGTGTTCCCAACAAGCTAGGTGAAGTACGGTTTTCACACACAATTATCTCTCAGAACTGAGCATGTGGAGAGACGTTCGTTCATCTAGCACAAAGGGAACGGGTTGCAGGAGAAACTTTTACTCTGGTATCTCATTCTGTTTCCAAGTGCCGGATTGAAGGTCCTGCAGTTTTCAATGTAAAACCGAGTTGGAGCTAGTACCTCCCTATATATATTTATGGAGTGGAGTTTGCAAGTGAAAAGAAACTTTGTGTTCCCAACAAGCTAGGTGAAGTTCGGCTTTCACACTCAATTATCTCTCAGAACTGAGCATGTGGAAAGACGTTCGTTCATCTAGCACAAAGGGAACGGGTTGCAGGAGTAACTTTTACTCTGGTTTCTCAGTCTGTTTCCTAGTGCCGTTTTGCAGTTCCTGCAGTTTTCACTGTAAAACCGAGTTGGAGCTAGTACCTCCCCATATATATTTATGGTGTGGACTTTGCAACTGAAAAGAAACTTTGTGTTCCCTACAAGCTGGGTGAAGTACGGCTTTCACACACACTTTTCTCTCAGAACTGAGCATGTGGAGAGACGTTTGTTCATCTAGCACAAAGGGAACGGGTTGCAGGAGAAACATTTACTCTGGTTTCTCAGTCTGTTTCCTAGTGCGGTTTGAAGTTCCTGGAGTTTTCACTGTAAAACCGATTTGGAGCTAGTACCTCCCCATATATATTTAAGGAGTGGAGTTTGCAAGTGAAAAGAAACTTTGTGTTCCCCACATGCTAGGTGAAGGACGGCTTTCACACACACTTATCTCTCAGAACTGAGCATGTGGAGAGACGTTCGTTCATCTAGCAAAAACGGAACGGGTTGCAGGAGAAACTTTTACTCTGGTTTCTCAGTCTGTTTCTTAGTGCCGGTTTGAAGTTCTTCCAGTTTTCACTGTAAAACCGAGTTGGAGTTCGTACTTCCCCATATATATGTATGGAGTGGATTTTGAACTGAAAAGAAATTTTGTGTTCCCAACAAGCTAGTTGAAGGACGGCTTTCACACACACTTATCTCTCAGAACTGAGCATGTGGAGAGACGTTCGTTCATCTAGCACAATGGGAACTGGTTGCAGGAGAAACTTTTACCCTGGTTTCCCAGTCTGTTTCCTAGTGCCGGTTTGAAGTTCCTGCAGTTTTCACTGTAAAACCGAGTTGGAGCCAGTACCTCCCCATATATATGTATGGAGTGGAGTTTGCAAGTGAAAAGAAACTATGTGTTCCCAACAAGATAGGTGAAGGACGGCTTTCACACACACTTATCTCTCAGAACTGAGCATGTGGAGAGACGTTCGTTCATCTAGCACAATGGGAACAGTTTGCAGGAGAAACTTTTACTCTGGTTTCCCAGTCTGTTTCTAGTGCCGGTTTGAAGTTCCTGCAGTTTTCACTGTAAAACCGAGTTGGAGCTAGTACCTCCCCATATATATGTATGGAGTGGAGTTAGCAAGTGAAAAGAAACTTTGTGTTCCCAACAAGCTAGGTAAAGTACGGTTTTCACACTCACTTATCTCTCAGAACTGAGCATGTTGAGAGAAGTTCGTTCATCTAGCACAAACGGAACGGGTTGCAGGAGGAACTTTTTCTCTGGTTTCTCAGTCTGTTTCCTAGTGCCGGTTTGAAGTTCCTGCAGTTTTCACTGTAAAACCGAGTTGGAGCTAGTACCTCCCCTTATATATGTATGGAGTGGAGTTTGCAAGTGAAAAGAAACTTTGTGTTCCCAACAAGCTAGGTGAAGGACGGCTTTCACACACACTTATCTCACAGAACTGAGCATGTGGAGAGACGTTCGTTCATCTAGCACAATGGGAATGGGTTGCAGGAGGAACTTTTACTCTGGTTTCTCAGTCTGTTTCCTAGTGCCGGTTTGAAGTTCCTGCAGTTTTCAATGTAAAACCGAGTTGGAGCTAGTACCTCCCCATATATATGTATGGATTGGTGATTGCAAGTGAAAAGAAACTTTGCGTTCCAAAAAAGCTATGTGAAGGACGGTTTTCACACTCACTTATCTCTCAGAACTGAGCATGTGGAGAGACGTTCGTTCATCTAGCACAAATGGAACGGGTTGCAGGAGGAACTTTTACTCTGGTTTCTCAGTCTGTTTCCTTCTGCCGGTTAGAAGTTCCTGCACTTTACACTGTAAAACCGAGTTGGAGCTAGTACCTCCCCATATATATGTATGGATTGGAAATTGCAAGTGAAAAGATACTTTGAGTTCCAAAGAAGCTAGGTGAAGGACTGCTTTCAAAGACAATTATCTCTCAGAACTGAGCATGTGGAGAGACTTTCGTTCATCTAGCACAATGGGAAAGGGTTGCAGGAGAAACTTTTACTCTGGTTTCTCAGTCTGTTTCCTAGTGCCGTTTTGAAGTTCCTGCAGTTTTCACTGTAAAACCGAGTTGAGGCTGGTACCTCCCCATATATATGTATGGAGTGGAGTTAGCAAGTGAAAAAAAACTTTGTGTTCCCAACAAGCTAGGTGAAGTACGGTTTTCACACAAAATTATCTCTCAGAACTGAGCATGTGGAGAGACGTTCGTTCATCTAGCACAAAGGGAACGGGTTGCAGGAGAAACTTTTACTCTGGTTTCTCAGTCTGTTTCTTAGTGCCGGTTTGAAGTTCTTCCAGTTTTCACTGTAAAACCGAGTTGGAGCTCGTACTTCCCCATATATATGTATGGAGTGGAGTTTGAACTGAAAAGAAATTTTGTGTTCCCAACAAGCTAGTTGAAGGACGGCTTTCACACACAATTATCTCTCAGAACTGAGCATGTGGAGAGACGTTCGTTCATCTAGCACAATGGGAACGGGTTGCAGGAGAAACTTTTACTCTGGTTTCTCAGTCTCTTTCCTAGTGCCGGTTTGAAGTTCCTGCAGTTTTCACTGTAAAACCGAGTTGGAGCCAGTACCTCCCCATATATATGTATGGAGTGGTGTTTGCAAGTGAAAAGAAACTATGTGTTCCCAACAAGCTAGGTGAAGGACGGCTTTCACACACACTTATCTCTCAGAACTGAGCATGTGGAGAGACGTTCGTTCATCTAGCACAATGGGAACGGTTTGCAGGAGAAAATTTTACTCTGGTTTCCCAGTCTGTTTCCTAGTGCCGGTTTGAAGTTCCTGCAGTTTTCACTGTAAAACCGAGTTGGAGCTAGTACCACCCCATATATATGTATGGAGTGGAGTTAGCAAGTGAAAAGAAACTTTGTGTTCCCAACAAGCTAGGTAAAGTACGGTTTTCTCACACACTTATCTCTCAGAACTGAGCATGTTGAGAGAAGTTCGTTCATCTAGCACAAACGGAACGGGTTGCAGGAGGAACTTTTACTCTGGTTTCTCAGTCTGTTTCCTAGTGCCGGTTTGAAGTTCCTGCAGTTTTCACTGTAAAACCGAGTTGGAGCTAGTACCTCCCCTTATATATGTATGGAGTGGAGTTTGCAAGTGAAAAGAAACTTTGTGTTCCCAACAAGCTAGGTGAAGGACGGCTTTCACACACACTTATCTCACAGAACTGAGCATGTGGAGAGACGTTCGTTCATCTAGCACAAAGGGAATGGGTTGCAGGAGGAACTTTTACTCTGGTTTCTCAGTCTGTTTCCTAGTGCCGGTTTGAAGTTCCTGCAGTTTTCAATGTAAAACCGAGTTGGAGCTAGTACCTCCCCATATATATGTATGGATTGGTGATTGCAAGTGAAAAGAAACTTTGCGTTCCAAAAAAGCTATGTGAAGGACGGTTTTCACACTCACTTATCTCTCAGAACTGAGCATGTGGAGAGACGTTCGTTCATCTAGCACAAAGGGAACGGGTTGCAGGAGGAACTTTTACTCTGGTTTCTCAGTCTGTTTCCTTCTGCCGGTTAGAAGTTCCTGCAGTTTACACTGTAAAACCGAGTTGGAGCTAGTACCTCCCCATATATATGTATGGATTGGAAATTGCAAGTTAAAAGATACTTTGAGTTCCAAAGAAGCTATGTGAAGGACTGCTTTCACAGACACTTATCTCTCAGAACTGAGCATGTGGAGAGAGGTTCGTTCATGTAGCACAAAGGGAACGGGTTGCAGGAGAAACTTTTACTCTGGTTTCTCAGTCTGTTTCCTAGTGCCGTTTTGCAGTTCCTGCAGTTTTCACTGTAAAACCGAGTTGGAGCTAGTACCTCCCCATATATATTTATGGTGTGGACTTTGCAACTGAAAAGAAACTTTGTGTTCCCTACAAGCTGGGTGAAGTACGGCTTTCACACACACTTTTCTCTCAGAACTGAGCATGTGGAGAGACGTTTGTTCATCTAGCACAAAGGGAACGGGTTGCAGGAGAAACATTTACTCTGGTTTCTCAGTCTGTTTCCTAGTGCGGTTTGAAGTTCCTGGAGTTTTCACTGTAAAACCGATTTGGAGCTAGTACCTCCCCATATATATTTAAGGAGTGGAGTTTGCAAGTGAAAAGAAACTTTGTGTTCCCCACATGCTAGGTGAAGGACGGCTTTCACACACACTTATCTCTCAGAACTGAGCATGTGGAGAGACGTTCGTTCATCTAGCAAAAACGGAACGGGTTGCAGGAGAAACTTTTACTCTGGTTTCTCAGTCTGTTTCTTAGTGCCGGTTTGAAGTTCTTCCAGTTTTCACTGTAAAACCGAGTTGGAGTTCGTACTTCCCCATATATATGTATGGAGTGGATTTTGAACTGAAAAGAAATTTTGTGTTCCCAACAAGCTAGTTGAAGGACGGCTTTCACACACACTTATCTCTCAGAACTGAGCATGTGGAGAGACGTTCGTTCATCTAGCACAATGGGAACTGGTTGCAGGAGAAACTTTTACCCTGGTTTCCCAGTCTGTTTCCTAGTGCCGGTTTGAAGTTCCTGCAGTTTTCACTGTAAAACCGAGTTGGAGCCAGTACCTCCCCATATATATGTATGGAGTGGAGTTTGCAAGTGAAAAGAAACTATGTGTTCCCAACAAGATAGGTGAAGGACGGCTTTCACACACACTTATCTCTCAGAACTGAGCATGTGGAGAGACGTTCGTTCATCTAGCACAATGGGAACAGTTTGCAGGAGAAACTTTTACTCTGGTTTCCCAGTCTGTTTCTAGTGCCGGTTTGAAGTTCCTGCAGTTTTCACTGTAAAACCGAGTTGGAGCTAGTACCTCCCCATATATATGTATGGAGTGGAGTTAGCAAGTGAAAAGAAACTTTGTGTTCCCAACAAGCTAGGTAAAGTACGGTTTTCACACTCACTTATCTCTCAGAACTGAGCATGTTGAGAGAAGTTCGTTCATCTAGCACAAACGGAACGGGTTGCAGGAGGAACTTTTTCTCTGGTTTCTCAGTCTGTTTCCTAGTGCCGGTTTGAAGTTCCTGCAGTTTTCACTGTAAAACCGAGTTGGAGCTAGTACCTCCCCTTATATATGTATGGAGTGGAGTTTGCAAGTGAAAAGAAACTATGTGTTCCCAACAAGATAGGTGAAGGACGGCTTTCACACACACTTATCTCACAGAACTGAGCATGTGGAGAGACGTTCGTTCATCTAGCACAATGGGAATGGGTTGCAGGAGGAACTTTTACTCTGGTTTCTCAGTCTGTTTCCTAGTGCCGGTTTGAAGTTCCTGCAGTTTTCAATGTAAAACCGAGTTGGAGCTAGTACCTCCCCATATATATGTATGGATTGGTGATTGCAAGTGAAAAGAAACTTTGCGTTCCAAAAAAGCTATGTGAAGGACGGTTTTCACACTCACTTATCTCTCAGAACTGAGCATGTGGAGAGACGTTCGTTCATCTAGCACAAATGGAACGGGTTGCAGGAGGAACTTTTACTCTGGTTTCTCAGTCTGTTTCCTTCTGCCGGTTAGAAGTTCCTGCACTTTACACTGTAAAACCGAGTTGGAGCTAGTACCTCCCCATATATATGTATGGATTGGAAATTGCAAGTGAAAAGATACTTTGAGTTCCAAAGAAGCTAGGTGAAGGACTGCTTTCAAAGACAATTATCTCTCAGAACTGAGCATGTGGAGAGACTTTCGTTCATCTAGCACAATGGGAAAGGGTTGCAGGAGAAACTTTTACTCTGGTTTCTCAGTCTGTTTCCTAGTGCCGTTTTGAAGTTCCTGCAGTTTTCACTGTAAAACCGAGTTGGAGCTGGTACCTCCCCATATATATGTATGGAGTGGAGTTAGCAAGTGAAAAAAAACTTTGTGTTCCCAACAAGCTAGGTGAAGTACGGTTTTCACACACAATTATCTCTCAGAACTGAGCATGTGGAGAGACGTTCGTTCATCTAGCACAAAGGGAACGGGTTGCAGGAGAAACTTTTACTCTGGTTTCTCAGTCTGTTTCTTAGTGCCGGTTTGAAGTTCTTCCAGTTTTCACTGTAAAACCGAGTTGGAGCTCGTACTTCCCCATATATATGTATGGAGTGGAGTTTGAACTGAAAAGAAATTTTGTGTTCCCAACAAGCTAGTTGAAGGACGGCTTTCACACACAATTATCTCTCAGAACTGAGCATGTGGAGAGACGTTCGTTCATCTAGCACAATGGGAACGGGTTGCAGGAGAAACTTTTACTCTGGTTTCTCAGTCTCTTTCCTAGTGCCGGTTTGAAGTTCCTGCAGTTTTCACTGTAAAACCGAGTTGGAGCCAGTACCTCCCCATATATATGTATGGAGTGGTGTTTGCAAGTGAAAAGAAACTATGTGTTCCCAACAAGCTAGGTGAAGGACGGCTTTCACACACACTTATCTCTCAGAACTGAGCATGTGGAGAGACGTTCGTTCATCTAGCACAATGGGAACGGTTTGCAGGAGAAAATTTTACTCTGGTTTCCCAGTCTGTTTCCTAGTGCCGGTTTGAAGTTCCTGCAGTTTTCACTGTAAAACCGAGTTGGAGCTAGTACCACCCCATATATATGTATGGAGTGGAGTTAGCAAGTGAAAAGAAACTTTGTGTTCCCAACAAGCTAGGTAAAGTACGGTTTTCTCACACACTTATCTCTCAGAACTGAGCATGTTGAGAGAAGTTCGTTCATCTAGCACAAACGGAACGGGTTGCAGGAGGAACTTTTACCCTGGTTTCTCAGTCTGTTTCCTAGTGCCGGTTTGAAGTTCCTCCAGTTTTCACTGTAAAACCGAGTTGGAGCTAGTACCTCCCCTTATATATGTATGGAGTGGAGTTTGCAAGTGAAAAGAAACTTTGTGTTCCCAACAAGCTAGGTGAAGGACGGCTTTCACACACACTTATCTCACAGAACTGAGCATGTGGAGAGACGTTCGTTCATCTAGCACAAAGGGAATGGGTTGCAGGAGGAACTTTTACTCTGGTTTCTCAGTCTGTTTCCTAGTGCCGGTTTGAAGTTCCTGCAGTTTTCAATGTAAAACCGAGTTGGAGCTAGTACCTCCCCATATATATGTATGGATTGGTGATTGCAAGTGAAAAGAAACTTTGCGTTCCAAAAAAGCTATGTGAAGGACGGTTTTCACACTCACTTATCTCTCAGAACTGAGCATGTGGAGAGACGTTCGTTCATCTAGCACAAAGGGAACGGGTTGCAGGAGGAACTTTTACTCTGGTTTCTCAGTCTGTTTCCTTCTGCCGGTTAGAAGTTCCTGCAGTTTACACTGTAAAACCGAGTTGGAGCTAGTACCTCCCCATATATATGTATGGATTGGAAATTGCAAGTTAAAAGATACTTTGAGTTCCAAAGAAGCTATGTGAAGGACTGCTTTCACAGACACTTATCTCTCAGAACTGAGCATGTGGAGAGAGGTTCGTTCATGTAGCACAAAGGGAACGGGTTGCAGGAGAAACTTTTACTCTGGTTTCTCAGTCTGTTTCCAAGTGCCGGTTTGATGTTCCTGCAGTTTTCAATGTAAAACCGAGTTGGAGCTAGTACCTCCCCATATATATGTATGGAGTGGAGTTGGCAAGTGAAAAGAAACTTTGTGTTCCCAACAAGCTAGGTGAAGGACGGCTTTCACACTCAATTATCTCTCAGAACTGAGCATGTGGAGAGACGTTCGTTCATCTAGCACAAAGAGAACGGGTTGCAGGAGCAACTTTTACTCTGGTTTCTCAGTCTGTTTCCTACTGCCGGTTTGCAGTTCCTGCACTTTTCAATGTAAAACCGAGTTGGAGCTAGTACCTCCCCATATATATGTATGGAGTGGAGTTTGCAACTGCAAAGAAACTTTGTGTTCCCAACAAGCTAGGTGAAGGACGGCTTTCACACACACTTATCTCTCAGAACTGAGCATGTGGAGAGACGTTCGTTCATCTAGCACAAAGGGAACGTGTTGCAGGAGGAAATTAACTCTGGTTTCTCAGTCTGTTTCCTTCTGTCGGTTAGAAGTTCCTGCAGTTTTCACTGTAAAACCGAGTTGGAGCTAGTACTTCCCCATATATATGTATGGATTGGAGATTGCAAGTGAAAAGAAACTTTGTGTTCCAAAGAAGATAGGTGAAGGACTGCTTTCACAGACACATATCTCTCAGAACTGAGCATGTGGAGAGACGTTCGTTCATGTAGCACTAAGGGAACGGGTTGCAGGAGAAACTTTTACTCTGGTATCTCATTCTGTTTCCAAGTGCCTGTTTGAAGGTCCTGCAGTTTTCAATGTAAAACCGAGTTGGAGCTAGTACTTCCCTATATATATGTATGGAGTGGAGTTTGCAAGTGAAAAGAAACTTTGTGTTCCCAACAAGCTAGGTGAAGTTCGGCTTTCACACTCAATTATCTCTCAGAACTGAGCATGTGGAGAGACGTTCGTTCATGTAGCACAAATGGAACGGGTTGCAGGAGCAACTTTTACTCTGGTTTCTCAGTCTGTTTCCTAGTGCCGTTTTGCAGTTCCTGCAGTTTTCACTGTAAAACCGAGTTGGAGCTAGTACCTCCCCATATATATTTATGGAGTGGACTTTGCAACTGAAAAGAAACTTTGTGTTCCCAACAAGCTGGGTGAAGTACGGCTTTCACACACACTTTTCTCTCAGAACTGAGCATGTGGAGATACGTTTGTTCATCTAGCACAAAGGGAACGGGTTGCAGGAAAAACTTTTACTCTGGTTTCTCAGTCTGTTTCCTAGTGCCGGTTTGAAGTTCCTGGAGTTTTCACTGTAAAACCGATTTGGAGCTAGTACCTCCCCATATATATGTATGGAGTGGAGTTTGCAGGTGAAAAGAAACTTTGTGTTCCCCACATGCTAGGTGAAAGACGGCTTTCACACACACTTATCTCTTCAGAACTGAGCATGTGGAGAGACGTTCGTTCATCTATAAAAAAGGGAACGGGTTGCAGGAGAAACTTTTACTCTGGTTTCTCAGTCTGTTTCTTAGTGCCGGATTGAAGTTCTTCCAGTTTTCACTGTAAAACCGAGTTGGAGCTCGTACCTCCCCATATATATGTATGGAGTGGAGTTTGAACTGAAAAGAAATTTTGTGTTCCCAACAAGCTAGTTGAAGAACGGCTTTCACACACACTTATCTCTCAGAACTGAGCATGTGGAGACACGTTCGTTCATCTAGCACAATGGGAACGGGTTGCAGGGGAAACTTTTACTCTGGATTCCCAGTCTGTTTCCTAGTGCCGGTTTGAAGTTCCTGCAGTTTTCACTGTAAAACCGAGTTGGAGCTAGTACCGACCCATATATATGTATGGAGTGGAATTTGCAAGTGAAAAGAAACTATGTGTTCCCAACAAGCTAGGTAAAGTACGGTTTTCACACACAATTATCTCTCAGAACAGAGCATGTGGAGAGACTTTCGTTCATCTAGCACAAAGGGAACGGGTTGCAGGAGGAACATTTACTCTGGTTTCTCATTCTGTTTCCTAGTGCCGGTTTGAAGTTCCTGCAGTTTTCACTGTAAAACCGAGTTGGAGCTAGTACCTCCCCATATATATGTATGGAGTGGAGTTTGCAAGTGAAAAGAAACTTTGTGTTCCAAACAAGCTAGGTGAAGGACGGCTTTCACACTCAATTATCTCTCAGAACTGAGCATGTGGAGAGACGTTCGTTCATCTAGCACAAAGGGAACGGTTTGCAGGAGCAACTTTTACTCTGGTTTCTGTCTGTTTCCTACTGCCGGTTTGCAGTTCCTGCACTTTTCACTGTAAAACCGAGTTGGAGTTAGTACCTCCCCATATATATGTATGGATTCGAGATTGCAAGTGAAAAGAAACTTTGTTTTCCAAAGAAGCTAGGTGAAGGACTGCTTTCACAGACACTTATCTCTCAGAACTGAGCATGTGGAGAGAGTTTCGTTCATGTAGCACAAAGGGAACGGGTTGCAGGAGAAACTTTTACTCTGGTTTCTCAGTCTGTTTCCAAGTGCCGGTTTGAAGTTCCTGCAGTTTTCACTTTAAAACTGAGTTGGAGCTAATACCACCCCATATATTTGTATGGAGTGGATTATACAACTGAAAAGAAACTTTGTGTTCCCAACAAGTTAGGTGAAGGACGGCTTTCAAACACACTTATCTCTCAGAACTGAACAAGTGGAGAGACGTTCGTTCATCTAGCAAAAAGGGAACGGGTTGCAGGAGAAACTTTTACTCTGGTTTCTCAGTCTGTTTCCTAGTGCCCGTTTGAAGTTCCTGCAGTTTTCACTGTAAAACCGAGTTGGAGCTAGTACCTCCCCATATATATGTATGGAGTGGAGTTTGCAAGTGAAAAGAAACTTTGTGTTCCCAAAAAGCTAGGTGAAAGACGGCTTTCACACACACTTTTCTCTCAGAACTGAGCATGTGGAGAGACGTTTATTCATCTAGCACTAAGGGAACGGGTTGCAGGAGATACTTTTCTCTGGTTTCTCAGTCTGTTTCCTACTGCCGGTTTGAAGTTCCTGGAGTTTTCACTTTATAACAGAGTTGGAGCTAATACCTCCCCATATGTATGTATGGAGAGGAGTTTGCAACTGAAAAGAAACTTTGTGTTCCCAACAAGCTAGGTGAAGGACGGCTTTCACACTCAATTATCCCTCAGAACTGAGCATGTGGAGAGACGTTCGTTCATCTAGCACAAAGGGAACGGGTTGCAGGAGAAACTTTTACTCTGGTTTCTCAGTCTGTTTCCTAGTGCCGGTTTGAAGTTCCTGCAGTTTTCACTTTAAATCCGAGTTGGAGCTAGTACCTCCCCATATATATGTATGGAGTGGAGTTTGCAACTGAAAAGAAACTTTGTGTCCCCAACAAGCTAGGTGAAGGACGGCTTTCACACACACTTATCTCTCAGAACTGAGCATGTGGAGAGACTTTCGTTCATCTAGCACAAAGGGAACGGGTTGCAGGAGGAACTTTTACTCTGGTATCTCAGTCTGTTTCCTACTGCCGGTTTGAATTTCCTGCAGTTTTCACTGTAAAACCGAGGTGGAGCTTAAACCTCCCCATATATATGTATGGAGTGTTGTTTCCAAGTGAAAAGAATCTTTGTGTTCCCAACATGCTAGGTGAAGGACGGCTTTCACACACACTTATCTCTCAGAAATGAGCATGTGGAGAGACGTACGTTCATGAAGCACAAATGGAACGGGTTGCAGGAGAAACTTTTACTCTGGTTTCTCAGTCTGTTTCCAAGTGCCGGTTTGAAGTTCCTGCAGTTTTCAATGTAAAACCGAGTTTGAGCTAGTACCTCCACATATATATGTATGGAGTGGAGTTTGCAACTGAAAAGAAACTTTGTGTTCCCAACAAGCTAGGTGAAGGACGGCTTTCACACACACTTATCTCTCAGAACTGCGCATGTGGAGAGACGTTCGTTCATCTAGCACAAAGGGAACGTGTTGCAGGAGGAACTTTTTCTCTGGGTTCTCAGTATGTTTCCTTCTGTCGGTTAGAAGTTCCTGCAGTTTTCACTGTAAAACCGAGTTGGAGCTAGTACTTCCCCATATATATGTATGGATTGGAGATTGCAACTGAAAAGAATCTTTGTGTTCCAAAGATGATAGGTGAAGGACAGCTTTCACAGACACATATCTCTCAGAACTGAGCATGTGGAGAGACGTTCGTTCATGTAGCACAAAGGGAACGGGTTGCAGGAGAAACTTTTACTCTGGTATCTCATTCTGTTTCCAAGTGCCGGTTTGAAGGTCCTGCAGTTTTCAATGTAAAAGCGAGTTGGATCAAGTACCTCCCTATATATATGTATGGAGTGGAGTTTGCAAGTGAAAAGAAACTTTGTGTTCCCAACAAGCTAGGTGAAGTTCGGCTTTCACACTCAATTATCTCTCAGAACTGAGCATGTGGAGAGACGTTCGTTCATCTAGCACAAAAGGAACGGGTTGCAGGAGAAACTTTTACTCTGGTTTCTCAGTCTGTTTCCTAGTGCCGTTTTGCAGTTCCTGCAGTTTTCACTGTAAAACCGAGTTGGAGCTAGTACCTCCCCATATATATTTATGGAGTGGATTTTGCAACTGAAAAGAAACTTTGTGTTCCCAACAAGCTGGCTGAAGTACGGCTTTCACACACACTTTTCTCTCAGAACTGAGCATGTGGAGAGACGTTTGTTCATCTAGCACAAAGGGAACGGGTTGCAGGAGAAACTTTTCCTCTGGTTTCTCAGTCTGTTTCCTAGTGCCGGTTTGAAGTTCCTGGAGTTTTCACTGTAAAACCGATTTGGAGCTAGTACCTCCCCATATATATGTATGGAGTGGAGTTTGCAAGTGAAAAGAAACTATGTGTTCCAAACAAGCTAAGTAAAGTACGGTTTTCACACACACTTATCTCTCAGAACAGAGCATGTGGAGAGACGTTCGTTCATCTAGCACAAAAGGAACGGGTTGCAGGAGGAATTTTTACTCTGTTTTCTCAGTCTGTTTCCAAGTGCCGGTATGAAGTTCCTGCAGTTTTCAATGTAAAACCGATTTGGAGCTAATACCACCCCATATATTTGTATGGAGTGGATTTTGAAAATGAAAAGAGACTTTGTGTTCCCAACAAGCTAGGTGAAGTACGGCTTTCACCCACACTTATCTCTCAGAACTGAGCATGGAGATAGACGTTCGTTCATCTAGCACAAAGGGAACGGGTTGCAGGAGGAACATTTACTCTAGTTTCTCAGTCTGTTTCCTACTGCCGGTTTGAAGTTCCTGCAGTTTTCACTGTAAAACCGTGTTGGAGCTAGTACCTCCCCATATATATGTATGGATTGGAGATTGCAAGTGAAAAGAAACTTTGTGTTCCAAAGTAGCTAGGTGAAGGACTGCTTTCACAGACACTTATCTCTCAGAACTGAGCATGTGGAGAGACGTTCGTTCATCTAGCACAAAGGGAACGTGTTGCAGGAGGAAATTTTACTCTGGTTTCTCAGTCTGTTTCCTTCTGCCGGTTAGAAGTTCCTGCAGTTTTCACTGTAAAACGGAGTTGGAGCTAGTACCACCCCATATATATGTATGGATTGGAGATCGCAAGTGAAAAGAAATTTTGTGTTCCAAAGAAGCTAGGTGAAGGACGGCTTTCACACTCAATTATCTCTCAGAACTGAGCATATGGAGAGACGTTCGTTCATCTAGCACAAAGGGAACGGGCTGCAGGAGCAACTTTTACTCTGGTTTCTCAGTCTGTTTCCTAGTGCCGGTTTGAATTTCCTGCAGTTTTCACTGTAAAACCGAGTTGGAGGTAATACAACCCCATATAATTGTATGGAGTGGAGTTGGCAACTGAAAAGAAACTTTGTGTTCCCAACAAGCTAGGTGAAGGACGGCTTTCACACACACTTATCTCTCAGAACTGAGCATGTGGAGAGGCGTTCGTTCATTTAGCACAAAGGGAACGGGTTGCAGGAGAAACTTTTACTCTGGTTTCTCAGTCTGTTCCCTAGTGCCGGTTTGAAATTCTTGCAGATTTCTCTGTAAAACCGAGTTGGAGCTAGTACCTCCCCATATATATGTATGGAATTGAGTTTGCAATTGAAAAGAAACTTTGTGTTCCCAACAAGCTAGGTGAAGGACGGCTTTCACACACACTTATCTCTCAGAAATGAGCATGTGGAGAGACGTTCGTTCATCTAGCACAAAAGGAACGGGTTGCAGGAGGAACTTTTACTCTGGTTTCTCAGTCTGTTTCCTACTGCCGGTTTGAAGTTACTGCAGTTTCACTGTAAAACCGAGTTGGAGCTAGTACCTCCCCATATATATGTATGGAGTGGAGTTTGCAACTGAAAAGAAACTTTGTGTTCCCAAAAAGCTAGGTGAAGTACGGCTTTCACACACACTTATCTCTCAGAAATGAGCATGTGGAGAGACGTTCGTTCATCTAGCACAAAAGGAACGGCTTGCAGGAGAAACTTTTACTCTGGTTTCTCAGTCTGTTTCCTAGTGCCGGTTTGAAGTTCCTGCAGTTTTCACTGTAAAACCGAGTTGGAGCTAGTACCTCCCCATATATATGTATGGAGTGGTGTTTGCAACTCAAAAGAAACTTTGTGTTCCCAACAAGCTAGGTGAAGGACGGGTTTCACACACACGTATCTCTCAGAACTGAGCATGTGGAGAGACGTTCGTTCATCTAGCACAAAGGGAACGGGTTGCAGGAGAAACTTTTACTCTGGTTTCTCAGACTGTTTCCTAGTGCCGGTTTGACGTTCCTGCAGTTTTCACTGTAAAACCGAGTTGGAGCTATTACCTCCCCTTATATATGTATGGATTGGAGTTTGCAACTGAAAAGAAACTTTGTCTTCACATAAAGTTAGGTGAAGGACGGCTATCACACACACTTATCTCTCAGAACTGAGCATGTGTAGAGACGTTCGTTCATCTAGCACAAAGGGAACGGGTTGCAGGAGAAACATTTACTCTGGTTTCTCAGTCTGTTTCCTAGTGCCAGTTTGAAGTTCCTGCAGTTTTCACTGTAAAACCGTGATGGAGCTAGTCCCTACCCATATATATATATGGTGTGGAGTTTGCATCTGAAAAGAAACTTTGTGTTCCCAAAAAGCAAAGTGAAGGACGGCTTTCACACACAGTTATCTCTCAGAACTGAGCATGTGGAGAGACGTTCGTTCATCTAGCACAAAAGGAACGGCTTGCAGAAGAAACTTTTACTCTGGTTTCTCAGTGTGTTTCCTAGTGCCGGTTTGAAGTTCCTGCAGTTTTCACTGTAAACCGAGTTGGAGCTAGTCCCTACCCATATATATATATGGAGTGGTGTTTGCAACTGAAAAGAAAGTTTGTGTTCCCAACAAGCTAGGTGAAAGACGGCTTTCACACACACTTATCTCTCAGAACTGAGCATGTGGAGAGACGTTCGTTCATCTAGCACAAAGGGAACGGGTTGCAGGAGGAACTTTTACTCTGGTATCTCAGTCTGTTCCCTACTGCCGGTTTGAATTTCCTGCAGTTTTCACTGTAAATCCGAGTTGGAGCTTAAACCTCCCCATATATATGTATGGAGTGTTGTTTCCAAGTGAAAAGAAACTTTGTGTTCCCAACATGCTAGGTGAAGGACGGCTTTCACACACACTTATCTCTCAGAAATGAGCATGTGGAGAGACGTTCGTTCATGAATCACAAATGGAAAGGGTTGCAGGAGAAACTTTTACTCTGGTTTCTCAGTCTGTTTCCAAGTGCCGGTTTGAAGTTCCTGCAGTTTTCAATGTAAAACATAGTTGGAGCTCGTACCTCCCCATATATATGTACGGATTGGAGTTTGCAAGTGAAAAGAAACTTTGTGTTCCCAACAAGCTAGGTGAAGGACGGCTTTCACACACACATATCTCTCAGAACTGAGCATGTGGAGAGACTTTCGTTCATCTAGCACAAAGGGAACGGGTTGGAGGAGAAACTTTTACATGGTTTCTCAGTCTTTTTCCTAGTGCCGGTTTGAAGTTCTTGCAGTTTTCACTGTAAAACCGAGTTGGAGCTAGTACTTCCCCATATATATGTATGGATTGGAGATGGCAAGTGAAAAGAAACTTTGTGTTCCAAAGAAGATAGGTGAAGGACAGCTTTCACAGACACATATCTCTCAGAATTGAGCATGTGGAGAGACGTTCGTTCATGTAGCACAAAGGGAACGGGTTGCAGGAGAAACTTTTACTCTGGTATCTCATTCTGTTTCAAAGTGCCGGTTTGAAGGTCCTGCAGTTTTCAATGTAAAACCGAGTTGGATCTAGTACCTTCCTATATATATGTATGGAGTGGAGTTTGCAAGTGAAAAGAAACTTTGAGTTCCCAACAAGCTAGGTGAAATTCGGCTTTCACACTCAATTATCCCTCAGAACTGAGCATGTGGAGAGACGTTCGTTCATCTAGCACAAAGGGAACGGGTTGCAGGAGAAACTTTTACTCTGGTTTCTCAGTCTGTTTCCTAGTGCCGTTTTGCAGTTCCTGCAGTTTTCACTGTAAAACCGAGTTGGAGCTAGTACCTCCCCATATATATTTATGGAGTGGAGTTTACAACTGAAAAGAAACTTTGTGTTCCCAACAAGCTGGCTGAAGTAAGGCTTTCACACACACTTTTCTCTCAGAACTGAGCATGTGGAGAGACGTTTGTTCATCTAGCACAAAGGGAACGGGTTGCAGGAGAAACTTTTACTCTGGTTTCTCAGTCTGTTTCCTAGTGCCGGTTTGAAGTTCCTGGAGTATTCACTGTAAAACCGATTTGGAGCTAGTACCTCCCCATATATATGTATGGAGTGGAGTTTGCAAGTGAAAAGAAACTATGTGTTCCCAACAAGCTAAGTAAAGTACGGTTTTCACACACACTTATCTCTCAGAACAGAGCATGTGGAGAGACTTTCGTTCATCTAGCACAAAGGGAACGGGTTGCAGGAGGAACTTTTACTCTGGTTTCTCAGTCTGTTTCCTAGTGCCGGTTTGAAGTTCCTGCAGTTTTCACTGTAAAACCGAGTTGGAGCTAGTACCTCCCCATATATATGTATGGAGTGGAGTTTGCAAGTGAAAATAAACTTTGTGTTCCCAACAAGCTAGGTGAAGGACGGCTTTCACACACACTTATCTCTCAGAACTGAGCATGTGGAGAGAGTTTCGTTCATGTAGCACAAAAGGAACGGGTTGCAGGAGGAACTTTTACTCTGGTTTCTCAGTCTGTTCCCTACTGCCGGTTTGAAGTTACTGCAGTTTCACTGTAAAACCGAGTTGGAACTAGGACCTCCCCATATATATTTATGGATTGGAGATTGCAAGTGAAAAGAAACTTTGTGTTCCAAAGAAGCTAGGTGAAGGACGGCTTTCACTGACACATATCTCTGAAAACTGAGCATGTGGAGAGACGTTCGTTCATCTAGCACAAAGGGAACGGGTTGCAGGAGGAACTTTTACTCTGGTTTCTCAGTCTGTTTCCTAGTGCCGGTTTGAAGTTCCTGCAGTTTTCACTGTAAAACCGAGTTGGAGCTAGTACCTCCCCATATATATGTATGGAATTGAGTTTGCAATTGAAAAGAAACTTTGTGTTCCCAACAAGCTAGGTGAAGGACGGCTTTCACACACACTTATCTCTCAGAAATGAGCATGTGGAGAGACGTTCGTTCATCTAGCACAAAAGGAACGGGTTGCAGGAGGAACTTTTACTCTGGTTTCTCAGTCTGTTTCCTACTGCCGGTTTGAAGTTACTGCAGTTTCACTGTAAAACCGAGTTGGAGCTAATACCTCCCCATATATATATATGGAGTGGAGTTTGCAACTGAAAAGAAACTTTGTGTTCCCAAAAAGCTAGGTGAAGTACGGCTTTCACACACACTTATCTCTCAGAAATGAGCATGTGGAGAGACGTTCGTTCATCTAGCACAAAAGGAACGGCTTGCAGGAGAAACTTTTACTCTGGTTTCTCAGTCTGTTTCCTAGTGCCGGTTTGAAGTTCCTGCAGTTTTCACTGTAAAACCGAGTTGGAGCTAGTACCTCCCCATATATATGTATGGAGTGGTGTTTGCAACTCAAAAGAAACTTTGTGTTCCCAACAAGCTAGGTGAAGGACGGGTTTCACACACACGTATCTCTCAGAACTGAGCATGTGGAGAGACGTTCGTTCATCTAGCACAAAGGGAACGGGTTGCAGGAGAAACTTTTACTCTGGTTTCTCAGTCTGTTTCCTAGTGCCGGTTTGACGTTCCTGCAGTTTTCACTGTAAAACCGAGTTGGAGCTATTACCTCCCCTTATATATGTATGGATTGGAGTTTGCAACTGAAAAGAAACTTTGTCTTCACATAAAGTTAGGTGAAGGACGGCTATCACACACACTTATCTCTCAGAACTGAGCATGTGTAGAGACGTTCGTTCATCTAGCACAAAGGGAACGGGTTGCAGGAGAAACATTTACTCTGGTTTCTCAGTCTGTTTCCTAGTGCCAGTTTGAAGTTCCTGCAGTTTTCACTGTAAAACCGTGATGGAGCTAGTCCCTACCCATATATATATATGGTGTGGAGTTTGCATCTGAAAAGAAACTTTGTGTTCCCAAAAAGCAAAGTGAAGGACGGCTTTCACACACAGTTATCTCTCAGAACTGAGCATGTGGAGAGACGTTCGTTCATCTAGCACAAAAGGAACGGCTTGCAGAAGAAACTTTTACTCTGGTTTCTCAGTGTGTTTCCTAGTGCCGGTTTGAAGTTCCTGCAGTTTTCACTGTAAACCGAGTTGGAGCTAGTCCCTACCCATATATATATATGGAGTGGTGTTTGCAACTGAAAAGAAAGTTTGTGTTCCCAACAAGCTAGGTGAAAGACGGCTTTCACACACACTTATCTCTCAGAACTGAGCATGTGGAGAGACGTTCGTTCATCTAGCACAAAGGGAACGGGTTGCAGGAGGAACTTTTACTCTGGTATCTCAGTCTGTTCCCTACTGCCGGTTTGAATTTCCTGCAGTTTTCACTGTAAATCCGAGTTGGAGCTTAAACCTCCCCATATATATGTATGGAGTGTTGTTTCCAAGTGAAAAGAAACTTTGTGTTCCCAACATGCTAGGTGAAGGACGGCTTTCACACACACTTATCTCTCAGAAATGAGCATGTGGAGAGACGTTCATTCATGAATCACAAATGGAAAGGGTTGCAGGAGAAACTTTTACTCTGGTTTCTCAGTCTGTTTCCAAGTGCCGGTTTGAAGTTCCTGCAGTTTTCAATGTAAAACATAGTTGGAGCTCGTACCTCCCCATATATATGTACGGATTGGAGTTTGCAAGTGAAAAGAAACTTTGTGTTCCCAACAAGCTAGGTGAAGGACGGCTTTCACACACACATATCTCTCAGAACTGAGCATGTGGAGAGACGTTCGTTCATCTAGCACAAAGGGAACGTGTTGCAGGAGGAAATTAACTCTGGTTTCTCAGTCTGTTTCCTTCTGTCGGTTAGAAGTTCCTGCAGTTTTCACTGTAAAACCGAGTTGGAGCTAGTACTTCCCCATATATATGTATGGATTGGAGATTGCAAGTGAAAAGAAACTTTGTGTTCCAAAGAAGATAGGTGAAGGACTGCTTTCAAGACACATATCTCTCAGAACTGAGCATGTGGAGAGACGTTCGTTCATGTAGCACTAAGGGAACGGGTTGCAGGAGAAACTTTTACTCTGGTATCTCATTCTGTTTCCAAGTGCCTGTTTGAAGGTCCTGCAGTTTTCAATGTAAAACCGAGTTGGAGCTAGTACTTCCCTATATATATGTATGGAGTGGAGTTTGCAAGTGAAAAGAAACTTTGTGTTCCCAACAAGCTAGGTGAAGTTCGGCTTTCACACTCAATTATCTCTCAGAACTGAGCATGTGGAGAGACGTTCGTTCATGTAGCACAAATGGAACGGGTTGCAGGAGCAACTTTTACTCTGGTTTCTCAGTCTGTTTCCTAGTGCCGTTTTGCAGTTCCTGCAGATTTCACTGTAAACCCGAGTTGGAGCTAGTACCTCCCCATATATATTTATGGAGTGGACTTTGCAACTGAAAAGAAACTTTGTGTTCCCAACAAGCTGGGTGAAGTACGGCTTTCACACACACTTTTCTCTCAGAACTGAGCATGTGGAGATACGTTTGTTCATCTAGCACAAAGGGAACGGGTTGCAGGAAAAACTTTTACTCTGGTTTCTCAGTCTGTTTCCTAGTGCCGGTTTGAAGTTCCTGGAGTTTTCACTGTAAAACCGATTTGGAGCTAGTACCTCCCCATATATATGTATGGAGTGGAGTTTGCAGGTGAAAAGAAACTTTGTGTTCCCCACATGCTAGGTGAAAGACGGCTTTCACACACACTTATCTCTTCAGAACTGAGCATGTGGAGAGACGTTCGTTCATCTATAAAAAAGGGAACGGGTTGCAGGAGAAACTTTTACTCTGGTTTCTCAGTCTTTTTCTTAGTGCCGGATTGAAGTTCTTCCAGTTTTCACTGTAAAACCGAGTTGGAGCTCGTACCTCCCCATATATATGTATGGAGTGGAGTTTGAACTGAAAAGAAATTTTGTGTTCCCAACAAGCTAGTTGAAGGACGGCTTTCACACACACTTATCTCTCAGAACTGAGCATGTGGAGACACGTTCGTTCATCTAGCACAATGGGAACGGGTTGCAGGGGAAACTTTTACTCTGGATTCCCAGTCTGTTTCCTAGTGCCGGTTTGAAGTTCCTGCAGTTTTCACTGTAAAACCGAGTTGGAGCTAGTACCGACCCATATATATGTATGGAGTGGAATTTGCAAGTGAAAAGAAACTATGTGTTCCCAACAAGCTAGGTAAAGTACGGTTTTCACACACAATTATCTCTCAGAACAGAGCATGTGGAGAGACTTTCGTTCATCTAGCACAAAGGGAACGGGTTGCAGGAGGAACTTTTACTCTGGTTTCTCATTCTGTTTCCTAGTGCCGGTTTGAAGTTCCTGCAGTTTTCACTGTAAAACCGAGTTGGAGCTAGTACCTCCCCATATATATGTATGGAGTGGAGTTTGCAAGTGAAAAGAAACTTTGTGTTCCAAACAAGCTAGGTGAAGGACGGCTTTCACACTCAATTATCTCTCAGAACTGAGCATGTGGAGAGACGTTCGTTCATCTAGCACAAAGGGAACGGTTTGCAGGAGCAACTTTTACTCTGGTTTCTGTCTGTTTCCTACTGCCGGTTTGCAGTTCCTGCACTTTTCACTGTAAAACCGAGTTGGAGTTAGTACCTCCCCATATATATGTATGGATTCGAGATTGCAAGTGAAAAGAAACTTTGTTTTCCAAAGAAGCTAGGTGAAGGACTGCTTTCACAGACACTTATCTCTCAGAACTGAGCATGTGGAGAGAGTTTCGTTCATGTAGCACAAAGGGAACGGGTTGCAGGAGAAACTTTTACTCTGGTTTCTCAGTCTGTTTCCAAGTGCCGGTTTGAAGTTCCTGCAGTTTTCACTTTAAAACTGAGTTGGAGCTAATACCACCCCATATATTTGTATGGAGTGGATTATACAACTGAAAAGAAACTTTGTGTTCCCAACAAGTTAGGTGAAGGACGGCTTTCAAACACACTTATCTCTCAGAACTGAACAAGTGGAGAGACGTTCGTTCATCTAGCAAAAAGGGAACGGGTTGCAGGAGAAACTTTTACTCTGGTTTCTCAGTCTGTTTCCTAGTGCCCGTTTGAAGTTCCTGCAGTTTTCACTGTAAAACCGAGTTGGAGCTAGTACCTCCCCATATATATGTATGGAGTGGAGTTTGCAAGTGAAAAGAAACTTTGTGTTCCCAAAAAGCTAGGTGAAAGACGGCTTTCACACACACTTTTCTCTCAGAACTGAGCATGTGGAGAGACGTTTATTCATCTAGCACTAAGGGAACGGGTTGCAGGAGAAACTTTTCTCTGGTTTCTCAGTCTGTTTCCTACTGCCGGTTTGAAGTTCCTGGAGTTTTCACTTTATAACAGAGTTGGAGCTAATACCTCCCCATATGTATGTATGGAGAGGAGTTTGCAACTGAAAAGAAACTTTGTGTTCCCAACAAGCTAGGTGAAGGACGGCTTTCACACTCAATTATCCCTCAGAACTGAGCATGTGGAGAGACGTTCGTTCATCTAGCACAAAGGGAACGGGTTGCAGGAGAAACTTTTACTCTGGTTTCTCAGTCTGTTTCCTAGTGCCGGTTTGAAGTTCCTGCAGTTTTCACTTTAAATCCGAGTTGGAGCTAGTACCTCCCCATATATATGTATGGAGTGGAGTTTGCAACTGAAAAGAAACTTTGTGTCCCCAACAAGCTAGGTGAAGGACGGCTTTCACACACACTTATCTCTCAGAACTGAGCATGTGGAGAGACGTTCGTTCATCTAGCACAAAGGGAACGGGTTGCAGGAGGAACTTTTACTCTGGTATCTCAGTCTGTTTCCTACTGCCGGTTTGAATTTCCTGCAGTTTTCACTGTAAAACCGAGGTGGAGCTTAAACCTCCCCATATATATGTATGGAGTGTTGTTTCCAAGTGAAAAGAATCTTTGTGTTCCCAACATGCTAGGTGAAGGACGGCTTTCACACACACTTATCTCTCAGAAATGAGCATGTGGAGAGACGTACGTTCATGAAGCACAAATGGAACGGGTTGCAGGAGAAACTTTTACTCTGGTTTCTCAGTCTGTTTCCAAGTGCCGGTTTGAAGTTCCTGCAGTTTTCAATGTAAAACCGAGTTTGAGCTAGTACCTCCACATATATATGTATGGAGTGGAGTTTGCAACTGAAAAGAAACTTTGTGTTCCCAACAAGCTAGGTGAAGGACGGCTTTCACACACACTTATCTCTCAGAACTGCGCATGTGGAGAGACGTTCGTTCATCTAGCACAAAGGGAACGTGTTGCAGGAGGAACTTTTTCTCTGGTTTCTCAGTATGTTTCCTTCTGTCGGTTAGAAGTTCCTGCAGTTTTCACTGTAAAACCGAGTTGGAGCTAGTACTTCCCCATATATATGTATGGATTGGAGATTGCAACTGAAAAGAATCTTTGTGTTCCAAAGATGATAGGTGAAGGACAGCTTTCACAGACACATATCTCTCAGAACTGAGCATGTGGAGAGACGTTCGTTCATGTAGCACAAAGGGAACGGGTTGCAGGAGAAACTTTTACTCTGGTATCTCATTCTGTTTCCAAGTGCCGGTTTGAAGGTCCTGCAGTTTTCAATGTAAAAGCGAGTTGGATCAAGTACCTCCCTATATATATGTATGGAGTGGAGTTTGCAAGTGAAAAGAAACTTTGTGTTCCCAACAAGCTAGGTGAAGTTCGGCTTTCACACTCAATTATCTCTCAGAACTGAGCATGTGGAGAGACGTTCGTTCATCTAGCACAAAAGGAACGGGTTGCAGGAGAAACTTTTACTCTGGTTTCTCAGTCTGTTTCCTAGTGCCGTTTTGCAGTTCCTGCAGTTTTCACTGTAAAACCGAGTTGGAGCTAGTACCTCCCCATATATATTTATGGAGTGGATTTTGCAACTGAAAAGAAACTTTGTGTTCCCAACAAGCTAGGTGAAGTACGGCTTTCACCCACACTTATCTCTCAGAACTGAGCATGGAGATAGACGTTCGTTCATCTAGCACAAAGGGAACGGGTTGCAGGAGGAACATTTACTCTAGTTTCTCAGTCTGTTTCCTACTGCCGGTTTGAAGTTCCTGCAGTTTTCACTGTAAAACCGTGTTGGAGCTAGTACCTCCCCATATATATGTATGGATTGGAGATTGCAAGTGAAAAGAAACTTTGTGTTCCAAAGTAGCTAGGTGAAGGACTGCTTTCACAGACACTTATCTCTCAGAACTGAGCATGTGGAGAGACGTTCGTTCATCTAGCACAAAGGGAACGTGTTGCAGGAGGAAATTTTACTCTGGTTTCTCAGTCTGTTTCCTTCTGCCGGTTAGAAGTTCCTGCAGTTTTCACTGTAAAACGGAGTTGGAGCTAGTACCACCCCATATATATGTATGGATTGGAGATCGCAAGTGAAAAGAAATTTTGTGTTCCAAAGAAGCTAGGTGAAGGACGGCTTTCACACTCAATTATCTCTCAGAACTGAGCATATGGAGAGACGTTCGTTCATCTAGCACAAAGGGAACGGGCTGCAGGAGCAACTTTTACTCTGGTTTCTCAGTCTGTTTCCTAGTGCCGGTTTGAATTTCCTGCAGTTTTCACTGTAAAACCGAGTTGGAGGTAATACAACCCCATATAATTGTATGGAGTGGAGTTGGCAACTGAAAAGAAACTTTGTGTTCCCAACAAGCTAGGTGAAGGACGGCTTTCACACACACTTATCTCTCAGAACTGAGCATGTGGAGAGGCGTTCGTTCATTTAGCACAAAGGGAACGGGTTGCAGGAGAAACTTTTACTCTGGTTTCTCAGTCTGTTCCCTAGTGCCGGTTTGAAATTCTTGCAGATTTCTCTGTAAAACCGAGTTGGAGCTAGTACCTCCCCTTATATATGTATGGAATTGAGTTTGCAATTGAAAAGAAACTTTGTGTTCCCAACAAGCTAGGTGAAGGACGGCTTTCACACACACTTATCTCTCAGAAATGAGCATGTGGAGAGACGTTCGTTCATCTAGCACAAAAGGAACGGGTTGCAGGAGGAACTTTTACTCTGGTTTCTCAGTCTGTTTCCTACTGCCGGTTTGAAGTTACTGCAGTTTCACTGTAAAACCGAGTTGGAGCTAGTACCTCCCCATATATATGTATGGAGTGGAGTTTGCAACTGAAAAGAAACTTTGTGTTCCCAAAAAGCTAGGTGAAGTACGGCTTTCACACACACTTATCTCTCAGAAATGAGCATGTGGAGAGACGTTCGTTCATCTAGCACAAAAGGAACGGCTTGCAGGAGAAACTTTTACTCTGGTTTCTCAGTCTGTTTCCTAGTGCCGGTTTGAAGTTCCTGCAGTTTTCACTGTAAAACCGAGTTGGAGCTAGTACCTCCCCATATATATGTATGGAGTGGTGTTTGCAACTCAAAAGAAACTTTGTGTTCCCAACAAGCTAGGTGAAGGACGGGTTTCACACACACGTATCTCTCAGAACTGAGCATGTGGAGAGACGTTCGTTCATCTAGCACAAAGGGAACGGGTTGCAGGAGAAACTTTTACTCTGGTTTCTCAGTCTGTTTCCTAGTGCCGGTTTGACGTTCCTGCAGTTTTCACTGTAAAACCGAGTTGGAGCTATTACCTCCCCTTATATATGTATGGATTGGAGTTTGCAACTGAAAAGAAACTTTGTCTTCACATAAAGTTAGGTGAAGGACGGCTATCACACACACTTATCTCTCAGAACTGAGCATGTGTAGAGACGTTCGTTCATCTAGCACAAAGGGAACGGGTTGCAGGAGAAACATTTACTCTGGTTTCTCAGTCTGTTTCCTAGTGCCAGTTTGAAGTTCCTGCAGTTTTCACTGTAAAACCGTGATGGAGCTAGTCCCTACCCATATATATATATGGTGTGGAGTTTGCATCTGAAAAGAAACTTTGTGTTCCCAAAAAGCAAAGTGAAGGACGGCTTTCACACACAGTTATCTCTCAGAACTGAGCATGTGGAGAGACGTTCGTTCATCTAGCACAAAAGGAACGGCTTGCAGAAGAAACTTTTACTCTGGTTTCTCAGTGTGTTTCCTAGTGCCGGTTTGAAGTTCCTGCAGTTTTCACTGTAAACCGAGTTGGAGCTAGTCCCTACCCATATATATATATGGAGTGGTGTTTGCAACTGAAAAGAAAGTTTGTGTTCCCAACAAGCTAGGTGAAAGACGGCTTTCACACACACTTATCTCTCAGAACTGAGCATGTGGAGAGACGTTCGTTCATCTAGCACAAAGGGAACGGGTTGCAGGAGGAACTTTTACTCTGGTATCTCAGTCTGTTCCCTACTGCCGGTTTGAATTTCCTGCAGTTTTCACTGTAAATCCGAGTTGGAGCTTAAACCTCCCCATATATATGTATGGAGTGTTGTTTCCAAGTGAAAAGAAACTTTGTGTTCCCAACATGCTAGGTGAAGGACGGCTTTCACACACACTTATCTCTCAGAAATGAGCATGTGGAGAGACGTTCGTTCATGAATCACAAATGGAAAGGGTTGCAGGAGAAACTTTTACTCTGGTTTCTCAGTCTGTTTCCAAGTGCCGGTTTGAAGTTCCTGCAGTTTTCAATGTAAAACATAGTTGGAGCTCGTACCTCCCCATATATATGTACGGATTGGAGTTTGCAAGTGAAAAGAAACTTTGTGTTCCCAACAAGCTAGGTGAAGGACGGCTTTCACACACACATATCTCTCAGAACTGAGCATGTGGAGAGACTTTCGTTCATCTAGCACAAAGGGAACGGGTTGGAGGAGAAACTTTTACATGGTTTCTCAGTCTTTTTCCTAGTGCCGGTTTGAAGTTCTTGCAGTTTTCACTGTAAAACCGAGTTGGAGCTAGTACTTCCCCATATATATGTATGGATTGGAGATGGCAAGTGAAAAGAAACTTTGTGTTCCAAAGAAGATAGGTGAAGGACAGCTTTCACAGACACATATCTCTCAGAATTGAGCATGTGGAGAGACGTTCGTTCATGTAGCACAAAGGGAACGGGTTGCAGGAGAAACTTTTACTCTGGTATCTCATTCTGTTTCAAAGTGCCGGTTTGAAGGTCCTGCAGTTTTCAATGTAAAACCGAGTTGGATCTAGTACCTTCCTATATATATGTATGGAGTGGAGTTTGCAAGTGAAAAGAAACTTTGAGTTCCCAACAAGCTAGGTGAAATTCGGCTTTCACACTCAATTATCCCTCAGAACTGAGCATGTGGAGAGACGTTCGTTCATCTAGCACAAAGGGAACGGGTTGCAGGAGAAACTTTTACTCTGGTTTCTCAGTCTGTTTCCTAGTGCCGTTTTGCAGTTCCTGCAGTTTTCACTGTAAAACCGAGTTGGAGCTAGTACCTCCCCATATATATTTATGGAGTGGAGTTTACAACTGAAAAGAAACTTTGTGTTCCCAACAAGCTGGCTGAAGTAAGGCTTTCACACACACTTTTCTCTCAGAACTGAGCATGTGGAGAGACGTTTGTTCATCTAGCACAAAGGGAACGGGTTGCAGGAGAAACTTTTACTCTGGTTTCTCAGTCTGTTTCCTAGTGCCGGTTTGAAGTTCCTGGAGTATTCACTGTAAAACCGATTTGGAGCTAGTACCTCCCCATATATATGTATGGAGTGGAGTTTGCAAGTGAAAAGAAACTATGTGTTCCCAACAAGCTAAGTAAAGTACGGTTTTCACACACACTTATCTCTCAGAACAGAGCATGTGGAGAGACTTTCGTTCATCTAGCACAAAGGGAACGGGTTGCAGGAGGAACTTTTACTCTGGTTTCTCAGTCTGTTTCCTAGTGCCGGTTTGAAGTTCCTGCAGTTTTCACTGTAAAACCGAGTTGGAGCTAGTACCTCCCCATATATATGTATGGAGTGGAGTTTGCAAGTGAAAATAAACTTTGTGTTCCCAACAAGCTAGGTGAAGGACGGCTTTCACACACACTTATCTCTCAGAACTGAGCATGTGGAGAGAGTTTCGTTCATGTAGCACAAAAGGAACGGGTTGCAGGAGGAACTTTTACTCTGGTTTCTCAGTCTGTTCCCTACTGCCGGTTTGAAGTTACTGCAGTTTCACTGTAAAACCGAGTTGGAACTAGGACCTCCCCATATATATTTATGGATTGGAGATTGCAAGTGAAAAGAAACTTTGTGTTCCAAAGAAGCTAGGTGAAGGACGGCTTTCACTGACACATATCTCTGAAAACTGAGCATGTGGAGAGACGTTCGTTCATCTAGCACAAAGGGAACGGGTTGCAGGAGGAACTTTTACTCTGGTTTCTCAGTCTGTTTCCTAGTGCCGGTTTGAAGTTCCTGCAGTTTTCACTGTAAAACCGAGTTGGAGCTAGTACCTCCCCATATATATGTATGGAATTGAGTTTGCAATTGAAAAGAAACTTTGTGTTCCCAACAAGCTAGGTGAAGGACGGCTTTCACACACACTTATCTCTCAGAAATGAGCATGTGGAGAGACGTTCGTTCATCTAGCACAAAAGGAACGGGTTGCAGGAGGAACTTTTACTCTGGTTTCTCAGTCTGTTTCCTACTGCCGGTTTGAAGTTACTGCAGTTTCACTGTAAAACCGAGTTGGAGCTAGTACCTCCCCATATATATGTATGGAGTGGAGTTTGCAACTGAAAAGAAACTTTGTGTTCCCAAAAAGCTAGGTGAAGTACGGCTTTCACACACACTTATCTCTCAGAAATGAGCATGTGGAGAGACGTTCGTTCATCTAGCACAAAAGGAACGGCTTGCAGGAGAAACTTTTACTCTGGTTTCTCAGTCTGTTTCCTAGTGCCGGTTTGAAGTTCCTGCAGTTTTCACTGTAAAACCGAGTTGGAGCTAGTACCTCCCCATATATATGTATGGAGTGGTGTTTGCAACTCAAAAGAAACTTTGTGTTCCCAACAAGCTAGGTGAAGGACGGGTTTCACACACACGTATCTCTCAGAACTGAGCATGTGGAGAGACGTTCGTTCATCTAGCACAAAGGGAACGGGTTGCAGGAGAAACTTTTACTCTGGTTTCTCAGTCTGTTTCCTAGTGCCGGTTTGACGTTCCTGCAGTTTTCACTGTAAAACCGAGTTGGAGCTATTACCTCCCCTTATATATGTATGGATTGGAGTTTGCAACTGAAAAGAAACTTTGTCTTCACATAAAGTTAGGTGAAGGACGGCTATCACACACACTTATCTCTCAGAACTGAGCATGTGTAGAGACGTTCGTTCATCTAGCACAAAGGGAACGGGTTGCAGGAGAAACATTTACTCTGGTTTCTCAGTCTGTTTCCTAGTGCCAGTTTGAAGTTCCTGCAGTTTTCACTGTAAAACCGTGATGGAGCTAGTCCCTACCCATATATATATATGGTGTGGAGTTTGCATCTGAAAAGAAACTTTGTGTTCCCAAAAAGCAAAGTGAAGGACGGCTTTCACACACAGTTATCTCTCAGAACTGAGCATGTGGAGAGACGTTCGTTCATCTAGCACAAAAGGAACGGCTTGCAGAAGAAACTTTTACTCTGGTTTCTCAGTGTGTTTCCTAGTGCCGGTTTGAAGTTCCTGCAGTTTTCACTGTAAACCGAGTTGGAGCTAGTCCCTACCCATATATATATATGGAGTGGTGTTTGCAACTGAAAAGAAAGTTTGTGTTCCCAACAAGCTAGGTGAAAGACGGCTTTCACACACACTTATCTCTCAGAACTGAGCATGTGGAGAGACGTTCGTTCATCTAGCACAAAGGGAACGGGTTGCAGGAGGAACTTTTACTCTGGTATCTCAGTCTGTTCCCTACTGCCGGTTTGAATTTCCTGCAGTTTTCACTGTAAATCCGAGTTGGAGCTTAAACCTCCCCATATATATGTATGGAGTGTTGTTTCCAAGTGAAAAGAAACTTTGTGTTCCCAACATGCTAGGTGAAGGACGGCTTTCACACACACTTATCTCTCAGAAATGAGCATGTGGAGAGACGTTCATTCATGAATCACAAATGGAAAGGGTTGCAGGAGAAACTTTTACTCTGGTTTCTCAGTCTGTTTCCAAGTGCCGGTTTGAAGTTCCTGCAGTTTTCAATGTAAAACATAGTTGGAGCTCGTACCTCCCCATATATATGTACGGATTGGAGTTTGCAAGTGAAAAGAAACTTTGTGTTCCCAACAAGCTAGGTGAAGGACGGCTTTCACACACACATATCTCTCAGAACTGAGCATGTGGAGAGACTTTCGTTCATCTAGCACAAAGGGAACGGGTTGGAGGAGAAACTTTTACATGGTTTCTCAGTCTTTTTCCTAGTGCCGGTTTGAAGTTCTTGCAGTTTTCACTGTAAAACCGAGTTGGAGCTAGTACTTCCCCATATATATGTATGGATTGGAGATGGCAAGTGAAAAGAAACTTTGTGTTCCAAAGAAGATAGGTGAAGGACAGCTTTCACAGACACATATCTCTCAGAATTGAGCATGTGGAGAGACGTTCGTTCATGTAGCACAAAGGGAACGGGTTGCAGGAGAAACTTTTACTCTGGTATCTCATTCTGTTTCAAAGTGCCGGTTTGAAGGTCCTGCAGTTTTCAATGTAAAACCGAGTTGGATCTAGTACCTTCCTATATATATGTATGGAGTGGAGTTTGCAAGTGAAAAGAAACTTTGAGTTCCCAACAAGCTAGGTGAAATTCGGCTTTCACACTCAATTATCCCTCAGAACTGAGCATGTGGAGAGACGTTCGTTCATCTAGCACAAAGGGAACGGGTTGCAGGAGAAACTTTTACTCTGGTTTCTCAGTCTGTTTCCTAGTGCCGTTTTGCAGTTCCTGCAGTTTTCACTGTAAAACCGAGTTGGAGCTAGTACCTCCCCATATATATTTATGGAGTGGAGTTTACAACTGAAAAGAAACTTTGTGTTCCCAACAAGCTGGCTGAAGTAAGGCTTTCACACACACTTTTCTCTCAGAACTGAGCATGTGGAGAGACGTTTGTTCATCTAGCACAAAGGGAACGGGTTGCAGGAGAAACTTTTACTCTGGTTTCTCAGTCTGTTTCCTAGTGCCGGTTTGAAGTTCCTGGAGTATTCACTGTAAAACCGATTTGGAGCTAGTACCTCCCCATATATATGTATGGAGTGGAGTTTGCAAGTGAAAAGAAACTATGTGTTCCCAACAAGCTAAGTAAAGTACGGTTTTCACACACACTTATCTCTCAGAACAGAGCATGTGGAGAGACTTTCGTTCATCTAGCACAAAGGGAACGGGTTGCAGGAGGAACTTTTACTCTGGTTTCTCAGTCTGTTTCCTAGTGCCGGTTTGAAGTTCCTGCAGTTTTCACTGTAAAACCGAGTTGGAGCTAGTACCTCCCCATATATATGTATGGAGTGGAGTTTGCAAGTGAAAATAAACTTTGTGTTCCCAACAAGCTAGGTGAAGGACGGCTTTCACACACACTTATCTCTCAGAACTGAGCATGTGGAGAGAGTTTCGTTCATGTAGCACAAAAGGAACGGGTTGCAGGAGGAACTTTTACTCTGGTTTCTCAGTCTGTTCCCTACTGCCGGTTTGAAGTTACTGCAGTTTCACTGTAAAACCGAGTTGGAACTAGGACCTCCCCATATATATTTATGGATTGGAGATTGCAAGTGAAAAGAAACTTTGTGTTCCAAAGAAGCTAGGTGAAGGACGGCTTTCACTGACACTTATCTCTGAAAACTGAGCATGTGGAGAGACGTTCGTTCATCTAGCACAAAGGGAACGGGTTGCAGGAGGAACTTTTACTCTGGTTTCTCAGTCTGTTTCCTAGTGCCGGTTTGAAGTTCCTGCAGTTTTCACTGTAAAACCGAGTTGGAGCTAGTACCTCCCCATATATATGTATAGAGTGGTGTTTGCAAGTGAAAAGAAACTTTGTGTTCCCAACATGCTAGGTGAAGGACGGCTTTCACACACACTTATCTCTCAGAACTGAGCATGTGGATAGACGTTCGTTCATGTAGCACAAATTGAACGGGTTGCAGGAGAAACTTTTACTCTGGTTTCTCAGTCTGTTTCCAAGTGCCGGTTTGAATTTCCTGCAGTTTTCAATGTAAAAGAGAGTTGGAGCTAGTACCTCCCCATATATATGTATGGAGTGGAGTTTGCAAGTGAAAAGACACTTTGTGTTCCCAACAAGCTAGGTGAAGGACGGGTTTCACACACACTTATCTCTCAGAACTGAGCATGTGGAGAGACGTTCGTTCTTCTAGCACAAATGTAACGTGTTGCAGGAGGAACTTTTACTCTGGTTTCTCAGTCTGTTTCCTTCTGTCGGTTAGAAATTCCTGCAATTTTCACTGTAAAACCGAGTTGGAGCTAGTACTTCCCCATATATATGTATGGATTGGAGATTGCAAGTGAAAAGAAACTTTGTGTTCCAAAGAAGCTAGGTGAAGGACTGCTTTCACAGACACATATCTCTCAGAACTGAGCATGTGGAGAGACGTTCGTTCGTGTAGCACAAAGGGAACCGGTTGCAGGAGAAACTTTTACTCTGGTATCTCAGTCTGTTTCCAAGTGCCGGTTTGAAGGTCCTGCAGTTTTCAATGTAAAACCGAGTTGGAGCTAGTACCTCGCTATATATATGTATGGAGTGGAGTTTGCAAGTGAAAAGAAACTTTGTGTTCCCAAAAAGCTAGGTGAAGGACGGCTTTCACACTCAATTATCTCTCAGAACTGAGCATGTGGAGAGACGTTCGTTCATCTAGCACAAAGGGAACGGGTTGCAGGAGCAACTTTTCCTCTGGTTTCTCAGTCTGTTTCCTAGTGCCGGTTTGCAGTTCCTGCAGTTTTCACTGTAAAATTGAGTTGGAGTTAGTACCTCCCCATATATATGTATGGATTGGAGATTGCAAGTGAAAAGAAACTTTGTGTTCCAAAAAAGCTAGGTGAAGGACTGTTTTCACAGACACTTATCTCTCAGAAATGAGCATGTGGAGAGACGTTCGTTCATGTAGCACAAAGGGAACGGGTTGCAGGAGAAACTTTTACTCTGGTTTCTCAGTCTGTTTCCTTCTGCCGGTTAGAATTTCCTGCAGTTTTCACTGTAAAATGGAGTTGGAGCTTGTACCTCCCCATATATATGTATGGATTGGAGATCGCAAGTGAAAAGAAACTTTGTGTTCCAAAGAAGCTAGGTGAAGGACGGCTTACACACTCAATTATCTCTCAGAACTGAGCATATGGAGAGACGTTCGTTCATCTAGCACAAATGGAACGGGCTGCAGGAGAAACTTTTACTCTGGTTTCTCAGTCTGTTTCCAAGTGCCGGTTTGAAGTTCCTGCAGTTTTCACTGTAAACCGTGTTGGAGCTAGTACCTCCCCATATATATGTATGGAGTGGAGTTTGCAACTGAATAGAAACTTTGTGTTCCCAACAAGCTAGGTGAAGGACGGCTTTCACACACACTTTTCTCTCAGAACTGAGCATGTGGAGAGACGTTCGTTCATCTAGCACAAAATGAACGCCTTGCAGGAGAAACTTTTAATCTGGTTTCTCAGTCTGTTTCCTAGTGCCGGTTGGACGTTCCTGCAGTTTTCATTATAAAACCGAGTTGGAGCTAGTACCTCCCCATATATATGTATGGAGTGGAGTTTGCAACTGAAAAGAAACTTTGTGTTCCCAAAAAGCTAGGTGAAGGACGGCTTTCACACTCAATTATCTCTCAGAACTGAGCATGTGGAGAGACGTTCGTTCATCTAGCACAAAGGGAACGGGTTGCAGGAGGAACTTTTACTCTGGTATCTCAGTCTGTTCCCTACTGCCGGTTTGAATTTCCTGCAGTTTTCACTGTAAATCCGAGTTGGAGCTTAAACCTCCCCATATATATGTATGGAGTGTTGTTTCCAAGTGAAAAGAAACTTTGTGTTCCCAACATGCTAGGTGAAGGACGGCTTTCACACACACTTATCTCTCAGAAATGAGCATGTGGAGAGACGTTCGTTCATGAATCACAAATGGAAAGGGTTGCAGGAGAAACTTTTACTCTGGTTTCTCAGTCTGTTTCCAAGTGCCGGTTTGAAGTTCCTGCAGTTTTCAATGTAAAACATAGTTGGAGCTCGTACCTCCCCATATATATGTACGGATTGGAGTTTGCAAGTGAAAAGAAACTTTGTGTTCCCAACAAGCTAGGTGAAGGACGGCTTTCACACACACATATCTCTCAGAACTGAGCATGTGGAGAGACTTTCGTTCATCTAGCACAAAGGGAACGGGTTGGAGGAGAAACTTTTACATGGTTTCTCAGTCTTTTTCCTAGTGCCGGTTTGAAGTTCTTGCAGTTTTCACTGTAAAACCGAGTTGGAGCTAGTACTTCCCCATATATATGTATGGATTGGAGATGGCAAGTGAAAAGAAACTTTGTGTTCCAAAGAAGATAGGTGAAGGACAGCTTTCACAGACACATATCTCTCAGAATTGAGCATGTGGAGAGACGTTCGTTCATGTAGCACAAAGGGAACGGGTTGCAGGAGAAACTTTTACTCTGGTATCTCATTCTGTTTCAAAGTGCCGGTTTGAAGGTCCTGCAGTTTTCAATGTAAAACCGAGTTGGATCTAGTACCTTCCTATATATATGTATGGAGTGGAGTTTGCAAGTGAAAAGAAACTTTGAGTTCCCAACAAGCTAGGTGAAATTCGGCTTTCACACTCAATTATCCCTCAGAACTGAGCATGTGGAGAGACGTTCGTTCATCTAGCACAAAGGGAACGGGTTGCAGGAGAAACTTTTACTCTGGTTTCTCAGTCTGTTTCCTAGTGCCGTTTTGCAGTTCCTGCAGTTTTCACTGTAAAACCGAGTTGGAGCTAGTACCTCCCCATATATATTTATGGAGTGGAGTTTACAACTGAAAAGAAACTTTGTGTTCCCAACAAGCTGGCTGAAGTAAGGCTTTCACACACACTTTTCTCTCAGAACTGAGCATGTGGAGAGACGTTTGTTCATCTAGCACAAAGGGAACGGGTTGCAGGAGAAACTTTTACTCTGGTTTCTCAGTCTGTTTCCTAGTGCCGGTTTGAAGTTCCTGGAGTATTCACTGTAAAACCGATTTGGAGCTAGTACCTCCCCATATATATGTATGGAGTGGAGTTTGCAAGTGAAAAGAAACTATGTGTTCCCAACAAGCTAAGTAAAGTACGGTTTTCACACACACTTATCTCTCAGAACAGAGCATGTGGAGAGACTTTCGTTCATCTAGCACAAAGGGAACGGGTTGCAGGAGGAACTTTTACTCTGGTTTCTCAGTCTGTTTCCTAGTGCCGGTTTGAAGTTCCTGCAGTTTTCACTGTAAAACCGAGTTGGAGCTAGTACCTCCCCATATATATGTATGGAGTGGAGTTTGCAAGTGAAAATAAACTTTGTGTTCCCAACAAGCTAGGTGAAGGACGGCTTTCACACACACTTATCTCTCAGAACTGAGCATGTGGAGAGAGTTTCGTTCATGTAGCACAAAAGGAACGGGTTGCAGGAGGAACTTTTACTCTGGTTTCTCAGTCTGTTCCCTACTGCCGGTTTGAAGTTACTGCAGTTTCACTGTAAAACCGAGTTGGAACTAGGACCTCCCCATATATATTTATGGATTGGAGATTGCAAGTGAAAAGAAACTTTGTGTTCCAAAGAAGCTAGGTGAAGGACGGCTTTCACTGACACTTATCTCTGAAAACTGAGCATGTGGAGAGACGTTCGTTCATCTAGCACAAAGGGAACGGGTTGCAGGAGGAACTTTTACTCTGGTTTCTCAGTCTGTTTCCTAGTGCCGGTTTGAAGTTCCTGCAGTTTTCACTGTAAAACCGAGTTGGAGCTAGTACCTCCCCATATATATGTATAGAGTGGTGTTTGCAAGTGAAAAGAAACTTTGTGTTCCCAACATGCTAGGTGAAGGACGGCTTTCACACACACTTATCTCTCAGAACTGAGCATGTGGATAGACGTTTGTTCATGTAGCACAAATTGAACGGGTTGCAGGAGAAACTTTTACTCTGGTTTCTCAGTCTGTTTCCAAGTGCCGGTTTGAATTTCCTGCAGTTTTCAATGTAAAATAGAGTTGGAGCTAGTACCTCCCCATATATATGTATGGAGTGGAGTTTGCAAGTGAAAAGACACTTTGTGTTCCCAACAAGCTAGGTGAAGGACGGGTTTCACACACTTATCTCTCAGAACTGAGCATGTGGAGAGACGTTCGTTCTTCTAGCACAAATGTAACGTGTTGCAGGAGGAACTTTTACTCTGGTTTCTCAGTCTGTTTCCTTCTGTCGGTTAGAAATTCCTGCAATTTTCACTGTAAAACCGAGTTGGAGCTAGTACTTCCCCATATATATGTATGGATTGGAGATTCCAAGTGAAAAGAAACTTTGTGTTCCAAAGAAGCTAGGTGAAGGACTGCTTTCACAGACACATATCTCTCAGAACTGAGCATGTGGAGAGACGTTCGTTCGTGTAGCACAAAGGGAACCGGTTGCAGGAGAAACTTTTACTCTGGTATCTCAGTCTGTTTCCAAGTGCCGGTTTGAAGGTCCTGCAGTTTTCAATGTAAAACCGAGTTGGAGCTAGTACCTCGCTATATATATGTATGGAGTGGAGTTTGCAAGTGAAAAGAAACTTTGTGTTCCCAAAAAGCTAGGTGAAGGACGGCTTTCACACTCAATTATCTCTCAGAACTGAGCATGTGGAGAGACGTTCGTTCATCTAGCACAAAGGGAACGGGTTGCAGGAGCAACTTTTCCTCTGGTTTCTCAGTCTGTTTCCTAGTGCCGGTTTGCAGTTCCTGCAGTTTTCACTGTAAAATTGAGTTGGAGTTAGTACCTCCCCATATATATGTATGGATTGGAGATTGCAAGTGAAAAGAAATTTGTGTTCCAAAAAAGCTAGGTGAAGGACTGTTTTCACAGACACTTATCTCTCAGAAATGAGCATGTGGAGAGACGTTCGTTCATGTAGCACAAAGGGAACGGGTTGCAGGAGAAACTTTTACTCTGGTTTCTCAGTCTGTTTCCTTCTGCCGGTTAGAATTTCCTGCAGTTTTCACTGTAAAATGGAGTTGGAGCTTGTACCTCCCCATATATATGTATGGATTGGAGATCGCAAGTGAAAAGAAACTTTGTGTTCCAAAGAAGCTAGGTGAAGGACGGCTTACACACTCAATTATCTCTCAGAACTGAGCATATGGAGAGACGTTCGTTCATCTAGCACAAATGGAACGGGCTGCAGGAGAAACTTTTACTCTGGTTTCTCAGTCTGTTTCCAAGTGCCGGTTTGAAGTTCCTGCAGTTTTCACTGTAAACCATGTTGGAGCTAGTACCTCCCCATATATATGTATGGAGTGGAGTTTGCAACTGAATAGAAACTTTGTGTTCCCAACAAGCTAGGTGAAGGACGGCTTTCACACACACTTATCTCTCAGAACTGAGCATGTGGAGAGACGTTCGTTCATCTAGCACAAAATGAACGGCTTGCAGGAGAAACTTTTAATCTGGTTTCTCAGTCTGTTTCCTAGTGCCGGTTGGACGTTCCTGCAGTTTTCACTATAAAACCGAGTTGGAGCTAGTACCTCCCCATATATATGTATGGAGTGGAGTTTGCAACTGAAAAGAAACTTTGTGTTCCCAAAAAGCTAGGTGAAGGACGGCTTTCACACTCAATTATCTCTCAGAACTGAGCATGTGGAGAGACGTTCGTTCATCTAGCACAAAGGGAACGGGTTGCAGGAGCAACTTTTCCTCTGGTTTCTCAGTCTGTTTCCTAGTGCCGGTTTGCAGTTCCTGCAGTTTTCACTGTAAAATTGAGTTGGAGTTAGTACCTCCCCATATATATGTATGGATTGGAGATTGCAAGTGAAAAGAAACTTTGTGTTCCAAAAAAGCTAGGTGAAGGACTGTTTTCACAGACACTTATCTCTCAGAAATGAGCATGTGGAGAGACGTTCGTTCATGTAGCTCAAAGGGAACGGTTTGCAGGAGAAACTTTTACTCTGGTTTCTCAGTCTGTTTCATTCTGCCGGTTAGAAGTTCCTGCAGTTTTCACTGTAAAATGGATTTGGAGCTTGTACCTCCCCATATATATGTATGGATTGGAGATCGCAAGTGGAAAGAAACTTTGTGTTCCAAAGAAGCTAGGTGAAGGACGGCTTTCACACTCAATTATCTCTCAGATCTGAGCATATGGAGAGACGTTCGTTCATCTAGCACAAAGGGAACGGGTTGCAGGAGGAACTTTTACTCTGGATTCTCAGTCTGTTTCCTAGTGCCGGTTTGAAGTTCCTGCAGTTTTCACTGTAAAACCGAGTTGGAGCTAGTACCTCCCCATATATATGTATAGAGTGGTGTTTGCAAGTGAAAAGAAACTTTGTGTTCCCAACATGCTAGGTGAAGGACGGCTTTCACACACACTTATCTCTCAGAACTGAGCATGTGGATAGACGTTCGTTCATGTAGCACAAATGGAACGGGTTGCAGGAGAAACTTTTACTCTGGTTTCTCAGTCTGTTTCCAAGTGCCGGTTTGAATTTCCTGCAGTTTTCAATGTAAAAGAGAGTTGGAGCTAGTACCTCCCCATATATATGTATGGAGTGGAGTTTGCAAGTGAAAAGAAACTTTGTGTTCCCAACAAGCTAGGTGAAGGACTGCTTTCACACACACTTATCTCTCAGAACTGAGCATGTGGAGAGACGTTCGTTCTTCTAGCACAAATGTAACGTGTTGCAGGAGGAACTTTTACTCTGGTTTCTCAGTCTGTTTCCTTCTGTCGGTTAGAAATTCCTGCAATTTTCACTGTAAAACCGAGTTGGAGCTAGTACTTCCCCATATATATGTATGGATTGGAGATTGCAAGTGAAAAGAAACTTTGTGTTCCAAAGAAGCTAGGTGAAGGACTGCTTTCACAGACACATATCTCTCAGAACTGAGCATGTGGAGAGACGTTCGTTCATGTAGCACAAAGGGAACGGGTTGCAGGAGAAACTTTTACTCTGGTTTCTCAGTCTGTTTCCTACTGCCGGTTTGCAGTTCCTGCAGTTTTCACTGTAAAACCGAGTTGGTGTTAGTACATCCCCATATATATATATGGATTCCAGATTGCAAGTGAAAAGAAACTTTGTGTTCCAAAGAAGCTAGGTGAAGGACTGCTTTCACAGACACTTATCTCTCAGAACTGAGCATGTGGAGAGACGTTCGTTCATGTAGCACAAAGGGAACGGGTTTCAGGAGAAACTTTTACTCTGGTTTCTCAGTCTGTTTCCAAGTGCCGGTTTGAAGTTCCTGCAGTTTTCACTTTAAAACAGAGTTGGAGCTAATATCACCCCATATATTTGTATGGAGTGGATTTTGCAACTGAAAAGAAACTTTGTGTTCCCAACAAGTTAGGTGAAGGACGGCTTTCAAACACACTTATCTCTCAGAACTGAGCAAGTGAAGAGAAATTCGTTCATCTAGCACAAAGGGAACGGGTTGCAGGAGAAACTTTTACTCTGGTTTCTCAGTCTGTTTCCTAGTGCCGGTTTGAAGTTCCAGCAGTTTTCACTGTAAAACCGAGTTGGAGCTAGTACCTCCCCATATCAATGTATGGAGTGGAGTTTGCAAGTGAAAAGAAACTTTGTGTTCCCAAAAAGCTAGGTGAAGGACGGCTTTCACACACACTTTTCTCTCAGAACTGAGCATGTGGAGAAACGTTTGTTCATCTAGCACTAAGGGAACGGGTTGCAGGAGAAACTTTTCTCTGGTTTCTCAGTCTGTTTCCTACTACCGGTTTGAAGTTCCTGGAGTTTTCACTGTATAACCGAGTTGGAGCTAATACCTCCCCATATATATGTATGGAGTGGAGTTTGCAAGTGAAAAGAAACTTTGAGTTCCCAACATGCTATGTGAAGGACGGCTTTCACACACACTTATCTCTCAGAACTGTGCATGTGGAGAGACGTTCGTTCATCTAGCAAAAAGGGAACGGGTTGCTGGAGAAACTTTTACTCTGGTTTCTCAGTCTGTTTCCTAGTGCCGGTTTGAAGTTCCTGCAGTTTTCACTTTAAATCCGAGTTGGAGCTAGTACCTCCCAATATATATGTATGGAGTGGAGTTTGCAACTGAAAAGAAACTTTGTGTTCCCAACAAGCTAGGTGAAGGACTGCTTTCACAGACACCTATCTCTCAGAACTGAGCATGTGGAGAGACGTTCGTTCATCTAGCACAAAGGGAACGGGTTGCAGGAGGAACTTTTACTCTGGTTTCTCAGTCTGTTTCCTACTGCCGGTTTGCAGTTCCTGCACTTTTCACTGTAAAACCGAGTTGGAGTTAGTACCTCCCCATATATATGTATGGATTCGAGATTGCAAGTGAAAAGAAACTTTGTGTTCCAAAGAAGCTAGGTGAAGGACTGCTTTCACAGACAATTATCTCTCAGAACTGAGCATGTGGAGAGACGTTCGTTCATGTAGCACAAAGGGAACGGGTTGCAGGGGAAACTTTTACTCTGGTTTCTCAGTCTGTTTCCAAGTGCCGGTTTGAAGTTCCTGCAGTTTTCACTTTAAAACCGAGTTGGAGCTTGTACCTCCCCATATATATGTATGGACTGGAGATCGCAAGTGAAAAGAAATTTTGTGTTCCAAAGAAGCTAGGTGAAGGACGGCTTTCACACTCAATTATCTCTCAGAACTGAGCATATGGAGAGACGTTCGTTCATCTAGCACAAAGGGAACGGGCTGCAGGAGCAACTTTTACTCTGGTTTCTCAGTCTGTTTCCTAGTGCCGGTTTGAAGTTCCTGCAGTTTTCACTGTAAAACCGAGTTGGAGCTAGTACCTCCCCATATATATGTATAGAGTGGTGTTTGCAAGTGAAAAGAAACTTTGTGTTCCCAACATGCTAGGTGAAGGACGGCTTTCACACACACTTATCTCTCAGAACTGAGCATGTGGATAGACGTTCGTTCATGTAGCACAAATGGAACGGGTTGCAGGAGAAACTTTTACTCTGGTTTCTCAGTCTGTTTCCAAGTGCCGGTTTGAATTTCCTGCAGTTTTCATTGTAAAATAGTGTTGGAGCTAGAACCTCCCCATATATATGTATGGAGTGGAGTTTGCAAGTGAAAAGAATCTTTGTGTTCCCAACAAGCTAGGTGAAGAACGGGTTTCACACACACTTATCTCTCAGAACTGAGCATGTGGAGGGACGTTCGTTCATATTGCACAAAGGTAACGTGTTGCAGGAGGAACTTTTACTCTGGTTTCTCAGTCTGTTTCCTTCTGTCGGTTAGAAATTCCTGCAATTTTCACTGTAAAACCGAGTTGGAGCTAGTACTTCCCCATATATATGTATGGATTGGAGATTGCAAGTGAAAAGAAACTTTGTGTTCCAAAGAAGCTAGGTGAAGGACTGCTTTCAAAGACACATATCTTTCAGAACTGAGCATGTGGAGAGACGTTCGTTCATGTAGCACAAAGGGAACTGGTTGCAGGAGAAATTTTACTCTGGTATCTCAGTCTGTTTCCAAGTGCTGGTTTGAAGGTCCTGCTGTTTTCAATGTAAAACCGAGTTGGAGCTAGTACCTCCCTATATATATGTATGGAGTGGAGTTTGCAAGTGAAAAGAAACTTTGTGTTCCCAACAAGCTAGGTGAAGGACGGCTTTCACACTCAATTATCTCTCAGAACTGAGCATGTGGAGAGACGTTCGTTCATCTAGCACAAAGGGAACGGGTTGCAGGAGCAACTTTAATCTGGTTTCTCAGTCTGTTTCCTAGTGCCGGTTTGCAGTTCCTGCAGTTTTCACTGTAAAATTGAGTTGGAGTTAGTACCTCCTCATATATATGTATGGATTGGAGATTGCAAGTGAAAAGAAACTTTGTGTTCCAAAAAAGCTAGGTGAAGGACTGTTTTCACAGACACTTATCTCTCAGAAATGAACATGTGGAGAGACGTTCGTTCATGTAGCACAAAGGGAACGGGTTGCAGGAGAAACTTTTACTCTGGTTTCTCAGTCTGTTTCCAAGTGCCGGTATGAAGTTCCTGCAGTTTTCACTGTAAAACCGAGTTGGAGATAATACCACCCCATATATTTTTTTGGAGTGGATTTTGCAACTGAAAAGACACTTTGTGTTCCCAACAAGCTAGGTGATGGACGGCTTTCACACACAATTATCTCTCAGAACTGAGCATGTGGAGAGACGTTCGTTCATCTAGCACAAAGGGAACGGGTTGCAGGAGAAACTTTTACTCGGGTTTCTCAGTCTGTTTCCTAGTGCCAGTTTGAAGTTCCTGCAGTTTACACTGTAAAACCGAGTTGAAGCTAGTACCTCCCCATATATATTTATGGAGTGGAGTTTGCAACTTAAAAGATACTTTGTGTTCCCAACAAGCTGGGTGAAGTACGGCTTTCACACACACTTTTCTCTCAGAACTGAGCATGTGGAGAGACGTTCGTTCATCTAGCACAAAGGGAACGGGTTGCAGGAGAAACTTTTACTCTGGTTTCTCAATCTGTTTCCTAGTGCCGGTTTGAAGTTCCTGCAGTTTTCACTGAAAAACCGAGTTGGAGCTCGTACCTCCCCATATATATGTATGGAGTGGAGTTTGCAACTGAAAAGAAATTTTGTGTTCCCAACAAGCTAGGTGAAGGACGGCTTTCACACACACTTATCTCTCAGAACTGAGCATGTGGAGAGACGTTCGTTCATCTAGCACAATGGGAACAGGTTGCAGGAGAAACTTTTACTCTGGTTTCCCAGTCTGTTTCCTACTGCCGGTTTGAAGTTCCTGCAGTTTTCACTGTAAAACCGAGTTGGAGCTAATACCACCCCATATATTTGCATGGAGTGGAGTTTGCAACTGAAAAGAAACTTTGTGTTCCCAACAAGCTAGGTGAAGGACGGGTTTCACAGACACTTATCTCTCAGAACTGAGCATGTGGAGAGACGTTCGTTCATCTAGCACAAAGGGAACGGGTTGCAGGGGAAACTTTTTCTCTGGTTTCTCAGTCTGTTTCCTAGTGCCGGTTTGAAGTACTTGCAGATTTCTCTGTAAAACCGAGTTGGAGCTAGTACCTCCCCATATATATGTATGGATTGGAGATTGCAAGTGAAAAGAAACTTTGTGTTCCAAAGAAGCTAGGTGAAGTACTGCTTTCACAGACACATATCTCTCAAAACTGAGCATGTGGAGAGACGTTCGTTCATGTAGCACAAAGGGAACGGGTTGCAGGAGAAACTTTTACTCTGGTATCTCATTCTGTTTCCAAGTGCCGGTTTGAAGGTCCTGCAGTTTTCAATGTAAAACCGAGTTGGAGCTAGTACCTCCCTATATATATGTATGGAGTGGAATTTGCAAGTGAAAAGAAACTTTGTGTTCCAAAGAAGCTAGGTGAAGGACTGCTTTCACAGACACTTATCTCTCAGAAATGAGCATGTGGAGAGACGTTCGTTCATGTAGCACCAAGGAAACGGGTTGCAGGAGAAACTTTTACTCTGGTTTCTCAGTCTGTTTCCTAGTGCCGGTTTGCAGTTCCTGCAGTTTTCACTGTAAAATCGTGTTGGAGTTAGTACCTCCCCATATATATGTATAGATTGGAGATTGCAAGTGAAAAGAAACTTTGTGTTCCAAAGAAGCTAGGTGAAGGACTGCTTTCACAGACACTTATCTCTCAGAAATGAGCATGTGGAGAGACGTTCGTTCATGTAGCACAAAGGGAACGGGTTGCAGGGAAACTTTTACTTTGGTTTCTCAGTCTGTTTCCAAGGGCCGGTTTGAAGTTCCTGCAGTTTTCACTGTAAAACCGAGTTGGAGATAATACCACTCCATATATTTGTATGGAGTGGATTTTGCAACTGAAAAGAAACTTTGTGTTCCCAACAAGCTAGGTGAAGGACGGCTTTCACACACACTTATCTCTCAGAACTGAGCATGTGGAGAGACGTTCGTTCATCTAGCACAAACGGAACGGGTTGCAGGATAAACTTTTACTCTGGTTTCTCAGTCTGTTTCCTAGTGCCAGTTTGAAGTTCCTGCAGTTTACACTGTAAAACCGAGTTGGAGCTAGTACCTCCCCATATATATTTATGGAGTGGAGTTTGCAACTGAAAAGATACTTTGTGTTCCCAACAAGCTGGGTGAAGTACGGCTTTCACACACACTTTTCTCTCAGAACTGAGCATGTGGAGAGACGTTTGTTCATCTAGCACAAAGGGAACGGGTTTCAGGAGAAACTTTTACTCTGGTTTCTCAGTCTGTTTCCTAGTGCCGGTTTGAAGTTCCTGGAGATTTCACTGCAAAACCGAGTTGGAGCTAGTACCTCCCCATATATATGTATGGAGTGGAGTTTGCAAGTGAAAAGAAACTTTGTGTTCCCCACATGCTAGGTGAAGGACGGCTTTCACACACACTTATCACTCAGAACTGAGCATGTGGAGAGACGTTCGTTCATCTAGCACAAAGGGAACGGGTTGCAGGAGCAACTTTTACTCTGGTTTCTCAGTCTGTTTCCTAGTGCCGGTTTGAAGTTCCTGCAGTTTACACTGTAAAACCGTGTTGGAGCTAGTACCTCCCCATATATATTTATGGAGTGGAGTTTGCAACTGAAAAGATACTTTGTGTTCCCAACAAGCTGGGTGAAGTACGGCTTTCACACACACTTTTCTCTCAGAACTGAGCATGTGGAGAGACGTTTGTTCATCTAGCACAAAAGGAACGGGTTGCAGGAGAAACTTTTACTCTGGTTTCTCAGTCTGTTTCCTAGTGCCGGTTTGAAGTTCCTGGAGTTTTCACTGTAAAACCGAGTTGGAGCTAGTACCTCCCCATATATATGTATGGAGTGGAGTTTGCAAGTGAAAAGAAACTTTGTGTTCCCCACATGCTAGGTGAAGGACGGCTTTCACACACACTTATCTCTTAGAACTGAGCATGTGGAGAGACGTTCGTTCATCTAGCAAAAAGGGAAAGGTTTGCAGGAGAAACTTTTACTCTGGTTTCTCAGTCTGTTTCTTAGTGCCGGTTTGAAGTTCTTCCAGTTTTCACTGTAAAACCGAGTTGGAGCTCGTACCTCCCCATATATATGTATGGAGTGGAGTTTGCAACTGAAAAGAAATTTTGTGTTCCCAACAAGCTAGTTGAAGGACGGCATTCACACACACTTATCTCTCAGAACTGAGCATGTGGAGAGACGTTCGTTCATCTAGCACAAAGGAACGGGTTGCAGGAGAAACTTTTACTCTGGTTTCTCAGTCTGTTTCCTAGTGCCGGTTTGAAGTTCCTGCAGTTTACACTGTAAAACCGAGTTGGAGCTAGTACCTCCCCATATATATTTATGGAGTGGAGTTTGCAACTGAAAAGATACTTTGTGTTCCCAACAAGCTGGGTGAAGTACGGTTTTCACACACACTTTTCTCTCAGAACTGAGCATGTGGAGAGACGTTTGTTCATCTAGCACAAAGGGAACGGGTTGCAGGAGAACCTTTTACTCTGGTTTCTCAGTCTGTTTCCTAGTGCCGGTTTGAAGTTCCTGGAGTTTTCACTGTAAAACCGAGTTGGAGCTAGTACCTCCCCATATATATGTATGGAGTGGAGTTTGCAAGTGAAAAGAAACTTTGTGTTCCCCACATGCTAGGTGAAGGACGGCTTTCACACACACTTATCTCTTAGAACTGAGCATGTGGAGAGACGTTCGTTCATCTAGCAAAAAGGGAAAGGTTTGCAGGAGAAACTTTTACTGTGGTTTCTCAGTCTGTTTCTTAGTGCCGGTTTGAAGTTCTTCCAGTTTTCACTGTAAAACCGAGTTGGAGCTCGTACCTCCCCATATATATGTATGGAGAGGAGTTTGCAACTGAAAAGAAATTTTGTGTTCCCAACAAGCTGGTTGAAGGACGGCTTTCACACACACTTATCTCTCAGAACTGAGCATGTGGAGAGACGTTCGTTCATCTAGCACAATGGGAACAGTTTGCAGGAGAAACTTTTACTCTGGTTTCCCAGTCTGTTTCCTAGTGCCGGTTGGAAGTTCCTGCAGTTTTCACTGTAAAACCGAGTTGGAGATAATACCACCCCATATATTTGTATGGAGTGGATTTTGCAACTGAAAAGAAACTTTGTGTTCCCAACAAGCTAGGTGAAGGACGGCTTTCACACACACTTTTCTCTCAGAACTGAGCATGTGGAGAGACGTTCGTTCATCTAGCACAAAGGGAACGGGTTGCAGGAGCAACTTTTACTCTGGTTTCTCAGTCTGTTTCCTAGTGCCGGTGTGCAGTTCCTGCAGTTTTCACTGTAAAACCGAGTTGGAGCTAGTACATCCCCATATATATGTATGGATTGGAGATTGCAAGTGAAAAGAAACTTTGTGTTCCAAAGAAGCTAGGTGAAGGACTGCTTTCACAGACACTTATCTCTCAGAACTGAGCATGTGGAGAGACGTTCGTTCATGTAGCACAAAGGGAACGGGTTGCAGGAGAAACTTTTACTGTGGTATCTCAGTCTGTTTCCAAGTGCCGGTATGAAGGTCCTGCAGTTTTCACTGTAAAACCGAGTTGGAGGTAATACCACACCATATATTTGTATGGAGTGGAGTTTGCAAGTGAAAAGAAACTTTGTGTTCCCAACAAGCTAAGTGAAGTACGGCTTTCACACTCACTTTTCTCTCAGAACTGAGCATGTGGAGAGACGTTCGTTCATCTAGCACAAAGGGAACGGGTTTCAGGAGAAACTTTTACTCTGGTTTCTCAGTCTGTTTCCTACTGCCGGTTTGAAGTACCTGGAGATTTCACTGTAAAACCGAGTTGGAGCTAGTACCTCCCCATATATATGTATGGAGTGGAGTTTGCAAGTGAAAAGAAACTTTGTGTTCCCCACATGCTAGGTGAAGGACGGCTTTCACACACAATTATCTCTCAGAACTGAGCATGTGGAGAGACGTTCGTTCATCTAGCAAAAAGGGAAAGGGTTGCAGGAGAAACTTTTTCTCTGGTTTCTCAGTCTGTTTCTTAGTGCCGGTTTGAAGTTCTTCCAGTTTACACTGTAAAACCGAGTTGGAGCTCGTACCTCCCCATATATATGTATGGAGTGGGGTTTGCAACTGAAAAGAAATTTTGTGTTCCCAACAAGCTAGTTGAAGGACGGCCTTCACACACACTTATCTCTCAGAACTTAGCATGTGGAGAGACGTTCGTTCATCTAGCACAAAAGGAACGGGCTGCAGGAGGAACTTTTACTCTGGTTTGTCAGTCTGTTCCCTACTGCCGGTTTGAAGTTCCTGCAGTTTTCACTGTAAAACCGAGTTGGAGCTAGTACTTCCCCATATATATGTATGGATTGGAGATTGCAAGTGAAAAGAAACTTTGTGTTCCAAAGAAGCTAGGTGAAGGAATTCTTTCACTGACACTTATCTCTGAGAACTGAGCATGTGGAGAGACGTTCGTTCATGTAGCACAAATGGAACGGGTTGCAGGAGAAACTTTTACTCTGGTATCTCAGTCTGTTTCCAAGTGCCGGTTTGAAGGTCCTGCAGTTTTCACTGTAAAACCGAGTTGGAGGTAATACCACACCATATATTTGTATGGAGTGGAGTTTGCAAGTGAAAAGAAACTTTGTGTTCCCAACAAGCTAATTGAAGGACGGCTTTCACACACACTTATCTCTCAGAACTGAGCATGTGGAGAGACGTTCGTTCAACTAGCACAAAGGGAACGGGTTGCAGGAGAAACTTTTACTCTGGTTTCTCAGTCTGTTTCCTAGTGCCGGTTTGAAGTTCCTGCAGTTTTCACTGTAAAACCGAGTTGGAGCTAGTACCTCCACATATATATGTATGGAGTGGATTTTGCAACTGAACAGGAATTTTGTGTTCCCAACAAGCTAGGTGAAGGACGGCTTTCACACACACTTATCTCTCAGAACTGAGCATGTGGAGAGACGTTCGTTCATCTAGCACAAAGGGAACGTGTTGCAGGAGAAACTTTTACTCTGGTTTCTCAGTCTGTTTCCTAGTGCCGGTTTGAAGTTCCTGCAGTTTACACTGTAAAACCGAGTTGGAGCTAGTACCTCCCCATATATATGTATGGAGTGGAGTTTGCAAGTGAAAAGATACTTTGTGTTCCCAACAAGCTATGTGAAGTACGGCTTTCACACACACTTTTCTCTCAGAACTGAGCATGTGGAGAGACGTTCGTTCATCTAGCACAAAGGGAACGGGTTTCAGGAGAAACTTTTACTCTGGTATCTCATCTGTTTCCTACTGCCGGTTTGAAGTTCCTGGAGATTTCACTGTAAAACCGAGTTGGAGCTAGTACCTCCCCATATATATGTATGGAGTGGAGTTTGCAAGTGAAAAGAAACTTTGTGTTCCCCACATGCTAGGTGAAGGACGGCTTTCACACACACTTATCTCTCAGAACTGAGCATGTGGAGAGACGTTCGTTCATCTAGCAAAAAGGGAAAGGGTTGCAGGAGAAACTTTTTCTCTGGTTTCTCAGTCTGTTTCTTAGTGCCGGTTTGAAGTTCTTCCAGTTTACACTGTAAAACCGAGTTGGAGCTCGTACCTCCCCATATATATGTATGGAGTGGGGTTTGCAACTGAAAAGAAATTTTCTGTTCCCAACAAGCTAGTTGAAGGACGGCCTTCACACACACTTATCTCTCAGAACTTAGCATGTGGAGAGACGTTCGTTCATCTAGCACAAAAGGAACGGGTTGCAGGAGGAACTTTTACTCTGGTTTGTCAGTCTGTTCCCTACTGCCGGTTTGAAGTTCCTGCAGTTTTCACTGTAAAACCGAGTTGGAGCTAGTACCTCCCCATATATATGTATGGATTGGAGATTGCAAGTGAAAAGAAACTTTGTGTTCCAAAGCTAGGTGAAGGAATGCTTTCACTGACACTTATCTCTGAGAACTGAGCATGTGGAGAGGCGTTCGTTCATCTAGCACAAAGGGAACGGGTTGCAGGAGGAACTTTTACTCTGGTTTCTAAGTCTGTTTCCTAGTGCCGGTTTGAAGTTCCTGCAGTTTTCACTGTAAAACCGAGATGGAGCTAGTACCTCCCCATATATATGTATGGAGTGGAGTTTGCAAGTGAAAAGAAACTTTGTGTTCCCAACAAGCTAGGTGAAGGACGGCTTTCACACACACTTATCTCTCAGAACTGAGCATGTGGAGAGACGTTCGTTCATCTAGCACAAAGGGAACGGTTTGCAGGAGCAACTTTACTCTGGTTTCTCAGTCTGTTTCCTACTGCCGGTGTGCAGTTCCTGCAGTTTTCACTGTAAAACCGAGTTGGAGTTAGTACCTCCCCATATATATGTATGGATTGGAGATTGCAAGTGAAAAGAAACTTTGTGTTCCAAAGAAGTTATGTGAAGGACTGCTTTCACAGACACTTATCTCTCAGAACTGAGCATGTGGAGAGACGTTCGTTCATGTAGCACAAAGGGAACGGGTTGCAGGAGAAATTTTTACTCTGGTTTCTCAGTCTGTTTCCAAGTGCCGGTTTGAAGTTCCTGCAGTTTTCACTGTAAAACCGAGTTGGAGGTAATACCACACCATATATTTGTATGGAGTGGATTTTGCAACTGAAAAGAAACTTTGTATTCCCAACAAGCTAAGTGAAGGACGGCTTTCACACACACTTATCTCTCAGAACTGAGCATGTGGAGAGACGTTCGTTCATCTAGCACAAAGGGAACGGGTTGCAGAAGAAACTTTTACTCTGGTTTCTCAGTCTGTTTCCTAGTGCCGGTTTGAAGTTCCTGCAGTTTTCACTGTAAAACCGAGTTGGAGCTAGTACCTCCACATATATATTTATGGAGTGGAGTTTGCAACTGAACAGGAATTAAGTGTTCCCAACAAGCTAGTTGAAGGACGGCTTTAACACACACACTTATCTCTCAGAACTGAGTATGTGGAGAGAAGTTCGTTCATCTAGCACAAACGGAACGGGTTGCAGGAGAAACTTTTACTCTGGTTTCTGAGTCTGTTTCCTAGTGCCGGTTTGAAGTTCCTGCAGTTTTCACTGTAAAACCGAGTTGGAGCTAGTACCTCAACATATATATGTATGGAGTGGATTTTGCAACTGAACAGGAATTTTTTGTTCCCAACAAGCTTGGTGAAGGACGGCTTTCACACACACTTATCTCTCAGAACTGAGCATGTGGAGAGACGTTCGTTCATCTAGCACAAAGGGAAAGTGTTGCAGGAGAAACTTTTACTCTGGTTTCTCAGTCTGTTTCCTAGTGCCGGTTTGAAGTTCCTGCAGTTTACACTGTAAAACCGAGTTGGAGCTAGTACCTCCCCATATATATGTATGGAGTGGAGTTTGCAAGTGAAAAGATTCTTTGTGTTCCCAACAAGCTATGTGAAGTACGGCTTTCACACACACTTTTCTCTCAGAACTGAGCATGTGGAGAGACGTTCGTTCATCTAGCACAAAGGGAACGGGTTTCAGGAGAAACTTTTACTCTGGTTTCTCAGTCTGTTTCCTACTGCCGGTTTGAAGTTCCTGCAGTTTACACTGTAAAACCGAGTTGGAGCTAGTACTTCCCCATATATATGTATGGTTTGGAGATTGCAAGTGAAAAGAAACTTTGTGTTCCAAAGAAGCTAGGTGAAGTAATGCTTTCACTGACACTTATCTCTGAGAACTGAGCATGTGGAGAGACTTTCGTTCATCTAGCACAAAGGGAACGGGTTGCAGGAGAAACTTTTACTCTGTTTTCTCAGTCTGTTTCCTAGTGCCGGTTTGAAGTTCCTGCAGTTTACACTGTAAAACCGAGTTGGAGCTAGTACCTCCCCATATATATTTATGGAATGGTGTTTGCAACTGAAAAGATACTTTGTGTTCCCAACAAGCTGGGTGAAGTACGGCTTTCACACACACTTTTCTCTCAGAACTGAGCATGTGGAGAGACGTTTGTTCATCTAGCACAAAGGGAACTGGTTGCAGGAGAAACTTTTACTCTGGTTTCTCAGTCTGTTTCCTAGTGCCGGTTTGAAATTCCTGGAGTTTTCACTGTAAAACCGAGTTGGAGCTAGTACCTCCCCATATATATGTATGGAGTGGAGTTTGCAAGTGAAAAGAAACTTTGTGTTCCCCACATGCTAGGTGAAGGACGGCTTTCACACACACTTATCTCTTAGAACTGAGCATGTGGAGAGACGTTCGTTCATCTAGCAAAAAGGGAAAGGTTTGCAGGAGAAACTTTTACTCTGGTTTCTCAGTCTGTTTCTTAGTGCCGGTTTGAAGTTCTTCCAGTTTTCACTGTAAAACCGAGTTGGAGCTCGTACCTCCCCATATATATGTATGGAGTGGAGTTTGCAACTGAAAAGAAATTTTGTGTTCCCAACAAGTTAGTTGAAGGACGGCTTTCACACACACTTATCTCTCAGAACTGAGCATGTGGAGAGACGTTCGTTCATCTAGCACAATGGGAAAAGTTTGCAGGAGAAACTTTTACTCTGGTTTCCCAGTCTGTTTCCTAGTGCCGGTTGGAAGTTCCTGCAGTTTTCACTGTAAAACCGAGTTGGAGCTAATACCACCCCATATATTTGTATGGAGTGGATTTTGCAACTGAAAAGAAACTTTGTGTTCCCAACAAGCTAGGTGAAGGACGGATTCACACACACTTTTCTCTCAGAACTGAGCATGTGGAGAGACGTTCGTTCATCTAGCACAAAGGGAACGGGTTGCAGGAGCAACTTTTACTCTGGTTTCTCAGTCTGTTTCCTAGTGCCGGTGTGCAGTTCCTGCAGTTTTCACTGTAAAAATGAGTTGGAGCTAGTACCTCCCCATATATATGTATGGATTGGAGATTGCAAGTGAAAAGAAACTTTGTGTTCCAAAGAAGCTAGGTGAAGGACTGCTTTCACAGACACTTATCTCTCAGAAATGAGCATGTGGAGAGACGTTCGTTCATGTAGCACAAAGGGAACGGGTTGCAGGAGAAACTTTTACTCTGGTATCTCAGTCTGTTTCCAAGTGCCGGTTTGAAGGTCCTGCAGTTTTCACTGTAAAACCGAGTTGGAGGTAATACCACACCATATATTTGTATGGAGTGGAGTTTGCAAGTGAAAAGAAACTTTGTGTTCCCAACAAGCTAATTGAAGGACGGCTTTCACACACACTTATCTCTCAGAACTGAGCATGTGGAGAGACGTTCGTTCATCTAGCACAAAGGGAACGGGTTGCAGGAGAAACTTTTACTCTGGTATCTCAGTCTGTTTCCTAGTGCCGGTTTGAAGTTCCTGCAGTTTTCACTGTAAAACCGAGTTGGAGCTAGTACCTCCACATATATATGTATGGAGTGGATTTTGCAACTGAACAGGAAATTTGTGTTCCCAACAAGCTAGGTGAAGGCGGCTTTCACACACACTTATCTCTCAGAACTGAGCATGTGGAGAGACGTTCGTTCATCTAGCACAAAGGGAACGTGTTGCAGGAGAAACTTTTACTCTGGTTTCTCAGTCTGTTTCCTAGTGCCGGTTTGAAGTTCCTGCAGTTTACACTGTAAAACCGAGTTGGAGCTAGTACCTCCCCATATATATGTATGGAGTGGAGTTTGCAAGTGAAAAGATACTTTTTGTTCCCAACAAGCTATGTGAAGTACGGCTTTCACACACACTTTTCTCTCAGAACTCAGCATGTGGAGAGACGTTCGTTCATCTAGCACAAAGGGAACGGGTTTCAGGAGAAACTTTTACTCTGGTTTCTCAGTCTGTTTCCTACTGCCGGTTTGAAGTTCCTGGAGATTTCACTGTAAAACCGAGTTGGAGCTAGTACCTCCCCATATATATGTATGGAGTGGAGTTTGCAAGTGAAAGAAACTTTGTGTTCCCCACATGCTAGGTGAAGGACGGCTTTCACACACACTTATCTCTCAGAACTGAGCATGTGGAGAGACGTTCGTTCATCTAGCAAAAAGGGAAAGGGTTGCAGGAGAAACTTTTTCTCTGGTTTCTCAGTCTGTTTCTTAGTGCCGGTTTGAAGTTCTTCCAGTTTACACTGTAAAACCGAGTTGGAGCTCGTACCTCCCCATATATATGTATGGAGTGGGGTTTGCAACTGAAAAGAAATTTTGTGTTCGCCACAAGCTAGTTGAAGGACGGCCTTCACACACACTTATCTCTCAGAACTTAGCATGTGGAGAGACGTTCGTTCATCTAGCACAAAGGGAACGGGTTGCAGGAGGAACTTTTACTCTGGTTTGTCAGTCTGTTCCCTACTGCCGGTTTGAAGTTCCTGCAGTTTTCACTGTAAAACCGAGTTGGAGCTAGTACCTCCCCATATATATGTATGGATTGGAGATTGCAAGTGAAAAGAAACTTTGTGTTCCAAAGCTAGGTGAAGGAATGCTTTCACTGACACTTATCTCTGAGAACTGAGCATGTGGAGAGACGTTCGTTCATCTAGCACAAAGGGAACGGGTTGCAGGAGGAACTTTTACTCTGGTTTCTAAGTCTGTTTCCTAGTGCCGGTTTGAAGTTCCTGCAGTTTTCACTGTAAAACCGAGATGGAGCTAGTACATCCCCATATATATGTATGGAGTGGAGTTTGCAAGTGAAAAGAAACTTTGTGTTCCCAACAAGCAAGGTGAAGGACGGCTTTCACACACACTTATCTCTCAGAACTGAGCATGTGGAGAGACGTTCGTTCATGTAGCACAAAGGGAACGGGTTGCAGGAGAAATTTTTACTCTGGTTTCTCAGTCTGTTTCCAAGTGCCGGTTTGAAGTTCCTGCAGTTTTCACTGTAAAACCGAGTTGGAGGTAATACCACACCATATATTTGTATGGAGTGGATTTTGCAACTGAAAATAAACTTTGTATTCCCAACAAGCTAAGTGAAGGACGGCTTTCACACACACTTATCTCTCAGAACTGAGCATGTGGAGAGACGTTCGTTCATCTAGCACAAAGGGAACGGGTTGCAGGAGAAACTTTTCCTCTGGTTTCTCAGTCTGTTTCCTAGTGCCGGTTTGAAGTTCCTGCAGTTTTCACTGTAAAACCGAGTTGGAGCTAGTACCTCCACATATATATTTATGGAGTGGAATTTGCAACTGAACAGGAATTAAGTGTTCCCAACAAGCTAGGTGAAGGACGGCTTTCACACACACATATCTCTCAGAACTGAGCATGTGGAGAGACGTTCGTTCATCTAGCACAATGGGAACGGGTTGCAGGAGAAACTTTTACTCTGGTTTCTCAGTCTGTTTCCAAGTGCCGGTTTGAAGTTCCTGCAGTTTTCACTGTAAAACCGAGTTGGAGGTAATACCACACCATATATTTGTATGGAGTGGATTTTGCAACTGAAAAGAAACTTTGTATTCCCAACAAGCTAAGTGAAGGACGGCTTTCACACACACTTATCTCTCAGAACTGAGCATGTGGAGAGACGTTCGTTCATCTAGCACAAAGGGAACGGGTTGCAGAAGAAACTTTTACTCTGGTTTCTCAGTCTGTTTCCTAGTGCCGGTTTGAAGTTCCTGCAGTTTTCACTGTAAAACCGAGTTGGAGCTAGTACCTCCACATATATATTTATGGAGTGGAGTTTGCAACTGAACAGGAATTAAGTGTTCCCAACAAGCTAGTTGAAGGACGGCTTTAACACACACACTTATCTCTCAGAACTGAGTATGTGGAGAGAAGTTCGTTCATCTAGCACAAACGGAACGGGTTGCAGGAGAAACTTTTACTCTGGTTTCTGAGTCTGTTTCCTAGTGCCGGTTTGAAGTTCCTGCAGTTTTCACTGTAAAACCGAGTTGGAGCTAGTACCTCCACATATATATGTATGGAGTGGATTTTGCAACTGAACAGGAATTTTTTGTTCCCAACAAGCTTGGTGAAGGACGGCTTTCACACACACTTATCTCTCAGAACTGAGCATGTGGAGAGACGTTCGTTCATCTAGCACAAAGGGAAAGTGTTGCAGGAGAAACTTTTACTCTGGTTTCTCAGTCTGTTTCCTAGTGCCGGTTTGAAGTTCCTGCAGTTTACACTGTAAAACCGAGTTGGAGCTAGTACCTCCCCATATATATGTATGGAGTGGAGTTTGCAAGTGAAAAGATTCTTTGTGTTCCCAACAAGCTATGTGAAGTACGGCTTTCACACACACTTTTCTCTCAGAACTGAGCATGTGGAGAGACGTTCGTTCATCTAGCACAAAGGGAACGGTTTTCAGGAGAAACTTTTACTCTGGTTTCTCAGTCTGTTTCCTACTGCCGGTTTGAAGTTCCTGCAGTTTACACTGTAAAACCGAGTTGGAGCTAGTACTTCCCCATATATATGTATGGTTTGGAGATTGCAAGTGAAAAGAAACTTTGTGTTCCAAAGAAGCTAGGTGAAGTAATGCTTTCACTGACACTTATCTCTGAGAACTGAGCATGTGGAGAGACTTTCGTTCATCTAGCACAAAGGGAACGGGTTGCAGGAGAAACTTTTACTCTGTTTTCTCAGTCTGTTTCCTAGTGCCGGTTTGAAGTTCCTGCAGTTTACACTGTAAAACCGAGTTGGAGCTAGTACCTCCCCATATATATTTATGGAATGGTGTTTGCAACTGAAAAGATACTTTGTGTTCCCAACAAGCTGGGTGAAGTACGGCTTTCACACACACTTTTCTCTCAGAACTGAGCATGTGGAGAGACGTTTGTTCATCTAGCACAAAGGGAACTGGTTGCAGGAGAAACTTTTACTCTGGTTTCTCAGTCTGTTTCCTAGTGCCGGTTTGAAATTCCTGGAGTTTTCACTGTAAAACCGAGTTGGAGCTAGTACCTCCCCATATATATGTATGGAGTGGAGTTTGCAAGTGAAAAGAAACTTTGTGTTCCCCACATGCTAGGTGAAGGACGGCTTTCACACACACTTATCTCTTAGAACTGAGCATGTGGAGAGACGTTCGTTCATCTAGCAAAAAGGGAAAGGTTTGCAGGAGAAACTTTTACTCTGGTTTCTCAGTCTGTTTCTTAGTGCCGGTTTGAAGTTCTTCCAGTTTTCACTGTAAAACCGAGTTGGAGCTCGTACCTCCCCATATATATGTATGGAGTGGAGTTTGCAACTGAAAAGAAATTTTGTGTTCCCAACAAGTTAGTTGAAGGACGGCTTTCACACACACTTATCTCTCAGAACTGAGCATGTGGAGAGACGTTCGTTCATCTAGCACAATGGGAAAAGTTTGCAGGAGAAACTTTTACTCTGGTTTCCCAGTCTGTTTCCTAGTGCCGGTTGGAAGTTCCTGCAGTTTTCACTGTAAAACCGAGTTGGAGCTAATACCACCCCATATATTTGTATGGAGTGGATTTTGCAACTGAAAAGAAACTTTGTGTTCCCAACAAGCTAGGTGAAGGACGGATTCACACACACTTTTCTCTCAGAACTGAGCATGTGGAGAGACGTTCGTTCATCTAGCACAAAGGGAACGGGTTGCAGGAGCAACTTTTACTCTGGTTTCTCAGTCTGTTTCCTAGTGCCGGTGTGCAGTTCCTGCAGTTTTCACTGTAAAAATGAGTTGGAGCTAGTACCTCCCCATATATATGTATGGATTGGAGATTGCAAGTGAAAAGAAACTTTGTGTTCCAAAGAAGCTAGGTGAAGGACTGCTTTCACAGACACTTATCTCTCAGAAATGAGCATGTGGAGAGACGTTCGTTCATGTAGCACAAAGGGAACGGGTTGCAGGAGAAACTTTTACTCTGGTATCTCAGTCTGTTTCCAAGTGCCGGTTTGAAGGTCCTGCAGTTTTCACTGTAAAACCGAGTTGGAGGTAATACCACACCATATATTTGTATGGAGTGGAGTTTGCAAGTGAAAAGAAACTTTGTGTTCCCAACAAGCTAATTGAAGGACGGCTTTCACACACACTTATCTCTCAGAACTGAGCATGTGGAGAGACGTTCGTTCATCTAGCACAAAGGGAACGGGTTGCAGGAGAAACTTTTACTCTGGTATCTCAGTCTGTTTCCTAGTGCCGGTTTGAAGTTCCTGCAGTTTTCACTGTAAAACCGAGTTGGAGCTAGTACCTCCACATATATATGTATGGAGTGGATTTTGCAACTGAACAGGAAATTTGTGTTCCCAACAAGCTAGGTGAAGGCGGCTTTCACACACACTTATCTCTCAGAACTGAGCATGTGGAGAGACGTTCGTTCATCTAGCACAAAGGGAACGTGTTGCAGGAGAAACTTTTACTCTGGTTTCTCAGTCTGTTTCCTAGTGCCGGTTTGAAGTTCCTGCAGTTTACACTGTAAAACCGAGTTGGAGCTAGTACCTCCCCATATATATGTATGGAGTGGAGTTTGCAAGTGAAAAGATACTTTTTGTTCCCAACAAGCTATGTGAAGTACGGCTTTCACACACACTTTTCTCTCAGAACTCAGCATGTGGAGAGACGTTCGTTCATCTAGCACAAAGGGAACGGGTTTCAGGAGAAACTTTTACTCTGGTTTCTCAGTCTGTTTCCTACTGCCGGTTTGAAGTTCCTGGAGATTTCACTGTAAAACCGAGTTGGAGCTAGTACCTCCCCATATATATGTATGGAGTGGAGTTTGCAAGTGAAAGAAACTTTGTGTTCCCCACATGCTAGGTGAAGGACGGCTTTCACACACACTTATCTCTCAGAACTGAGCATGTGGAGAGACGTTCGTTCATCTAGCAAAAAGGGAAAGGGTTGCAGGAGAAACTTTTTCTCTGGTTTCTCAGTCTGTTTCTTAGTGCCGGTTTGAAGTTCTTCCAGTTTACACTGTAAAACCGAGTTGGAGCTCGTACCTCCCCATATATATGTATGGAGTGGGGTTTGCAACTGAAAAGAAATTTTGTGTTCGCCACAAGCTAGTTGAAGGACGGCCTTCACACACACTTATCTCTCAGAACTTAGCATGTGGAGAGACGTTCGTTCATCTAGCACAAAGGGAACGGGTTGCAGGAGGAACTTTTACTCTGGTTTGTCAGTCTGTTCCCTACAGCCGGTTTGAAGTTCCTGCAGTTTTCACTGTAAAACCGAGTTGGAGCTAGTACCTCCCCATATATATGTATGGATTGGAGATTGCAAGTGAAAAGAAACTTTGTGTTCCAAAGCTAGGTGAAGGAATGCTTTCACTGACACTTATCTCTGAGAACTGAGCATGTGGAGAGACGTTCGTTCATCTAGCACAAAGGGAACGGGTTGCAGGAGGAACTTTTACTCTGGTTTCTAAGTCTGTTTCCTAGTGCCGGTTTGAAGTTCCTGCAGTTTTCACTGTAAAACCGAGATGGAGCTAGTACATCCCCATATATATGTATGGAGTGGAGTTTGCAAGTGAAAAGAAACTTTGTGTTCCCAACAAGCAAGGTGAAGGACGGCTTTCACACACACTTATCTCTCAGAACTGAGCATGTGGAGAGACGTTCGTTCATGTAGCACAAAGGGAACGGGTTGCAGGAGAAATTTTTACTCTGGTTTCTCAGTCTGTTTCCAAGTGCCGGTTTGAAGTTCCTGCAGTTTTCACTGTAAAACCGAGTTGGAGGTAATACCACACCATATATTTGTATGGAGTGGATTTTGCAACTGAAAATAAACTTTGTATTCCCAACAAGCTAAGTGAAGGACGGCTTTCACACACACTTATCTCTCAGAACTGAGCATGTGGAGAGACGTTCGTTCATCTAGCACAAAGGGAACGGGTTGCAGGAGAAACTTTTCCTCTGGTTTCTCAGTCTGTTTCCTAGTGCCGGTTTGAAGTTCCTGCAGTTTTCACTGTAAAACCGAGTTGGAGCTAGTACCTCCACATATATATTTATGGAGTGGAATTTGCAACTGAACAGGAATTAAGTGTTCCCAACAAGCTAGGTGAAGGACGGCTTTCACACACACATATCTCTCAGAACTGAGCATGTGGAGAGACGTTCGTTCATCTAGCACAATGGGAACGGGTTGCAGGAGAAACTTTTACTCTGGTTTCTCAGTCTGTTTCCTAGTGCCGGTTTGAAGTTCCTGCAGTTTTCACTGTAAAACCGAGTTGGAGCTTGTACCTCCCAATATATATGTATGGAGTGGAGTTTGCAAGTGAAAAGAAACTTTGTGTTCCCAACAAGCTATGTGAGGGACGGCTTTCACACACACTTATCCCTCACAACCGAGCATGTGGAGAGACTTTCGTTCATCTAGCACAAAGGGAATGGGTTGCCGGAGAAACTTCTACTCTGGTTTCTCAGTCTGTTTCCTACTGCCGGTTTGAAGTTCCTGCAGTTTTCACTGTAAAACCGTGTTGGAGCTAGTACCTCCCCATATATATGTATGGAGTGGAGTTTGTAAGTGAAAAGAATCTTTGTGTTCCCAACAAGCTAGTTGAAGGACTGCTTTAACACACACATATATCTCAGAACTGATCATGTGGAGAGATGTTCATTCATCTAGAACAAAAGGAACGGGTTTCAGGAGAAACTTTTACTCTGGTTTCTCAGTCTGTTTCCTAGTGCCGGTTTGAAGTTCTTGTATTTTTCACTGAAAAACCGAGTTGGAGCTCGTACAACCCCATATATATGTATGGATTGGGGTTTGCAAATGAAAAGAATCTTTGTGTTCCCAACAAGCTAGTTGAAGGAATGCTTTCACACACACATATATCTCAGAACTGAGCATGTGGAGAGACGTTCGTTCATCTAGCACAATGGGAATGGGTTGCCGGAGAAACTTTTACTCTGGTTTCTCAGTCTGTTTCCTAGTGCCGGTTTGAAGTTCCTGCAGTTTTCACTGTAAAACCGAGTTGGAGCTAGTACCTCCCCATATATATGAATGGAGTGGAGTTTGCAAGTGAAAAGAAACTTTGTGTTCCCAACAAGCTAGGTGAAGGACGGCTTTCACACACACTTATCCCTCAGAACTGAGCATGTGGAGAGACGTTCGTTCATGTAGCACAAATGGAACGGGTTGCAGGGGAAACTTTTACTCCGGTTTCTCATTATGTTTCCAAGTGCCGGTTTGAAGTTCCTGCAGTTTTCAATGTAAAACCGAGTTGGGGCTAGTACCTCCCCATATATATTTATGGAGTGGAGTTTGCAACTGAAAAGAAACTTTGTGTTCCCAACAAGCTAGGTGAAGGGCGGCTTTCACACACACTTATCTCTCAGAACTGAGCATGTGGAGAGACGTTCGTTCATCTAGCACAAAGGAACGGGTTGCAGGAGAAACTATTACTCTGGTTTCTCAGTCTGTTTCCTAGTGCCGGTTTGAAGTTCCTGCATTTTACACTGTAAAACCCAGTTGGAGCTAGTACCTCCCCATATATATGTATGGATTGGAGTTTGCAACTGAAAAGATACTTTGTGTTCCCAACAAGCTGGGTGAAGGACGGCTTTCACACACACTTTTCTCTCAGAACTGAGCATGTGGAGAGACGTTCGTTCATCTAGCACAAAGGGAACGGGTTTCAAGAGAAACTTTTACTCTGGATTCTCAGTCTGTTTCCTAGTGCCGGTTTGAAGTTCCTGGAGATTTCACTGTAAAACCGAGTTGGAGCTAGTACCTCCCCATATATATGTATGGAGTGGAGTTTGCAAGTGAAAAGAAACTTTGTTTTCCCCACATGCTAGGTGAAGGACGGGTTTCACACACACTTATCTCTCAGAACTTAGCATGTGGAGAGACGTTCGTTCAACCAGCAAAAAGGGAAAGGGTTGCAGGAGAAACTTTTACTCTGGTTTCTCAGTCTGTTCCCTACTGCCGGTATGAAGTTCCTGCAGTTTTCACTGTAAAACCGAGTTGGGGCTAGTACATCCCCATATATATGCATGGATTGGAGATTGCAAGTGAAAAGAAACTTTGTGTTCCAAAGAAGCTAGGTGAAGGACTGCTTTCACTGACACTTATCTCTGAGAACTAGGCATGTGGAGAGACGTTCGTTCATCTAGCACAAAGGGAACGGGTTGCAGGAGGAACTTTTACTCTGGTTTCTCAGTCTGTTTCCTAGTGCCGGTTTGAAGTTCCTGAGTTTTCACTGTAAAACAGAGTTGGAGCTAGTACCTCCCCATATATATGTATGGAGTGGTGTTTGCAAGTGAAAAGGAACTTTGTGTTCCCAACATGCTAGGTGAAGGACGGCTTTCACACACACTTATCTCTCAGAACTGAGCATGTGGAGAGACGTTCGTTCATGTAGCACAAATGGAACGGGTTGCAGGAGAAACTTTTACTCTGGTTTCTCAGTCTGTTTCCAAGTGCCGGTTTGAAGTTCCTGCAGTTTTCAATGTAAAACCGAGTTGGAGCTAGTACCTCCCCATATATATGTATGGAGTGGAGTTTGCAAGTGAAAAGAAACTTTGTTTTCCCCACATGCTAGGTGAAGGACGGGTTTCACACACACTTATCTCTCAGAACTTAGCATGTGGAGAGACGTTCGTTCAACCAGCAAAAAGGGAAAGGGTTGCAGGAGAAACTTTTACTCTGGTTTCTCAGTCTGTTCCCTACTGCCGGTATGAAGTTCCTGCAGTTTTCACTGTAAAACCGAGTTGGGGCTAGTACATCCCCATATATATGCATGGATTGGAGATTGCAAGTGAAAAGAAACTTTGTGTTCCAAAGAAGCTAGGTGAAGGACTGCTTTCACTGACACTTATCTCTGAGAACTAGGCATGTGGAGAGACGTTCGTTCATCTAGCACAAAGGGAACGGGTTGCAGGAGGAACTTTTACTCTGGTTTCTCAGTCTGTTTCCTAGTGCCGGTTTGAAGTTCCTGAGTTTTCACTGTAAAACAGAGTTGGAGCTAGTACCTCCCCATATATATGTATGGAGTGGTGTTTGCAAGTGAAAAGGAACTTTGTGTTCCCAACATGCTAGGTGAAGGACGGCTTTCACACACACTTATCTCTCAGAACTGAGCATGTGGAGAGACGTTCGTTCATGTAGCACAAATGGAACGGGTTGCAGGAGAAACTTTTACTCTGGTTTCTCAGTCTGTTTCCAAGTGCCGGTTTGAAGTTCCTGCAGTTTTCAATGTAAAACCGAGTTGGAGCTAGTACCTCCCCATATATATGTATGGAGTGGAGTTTGCAAGTGAAAAGAAACTTTGTGTTCCCAACAAGTTATGTGAGGGACGGCTTTCACACACACTTATCCCTCACAACCGAGCATGTGGAGAGACGTTCGTTCATCTAGCACAAAGGGAATGGGTTGCCGGAGAAACTTCTACTCTGCTTTCTCAGACTGTTTCCTACTGCCAGTTTGAAGTTCCTGCAGTTTTCACTGTAAAACCGAGTTGGAGCTAGTACCTCCCCATATATATGTATGGAGTGGAGTTGGTAAGTGAAAAGAAACTTTGTGTTCCCAACAAGCTAGTTGAAGGACTGCTTTCACACACACTTATCTCTCAGAACTGAGCATGTGGAGAGATGTTCATTCATCTAGCACAAAAGGAACGGGTTGCAGGAGAAACTTTTACTCTGGTTTCTCAGTCTGTTTCCTAGTGCCGATTTGAAGTTCTTGCAGTTTTCACTGTAAAACCGAGTTGGAGCTCGTACCTCCCCATATATATGTATGGAGTGGGGTTTGCAAATGAAAAGAAACTTTGTGTTCCAAAGAAGTTAGGTGAAGGACTGCTTTCACAGACACTTATCTCTCAGAAGTGAGCATGTGGAGAGACGTTCGTTCATGTGGCACAAAGGGAACGGGTTGCAGGAGAAACTTTTACTCTGGTTTCTCAGTCTGTTTCCAAGTGCCGGTTTGAAGTTCCTGCAGTTTTCACTGTAAAATCGAGTTTGAGGTAATACCACACCATATATTGTATGGAGTGGATTTTGCAACTGAAAAGAAACTTTGTGTTCCCAACAAGCTAGGTGAAGGACGGCTTTCACACACACTTATCTCTCAGAACTGAGCATGTGGAGAGACGTTCGTTCATCTAGCACAAAGGGAACGGGTTGCAGGGGAAACTTTTACTCTGGTTTCTCAGTCTGTTTCCTAGTGCCGGTTTGAATTTCCTGCAGTTTTCACTGTAAAACCGAGTTGGAGCTAGTACCTCCACATATATATGTATGGAGTGGAGTTTGCAACTGAACAGGAATTTTGTGTTCCCAACAAGCTAGGTGTAGGACGGCTTTCACACACACTTATCTCTCAGAACTGAGCATGTGGAGAGACGTTCGTTCATCTAGCACAATGGGAACGGGTTGCAGGAGAAACTTTTACTCTGGTTTCTCAGTCTGTTTCCTAGGGCCGGTTTGAAGTTCCTGCAGTTTTCACTGTAAAACCGAGTTCGAGCTAGTACCTCCCAATATATATGTATGGAGTGAAGTTTGCAAGTGAAAAGAAACTTTGTTTTCCCAACAAGGTATGTGAGGGACGGCTTTCACACACACTTATCCCTCAGAACCGAGCATGTGGAGAGACGTTCGTTCATCTAGCACAAAGGGAATGGGTTGCCGGAGAAACTTCTACTCTGGTTTCTCAGACTGTTTCCTACTGCCAGTTTGAAGTTCCTGCAGTTTTCACTGTAAAACCGTGTTGGAGCTAGTACCTCCCCATATATATGTATGGAGTGGAGTTGGTAAGTGAAAAGAAACTTTGTGTTCCCAACAAGCTAGTTGAAGGACTGCTTTCACACACACTTATCTCTCAGAACTGAGCATGTGGAGAGATGTTCATTCATCTAGCACAAAAGGAACGGGTTGCAGGAGAAACATTTACTCTGGTTTCTCAGTCTGTTTCCTAGTGCCGGTTTGAAGTTCTTGCAGTTTTCACTGTAAAACCGAGTTGGAGCTCGTACCTCCCCATATATATGTATGGAGTGGGGTTTGCAAATGAAAAGAAACTTTGTGTTCCAAAGAAGTTAGGTGAAGGACTGCTTTCACAGACACTTATCTCTCAGAAGTGAGCATGTGGAGAGACGTTCGTTCATGTGGCACAAAGAGAACGGTTTGCAGGAGAAACTTTTACTCTGGTTTCTCAGTCTGTTTCCAAGTGCCGGTTTGAAGTTCCTGCAGTTTTCACTGTAAAATCGAGTTTGAGGTAATACCACACCATATATTGTATGGAGTGGATATTGCAACTGAAAAGAAACTTTGTGTTTCCAACAAGCTAGGTGAAGTACGGCTTTCACACACACTTATCTCTCAGAACTGAGCATGTGGAGAGACGTTCGTTCATCTAGCACAAAGGGAACGGGTTGCAGGGGAAACTTTTACTCTGGTTTCTCAGTCTGTTTCCTAGTGCCGGTTTGAATTTCCTGCAGTTTTCACTGTAAAACCGAGTTGGAGCTAGTACCTCCACATATATATGTATGGAGTGGAGTTTGCAACTGAACAGGAATTTTGTGTTCCCAACAAGCTAGGTGTAGGACGGCTTTCACACACACTTATCTCTCAGAACTGATCATGTGGAGAGACGTTCGTTCATCTAGCACAATGGGAACGGGTTGCAGGAGAAACTTTTACTCTGGTTTCTCAGTCTGTTTCCTAGTGCCGGTTTGAAGTTCCTGCAGTTTTCACTGTAAAACCGAGTTCGAGCTAGTACCTCCCAATATATATGTATGGAGTGAAGTTTGCAAGTGAAAAGAAACTTTGTTTTCCCAACAAGCTATGTGAGGGACGGCTTTCACACACACTTATCCCTCAGAACCGAGCATGTGGAGAGACGTTCGTTCATCTAGCACAAAGGGAATGGGTTGCCGGAGAAACTTCTACTCTGGTTTCTCAGTCTGTTTCATACTGCCGGTTTGAAGTTCCTGCAGTTTTCACTGTAAAACCGTGTTGGATCCAGTACCTCACCATATATATGTATGGAGTGGAGTTTGCAACTGAAAAGAAACTTTGTGTTCCCAACAAGGTAGGTGAAGGACGGCTTTCACACACATATATATCTCAGAACTGAGCATGTGGAGAGATGTTCATTCATCTAGCACAAAAGGAACGGGTTGCAGGAGAAACTTTTACTCTGGTTTCTCAGTCTGTTTCCTAGTGCCGGTTTGAAGTTCTTGCAGTTTTCACTGTAAAACCGAGTTGGAGCTCGTACCTCCCCATATATATGTATGGAGTGGAGTTTGCAAATGAAAAGAATCTTTGTGTTCCCAACAAGCTAGTTGAAGGACTGCTTTCACACACACATATATCTCAGAACTGAGCATGTGGAGAGACGTTCGTTCATCTAGCACAAAGGGAACGGGTTGCCGGACAAACTTTTACTCTGGTTTCTCAGTCTGTTTCCTAGTGCCGGTTTTAAGTTCCTGCAGTTTTCACTGTAAAACCGAGTTGGAGCTAGTACCTCCCCATATATATGAATGGAGTGGAGTTTGCAAGTGAAAAGAAACTTTGTGTTCCCAACAACCTAGGTGAAGGACGGCTTTCACACACACATATCCCTCAGAACTGAGCATGTGGAGAGACGATCGTTCATGTAGCACAAATGGAACGGGTTGCAGGAGAAACTTTTACTCTGGTTTCTCAGTCTGTTTCCAAGTGCCGGTTTGAAGTTCCTGCAGTTTTCAATGTAAAACCGAGTAGGAGCTAGTACCTCCCCATATATAAGTATGGAGTGGAGTTTGCAACTGAAAAGAAACTTTGTGTTCCCAACAAGCTAGTTGAAGGACGGCTTTCACACACACTTATCTCTCAGAATTGAGCATGTGGAGAGACGTTCGTTCATCTAGCACAAAGGGAACGGTTTGCAGGGGAAACTTTTACTCTGGTTTCTCAGTCTGTTTCCCAGTGCCGGTTTGAAGTTCTTGCAGATTTCTCTGTAAACCCGAGTTGGAGCTAATACCTCCCCGTATATAAGTATGGAATTTGGTTTGCAAGTGAAAAGAAACTTTGTGTTCCCAACAAGCTTGGTGAAGGACGGCTTTCACACACATTTATCTCTCAGAAATGAGCATGTGGAGAGACGTTCGTTCATCTAGCAAAAAAGGAACGGGTTGCAGGAGGAACTTTTACTCTGGTTTCTCAGTCTGTTTCCTACTGCCGGTTTGAAGTTCCTGCAGTTTTCACTGTAAACTGAGTTGGAGCTAGTACCTCCCCATATATATGTATGGAGTGGTGTTTGCTAGTGAAAAGAAACTTTGTGTTCCCAACATGCTAGGTGAAGGACGGCTTTCACACACACTTATCTCTCAGAACTGAGCATGTGGAGAGACGTTCGTTCATGTAGCACAAATGGAACGGGTTGCAGGAGAAACTTTTACTCTGGTTTCTCAGTCTGTTTCCAAGTGCCGGTTTGAATTTCCTGCAGTTTTCAATGTAAAACCGAGTTGGAGCTAGTACCTCCCCATATATATGTATGGAGTGGAGTTTGCAATTGAAAAGAAACTTTGTGTTCCCAACAAGCTAGGTGAAGGACGGCTTTCACACACACTTATCCCTCAGAACTGAGCATGTGGAGAGACGTTCGTTCATCTAGCACAAAGGGAACGTTTTGCAGGAGCAACTTTTACTCTGGTTTCTCAGTCTGTTTCCTAGTGCCGGTGTGCAGTTCCTGCAGTTTTCACTGTAAAATCGAGTTGGAGTTAGTACCTCCCCATATATATGTATGGATTGGAGATTGCAAGTGAAAAGAAACTTTGTGTTCCAAATAAGTTAGGTGAAGGACTGCTTTCACAGACACTTATCTCTCAGAACTGAGCATGTGGAAAGACTTTCGTTCATGTAGCACAAAAGGAACGGGTTGCAGGAGAAACTTTTACTCTGGTTTTTCAGTCTGTTTCCAAGTGCCGGTTTGAAGTTCCTGCAGTTTTCACTGTAAAACCGAGTTGGAGGTAATACCACACCATATATTTGTATGGAGTGGTTTTTGCAACTGAAAAGAAACTTTGTGTTCCCAACAAGCTAGGTGAAGGACGGCTTTCACACACACTTAACTCTCAGAACTGAGCATGTGGAGAGACGTTCGTTCATGTAGCACAAAGGGAACGGGTTGCAGAAGAAACTTTTACTCTGGTTTCTCAGTCTGTTTCCTAGTGCCGGTTTGAAGTTCCTGCAGTTTTCACTGTAAAACCGAGTTGGAGCTAGTACCTCCACATATATATGTATGGAGTGGAGTTTGCAACTGAACAGGAATTTTGTGTTCCCAACAAGCTACGTGAAGGACGGCTTTCACACACACTTATCTCTCAGAACTGAGCATGTGGAGAGACGTTCGTTCATCTAGCACAATGGGAACGGTTTGCAGGAGAAAATTTTACTCAGGTTTCTCACTCTGTTTCCTAGTGCCGGTTTGAAGTTCCTGCAGTTTTCACTGTAAAACCGAGTTGGAGCTAGTACCTCCCAATATATATGTATGGAGTGGAGTTTGCAAGTGAAAAGAAACTTTGTGTTCCCAACAAGCTATGTGAGGGACGGCTTACACACACACTTATCCCTCAGAACCGAGCATGTGGAGAGACGTTCGTTCATCTAGCACAAAGGGAATGGGTTGCCGGAGAAACTTCTACTCTGGTTTCTCAGTCTGTTTCCTACTGCCGGTTTGAAGTTCCTGCATTTTTCACTGTAAAACCGTGTTGGAGCTAGTACTTCCCCATATATATGTATGGAGTGGAGTTTGTAAGTGAAAAGAAACTTTGTGTTCCCAACAAGCTAGTTGAAGGACTGCTTTAACACACACATATATCTCAGAACTGAGCTTGTGGAGAGATGTTCATTCATCTAGCACAAAAGGAACGGGTTGCTGGAGAAACTTTTACTCTGGTTTCTCAGTCTGTTTCCTAGTGCCGGTTTGAAGTTCCTGCAGTTTTCACTGTAAAACCGAGTTGGAGCTAGTACCTCCCCATATATATAAATGGAGTGGAGTTTGCAAGTGAAAAGAAACTTTGTGTTCCCAACAAGCTAGGTGAAGGACGGCTTTCACACACACTTATCCCTCAGAACTGAGCATGTGGAGAGACGTTCGTTCATGTAGCACAAATGGAACGGGTTGCAGGAGAAACTTTTACTCTGGTTTCTCAGTCTGTTTCCAAGTGCCGGTTTGAAATTCCTGCAGTTTTCAATGTAAAACCGAGTTGGAGCTAGTACCTCCCCATATATATGTATGGAGTGGAGTTTGCAAGTGAAAAGAAACTTTGTGTTCCCAACAAGCTAGGTGAAGGACGGCTTTCACACACACTTATCTCTCAGAACTGAGCATGTGGAGAGACGTTCGTTCATCTAGCACAAATGGAACGGTTTGCAGGAGCAACTTTTACTCTGGTTTCTCAGTCTGTTTCCTAGTGCCGGTGTGCATTTCCTGCAGTTTTCACTGTAAAATCGAGTTGGAGTTAGTACCTCCCCATATATATGTATGGATTGGAGATTGCAAGTGAAAAGAAACTTTGTGTTCCAAAGAAGTTAGGTGAAGGACTGCTTTCACAGACACTTATCTCTCAGAACTGAGCATGTGGAGAGACGTTAGTTCATGTAGCACAAAGGGAACGGGTTGCAGGAGAAACTTTTACTCTGGTTTCTCAGTCTGTTTCCAAGTACCGGTTTGAAGTTCCTGCAGTTTTCACTGTAAAACCGAGTTGGAGGTAATACCACACCATATATTTGTATGGAGTGGATTTTGCAACTTAAAAGAAACTTTGTGTTCCCAACAAGCTAGGTGAAGGACGGCTTTCACACACACTTATCTCTCAGAACTGAGCATGTGGAGAGACGTTCGTCCATCTAGCACAAAGGGAACGGGTTGCAGGAGGAAATTTTACTCTGGTTTCACAGTCTGTTTCCTACTGCCGGTTTGAAGTTCCTGCAGATTTCACTGGAAAACCGAGTTGGAGCATGTATCTCCCCATATATATGTATGGATTGGAGATTGCATTTGAAAAGAAACTTTGTGATCCAAAAAGCTAGGTGAAGGACTGCTTTCACAGACAATTTTCTCTCAGAAATGAGCATGTGGAGAGACGTTCGTTCATCTAGCACAAAGGGAACGGGTTGCAGGAGAAACTTTTACTCTGGTTTCTCAGTCTGTTTCCTAGTGCCGGTTTGAAGTTCTTGCAGTTTGCACTGTAAAACCGAGTTGGAGCTCGTACCTCCCCTTATATATGTATGGAGTGGAGTTTGCAAATGAAAAGAATCTTTGTGTTCCCAACAAGCTAGTTGAAGGACTGCTTTCACACACACATATATCTCAGAATTGAGCATGTGGAGAGACGTTCGTTCATCTAGCACAAAGGGAACGGGTTGCCGGAGAAACTTTTACTCTGGTTTCTCAGTCTGTTTCCTAGTGCCGGTTTGAATTTCCTGCAGTTTTCACTGTAAAACCGAGTTGGAGCTAGTACCTCCCCATATATATAAATGGAGTGGGGTTTGCAAGTGAAAAGAAACTTTGTGTTCCCAACAAGCTAGGTGAAGGACGGCTTTCACACACACTTATCCCTCAGAACTGAGCATGTGGAGAGACGTTCGTTCATGTAGCACAAATGGAACGGGTTGCAGGAGAAACTTTTACTCTGGTTTCTCAGTCTGTTTCCAAGTGCCGGTTTGAAATTCCTGCAGTTTTCAATGTAAAACCGAGTTGGAGCTAGTACCTCCCCATATATATGTATGGAGTGGAGTTTGCAAGTGAAAAGAAACTTTGTGTTCCCAACAAGCTAGGTGAAGTACGGCTTTCACACACACTTATCTCTCAGAACTGAGCATGTGGAGAGACGTTCGTTCATCTAGCACAAATGGAACGGTTTGCAGGAGCAACTTTTACTCTGGTTTCTCAGTCTGTTTCCTAGTGCCGGTGTGCATTTCCTGCAGTTTTCACTGTAAAATTGAGTTGGAGTTAGTACCTCCCCATATATATGTATGGATTGGAGATTGCAAGTGAAAAGAAACTTTGTGTTCCAAAGAAGTTAGGTGAAGGACTGCTTTCACAGACACTTATCTCTCAGAACTGAGCATGTGGAGAGACGTTAGTTCATGTAGCACAAAGGGAACGGGTTGCAGGAGAAACTTTTACTCTGGTTTCTCAGTCTGTTTCCAAGTACCGGTTTTAAATTCCTGCAGTTTCACTGTAAAACCGAGTTGGAGGTAATACCACACCATATATTTGTATGGAGTGGATTTTGCAACTTAAAAGAAACTTTGTGTTCCCAACAAGCTAGGTGAAGGACGGTTTCACACACACTTATCTCTCAGAACTGAGCATGTGGAAAGACGTTCGTTCATCTAGCACAAAGGGAACGGGTTGCAGGAGGAAATTTTACTCTGGTTTCACAGTCTGTTTCCTACTGCCGGTTTGAAGTTCCTGCAGATTTCACTGGAAAACCGAGTTGGAGCATGTATCTCCCCATATATATGTATGGATTGGAGATTGCTTTTGAAAAGAAACTTTGTGATCCAAAAAGCTAGGTGAAGGACTGCTTTCACAGACAATTTTCTCTCAGAAATGAGCATGTGGAGAGACGTTCGTTCATCTAGCACAAAGGGAACGGGTTGCAGGAGAAACTTTTACTCTGGTTTCTCAGTCTGTTTCCAAGTGCCGGTTTGAAGTTCCTGCAGTTTTCACTGTAAAACAGAGTTGTAGCTAGTACCTCCCCATATATATGTATGGATTGGAAATTGCAATTGAAAAGAGACTTTGTGTTCCAAAGAAGCTAGGTGAAGGAAGTCTTTCACAGACACTTATCTCTCAGAACTGAGCATGTGGAGAGACTTTCGTTCATGTAGAACAAAGGGAGCGAGTTTCAGGAAAAATTTTACTCTGGTTTCTCAGTCTGTTTCCAAGTGCCGGTTTGAAGTTCCTGCAGTTTTCACTGTAAAACCGAGTTGGAGCTAGTACCTCCCCATATATATGTATGGATTGGAGATTGCAATTGAAAAGAAACTTTGTGTTCCAAAGAAGCTAGGTGAAGGACTGCTTTCACAGACAATTATCTCTCAGAACTGAGCATGTGGAGAGACGTTCATTCATGTAGCACAAATGGAACGGGTTGCAGGAGAAATTTTTACTCTGGTTTCTCAGTCTGTTTCCAAGTGCCGGTTTGAAGTTCCTGCAGTTTTCAATGTAAAACCGAGTTGGAGCTAGTACCTCCCCATATATATGTATGGAGTGGTGTTTGCAACTGAAAAGAACTTTGTGTTCCCAACAAGCTAGGTGAAGGACTGTTATCACACACACTTATCTCTCAGAACTGAGCATGTGGAGAGACTTTCTTTCATCTAGCACAAAGGGAACGGAATGCAGGAGAAACTTTTACTCTGGTTTCTCAGTCTTTTTCCAAGTGCCGGTTTGAAGTTCCTTCAGTTTTCAATGTAAATCATAGTTGGAGCTCGTACCTCCCCATATATATGTACGGATTGGAGTTTGCAAGTGAAAAGAAACTTTGTGTTCCCAACAAGCTAGGTGAAGGACGGCTTTCACACACACTTATCTCTCAGAACTGAGCATGTGGAGAGACGTTCGTTCATCTAGCACACTGGGAACGGGTTGCAGGAGAAACTTTTACTCTGGTTTCTCAGTCTGTTTCCAAGTGCCGGTTTGAAGTTCCTGCAGTTTTCACTGTAAAACCGAGTTGGAGCTAGTACCTCCACATATATATGTATGGTTTGGAGATAGCAAGTGAAAAGAAACTTGTGTTCCAAAGAAGCTAGGTGAAGGACGGCTTTCACACACACTTATCTCTCAGAACTGAGCATGTGGAGAGACGTTCGTTCATCTAGCACAAAGGGAACGGGTTGCAGGAGAAACTTTTACTCTGGTATCTCAGTCTGTTTCCTAGTGCCTGTTTGAAGTTCTTGCAGATTTCACTGTAAAACCGAGTTGGAGCTAGTACCTCCCCATATATATATATGGAGAGTAGTTTGCAACTGAAAAGAATCTTTGTGTTCCCAACAAGATAGTTGAAGGACTGCTTTCACACACACATATCTCTCAGAAATGAGCATGTGGAGAGACGTTCGTTCATCTAGCACAAAGGGAACGGGTTGCAGGAGAAACTTTTACTCTGGTTTCTCAGTCTGTTTCCTAGTGCCGGTTTGAAGTTCCTGCAGTTTTCACTGTAAAACCGAGTAGGAGCTAGAACCTCCCCATATATATGTATGGAGTGGAGTTTGCAACTGAAAAGAAACACTGTGTTCCCAACAAGCTAGGTGAAGGATGGCTTTCACACACACTTATCTCTCAGAACTGAGCATGTGGAGAGACGTTCGTTCATCTAGCACAAAGGGAACGGGATGCAGGAGAAACTTTTATTCTGGTTTCTCAGGTTTTTTCCAAGTGCCGGTTTGAAGTTCCTGCAGTTTTCAATGTAAAACATAGTTGGAGCTCGTACCTCCCCATATAAATGTATGGATTGGAGTTTGCAATTGAAAAGAAACTTTGTGTTCCCAACAAGCTAGGTGAAGGACGGCTTTCACACACACTTATCTCTCAGAACTGAGCATGTGGAGAGACGTTCGTTCATCTAGCACAAATGGAACAGGTTGCAGGAGAAATTTTACTCTGGTTTCTCAGTCTGTTTCCTAGTGCCGTTTTGAAGTTCCTGCAGTTTCCACTGAAAAACCGATTTGGAACTCGTACCTCCCAATATATATGTATGGAGTGGAGTTTGCAACTGAAAAGAAATTTTGTGTTCCCAACAAGCTAGGTTAAGGACGGCTTTCACACACACTTATCTCTCAGAATTGAGCATGTGGAGAGACTTTCGTTCATGTAGCACAAAGGGAACGGGTTGCAGGAGAAACTTTTACTCTGGTTTCTCAGCCTGTTTCCTACTGCCGGATTGAAGTTCCTGCAGTTTTCACTGTAAAACCGAGTTGGAGCTAGAACCTCCCCATATATATGTATGGATTGGAGATTGCAAGTGAAAAGAAACTTTGTGTTCCAAAGAAGCCAATTGAAGGACTGCTTTCACAGACACTTATCTCTCAGAACTGAGCAAGTGGAGAGACGTTCGTTCATGTAGCACAAAGGGAACGGGTTGCAGGAGAAACTTTTACTCTGGTTCCTCAGTCTGTTTCCAAGTGCCGGTTTGAAGATCCTGTAGTTTTCACTGTAAAACAGAGTTGGAGCTAGTACCTCCACATATATATGTATGGAGTGGAGTTTGCAACTGAAATGGTATTTTCTGTTCCTAACAAGCTAGGTGAAGGACGGCTTTCACACACACTTATCTCTCAGAACTGAGCATGTGGAGAGACGTTCGTTCATCTGCACAATGGGAACGGGTTGCAGGAGTAAGTTTTACTCTGGTTTCTCAGTCTGTTTCCTAGTGCCGGTTTGAAGTTCCTGCAGTTTTCACTGTAAAACCGAGTTGGAGCTAGTACCTCCCAATATATATGTATGGAGTGGAGTTTGCAACTGAAAAGAAACTTTGTGTTCCCAACAAGCAATGTGAAGGACGGCTTTCACACACACTTATCTCTCAGAACTGAGCATGTGGAGAGTCGTTCGTTCATCTAGCACAAAGGGAATGGGTTGCCGGAGAAACTTTTACTCTGGTTACTCAGTCTGTTTCCTACTGCCGGATTGAAGTTCCTGCAGTTTTCACTGTAAAATCGAGTTGGAGCTAGTACCTCCCCATATACATGTATGGAGTGGAGTTTGCAAGTGAAAAGAAACTTTGTGTTCCCAACAAGCTAGTTGAAGGACTGCTTTAACACACACATATATCTCAGAAATGAGCATGTGGAGAGACGTTCATTCATCTAGCACAAAATGAACGGGTTGCAGGAGAAACTTTTACTCTGGTTTCTCAGTCTGTTTCCTAGTGCCGGTTTGAAGTTCTTGCAGTTTTCACTGTAAAACGGAGTTGGAGCTCGTACCTCCCCATATATATGTATGGAGTGGTGTTTGCAACTGAAAAGAATCTTTGTGTTCCCAACAAGCTAGTTGAAGGACTGCTTTCACACACACATATATCTCAGAACTGAGCATGTGGAGAGACGTTCGTTCATCTAGCACAAAGGGAACGGGTTGCCGGAGAAACTTTTACTCTGGTTTCTCAGTCTGTTTCCTAGTGCCGTTTTGAAGTTCCTGCAGTTTTCACTGTAAAACCGAGTTGGAGCTAGTACCTCCCCATATATATGTATGGAGTGGAGTTTGCAAGTGAAAAGAAACTTTGTGTTCCCAACAATCTAGGTGAAGTATAGCTTTCACACACACTTATCTCTCAGAACTGAGCATGTGGAGAGACGTTCGTTCATCTAGCACAAAGGGAACGGGATGCAGGAGAAAATTTTACTCTGGTTTCTCAGTTTTTCCAAGTGCCGGTTTGAAGTTCCTGCAGTTTTCAATGTAAAACATAGTTGGAGCTCGTACCTCCCCATATATATGTACGGATTGGAGTTTGCAAGTGAAAAGAAACTTTGTGTTCCCAACAAGCTAGGTGAAGGACGGCTTTCACACACACTTATCTCTCAGAACTGAGCATGTGGAGAGACGTTCGTTCATCTAGCAAAAAGGGAACGGGTTGGAGGAGAAACTTTTACTCTGGTTTCTCAGTCTTTTTCCTAGTGCCGGTTTGAAGTTCTTGCAGTTTTCACTGTAAAACCGATTTGGAACTCGTACCGCCCCATATATATGTATGGAGTGGAGTTTGCAACTGAAAAGAAATTTTGTGTTCCCAACAAGCTAGGTGAAGAACGGCTTTCACACACACTTATCTCTCAGAACTGAGCATGTGGAGAGACATTCGTTCATCTAGCACACTGGGAACGGGTTGCAGGAGAAACTTTTACTCTGGTTTCTCAGTCTGTTTCCAAGTGCCGGTTTGAAGTTCCTGCAGTTTTCACTGTAAAACCGTGTTGGAGCTAGTACCTCCCCATATATATGTATGGAGTGGAGATTGCAAGTGAAAAGAATCTTTTTGTTCCAACGAAGCTAGGTGAAGGACTGCTTTCACAGACACTTATCTCTCAGAACTGAGCATGTGGAGAGACGTTCATTCATGTAGCACAAATGGAAAGGGTTGCAGGAGAAACTTTTACTCTGGATTCTCAGTCTGTTTCCAAGTGCCGGTTTGAAGTTAATGCAGTTTTCAATGTGAAACCGAGTTGGAGCTAGTACCTCCCCATATATATGTATGCAGTGGAGTTTGCAACTGAAAAGAAACTTTGTGTTCCCAACAAGCTAGGTGAAGGACGGCTTTCACACACACTTTTCTCTCAGAACTGAGCATGTGGAGAGACGTTCGATCATCTAGAACAAAGGGAACGGGTTGCAGGAGAAACTTTTACCCCGGTTTCCCAATCTGTTTCCTACTGCCTGTTTGAAGTTCTTTCAGATTTCACTGTAAAACCGAGTTGGAGCTAGTACCTCCCCATATATATATATGGAGTGTAGTTTGCAACTGAAAACAATCTTTGTGTTCCCAACAAGCTAGTTGAAGGACTGCTTTCACACACACATATCTCTCAGAAATGAGCATGTGGAGAGACGTTCGTTCATATAGCACAAAGGGAACGGGTTGCAGGAGAAACTTTTACTCTGGTTTCTCAGTCTGTTTCCTAGTGCCGGTTTGAAGTTCCTGCAGTTTTCACTGTAAAACCGAGTAGGAGCTAGAACCTCCCCATATATATGTATGGAGTGGAGTTTGCAACTGAAAAGAAACACTGTGTTCCCAACAAGCTAGGTGAAGGATGGCTTTCACACACACTTATCTCTCAGAACTGAGCATGTGGAGAGACGTTCGTTCATCTAGCACAAAGGGAACGGGATGCAGGAGAAACTTTTATTCTGGTTTCTCAGGTTTTTTCCAAGTGCCGGTTTGAAGTTCCTGCAGTTTTCAATGTAAAACATAGTTGGAGCTCGTACCTCCCCATATAAATGTATGGATTGGAGTTTGCAATTGAAAAGAAACTTTGTGTTCCCAACAAGCTAGGTGAAGGACGGCTTTCACACACACTTATCTCTCAGAACTGAGCATGTGGAGAGACGTTCGTTCATCTAGCACAAATGGAACAGGTTGCAGGAGAAATTTTACTCTGGTTTCTCAGTCTGTTTCCTAGTGCCGGTTTGAATTTCCTGCAGTTTCCACTGAAAAACTGATTTGGAACTCGTACCTCCCCATATATATGTATGGAGTGGAGTTTGCAACTGAAAAGAAATTTTGTGTTCCCAACAAGCTAGGTGAAGGACGGCTTTCACACACACTTATCTCTCAGAACTGAGCATGTGGAGAGACGTTCGTTCATCTAGCACAATGGGAACGGGTTGCAGGAGAAACTTTTACTCTGGTTTCTCAGTCTGTTTCCAAGTGCCGTTTTGAAGTTCCTGCAGTTTACACTGTAAAACAGAGTTGGAGCTAGTACCTCCCCATATATATGTATGGAGTGGAGTTTGCAACTGAAAAGAATCTTTGTGTTCCCAACAAGCTAGGTGAAGGACGGCTTTCATACACACTTTTCTCTCAGAACTGAGCATGTGGAGAGTCTTTCGTTCATCTAGCACAAAGGGAACGGGTTGCAGGAGAAACTTTTACTCTGGTTTCTCAGTCTGTTTCCTAGTGCCGGTTTGAAGTTCCTGCAGTTTTCACTGTAAAACCGAGTAGGAGCTAGAACCTCCCCATATATATTTATGGAGTGGAGTTTGCAAAGGAAAAGAAACTTTGTGTTCCCAACAATCTAGGTGAAGTATAGCTTTCACACACACTTATCTCTCAGAACTGAGCATGTGGAGAGACGTTCGTTCATCTAGCACAAAGGGAACGGGATGCAGGAGAAACTTTTACTCTGGTTTCTCAGTCTTTTTCCTAGTGCCGGTTTGAAGTTTTTGCAGTTTTCACTGTAAAAGCGATTTGGAACTCGTACCGCCCCATATATATGTATGGAGTGGAGTTTGCAACTGAAAAGAAATTTTGTGTTCCCAACAAGCTAGGTGAAGGACGGCTTTCACACACACTTATCTCTCAGAACTGAGCATGTGGAGAGACATTCGTTCATCTAGCACACTGGGAACGGTTTGCAGTAGAAACTTTTACTCTGGTTTCTCAGTCTGTTTCCAAGTGCCGGTTTGAAGTTCCTGCAGTTTTCACTGTAAAACCGAGTTGGAGCTAGTACCTCCCCATATATATGTATGGAGTGGAGTTTGCAAGTGAAAAGAATCTTAGTGTTCCCAACAAGCTAGGTGAAGGACGGCTTTCACACACACTTATCTCTCAGAACTGAGCATGTGGAGAGACGTTCGTTCATCTAGCACAAAGGGAACGGGTTGCAGGAGGAACTTTTACTCTGGTTTTTCAGTCTGTTTCCTACTGCCGGTTTGAAGTTCCTGCAGTTTTCACTGTAAAACCGAGTTGGAGCTAGAACCTCCCCATATATATGTATGGATTGGCGATTGCAAGTGAAAAGAAACTTTGTGTTCCAAAGAAGCCAAGTGAAGGACTGCTTTCACAGACACTTATCTCTCAGAACTGAGCATGTGGAGAGACGTTCTTTCATGTAGCACAAAGGGAACGGGTTGCAGGAGAAACTATTACTCTGGTTTCTCAGTCTGATTCCAAGGGCCGGTTTGAAGTTCCTGCAGTTTTCACTGTAAAACCGAGTTGGAGCTAAAACCTCCACATATATATGTATGGTTTGGAGATTGCAAGTGAAAAGAAACTTTGTGTTCCAAAGAAGCTAGTTGAAGGACGGCTTTCACACACACTTATCTCTCAGAACTGAGCATGTGGAGAGACGTTCGTTCATCTAGCACAATGGGAACGGGTTGCAGGAGAAAATTTTACTCAGGTTTCTCACTCTGTTTCCTAGTGCCGGTTTGAAGTTCCTGCAGTTTTCACTGTAAAACCGAGTTGGAGCTAGTACCTCCCAATATATATGTATGGAGTGGAGTTTGCAAGTGAAAAGAAACTTTGTGTTCCCAACAAGCTATGTGAGGGACGGCTTACACACACACTTATCCCTCAGAACCGAGCATGTGGAGAGACGTTCGTTCATCTAGCACAAAGGGAATGGGTTGCCGGAGAAACTTCTACTCTGGTTTCTCAGTCTGTTTCCTACTGCCGGTTTGAAGTTCCTGCATTTTTCACTGTAAAACCGTGTTGGAGCTAGTACTTCCCCATATATATGTATGGAGTGGAGTTTGTAAGTGAAAAGAAACTTTGTGTTCCCAACAAGCTAGTTGAAGGACTGCTTTAACACACACATATATCTCAGAACTGAGCTTGTGGAGAGATGTTCATTCATCTAGCACAAAAGGAACGGGTTGCTGGAGAAACTTTTACTCTGGTTTCTCAGTCTGTTTCCTAGTGCCGGTTTGAAGTTCCTGCAGTTTTAACTGTAAAACCGAGTTGGAGCTAGTACCTCCCCATATATATAAATGGAGTGGAGTTTGCAAGTGAAAAGAAACTTTGTGTTCCCAACAAGCTAGGTGAAGGACGGCTTTCACACACACTTATCCCTCAGAACTGAGCATGTGGAGAGACGTTCGTTCATGTAGCACAAATGGAACGGGTTGCAGGAGAAACTTTTACTCTGGTTTCTCAGTCTGTTTCCAAGTGCCGGTTTGAAATTCCTGCAGTTTACAATGTAAAACCGAGTTGGAGCTAGTACCTCCCCATATATATGTATGGAGTGGAGTTTGCAAGTGAAAAGAAACTTTGTGTTCCCAACAAGCTAGGTGAAGGACGGCTTTCACACACACTTATCTCTCAGAACTGAGCATGTGGAGAGACGTTCGTTCATCTAGCACAAATGGAACGGTTTGCAGGAGCAACTTTTACTCTGGTTTCTCAGTCTGTTTCCTAGTGCCGGTGTGCATTTCCTGCAGTTTTCACTGTAAAATCGAGTTGGAGTTAGTACCTCCCCATATATATGTATGGATTGGAGATTGCAAGTGAAAAGAAACTTTGTGTTCCAAAGAAGTTAGGTGAAGGACTGCTTTCACAGACACTTATCTCTCAGAACTGAGCATGTGGAGAGACGTTAGTTCATGTAGCACAAAGGGAACGGGTTGCAGGAGAAACTTTTACTCTGGTTTCTCAGTCTGTTTCCAAGTACCGGTTTGAAGTTCCTGCAGTTTTCACTGTAAAACCGAGTTGGAGGTAATACCACACCATATATTTGTATGGAGTGGATTTTGCAACTTAAAAGAAACTTTGTGTTCCCAACAAGCTAGGTGAAGGACGGCTTTCACACACACTTATCTCTCAGAACTGAGCATGTGGAGAGACGTTCGTCCATCTAGCACAAAGGGAACGGGTTGCAGGAGGAAATTTTACTCTGGTTTCACAGTCTGTTTCCTACTGCCGGTTTGAAGTTCCTGCAGATTTCACTGGAAAACCGAGTTGGAGCATGTATCTCCCCATATATATGTATGGATTGGAGATTGCATTTGAAAAGAAACTTTGTGATCCAAAAAGCTAGGTGAAGGACTGCTTTCACAGACAATTTTCTCTCAGAAATGAGCATGTGGAGAGACGTTCGTTCATCTAGCACAAAGGGAACGGGTTGCAGGAGAAACTTTTACTCTGGTTTCTCAGTCTGTTTCCTAGTGCCGGTTTGAAGTTCTTGCAGTTTGCACTGTAAAACCGAGTTGGAGCTCGTACCTCCCCTTATATATGTATGGAGTGGAGTTTGCAAATGAAAAGAATCTTTGTGTTCCCAACAAGCTAGTTGAAGGACTGCTTTCACACACACATATATCTCAGAATTGAGCATGTGGAGAGACGTTCGTTCATCTAGCACAAAGGGAACGGGTTGCCGGAGAAACTTTTACTCTGGTTTCTCAGTCTGTTTCCTAGTGCCGGTTTGAATTTCCTGCAGTTTTCACTGTAAAACCGAGTTGGAGCTAGTACCTCCCCATATATATAAATGGAGTGGGGTTTGCAAGTGAAAAGAAACTTTGTGTTCCCAACAAGCTAGGTGAAGGACGGCTTTCACACACACTTATCCCTCAGAACTGAGCATGTGGAGAGACGTTCGTTCATGTAGCACAAATGGAACGGGTTGCAGGAGAAACTTTTACTCTGGTTTCTCAGTCTGTTTCCAAGTGCCGGTTTGAAATTCCTGCAGTTTTCAATGTAAAACCGAGTTGGAGCTAGTACCTCCCCATATATATGTATGGAGTGGAGTTTGCAAGTGAAAAGAAACTTTGTGTTCCCAACAAGCTAGGTGAAGTACGGCTTTCACACACACTTATCTCTCAGAACTGAGCATGTGGAGAGACGTTCGTTCATCTAGCACAAATGGAACGGTTTGCAGGAGCAACTTTTACTCTGGTTTCTCAGTCTGTTTCCTAGTGCCGGTGTGCATTTCCTGCAGTTTTCACTGTAAAATTGAGTTGGAGTTAGTACCTCCCCATATATATGTATGGATTGGAGATTGCAAGTGAAAAGAAACTTTGTGTTCCAAAGAAGTTAGGTGAAGGACTGCTTTCACAGACACTTATCTCTCAGATCTGAGCATGTGGAGAGACGTTAGTTCATGTAGCACAAAGGGAACGGGTTGCAGGAGAAACTTTTACTCTGGTTTCTCAGTCTGTTTCCAAGTACCGGTTTTAAATTCCTGCAGTTTCACTGTAAAACCGAGTTGGAGGTAATACCACACCATATATTTGTATGGAGTGGATTTTGCAACTTAAAAGAAACTTTGTGTTCCCAACAAGCTAGGTGAAGGACGGTTTCACACACACTTATCTCTCAGAACTGAGCATGTGGAAAGACGTTCGTTCATCTAGCACAAAGGGAACGGGTTGCAGGAGGAAATTTTACTCTGGTTTCACAGTCTGTTTCCTACTGCCGGTTTGAAGTTCCTGCAGATTTCACTGGAAAACCGAGTTGGAGCATGTATCTCCCCATATATATGTATGGATTGGAGATTGCTTTTGATAAGAAACTTTGTGATCCAAAAAGCTAGGTGAAGGACTGCTTTCACAGACAATTTTCTCTCAGAAATGAGCATGTGGAGAGACGTTCGTTCATCTAGCACAAAGGGAACGGGTTGCAGGAGAAACTTTTACTCTGGTTTCTCAGTCTGTTTCCAAGTGCCGGTTTGAAGTTCCTGCAGTTTTCACTGTAAAACAGAGTTGTAGCTAGTACCTCCCCATATATATGTATGGATTGGAAATTGCAATTGAAAAGAGACTTTGTGTTCCAAAGAAGCTAGGTGAAGGAAGTCTTTCACAGACACTTATCTCTCAGAACTGAGCATGTGGAGAGACTTTCGTTCATGTAGAACAAAGGGAGCGAGTTTCAGGAAAAATTTTACTCTGGTTTCTCAGTCTGTTTCCAAGTGCCGGTTTGAAGTTCCTGCAGTTTTCACTGTAAAACCGAGTTGGAGCTAGTACCTCCCCATATATATGTATGGATTGGAGATTGCAATTGAAAAGAAACTTTGTGTTCCAAAGAAGCTAGGTGAAGGACTGCTTTCACAGACAATTATCTCTCAGAACTGAGCATGTGGAGAGACGTTCATTCATGTAGCACAAATGGAACGGGTTGCAGGAGAAATTTTTACTCTGGTTTCTCAGTCTGTTTCCAAGTGCCGGTTTGAAGTTCCTGCAGTTTTCAATGTAAAACCGAGTTGGAGCTAGTACCTCCCCATATATATGTATGGAGTGGTGTTTGCAACTGAAAAGAACTTTGTGTTCCCAACAAGCTAGGTGAAGGACTGTTATCACACACACTTATCTCTCAGAACTGAGCATGTGGAGAGACTTTCTTTCATCTAGCACAAAGGGAACGGAATGCAGGAGAAACTTTTACTCTGGTTTCTCAGTCTTTTTCCAAGTGCCGGTTTGAAGTTCCTTCAGTTTTCAATGTAAATCATAGTTGGAGCTCGTACCTCCCCATATATATGTACGGATTGGAGTTTGCAAGTGAAAAGAAACTTTGTGTTCCCAACAAGCTAGGTGAAGGACGGCTTTCACACACACTTATCTCTCAGAACTGAGCATGTGGAGAGACGTTCGTTCATCTAGCACACTGGGAACGGGTTGCAGGAGAAACTTTTACTCTGGTTTCTCAGTCTGTTTCCAAGTGCCGGTTTGAAGTTCCTGCAGTTTTCACTGTAAAACCGAGTTGGAGCTAGTACCTCCACATATATATGTATGGTTTGGAGATAGCAAGTGAAAAGAAACTTGTGTTCCAAAGAAGCTAGGTGAAGGACGGCTTTCACACACACTTATCTCTCAGAACTGAGCATGTGGAGAGACGTTCGTTCATCTAGCACAAAGGGAACGGGTTGCAGGAGAAACTTTTACTCTGGTATCTCAGTCTATTTCCTAGTGCCTGTTTGAAGTTCTTGCAGATTTCACTGTAAAACCGAGTTGGAGCTAGTACCTCCCCATATATATATATGGAGAGTAGTTTGCAACTGAAAAGAATCTTTGTGTTCCCAACAAGATAGTTGAAGGACTGCTTTCACACACACATATCTCTCAGAAATGAGCATGTGGAGAGACGTTCGTTCATCTAGCACAAAGGGAACGGGTTGCAGGAGAAACTTTTACTCTGGTTTCTCAGTCTGTTTCCTAGTGCCGGTTTGAAGTTCCTGCAGTTTTCACTGTAAAACCGAGTAGGAGCTAGAACCTCCCCATATATATGTATGGAGTGGAGTTTGCAACTGAAAAGAAACACTGTGTTCCCAACAAGCTAGGTGAAGGATGGCTTTCACACACACTTATCTCTCAGAACTGAGCATGTGGAGAGACGTTCGTTCATCTAGCACAAAGGGAACGGGATGCAGGAGAAACTTTTATTCTGGTTTCTCAGGTTTTTTCCAAGTGCCGGTTTGAAGTTCCTGCAGTTTTCAATGTAAAACATAGTTGGAGCTCGTACCTCCCCATATAAATGTATGGATTGGAGTTTGCAATTGAAAAGAAACTTTGTGTTCCCAACAAGCTAGGTGAAGGACGGCTTTCACACACACTTATCTCTCAGAACTGAGCATGTGGAGGGACGTTCGTTCATCTAGCACAAATGGAACAGGTTGCAGGAGAAATTTTACTCTGGTTTCTCAGTCTGTTTCCTAGTGCCGTTTTGAAGTTCCTGCAGTTTCCACTGAAAAACCGATTTGGAACTCGTACCTCCCAATATATATGTATGGAGTGGAGTTTGCAACTGAAAAGAAATTTTGTGTTCCCAACAAGCTAGGTTAAGGACGGCTTTCACACACACTTATCTCTCAGAATTGAGCATGTGGAGAGACTTTCGTTCATGTAGCACAAAGGGAACGGGTTGCAGGAGAAACTTTTACTCTGGTTTCTCAGCCTGTTTCCTACTGCCGGATTGAAGTTCCTGCAGTTTTCACTGTAAAACCGAGTTGGAGCTAGAACCTCCCCATATATATGTATGGATTGGAGATTGCAAGTGAAAAGAAACTTTGTGTTCCAAAGAAGCCAATTGAAGGACTGCTTTCACAGACACTTATCTCTCAGAACTGAGCAAGTGGAGAGACGTTCGTTCATGTAGCACAAAGGGAACGGGTTGCAGGAGAAACTTTTACTCTGGTTCCTCAGTCTGTTTCCAAGTGCCGGTTTGAAGATCCTGTAGTTTTCACTGTAAAACAGAGTTGGAGCTAGTACCTCCACATATATATGTATGGAGTGGAGTTTGCAACTGAAATGGTATTTTCTGTTCCTAACAAGCTAGGTGAAGGACGGCTTTCACACACACTTATCTCTCAGAACTGAGCATGTGGAGAGACGTTCGTTCATCTGCACAATGGGAACAGGTTGCAGGAGTAAGTTTTACTCTGGTTTCTCAGTCTGTTTCCTAGTGCCGGTTTGAAGTTCCTGCAGTTTTCACTGTAAAACCGAGTTGGAGCTAGTACCTCCCAATATATATGTATGGAGTGGAGTTTGCAACTGAAAAGAAACTTTGTGTTCCCAACAAGCAATGTGAAGGACGGCTTTCACACACACTTATCTCTCAGAACTGAGCATGTGGAGAGTCGTTCGTTCATCTAGCACAAAGGGAATGGGTTGCCGGAGAAACTTTTACTCTGGTTACTCAGTCTGTTTCCTACTGCCGGATTGAAGTTCCTGCAGTTTTCACTGTAAAATCGAGTTGGAGCTAGTACCTCCCCATATACATGTATGGAGTGGAGTTTGCAAGTGAAAAGAAACTTTGTGTTCCCAACAAGCTAGTTGAAGGACTGCTTTAACACACACATATATCTCAGAAATGAGCATGTGGAGAGACGTTCATTCATCTAGCACAAAATGAACGGGTTGCAGGAGAAACTTTTACTCTGGTTTCTCAGTCTGTTTCCTAGTGCCGGTTTGAAGTTCTTGCAGTTTTCACTGTAAAACGGAGTTGGAGCTCGTACCTCCCCATATATATGTATGGAGTGGTGTTTGCAACTGAAAAGAATCTTTGTGTTCCCAACAAGCTAGTTGAAGGACTGCTTTCACACACACATATATCTCAGAACTGAGCATGTGGAGAGACGTTCGTTCATCTAGCAAAAAGGGAACGGGTTGCCGGAGAAACTTTTACTCTGGTTTCTCAGTCTGTTTCCTAGTGCCGTTTTGAAGTTCCTGCAGTTTTCACTGTAAAACCGAGTTGGAGCTAGTACCTCCCCATATATATGTATGGAGTGGAGTTTGCAAGTGAAAAGAAACTTTGTGTTCCCAACAATCTAGGTGAAGTATAGCTTTCACACACACTTATCTCTCAGAACTGAGCATGTGGTGAGACGTTCGTTCATCTAGCACAAAGGGAACGGGATGCAGGAGAAAATTTTACTCTGGTTTCTCAGTTTTTCCAAGTGCCGGTTTGAAGTTCCTGCAGTTTTCAATGTAAAACATAGTTGGAGCTCGTACCTCCCCATATATATGTACGGATTGGAGTTTGCAAGTGAAAAGAAACTTTGTGTTCCCAACAAGCTAGGTGAAGGACGGCTTTCACACACACTTATCTCTCAGAACTGAGCATGTGGAGAGACATTCGTTCATCTAGCACACTGGGAACGGGTTGCAGGAGAAACTTTTACTCTGGTTTCTCAGTCTGTTTCCAAGTGCCGGTTTGAAGTTCCTGCAGTTTTCACTGTAAAACCGTGTTGGAGCTAGTACCTCCCCATATATATGTATGGAGTGGAGATTGCAAGTGAAAAGAATCTTTTTGTTCCAACGAAGCTAGGTGAAGGACTGCTTTCACAGACACTTATCTCTCAGAACTGAGCATGTGGAGAGACGTTCATTCATGTAGCACAAATGGAAAGGGTTGCAGGAGAAACTTTTACTCTGGATTCTCAGTCTGTTTCCAAGTGCCGGTTTGAAGTTAATGCAGTTTTCAATGTGAAACCGAGTTGGAGCTAGTACCTCCCCATATATATGTATGCAGTGGAGTTTGCAACTGAAAAGAAACTTTGTGTTCCCAACAAGCTAGGTGAAGGACGGCTTTCACACACACTTTTCTCTCAGAACTGAGCATGTGGAGAGACGTTCGATCATCTAGAACAAAGGGAACGGGTTGCAGGAGAAACTTTTACCCCGGTTTCCCAATCTGTTTCCTAGTGCCTGTTTGAAGTTCTTTCAGATTTCACTGTAAAACCGAGTTGGAGCTAGTACCTCCCCATATATATATATGGAGTGTAGTTTGCAACTGAAAACAATCTTTGTGTTCCCAACAAGCTAGTTGAAGGACTGCTTTCACACACACATATCTCTCAGAAATGAGCATGTGGAGAGACGTTCGTTCATATAGCACAAAGGGAACGGGTTGCAGGAGAAACTTTTACTCTGGTTTCTCAGTCTGTTTCCTAGTGCCGGTTTGAAGTTCCTGCAGTTTTCACTGTAAAACCGAGTAGGAGCTAGAACCTCCCCATATATATGTATGGAGTGGAGTTTGCAACTGAAAAGAAACACTGTGTTCCCAACAAGCTAGGTGAAGGATGGCTTTCACACACACTTATCTCTCAGAACTGAGCATGTGGAGAGACGTTCGTTCATCTAGCACAAAGGGAACGGGATGCAGGAGAAACTTTTATTCTGGTTTCTCAGGTTTTTTCCAAGTGCCGGTTTGAAGTTCCTGCAGTTTTCAATGTAAAACATAGTTGGAGCTCGTACCTCCCCATATAAATGTATGGATTGGAGTTTGCAATTGAAAAGAAACTTTGTGTTCCCAACAAGCTAGGTGAAGGACGGCTTTCACACACACTTATCTCTCAGAACTGAGCATGTGGAGAGACGTTCGTTCATCTAGCACAAATGGAACAGGTTGCAGGAGAAATTTTACTCTGGTTTCTCAGTCTGTTTCCTAGTGCCGGTTTGAATTTCCTGCAGTTTCCACTGAAAAACTGATTTGGAACTCGTACCTCCCCATATATATGTATGGAGTGGAGTTTGCAACTGAAAAGAAATTTTGTGTTCCCAACAAGCTAGGTGAAGGACGGCTTTCACACACACTTATCTCTCAGAACTGAGCATGTGGAGAGACGTTCGTTCATCTAGCACAATGGGAACGGGTTGCAGGAGAAACTTTTACTCTGGTTTCTCAGTCTGTTTCTAAGTGCCGTTTTGAAGTTCCTGCAGTTTACACTGTAAAACAGAGTTGGAGCTAGTACCTCCCCATATATATGTATGGAGTGGAGTTTGCAACTGAAAAGAATCTTTGTGTTCCCAACAAGCTAGGTGAAGGACGGCTTTCATACACACTTTTCTCTCAGAACTGAGCATGTGGAGAGTCTTTCGTTCATCTAGCACAAAGGGAACGGGTTGCAGGAGAAACTTTTACTCTGGTTTCTCAGTCTGTTTCCTAGTGCCGGTTTGAAGTTCCTGCAGTTTTCACTGTAAAACCGAGTAGGAGCTAGAACCTCCCCATATATATTTATGGAGTGGAGTTTGCAAAGGAAAAGAAACTTTGTGTTCCCAACAATCTAGGTGAAGTATAGCTTTCACACACACTTATCTCTCAGAACTGAGCATGTGGAGAGACGTTCGTTCATCTAGCACAAAGGGAACGGGATGCAGGAGAAACTTTTACTCTGGTTTCTCAGTCTTTTTCCTAGTGCCGGTTTGAAGTTTTTGCAGTTTTCACTGTAAAAGCGATTTGGAACTCGTACCGCCCCATATATATGTATGGAGTGGAGTTTGCAACTGAAAAGAAATTTTGTGTTCCCAACAAGCTAGGTGAAGGACGGCTTTCACACACACTTATCTCTCAGAACTGAGCATGTGGAGAGACATTCGTTCATCTAGCACACTGGGAACGGTTTGCAGTAGAAACTTTTACTCTGGTTTCTCAGTCTGTTTCCAAGTGCCGGTTTGAAGTTCCTGCAGTTTTCACTGTAAAACCGAGTTGGAGCTAGTACCTCCCCATATATATGTATGGAGTGGAGTTTGCAAGTGAAAAGAATCTTAGTGTTCCCAACAAGCTAGGTGAAGGACGGCTTTCACACACACTTATCTCTCAGAACTGAGCATGTGGAGAGACGTTCGTTCATCTAGCACAAAGGGAACGGGTTGCAGGAGGAACTTTTACTCTGGTTTTTCAGTCTGTTTCCTACTGCCGGTTTGAAGTTCCTGCAGTTTTCACTGTAAAACCGAGTTGGAGCTAGAACCTCCCCATATATATGTATGGATTGGCGATTGCAAGTGAAAAGAAACTTTGTGTTCCAAAGAAGCCAAGTGAAGGACTGCTTTCACAGACACTTATCTCTCAGAACTGAGCATGTGGAGAGACGTTCTTTCATGTAGCACAAAGGGAACGGGTTGCAGGAGAAACTATTACTCTGGTTTCTCAGTCTGTTTCCAAGGGCCGGTTTGAAGTTCCTGCAGTTTTCACTGTAAAACCGAGTTGGAGCTAAAACCTCCACATATATATGTATGGTTTGGAGATTGCAAGTGAAAAGAAACTTTGTGTTCCAAAGAAGCTAGTTGAAGGACGGCTTTCACACACACTTATCTCTCAGAACTGAGCATGTGGAGAGACGTTCGTTCATCTAGCACAAAGGGAACGGGTTGCAGGAGAAACTTTTACTCTGGTTTCTCAGTCTATTTCCTAGTGCCTGTTTGAAGTTCTTGCAGATTTCACTGTAAAACGGAGTTGGAGCTAGTACCTCCCCATGTATATATATGGATTGTAGTTTGCAACTGAAAACAATCTTTGTGTTCCCAACAAGCTAGTTGAAGGACTGCTTTCACACACATATATCTCTCAGAAATGAGCATGTGGAGAGACGTTCGTTCATCTAGCACAGAGGGAACGGGTTGCAGGAGAAACTTTTACTCTGGTTTCTCAGTCTGTTTCCTAGTGCCGGTTTGAAGTTCCTGCAGATTTCACTGTAAAACCGAGTTGGAGCTAGTACCTCCCCATATATATATTTGGAGTGGAGTTTGGAAGTGAAAAGAAACTTTGTGTTCCCAACAAGCTAGTTGAAGGACGGCTTTCACACACACTTATCTCTCAGAACTGAGCATGTGGAGAGACGTTCGTTCATCTAGCACAAAGGGAACGGGTTGCAGGAGGAACTTTTACTCTGGTTTCTCAGTCTGTTTCCTATTGCCGTTTTGAAGTTCCTGCAGATTTCACTGTAAAACCGAGTTGGAGCTAGTATCTCCCCATATATATGTATGGATTGGAGATTGCTAGTGAAAAGAAACTTTGTGTTCCAAAAAGCTAGGTGAAGGACAGCATTCACAGACAATTATCTCTCAGAAATTAGCATGTGGAGAGACGTTCGTTCATCTAGCACAAATGGAACAGGTTGCAGGAGAAATTTTACTCTGGTTTCTCAGTCTGTTTCCTAGTGCCGGTTTGAAGTTCCTGCAGTTTCCACTGAAAAACCGATTTGGAACTCGTACCTCCCCATATATATGTATGGAGTGGAGTTTGCAACTGAAAAGAAATTTTGTGTTCCCAACAAGCTAGGTGAAGGACGGCTTTCACACACACTTATCTCTCAGAACTGAGCATGTGGAGAGACGTTCGTTCATCTAGCACAATGGGAACGGGTTGCAGGAGAAACTTTTACTCTGGTTTCTCAGTCTGTTTCCAAGTGCCGTTTTGAAGTTCCTGCAGTTTACACTGTAAAACAGAGTTGGAGCTAGTACCTCCCCATATATATGTATGGAGTGGAGTTTGCAACTGAAAAGAATCTTTGTGTTCCCAACAAGCTAGGTGAAGGACGGCTTTCATACACACTTTTCTCTCAGAACTGAGCATGTGGAGAGTCTTTCGTTCATCTAGCACAAAGGGAACGGGTTGCAGGAGAAACTTTTACTCTGGTTTCTCAGTCTGTTTCCTAGTGCCGGTTTGAAGTTCCTGCAGTTTTCACTGTAAAACCGAGTAGGAGCTAGAACCTCCCCATATATATTTATGGAGTGGAGTTTGCAAAGGAAAAGAAACTTTGTGTTCCCAACAATCTAGGTGAAGTATAGCTTTCACACACACTTATCTCTCAGAACTGAGCATGTGGAGAGACGTTCGTTCATCTAGCACAAAGGGAACGGGATGCAGGAGAAACTTTTACTCTGGTTTCTCAGTCTTTTTCCAAGTGCCGGTTTGAAGTTCCTGCAGTTTTCAATGTAAAACATAGTTGGAGCTCGTACCTCCCCATATATATGTACGGATTGGAGTTTGCAAGTGAAAAGAAACTTTGTGTTCCCAACAAGCTAGGTGAAGGACGGCTTTCACACACACTTATCTCTCAGAACTGAGCATGTGGAGAGACATTCGTTCATCTAGCACACTGGGAACGGGTTGCAGGAGAAACTTTTACTCTGGTTTCTCAGTCTGTTTCCAAGTGCCGGTTTGAAGTTCCTGCAGTTTTCACTGTAAAACCGTGTTGGAGCTAGTACCTCCCCATATATATGTATGGAGTGGAGATTGCAAGTGAAAAGAATCTTTTTGTTCCAACGAAGCTAGGTGAAGGACTGCTTTCACAGACACTTATCTCTCAGAACTGAGCATGTGGAGAGACGTTCATTCATGTAGCACAAATGGAAAGGGTTGCAGGAGAAACTTTTACTCTGGATTCTCAGTCTGTTTCCAAGTGCCGGTTTGAAGTTAATGCAGTTTTCAATGTGAAACCGAGTTGGAGCTAGTACCTCCCCATATATATGTATGCAGTGGAGTTTGCAACTGAAAAGAAACTTTGTGTTCCCAACAAGCTAGGTGAAGGACGGCTTTCACACACACTTTTCTCTCAGAACTGAGCATGTGGAGAGACGTTCGATCATCTAGAACAAAGGGAACGGGTTGCAGGAGAAACTTTTACCCCGGTTTCCCAATCTGTTTCCTAGTGCCTGTTTGAAGTTCTTTCAGATTTCACTGTAAAACCGAGTTGGAGCTAGTACCTCCCCATATATATATATGGAGTGTAGTTTGCAACTGAAAACAATCTTTGTGTTCCCAACAAGCTAGTTGAAGGACTGCTTTCACACACACATATCTCTCAGAAATGAGCATGTGGAGAGACGTTCGTTCATATAGCACAAAGGGAACGGGTTGCAGGAGAAACTTTTACTCTGGTTTCTCAGTCTGTTTCCTAGTGCCGGTTTGAAGTTCCTGCAGTTTTCACTGTAAAACCGAGTAGGAGCTAGAACCTCCCCATATATATGTATGGAGTGGAGTTTGCAACTGAAAAGAAACACTGTGTTCCCAACAAGCTAGGTGAAGGATGGCTTTCACACACACTTATCTCTCAGAACTGAGCATGTGGAGAGACGTTCGTTCATCTAGCACAAAGGGAACGGGATGCAGGAGAAACTTTTATTCTGGTTTCTCAGGTTTTTTCCAAGTGCCGGTTTGAAGTTCCTGCAGTTTTCAATGTAAAACATAGTTGGAGCTCGTACCTCCCCATATAAATGTATGGATTGGAGTTTGCAATTGAAAAGAAACTTTGTGTTCCCAACAAGCTAGGTGAAGGACGGCTTTCACACACACTTATCTCTCAGAACTGAGCATGTGGAGAGACGTTCGTTCATCTAGCACAAATGGAACAGGTTGCAGGAGAAATTTTACTCTGGTTTCTCAGTCTGTTTCCTAGTGCCGGTTTGAATTTCCTGCAGTTTCCACTGAAAAACTGATTTGGAACTCGTACCTCCCCATATATATGTATGGAGTGGAGTTTGCAACTGAAAAGAAATTTTGTGTTCCCAACAAGCTAGGTGAAGGACGGCTTTCACACACACTTATCTCTCAGAACTGAGCATGTGGAGAGACGTTCGTTCATCTAGCACAATGGGAACGGGTTGCAGGAGAAACTTTTACTCTGGTTTCTCAGTCTGTTTCTAAGTGCCGTTTTGAAGTTCCTGCAGTTTACACTGTAAAACAGAGTTGGAGCTAGTACCTCCCCATATATATGTATGGAGTGGAGTTTGCAACTGAAAAGAATCTTTGTGTTCCCAACAAGCTAGGTGAAGGACGGCTTTCATACACACTTTTCTCTCAGAACTGAGCATGTGGAGAGTCTTTCGTTCATCTAGCACAAAGGGAACGGGTTGCAGGAGAAACTTTTACTCTGGTTTCTCAGTCTGTTTCCTAGTGCCGGTTTGAAGTTCCTGCAGTTTTCACTGTAAAACCGAGTAGGAGCTAGAACCTCCCCATATATATTTATGGAGTGGAGTTTGCAAAGGAAAAGAAACTTTGTGTTCCCAACAATCTAGGTGAAGTATAGCTTTCACACACACTTATCTCTCAGAACTGAGCATGTGGAGAGACGTTCGTTCATCTAGCACAAAGGGAACGGGATGCAGGAGAAACTTTTACTCTGGTTTCTCAGTCTTTTTCCTAGTGCCGGTTTGAAGTTTTTGCAGTTTTCACTGTAAAAGCGATTTGGAACTCGTACCGCCCCATATATATGTATGGAGTGGAGTTTGCAACTGAAAAGAAATTTTGTGTTCCCAACAAGCTAGGTGAAGGACGGCTTTCACACACACTTATCTCTCAGAACTGAGCATGTGGAGAGACATTCGTTCATCTAGCACACTGGGAACGGTTTGCAGTAGAAACTTTTACTCTGGTTTCTCAGTCTGTTTCCAAGTGCCGGTTTGAAGTTCCTGCAGTTTTCACTGTAAAACCGAGTTGGAGCTAGTACCTCCCCATATATATGTATGGAGTGGAGTTTGCAAGTGAAAAGAATCTTAGTGTTCCCAACAAGCTAGGTGAAGGACGGCTTTCACACACACTTATCTCTCAGAACTGAGCATGTGGAGAGACGTTCGTTCATCTAGCACAAAGGGAACGGGTTGCAGGAGGAACTTTTACTCTGGTTTTTCAGTCTGTTTCCTACTGCCGGTTTGAAGTTCCTGCAGTTTTCACTGTAAAACCGAGTTGGAGCTAGAACCTCCCCATATATATGTATGGATTGGCGATTGCAAGTGAAAAGAAACTTTGTGTTCCAAAGAAGCCAAGTGAAGGACTGCTTTCACAGACACTTATCTCTCAGAACTGAGCATGTGGAGAGACGTTCTTTCATGTAGCACAAAGGGAACGGGTTGCAGGAGAAACTATTACTCTGGTTTCTCAGTCTGTTTCCAAGGGCCGGTTTGAAGTTCCTGCAGTTTTCACTGTAAAACCGAGTTGGAGCTAAAACCTCCACATATATATGTATGGTTTGGAGATTGCAAGTGAAAAGAAACTTTGTGTTCCAAAGAAGCTAGTTGAAGGACGGCTTTCACACACACTTATCTCTCAGAACTGAGCATGTGGAGAGACGTTCGTTCATCTAGCACAAAGGGAACGGGTTGCAGGAGAAACTTTTACTCTGGTTTCTCAGTCTATTTCCTAGTGCCTGTTTGAAGTTCTTGCAGATTTCACTGTAAAACGGAGTTGGAGCTAGTACCTCCCCATGTATATATATGGATTGTAGTTTGCAACTGAAAACAATCTTTGTGTTCCCAACAAGCTAGTTGAAGGACTGCTTTCACACACATATATCTCTCAGAAATGAGCATGTGGAGAGACGTTCGTTCATCTAGCACAGAGGGAACGGGTTGCAGGAGAAACTTTTACTCTGGTTTCTCAGTCTGTTTCCTAGTGCCGGTTTGAAGTTCCTGCAGATTTCACTGTAAAACCGAGTTGGAGCTAGTACCTCCCCATATATATATTTGGAGTGGAGTTTGGAAGTGAAAAGAAACTTTGTGTTCCCAACAAGCTAGTTGAAGGACGGCTTTCACACACACTTATCTCTCAGAACTGAGCATGTGGAGAGACGTTCGTTCATCTAGCACAAAGGGAACGGGTTGCAGGAGGAACTTTTACTCTGGTTTCTCAGTCTGTTTCCTATTGCCGTTTTGAAGTTCCTGCAGATTTCACTGTAAAACCGAGTTGGAGCTAGTATCTCCCCATATATATGTATGGATTGGAGATTGCTAGTGAAAAGAAACTTTGTGTTCCAAAAAGCTAGGTGAAGGACAGCATTCACAGACAATTATCTCTCAGAAATTAGCATGTGGAGAGACGTTCGTTCATCTAGCACAAATGGAACAGGTTGCAGGAGAAATTTTACTCTGGTTTCTCAGTCTGTTTCCTAGTGCCGGTTTGAAGTTCCTGCAGTTTCCACTGAAAAACCGATTTGGAACTCGTACCTCCCCATATATATGTATGGAGTGGAGTTTGCAACTGAAAAGAAATTTTGTGTTCCCAACAAGCTAGGTGAAGGACGGCTTTCACACACACTTATCTCTCAGAACTGAGCATGTGGAGAGACGTTCGTTCATCTAGCACAATGGGAACGGGTTGCAGGAGAAACTTTTACTCTGGTTTCTCAGTCTGTTTCCAAGTGCCGTTTTGAAGTTCCTGCAGTTTACACTGTAAAACAGAGTTGGAGCTAGTACCTCCCCATATATATGTATGGAGTGGAGTTTGCAACTGAAAAGAATCTTTGTGTTCCCAACAAGCTAGGTGAAGGACGGCTTTCATACACACTTTTCTCTCAGAACTGAGCATGTGGAGAGTCTTTCGTTCATCTAGCACAAAGGGAACGGGTTGCAGGAGAAACTTTTACTCTGGTTTCTCAGTCTGTTTCCTAGTGCCGGTTTGAAGTTCCTGCAGTTTTCACTGTAAAACCGAGTAGGAGCTAGAACCTCCCCATATATATTTATGGAGTGGAGTTTGCAAAGGAAAAGAAACTTTGTGTTCCCAACAATCTAGGTGAAGTATAGCTTTCACACACACTTATCTCTCAGAACTGAGCATGTGGAGAGACGTTCGTTCATCTAGCACAAAGGGAACGGGATGCAGGAGAAACTTTTACTCTGGTTTCTCAGTCTTTTTCCAAGTGCCGGTTTGAAGTTCCTGCAGTTTTCAATGTAAAACATAGTTGGAGCTCGTACCTCCCCATATATATGTACGGATTGGAGTTTGCAAGTGAAAAGAAACTTTGTGTTCCCAACAAGCTAGGTGAAGGACGGCTTTCACACACACTTATCTCTCAGAACTGAGCATGTGGAGAGACGTTCGTTCATCTAGCACTAAGGGAACGGGTTGGAGGAGAAACTTTTACTCTGGTTTCTCAGTCTTTTTCCTAGTGCCGGTTTGAAGTTCTTGCAGTTTTCACTGTAAAAGCGATTTGGAACTCGTACCGCCCCATATATATGTATGGAGTGGAGTTTGCAACTGAAAAGAAATTTTGTGTTCCCAACAAGCTAGGTGAAGGACGGCTTTCACACACACTTATCTCTCAGAACTGAGCATGTGGAGAGACATTCGTTCATCTAGCACACTGGGAACGGTTAGCAGGAGAAAATTTTACTCTGGTTTCTCAGTCTGTTTCCAAGTGCCGGTTTGAAGTTCCTGCAGTTTTCACTGTAAAACCGAGTTGGAGCTAGTACCTCCCCATATATATGTATGGAGTGGAGTTTGCAAGTGAAAAGAATCTTAGTGTTCCCAACAAGCTAGGTGAAGGACGGCATTCACACACACTTATCTCTCAGAACTGAGCATGTGGAGAGACGTTCGTTCATCTAGCACAAAGGGAACGGGTTGCAGGAGGAACTTTTACTCTGGTTTCTCAGTCTGTTTCCTACTGCCGGTTTGAAGTTCCTGCAGTTTTCACTGTAAAACCGAGTTGGAGCTAGAACCTCCCCATATATATGTATGGATTGGCGATTGCAAGTGAAAAGAAACTTTGTGTTCCAAAGAAGCCAAGTGAAGGACTGCTTTCACAGACACTTATCTCTCAGAACTGAGCATGTGGAGAGACGTTCTTTCATGTAGCACAAAGGGAACGGGTTGCAGGAGAAACTATTACTCTGGTTTCTCAGTCTGTTTCCAAGGGCCGGTTTGAAGTTCCTGCAGTTTTCACTGTAAAACCGAGTTGGAGCTAGTACCTCCACATATATATGTATGGTTTGGAGATTGCAAGTGAAAAGAAACTTTGTGTTCCAAAGAAGCTAGTTGAAGGACGGCTTTCACACACACTTATCTCTCAGAACTGAGCATGTGGAGAGACGTTCGTTCATCTAGCACAAAGGGAAAGGGTTGCAGGAGAAACTTTAACTCTGGTTTCTCAGTCTGTTTCCAAGGGCCGGTTTGAAGTTCCTGCAGTTTTCACTGTAAAACCGAGTTGGAGCTAGAACCTCCACATATATATGTATGGTTTGGAGATTGCAAGTGAAAAGAAACTTTGTGTTCCAAAGAAGCTAGTTGAAGGACGGCTTTCACACACACTTATCTCTCAGAACTGAGCATGTGGAGAGACGTTCGTTCATCTAGCACAAAGGGAACGGGTTGCAGGAGAAACTTTTACTCTGGTTTCTCAGTCTATTTCCTAGTGCCTGTTTGAAGTTCTTGCAGATTTCACTGTAAAACGGAGTTGGAGCTAGTACCTCCCCATGTATATATATGGAGTGTAGTTTGCAACTGAAAACAATCTTTGTGTTCCCAACAAGCTAGTTGAAGGACTGCTTTCACACACATATATCTCTCAGAAATGAGCATGTGGAGAGACGTTCGTTCATCTAGCACAAAGGGAACGGGTTGCAGGAGAAACTTTTACTCTGGTTTCTCAGTCTGTTTCCTAGTGCCGGTTTGAAGTTCCTGCAGTTTCCACTGAAAAACCGATTTGGAACTCGTACCTCCCCATATATATGTATGGAGTGGAGTTTGCAACTGAAAAGAAATTTTGTGTTCCCAACAAGCTAGGTGAAGGACGGCTTTCACACACACTTATCTCTCAGAACTGAGCATGTGGAGAGACGTTCGTTCATCTAGCACAATGGGAACGGGTTGCAGGAGAAACTTTTACTCTGGTTTCTCAGTCTGTTTCCAAGTGCCGTTTTGAAGTTCCTGCAGTTTACACTGTAAAACAGAGTTGGAGCTAGTACCTCCCCATATATATGTATGGAGTGGAGTTTGCAACTGAAAAGAATCTTTGTGTTCCCAACAAGCTAGGTGAAGGACGGCTTTCATACACACTTTTCTCTCAGAACTGAGCATGTGGAGAGTCTTTCGTTCATCTAGCACAAAGGGAACGGGTTGCAGGAGAAACTTTTACTCTGGTTTCTCAGTCTGTTTCCTAGTGCCGGTTTGAAGTTCCTGCAGTTTTCACTGTAAAACCGAGTAGGAGCTAGAACCTCCCCATATATATTTATGGAGTGGAGTTTGCAAAGGAAAAGAAACTTTGTGTTCCCAACAATCTAGGTGAAGTATAGCTTTCACACACACTTATCTCTCAGAACTGAGCATGTGGAGAGACGTTCGTTCATCTAGCACAAAGGGAACGGGATGCAGGAGAAACTTTTACTCTGGTTTCTCAGTCTTTTTCCAAGTGCCGGTTTGAAGTTCCTGCAGTTTTCAATGTAAAACATAGTTGGAGCTCGTACCTCCCCATATATATGTACGGATTGGAGTTTGCAAGTGAAAAGAAACTTTGTGTTCCCAACAAGCTAGGTGAAGGACGGCTTTCACACACACTTATCTCTCAGAACTGAGCATGTGGAGAGACGTTCGTTCATCTAGCACTAAGGGAACGGGTTGGAGGAGAAACTTTTACTCTGGTTTCTCAGTCTTTTTCCTAGTGCCGGTTTGAAGTTCTTGCAGTTTTCACTGTAAAAGCGATTTGGAACTCGTACCGCCCCATATATATGTATGGAGTGGAGTTTGCAACTGAAAAGAAATTTTGTGTTCCCAACAAGCTAGGTGAAGGACGGCTTTCACACACACTTATCTCTCAGAACTGAGCATGTGGAGAGACATTCGTTCATCTAGCACACTGGGAACGGTTAGCAGGAGAAAATTTTACTCTGGTTTCTCAGTCTGTTTCCAAGTGCCGGTTTGAAGTTCCTGCAGTTTTCACTGTAAAACCGAGTTGGAGCTAGTACCTCCCCATATATATGTATGGAGTGGAGTTTGCAAGTGAAAAGAATCTTAGTGTTCCAAAGAAGCTAGTTGAAGGACGGCTTTCACACACACTTATCTCTCAGAACTGAGCATGTGGAGAGACGTTCGTTCATCTAGCACAAAGGGAACGGGTTGCAGGAGAAACTTTTACTCTGGTTTCTCAGTCTATTTCCTAGTGCCTGTTTGAAGTTCTTGCAGATTTCACTGTAAAACGGAGTTGGAGCTAGTACCTCCCCATATATATATATGGAGTGTAGTTTGCAACTGAAAAGAATCTTTGTGTTCCCAACAAGCTAGTTGAAGGACTGCTTTCACACACACATATCTCTCAGAAATGAGCATGTGGAGAGACGTTCGTTCATCTAGCACAAAGGGAACGGGTTGCAGGAGAAACTTTTACTCTGGTTTCTCAGTCTGTTTCCTAGTGCCGGTTGGAAGTTCCTGCAGATTTCACTGTAAAACCGAGTTGGATCTAGTACCTCCCCATATATATATTTGGAGTGGAGTTTGGAAGTGAAAAGAAACTTTGTGTTCCCAACAAGCTAGTTGAAGGACGGCTTTCACACACACTTATCTCTCAGAACTGAGCATGTGGAGAGACGTTCGTTCATCTAGCACAAAGGGAACGGGTTGCAGGAGGAACTTTTACTCTGGTTTCTCAGTCTGTTTCCTATTGCCGGTTTGAAGTTCCTGCAGATTTCACTGTAAAACCGAGTTGGAGCTAGTATCTCCCCATATATATGTATGGATTGTAGATTGCTAGTGAAAAGAAACTTTGTGTTCCAAAAAGCTAGGTGAAGGACAGCATTCACAGACAATTATCTCTCAGAAATTAGCATGTGGAGAGACGTTCGTTCATCTAGCACAAAGGGAACGGGTTGCAGGAGAAAATTTTACTCTGGTTTCTCAGTCTGTTTCCAAGTGCCGGTTTGAAGTTCCTGCAGTTTTCACTGTAAAACCGAGTTGGAGCTAGTACTTCCCCATATATATGTATGGATTGGAGATTGCAAGTGAAAAGAATCTTTTTGTTCCAACGAAGTTAGGTGAAGGACTGCTTTCACAGACACTTATCTCTCAGAACTGAGCATGTGGACAGACGTTCATTCATGTAGCACAAATGGAAAGGGTTGCAGGAGAAACTTTTACTCTGGATTCTCAGTCTGTTTCCAAGTGCCGGTTTGAAGTTAATGCAGTTTTCAATGTAAAACCGAGTTGGAGCTAGTACCTCCCCATATATATGTATGCAGTGGAGTTTGCAACTGAAAAGAAACTTTGTGTTCCCAACAAGCTAGGTGAAGGACGGCTTTCACACACACTTTTCTCTCAGAACTGAGCATGTGGTGAGACGTTCGTTCATCTAGAACAAAGGGAACGGGTTGCAGGAGAAACTTTTACTCCGGTTTCCCAATCTGTTTCCTAGTGCCTGTTTGAAGTTCTTTCAGATTTCACTGTAAAACCGAGTTGGAGCTAGTACCTCCCCATATATATATATGGAGTGTAGTTTGCAACTGAAAAGAATCTTTGTGTTCCCAACAAGCTAGTTGAAGGACTGCTTTCACACACACATATCTCTCAGAAATGAGCATGTGGAGAGACGTTCGTTCATCTAGCACAAATGGAACGGGTTGCAGGAGAAACTTTTACTCTAGTTTCTCAGTCTGTTTCCTAGTGCCGGTTTGAAGTTCCTGCAGTTTTCACTGTAAAACCGAGTAGGAGCTAGAACCTCCCCATATATATGTATGGAGTGGAGTTTGCAACTGAAAAGAATCTTTGTGTTCCCAACAAGCTAGGTGAAGGATGGCTTTCACACACACTTATCCCTCAGAACTGAGCATGTGGAGAGACGTTCGTTCATCTAGCACAAAGGGAACGGGTTGCAGGAGGAACTTTTACTCTGGTTTCTCAGTCTGTTTCCTATTGCCGGTTTGAAGTTCCTGCAGATTTCACTGTAAAACCGAGTTGGAGCTAGTATCTCCCCATATATATGTATGGATTGGAGAATGCTAGTGAAAAGAAACTTTGTGTTCCAAAAAGCTAGGTGAAGGACAGCATTCACAGACAATTATCTCTCAGAAATTAGCATGTGGAGAGACGTTCGTTCATCTAGCACAAAGGGAACGGGTTGCAGGAGAAAATTTTACTCTGGTTTCTCAGTCTGTTTCCAAGTGCTGGTTTGAAGTTCCTGCAGCTTTCACTGTAAAACCGAGTTGGAGCTAGTACTTCCCCATATATATGTATGGATTGGAGATTGCAAGTGAAAAGAATCTTTTTGTTCCAACGAAGCTAGGTGAAGGACTGCTTTCACAGACACTTATCTCTCAGAACTGAGCATGTGGAGAGACGTTCATTCATGTAGCACAAATGGAAAGGGTTGCAGGAGAAACTTTTACTCTGGATTCTCAGTCTGTTTCCAAGTGCCGGTTTGAAGTTAATGCAGTTTTCAATGTAAAACCGAGTTGGAGCTAGTACCTCCCCATATATATGTATGCAGTGGAGTTTGCAACTGAAAAGAAACTTTGTGTTCCCAACAAGCTAGGTGAAGGACGGCTTTCACACACACTTTTCTCTCAGAACTGAGCATGTGGAGAGACGTTCGTTCATCTAGAACAAAGGGAACGGGTTGCAGGGAAACTTTTACTCCGGTTTCCCAATCTGTTTCCTAGTGCATGTTTGAAGTTCTTTCAGATTTCACTGTAAAACCGAGTTGGAGCTAGTACCTCCCCATATATATATATGGAGTGTAGTTTGCAACTGAAAAGAATCTTTGTGTTCCCAACAAGCTAGTTGAAGTACTGCTTTCACACACACATATCTCTCAGAAACGAGCATGTGGAGAGACGTTCGTTCATCTAGCACAAAGGGAACGGGTTGCAGGAGAAACTTTTACTCTAGTTTCTCAGTCTGTTTCCTAGTGCCGGTTTGAAGTTCCTGCAGTTTTCACTGTAAAACCGAGTAGGAGCTAGAACCTCCCCATATATATGTATGGAGTGGAGTTTGCAACTGAAAAGAATCTTTGTGTTCCCAACAAGCTAGGTGAAGGATGGCTTTCACACACAGTTATCTCTCAGAACTGAGCATGTGGAGAGACGTTCGTTCATCTTGCACAAAGGGAACGGAATGCAGGAGAAACTTTTATTCTGGTTTCTCAGGTTTTTTCCAAGTGCCGGTTTGAAGTTCCTGCAGTTTTCAATGTAAAACATAGTTGGAGCTCGTACCTCCCCATATAAATGTATGGATTGGAATATGCAAGTGAAAAGAAACTTTGTGTTCCCAACAAGCTAGGTGAAGGACGGCTTTCACACACACTTATCTCTCAGAACTGAGCATGTGGAGAGACGTTCGTTCATCTAGCACAAATGGAACGGGTTGAAGGAGAAATTTTACTCTGGTTTCTCAGTCTGTTTCCTAGTGCCGGTTTGAAGTTCCTGCAGTTTCCACTGAAAAACAGATTTGGAACTCGTACCTCCCCATATATATGTATGGAGTGGAGTTTGCAACTGAAAAGAAATTTTGTGTTCCCAACAAGCTAGGTGAAGGACGGCTTTCACACACACATATCTCTCAGAACTGAGCATGTGGAGAGACGTTCGTTCATCTAGCACAAAGGGAACGGGTTGCAGGAGAAACATTTACTCTGGTTTCTCAGTCTGTTTCCTACTGCCGGATTGAAGTTCCTGCAGTTTTCACTGTAAAACCGAGTTGGAGCTAGAACCTCCCCATATATATGTATGGATTGGAGATTGCAAGTGAAAAGAAACTTTGTGTTCCAAAGAAGCCAATTGAAGGACTGCTTTCACAGACACTTATCTCTCAGAACTGAGCAAGTGGAGAGACGTTCGTTCATGTAGCACAAAGGGAACGGGTTGCAGGAGAAACTTTTACTCTGGTTTCTCAGACTGTTTCCAAGTGCCGGTTTGAAGATCCTGTAGTTTTCACTGTAAAACAGAGTTGGAGCTAGTACCTCCACATATATATGTATGGAGTGGAGTTTGCAACTGAAAAGGTATTTTCTGTTCCCAACAAGCTAGGTGAAGGACGGCTTTCACACATACTTATCTCTCAGAACTGAGCATGTGGAGAGACGTTCGTTCATCCAGCACAATGGGAACGGGTTGCAGGAGTAAGTTTTACTCTGGTTTCACAGTCTGTTTCCTAGTGCCGGTTTGAAGTTCCTGCAGTTTTCACTGTAAAAACGAGTTGGAGCTAGTACCTCCCCATATATATGTATGCAGTGGAGTTTGCAACTGAAAAGAAACTTTGTGTTCCCTACAAGCTAGGTGAAGGACGGCTTTCACACACACTTTTCTCTCAGAACTGAGCATGTGGTGAGACGTTCGTTCATCTAGAACAAAGGGAACGGGTTGCAGGAGAAACTTTTACTCAGGTTTCCCAATCTGTTTCCTAGTGCCTGTTTGAAGTTCTTTCAGATTTCACTGTAAAACCGAGTTGGAGCTAGTACCTCCCCATATATATATATGGAGTGTAGTTTGCAACTGAAAAGAATCTTTGTGTTCCCAACAAGCTAGTTGAAGGACTGCTTTCACACACACATATCTCTCAGAAATGAGCATGTGGAGAGACGTTCGTTCATCTAGCACAAATGGAACGGGTTGCAGGAGAAACTTTTACTCTAGTTTCTCAGTCTGTGTCCTAGTGCCGGTTTGAAGTTCCTGCAGTTTTCACTGTAAAACCGAGTAGGAGCTAGAACCTCCCCATATATATGTATGGAGTGGAGTTTGTAACTGGAAAGAATCTTTGTGTTCCCAACATGCTAGGTGAAGGATGGCTTTCACACACATTTATCTCTCAGAACTGAGCATGTGGAGAGACGTTCGTTCATCTAGCACAATGGGAACGGGATGCAGGAGAAACTTTTATTCTGGTTTCTCAGGTTTTTTCCAAGTGCCGGTTTGAAGTTCCTGCAGTTTTCAATGTAAAACAAGCTAGGTGAAGGACGGCTTTCACACACACTTATCTCTCAGAACTGAGCATGTGGAGAGACGTCGTTCATCTAGCACAAATGGAACGGGTTGCAGGAGAAATTTTACTCTGGTTTCTCAGTCTGTTTCCTAGTGCCGGTTTGAAGTTCCTGCAGTTTCCACTGAAAAACCGATTTGGAACTCGTACCTCCCCATATATATGTATGGAGTTGAGTTTGCAACTGAAAAGAAATTTTGTGTTCCCAACAAGCAAGGTGAAGGACGGCTTTCACACACACTTATCTCTCAGAACTGAGCATGTGGAGAGACGTTCGTTCATCTAGCACAATGGGAACGGGTTGCAGGAGAAACTTTTACTGTGGTTTCTCAGTCTGTTTCCAAGTGCCGGTTTGAAGTTCCTGCAGTTTACACTGTAAAACCGAGTTGGAGCTAGTACCACCCCATATATATGTATGGAGTGGAGTTTGCAACTGAAAAGAATCTTTGTGTTCCCAACAAGCTAGTTTAAGGACGGCTTTCACACACACTTATCTCTCAGAACTGAGCATGTGGAGAGACGTTCGTTCATCTAGCACAAAGGGAACGGGATGCAGGAGAAACTTTTATTCTGGTTTCTCAGGTTTTTTCCAAGTGCCGGTTTGAAGTTCCTGCAGTTTTCAATGTAAAACATAGTTGGAGCTCGTACCTCCCCATATAAATGTATGGATTGGAGTATGCAAGTGAAAAGAAACTTTGTGTTCCCAACAAGCTAGGTGAAGGACGGCTTTCACACACACTTATCTCTCAGAACTGAGCATGTGGAGAGACGTTCGTTCATCTAGCACAAATGGAACGGGTTGCAGGAGAAATTTTACTCTGGTTTCTCAGTCTGTTTCCTAGTGCCGGTTTGAAGTTCCTGCAGTTTCCACTGAAAAACCGATTTGTAACTCGTACCTCCCCATATATATGTATGGAGTGGAGTTTGCAACTGAAAAGAAATTTTGTGTTCCCAACAAGCTAGGTGAAGGACGGCTTTCACACACAATTATCTCTCAGAACTGAGCATGTGGAGAGACGTTCGTTCATCTAGCACAAAGGGAACGGGTTGCAGGAGAAAATTTTACTCTGGATTCTCAGTCTGTTTCCTACTGCCGGATTGAAGTTCCTGCAGTTTTCACTGTAAAACCGAGTTGGAGCTAGAACCTCCCCATATATATGTATGAATTGGAGATTGCAAGTGAAAAGAAACTTTGTGTTCCAAAGAAGCCAATTGAAGGACTGCTTTCACAGACACTTATCTCTCAGAACTGAGCAAGTGGAGAGACGTTCGTTCATGTAGCACAAAGGGAACGGGTTGCAGGAGAAACTTTTACTCTGGTTTCTCAGTCTGTTTCCAAGTGCCGGTTTGAAGATCCTGTAGTTTTCACTGTAAAACAGAGTTGGTGCTAGTACCTCCACATATATATGTATGGAGTGGAGTTTGCAACTGAAAAGGTATTTTCTGTTCCCAACAAGCTAGGTGAAGGACGGCTTTCACACACACTTATCTCTCAGAACTGAGCATGTGGAGAGAAGTTCGTTCATCCAGCACAATGGGAACGGGTTGCAGGAGTAAGTTTTACTCTGGTTTCACAGTCTGTTTCCTAGTGCCGGTTTGAAGTTCCTGCAGTTTTCACTGTATAAACGAGTTGGAGCTAGTACCTCCCAATATATATGTATGGAGTGGTGTTTGCAACTGAAAAGAAACTTTGTGTTCCCAACAAGCAATGTGAAGGACGGCTTTCACACACACTTATCTCTCAGAACTGAGCATGTGGAGAGACGTTCGTTCATCTAGCACAAAGGGAATGGGTTGCCGGAGAAACTTCTACTCTGGTTACTCAGTCTGTTTCCTACTGCCGGTTTGAAGTTCCTGCAGTTTTCACTGTAAAATCGAGTTGGAGATAGTACCTCCCCATATACATGTATGGAGTGGAGTTTGCAAGTGAAAAGAAACTTTGTGTTCCCAACAAGCTAGTTGAAGGACTGCTTTAACACACACATATATCTCAGAAATGAGCTTGTGGAGAGACGTTCATCCATCTAGCACAAAAGGAACGGGTTGCAGGAGAAACTTTTACCCTGGTTTCTCAGTCTGTTTCCTAGTGCCGGTTTGAAGTTCTTGCAGTTTTCACTGTAAAACGGAGTTGGAGCTCGTACCTCCCCATATATATGTATGGAGTGGAGTTTGCAAGTGAAAAGAAACATTGTGTTCCCAACAAGCTAGTTGAAGGACGGCTTTCACACACACTTATCTCTCAGAACTGAGCATGTGAGAGACGTTCGTTCATCTAGCACATAAGGAACGTTTTGCAGGAGAAACTTTTACTCTGGTTTCTCAGTCTGTTTCCTAGTGCCGGTTTGAAGTTCCTGCAGTTTTCACTGTAAAACCGTGTTGGAGCTAGTACCTCCCCATATATATATATGGAGTGGAGTTTGCAAGTGAAACGAAACTATGTGTTCCAAAGAAGCTAGGTGTAGGACGGCTTTCAAACACACTTATGTCTCACAACTGAGCATGTGGATAGACGTTCGTTCATCTAGCACAAACGGAACGGGTTGCAGGAGGAACTTTTACTCTGGTTTCTCAGTCTGTTTCCTACTGCCGGTTTGATGTTCCTGCAGTTTTCACTGTAAAACCGAGTAGGAGCTAGAACCTCCCCATATATATGTATGGAGTGGAGTTTGCAACTGAAAAGAAACTTTGTGTTCCCAACAAGCTAGGTGAAGTATGGCTTTCACACACACTTATCTCTCAGAACTGAGCATGTGGAGAGACGTTCGTTCATCTAGCACAAAGGGAACGGGATGTAGGAGAAACTTTTATTCTGGTTTCTCAGTCTTTTTCCAAGTGCCGGTTTGAAGTTCCTGCAGTTTTCAATGTAAAACATAGTTGGAGCTCGTACCTCCCCATACATATGTATGGATTGGAGTTTGCAAGTGAAAAGAAACTTTGTGTTCCCAACAAGCTAGGTGAAGGACGGCTTTCACACACACTTATCTCTCAGAACTGAGCATTTGGAGAGACGTTCGTTCATCTAGCACAAAGGGAACGGTTTGCAGGAGAAATTTTACACTGGTTTCTCAGTCTGTTTCCTAGTGCCGGTTTGAAGTTCTTGCTGTTTTCACTGTAAAACAGATTTGGAACTCGTACCTCCCCATATATATGTATGGAGTGGAGTTTGCAACTGAAAAGTAATTTTGTGTTCCCAACAAGCTAGGTGAAGGACGGCTTTCACACACAATTATCTCTCAGAACTGAGCATGTGGAGAGACTTTCGTTCATCTAGCACAATGGGAACGGGTTGTAGGAGAAACTTTTACTCTGGTTTCTCAGTCTGTTTCCAGGTGCCGGTTTGAAGTTCCTGCAGTTTTCAGTGTAAAACCGAGTTGGAGCTAGTACCTCCCCATATATATGTATGGAGTGGAGTTTGCAACTGGAAAGAATCTTTGTGTTCCCAACCAGCTAGGTTAAGGACGGCTTTCACACACACTTATCTCTCAGAACTGAGCATGTGGAGAGACGTTCGTTCATGTAGCACAAAGGGAACGGGTTGCAGGAGAAACTTTTACTCTGGTATCTCAGTCTGTTACCTACTGCCGGTTTGAATTTCCTGCAGTTTTCACTGTAAAACCGAGTTGGAGCTAGAACCTCCCCATATATATGTATGGATTGGAGATTGCAAGTGAAAAGAAACTTTGTGTTCCAAAGAAGCCAATTGAAGGACTGCTTTCACAGACACTTATCTCTCAGAACTAAGCATGTGGAGAGACGTTCGTTCATGTAGCACAAAGGGAACGGGTTGCAGGAGAAACTTTTACTCTGGTTTCTCAGTCTGTTTCCAAGTGCCGGTTTGAAGTTCCTGTAGTTTTCACTGTAAAACCGATTTGGAGCTAGTACCTCCACATATATATGTATGGAGTGGAGTTTGCAACTGAAAAGGTATTTTATGTTCCCAACAAGCTAGGTGAAGGACGGCTTTCAATCACACTAATCTCTCAGAACTGAGCATGTAGAGAGACGTTCGTTCATCTAGCACAAAGGGAACGGGTTGCCGGAGAAACTTTTACTCTGGTTTCTCAGTCTGTTTCCTAGTGCCGGTTTGAAGTTCCTGCAGTTTTCACTGTAAAACCGAGTTGGAGCTAGTACCTCCCCATATATATGTATGGAGTGGAGTTTGCAAGTGAAAAGAAACTTTGTGTTCCCAACAAGCTAGGTGAAGGACGGCTTTCAAACACACTTATCTCTCAGAACTGAGCATGTGGAGAGACGTTCGTTCATGTAGCACAAAGGGAACGGTTTGCAGGAGAAACTTTTACTCTGGTTTCTCAGTCTGTTTCCTAGTGCCGGTTTGAAGTTCCTGCAGTTTTCATTGTAAAACCTTGTTGGAGCTAGTACCTCCCCATATATATGTATGGATTGGAGATTGCAATTGAAAAGAAACTTTGTGTTCCAAAGAAGCTAGGTGAAGGACGGCTTTCACAGACACTTATCTCCCAGAACTGAGCATGTGGAGAGACGTTCGTTCATCTAGCACAAAGGGAACGGGTTGCAGGAGAAACTTTTACTCTGGTTTCCCAGTCTGTTTCCTAGTGCCGGTTTGAAGTTCCTGCAGTTTTCACTGTAAAAACGAGTTGGAGCTTGTACCTCCCCATATATATGTATGGAGTGGAGTTTGCAACTGAAAAGAAACTTTGTGTTCCCAACAAGCTAGGTGAAGGACGGGTTTCACACACACTTATCTCTCAGAACTGAGCATGTGGAGAGACGTTCGTTCATCTAGCACAAAGGGAACGGGTTGCCGGAGAAACTTTTACTCTGGTTTCTCAGTCTGTTTCCTAGTGCCGGTTTGAAGTTCCTGCAGTTTTCACTGTAAAATCGAGTTGGAGCTAGTACCTCCCCATATATATATATGGAGTGGAGTTTGCAAGTGAAACGAAACTTTGTGTTCCAAAGAAGCTAGGTGAAGGACGGCTTTCAAACACACTTATCTCTCACAACTGAGCATGTGGATAGACGTTCGTTCATCTAGCACAAACGGAACGGGTTGCAGGAGGAACTTTTACTCTGGTTTCTCAGTCTGTTTCCTACTGCCGGTTTGATGTTCCTGCAGTTTTCACTGTAAAACCGAGTAGGAGCTAGAACTTCAACATATATATGTATGGATTGGAGTTTGCAACTGAAAAGAAACTTTGTGTTCCCAACAAGCTAGGTGAAGTATGGCTTTCACACACACTTATCTCTCAGAACTGAGCATGTGGAGAGACGTTCGTTCATCTAGCACAAAGGGAACGGGATGTAGCAGAAACTTTTATTCTGGTTTCTCAGTCTTTTTCCAAGTGCCGGTTTGAAGTACCTGCAGTTTTCAATGTAAAACATAGTTGGAGCTCGTACTTCCCCATATATATGTAAGGATTGGAGTTTGCAAGTGAAAAGAAACTTTGTGTTCCCAACAAGCTAGGTGAAGGACGGCTTTCACACACACTTATCTCTCAGAACTGAGCATTTGGAGAGACGTTCATTCATCTAGCACAAAGGGAACGGGTTGCAGGAGAAATTTTACACTGGTTTCTCAGTATGTTTCCTAGTGCCGTTTTGAAGTTCTTGCTGTTTTCACTGTAAAACCGATTTGGAACTCGTACCTCCCCATATATATGTATGGAGTGGAGTTTGCAACTGAAAAGAAATTTTGTTTTCCCAATAAGCTAGGAGAAGGGCGGCTTTCACACACAATTATCTCTCAGAATTGAGCATGTGGAGAGACGTTCGTTCATCTAGCACAATGGGAACGGGTTGTAGGAGAAACTTTTACTCTGGTTTCTCAGTCTGTTTCCAGGTGCCGGTTTGAAGTTCCTGCAGTTTTCAGTGTAAAACCGAGTTGGAGCTTGTACCTCCCCATATATATGTATGGAGTGGAGTTTGCAACTGGAAAGAATCTTTGTGTTCCCAACAAGCAAGGTTAAGGACGGCTTTCACACACACTTATCTCTCAGAACTGAGCATGTGGAGAGACGTTCGTTCATGTAGCACAAAGGGAACGGGTTGCAGGAGAAACTTTTACTCTGGTTTCTCAGTCTGTTTCCAAGTGCCGGATTGAAGTTCCTGTAGTTTTCACTGTAAAACCGATTTGGAGCCTGTACCTCCACATATATATGTATGGATTGGAGTTTGCAACTGAAAAGGTATTTTCTGTTCCCAACAAGCTAGGTGAAGGACGGCTTTCAAACACACTTATCTCTCAGAACTGAGCATGTAGAGAGACGTTCGTTCATCTAGCACAAAGGGAACGGGTTGCCGGAGAAACTTTTACTCTGGTTTCTCAGTCTGTTTCCTAGTGCCGGTTTGAAGTTCCTGCAGTTTTCACTGTAAAACCGATTTGGAGCTAGTACCTCCCCATATATATGTATGGAGTGGAGTTTGCAAGTGAAAAGAAACTTTGTGTTCCCAACAAGCTAGGTGAAGAACGGCTTTCAAACACACTTATCTCTCAGAAATGAGCATGTGGAGAGACGTTCGTTCATCTAGCACAAAGGGAACGGTTTGCAGGAGAATCTTTTACTCTGGTTTCTCAGTCTGTTTCCTAGTGCCGGTTTGAATTTCCTGCAGTTATCATTGTAAAACCTTGTTGGAGCTAGTACCTCCCCATATATATGTATGGATTGGAGATTGCAATTGAAAAGAAACTTTGTGTTCCAAAGAAGCTAGGTGAAGGACGGCTTTCACAGACACTTATCTCCCAGAACTGAGCATGTGGAGAGACGTTCGTTCATCTAGCACAAAGGGAACGGGTTGCAGGAGAAACATTTACTCTGGTTTCCCAGTCTGTTTCCTAGTGCCGGTTTGAAGTTCCTGCAGTTTTCACTGTAAAAACGAGTTGGAGCTTGTACTTCCCCATGTATATGTATGGAGTGGAGTTTGCAACTGAAAAGAAACTTTGTGTTCCCAACAAGCTAGGTGAAGGACGGGTTTCACACACACTTATCTCTCAGAACTGAGCATGTGGAGAGACGTTCGTTCATCTAGCACAAAGGGAACGGGTTGCAGGAGAAACTTTTACTCTGGTTTCTCAGTCTGTTTCCTAGTTCCGCTTTGAAGTTCCTGCAGTTTTCACTGTAAAATCGAGTTGGAGCTAGTCCCTACCCATATATATATATGGAGTGGAATTTGCAACTGAAAAGTAATTTTGTGTTCCCAACAAGCTAGGTGAAGGACGGCTTTCACACACACTTATCTCTCAGAACTGAGCATGTGGAGAGACGTTCGTTCATCCTGCACAAAAGGAACAGGTTGCAGGAGAATCTATTACTCTGGTTTCTCAGTATGTTTCCTAGTGCCGGTTTCAAGTTCCTGCAGTTTTCACTGTAAAACCGAGTTGGAGCTAGTCCTTACCCATATATATATATGGAGTGAGTTTGCAACTGAAAAGAAACTTTGTGTTCCCAACAAGCTAGGTGAAGGACGGGATTCACACACACTTATCTCTCAGAAGTGAGCATGTGGAGAGACTTTCGTTCATCTAGCACAAAGGGAACGGGTTGCAGGAGAAACTTTTACTCTGGTTTCTCAGTCTGTTTCCTACTGCCGGTTTGAAGTTCCTGCAGTTTTCACTGTAAAACCGAGTTGGAGCTAGTACCTCCCCATATATATGTATGGAGTGGAGTTTGCATCTGAAAAGAAACTTTGTATTCCCAACAAGGTAGGTGAAGGACGGCTTTCACACACACTTATCTCTCAGAACTGAGCATGTGGAGAGTCGTTCGTTCATCTAGCACAAAGGGAACGGGTTGCAGTAGAAACTTTTACTCTGGTTTCTCAGTCTGTTTCCTAGTGCCGGTTTGAAGTTCCTGCAGTTTTCACTGTAAAACCGAGTTGGAGCTAGTACCTCCCCATATATATATATATGGATAGGAGTTTGCAAATGAAAAGAAACTTTGTGTTCCCAACAAGCTAGGTGAAGGACGGGTTTCACACGCACTTATCTCTCAGAACTGAGCATGTGGAGAGACGTTCATTCATCTAGCACAAAAGGAACGGGTTGCAGGAGAAACTTTTACTCTGGTTTCTCAGTCTGCTTCCTAGTGCCGGTTTGAAGTTCTTGCAGTTTTCACTGTAAAACCGTGTTGGAGCTAGTACCTCCCCATATATATGTATGGAGTGGAGTTTGCAAGTGAAAAGAAACTTGGTTTTCCAAAGAAGCTAGGTGTAGGACGGCTTTCACACACACTTATCTCTCAGAACTGAGCATGTGGTGAGACGTTCGTTCATGTAGCACAAAGGGAACGGGTTGCAGGAGAAACTTTTACTCTGGTATCTCAGTCTGTTTCCAAGTGCCGGTTTGAAATTCCTGTAGTTTTCAGTGTAAAACAGAGTTGGAGCAAGTACCTCCCCATACATATGTATGGAGTGGAGTTTGCAACTGAAAAGGTATTTTCTGTTCCCAACAAGCTAGGTGAAGGACAGCTTTCACACACACTTATCTCTCAGAACTGAGCATGTGGAGAGACGTTCGTTCATCCAGCACAAAAGGAACGGGTTGCAGGAGAAACTTTTACTCTGGTTTCTCAGTCTGCTTCCTAGTTCCGGTTTGAAGTTCTTGCAGTTTTCACTGTAAAACGGAGTTGGAGCTCGTACCAACCCATATATATGTATGGAGTGGTGTTTGCAACTGAAAAGAATCTTTGTGTTCCCAACAAGCTAGTTGAAGGACTGCTTTCACACACACATATATCTCAGAACTGAGCATGTGGAGAGACGTTCGTTCATCTAGCACAAAGGGAACGGGTTGCCGGAGAAAGTTTTACTCTGGTTTCTCAGTCTGTTTCCTAGTGCCGGTTTGAAGTTCCTGCAGTTTTCACTGTAAAACCGAGTTGGAGCTAGTACCTCCCCATATATATGTATGGAGTGGAGTTTGCAAGTGAAAAGAAACTTTGTGTTCCCAACAAGCTAGGTGAAGGACGGCTTTCACACACAATTATCTCTCAGAACTGAGCATGTGGAGAGACGTTCGTTCATCTAGCACATAGGGAACGGTTTGCAGGAGAAACTTTTACTCTGGTTTCTCAGTCTGTTTCCTAGTGCCGGTTTGAAGTTCTTGCAGTTTTCACTGTAAAACGGTGTTGGAGCTAGTACCTCCCCATATTTATATATGGAGTGGGGTTTGCAAGTGAAACGAAACTTTGTGTTCCAAAGAAGCTAGTTGTAGGACGGCTTTCAAACACACTTATCTCTCACAACTGAGCATGTGGATAGACGTTCGTTCATCTAGCACAAAGGGAACGGGTTGCAGGAGGAACTTTTACTCTGGTTTCTCAGTCTGTTTCCTACTGCCGGTTTGATGTTCCTGCAGTTTTCACTGTAAACAGAGTAGGAGCTAGAACCTCCCCATATATATGTATGGAGTGGAGTTTGCAACTGAAAAGAAACTTTGTGTTCCCAACAAGCTAGGTGAAGTATGGCTTTCACACACACTTATCTCTCAGAACTGAGCATGTGGAGAGACGTTCGTTCATCTAGCACAAAGGGAACGGGATGTAGGAGAAACTTTTATTCTGGTTTCTCAGTCTTTTTCCAAGTGCCGGTTTGAAGACCCTGCAGTTTTCAATGTAAAACATAGTTGGAGCTCGTACCTCCCCATATATATGTATGGATTGGAGTTTGCAAGTGAAAAGAAACTTTGTGTTCTCAACAAGCTAGGTGAAGGACGGCTTTCACACACACTTATCTCTCAGAACTGAGCATGTGGAGAGACGTTCGTTCATCTAGCACAAAGGGAACGGGTTGCAGGAGAAATTTTACACTGGTTTCTCAGTCTGTTTCCTAGTGCCGGTTTGAAGTTCTTGCTGTTTTCACTGTAAAACCGATTTGGAACTCGTACCTCCCCATATATATGTATGGAGTGGAGTTTGCAACTGAAAAGGAATTTTGTGTTCCCAACAAGCTAGGTGAAGGACGGCTTTCACACACAATTTTCTCTAAGAATTGAGCATGTGGAGAGACGTTCGTTCATCTAGCACAATGGGAATGGGTTGTAGGAGAAACTTTTACTCAGGTTTCTCAGTCTGTTTCCAAGTGCCGGTTTGAAGTTCCTGCAGTTTTCAGTGTAAAACAGAGTTGGAGCTTGTACCTCCCCATATATATGTATGGAGTGGAGTTTGCAACTGAAAAGAAACTTAGTGTTCCCAACAAGATAGGTGAAGGACGGCTTTCACACACACTTATCTCTCAGAACTGAGCATGTGGAGAGACGTTCGTTCATGTAGCACAAAGGGAACGGGTTTCAGGAGAAACTTTTACTCTGGTTTCTCAGTCTGTTTCCTAGTGCCGGTTTGAAGTTCCTGCAGTTTTCACTGTAAAACCGAGTTGGAGCTAGTACCTCCCCATATATATGTATGGAGTGGAGTTTGCAACTGAAAAGAAACTTTGTGTTCCAAAGAAGCCAATTGAAGTACTGCTTTCACAGACACTTGTCTCTCAGAACTAACCATGTGGAGAGACGTTCGTTCATCTAGCACAAAGGGAAACGGTTTGCAGGAGAAACTTTTACTCTGGTTTCTCAGTCTGTTTCCTAGTGCCGGTTTGAAGTTCCTGTAGTTTTCACTGTAAAACCGATTTGGAGCTAGTACCTCCACATATATATTTATGGAGTGGGGTTTGCAACTGAAAAGGTATTTTCTGTTCCCAACAAGCTAGGTGAAGGACGGCTTTCAAACACACTTATCTCTCAGAACTGAGCATGTAGAGAGACGTTCGTTCATCTAGCACAAAGGGAACGGGTTGCCGGAGAAACTTTTACTCTGGTTTCTCAGTCTGTTTCCTAGTGCCGGTTTGAAGTTCCTGCAGTTTTCACTGTAAAACCGAGTTGGAGCTAGTACCTCTCCATATATATGTATGGAGTGGAGTTTGCAAGTGAAAAGAAACTTTGTCTTCCCAAAAAGCTAGGTGAAGGACGGCTTTCAAACACACTTATCTCTCAGAACTGATCATGTGGAGAGACGTTCGTTCATCTAGCACAAAGGGAACGGTTTGCAGGAGAAACTTTTACTCTGGTTTCTCAGTCTGTTTCCTAGTGCCGGTTTGAAGTTCCTGCAGTTTTCATTGTAAAACCTTGTTGGAGCTAGTACCTCCCCATATATATGTATGGAGTGGAGTTTGCAAGTGAAAAGAAACTTTGTGTTCCAAAGAAGCTAGGTGTAGGACGGCTTTCACACACACTTATCTCTCACAACTGAGTATGTGGAGAGGAGTTCATTCATCTAGCACAAAGGGAACGGGTTGCAGGAGAAACTTTAACTCTGGTTTCCCAGTCTGTTTCCTAGTGCCGGTTTGAAGTTCCTGCAGTTTTCACTGTAAAAGAGAGTTGGAGCTTGTACCTCCCCATATATATGTATGGAGTGGAGTTTGCAAATGAAAAGAAACTTTGTGTTCCCAACAAGCTAGGTGAAGGACGGGTTTCACACACACTTATCTCTCAGAACTGAGCATGTGGAGAGACGTTCGTTCATCTAGGACAAAGGGAAAGGTTTGCAGGAGAAACTTTTACCCTGGTTTCTCAGTCTGTTTCCTAGTTCCGCGATGAAGTTCCTGCAGTTTTCACTGTAAAACCGAGTTGGAGCTAGTTCCTACCCATATATATATATGGAGTGGAATTTGCAACTGAAAAGAAATTTTGTGTTCCCAACAAGCTAGGTGAAGGACGGCTTTCACACACACTTATCTCTCAGAACTGAGCATGTGGAGAGACGTTCGTTCATCTAGCACAAATGGAACGGGTTGCAGGGGAAACATTTACTCTGGTTTCTCAGTCTGTTTCCTAGTGCCGGTTTGAAGTTCCTGCAGTTTTCACTGTAAAACAGAGTTGGAGCTAGTACCTCCCCATATATATGTATGGAGTGGAGTTTGCAACTGAAAAGAAACTTTGTGTTCCCAACAAGCTAGGTGAAGGACGGCTTTCACACACACTTATCTCTCAGAACTGAGCATGTGGAGAGACTTTCGTTTATCCTGCACAAAAAGAACGGGTTGCAGGAGAAACTATTACTCTGGTTTCTCAGTCTGTTTCCTAGTGCCGGTTTAAAGTTCCTGCAGTTTTCACTGTAAAACCGAGTTGGAGCTAGTCCTTACCCATATATATATATGGAGTGGAGTCTGCTACTGAAAAGAAACTTTGTGTTCCCAACAAGCTAGGTGAAGGACGGGTTTCACACACACTTATCTCTCAGAACTGAGCATGTGGAGAGACGTTCGTTCATCTAGCACAAAGGGAACGGGTTGCAGGAGAAACTTTTACTCTGGTTTCTCAGTCTGTTTCCTAGTGCCGGTTTGAAGTTCCTGCAGTTTTCACTGTAAAACCGAGTTGGAGCTAGTACCTCCCCATATATATGTATGGAGTGGAGTTTGCAACTGAAAAGAAACTTTGTGTTCCCAACAAGGTAGGTGAAGGACGGCTTTCACACACACTTATCTCTCAGAACTGAGCATGTGGAGAGTCGTTCGTTCATCTAGCACAAAGGGAACGGGTTGCAGTAGAAACTTTTACTCTGGTTTCTCAGTCTGTTTCCTAGTGCCGGTTTGAAGTTCCTGCAGTTTTCACTATAAAACCGAGTTGGAGCTAGTACCTCCCCATATATATATATGGATTGGAGTTTGCAACTGAAAAGAAACTTTGTGTTCCCAACAAGCTAGGTGAAGGACGGGTTTCACACACACTTATCTCTCAGAACTGAGCATGTGGAGAGACGTTCGTTCATCTAGCACAAAGGGAACGGTTTGCAGGAGAAACTTTTACTCTGGTTTCTCAGTCTGTTTCCTAGTGCCGGTTTGAAGTTCCTGCAGTTTTCATTGTAAAACCTTGTTGGAGCTAGTACCTTCCCATATATATGTATGGAGTGGAGTTTGCAAGTGAAAAGAAACTTTGTGTTCCAAAGAAGCTAGGTGTAGGACGGCTTTCACACACACTTATCTCTCACAACTGAGTATGTGGAGAGGAGTTCATTCATCTAGCACAAAGGGAACGGGTTGCAGGAGAAACTTTAACTCTGGTTTCCCAGTCTGTTTCCTAGTGCCGGTTTGAAGTTCCTGCAGTTTTCACTGTAAAAGAGAGTTGGAGCTTGTACCTCCCCATATATATGTATGGAGTGGAGTTTGCAAATGAAAAGAAACTTTGTGTTCCCAACAAGCTAGGTGAAGGACGGGTTTCACACACACTTATCTCTCAGAACTGAGCATGTGGAGAGACGTTCGTTCATCTAGGACAAAGGGAAAGGTTTGCAGGAGAAACTTTTACCCTGGTTTCTCAGTCTGTTTCCTAGTTCCGCGATGAACTTCCTGCAGTTTTCACTGTAAAACCGAGTTGGAGCTAGTTCCTACCCATATATATATATGGAGTGGAATTTGCAACTGAAAAGAAATTTTGTGTTCCCAACAAGCTAGGTGAAGGACGGCTTTCACACACACTTATCTCTCAGAACTGAGCATGTGGAGAGACGTTCGTTCATCTAGCACAAAGGGAACGGTTTGCAGGAGAAACTTTTACTCTGATTTCTCAGACTGTTTCCTAGTGCCGGTTTGAAGTTCCTGCAGTTTTCACTGTAAAACCGAGTTGGAGCTAGTCCCTACCCATATATATATATGGAGTGGAGTTTGCAACTGAAAAGGACCTTTGTGTTCCCAACAAGCTAGGTGAAGGGCGGCTTTCACACACACTTATCTCTCACAACTGAGCATGTGGAGAGACGTTCGTTCATCTAGCACAAATGGAACGGGTTGCAGGGGAAACATTTACTCTGGTTTCTCAGTCTGTTTCCTAGTGCCGGTTTGAAGTTCCTGCAGTTTTCACTGTAAAACAGAGTTGGAGCTAGTACCTCCCCATATATATGTATGGAGTGGAGTTTGCAACTGAAAAGAAACTTTGTGTTCCCAACAAGCTAGGTGAAGGACGGCTTTCACACACACTTATCTCTCAGAACTGAGCATGTGGAGAGACTTTCGTTTATCCTGCACAAAAAGAACGGGTTGCAGGAGAAACTATTACTCTGGTTTCTCAGTCTGTTTCCTAGTGCCGGTTTCAAGTTCCTGCAGTTTTCACTGTAAAACCGAGTTGGAGCTAGTCCTTACCCATATATATATATGGAGTGGAGTCTGCAACTGAAAAGAAACTTTGTGTTCCCAACAAGCTAGGTGAAGGACGGGTTTCACACACACTTATCTCTCAGAACTGAGCATGTGGAGAGACGTTCGTTCATCTAGCACAAAGGGAACGGGTTGCAGGAGAAACTTTTACTCTGGTTTCTCAGTCTGTTTCCTAGTGCCGGTTTGAAGTTCCTGCAGTTTTCACTGTAAAACCGAGTTGGAGCTAGTACCTCCCCATATATATGTATGGAGTGGAGTTTGCAACTGAAAAGAAACTTTGTGTTCCCAACAAGGTAGGTGAAGGACGGCTTTCACACACACTTATCTCTCAGAACTGAGCATGTGGAGAGTCGTTCGTTCATCTAGCACAAAGGGAACGGGTTGCAGTAGAAACTTTTACTCTGGTTTCTCAGTCTGTTTCCTAGTGCCGGTTTGAAGTTCCTGCAGTTTTCACTATAAAACCGAGTTGGAGCTAGTACCTCCCCATATATATATATGGATTGGAGTTTGCAACTGAAAAGAAACTTTGTGTTCCCAACAAGCTAGGTGAAGGACGGGTTTCACACACACTTATCTCTCAGAACTGAGCATGTGGAGAGACGTTCGTTCATCTAGCACAAAGGGAACGGTTTGCAGGAGAAACTTTTACTCTGGTTTCTCAGTCTGTTTCCTAGTGCCGGTTTGAAGTTCCTGCAGTTTTCATTGTAAAACCTTGTTGGAGCTAGTACCTTCCCATATATATGTATGGAGTGGAGTTTGCAAGTGAAAAGAAACTTTGTGTTCCAAAGAAGCTAGGTGTAGGACGGCTTTCACACACACTTATCTCTCACAAATGAGTATGTTGAGAGGAGTTCATTCATCTAGCACAAAGGGAACGGGTTGCAGGAGAAACTTTAACTCTGGTTTCCCAGTCTGTTTCCTAGTGCCGGTTTGAAGTTCCTGCAGTTTTCACTGTAAAAGAGAGTTGGAGCTTGTACCTCCCCATATATATGTATGGAGTGGAGTTTGCAAATGAAAAGAAACTTTGTGTTCCCAACAAGCTAGGTGAAGGACGGGTTTCACACACACTTATCTCTCAGAACTGAGCATGTGGAGAGACGTTCGTTCATCTAGGACAAAGGGAAAGTTTTGCAGGAGAAACTTTTACCCTGGTTTCTCAGTCTGTTTCCTAGTTCCGCGATGAACTTCCTGCAGTTTTCACTGTAAAACCGAGTTGGAGCTAGTTCCTACCCATATATATATATGGAGTGGAATTTGCAACTGAAAAGAAATTTTGTGTTCCCAACAAGCTAGGTGAAGGACGGCTTTCACACACACTTATCTCTCAGAACTGAGCATGTGGAGAGACGTTCGTTCATCTAGCACAAAGGGAACGGTTTGCAGGAGAAACTTTTACTCTGATTTCTCAGACTGTTTCCTAGTGCCGGTTTGAAGTTCCTGCAGTTTTCACTGTAAAACCGAGTTGGAGCTAGTCCCTACCCATATATATATATGGAGTGGAGTTTGCAACTGAAAAGGACCTTTGTGTTCCCAACAAGCTAGGTGAAGTGCGGCTTTCACACACACTTATCTCTCACAACTGAGCATGTGGAGAGACGTTCGTTCATCTAGCACAAATGGAACGGGTTGCAGGGGAAACATTTACTCTGGTTTCTCAGTCTGTTTCCTAGTGCCAGTTTGAAGTTCCTGCAGTTTTCACTGTAAAACAGAGTTGGAGCTTGTACCTCCCCATATATATGTATGGAGTGGAGTTTGCAACTAAAAAGAAACTTTGTGTTCCCAACAAGCTAGGTGAAGGACGGCTTTCACACACACTTATCTCTCAGAACTGAGCATGTGGAGAGACTTTCGTTTATCCTGCACAAAAGGAACGGGTTGCAGGAGAAACTATTACTCTGGTTTCTCAGTCTGTTTCCTAGTGCCGGTTTCAAGTTCCTGCAGTTTTCACTGTAAAACCGAGTTGGAGCTAGTCCTTACCCATATATATATATGGAGTGGAGTCTGCAACTGAAAAGAAACTTTGTGTTCCCAACAAGCTAGGTGAAGGACGGGTTTCACACACACTTATCTCTCAGAACTGAGCATGTGGAGAGACGTTCGTTCATCTAGCACAAAGGGAACGGGTTGCAGGAGAAACTTTTAGTCTGGTTTCTCAGTCTGTTTCCTAGTGCCGGTTTGAAGTTCCTGCAGTTTTCACTGTAAAACCGAGTTGGAGCTAGTACCTCCCCATATATATGTATGGAGTGGAGTTTGCAACTGAAAAGAAACTTTGTGTTCCCAACAAGGTAGGTGAAGGACGGATTTCACACACACTTATCTCTCAGAACTGAGCATGTGGAGAGTCGTTCGTTCATCTAGCACAAAGGGAACGGGTTGCAGTAGAAACTTTTACTCTGGTTTCTCAGTCTGTTTCCTAGTGCCGGTTTGAAGTTCCTGCAGTTTTCCCTATAAAACCGAGTTGGAGCTAGTACCTCCCCATATATATATATGGATTGGAGTTTGCAACTGAAAAGAAACTTTGTGTTCCCAACAAGCTAGGTGAAGGACGGGTTTCACACACACTTATCTCTCAGAACTGAGCATGTGGAGAGACGTTCGTTCATCTAGCACAAAGGGAACGGGTTGCAGGAGAAACTTTACTCTGGTTTCTGAGTCTGTTTCCAAGTGCCGGTTTGAAGTTCCTGCAGTTTTCACTGTAAAACAGAGTTGTAGCTAGTACCTCCCCGTATATATGTATGGATTGGAGATTGCAATTGAAAAGAAACTTTGTGTTCCAAAGAAGCTAGGTGAATGACGGCTTTCACAGACACTTATCTCTCTGAACTGAGCATGTGGAGAGACGTTCGTTCATCTAGCACAAAGGGAAAGGGTTGCAGGAGAAACTTTTACTCTGGTTTCTCAGTCTGTTTCCTAGTGCCGGTTTGAAATTCCTGCAATTTTCACTTTAAAACCGTGTTGGAGCTAGTACATCCCATATATATGTATGGAGTGGAGTTTGCAACTGAAAAGAAACTTTGTGTTCCCAACAAGCTAGGTGAAGTACGGCTTTCACACACACTTATCTCTCAGAACTGAGCATGTGGAGAGACGTTCGTTCCTCTAGCACAAAGGGAACGGGTTGCAGGAGAATCTTTTTCTCTGGTTTCTCAGTCTGTTTCCTAGTGCCGGTTTGAAGTTCCTGCAGTTTTCACTGTAAAACCGAGTTGGAGCTAGACCATACCCATATATATATATGGAGTGGTGTTGGCAACTGAAAAGAAACTTTGTGTTGCCAACAAGCTAGGTGAAGGACGGCTTTCACACACACTTATCTCTCAGAACTGAGCATGTGGAGAGACGTTCGTTCATCTAGCACAAAGGGAACGGGTTGCAGGAGAAACTTTTACTCTGGTTTCTCAGTTTGTTTCCTAGTACCGGTTTGAAGTTCCTGCAGTTTTCACTGTAAAACCGAGTTGGAGCTAGTCCCTACCTATATATATATATGGAGTGGAATAAGCAACTGAAAAGAAACTTTGTGTTCCCAACAAGCTAGGTGAAGGACGGCTTTCACACACACTTATCTCTCAGAAGTGAGCATGTGGAGAGATGTTCGTTCATCTATCACAAAGGGAACGGGTTGCAGGAGAAACTTTTACCCTGGTTTCTCAGTCTGTTTCCTAGTGCCGGTTTGAAGTTCCTGCAGTTTTCTCTGTAAAATCGAGTTGGAGCTAGTCCCTACCCATATATATATATGGAGTGGAGTTTGCAACTGAAAAGAAACTTTGTGTTCCCAACAAGCTAGGTGAAGAACTGAGCATGTGGAGAGACGTTCGTTCATCTAGCACAAAGGGAACGGGTTGCAGGAGAAACTTTTACTCTGGTTTCTCAGACTGTTTCCTAGTGCCGGTTTGAAGTTCCTGCAGTTTTCACTGTAAAACCGAGTTGGAGCTAGTCCATACCCATATATATATATGGAGTGGAGTTTGCAACTGAAAAGAAACTTTGTGTTCCCAACAAGCTAGGTGAAGAACTGAGCATGTGGAGAGACGTTCGTTCATCTAGCACAAAGGGAACGGGTTGCAGGAGAAACTTTTACTCTGGTTTCTCAGACTGTTTCCTAGTGCCGGTTTGAAGTTCCTGCAGTTTTCACTGTAAAACCGAGTTGGAGCTAGTCCATACCCATATATATATATGGAGTGGAGTTTGCAACTGAAAAGAAACATTGTGTTCCCAACAAGCTATTTGAAGGACGGGTTTCACACACACTTATCTCTCAGAACTGAGCATGTGGAGAGACGTTCGTTCATCTAGCACAAAGGGAACGGGTTGCAGGAGAAACTTTACTCTGGTTTCTGAGTCTGTTTCCAAGTGCCGGTTTGAAGTTCCTGCAGTTTTCACTGTAAAACAGAGTTGTAGCTAGTACCTCCCCGTATATATGTATGGATTGGAGATTGCAATTGAAAAGAAACTTTGTGTTCCAAAGAAGCTAGGTGAAGGACGGCTTTCACAGACACTTATCTCTCTGAACTGAGCATGTGGAGAGACGTTCGTTCATCTAGCACAAAGGGAAAGGGTTGCAGGAGAAACTTTTACTCTGGTTTCTCAGTCTGTTTCCTAGTGCCGGTTTGAAGTTCCTGCAATTTTCACTTTAAAACCGTGTTGGAGCTAGTACATCCCATATATATGTATGGAGTGGAGTTTGCAACTGAAAAGAAACTTTGTGTTCCCAACAAGCTAGGTGAAGTACGGCTTTCACACACACTTATCTCTCAGAACTGAGCATGTGGAGAGACGTTCGTTCCTCTAGCACAAAGGGAACGGGTTGCAGGAGAATTTTTTTCTCTGGTTTCTCAGTCTGTTTCCTAGTGCCGGTTTGAAGTTCCTGCAGTTTTCACTGTAAAACCGAGTTGGAGCTAGACCCTACCCATATATATATATGGAGTGGTGTTTGCAACTGAAAAGAAACTTTGTGTTGCCAACAAGCTAGGTGAAGGACGGCTTTCACACACACTTATCTCTCAGAACTGAGCATGTGGAGAGACGTTCGTTCATCTAGCACAAAGGGAACGGGTTGCAGGGGAAACTTTTACTCTGGTTTCTCAGTCTGTTTCCTAGTACCGGTTTGAAGTTCCTGCAGTTTTCACTGTAAAACCGAGTTGGAGCTAGTCCCTACCTATATATATATATGGAGTGGAATAAGCAACTGAAAAGAAACTTTGTGTTCCCAACAAGCTAGGTGAAGGACGGCTTTCACTCACACTTATCTCTCAGAAGTGAGCATGTGGAGAGACGTTCGTTCATCTATCACAAAGGGAACGGGTTGCAGGAGAAACTTTTACCCTGGTTTCTCAGTCTGTTTCCTAGTGCCGGTTTGAATTTCCTGCAGTTTTCACTGTAAAACCGAGTTGGAGCTAGTCCCTACCCATATATATATATGGAGTGGAGTTTGCAACTGAAAAGAAACTTTGTGTTCCCAACAAGCTAGGTGAAGTACGGCTTTCACACACACTTATCTCTCACAACTGAGCATGTGGAGAGACGTTCGTTCATCTAGCACAAAGGGAACGGGTTGCAGGAGAAACTTTTACTCTGGTTTCTCAGACTGTTTCCTAGTGCCGGTTTGAAGTTCCTGCAGTTTTCACTGTAAAACCGAGTTGGAGTTAGAACCTCCCCATATATATGTATGGAGTGGAGTTTGCAACTGATAAGAAACTTTGTGTTCCCAACAAGCTAGGTGAAGGAAGGCTTTCACACACACTTATCTCTCAGAACTGAGCATGTGGAGAGACGTTCGTTCATCTAGCACAAAGGGAACGGGTTGCAGGAGAAACTTTTACTCTGGTTTCTCAGTCTGTTTCCTAGTGCCGTTTTGAAGTTCCTGCATTTTCACTGTAAAACCGAGTTGGATCTAGTCCCTACCCATATATATATATGGAGTGGAGTTTGCAACTGAAAAGAAACTTTGTGTTCCCAACAAGCTAGGTGAAGGACGGCTTTCACACACACATATCTCTCACTACTGAGCATGTGGAGAGACGTTCGTTCATCTAGCCCAAATGGAACGGGTTGCAGGGAATATATTGACTCTGGTTTCTCAGTATGTTTCCTAGTGCCGGTTTGAAGTTCCTGCAGTTTTCACTGTAAAACCGGGTTGGAGCTAGTACCTCCCCATATATATGTATGGAGTGGAGTTTGCAACTGAAAAGAAACTTTGTGTTCCCAACAAGCTAGGTGAAGGACGGCATTCACACACACTTATCTCTCAGAACAGAGCATGTGGTGAGACGTTCGTTCATCTAGCACAAAGGGAACGGGATGCAGGAGAAACTTTTACTCTGGTTTCTCAGTCTGTTTCCTAGTGCCGGTTTGAAGTTCCTGCAGTTTTCTCTGTAAAATCGAGTTGGAGCTAGTACCTCCCCATATATATGTATGGAGTGGAGTTTGCAACTGGAAAGAAACTTTGTGTTCCCAACAAGCTAGGTGAAGGACGGCATTCACACACACTTATCTCTCAGAACTGAGCCTGTGGAGATACGTTCGTTCATCTAGCACAAAGGGAACGGGTTGCAGGAGAAACTTTTACTCTGGTTTCTCAGTCTGTTTCCTAGTGCCGGTTTGAAGTTCCTGCATTTTCACTGTAAAACCGAGTTGGAGCTAGTCCCTACCCATATATATGTATGGAGTGGAGTTTGCAACTGAAAAGAAACTTTGTATTTCCAACAAGGTAGGTGAATGACGGCTTTCACACACACTTATCTCTCAGAACTGAGCATGTGGAGAGACGTTCGTTCATCTAGCACAAAGGGAACGGGTTGCAGGAGAAACTTTTACTCTGGTTGCTCAGTCTGTTTCCTAGTGCCGGTTTGAATTTCCTGCAGTTTTCACTGTAAAAACGAGTTGGAGCTAGTACCTCCCCATATATATGTATGGAGTGGAGTTTGCAACTGAAAATAAACTTTGTGTTCCCAACAAGCTAGGTGAAGGACGGCTTTCACACACACTTTTCTCTCAGAACTGAGCATGTGGAGAGACGTTCGTTCATCTAGCACAAAGGGAACGGGTTGCAGGAGAAACTTTACTCTGGTTTCTGAGTCTGTTTCCAAGTGCCGGTTTGAAGTTCCTGCAGTTTTCACTGTAAAACAGAGTTGTAGCTAGTACCTCCCCGTATATATGTATGGATTGGAGATTGCAATTGAAAAGAAACTTTGTGTTCCAAAGAAGCTAGGTGAAGGACGGCTTTCACAGACACTTATCTCTCTGAACTGAGCATGTGGAGAGACGTTCGTTCATCTAGCACAAAGGGAAAGGGTTGCAGGAGAAACTTTTACTCTGGTTTCTCAGTCTGTTTCCTAGTGCCGGTTTGAAGTTCCTGCAATTTTCACTTTAAAACCGTGTTGGAGCTAGTACATCCCATATATATGTATGGAGTGGAGTTTGCAACTGAAAAGAAACTTTGTGTTCCCAACAAGCTAGGTGAAGTACGGCTTTCACACACACTTATCTCTCAGAACTGAGCATGTGGAGAGACGTTCGTTCTTCTAGCACAAAGGGAACGGGTTGCAGGAGAATCTTTTTCTCTGGTTTCTCAGTCTGTTTCCTAGTGCCGGTTTGAAGTTCCTGCAGTTTTCACTGTAAAACCGAGTTGGAGCTAGACCCTACCCATATATATATATGGAGTGGTGTTTGCAACTGAAAAGAAACTTTGTGTTGCCAACAAGCTAGGTGAAGGACGGCTTTCACACACACTTATCTCTCAGAACTGAGCATGTGGAGAGACGTTCGTTCATCTAGCACAAAGGGAACGGGTTGCAGGAGAAACTTTTACTCTGGTTTCTCAGTCTGTTTCCTAGTACCGGTTTGAAGTTCCTGCAGTTTTCTCTGTAAAACCGAGTTGGAGCTAGTCCCTACCTATATATATATATGGAGTGGAATAAGCAACTGAAAAGAAACTTTGTGTTCCCAACAAGCTAGGTGAAGGACGGCTTTCACACACACTTATCTCTCAGATGTGAGCATGTGGAGAGACGTTCGTTCATCTATCACAAAGGGAACGGGTTGCAGGAGAAACTTTTACCCTGGTTTCTCAGTCTGTTTCCTAGTGCCGGTTTGAAGTTCCTGCAGTTTTCTCTGTAAAATCGAGTTGGAGCTAGTACCTCCCCATATATATGTATGGAGTGGAGTTTGCAACTGGAAAGAAACTTTGTGTTCCCAACAAGCTAGGTGAAGGACTGCTTTCACACACACTTATCTCTCAGAACTGAGCCTGTGGAGATACGTTCGTTCATCTAGCACAAAGGGAACGGGTTGCAGGAGAAACTTTTACTCTGGTTTCTCAGACTGTTTCCTAGTGCCGGTTTGAAGTTCCTGCATTTTCACTGTAAAACCGAGTTGGAGCTAGTCCCTACCCATATATATGTATGGAGTGGAGTTTGCAACTGAAAAGAAACTTTGTGTTCCCAACAAGGTAGGTGAATGACGGCTTTCACACACACTTATCTCTCAGAACTGAGCATGTGGAGAGACGTTCGTTCATCTAGCACAAAGGGAACGGGTTGCAGGAGAAACTTTTACTCTGGTTTCTCAGTCTGTTTCCTAGTGCCGGTTTGAATTTCCTGCAGTTTTCACTGTAAAAACGAGTTGGAGCTAGTACCTCCCCATATATATGTATGGAGTGGAGTTTGCAACTGAAAATAAACTTTGTGTTCCCAACAAGCTAGGTGAAGGACGGCTTTCACACACACTTTTCTCTCAGAACTGAGCATGTGGAGAGACGTTCGTTCATCTAGCACAAAGGGAACGGGTTGCAGGAGAATCTTTTTCTCTGGTTTCTCAGTCTGTTTCCTAGTGCCGGTTTGAAGTTCCTGCAGTTTTCACTGTAAAACCGAGTTGGAGCTAGACCCTACCCATATATATATATGGAGTTGTGTTTGCAACTGAAAAGAAACTTTGTGTTGCCAACAAGCTAGGTGAAGGACGGCTTTCACACACACTTATCTCTCAGAACTGAGCATGTGGAGAGACGTTCGTTCATCTAGCACAAAGGGAACGGGTTGCAGGAGAAACTTTTACTCTGGTTTCTCAGTCTGTTTCCTAGTACCGGTTTGAAGTTCCTGCAGTTTTCACTGTAAAACCGAGTTGGAGCTAGTCCCTACCTATATATATATATGGAGTGGAATAAGCAACTGAAAAGAAACTTTGTGTTCCCAACAAGCTAGGTGAAGGACGGCTTTCACACACACTTATCTCTCAGATGTGAGCATGTGGAGAGACGTTCGTTCATCTAGCACAAAGGGAACGGGTTGCAGGAGAAACTTTTACCCTGGTTTCTCAGTCTGTTTCCTAGTGCCGGTTTGAAGTTCCTGCAGTTTTCTCTGTAAAATCGAGTTGGAGCTAGTACCTCCCCATATATATGTATGGAGTGGAGTTTGCAACTGGAAAGAAACTTTGTGTTCCCAACAAGCTAGGTGAAGGACGGCTTTCACACACACTTTTCTCTCAGAACTGAGCATGTGGAGAGACGTTCGTTCATCTAGCACAAAGGGAACGGGTTGCAGGAGAAACTTTACTCTGGTTTCTGAGTCTGTTTCCAAGTGCCGGTTTGAAGTTCCTGCAGTTTTCACTGTAAAACAGAGTTGTAGCTAGTACCTCCCCGTATATATGTATGGATTGGAGATTGCATTTGAAAAGAAACTTTGTGTTCCAAAGAAGCTAGGTGAAGGACGGCTTTCACAGACACTTATCTCTCTGAACTGAGCATGTGGAGAGACGTTCGTTCATCTAGCACAAAGGGAAAGGGTTGCAGGAGAAACTTTTACTCTGGTTTCTCAGTCTGTTTCCTAGTGCCGGTTTGAAGTTCCTGCAATTTTCACTTTAAAACCGTGTTGGAGCTAGTACATCCCATATATATGTATGGAGTGGAGTTTGCAACTGAAAAGAAACTTTGTGTTCCCAACAAGCTAGGTGAAGTACGGCTTTCACACACACTTATCTCTCAGAACTGAGCATGTGGAGAGACGTTCGTTCTTCTAGCACAAAGGGAACGGGTTGCAGGAGAATCTTTTTCTCTGGTTTCTCAGTCTGTTTCCTAGTGCCGGTTTGAAGTTCCTGCAGTTTTCACTGTAAAACCGAGTTGGAGCTAGACCCTACCCATATATATATATGGAGTTGTGTTTGCAACTGAAAAGAAACTTTGTGTTGCCAACAAGCTAGGTGAAGGACGGCTTTCACACACACTTATCTCTCAGAACTGAGCATGTGGAGAGACGTTCTTTCATCTAGCACAAAGGGAACGGGTTGCAGGAGAAACTTTTACTCTGGTTTCTCAGTCTGTTTCCTAGTACCGGTTTGAAGTTCCTGCAGTTTTCACTGTAAAACCGAGTTGGAGCTAGTCCCTACCTATATATATATATGGAGTGGAATAAGCAACTGAAAAGAAACTTTGTGTTCCCAACAAGCTAGGTGAAGGACGGCTTTCACACACACTTATCTCTCAGATGTGAGCATGTGGAGAGACGTTCGTTCATCTATCACAAAGGGAACGGGTTGCAGGAGAAACTTTTACCCTGGTTTCTCAGTTTGTTTCCTAGTGCCGGTTTGAATTTCCTGCAGTTTTCACTGTAAAACCGAGTTGGAGCTAGTCCCTACCCATATATATATATGGAGTGGAGTTTGCAACTGAAAAGAAACTTTGTGTTCCCAACAAGCTAGGTGAAGTACGGCTTTCACACACACTTTTCTCTCAGAACTGAGCATGTGGAGAGACGTTCATTCATCTAGCACAAAGGGAACGGGTTGCAGGAGAAATTTCCTCTGGTTTCTCAGTCTGTTTCCTAGTGCCGGTATGAAGTTCCTGCAGTTTTCACTGTAAAACCGAGTTGGAGCTAGTCCCTACCCATATATATGTATGGAGTGGAGTTTGCAACTGAAAAGAAACTTTGTGTTCCCAACAAGCTAGGTGAAGGACGGCTTTCACACACACTTATCACTCAGAACTGTGCATGTGGAGAGACGTTCGTTCATCTAGCACAAAGGGAACGGGTTGCAGAAGAAACTTTTACTCTGGTTTCTCAGTCTGTTTCCTAGTGCCGGTTTGAAGTTCCTGCAGTTTTCACTGTAAAACCGAGTTGGAGCTAGTCCCTACCCATACATATATATGGAGTGGAGTTAGCAACTGAAAAGAAACTTAGTGTTCCCAACAAGCTAGGTGAAGGACGGCTTTCACACACACTTATCTCTCACTACTGAGCATGTGGAGAGACGTTCGTTCATCTAGCCCAAATGGAACGGGTTGCAGGGAATATATTGACTCTGGTTTCTCAGTCTGTTTCCTAGTGCCGGTTTGAAGTTCCTGCAGTTTTCACTGTAAAACCGGGTTGGAGCTAGTACCTCCCCATATATATGTATGGATTGGAGTTTGCAACTGAAAAGAAACTTTGTGTTCCCAACAAGCTAGGTGAAGGACGGCATTCACACACACTTATCTCTCAGAACTGATCATGTGGAGAGACGTTCGTTCATCTAGCACAAAGGGAACGGGATGCAGGAGAAACTTTTACTCTGGTTTCTCAGTCTGTTTCCTAGTGCCGGTTTGAAGTTCCTGCAGTTTTCTCTGTAAAACCGAGTTGGAGCTAGTACCTCCCCATATATATGTATGGAGTGGAGTTTGCAACTGGAAAGAAACTTTGTGTTCCCAACAAGCTAGGTGAAGGATGGCTTTCACACACACTTATCTCTCAGAACTGAGCATGTGGAGATACGTTCGTTCATCTAGCACAAAGGGAACGGGTTGCAGGAGAAACTTTTACTCTGGTTTCCCAGTCTGTTTCCTAGTGCCGGTTTGAAGTTCCTGCATTTTCACTGTAAAACCGAGTTGGAGCTAGTCCCTACCCATATATATGTATGGAGTGGACTTTGCAACTGAAAAGAAACTTTGTGTTCCCAACAAGGTATGTGAATGACGGCTTTCACACACACTTATCTCTCAGAACTGAGCATGTGGAGAGACGTTCGTTCATCTAGCACAAAGGGAACGGGTTGCAGGAGAAACTTTTACTCTGGTTTCTCAGTCTGTTTCCTAGTGCCGGTTTGAATTTCCTGCAGTTTTCACTGTAAAAACGAGTTGGAGCTAGTACCTCCCCATATATATGTATGGAGTGGAGTTTGCAACTGAAAATAAACTTTGTGTTCCCAACAAGCTAGGTGAAGGACGGCTTTCACACACACTTTTCTCTCACAACTGAGCATGTGGAGAGACGATCGTTCATCTAGCACAAAGGGAACGGGTTGCAGGAGAAATTTTACTCTGGTTTCTCAGTCTGTTTCCTAGTGCTGGTTTGAAGTTCCTGCAGTTTTCACTGTAAAACCGTGTTGGAGTTAGTACCTACCCATATATATGTATGGAGTGGAGTTTGCAACTGGAAAGAAACTTTGTGTTCCCAACAAGCTAGGTGAAGGACGGCTTTCACACACACTTATCACTCAGAACTGAGCATGTGGAGAGACATTCGTTCATCTAGCACAAATGGAACGGGTTGCAGGAGAAACTTTTACTCTGGTTTCTCAGTCTGTTTCCTAGTGCCGGTTTGAAGTTCCTGCAGGTTTCACTGTAAATACGAGTTGGAGTTAGTACCTCCCGATATATATGTTTGGAGTGGCGTTTGCAACTGGAAAGAAACTTTGTGTTCCCAACAATCTAGGTGAAGGACGGCTTTCACACACACTTATCTCTCAGAACTGAGCCTGTGGAGATACGTTCGTTCATCTAGCACAAAGGGAACGGGTTGCAGGAGAAACTTTTACTCTGGTTTCTCAGTCTGTTTCCTAGTGCCGGTTTGAAGTTCCTGCATTTTCACTGTAAAACCGAGTTGGAGCTCGTCCCTACCCATATATATGTATGGAGTGGAGTTTGCAACTGAAAAGAAACTTTGTGTTCCCAACAAGGTAGGTGAATGACGGCTTTCACACACACTTTTCTCTCAGAACTGAGCATGTGGAGAGACGTTCGTTCATCTAGCACAAAGGGAACGGGTTGCAGGAGAAATTTCCTCTGGTTTCTCAGTCTGTTTCCTAGTGCCGGTATGAAGTTCCTGCAGTTTTCACTGTAAAACCGAGTTGGAGCTAGTCCCTACCCATATATATGTATGGAGTGGAGTTTGCAACTGAAAAGAAACTTTGTGTTCCCAACAAGCTAGGTGAAGAACGGCTTTCACACACACTTATCACTCAGAACTGTGCATGTGGAGAGACGTTCGTTCATCTAGCACAAAGGGAACGGGTTGCAGAAGAAACTTTTACTCTGGTTTCTCAGTCTGTTTCCTAGTGCCGGTTTGAAGTTCCTGCAGTTTTCACTGTAAAACCGAGTTGGAGCTAGTCCCTACACATACATATATATGGAGTGGAGTTAGCAACTGAAAAGAAACTTAGTGTTCCCAACAAGCTAGGTGAAGGACGGCTTTCACACACACTTATCTCTCAATACTGAGCATGTGGAGAGACGTTCGTTCATCTAGCCCAAATGGAACGGGTTGCAGGGAATATATTGACTCTGGTTTCTCAGTATGTTTCCTAGTGCCGGTTTGAAGTTCCTGCAGTTTTCACTGTAAAACCGAGTTGGAGTTAGTACCTCCCCATATATATGTATGGAGTGGAGTTTGCAACTGAAAAGAAACTTTGTGTTCCCAACAAGCTAGGTGAAGGACGGCATTCACACACTCTTATCTCTCAGAACTGAGCATGTGGAGAGACGTTCGTTCATCTAGCACAAAGGGAACGGGATGCAGGAGAAACTTTTACTCTGGTTTCTCAGTCTGTTTCCTAGTGCCGGTTTGAAGTTCCTGCAGTTTTCTCTGTAAAACCGAGTTGGAGCTAGTACCTCCCCATATATATGTATGGAGTGGAGTTTGCAACTGGAAAGAAACTTTGTGTTCCCAACAAGCTAGGTGAAGGACGGCTTTCACACACACTTATCTCTCAGAACTGAGCATGTGGAGATACGTTCGTTCATCTAGCACAAAGGGAACGGGTTGCAGGAGAAACTTTTACTCTGGTTTCCCAGTCTGTTTCCTAGTGCCGGTTTGAAGTTCCTGCATTTTCACTGTAAAACCGAGTTGGAGCTAGTCCCTACCCATATATATGTATGGAGTGGAGTTTGCAACTGAAAAGAAACTTTGTGTTCATAACAAGGTAGGTGAATGACGGCTTTCACACACACTTATCTCTCTGAACTGAGCATGTGGAGAGACGTTCGTTCATCTAGCACAAAGGGAACGGGTTGCAGGAGAAACTTTTACTCTGGTTTCTCAGTCTGTTTCCTAGTGCCGGTTTGAAGTTCGTGCAGTTTTCACTGTAAAAACGAGTTGGAGCTAGTACCTACCCATATATATGTATGGAGTGGAGTTTGCAACTGAAAATAAACTTTGTGTTCCCAACAAGCTAGGTGAAGGACGGCTTTCACACACACTTTTCTCTCACAACTGAGCATGTGGAGAGACGATCGTTCATCTAGCACAAAGGGAACGGGTTGCAGGAGAAATTTTACTCTGGTTTCTCAGTCTGTTTCCTAGTGCTGGTTTGAAGTTCCTGCAGTTTTCACTGTAAAACCGTGTTGGAATTAGTACCTACCCATATATATGTATGGAGTGGAGTTTGCAACTGAAAAGAAACTTTGTGTTCCCAAAAAGCTAGGTGAAGGACGGCTTTCACACACACTTATCACTCAGAACTGAGCATGTGGAGAGACATTCGTTCATCTAGCACAAATGGAACGGGTTGCAAGAGAAACTTTTACTCTGGTTTCTCAGTCTGTTTCCTAGTGCCGGTTTGAAGTTCCTGCAGTTTTCACTGTAAAAACGAGTTGGAGTTAGTACCTCCCGATATATATGTTTGGAGTGGAGTTTGCAACTGGAAAGAAACTTTGTGTTCCCAACAAGCTAGGTGAAGGACGGCTTTCACACACACTTATCTCTCAGAACTGAGCCTGTGGAGATACGTTCGCTCATCTAGCACAAAGGGAACGGGTTGAAGGAGAAACTTTTACTCTGGTTTCTCAGTCTGTTTCCTAGTGCCGGTTTGAAGTTCCTGCATTTTCACTGTAAAACCGAGTTGGAGCTCGTCCCTACCCATATATATGTATGGAGTGGAGTTTGCAACTGAAAAGAAACTTTGTGTTCCCAACAAGGTAGGTGAATGACGGCTTTCACACACACTTTTCTCTCAGAACTGAGCATGTGGAGAGACGTTCGTTCATCTAGCACAAAGGGAACGGGTTGCAGGAGAAATTTCCTCTGGTTTCTCAGTCTGTTTCCTAGTGCCGGTATGAAGTTCCTGCAGTTTTCACTGTAAAACCGAGTTGGAGCTAGTCCCTACCCATATATATGTATGGAGTGGAGTTTGCAACTGAAAAGAAACTTTGTGTTCCCAACAAGCTAGGTGAAGAACGGCTTTCACACACACTTATCACTCAGAACTGTGCATGTGGAGAGACGTTCGTTCATCTAGCACAAAGGGAACGGGTTGCAGAAGAAACTTTTACTCTGGTTTCTCAGTCTGTTTCCTAGTGCCGGTTTGAAGTTCCTGCAGTTTTCACTGTAAAACCGAGTTGGAGCTAGTCCCTACACATACATATATATGGAGTGGAGTTAGCAACTGAAAAGAAACTTAGTGTTCCCAACAAGCTAGGTGAAGGACGGCTTTCACACACACTTATCTCTCAATACTGAGCATGTGGAGAGACGTTCGTTCATCTAGCCCAAATGGAACGGGTTGCAGGGAATATATTGACTCTGGTTTCTCAGTATGTTTCCTAGTGCCGGTTTGAAGTTCCTGCAGTTTTCACTGTAAAACCGAGTTGGAGTTAGTACCTCCCCATATATATGTATGGAGTGGAGTTTGCAACTGAAAAGAAACTTTGTGTTCCCAACAAGCTAGGTGAAGGACGGCATTCACACACTCTTATCTCTCAGAACTGAGCATGTGGAGAGACGTTCGTTCATCTAGCACAAAGGGAACGGGATGCAGGAGAAACTTTTACTCTGGTTTCTCAGTCTGTTTCCTAGTGCCGGTTTGAAGTTCCTGCAGTTTTCTCTGTAAAACCGAGTTGGAGCTAGTACCTCCCCATATATATGTATGGAGTGGAGTTTGCAACTGGAAAGAAACTTTGTGTTCCCAACAAGCTAGGTGAAGGACGGCTTTCACACACACTTATCTCTCAGAACTGAGCATGTGGAGATACGTTCGTTCATCTAGCACAAAGGGAACGGGTTGCAGGAGAAACTTTTACTCTGGTTTCCCAGTCTGTTTCCTAGTGCCGGTTTGAAGTTCCTGCATTTTCACTGTAAAACCGAGTTGGAGCTAGTCCCTACCCATATATATGTATGGAGTGGAGTTTGCAACTGAAAAGAAACTTTGTGTTCATAACAAGGTAGGTGAATGACGGCTTTCACACACACTTATCTCTCAGAACTGAGCATGTGGAGAGACGTTCGTTCATCTAGCACAAAGGGAACGGGTTGCAGGAGAAACTTTTACTCTGGTTTCTCAGTCTGTTTCCTAGTGCCGGTTTGAAGTTCGTGCAGTTTTCACTGTAAAAACGAGTTGGAGCTAGTACCTCCCCATATATATGTATGGAGTGGAGTTTGCAACTGAAAATAAACTTTGTGTTCCCAACAAGCTAGGTGAAGGACGGCTTTCACACACACTTTTCTCTCACAACTGAGCATGTGGAGAGACGATCGTTCATCTAGCACAAAGGGAACGGGTTGCAGGAGAAATTTTACTCTGGTTTCTCAGTCTGTTTCCTAGTGCTGGTTTGAAGTTCCTGCAGTTTTCACTGTAAAACCGTGTTGGAGTTAGTACCTACCCATATATATGTATGGAGTGGAGTTTGCAACTGAAAAGAAACTTTGTGTTCCCAAAAAGCTAGGTGAAGGACGGCTTTCACACACACTTATCACTCAGAACTGAGCATGTGGAGAGACATTCGTTCATCTAGCACAAATGGAACGGGTTGCAAGAGAAACTTTTACTCTGGTTTCTCAGTCTGTTTCCTAGTGCCGGTTTGAAGTTCCTGCAGTTTTCACTGTAAAAACGAGTTGGAGTTAGTACCTCCCGATATATATGTTTGGAGTGGAGTTTGCAACTGGAAAGAAACTTTGTGTTCCCAACAAGCTAGGTGAAGGACGGCTTTCACACACACTTATCTCTCAGAACTGAGCCTGTGGAGATACGTTCGCTCATCTAGCACAAAGGGAACGGGTTGAAGGAGAAACTTTTACTCTGGTTTCTCAGTCTGTTTCCTAGTGCCGGTTTGAAGTTCCTGCAGTTTTCACTGTAAAAACGAGTTGGAGCTAGTACCTCCCCATATATATGTATGGAGTGGAGTTTGCAACTGAAAAGAAACTTTGTGTTCCCAACAAGCTAGGTGAAGGACGGCTTTCACACACACTTTTCTCTCAGAACTGAGCATGTGGAGAGACGTTCGTTCATCTAGCACAAAGGGAACGGGTTGCAGGAGAAATTTCCTCTGGTTTCTCAGTCTGTTTCCTAGTGCCGGTATGAAGTTCCTGCAGTTTTCACTGTAAAACCGAGTTGGAGCTAGTCCCTACCCATATATATGTATGGAGTGGAGTTTGCAACTGAAAAGAAACTTTGTGTTCCCAACAAGCTAGGTGAAGGACGGCTTTCACACACACTTATCACTCAGAACTGTGCATGTGGAGAGACGTTCGTTCATCTAGCACAAAGGGAACGGGTTGCAGAAGAAACTTTTACTCTGGTTTCTCAGTCTGTTTCCTAGTGCCGGTTTGAAGTTCCTGCAGTTTTCACTGTAAAACCGAGTTGGAGCTAGTCCCTACACATACATATATATGGAGTGGAGTTAGCAACTGAAAAGAAACTTAGTGTTCCCAACAAGCTAGGTGAAGGACGGCTTTCACACACACTTATCTCTCACTACTGAGCATGTGGAGAGACGTTCGTTCATCTAGCCCAAATGGAACGGGTTGCAGGGAATATATTGACTCTGGTTTCTCAGTATGTTTCCTAGTGCCGGTTTGAAGTTCCTGCAGTTTTCACTGTAAAACCGAGTTGGAGTTAGTACCTCCCCATATATATGTATGGAGTGGAGTTTGCAACTGAAAAGAAACTTTGTGTTCCCAACAAGCTAGGTGAAGGACGGCATTCACACACTCTTATCTCTCAGAACTGAGCATGTGGAGAGACGTTCGTTCATCTAGCACAAAGGGAACGGGATGCAGGAGAAACTTTTACTCTGGTTTCTCAGTCTGTTTCCTAGTGCCGGTTTGAAGTTCCTGCAGTTTTCTCTGTAAAACCGAGTTGGAGCTAGTACCTCCCCATATATATGTATGGAGTGGAGTTTGCAACTGGAAAGAAACTTTGTGTTCCCAACAAGCTAGGTGAAGGACGGCTTTCACACACACTTATCTCTCAGAACTGAGCATGTGGAGATACGTTCGTTCATCTAGCACAAAGGGAACGGGTTGCAGGAGAAACTTTTACTCTGGTTTCCCAGTCTGTTTCCTAGTGCCGGTTTGAAGTTCCTGCATTTTCACTGTAAAACCGAGTTGGAGCTAGTCCCTACCCATATATATGTATGGAGTGGAGTTTGCAACTGAAAAGAAACTTTGTGTTCCCAACAAGGTAGGTGAATGACGGCTTTCACACACACTTATCTCTCAGAACTGAGCATGTGGAGAGACGTTCGTTCATCTAGCACAAAGGGAACGGGTTGCAGGAGAAACTTTTACTCTGGTTTCTCAGTCTGTTTCCTAGTGCCGGTTTGAAGTTCGTGCAGTTTTCACTGTAAAAACGAGTTGGAGCTAGTACCTCCCCATATATATGTATGGAGTGGAGTTTGCAACTGAAAAAAACTTTGTGTTCCCAACAAGCTAGGTGAAGGACGGCTTTCACACACACTTTTCTCTCACAACTGAGCATGTGGAGAGACGATCGTTCATCTAGCACAAAGGGAACGGGTTGCAGGAGAAATTTTACTCTGGTTTCTCAGTCTGTTTTCTAGTGCTGGTTTGAAGTTCCTGCAGTTTTCACTGTAAAACCGTGTTGGAGTTAGTACCTACCCATATATATGTATGGAGTGGAGTTTGCAACTGAAAAGAAACTTTGTGTTCCCAAAAAGCTAGGTGAAGGACGGCTTTCACACACACTTATCACTCAGAACTGAGCATGTGGAGAGACATTCGTTCATCTAGCACAAATGGAACGGGTTGCAAGAGAAACTTTTACTCTGGTTTCTCAGTCTGTTTCCTAGTGCCGGTTTGAAGTTCCTGCAGTTTTCACTGTAAAAACGAGTTGGAGTTAGTACCTCCCGATATATATGTTTGGAGTGGAGTTTGCAACTGGAAAGAAACTTTGTGTTCCCAACAAGCTAGGTGAAGGACGGCTTTCACACACACTTATCTCTCAGAACTGAGCCTGTGGAGATACGTTCGCTCATCTAGCACAAAGGGAACGGGTTGCAGGAGAAACTTTTACTCTGGTTTCTCAGTCTGTTTCCTAGTGCCGGTTTGAAGTTCCTACATTTTCACTGTAAAACCGACTGGAGCTAGTCCCTACCCATATATATGTATGGAGTGGAGTTTGCAACTGAAAAGAAACTTTGTGTTCCCACAAAGGTAGGTGAATGACGGCTTTCACACACACTTATCTCTCAGAACTGAGCATGTGGAGAGACGTTCGTTCATCTAGCACAAAGGGAACGGGTTGCAGGAGAAACTTTTACTCTGGTTTCTCAGTCTGTTTCCTAGTGCCGGTTTGAATTTCCTGCAGTTTTCACTGTAAAAACGAGTTGGAGCTAGTACCTCCCCATATATATGTATGGAGTGGAGTTTGCAACTGAAAATAAACTTTGTGTTCCCAATAAGCTAGTTGAAGGACGGCTTTCACACACACTTTTCTCTCAGAACTGAGCATGTGGAGAGACGTTCGTTCATCTAGCACAAAGGGAACGGGTTGCAGGAGAAATTTTACTCTGGTTTCTCAGTCTGTTTCCTAGTGCTGGTTTGAAGTTCCTGCAGTTTTCACTGTAAAACCGTGTTGGATTTAGTACCTACCCATATATATGTATGGAGTGGAGTTTGCAACTGAAAAGAAACTTTGTGTTCCCAAAAAGCTAGGTGAAGGACGGCTTTCACACACACTTATCACTCAGAACTGAGCATGTGGAGAGACGTTCGTTCATCTAGCACAAAGGGAACGGGTTGCAGGAGAAACTTTTACTCTGGTTTCTCAGTCTGTTTCCTAGTGCCGGTTTGAAGTTCCTGCAGTTTTCACTGTAAAACCGGGTTGGAGCTAGTACCTCCCCATATATATGTATGGAGATGAGTTTGCAACTGAAAAGAAACCTTGTGTTCCCAACAAGCTAGTTTAAGGACGGCTTTCACACACACTTATCTCTCAGAACTGAGCATGTGGAGAGACTTTCGTTCCTCTAGCACAAAGGGAACGGGTTGCAGGAGAAACATTTACTCTGGTTTCTCAGTCTGTTTCCTAGTGCCGGTTTGAAGTTCCTGCAGTTTTCACTGTAAAACCGAGTTGGAGCTAGTCCCTACCCATATATATATATGGAGTGGAGTTTGACACTGAAAAGAAACTTTGTGTTCCCAACAAGCTAGGTGAAGGACGGCTTTCACACACACTTATTTCTCAGAAATGAGCATGTGGAGAGACGTTCGTTCATCTAGCACAAATATAACAGGTTGCAGGGGAAACATTTACTCTGGTTTCTCAGTCTGTTTCCTAGTGCCGATTTGAAGTTCCTGCAGTTTTCACTGTAAAAAGAGTTGGAGCAAGTACCTTCCCATTTATATGTATGGAGTGGAGTTTGCAACTGAAAATAAACTTTGTGTTCCCAACAAGCTAGGTGAAGGACGGCTTTCACACACACTTATCTCTCAGAACTGAGCATGTGGAGAGACGTTCGTTCATCTAGCACAAAGGGAACGGGTTGAAGGAGAAACTTTTACTCTGGTTTCTCAGTCTGTTTCCTAGGGCCGGTTTGAAGTTCCTGCAGTTTTCACTGTAAAACCGAGTAGTAGCTAGTCCCTACCCATACATATATATGGAGTGGAGTTAGCAACTGAAAAGAAACTTTGTGTTCCCAACAAGCTAGCTGAAGGACGGCTTTCACACACACTTATCTCTCACTACTGAGCATGTGGAGAGACGTTCGTTCATCTAGCCCAAATGGAACGGGTTGCAGGGGATATATTGACTCTGGTTTCTCAGTATGTTTCCTAGTGCCGGTTTGAAGTTCCTGCAGTTTTCACTGTAAAACCGGGTTGGAGCTAGTACCTCCCCATATATATGTATGGAGTGGAGTTTGCAACTGAAAAGAAACTTTGTGTTCCCAACAAGCTAGGTGAAGGACGGCATTCACACACACTTATCTCTCAGAACTGAGCATGTGGAGAGACGTTCGTTCATCTAGCACAAAGGGAACGGGATGCAGGAGAAACTTTTACTCTGGTTTCTCAGTCTGTTTCCTAGTGCCGGTTAGAAGTTCGTGCAGTTTTCACTGTAAAAACGAGTTGGAGCTAGTACCTCCCCATATATATGTATGGAGTGGAGTTTGCAACTGAAAATAAACTTTGTGTTCCCAACAAGCTAGGTGAAGGACGGCTTTCACACACACTTTTCTCTCACAACTGAGCATGTGGAGAGACGATCGTTCATCTAGCACAAAGGGAACGGGTTGCAGGAGAAATTTTACTCTGGTTTCTCAGTCTGTTTCCTAGTGCTGGTTTGAAGTTCCTGCAGTTTTCACTGTAAAACCGTGTTGGAGTTAGTACCTACCCACATATATGTATGGAGTGGAGTTTGCAACTGAAAAGAAACTTTGTGTTCCCAAAAAGCTAGGTGAAGGACGGCTTTCACACACACTTATCACTCAGAACTGAGCATGTGGAGAGACATTCGTTCATCTAGCACAAATGGAACGGGTTGCAAGAGAAACTTTTACTCTGGTTTCTCAGTCTGTTTCCTAGTGCCGGTTTGAAGTTCCTGCAGTTTTCACTGTAAAAACGAGTTGGAGTTAGTACCTCCCGATATATATGTTTGGAGTGGAGTTTGCAACTGGAAAGAAACTTTGTGTTCCCAACAAGCTAGGTGAAGGACGGCTTTCACACACACTTATCTCTCAGAACTGAGCCTGTGGAGATACGTTCGCTCATCTAGCACAAAGGGAACGGGTTGCAGGAGAAACTTTTACTCTGGTTTCTCAGTCTGTTTCCTAGTGCCGGTTTGAAGTTCCTGCATTTTCACTGTAAAACCGACTGGAGCTAGTCCCTACCCATATATATGTATGGAGTGGAGTTTGCAACTGAAAAGAAACTTTGTGTTCCCACAAAGGTAGGTGAATGACGGCTTTCACACACACTTATCTCTCAGAACTGAGCATGTGGAGAGACGTTCGTTCATCTAGCACAAAGGAAACGGGTTGCAGGAGAAACTTTTACTCTGGTTTCTCAGTCTGTTTCCTAGTGCCGGTTTGAATTTCCTGCAGTTTTCACTGTAAAAACGAGTTGGAGCTAGTACCTCCCCATATATATGTATGGAGTGGAGTTTGCAACTGAAAATAAACTTTGTGTTCCCAATAAGCTAGTTGAAGGACGGCTTTCACACACACTTTTCTCTCAGAACTGAGCATGTGGAGAGACGTTCGTTCATCTAGCACAAAGGGAACGGGTTGCAGGAGAAATTTTACTCTGGTTTCTCAGTCTGTTTCCTAGTGCTGGTTTGAAGTTCCTGCAGTTTTCACTGTAAAACCGTGTTGGATTTAGTACCTACCCATATATATGTATGGAGTGGAGTTTGCAACTGAAAAGAAACTTTGTGTTCCCAAAAAGCTAGGTGAAGGACGGCTTTCACACACACTTATCACTCAGAACTGAGCATGTGGAGAGACGTTCGTTCATCTAGCACAAAGGGAACGGGTTGCAGGAGAAACTTTTACTCTGGTTTCTCAGTCTGTTTCCTAGTGCCGGTTTGAAGTTCCTGCAGTTTTCACTGTAAAACCGGGTTGGAGCTAGTACCTCCCCATATATATGTATGGAGATGAGTTTGCAACTGAAAAGAAACCTTGTGTTCCCAACAAGCTAGTTTAAGGACGGCTTTCACACACACTTATCTCTCAGAACTGAGCATGTGGAGAGACGTTCGTTCCTCTAGCACAATGGGAACGGGTTGCAGGAGAAACTTTTACTCTGGTTTCTCAGTCTGTTTCCTAGTGCCGGTTTGAAGTTCCTGCAGTTTTCACTGTAAAACCGAGTTGGAGCTAGTCCCTACCCATATATATATATGGAGTGGAGTTTGCAACTGAAAAGAAACTTTGTGTTCCCAACAAGCTAGGTGAAGGACGGCTTTCACACACACTTATTTCTCAGAACTGAGCATGTGGAGAGACGTTCGTTCATCTAGCACAAATATAACAGGTTGCAGGGGAAACATTTACTCTGGTTTCTCAGTCTGTTTCCTAGTGCCGGTTTGAAGTTCCTGCAGTTTTCACTGTAAAAAAGAGTTGGAGCAAGTACCTTCCCATTTATATGTATGGAGTAGAGTTTGCAACTGAAAAGAAACTTTGTGTTCCCAACAAGCTAGGTGAAGGACGGCTTTCACACACACTTATCTCTCAGAACTGAGCATGTGGAGAGACGTTCGTTCATCTAGCACAAAGGGAACGGGTTGAAGGAGAAACTTTTACTCTGGTTTCTCAGTCTGTTTCCTAGGGCCGGTTTGAAGTTCCTGCAGTTTTCACTGTAAAACCGAGTAGTAGCTAGTCCCTACCCATACATATATATGGAGTGGAGTTAGCAACTGGAAAGAAACTTTGTGTTCCCAACAAGCTAGGTGAAGGACGGCTTTCACACACACTTATCTCTCACTACTGAGCATGTGGAGAGACGTTCGTTCATCTAGCCCAAATGGAACGGGTTGCAGGGGATATATTGACTCTGGTTTCTCAGTATGTTTCCTAGTGCCGGTTTGAAGTTCCTGCAGTTTTCACTGTAAAACCGGGTTGGAGCTAGTACCTCCCCATATATATGTATGGAGTGGAGTTTGCAACTGAAAAGAAACTTTGTGTTCCCAACAAGCTAGGTGAAGGACGGCATTCACACACACTTATCTCTCAGAACTGAGCATGTGGAGAGACGTTCGTTCATGTAGCACAAAGGGAAAGGGTTTCAGGTGAAACTTTTACTCTGGTTTCTCAGTCTGTTTCCTAGTGCCGGTTTGAAGTTCCTGCAGTTTTCACTGTAAAACCGAGTTGGAGCTAGTCCCTCCCCATATATATGTATGGAGTGGAGTTTGCAACTGAAAAGAAACTTTGTGTTCCCAACAAGCTAGGTGAAGGACGGCTTTCACACACACTTATCACTCAGAACTGAGCATGTGGAGAGACGTTCGTTCATCTAGCACAAAGGGAACGGGTTGCAGGGAAACATTTACTCTGGTTTCTCAGTCTGTTTCCTAGTGCCGGTTTGAAGTTCCTGCAGTTTTCACTGTAAAACCGAGTTGGAGCTAGTACCTCCCCATATATATGTATGGAGTGGAGATTGCAACTGAAAAGAAACTTTGTGTTCCCAACAAGCTAGGTGAAGGACGGCTTTCACACACACTTATCTCTCAGAACTGAGCATGTGGAGAGACGTTCGTTAAACTAGCACAAAGGAACGGGTTGCAGGAGAAACTTTTACTCTGGTTTCTCAGTCTGTTTCCTAGTGCCGGTTTGAAGTTCCTGCAGTTTTCACTGTAAAACCGAGTTGGAGCTAGTACCTCCCCATATATATGTATGGAGTTGAGTTTGCAACTGAAAAGAAACTTTGTGTTCCCAACAAGCTAGGTGAAGGACGGCTTTCACACACACTTATCTCTCAGAACTGAGCATATGGAGAGACATTCGTTCATCTAACACAAAGGGAACGGGTTGCAGGAGAAACTTTTACTCTGGTTTCTCAGTCTGTTTCCTAGTGCCGGTTTGAAGTTCCTGCTGTTTTCACTGTAAAACCGAGTTTGAGCTAGTCCCTACCCATACGTATATATGGAGTGGAGTTTGCAACTGAAAAGAAACTTTGTGTTCCCAACAAGCTAGGTGAAGGACGGCTTTCACACACACTTATCTCTCAGAACTGAGCATGTGGAGAGACGTTCGTTCATCTAGCACAAAGGGAACGGGTTGCAGGGGAAACATTTACTCTCGTTTCTCAATCTGTTTCCTAGTGCCTGTTTGAAGTTCCTGCAGTTTTCACTGTAAAACCAGGTTGGAGCTAGTAACTCCCCATATATATGTATGGAGTGGAGTTTGCAACTGAAAAGAAACTTTGTGTTCCCAACAAGCTAGGTGAAGGTAGGCTTTCACACACACTTATCTCTCAGAACTGAGCATGTGGAGAGACGTTCGTTCATCTAGCACAAAGGGAACGGGTTGCAGGGTAAACATTTACTCTGGATTCTCAGTCTGTTTCCTAGTGCCGGTTTGAAGTTCCTGCAGTTTTCACTGTAAAACCGAGTTGGAGCTATTACCTCCCCATATATATGTATGGAGTGGAGTTTGCAACTGAAAAGAAACTTTGCGTTCCCAACAAGCTAGGTGAAGGACGGCTTTCACACACACTTATCACTCAGAACTGAGCATGTGGAGAGACGTTCGTTCATCTAGCACAAAGGGAACGGGTTGCAGGGAAACATTTACTCTGGTTTCTCAGTCTGTTTCCTAGTGCCGGTTTGAAGTTCCTTCAGTTTTCACTGTAAAACCGAGTTGGAGCTAGTCCCTCCCCATATATATGTATTGAGTGGTGTTTACAACTGAAAAGAAACTTTGTGTTCCCAACAAGGTATGTGAAGGACGGCTTTCACACACAATTATCTCTCAGAACTGAGCATGTGGACAGTCGTTCGTTCATCTAGCAAAAAGGGAACGGGTTGCAGGAGAAACTTTTACTCTGGTTTCTCAGTTTGTTTCCTAGTGCCGGTTTGAAGTTCCTGCAGTTTTCACTGTAAAACCGAGTTGGAGCTATTACCTCCCCAAATATATGTATGGATTGGAGTTTGCCACTGAAAAGGAACTTTGTGTTCCCAACAAGCTAGGTGAAAGACGGCTTTCACACACAATTATCTCTCAGACCTGAGCTTGTGGAGAGACGTTCGTTCATCTAGCACAAAGGGAAAGGGTTTCAGGGGAAACTTTTACTCTGGTTTCTCAGTCTGTTTCCTAGTGCCGGTTTGAAGTTCCTGCAGTTTTCACTGTAAAACCGAGTTGGAGCTATTACCTCCCCATATATATGTATGGAGTGGAGTTTGCAACTGAAAAGAAACTTTGTGTTCCCAACAAGCTAGGTGAAGGACGGCTTTCACACACACTTATCACTCAGAACTGAGCATGTGGAGAGACGTTCGTTCATCTAGCACAAAGGGAACGGGTTGCAGGGAAACATTTACTCTGGTTTCTCAGTCTGTTTCCTAGTGCCGGTTTGAAGTTCCTACAGTTTTCACTGTAAAACCGAGTTGGAGCTAGTACCTCCCCATATATATGTATGGAGTGGAGTTTGCAACTGAAAAGAAACTTTGTGTTCCCAACAAGCTAGGTGAAGGACGGCTTTCACACACACTTATCTCTCAGAACTGAGCATGTGGAGAGACGTTCGTTCATCTAGCACAAAGGGAACGGGTTGCAGGAGAAACTTTTACTCTGGTTTCTCAGTCTGTTTCCTAGTGCCGGGTTGAAGTTCCTGCAGTTTTCACTGTAAAACCGAGTTGGAGCTAGTACCTCCCCATATATATGTATGGAGTTGAGTTTGCAACTGAAAAGAAACTTTGTGTTCCCAACAAGCTAGGTGAAGGACTGCTTTCACACACACTTATCTCTCAGAACTGAGCATGTGGAGAGACGTTCGTTCATCTAACACAAAGGGAACGGGTTGCAGGAGAAACTTTTACTCTGGTTTCTCAGTCTGTTTCCTAAGGCCGGTTTGAAGTTCCTGCTGTTTTCACTGTAAAACCGAGTTTGAGCTAGTCCCTACCCATACGTATATATGGAGTGGAGTTTGCAACTGAAAAGAAACTTTGTGTTCCCAACAAGCTAGGTGAAGGACGGCTTTCACACACACTTATCTCTCAGAACTGAGCATGTGGAGAGACGTTCGTTCATCTAGCACAAAGGGAACGGGTTGCAGGGGAAACATTTACTCTCGTTTCTCAATCTGTTTCCTAGTGCCGGTTTGAAGTTCCTGCAGTTTTCACTGTAAAACCAGGTTGGAGCTAGTAACTCCCCATATATATGTATGGAGTGGAGTTTGCAACTGAAAAGAAACTTTGTGTTCCCAACAAGCTAGGTGAAGGTAGGCTTACACACACACTTATCTCTCAGAACTGAGCATGTGGAGAGAAGTTCGTTCATCTAGCACAAAGGGAACGGGTTGCAGGGGAAACATTTACTCTGGATTCTCAGTCTGTTTCCTAGTGCCGGTTTGAAGTTCCTGCAGTTTTCACTGTAAAACCGAGTTGGAGCTAGTCCCTCCCCATATATATGTATGGACTGGAGTTTGCAACTGAAAAGAAACTTTGTGTTCCCATCAAGCTAGGTGAAGGACGGCTTTCACACACACTTATCTCTCAGAACTGAGCATTTGGAGAGATGTTCGTTCATCTAGCACAAAGGGAACGGGTTGCAGGAGAAACTTTTACTATGGTTTCTCAGTCTGTTTCCTAGTGCCGGTTTGAAGTTCCTGCAGTTTTCCCTGTAAAACCGAGTTGGAGCTAGTACCTCCCCATATAAATGTATGGAGTGGAGTTTGCAACTGAAAAGAAACTTTGTGTTCCCAACAAGCTAGGTGAAGGACGGCTTTCACACACACTTATCTCTCAGAACTGAGCATGTGGAGAGACGTTCGTTCATCTTGCACAAAGGGAAAGGGTTGCAGGAGAAACATTCACTCTGGTTTCTCAGTCTGTTTCCTAGTGCCGGTTTGAAGTTCCTGCAGTTTTCACTGTAAAACCGATTTGGAGCTAGTCCCTACCCATATATATATATGGAGTGGAGTTTGCAACTGAAAAGAAACTTTGTGTTCCCAAGAAGCATGTTGAAGGACGGTTTTCACACACACTTATCTCTCAGAACTGAGCATGTGGAGAGACGTTCGTTCATCTAGCACAAAGGGAACGGGTTGCAGGGGAAACATTTACTCTGGTTTCTCAGTCTGTTTCCTAGTGCCGGTTTGAAGTTCCTGCAGTTTTCACTGTAAAACCGGGTTCGAGCTAGTACCTCCCCATATATATGTATGGAGTGGAGTTTGCAACTTAAAAGAAACCTTGTGTTCCCAACAAGCTAGGTGAAGGAAGGCTTTCACACACACTTATCTCTTAGAACTGAGCATGTGGAGAGACGTTCGTTCATCTAGCACAAAGGGAACGGGTTGCAGGTGAAACATTTACTCTGGTTTCTCAGTCTGTTTCCTAGTTCCGGTTTGAAGTTCTTGCAGTTTTCACTGTAAAACCGAGTTGGAGCTAGTCCCTCCCCTTATATATGTATGGAGTGGAGTTTGCAACTGAAAAGAAACTTTGTGTTCCCAACAAGCTAGCTGAAGGACGGCTTTCACACACACATATCTCTCAGAACTGAGCATGTGGAGAGACGTTCGTTCATCTAGCAAAAAGGGAACGGGTTGCAGGAGAAACTTTTACTCTGGTTTCTCAGTCTGTTTCCTAGTGCCGGTTTGAAGTTGCTGCAGTTTTCCCTGTAAAACCGATTTGGAGCTAGTACCTCCCCCTATAAATTTATGGAGTGGAGTTTGCAACTGAAAAGAAACTTTGTGTTCCCAAAAAGCTAGGTGAAGGACGGCTTTCACACACACTTATCTCCCAGAACTGAGCATGTGGAGAGACGTTCGTTCATCTAGCACAAAGGGAACGGGTTGCAGGAGAAACTTTTACTCTGGTTTCTCAGTCTGTTTCCTAGTGCCGGTTTGAAATTCATGCAGTTTTCACTGTAAAACCGAGTTGGAGCTAGTACTTCCCCATATATATATATGGAGTGGAGTTTGCAACTGAAAAGAAACTTTGTGTTCCCAACAAGCTAGGTGAAGGACGGCTTTCACACACACTTATCTCTCAGAACTGAGCATGTGGAGAGACATTCGTTCATCTAGCACAAAGGGAACGGGTTGCAGGGGAAATATTTACTCTGGTTTCTCAGTCTGTTTCCTAGTGCCGGTTTGAAGTTCCTGCAATTTTCACTGTAAAACCGAGTTGGAGCTAATACCTCCCCATATATATATATGGAGTGGAGTTTGCAACTGAAAAGAAACTTTGTGTTCCCAACAAGCTAGGTGAAGGACGGCTTTCACACACACTTATCTCTCAGAACTGAGCATGTGGAGAGACGTTCGTTCATCTAGCACAAAGGAATGGGTTGCAGGAGAAACTTTTACTCTGGTTTCTCAGTCTGTTTCCTAGTGCCGGTTTTAAGTTCCTGCAGTTTTCACCGTAAACCGGTTTGGAGCTAGTAACTCCCCATATATATGTATGGAGTGGAGTTTGCAACTGAAAAGAAACTTTGTGTTCCCAACAAGCTAGGTGAAGGACGGCTTTCACACACACTTATCTCTCAGAACTGAGCATGTGGAGAGACGTTCTTTCATCTAGCACAAAGGGAACGGGTTGCAGGAGAATCTTTTACTCTGGTTTCTCAGTCTGTTTCCTAGTGCCGGTTTGAAGTTCCTGCAGTTTTCTCTGTAAAACCGAGTTGGAGCTAGTACCTCCCCATATATATGTATTGAGTGGTGTTTACAACTGAAAAGAAACTTTGTGTTCCCAACAAGGTAGGTGAAGGACGGCTTTCACACACAATTATCTCTCAGAACTGAGCATGTGGAGAGTCGTTCGTTCATCTAGCAATAATGGAACGGGTTGCAGGAGAAACTTTTACTCTGGTTTCTCAGTTTGTTTCCTAGTGCCGGTTTGAAGTTCCTGCAGTTTTCACTGTAAAACCGAGTTGGAGCTAGTACCTCCCCATATATATGTATGGAGTTGAGTTTGCAACTGAAAAGAAACTTTGTGTTCCCAACAAGCTAGGTGAAGGACTGCTTTCACACACACTTATCTCTCAGAACTGAGCATGTGGAGAGACGTTCGTTCATCTAACACAAAGGGAACGGGTTGCAGGAGAAACTTTTACTCTGGTTTCTCAGTCTGTTTCCTAAGGCCGGTTTGAAGTTCCTGCTGTTTTCACTGTAAAACCGAGTTTGAGCTAGTCCCTACCCATACGTATATATGGAGTGGAGTTTGCAACTGAAAAGAAACTTTGTGTTCCCAACAAGCTAGGTGAAGGACGGCTTTCACACACACTTATCTCTCAGAACTGAGCATGTGGAGAGACGTTCGTTCATCTAGCACAAAGGGAACGGGTTGCAGGGGAAACATTTACTCTCGTTTCTCAATCTGTTTCCTAGTGCCGGTTTGAAGTTCCTGCAGTTTTCACTGTAAAACCAGGTTGGAGCTAGTAACTCCCCATATATATGTATGGAGTGGAGTTTGCAACTGAAAAGAAACTTTGTGTTCCCAACAAGCTAGGTGAAGGTAGGCTTACACACACACTTATCTCTCAGAACTGAGCATGTGGAGAGACGTTCGTTCATCTAGCACAAAGGGAACGGGTTGCAGGGGAAACATTTACTCTGGATTCTCAGTCTGTTTCCTAGTGCCGGTTTGAAGTTCCTGCAGTTTTCACTGTAAAACCGAGTTGGAGCTAGTCCCTCCCCATATATATGTATGGAGTGGAGTTTGCAACTGAAAAGGAACTTTGTGTTCCCAACAAGCTAGGTGAAGGACGGCTTTCACACACACTTATCTCTCAGAACTGAGCATTTGGAGAGATGTTCGTTCATCTAGCACAAAGGGAACGGGTTGCAGGAGAAACTTTTACTATGGTTTCTCAGTCTGTTTCCTAGTGCCGGTTTGAAGTTCCTGCAGTTTTCCCTGTAAAACCGAGTTGGAGCTAGTACCTCCCCATATAAATGTATGGAGTGGAGTTTGCAACTGAAAAGAAACTTTGTGTTCCCAACAAGCTAGGTGAAGGACGGCTTTCACACACACTTATCTCTCAGAACTGAGCATGTGGAGAGACGTTCGTTCATCTTGCACAAAGGGAACGGGTTGCAGGAGAAACATTCACTCTGGTTTCTCAGTCTGTTTCCTAGTGCCGGTTTGAAGTTCCTGCAGTTTTCACTGTAAAACCGAGTTGGAGCTAGTCCCTACCCATATATATATATGGAGTGGAGTTTGCAACTGAAAAGAAACTTTGTTTTCCCAAGAAGCATGTTGAAGGACGGCTTTCACACACACTTATCTCTCAGAACTGAGCATGTGGAGAGACGTTCGTTCATCTAGCACAAAGGGAACGGGTTGCAGGGGAAACATTTACTCTGGTTTCTCAGTCTGTTTCCTAGTGCCGGTTTGAAGTTCCTGCAGTTTTCACTGTAAAACCGGGTTCGAGCTAGTACCTCCCCATATATATGTATGGAGTGGAGTTTGCAACTGAAAAGAAACCTTGTGTTCCCAACAAGCTAGGTGAAGGAAGGCTTTCACACACACTTATCTCTTAGAACTGAGCATGTGGAGAGACGTTCGTTCATCTAGCACAAAGGGAACGGGTTGCAGGTGAAACATTTACTCTGGTTTCTCAGTCTGTTTCCTAGTTCCGGTTTGAAGTTCTTGCAGTTTTCACTGTAAAACCGAGTTGGAGCTAGTCCCTCCCCTTATATATGTATGGAGTGGAGTTTGCAACTGAAAAGAAACTTTGTGTTCCCAACAAGCTAGCTGAAGGACGGCTTTCACACACACATATCTCTCAGAACTGAGCATGTGGAGAGACGTTCGTTCATCTAGCAAAAAGGGAACGGGTTGCAAGAGAAACTTTTACTCTGGTTTCTCAGTCTGTTTCCTAGTGCCGGTTTGAAGTTGCTGCAGTTTTCCCTGTAAAACCGATTTGGAGCTAGTACCTCCCCCTATAAATTTATGGAGTGGAGTTTGCAACTGAAAAGAAACTTTGTGTTCCCAAAAAGCTAGGTGAAGGACGGCTTTCACACACACTTATCTCTCAGAACTGAGCATGTGGAGAGACGTTCGTTCATCTAGCACAAAGGGAACGGGTTGCAGGAGAAACTTTTACTCTGGTTTCTCAGTCTGTTTCCTAGTGCCGGTTTGAAATTCATGCAGTTTTCACTGTAAAACCGAGTTGGAGCTAGTACTTCCCCATATATATATATGGAGTGGAGTTTGCAACTGAAAAGAAACTTTGTGTTCCCAACAAGCTAGGTGAAGGACGGCTTTCACACACACTTATCTCTCAGAACTGAGCATGTGGAGAGATATTCGTTCATCTAGCACAAAGGGAACGGGTTGCAGGGGAAATATTTACTCTGGTTTCTCAGTCTGTTTCCTAGTGCCGGTTTGAAGTTCCTGCAATTTTCACTGTAAAACCGAGTTGGAGCTAATACCTCCCCATATATATATATGGAGTGGAGTTTGCAACTGAAAAGAAACTTTGTGTTCCCAACAAGCTAGGTGAAGGACGGCTTTCACACACACTTATCTCTCAGAACTGAGCATGTGGAGAGACGTTCGTTCATCTAGCACAAAGGAATGGGTTGCAGGAGAAACTTTTACTCTGGTTTCTCAGTCTGTTTCCTAGTGCCGGTTTGAAGTTCCTGCAGTTTTCACCGTAAACCGGTTTGGAGCTAGTAACTCCCCATATATATGTATGGAGTGGAGTTTGCAACTGAAAAGAAACTTTGTGTTCCCAACAAGCTAGGTGAAGGACGGCTTTCACACACACTTATCTCTCAGAACTGAGCATGTGGAGAGACGTTCTTTCATCTAGCACAAAGGGAACGGGTTGCAGGAGAATCTTTTACTCTGGTTTCTCAGTCTGTTTCCTAGTGCCGGTTTGAAGTTCCTGCAGTTTTCTCTGTAAAACCGAGTTGGAGCTAGTACCTCCCCATATATATGTATTGAGTGGTGTTTACAACTGAAAAGAAACTTTGTGTTCCCAACAAGGTAGGTGAAGGACGGCTTTCACACACAATTATCTCTCAGAACTGAGCATGTGGAGAGTCGTTCGTTCATCTAGCAATAATGGAACGGGTTGCAGGAGAAACTTTTACTCTGGTTTCTCAGTTTGTTTCCTAGTGCCGGTTTGAAGTTCCTGCAGTTTTCACTGTAAAATCGAGTTGGAGCTAGTACCTCCCCATATATATGTATGGAGTGGAGTTTGCAACTGAAAAGAATCTTTGTGTTCCCAACAAGCTAGGTGAAGGACGGCTTTCACACACAATTATCTCTCAGACCTGAGCTTGTTGAGAGACGTTCGTTCATCTAGCACAAAGGGAACGGGTTGCAGGGGAAACTATTACTCTGGTTTCTCAGTCTGTTTCCTAGTGCCGGTTTGAAGTTCCTGCAGTTTTCACTGTAAAACCGAGTTGGAGTTAGTAGCTCCCCATATATATGTATGGAGTGGAGTTTGCAACTGAAAAGAAACTTTGTGTTCCCAACAAGCTAGGTGAAGGGCGGCTTTCACACACACTTATCTCTCAGAACTGAGCATGTGGAGAGAAGTTCGTTCATCTAGCACAAAGGGAAGGGGTTGCAGGGGAAACATTTACTCTGGTTTCTCAGTCTGTTTCCTAGTGCCGGTTTGAAGTTCCTGCAGTTTTCACTGTAAAACCGAGTTGGAGCTAGTCCCTCCCCATATATATGTATGGAGTGGAGTTTGCAACTGAAAAGAAACTTTGTGTTCCCAACAAGCTAGGTGAAGGACGCCTTTCACACACACTTATCTCTCAGAACTGAGCATGTGGAGAGACGTTCGTTCATCTAGCACAAAGGGAACGGGTTGCAGGAGAAACTTTTACTCTGGTTTCTCAGTCTGTTTCCTAGTGCCGGTTTGAAATTCCTGCAATTTTCACTGTAAAACCGAGTTGGGGCTAGTCCCTACCCATATATATATATGGTGTGGAGTTTGCAACTGAAAAGAAACTTTGTGTTCCCAACAAGCTAGGTGAAGGACGGCTTTCACACACACTTATCTCTCAGAACTGAGCATGTGGAGAGACGTTCGTTCATCTAGCACAAAGGGAATGGTTTGCAAGAGAAACTTTTACTCTGGTTTCTCAGTCTGTTTCCTAGTGCCGGTTTGAAGTTCCTTCAGTTTTCACCGTAAAACCGGTTTGGAGCTAGTAACTCCCCTATATATGTATGGAGTGGAGTTTGCAACTGAAAAGAAACTTTGTGTTCCCAACAAGCTAGGTGAAGGTAGGCTTTCACACACACTTATCTCTCAGAACTGAGCATGTGGAGAGACGTACGTTCATCTAGCACAAAGGAAACGGGTTGCAGGGGAAACATTTACTCTGGTTTCTCAGTCTATTTCCTAGTGCCGGTTTGAAGTTCCTGCAGTTATCACTGTAAAACCGAGTTGGTGCTAGACCCTCCCCATATATATGTATGGAGTGGAGTTTGCAACTGAAAAGAAACTTTGTGTTCCCAACAAGCTATGTGAAAGACGGCTTTCACACACACTTATCTCTCAGAACTTAGCATGTGGAGAGACGTTCGTTCATCTAGCACAAAGGGAACGGGTTGCAGGGGAAACATTTACTCTGGTTTCTCAGTCTGTTTCCTAGTGCCGGTTTGAAGTTCCTGCAGTTTTCCCTGTAAAACCGATTTGGAGCTAGTACCTCCCCATATATATGTATGGAGTGGAGTTTGCAACTGAAAAGAAACTTTGTGTTCCCAACAAGATAGGTGAAGGACGGCTTTCACACACACTTATCTCTCAGACCTGAGCATGTGGAGAGACGTTCGTTCATCTAGCACAAAGGAAACGTGTTGCAGGGGAAACATTTACTCTGGTTTCTCAGTCTGTTTCCTAGTGCCGGTTTGAAGTTCCTGCAGTTTTCACTGTAAAACCGGTTTGGAGCTAGTACCTCCCCATATATATGTATGGAGTGGATTTTGCAACTGAAAAGAAACTTTGTGTTCCCAACAAGCTAGGTGAAGGAAGGCTTTCACACACACTTATCTCTCACAACTGAGCATGTGGAGAGACGTTCGTTCATCTAGCACAAAGGGAACGGGTTGCAGGGGAAACATTTACTCTGGTTTCTCAGTCTGTTTCCTAGTGCCGGTTTGAAGTTCCTGCAGTTTTCCCTGTAAAACCGATTTGGAGCTAGTACCTCCCCATATATATGTATGGAGTGGAGTTTGCAACTGAAAAGAAACTTTGTGTTCCCAACAAGCTAGGTGAAGGACGGCTTTCACACACACTTATCTCTCAGAACTGAGCATTTGGAGAGACGTTCGTTCATCTAGCACAAAGGGAACGGGTTGCAGGAGAAACTTTTACTCTGGTATCTCAGTCTGTTTCCTAGTGCCGGTTTGAAGTTCGTGCAGTTTTCACTGTAAAACCGAGTTGGAGCTAGGACCTCCCCATATATATGTATGGAGTGGAGTTTGCAACTGAAAAGAAACTTTGTGTTCCCAACAAGCTAGGTGAAGGACGGCTTTCACACACACTTATCTCTCAGAACTGAGCATGTGGAGAGACGTACGTTCATCTAGCACAAAGGGAACGGGTTGCAGGAGAAACTTTTGCTCTGGTTTCTCAGTCTGTTTCCTAGTGCCGGTTTGAAGTTCCTGCAGTTTTCACTGTAAAACCGAGTTGGAGCTAGTCCCTACCCACATATATGTATGGAGTGGAGTTTGCAACTGAAAAGAAACTTTGTGTTCCCAACAAGCTAGGTGAAGTACGGCTTTCACACACACTTATCTCTCAGAACTGAGCATGTGGAGAGACTTTCGTTCATCTAGCACAAAGGGAACGGGTTGCAGGAGAAACTTTTACTCTGGTTTCTCAGTCTGTTTCCTAGTGCCGGTTTGAAGTTCCTGCAGTTTTCACTGTAAAACCGAGTTGGAACTAGTCCCTACCCATACATATATATGGAGTGGAGTTTGCAACTGAAAAGAAACTTTGTGTTCCCAACAAGCTAGGTGAAGGACGGCTTTCATACACACTTATCTCTCAGAACTGAGCATGTGGAGAGACGTTTGTTCATCTAGCACAAAGGGAACGGGTTGCAGGGGAAACATTTACTCTGGTTTCTCAGTCTGTTTCCTAGTGCCGGTTTGAAGTTCCTGCAGTTTTCACTGTAAAACCGAGTTGGAGCTAGTACTTCCCCATATATATGTATGGAGTGGAGTTTGCAACTGAAAAGAAAATTTGTGTTCCCAAAAAGCTAGGTGAAGGACGGCTTTCACACACACTTATCTCTCAGAACTGAGCATGTGGAGAGACGTTCGTTCATCTAGCACAAAGGAAACGGGTTGCAGGGGAAACATTTACTCTGGTTTCTCAGTCTGTTTCCTAGTGCCGGTTTGAAGTTCCTGCAGTTTTCCCTGTAAAACCGATTTGGAGCTAGTACCTCCCCATATATATGTATGGAGTGGAGTTTGCAACTCAAAAGAAACTTTGTGTTCCCAACAAGCTAGGTGAAGGACGGCTTTCACACACACTTATCTCTCAGAACTGAGCATTTGGAGAGACGTACGTTCATCTAGCACAAAGGGAACGGGTTGCAGGGGAAACATTTACTCTGGTTTCTCAGTCTGTTTCCTAGTGCCGGTTTGAAGTTCCTGCAGTTTTCCCTGTAAAATCGATTTGGAGCTAGTACCTCCCCATATATATGTATGGAGTGGAGTTTGCAACTGAAAAGAAACTTTGTGTTCCCAACAAGCTAGGTGAAGGACGGCTTTCACACACACTTATCTCTCAGAACTGAGCATGTGGAGAGACGTACGTTCATCTAGCACAAAGGGAACGGGTTGCAGGAGAAACTTTTGCTCTGGTTTCTCAGTCTGTTTCCTAGTGCCGGTTTGAAGTTCCTGCAGTTTTCACTGTAAAACCGAGTTGGAGCTAGTCCCTACCCACATATATGTATGGAGTGGAGTTTGCAACTGAAAAGAAACTTTGTGTTCCCAACAAGCTAGGTGAAGGACGGCTTTCACACACACTTATCTCTCAGAACTGAGCATGTGGAGAGACTTTCGTTCATCTAGCACAAAGGGAACGGGTTGCAGGAGAAACTTTTACTCTGGTTTCTCAGTCTGTTTCCTAGTGCCGGTTTGAAGTTCCTGCAGTTTTCACTGTAAAACCGAGTTGGAACTAGTCCCTACCCATACATATATATGGAGTGGAGTTTGCAACTGAAAAGAAACTTTGTGTTCCCAACAAGCTAGGTGAAGGACGGCTTTCATACACACTTATCTCTCAGAACTGAGCATGTGGAGAGACGTTTGTTCATCTAGCACAAAGGGAACGGGTTGCAGGGGAAACATTTACTCTGGTTTCTCAGTCTGTTTCCTAGTGCCGGTTTGAAGTTCCTGCAGTTTTCACTGTAAAACCGAGTTGGAGCTAGTACTTCCCCATATATATGTATGGAGTGGAGTTTGCAACTGAAAAGAAAATTTGTGTTCCCAAAAAGCTAGGTGAAGGACGGCTTTCACACACACTTATCTCTCAGAACTGAGCATGTGGAGAGACGTTCGTTCATCTAGCACAAAGGAAACGGGTTGCAGGGGAAACATTTACTCTGGTTTCTCAGTCTGTTTCCTAGTGCCGGTTTGAAGTTCCTGCAGTTTTCCCTGTAAAACCGATTTGGAGCTAGTACCTCCCCATATATATGTATGGAGTGGAGTTTGCAACTCAAAAGAAACTTTGTGTTCCCAACAAGCTAGGTGAAGGACGGCTTTCACACACACTTATCTCTCAGAACTGAGCATTTGGAGAGACGTACGTTCATCTAGCACAAAGGGAACGGGTTGCAGGGGAAACATTTACTCTGGTTTCTCAGTCTGTTTCCTAGTGCCGGTTTGAAGTTCCTGCAGTTTTCCCTGTAAAATCGATTTGGAGCTAGTACCTCCCCATATATATGTATGGAGTGGAGTTTGCAACTGAAAAGAAACTTTGTGTTCCCAACAAGCTAGGTGAAGGACGGCTTTCACACACACTTATCTCTCAGAACTGAGCATGTGGAGAGACGTACGTTCATCTAGCACAAAGGGAACGGGTTGCAGGAGAAACTTTTACTCTGGTTTCTCAGTCTGTTTCCTAGTGCCGGTTTGAAGTTCCTGCAGTTTTCACTGTAAAACCGAGTTGGAGCTAGTCCCTACCCATACATATATATGGAGTGGAGTTTGCAACTGAAAAGAAACTTTGTGTTCCCAACAAGCTAGGTGAAGGACGGCTTTCATAAACACTTATCTCTCAGAACTGAGCATGTGGAGAGACGTTTGTTCATCTAGCACAAAGGGAACGGGTTGCAGGGGAAACATTTACTCTGGTTTCTCAGTCTGTTTCCTAGTGCCGGTTTGAAGTTCCTGCAGTTTTCACTGTAAAACCGAGTTGGAGCTAGTCCCTCCCCATATATATGTATGGAGTGGAGTTGGCAAATGAAAAGAAACTTTGTGTTTCCAAAAAGCTAGGTGAAGGACGGCTTTCACACACACTTATCTCTCAGAACTGAGCATGTGGAGAGACGTTCGTTCATCTAGCAAAAAGGGAACGGGTTGCAGGAAAAACTTTTACTCTGGTTTCTCAGTCTGTTTCCTAGTGCCGGTTTGAAGTTCCTGCAGTTTTCACTATAAAACCGAGTTGGAGCTAGTCCCTCCCCATATATATATATGGAGTGGAGTTTGCAACTGAAAAGAAACTTCGAGTTCACAACAAGCTAGGTGAAGGACGGCTTTCACACACACTTATCTCTCAGACCTGAGCATGTGGAGAGACGTTCGTTCATCTAGCACAAAGTTAACGGGTTGCAGGGGAAACATTTACTCTGGTTTCTCAGTCTGTTTCCTAGTGCCGGTTTGAAGTTCCTGCAGTTTACACTGTAAAACCGAGTTGGAGCTAGTACCTCCCCATATATATGTATGGAGTGGAGTTTGCAACTGAAAAGAAACTTTGTGTTCCCAACAAGCTAGGTGAAGGACGCCTTTCACACACACTTATCTCTCAGAACTGAGCATGTGGAGAGACGTTCGTTCATCTAGCACAAAGGGAACGGTTTGCAGGAGAAACTTTTACTCTGGTTTCTCAGTCTGTTTCCTAGTGCCGGTTTGAAATTCCTGCAGTTTTCACTGTAAAACCGAGTTGGAGCTAGTCCCTACCCATATATATATATGGAGTGGAGTTTGCAACTGAAAAGAAACTTTGTGTTCCCAACAAGCTAGGTGAAGGACGGCTTTCACACACAATTATCTCTCAGAACTGAGCATGTGGAGAGACGTTCGTTCATCTAGCACAAAGGGAATGGGTTGCAGGAGAAACTTTTACTCTGGTTTCTCAGTCTGTTTCCTAGTGCCGGTTTGAAGTTCCTTCAGTTTTCACCGTAAAACCGGTTTGGAGCTAGTAACTCCCCTATATATGTATGGAGTGGAGTTTGCAACTGAAAAGAAACTTTGTGTTCCCAACAAGCTAGGTGAAGGTAGGCTTTCACACACACTTATCTCTCAGAACTGAGCATGTGGAGAGACGTACGTTCATCTAGCACAAAGGAAACGGGTTGCAGGGGAAACATTTACTCTGGTTTCTCAGTCTATTTCCTAGTGCCGGTTTGAAGTTCCTGCAGTTATCACTGTAAAACCGAGTTGGAGCTAGTCCCTCCCCATATATATGTATGGAGTGGAGTTTGCAACTGAAAAGAAACTTTGTGTTCCCAACAAGCTAGGTGAAAGACGGCTTTCACACACACTTATCTCTCAGAACTTAGCATGTGGAGAGACGTTCGTTCATCTAGCACAAATGAAACGGGTTGCAGGGGAAACATTTACTCTGGTTTCTCAGTCTGTTTCCTAGTGCCGGTTTGAAGTTCCTGCAGTTTTCCCTGTAAAACCGATTTGGAGCTAGTACCTCCCCATATATATGTATGGATTGGAGTTTGCAACTGAAAAGAAACTTTGTGTTCCCAACAAGATAGGTGAAGGACGGCTTTCACACACACTTATCTCTCAGACCTGAGCATTTGGAGAGACGTTCGTTCATCTAGCACAAAGGAAACGGGTTGCAGAGGAAACATTTACTCTGGTTTCTCAGTCTGTTTCCTAGTGCCTGTTTGAAGTTCCTGCAGTTTTCACTGTAAAACCGGTTTGGAGCTAGTACCTCCCCATATATATGTATGGAGTGGATTTTGCAACTGAAAAGAAACTTTGTGTTCCCAACAAGCTAGGTGAAGGAAGGCTTTCACACACACTTATCTCTCACAACTGAGCATGTGGAGAGACGTTTGTTCATCTAGCACAAAGGGAACGGGTTGCAGGGGAAACATTTACTCTGGTTTCTCAGTCTGTTTCCTAGTGCCGGTTTGAAGTTCCTGCACTTTTCACTGTAAAACCGATTTGGAGCTAGTACCTCCCCATATATATGTATGGAGTGGAGTTTGCAACTGAAAAGAAACTTTGTGTTCCCAACAAGCTAGGTGAAGGACGGCTTTCACACACACTTATCTCTCAGAACTGAGCATTTGAAGAGACGTACGTTCATCTAGCACAAAGGGAACGGGTTGCAGGAGAAACTTTTACTCTGGTTTCTCAGTCTGTTTCCTAGTGCCGGTTTGAAGTTCGTGCAGTTTTCACTGTAAAACCGAGTTGGAGCTAGGACCTCCCTATATATATGTATGGAGTGGAGTTTGCAACTGAAAAGAAACTTTGTGTTCCCAACAAGCTAGGTGAAGGACGGCTTTCACACACACTTATCTCTCAGAACTGAGCATGTGGAGAGACGTACGTTCATCTAGCACAAAGGGAACGGGTTGCAGGAGAAACTTTTGCTCTGGTTTCTCAGTCTGTTTCCTAGTGCCGGTTTGAAGTTCCTGCAGTTTTCACTGTAAAACCGAGTTGGAGCCAGTCCCTCCCCTTATATATGTATGGAGTGGAGTTTGCAACTGAAAAGAAACTTTGTGTTCCCAACAAGCTTGGTGAAAGACGGCTTTCACACACACTTATCTCTCAGAACTGAGCATGTGGAGAGACGTACGTTCATCTAGCACAAAGGGAACGGGTTGAAGGAGAAACATTTGCTCTGGTTTCTCAGTCTGTTTCCTAGTGCCTGTTTGAAGTTCCTGCAGTTTTCACTGTAAAACCGAGTTGGAGCTAGTCCCTACCCATACATATATATGGATTGGAGTTTGCAACTGAAAAGAAACTTTGTGTTCCCAACAAGCTAGGTGAAGGACGGCTTTCATACACACTTATCTCTCAGAACTGAGCATGTGGAGAGACGTTCGTTCATCTAGCACAATGGGAACGGGTTGCAGGGGAAACATTTACTCTGGTTTCTCAGTCTGTATCCTAGTGCCGGTTTGAATTTCCTGCAGTTTTCACTGTAAAACCGGGTTGGAGATAGTAACTCCCCATATATATGTATGGAGTGGAGTTTACAACTGAAAAGAAACTTTGTGTTCCCAACAAGCTAGGTAAAGGTAGGCTTTCACACACACTTATCTCTCAGAACTGAGCATGTGGAGAGACGTTCGTTCATCTAGCACAAATGGAACGGGTTGCAGGGGAAACATTTACTCTGGTTTCTCAGTCTGTTTCCTAGTGCCGGTTTTAAGTTCCTGCAGTTTTCCCTGTAAAACAGATTTGGAGCTAGTACCTCCGCATATATATGTATGGAGTGGAGTTTGCAACTGAAAAGAAACTTTGTGTTCCCAACAAGCTAGGTGAAGGACGGCTTTCACACACACTTATCTCTCAGACCTGAGCATGTGGAGAGACGTTCGTTCATCTAGCACAAAGGAAACGGGTTGCAGGGGAAACATTTACTCTGGTTTCTCAGTCTGTTTCCTAGTGCCGGTTTGAAGTTCCTGCAGTTTTCACTGTAAAACCGGTTTGGAGCTAGTACCTCCCCATATATATGTATGGAGTGGATTTTGCAACTGAAAAGAAACTTTGTGTTCCCAACAAGCTAGGTGAAGGAAGGCTTTCACACACACTTATCTCTCACAACTGAGCATGTGGAGAGACGTTCGTTCATCTAGCACAAAGGGAACGGGTTGCAGGGGAAACATTTACTCTGGTTTCTCAGTCTGTTTCCTAGTGCCGGTTTGAAGTTCCTGCAGTTTTCCCTGTAAAACCGATTTGGAGCTAGTACCTCCCCATATATATGTATGGATTGGAGTTTGCAACTGAAAAGAAACTTTGTGTTCCCAACAAGCTAGGTGAAGGACGGCTTTCACACACACTTATCTCTCAGAACTGAGCATTTGGAGAGACGTACGTTCATCTAGCACAAAGGGAACGGGTTGCAGGAGAAACTTTTACTCTGGTTTCTCAGTCTGTTTCCTAGTGCCGGTTTGAAGTTCGTGCAGTTTTCACTGTAAAACCGAGTTGGAGCTAGGACCTCCCTATATATATGTATGGAGTGGAGTTTGCAACTGAAAAGAAACTTTGTGTTCCCAACAAGCTAGGTGAAGGACGGCTTTCACACACACTTATCTCCCAGAACTGAGCATGTGGAGAGACGTACGTTCATCTAGCACAAAGGAAACGGGTTGCAGGGGAAACATTTACTCTGGTTTCTCAGTCAATTTCCTAGTGCCGGTTTGAAGTTCCTGCAGTTATCACTGTAAAACCGAGTTGGAGCTAGTCCCTCCCCATATATATGTATGGAGTGGAGTTTGCAACTAAAAAGAAACTTTGTGTTCCCAACAAGCTAGGTGAAGGACGGCTTTCACACACACTTATCTCTCAGAACTGAGCATGTGGAGAGACGTTCGTTCATCTAGCACAAAGGAAACGGGTTGCAGGGGAAACATTTACTCTGGTTTCTCAGTCTGTTTCCTAGTGCCGGTTTGAAGTTCCTGCAGTTTTCACTGTAAATCCGGGTTGGAGCTAGTACCTCCCCATATATATGTATGGAGTGGAGTTTGCAACTGAAAAGAAACTTTGTGTTCCCAACAAGCTAGGTGAAGGAAGGCTGTCACACACACTTATCTCTCACAACTGTGCATGTGGAGAGACGTTCGTTCATCTAGCACAAAGGGAACGGGTTGCAGGGGAAACATTTACTCTGGTTTCTCAGTCTGTTTCCAAGTGCCGGTTTGAAGTTCCTGCAGTTTTCACTGTAAAACCGAGTTGGAGCTAGTACCTCCCCATATATATGTATGGAGTGGAGTTTGCAACTGAAAAGAAACTTTGTGTTCCCAACAAGCTAGTTTAAGGACGGCTTTCACACACACTTATCTCTCAGAACTGAGCATGTGGAGAGACGTTCGTTCATCTAGCACAAAGGGAACGGGTTGCAGGAGAAACTTTAACTCTGGTTTCTCAGTCTGTTTCCTAGTGCCGGTTTGAAGTTCGTGCAGTTTTCACTGTAAACCCGAGTTGGAGCTAGTCCCTCCCCATATATATATATGGAGTGGAGTTTGCAACTGAAAAGAAACTTTGTGTTCCCAACAAGCTAGGTGAAGGACGGCTTTCACACACACTTATCTCTCAGAACTGAGCATGTGGAGAGACGTTCGTTCATCTAGCACAATGGGAACGGGTTGCAGGGGAAATATTTACTCTGGTTTCTCAGTCTGTATCCTAGTGCCGGTTTGAATTTCCTGCAGTTTTCACTGTAAAACCGGGTTGGAGATATTACCTCCCCATATATATGTATGGATTGGAGTTTACAACTGAAAAGAAACTTTGTGTTCCCAACAAGCTAGGTAAAGGTAGGCTTTCACAAACACTTATCTCTCACAACTGAGCATGTGGAGAGACGTTCGTTCATCTAACACAAATGGAACGGGTTGCAGGGGAAACATTTACTCTGGTTTCTCAGTCTGTTTCCTAGTGCCGGTTTGAAGTTCCTGCAGTTTTCACTGTAAAACCGAGTTGGATCTAGTCCCTCCCCTTATATATGTATGGAGTGGAGTTTGCAACTGAAAAGAAACTTTGTGTTCCCAACAAGCTAGGTGAAAGACGGCTTTCACACACACTTATCTCTCAGAACTGAGCATGTGGAGAGACGTTCGTTCATCTAGCACAAATGAAACGGGTTGCAGGGGAAACATTTACTCTGGTTTCTCAGTCTGTTTCCTAGTGCCGGTTTGAAGTTCCTGCAGTTTTCCCTGTAAAAACGAGTTGGAGCTAGTACCACCCCATATAAATGTATGGAGTGGAGTTTGCAACTAAAAAGAAACTTTGTGTTCCCAACAAGCTAGGTGAAGGACGGCTTTCAAACACAATTATCTCTCACAACTGAGCATGTGGAGAGACGTTCGTTCATCTAGCACAAAGGGAACGGGTTGCAGGGGAAACATTTACTCTGGTTTCTCAGTCTGTTTCCTAGTGCCGGTTTGAAGTTCCTGCAGTTTTCACTGTAAAACAGAGTTGGAGCTAGGACCTCCCCATATATATGTATGGAGTGGAGTTTGCAACTGAAAAGAAACTTTGTGTTCCCAACAAGCTAGGTTAAGGACGGCTTTCACACACACTTATCTCTCAGAACTGAGCATGTGGAGAGACGTTCGTTCATCTAGCACAAAGGGAACGGGTTGCAGGAAAAACTTTTACTCTGGTTTCTCAGTCTGTTTCCTAGTGCCGGTTTGAAGTTCCTGCAGTTTTCACTGTAAACCCGATTTGGAGCTAGTCCCTCCCCATATATATATATGCATTGGAGTTTGCAACTGAAAAGAAACTTTGTGTTCCCAACAAGCTAGGTGAAGGACGGCTTTCACACACACTTATCTCTCAGAACTGAGCATGTGGAGAGACGTTCGTTCATCTAGCACAAAGGAAACGGGTTGCAGGGGAAACATTTACTCTGGTTTCTCAGTCTGTTTCCTAGTGCCGGTTTGAAGTTCCTGCAGTTTTCACTGTAAAACCGATTTGGAGCTAGTACCTCCCCATATATATGTATGGAGTGGAGTTTGCAACTGAAAAGAAACTTTGTGTTCCCAACAAGCTAGGTGAAGGAAGGCTTTCACACACACTTATCTCTCAGAACTGAGCATGTGGAGAGACGTACGTTCATCTAGCACAAAGGGAACGGGTTGCAGGGGAAACATTTACTTTGATTTCTCAGTCTTTTTCCTAGTGCCGGTTTGAAGTTCCTGCAGTTTTCACTGTAAAACCGAGTTGGAGCTAGTCCCTCCCCATATATATGTATGGAGTGGAGTTTGCAACTGAAAAGAAACTTTGTGTTCCCAACAAGCTAGGTGAAGGACGGCTTTCACACACACTTATCTCTCAGAACTGAGCATGTGGAGAGACGTACGTTCATCCAACACAAAGGGAACGGGTTGCAGGAGAAACTATTTTCGGCTTTCTCAGTCTGTTTCCTAGTGCCGGTTTGAAGTTCCTGCAGTTTTCAATGTAAAAATGATTTGGAGCTAGTACCTCCCCATATATATGTATGGAGTGGAGTTTGCAACTGAAAAGAAACTTTGTGTTCCCAACAAGCTAAGTGAAGGAAGGATTTCACACACACTTATCTCTCAGAACTGAGCATGTGGAGAGACGTTCGTTCATCTAGCACAAAGGGAACGGGTTGCAGGGGAAACATTTACTCTGGTTTCTCAGTCTGTTTCCTTGTGCCGGTTTGAAGTTCCTGCAGTTTTCACTGTAAAACAGAGTTGGAGCTAGTCCCTCCCCATATATATGTATGGAGTGGAGTTTGCAACTGAAAAGAAACTTTGTGTTCCCAACAAGCTAGGTGAAGGACGGCTTTCACACACACTTATCTCTCAGAACTGAGCATGTGGAGAGACGTTCGTTCATCTAGCACAAAGGGAACGGGTTGCAGGGAAAACTTTTACTCTGGTTTCTCAGTCTGTTTCCTAGTGCCGGTTTGAATTTCCTGCAGTTTTCACTGTAAAACCGAGTTGGAGCTAGTCCCTCCCCATATATATATATGGAGTGGAGTTTGCAACTGAAAAGAAACTTAGTGTTCCCAACAAGCTAGTTGAAGGACGGCTTTCACACACACTTATCTCTCAGAACTGAGCATGTGGAGAGACGTTCGTTCATCTAGCACAAAGGGAACGGGTTGCAGATGAAACATTTACTCTGGTTTCTCAGTCTGTTTCCTAGTGCCGGTTTGAAGTTCCTGCAGTTTTCACTGTAAAACCGAGTTGGAGCTAGTCCCTCCCCATATATATGTATGGAGTGGAGTATGCAACTGAAAAGAAACTTTGTGTTCCCAACAATCTAGGTGAAGGACGGCTTTCACACACAATTATCTCTCAGAACTGAGCATGTGGAGAGACGTACGTTCATCTAGCACAAAGGGAACGGGTTGCAGGAAAAACTTTTACTCTGGTTTCTCAGTCTGTTTCCTAGTGCCGGTTTGAAGTTCCTGCAGTTTTCCCTGTAAAACCGAGTTGGAGCTAGTACCTCCCCATGTAAATGTATGGAGTGGAGTTTGCAACTAAAAAGAAACTTTGTGTTCCCAACAAGCTAGGTGAAGGACGGCTTTCAAACATAATTATCTCTCACAACTGAGCATGTGGAGAGACGTTCGTTCATCTAGCACAAAAGGAACGGTTTGCAGGGGAAACTTTTACTCTGGTTTCTCAGTCTGTTTCCTAGTGCCGGTTTGAAGTTCCTGCAGTTTTCACTGTAAAACCGAGTTGGAGCTAGTACCTCCCCATATATATGTATGTATTGGATTTTGCAACTGAAAAGAAACTTTGTGTTCCCAACAAGCTAGGTTAAGGACGGCTTTCACACACACTTATCTCTCAGAACTGAGCATGTGGAGAGACGTTCGTTCATCTAGCACAAAGGGAACGGGTTGCAGGAGAAACTTTTACTCTGGTTTCTCAGTCTGTTTCCTAGTGCCGGTTTGAAGTTCCTACAGTTTTCACTGTAAAACCGAGTTGGAGCTAGTCCTTACCCATATATATATATGGAGTGGAGTTTGCAACTGAAAAGAAACTTTGTGTTCCCAACAAGCTAGGTGAAGGACGGCTTTCACACACTCTTATCTCTAAGAACTGAGCATTTGGAGAGACGTTCGTTCATCTAGCACAAAGGGAACGGGTTGCAGGGGAAACATTTACTCTGGTTTCTCAGTCTGTTTCCTAGTGCCGGTTTGAAGTTCCTGCAGTTTTCACTGTAAAACCGAGTTGGAGCTAGTACCTCCCCATATATATGTATGGAGTGGAGTTTGCCACTGAAAAGAAACTTTGTCTTCCCAACAAGCTAAGTGAAGGACGGCTTTCACACACACTTATCTCTCAGATTTGAGCATGTGGAGAGACATTCGTTCATCTAGCACAAAGGGAACGGGTTGCAGGAGAAACTTTTACTCTGGTTTCTCAGTCTGTTTCCTAGTGCCGGTTTGAAATTCCTGCAGTTTTCACTGTAAAACCGATTTGGAGCTAGTCCCTACCCATATATATATATGGAGTGGAGTTTGCAACTGAAAAGAAACTTTGTGTTCCCAACAAGCTAGGTGAAGTACGGGTTTCACACACACTTATCTCTCAGAACTGAGCATGTGGAGAGACGTTCGTTCATCTAGCACAAAGGGAATGGGTTGCAGGAGAAACTTTTACTCTGGTTTCTCAGTCTGTTTCCTAGTGCCGGTTTGATGTTCCTGCAGTTTTCCCTGTAAAACCGAGTTGGAGCTAGTACCTCCCCATATAAATGTATGGAGTGGAGTTTGCAACTGAAAAGAAACTTTGTGTTCCCAACAAGCTAGGTGAAGTACGGCTTTCACACACACTTATCTCTCAGAACTGAGCATGTGGAGAGACGTTCGTTCATCTAGCACAAAGGGAAAGGGTTGAAGGGGAAACATTTACTCTGGTTTCTCAGTCTGTTTCCTAGTGCCGGTTTGAAGTTCCTGCAGTTTTCACTGTAAAACCGAGTTGGAGCTAGTACCTCCCCTTATATATGTATGGAGTGGAGTTTGCAACTGAAAAGAAACTTTGTGTTCCCAACAAGCGAGGTGAAGGACGGCTTTCACACACACTTATCTCTCAGAACTGAGCATGTGGAGAGACGTACGTTCATCTAGCACAAAGGGAACGGGTTGCAGGAGAAACTTTTACTCTGGTTTCTCAGTCTGTTTCCTAGTGCCGGTTTGAAGATTCTGCAGTTTTCACTGTAAAACCGAGTTGGAGCTAGTCCCTCCCCATATTTATATATGGAGTGGAGTTTGCAACTGAAAAGAAACTTTGTGTTCCCAACAAGCTAGGTGAAGGACGGCTTTCACACACACTTATCTCTCAGAATTGAGCATGTGGAGAGACGTTCGTTCATCTAGCACAAAGGGAACGGGTTGCAGGGGAAACATTTACTCTGGTTTCTCAGTCTCTTTCCTAGTGCCGGTTTGAAGTTCCTCCAGTTTTCACTGTAAAAACGGGTTGGAGCAAGTACCTCCCCATATATATGTATGGAGTGGAGTTTGCAACTGAAAAGAACCTTTGTGTTCCCAACAAGCTAGGTGAAGGATGGCTTTCACACACAATTATCTCTCAAAACTGAGCATGTGGAGAGACGTTCGTTCATCTAGCACAAAGGGAACGGTTTGCAGGGGAAACATTACTCTGGTTTCTCAGTCTGTTTCCTAGTGCCGGTTTCAAGTTCCTGCAGTTTTCACTGTAAAAACGGGTTGGAGCTAGTACCTCCCCATATATATGTATGGAGTGGAGTTTGCAACTGAAAAGAAACTTTGTGTTCCCAACAAGCTAGGTTAAGGAAGGCTTTCACACACAATTATCTCTCAGAACTGAGCATGTGGAGAGACGTTCGTTCATCTAGCACAAAGGGAACATTTTGCAGGGGAAGCATTTACTCTGGTTTCTCAGTCTGTTTCCTAGGGCCGGTTTGAAGTTCCTGCAGTTTTCCCTGTAAAACCGATTTGGAGCTAGTACCTCCCAAAATATATGTATGGATTGGAGTTTGCAACTGAAAAGAAACTTTGTGTTCCCAACAAGCTAGGTGAAGGACGGCTTTCACACACACTTATCTCTCAGAACTGAGCATGTGAAGAGACGTTCGTTCATCTAGCACAAAGGGAACGGGTTGCAGGAGAAACTTTTACTCTGGTTTCTCAGTCTGTTTCCTAGTGCCCGTTTGAAATTCCTGAAGTTTTCACTGTGAAACCGGGTTGGAGCATGTACCTCCCCATATATATGTATGGAGTGGAGTTTGCAACTGAAAAGAACCTTTGTGTTCCCAACAAGCTAAGTGAAGGATGGCTTTCACACACACTTATCTCTCAAAACTGAGCATGTGGAGAGACGTTCGTTCATCTAGCACAAAGTGAACGGGTTGCAGGGGAAATATTTACTCTGGTTTCTCAGTCTGTTTCCTAGTGCCAGTTTGAAATTCCTGCAGTTTTCACTGTAAAACCGAGTTGGAGTTAGTCCCTCCCCATATATATGTATGGAGTGGAGTTTGCAACTGAAAAGAAACTTTGTGTTCCCAACAAGCTAGGTGAAGGACGGCTTTCACACAGACATATCTCTCAGAACTGAGCATTTGGAGAGACGTTCGTTCATCTAGCTAAAAGGGAACGGGTTGCAGGAGAAACTTTTACTCTGGTTTCTCAGTCTGTTTCCTAGTGCCGGTTTGAAGTTCCTGCATTTTTCCCTGTAAAACCGAGTTGGAGCTAGTACCTCCCCATATACATGTATGGAGTGGAGTTTGCAACTGAAAAGAAACTTTGTGTTCCCAACAAGCTAGGTGAAGGGCGGCTTTCACACACACTTATCTCTCAGAACTGAGCATGTGGAGAGACGTTCGTTCATCTAGCACAAAGGGAACGGGTTGCTGGAGAAACTTTTACTCTGGTTACTCAGTCTGTTTCCTAGTGCCGGTTTGAATTTCCTGCAGTTTTCTCTGTAAAACCGAGTTGGTGCTAGTACCTACCCATATATATGTATGGAGTGGATTTTGCAACTGAAAAGAAACTTTGTGTTCCCAACAAGCTAGGTGAAGGACGGCTTTCACACACAATTATCTCTCAGAACTGAGCATGTGGAGAGACGTACGTTCATCTAGCACAAAGGGAACGGGTTGCAGGAGAAACTTTTACTCTGGTTTCTCAGTCTGTTTCCTAGTGCCGGTATGAAGTTCGTGCAGTTTTCACTGTAAAACCGAGTTGGAGCTAGTCCCTACCCATATATATATATGGAGTGGAGTTTGCAACTGAAAAGAAACTTTGTGTTCCCAACAAGCTAGGTGAAAGACGGCTTTCACACACACTTATCTCTCAGAACTGAGCATGTGGAGAGACGTTCGTTCATCTAGCACAAAGGAAACGGGTTGCAGGAGAAACTCTTTCTCTGGTTTCTCAGTCTGTTTCCTAGTGCCGGTTTGAAGTTCGTGCAGTTTTCACTGTAAAACCGAGTTGGATCTAGTCCCTACCCATATATATATATGGAGTGGAGTATGCAACTGAAAAGAAACTTTGTGTTCCCAACAAGCTAGGTGAAGGACGGCTTTCACACACACTTATCTCTCAGAACTGAGCATGTGGAGAGACGTTCGTTCATCTAGCACAAAGGAAACGGGTTGCAGGGGAAACATTTACTCTGGTTTCTCAGTCTGTTTCCTAGTGCCGGTTTGAAGTTCCTGCAGTTTTCACTGTAAAACCGGGTTGGAGCTAGTACCTCCCCATATATATTTATGGAGTGGAGTTTGCAACTGAAAAGAAACTTTGTGTTCCCAACAAGCTAGGTGAAGGAAGGCTTTCACACACAGTTATCTCTCACAACTGAGCATGTGGAGAGACGTTCGTTCATTTAGCACAAAGGGAACGGGTTGCAGGGGAAACATTTACTCTGGTTTCTCAGTCTGTTTCCTAGTGCCGGTTTGAAGTTCCTGCAGTTTTCACTGTAAAACCGATTTGGAGGTAGTACCTCCCCATATATATGTATGGAGTGGAGTTTGCAACTGAAAAGAAACTTTGTGTTCCCAACAAGCTAGGTGAAGGACGGCTTTCACACACACTTATCTCTCAGAACTGAGCATGTGGAGAGACGTACGTTCATCTAGCACAAAGGGAACGGGTTGCAGGAGAAACTTTTACTCTGGTTTCTCAGTCTGTTTCCTAGTGCCGGTTTGAAGTTCCTGCAGTTTTCACTGTAAAACCGAGTTGGAGCTAGTACCTCCCCATATATATGTATGGAGTGGAGTTTGCCACTGAAAAGAAACTTTGTGTTCCCAACAAGCTAGGTGAATGACGGCTTTCACACACACTTATCTCTAAGAACTGAGCATGTGGAGAGACGTTCGTTAATCTAGCACAAATGGAACGGGTTGCAGGAGAAACTTTTACTCTGGTTTCTCAGTCTGTTTCCTAGTGCCGGTTTGAAATTCCTGCAGTTTTCACTGTAAAACCGAGTTGGAGCTAGTCCCTACCCATATATATATATGGAGTGGAGTTTGCAACTGAAAAGAAACTTTGTGTTCCCAACAAGCTAGGTGAAATACGGGTTTCACACACACTTATCTCTCAGAACTGAGCATGTGGAGAGACGTTCGTTCATCTAGCACAAAGGGAATGGGTTGCTGGAGAAACTTTTACTCTGGTTTCTCAGTCTGTTTCCTAGTGCCGGTTTGATGTTCCTGCAGTTTTCCCTGTAAAACCGAGTTGGAGCTAGTACCTCCCCATATAAATGTATGGAGTGGAGTTTGCAACTGAAAAGAAACTTTGTGTTCCCAACAAGCTAGTTTAAGGACGGCTTTCACACACACTTATCTCTCAGAACTGAGCATGTGGAGAGACGTTCGTTCATCTAGCACAAAGGGAACGGGTTGAAGGGGAAACATTTACTCTGGTTTCTCAGTCTGTTTCCTAGTGCCGGTTTGAAGTTCCTGCAGTTTTCACTGTAAAACCGAGTTGGAGCTAGTACCTCCCCTTATATATGTATGGAGTGGAGTTTGCAACTGAAAAGAAACCATGTGTTCCCAACAAGCTAGGTGAAGGACGGCTTTCACACACAATTATCTCTCAGAACTGAGCATGTGGAGAGACGTACGTTCATCTAGCACAAAGGGAACGGGTTGCAGGAGAAACTATTACTCTGGTTTCTCAGTCTGTTTCCTAGTGCCGGTTTGAAGATTCTGCAGTTTTCACTGTAAAACCGAGTTGGAGCTAGTTCCTCCCCATATTTATATATGGAGTGGAGTTTGCAACTGAAAAGAAACTTTGTGTTCCCAACAAGCTAGGTGAAGGGCGGCTTTCACACACACTTATCTCTCAGAATTGAGCATGTGGAGAGACGTTCGTTCATCTAGCACAAAAGGAACGGGTTGCAGGGGAAACATTTACTCTGGTTTCTCAGTCTCTTTCCTAGTGCCGGTTTGAAGTTCCTGCAGTTTTCACTGTAAAAACGGGTTGGAGCAAGTACCTCCCCATATATATGTATGGAGTGGAGTTTGCAACTGAAAAGAACCTTTGTGTTCCCAACAAGCTAGGTGAAGGATGGCTTTCACACACAATTATCTCTCAAAACTGAGCATGTGGAGAGACGTTCGTTCATCTAGCACAAAGGGAACGGTTTGCAGGGGAAACATTACTCTGGTTTCTCAGTCTGTTTCCTAGTGCCGGTTTCAAGTTCCTGCAGTTTTCACTGTAAAAACGGGTTGGAGCTAGTACCTCCCCATATATATGTATGGAGTGGAGTTTGCAACTGAAAAGAAACTTTGTGTTCCCAACAAGCTAGGTTAAGGAAGGCTTTCACACACAATTATCTCTCAGAACTGAGCATGTGGAGAGACGTTCGTTCATCTAGCACAAAGGGAACATTTTGCAGGGGAAACATTTACTCTGGTTTCTCAGTCTGTTTCCTAGGGCCGGTTTGAAGTTCCTGCAGTTTTCCCTGTAAAACCGATTTGGAGCTAGTACCTCCCAAAATATATGTATGGAGTGGAGTTTGCAACTGAAAAGAAACTTTGTGTTCCCAACAAGCTAGGTGAAGGACGGCTTTCACACACACTTATCTCTCAGAACTGAGCATGTGAAGAGACGTTCGTTCATCTAGCACAAAGGGAACGGGTTGCAGGAGAAACTTTTACTCTGGTTTCCCAGTCTGTTTCCTAGTGCCCGTTTGAAGTTCCTGAAGTTTTCACTGTAAAACCGGGTTGGAGCAAGTACCTCCCCATATATATGTATGGAGTGGAGTTTGCAACTGAAAAGAACCTTTGTGTTCCCAACAAGCTAAGTGAAGGATGGCTTTCACACAAATTTATCTCTCAAAACTGAGCATGTGGAGAGACGTTCGTTCATCTAGCACAAAGTGAACGGGTTGCAGGGGAAATATTTACTCTGGTTTCTCAGTCTGTTTCCTAGTGCCGGTATGAAATTCCTGCAGTTTTCACTGTAAAACCGAGTTGGAGTTAGTCCCTCCCCATATATATGTATGGAGTGGAGTATGCAACTGAAAAGAAACTTTGTGTTCCCAACAAGCTAGGTGAAGGACGGCTTTCACACAGACATATCTCTCAGAACTGAGCATTTGGAGAGACGTTCGTTCATCTAGCTAAAAGGGAACGGGTTGCAGGAGAAACTTTTACTCTGGTTTCTCAGTCTGTTTCCTAGTGCCGGTTTGAAGTTCCTGCATTTTTCCCTGTAAAACCGAGTTGGAGCTAGTACCTCCCCATATACATGTATGGAGTGGAGTTTGCAACTGAAAAGAAACTTTGTGTTCCCAACAAGCTAGGTGAAGGACGGCTTTCACAAACAATTATCTCTCAGAACTGAGCATGTGGAGAGACGTACGTTCATCTAGCACAAAGGGAACGGGTTGCAGGAGAAACTTTTACTCTGGTTTCTCAGTCTGTTTCCTAGTGCCGGTATGAAGTTCGTGCAGTTTTCACTGTAAAACCGAGTTGGAGCTAGTCCCTACCCATATATATATATGGAGTGGAGTTTGCAACTGAAAAGAAACTTTGTGTTCCCAACAAGCTGGTGAAAGACGGCTTTCACACACACATATCTCTCAGAACTGAGCATGTGGAGAGACGTTCGTTCATCTAGCACAAAGGAAACGGGTTGCAGGAGAAACTCTTTCTCTGGTTTCTCAGTCTGTTTCCTAGTGCCGGTTTGAAGTTCGTGCAGTTTTCACTGTAAAACCGAGTTGGATCTAGTCCCTACACATATATATATATGGAGTGGAGTATGCAACTGAAAAGAAACTTTGTGTTCCCAACAAGCTAGGTGAAGGACGGCTTTCACAGACACTTATCTCTCAGAACTGAGCATGTGGAGAGACGTTCGTTCATCTAGCACAAAGGAAACGGGTTGCAGGGGAAACATTTACTCTGGTTTCTCAGTCTGTTTCCTAGTGCCGGTTTGAAGTTCCTGCAGTTTTCACTGTAAAACCGGGTTGGAGCTAGTACTTCCCCATATATATGTATGGAGTGGAGTTTGCAACTGAAAAGAAACTTTGTGTTCCCAACAAGCTAGGTGAAGGAAGGCTTTCACACACACTTATCTCTCACAACTGAGCATGTGGAGAGACGTTCGTTCATCTAACACAAAGGGAACGGGTTGCAGGGGAAACATTTACTCTGGTTTCTCAGTCTGTTTCCTAGTGCCGGTTTGAAGTTCCTGCAGTTTTCACTGTAAAACCGATTTGGAGCTAGTACCTCCCCATATATATTTATGGAGTGGAGTTTGCAACTGAAAAGAAACTTTGTGTTCCCAACAAGCTAGGTGAAGGACGGCTTTCACACACACTTATCTCTCAGAACTGAGCATGTGGAGAGACGTACGTTCATCTAGCACAAAGGGAACGGGTTGCAGGAGAAACTTTTACTCTGGTTTCTCAGTCTGTTTCCTAGTGCCGGTTTGAAGTTCCTGCAGTTTTCACTGTAAAACCGAGTTGGAGCTAGTACCTCCCCATATATATGTATGGAGTGGATTTTGCCACTGAAAAGAAACTTTGTGTTCCCAACAAGCTAGGTGAATGACGGCTTTCACACACACTTATCTATCAGAACTGAGCATGTGGAGAGACGTACGTTCATCTAGCACAAAGGGAACGGGTTGCAGGAGAAACTTTTACTCTGGTTTCTCAGTCTGTTTCCTAGTGCCGGTTTGAAGTTCCTGCAGTTTTCACTGTAAAACCGAGTTGGAGCTAGTACCTCCCCATATATATGTATGGATTGGAGTTTGCCACTGAAAAGAAACTTTGTGTTCCCAACAAACTAGGTGAAGGACGGCTTTCACACACACTTATCTCTAAGAACTGAGCATGTGGAGAGACGTTCGTTAATCTAGCACAAATGGAACGGGTTGCAGGAGAAACTTTTACTCTGGTTTCTCAGTCTGTTTCCTAGTGCCGGTTTGAAGTTCGTGCAGTTTTCACTGTAAAACCGAGTTGGAGCTAGTCCCTACCCATATATATATATGGTGTGGAGTTTGCAACTGAAAAGAAACTTTGTGTTCCCAACAAGATAGTTGAAGGACGGCTTTCACACACACTTATCTCTCAGAACTGAGCATGTGGAGAGACGTTCGTTCATCTAGCACAAAGGAAACGGGTTGCAGGGGAAACATTTACTCTGGTTTCTCAGTCTGTTTCCTAGTGCCGGTTTCAAGTTCCTGCAGTTTTCACTGTAAAACCGGGTTGGAGCTAGTACCTCCCCATATATATGTATGGAGTGGAGTTTGCAACTGAAAAGAAACTTTGTGTTCCCAACAAGCTAGGTGAAGGAATGCTTTCACACACACTTAACTCTCAGAACTGAGCATGTGGAGAGACGTTCGTTCATCTATCACAAAGGAAACGGGTTGCAGGGGAAACATTTACTCTGGTTTCTCAGTCTGTTTCCTAGTGCCGGTTTGAAATTCCTGCAGTTTTCACTGTAAAACCGAGTTGGAGCTAGTCCCTCCCCATATATATATATGGAGTGGAGTTTGCAACTGAAAAGAAACTTTGTGTTCCCAACAAGCTAGGTGAAGGACGGCTTTCACGCACACTTATCTCTCAGAACTTAGCATGTGGAGAGACGTTCGTTCATCTAGCACAAAGGGAACGGGTTGCAGGAAAAACTATTACTCTGGTTTCTCAGTCTGTTTCCTAGTGCCGGTTTGAATTTCCTGCAGTTTTCCCTGTAAATCCGAGTTGGAGCTAGTACCTCCCCATGTATATATATGGAGTGGAGTTTGCAACTAAAAAGAAACTTTGTGTTCCCAACAAGCTAGGTGAAGGACGGCTTTCAAACACAATTATCTCTCACAACAGAGCATGTGGAGAGACGTTCGTTCATCTAGCTCAAAGGGAACGGGTTGCAGGGGAAACATTTACTCTGGTTTCTCAGTCTGTTTCCTAGTGCCGGTTTGAAGTTCCTGCATTTTTCCCTGTAAAACCGAGTTGGAGCTTGTACCTCCCCATATATATGTATGGATTGGAGTTTGCAACTGAAAAGAAACTTTGTGTTCCCAACAAGCTAGGTGAAGGACGGCTTTCACAGACACTTATCTCTCAGAACTGAGCATGTGGAGAGACGTACGTTCATCTAGCACAAAGGGAACGGTTTGCAGGAGAAACTTTTACTCTGGTTTCTCAGTCTGTTTCCTAGTGCCGGTTTGAAGTTCGTGCAGTTTTCACTGTAAAACCGAGTTGGAGCTAGTCCCTACCCATATATATGTATGGAGTGGAGTTTGCAACTGAAAAGAAACTTTGTATTCCCAACAAGCTAGGTGAAGGAAGGCTTTCACACACACTTATCTCTCAGAACTGAGCATGTGGAGAGACGTTCGTTCATCTAGCACAAAGGGAACGGTTTGCAGGGGAAACATTTACTCTGGTTTCTCAGTCTGTTTCCTAGTGCCGGTTTGAAGTTCCTGCAGTTTTCCCTGTGAAACCGATTTGGAGCTAGTACCTCCCAATATATATGTATGGAGTGGAGTTTGCAACTGAAAAGAAACTTTGTGTTCCCAACAAGCTAGGTGAAGGACGGCTTTCACACATACTTATCTCTCAGAACTGAGCATGTGGAGAGACGTTCGTTCATCTAGCACAAAGGAACGGGTTGCAGGAGAAACTTTTACTCTGGTTTCTCAGTCTTTTTCCTAGTGCCGTTTTGAAGTTCCTGCAGTTTTCTCTGTAAAACCGAGTTGGTGCTAGTACCTACCCATATATATGTATGGAGTGGAGTTTGCAACTGAAAAGAAACTTTGTGTTCCCAACAAGCTAGGTGAAGGACGGCTTTCACACACACTTATCTCTCAGAACTGAGCATGTGGAGAGACGTACGTTCATCTAGCACAAAGGGAACGGGTTGCAGGAGAAACTTTTACTCTGGTTTCTCAGTCTGTTTCCTAGTGCCGGTTTGAAGTTCGTGCAGTTTTCACTGTAAAACCGAGTTGGAGCTAGTCCCTACCCATATATATATATGGAGTGGAGTTTGCAACTGAAAAGAAACTTTGTGTTCCCAACAAGCTAGGTGAAGGACGGCTTTCACACACACTTATCTCTCAGAACTGAGCATGTGGAGAGACGTTCGTTCATCTAGCACAAAGGAAACGGGTTGCAGGAGAAACTCTTTCTCTGGTTTCTCAGTCTGTTTCCTAGTGCCGGTTTGAAGTTCGTGCAGTTTTCACTGTAAAACCGAGTTGGAGCTAGTCCCTACCCATATATATATATGGAGTGGAGTATGCAACTGAAAAGAAACTTTGTGTTCCCAACAAGCTAGATGAAGGACGGCTTTCACACACACTTATCTCTCAGAACTGAGCATGTGGAGAGACGTTCGTTCATCTAGCACAAAGTAAACGGGTTGCAGGGGAAACATTTACTCTGGTTTCTCAGTCTGTTTCCTAGTGCCGGTTTGAAGTTCCTGCAGTTTTCACTGTAAAACCGGGTTGGAGCTAGTACCTCCCCATATATATGTATGGAGTGGAGTTTGCAACTGAAAAGAAACTTTGTGTTCCCTACAAGCTAGGTGAAGGAAGGCTTTCACACACACTTATCTCTCACAACTGAGCATGTGGAGAGACGTTCGTTCATCTAGCACAAAGGGAACGGGTTGCAGGGGAAACATTTACTCTGGTTTCTCAGTCTGTTTCCTAGTGCCGGTTTGAAGTTCCTGCAGTTTTCACTGTAAAACCGATTTGGAGCTAGTACCTCCCAATATATATGTATGGAGTGGAGTTTGCAACTGAAAAGAAACTTTGTGTTCCCAACAAGCTAGGTGAAGGACGGCTTTCACACACACTTATCTCTCAGAACTGAGCATGTGGAGAGACGTACGTTCATCTAGCACAAAGGGAACGGGTTGCAGGAGAAACTTTTACTCTGGTTTCTCAGTCTGTTTCCTAGTGCCGGTTTGAAGTTCCTGCAGTTTTCACTGTAAAACCGAGTTGGAGCTAGTACCTCCCCATATATATGTATGGAGTGGAGTTTGCCACTGAAAAGAAACTTTGTGTTCCCAACAAGCTAGGTGAAGGACGGCTTTCACACACACTTATCTCTCAGAACTGAGCATGTGGAGAGACGTACGTTCATCTAGCACAAAGGGAACGGGTTGCAGGAGAAACTTTTACTCTGGTTTCTCAGTCTGTTTCCTAGTGCCGGTTTGAAGTTCCTGCAGTTTTCACTGTAAAACCGAGTTGGAGCTAGTACCTCCCCATATATATGTATGGATTGGAGTTTGCCACTGAAAACAAACTTTGTGTTCCCAACAAACTAGGTGAAGGACGGCTTTCACACACACTTATCTCTAAGAACTGAGCATGTGGAGAGACGTTCGTTAATCTAGCAGAAATGGAACGGGTTGCAGGAGAAACTTTTACTCTGGTTTCTCAGTCTGTTTCCTAGTGCCGGTTTGAAGTTCGTGCAGTTTTCACTGTAAAACCGAGTTGGAGCTAGTCCCTACCCATATATATATATGGAGTGGAGTTTGCAACTGAAAAGAAACTTTGTGTTCCCAACAAGCTAGGTGAAGGACGGCTTTCACACACACTTATCTCTCAGAACTGAGCATGTGGAGAGACGTTCGTTCATCTAGCACAAAGAAACGGGTTGCAGGGAAACATTTACTCTGGTTTCTCAGTCTGTTTCCTAGTGCCGGTTTCAAGTTCCTGCAGTTTTCACTGTAAAACCGGGTTGGAGCTAGTACCTCCCCATATATATGTATGGAGTGGAGTTTGCAACTGAAAAGAAACTTTGTGTTCCCAACCAGCTAGGTGAAGGAAGGCTTTCACACACATTTATCTCTCAGAACTGAGCATGTGGAGAGACGTTCGTTCATCTAGCACAATGGAAACGGGTTGCAGGGGAAACATTTACTCTGGTTTCTCAGTCTGTTTCCTAGTGCCGGTTTGAAGTTCCTGCAGTTTTCACTGTAAAACCGAGTTGGAGCTAGTCCCTCCCCATATATATGTATGGAGTGGAGTTTGCAACTGAAAAGAAACTTTGTGTTCCCAACAAGCTAGGTGAAGGACGGCTTTCACGCACACTTATCTCTCAGAACTGAGCATGTGGAGAGACGTTCGTTCATCTAGCACAAATGGAACGGGTTGCAGGAGAAACTTTTACTCTGGTTTCTCAGTCTGTTTCCTAGTGCCGGTTTGAAGTTCCTGCAGTTTTCCCTGTAAAACCGAGTTGGAGCTAGTACCTCCCCATATATATATATGTTGTGGAGTTTGCAACTAAAAAGAAACTTTGTGTTCCCAACAAGCTAGGTGAAGGACGGCTTTCAAACACAATTATCTCTCACAACTGAGCATGTGGAGAGACGTTCGTTCATCTAGCTCAAAGGGAACGGGTTGCAGGGGAAACATTTACTCTGGTTTCTCAGTCTGTTTCCTAGTGCCGGTTTGAAGTTCCTGCAGTTTTCACTGTAAAACCGAGTTGGAGCTAGTACCTCCCCATATATATGTATGGAGTGGAGTTTGCAACTGAAAAGAAACTTTGTGTACCCAACAAGCTAGGTGAAGGACAGCTTTCACACACACTTATCTCTCAGAACTGAGCATGTGGAGAGACGTACGTTCATCTAGCACAAAGGGAACGGGTTGCAGGAGAAACTTTTACTCTGGTTTCTCAGTCTGTTTCCTAGTGCCGGTTTGAAGTTCCTGCAGTTTTCACTGTAAAACCGAGTTGGAGCTAGTACCTCCCCATATATATGTATGGAGTGGAGTTTGCAACTGAAAAGAAACTTTGTGTTCCCAACAAGCTAGGTTAAGGACGGCTTTCACACACACTTATCTCTCAGAACTGAACATGTGGAGAGACGTTCGTTCATCTAGCACAAAGGGAACGGGTTGCAGGAGAAACTATTACTCTGGTTTCTCAGTCTGTTTCCTAGTGCCGGTTTGAAGTTCCTGCAGTTTTCACTGTAAAACAGATTTGGAGCTAGTACCTCCCCATATATATGTATGGAGTGGAGTTTGCAACTGAAAAGAAACTTTGTGTTCCCAACAAGCTAGGTGAAGGACAGCTTTCACACACACTTATCTCTCAGAACTGAGCATGTGGAGAGACGTACGTTCATCTAGCACAAAGGGAACGGGTTGCAGGAGAAACTTTTACTCTGGTTTCTCAGTCTGTTTCCTAGTGCCGGTTTGAAGTTCCTGCAGTTTTCACTGTAAAACCGAGTTGGAGCTAGTACCTCCCCATATATATGTATGGAGTGGAGTTTGCCACTGAAAAGAAACTTTGTGTTCCCAACAAGCTAGGTGAAGGACGGCTTTCACACACACTTATCTCTCAGAACTGAGCATGTGGAGAGACGTACGTTCATCTAGCACAAAGGGAACGGGTTGCAGGAGAAACTTTTACTCTGGTTTCTCAGTCTGTTTCCTAGTGCCGGTTTGAAGTTCCTGCAGTTTTCACTGTAAAACCGAGTTGGAGCTAGTACCTCCCCATATATATGTATGGATTGGAGTTTGCCACTGAAAAGAAACTTTGTGTTCCCAACAAACTAGGTAAAGGACGGCTTTCACACACACTTATCTCTAAGAACTGAGCATGTGGAGAGACGTTCGTTAATCTAGCACAAATGGAACGGGTTGCAGGAGAAACTGTTACTCTGGTTTCTCAGTCTGTTTCCTAGTGCCGGTTTGAAGTTCGTGCAGTTTTCACTGTAAAACCGAGTTGGAGCTAGTCCCTACCCATATATATATATGGAGTGGAGTTTGCAACTGAAAAGAAACTTTGTGTTCCCAACAAGCTAGGTGAAGGACGGCTTTCACACACACTTATCTCTCAGAACTGAGCATGTGGAGAGACTTTCGTTCATCTAGCACAATGAAACGGGTTGCAGGGGAAACATGTACTCTGGTTTCTCAGTCTGTTTCCTAGTGCCGGTTTGAAGTTCCTGCAGTTTTCACTGTAAAACAGATTTGGAGCTAGTACCTCCCCATATATATGTATGGAGTGGAGTTTGCAACTGAAAAGAAACTTTGTGTTCCCAACAAGCTAGGTGAAGGAGAGCTTTCACACACACTTATCTCTCAGAACTGAGCATGTGGAGAGACGTACGTTCATCTAGCACAAAGGTAACGGGTTGCAGGAGAAACTTTTACTCTGGTTTCTCAGTCTGTTTCCTAGTGCCGGATTGAAGTTCCTGCAGTTTTCACTGTAAAACCGAGTTGGAGCTAGTACCTCCCCATATATATGTATGGAGTGGAGTTTGCCACTGAAAAGAAACTTTGTGTTCCCAACAAGCTAGGTGAAGGATGGCTTTCACACACACTTATCTCTCAGAACTGAGCATGTGGAGAGACGTACGTTCATCTAGCACAAATGGTACGGGTTGCAGGAGAAACTTTTACTCTGGTTTCTCAGTCTGTTTCCTAGGGCCGGTTTGAAGTTCCTGCAGTTTTCCCTGTAAAACCGAGTTGGAGCTAGTACCTCCCCATATATATATATGTTGTGGAGTTTGCAACTAAAAAGAAACTTTGTGTTCCCAACAAGCTAGGTGAAGGACGGCTTTCAAACACAATTATCTCTCACAACTGAGCATATGGAGAGACGTTCGTTCATCTAGCTCAAAGGGAAAGGGTTGCAGGGGAAACATTTACTCTGGTTTCTCAGTCTGTTTCCTAGTGCCGGTTTGAAGTTCCTGCAGTTTTCACTGTAAAACCGAGTTGGAGCTAGTACCTCCCCATATATATGTATGGAGTGGAGTTTGCAACTGAAAAGAAACTTTGTGTTCCCAACAAGCTAGGTTAAGGACGGCTTTCACACACACTTATCTCTCAGAACTGAGCATGTGGAGAGACGTTCGTTCATCTAGCACAAAGGGAACGGGTTGCAGGAGAAACTATTACTCTGGTTTCTCAGTCTGTTTCCTAGTGCCGGTTTGAAGTTCCTGCAGTTTTCACTGTAAAACAGATTTGGAGCTAGTACCTCCCCATATATATGTATGGAGTGGAGTTTGCAACTGAAAAGAAACTTTGTGTTCCCAACAAGCTAGGTGAAGGAAAGCTTTCACACACACTTATCTCTCAGAACTGAGCATGTGGAGAGACGTACGTTCATCTAGCACAAAGGGAACGGGTTGCAGGAGAAACATTTACTCTGGTTTCTCAGTCTGTTTCCTAGTGCCGGTTTGAAGTTCCTGCAGTTTTCACTGTAAAACAGAGTTGGAGCTAGTACCTCCCCATATATATGTATGGAGTGGAGTTTGCAACTGAAAAGAAACTTTGTGTTCCCAACAAGCTAGGTGAAGGACAGCTTTCACACACACTTATCTCTCAGAACTGAGCATGTGGAGAGACGTACGTTCATCTAGCACAAAGGGAACGGGTTTCAGGAGAAAATTTTACTCTGGATTCTCAGTCTGTTTCCTAGTGCCGGTTTGAAGTTCGTGCAGTTTTCACTGTAAAACCGAGTTGGAGCTAGTCCCTACCCATATATATATATATGGAGTGGAGTTTGCAACTGAAAAGAAACTTTGTGTTCCCAACAAGCTAGGTGAAGGACGGCTTTCACACACACTTATCTCTCAGAACTGAGCATGTGGAGAGACGTTCGTTCATCTAGCACAAAGGGAACGGGTTGCAGGGGAAACATTTACTCTGGTTTCTCAGTCTGTTTCCTAGTGCCGGTTTGAATTTCCTGCAGTTTTCACTGTAAAATCGAGTTGGAGCTAGTCCCTTCCCATATATATGAATGGAGTGGAGTTTGCAAATGAAAAGAAACTTTGTGTTCCCAACAAGCTAGGTGAAGGAAGGCTTTCACACACACTTATCTCTCAGAACTGAGCATGTGGAGAGACGTTCGTTCATCTAGCACAAAGGGAACGGGTTGCAGGAAAAACTTTTACTCTGGTTTCTCAGTCTGTTTCCTAGTGCCGGTTTGAAGTTCCTGCAGTTTTCACTGTAAAACCGAATTGGAGCTAGTCCCTCCCCATATATATATATGGAGTGGAGTTTGCAACTGAAAAGAAACTTTGTGTTCCCAACAAGCTAGGTGAAGGACGGCTTTCACACACACTTATCTCTCAGAACTTAGCATGTGGAGAGACGTTCGTTCATCTAGCACAAAGTTAACGGGTTGCAGGAGAAACATTTACTCTGGTTTCTCAGTCTGTTTCCTAGTGCCGGTTTGAAGTTCCTGCAGTTTTCACTGTAAAACGGAGTTGGAGCTAGTACTTCCCCATATATATGTAAGTAGTGGAGCTTGCAACTGAAAAGAAACTTTGTGTTCCCAACAAGCTAGGTGAAGGACGGCTTTCACACACACTTATCTCTCAGAACTGAGCATGTGGAGAGACGTACGTTCATCTAGCACAAAGGGAACGGGTTTCAGGAGAAACATTTACTCTGGTTTCTCAGTCTGTTTCCTAGTGCCGGTTTGAAGTTCCTGCAGTTTTCACTGTAAAACCGAGTTGGAGCTAGTACCTCCCCATATATATGTATGGAGTGGAGTTTGCAACTGAAAAGAAACTTTGTGTTCCCAACAAGCTAGGTGAAGGACGGCTTTCACACACACTTATCTCTCAGAACTGAGCATGTGGAGAGACGTTCGTTCATCTAGCACAAAGGGAACGGGTTGCAGGAAAAACTTTTACTCTGGTTTCTCAGTCTGTTTCCTAGTGCCGGTTTGAAGTTCCTGCAGTTTTCACTGTAAAACCGAGTTGGAGCTAGTCCCTCCCCATATATATATATGGAGTGGAGTTTGCAACTGAAAAGAAACTTTGTGTTCCCAACAAGCTAGGTGAAGGACGGCTTTCACACACACTTATCTCTCAGAAATTAGCATGTGGAGAGACGTTCGTTCATCTAGCACAAAGTTAACGGGTTGCAGGAGAAACATTTACTCTGGTTTCTCAGTCTGTTTCCTAGTGCCGGTTTGAAGTTCCTGCAGTTTTCACTGTAAAACGGAGTTGGAGCTAGTACTTCCCCATATATATGTAAGGAGTGGAGTTTGCAACTGAAAAGAAACTTTGTGTTCCCAACAAGCTAGGTGAAGGACGGCTTTCACACACACTTATCTCTCAGAACTGAGCATGTGGAGAGACGTACGTTCATCTAGCACAAAGGGAACGGGTTTCAGGAGAAACATTTACTCTGGTTTCTCAGTCTGTTTCCTAGTGCCGGTTTGAAGTTCCTGCAGTTTTCACTGTAAAACCGAGTTGGAGCTAGTACCTCCCCATATATATGTATGGAGTGGAGTTTGCAACTGAAAAGAAACTTTGTGTTCCCAACAAGCTAGGTGAAGGACGGCTTTCACACACACTTATCTCTCAGAACTGAGCATGTGGAGAGACGTTCGTTCATCTAGCACAAAGGGAACGGGTTGCAGGGGAAACAATTACTCTGGTTTCTCAGTCTGTTTCCTAGTGCCGGTTTGAAGTTCCTGCAGTTTTCACTGTAAAACCGGGTTGGAGCTAGTCCCTCCCCATATATATGTATGGAGTGGAGTTTGCAACTGAAAAGAAACTTTGTGTTCCCAACAAGCTAGGTGAAGGACGGCTTTCACACACACTTATCTCTCAGAAATGAGAATGTGGAGAGACGTTCGTTCATCTAGCACAAAGGAAACGGGTTGCAAGGGAAACATTTACTCTGGTTTCTCAGTCTGTTTCCTAGTGCCGGTTTGAAGTTCCTGCAGTTTTCACTGTAAAACCGAGTTGGAGCTAGTACCTCCCCATATATATGTATGGAGTGGAGTTTGCAACTGAAAAGAAACTTTGTGTTCCCAACAAGCTAGGTTAAGGACGGCTTTCACACACACTTATCTCTCAGAACTGTGCATGTGGAGAGACGTTCGTTCATCTAGCACAAAGGGAACGGGTTGCAGGGAAACTTTTACTCTGGTTTCTCAGTCTGTTTCCTAGTGCCGGTTTGAAGTTCCTGCAGTTTTCACTGTAAACCCGAGTTGGAGCTAGTCCCTACCCATATATATATATGGAGTGGAGTTTGCAACTGAAAAGAAACTTTGTGTTCCCAACAAGCTAGGTGAAGGACGGCTTTCACACACACGTATCTCTCAGAACTGAGCATGTGGAGAGACGTTCGTTCATCTAGCACAAAGGAAACGGGTTGCAGGGGAAACATTTACTCTGGTTTCTCAGTCTGTTTCCTAGTGCCGGTTTGAAGTTCCTGCAGTTTTCACTGTAAAACCGGGTTGGGGCTAGTACCTCCCCATATATATGTATGGACTGGAGATTGCAACTGAAAAGAAACTTTGTGTTCCCAACAAGCTAGGTGAAGGACGGCTTTCACACACAATTATCTCTCAGAACTGAGCATGTGGAGAGACGTTCGTTCATCTAGCACAAAGGGAACGGGTTGCAGGAAAACTTTTACTCTGGTTTCTCAGTCTGTTTCCTAGTGCCGGTTTGAAGTTCCTGCAGTTTTCACTGTAAAACCGAGTTGGAGCTAGTCCCTCCCCATATATATATATGGAGTGGAGATTGCAACTGAAAAGAAACTTTGTGTTCCCAACAAGCTAGGTGAAGGACGGCTTTCACACACACTTATCTCTCAGAACTTAGCATGTGGAGAGACGTTCGTTCATCTAGCACAAAGTTAACGGGTTGCAGGAGAAACATTTACTCTGGTTTCACAGTCTGTTTCCTAGTGCCGGTTTGAAGTTCCTGCAGTTTTCACTGTAAAACGGAGTTGGAGCTAGTACTTCCCCATATATATGTAAGGATTGGAGTTTGCAACTGAAAAGAAACTTTGTGTTCCCAACAAGCTAGGTGAAGGACGGCTTTCACACACACTTATCTCTCAGAACTGAGCATGTGGAGAGACGTACGTTCATCTAGCACAAAGGGAACGGGTTTCAGAAGAAACATTTACTCTGGTTTCTCAGTCTGTTTCCTAGTGCCGGTTTGAAGTTCCTGCAGTTTTCACTGTAAAACCGAGTTGGAGCTAGTACCTCCCCATATATATGTATGGAGTGGAGTTTGCAACTGAAAAGAAACTTTGTGTTCCCAACAAGCTAGGTGAAGGACGGCTTTCACACACACTTATCTCTCAGAACTGAGCATGTGGAGAGACGTTCGTTCATCTAGCACAAAGGGAACGGGTTGCAGGAAAAACTTTTACTCTGGTTTCTCAGTCTGTTTCCTAGTGCCGGTTTGAAGTTCCTGCAGTTTTCACTGTAAAACCGAGTTGGAGCTAGTCCCTCCCCATATATATATATGGAGTGGAGTTTGCAACTGAAAAGAAACTTTGTGTTCCCAACAAGCTAGGTGAAGGACGGCTTTCACACACACTTATCTCTCAGAACTGAGCATGTGGAGAGACGTTCGTTCATCTAGCACAAAGGGAACGGGTTGCAGGAAAAACTTTTACTCTGGTTTCTCAGTCTGTTTCCTAGTGCCGGTTTGAAGTTCCTGCAGTTTTCACTGTAAAACCGAGTTGGAGCTAGTCCCTCCCCATATATATATATGGAGTGGAGTTTGCAACTGAAAAGAAACTTTGTGTTCCCAACAAGCTAGGTGAAGGACGGCTTTCACACACACTTATCTCTCAGAACTTAGCATGTGGAGAGACGTTCGTTCATCTAGCACAAAGGGAACGGGTTGCAGGAGAAACTTTTACTCTGGTTTCTCAGTCTGTTTCCTAGTGCCGGTTTGAAGTTCCTGCAGTTTTCACTGTAAACCCGAGTTGGAGCTAGTCCCTACCCATATATATATATGGAGTGGAGTTTGCAACTGAAAAGAAACTTTGTGTTCCCAACAAGCTAGGTGAAGGACGGCTTTCACACACACTTATCTCTCAGAACTGAGCATGTGGAGAGACGTTCGTTCATCTAGCACAAAGGGAACGGGTTTCAGGGGAAACATTTACTCTGTTTTCTCAGTCTGTTTCCTAGTGCCGGTTTGAAGTTCCTGCAGTTTTCACTGTAAAACCGAGTTGGAGCTAGTTCCTTCCCATATATATGTATGGAGTGGAGTTTGCAACTGAAAAGAAACTTTGTGTTCCCAACAAGCTAGGTGAAGGACGGCTTTCACACACACTTATCTCTCAGAACTGAGCATGTGGAGAGACGTACTTTCATCTAGCACAAAGGGAACGGGTTGCAGGAGAAACATTTACTCTGGTTTCTCAGTCTGTTTCCTAGTGCCGGTTTGAAGTTCCTGCAGTTTTCACTGTAAAACCGAGTTGGAGCTAGTACCTCCCCATATATATGTATGGAGTGGAGTTTGCAACTGAAAAGAAACTTTGTGTTCCCAACAAGCTAGTTTAAGGACGGCTTTCACACACACTTATCTCTCAGAACTGAGCATGTGGAGAGACGTTCGTTCATCTAGCACAAAGGGAACGGGTTGCAGGGGAAACATTTACTCTGGTTTCTCAGTCTGTTTCCTAGTGCCGGTTTGAAGTTCCTGCAGTTTTCTCTGTAAAACCGTGTTGGAGCTAGTCCCTCCCCATACATATGTATGGAGTGGAGTTTGAAACTGAAAAGAAACTTTGTGTTCCCAACAAGCTAGGTGAAGGACGGCTTTCACACACACTTATCTCTCAGAACTGAGCATGTGGAGAGACGTTCGTTCATCTAGCACAAAGGGAACGGGTTGCAGGAAAAACTTTTACTCTGGTTTCTCAGTCTGTTTCCTAGTGCCGGTTTGAAGTTCCTGCAGTTTTCCCTGTAAAACCGAGTTGGAGCTAGTACCTCCCCATATAAATGTATGGAGTGGAGTTTGCAAATAAAAAGAAACTTTGTGTTCCCAACAAGCTAGGTGAAGGACGGCTTTCAAAGACAATTATCTCTCACAACTGAGCATGTGGAGAGACGTTCGTTCATCTAGCACAAAGGGAACGGGTTGCAGGGGAAACATTTACTCTGGTTTCTCAGTCTGTTTCCTAGTGCCGGTTTGAAGTTCCTGCAGTTTTCACTGTAAAACCGAGTTGGAGCTAGTCCCTCCCCATATATATGTATGGATTGAAGTTTGCAACTGAAAAGAAACTTTGTGTTACCAACAAGCTAGGGATAGGACGGCTTTCACACAGACTTATCTCTCAGAACTGAGCATGTGGAGAGACGTACGTTCATCTAGCACAAAGGGAACGGGTTGCAGGGGAAACATTTACTCTGGTTTCTCAGTCTGTTTCCTAGTGCCGGTTTGAAGTTCCTGCAGTTTTCACTGTAAAACCGAGTTGGAGCTAGTCCCTCCCCATATATATGTATGGATTGAAGTTTGCAACTGAAAAGAAACTTTGTGTTACCAACAAGCTAGGTGAAGGACGGCTTTCACACAGACTTATCTCTCAGAACTGAGCATGTGGAGAGACGTACGTTCATCTAGCACAAAGGGAACGGGTTTCAGGAGAAACTTTTACTCTGGTTTCTCAGTCTGTTTCCTAGTGCCGGTTTGAAGTTCCTGCAGTTTTCACTGTAAAACCGAGTTGGAGCTAGTCCCTACCCATATATATATATGGAGTGGAGTTTGCAACTGAAAAGAAACTTTGTGTTCCCAACAAGATATGTGAAGGACGGCTTTCACACACACTTATCTCTCAGAACTGAGCATGTGGAGAGACGTTCGTTCATCTAGCACAAAGGAAACGGGTTGCAGGAGAAACATTTACTCTGGTTTCTCAGTCTGTTTCCTAGTGCCGGTTTGAAGTTCCTGCAGTTTTCACTGTAAAACCGAGTTGGAGCTAGTACCTCCCCATATATATGTATGGATTGGAGTTTGCAACTGAAAAGAAACTTTGTGTTCCCAACAAGCTAGGTGAAGGACGGCTTTCACACACACTTATCTCTCAGAACTGAGCATGTGGAGAGACGTACGTTCATCTAGCACAAAGGGAACGGGTTGCAGGAGAAACTTTTACTCTGGTTTCTCAGTCTGTTTCCTAGTGCCGGTTTGAAGTTCCTGCAGTTTTCACTGTAAAACCGAGTTGGAGCTTGTCCCTACCCATATATATATATGGAGTGGAGTTTGCAACTGAAAAGAAACTTTGTGTTCCCAACAAGCTAGGTGAAGGAAGGCTTTCACACACACTTATCTCTCAGAACTGAGCATGTGGAGAGACGTTCGTTCATCTAGCACAAAGGGAACGGGTTGCAGGGGAAACATTTACACTGGTTTCTCAGTCTGTTTCCTAGTGCCGGTTTGAAGTTCCTGCAGTTTTCACTGTAAAACCGGGTTGGAGCTGGTACCTCCCCATATATATGTATGGAGTGGAGTTTGCAACTGAAAAGAAACTTTGTGTTCCCAACAAGCTAGGTGAAGGAAGGCTTTCACACACAGTTATCTCTCAGAACTGAGCATGTGGAGAGACGTTCGTTCATCTAGCACAAAGGGAACGGGTTGCAGGTGAAACATTTACTCTGGTTTCTCAGTCTGTTTCCTACTGCCGGATTGAAGTTCCTGCAGTTTTCACTGTAAAACCGAGTTGGAGCTAGTCCCTCCCCATATATATGTATGGAGTGGAGTTTGCAACTGAAAAGAAACTTTGTGTTCCCAACAAGCTAGTTGAAGGAAGGCTTTCACACACAATTATCTCTCAGAACTGAGCATGTGGAGAGACGTTCGTTCATCTAGCACAAAGGGAACGGGTTGCAGGAGAAACTTTTACTCTGGTTTCTCAGTTTGTTTCCTAGTGCCGGTTTGAAGTTCCTGCAGTTTTCCCTGTAAAACCGAGTTGGAGCTAGTACCTCCCCATAAAAATGTATGGAGTGGAGTTTGCAACTAAAAAGAAACTTTGTGTTCCCAACAAGCTAGGTGAAGGACGGCTTTCAAACACAATTTTCTCTCACAACTGAGCATGTGGAGAGACGTTCGTTCATCTAGCACAAAGGGAACGGGTTGCAGGGGAAACATTTACTCTGGTATCTCAGTCTGTTTCCTAGTGCCGGTTTGAAGTTCCTGCAGTTTTCACTGTAAAACCGAGTTGGAGCTATTACCTCCAAATATATATGTATGGAGTGGAGTTTGAAACTGAAAAGAAACTTTGTGTTCCCAACAAGCTAGGTGAAGGAAGGCTTTCACACACAGTTATCTCTCAGAACTGAGCATGTGGAGAGACGTACGTTCATCTAGCACAAAGGGAACGGGTTGCAGGAGAAACTTTTACTCTGGTTTCTCAGTTTGTTTCCTAGTGCTGGTTTGAAGTTCCTGCAGTTTTCCCTGTAAAACCGAGTTGGAGCTTGTACCTCCCCATAAAAATGTATGGAGTGGAGTTTGCAACTAAAAAGAAACTTTGTGTTCCCAACAAGCTAGGTGAAGGACGGCTTTCAAACACAATTTTCTCTCACAACTGAGCATGTGGAGAGACGTTCGTTCATCTAGCACAAAGGGAACGGGTTGCAGGGGAAACATTTACTCTGGTATCTCAGTCTGTTTCCTAGTGCCGTTTTGAAGTTAATGCAGTTTTCACTGTAAAACCGAGTTGGAGCTAGTACCTCCAAATATATATGTATGGAGTGGAGTTTGAAACTGAAAAGAAACTTTGTGTTCCCAACAAGCTAGGTGAAGGACGGCTTTCACACACAATTATCTCTCAGAACTGAGCATGTGGAGAGACGTTCGTTCATCTAGCACAAAGGGAACGGGTTGCAGGAGAAACTTTTACTCTGGTTTCTCAGTCTGTTTCCTAGTGCCGGTTTGAAGTTCCTGCAGTTTTCACTGTAAAACCGAGTTGGAGCTAGTACCTCCCCATATAAATGTATGGAGTGGAGTTTGCAACTGAAAAGAAACTTTGTGTTCCCAACAAGCTAGGTGAAGGACGGCTTTCACACACACTTATCTCTCAGAACTGAGCATGTGGAGAGACGTTCGTTCATCTAGCACAAAGGGAACGGGTTGCATGGGAAACATTTACTCTGGTTTCTCAGTCTGTTTCCTAGTGCCGGTTTGAAGTTCCTGCAGTTTTCACTGTAAAACCGAGTTGGAGCTAGTCCCTCCCCATATATATGTATGGAGTGGAGTTTGCAACTGAAAAGAAACCATGTGTTCCCAACAAGCTAGGTGAAGGACGGCTTTCACACACACTAATCTCTCAGAACTGAGCATGTGGAGAGACGTACGTTCATCTAGCACAAAGGGAACGGGTTGAAGGAGAAACTTTTACTCTGGTTTCTCAGTCTGTTTCCTAGTGCCGGTTTGAAGTTCCTGCAGTTTTCCCTGTAAAACCGAGTTGGAGCTAGTACCTCCCCATATATATGTATGGAGTGTAGTTTGCAACTGAAAAGAAACTTTGTGTTCCCAACAAGCTAGGTGAAGGACGGCTTTCACACACACTTATCTCTCAGAACTGAGCATGTGGAGAGACGTACGTTCATCTAGCACAAAGGGAACGGGTTGCAGGAGAAACTTTTACTCTGGTTTCTCAGTCTGTTTCCTAGTGCCGGTTTGAAGTTCCTGCAGTTTTCACTGTAAAACCGAGTTGGAGCTAGTCCCTACCCATATATATATATGGAGTGGAATTTGCAACTGAAAAGAAACTTTGTGTTCCCAACAAGCTAGGTGAAGGACGGCTTTCACACACACTTATCTCTCAGAACTGAGCATGTGGAGAGACGTTCGTTCATCTAGCACAATGGAACGGGTTGCAGGGGAAACATTTACTCTGGTTTCTCAGTCTGTTTCCTAGTGCCGGTTTGTAGTTCCTGCAGTTTTCCCTGTAAAACCGAGTTGGAGCTAGTTCCTCCCCATAAAAATGTATGGAGTGGAGTTTGCAACTAAAAAGAAACTTTGTGTTCCCAACAAGCTAGGTGAAGGACGGCTTTCAAACACAATTTTCTCTCACAACTGAGCATGTGGAGAGACGTTCGTTCATCTAGCACAAAGGGAACGGGTTGCAGGGGAAACATTTACTCTGGTATCTCAGTCTGTTTCCTAGTGCCGGTTTGAAGTTCCTGCAGTTTTCACTGTAAAACCGAGTTGGAGCTAGTACCTCCATATATATATGTATGGAGTGGAGTTTGAAACTGAAAAGATACTTTGTGTTCCCAACAAGCTAGGTGAAGGACGGCTTTCACACACACTTATCTCTCAGAACTGAGCATGTGGAGAGACGTTCGTTCATCTAGCACAAAGGGAACGGGTTGCAGGAGAAACTTTTACTCTGGTTTCTCAGTCTGTTTCCTAGTGCCGGTTTGAAGTTCCTGCAGTTTTCACCGTAAAACCGAGTTGGAGCTAGTACCTCCCCATATAAATATATGGAGTGGAGTTTGCAACTGAAAAGAAACTTTGTGTTCCCAACAAGCTAGGTGAAGGACGGCTTTCACACGCACTTATCTCTCAGAACTGAGCATGTGGAGAGACATTCGTTCGTCTAGCACAAAGGAAACGGGTTGCAGGGGAAACATTTACTCTGGTTTCTCAGTCTGTTTCCTAGTGCCGGTTTGTAGTTCCTGCAGTTTTCACTGTAAAACCGGGTTGGATCTAGTACCTCCCCATATATATGTATGGAGTGGAGTTTGCAACTGAAAAGAAACTTTGTGTTCCCAACAAGCTAGGTGAAGGACGGCTTTCACACACACTTATCTCTCAGAACTGAGCATGTGGAGAGACGTACGTTCATCTAGCACAAAGGGAACGGGTTGCAGGGGAAACTTTTACTCTGGTTTCTCAGTCTGTTTCCTAGTGCCGGTTTGAAGTTCCTGCAGTTTTCACTGTAAAACCGAGTTGGAGCTAGTACCTCCCCATATATATGTATGGAGTGGAATTTGCAACTGAAAAGAAATTTTGTGTTCCCAACAAGCTAGGTGAAGGAGGGCTTTCACACACACTTATCTCTCAGAACTGAGCATTTGGAGAGACTTTCGTTCATCTAGCACAAAGGGAACGGGTTGCAGGAGAAACTTTTTCTCTGGATTCTCAGTCTGTTTCCTAGTGCCGGTATGAAGTTCCTGCAGTTTTCACTGTAAAACCGAGTTGGAGCTAGTCCTACCCATATATATATATGGATTGGAGTTTGCAACTGAAAAGAAACTTTGTGTTCCCAACAAGCTAGGTGAAGGACGGCTTTCAAACACAATTATCTCTCAGAACTGAGCATGTGGAGAGACGTTCGTTCATCTAGCTCAAAGGGAACGGGTTGCAGGGGAAACATTTACTCTGGTTTCTCAGTCTGTTTCCTAGTGCCGGTTTGAAGTTCCTGCAGTTTTCACTGTAAAACCGAGTTGGAGCTAGTACCTCCCCATATATATGTATGGAGTGCAGTTTGCAACTGAAAAGAAACTTTGTGTTCCCAACAAGCTAGGTGAAGTACGGCTTTCACACACACTTATCTCTCAGAACTGAGCATGTGGAGAGACGTTCATTCATCTTGCCCAAAGGGAACGGGTTGCAGGAGAAACTTTACTCTGGTTTCTCAGTTTGTTTCCTAGTGCCGGTTTGAAGTTCCTTCAGTTTTCCCTGTAAAACCGAGTTGGAGCTAGTACCTCCCCATATATATATATGGAGTGGAGTTTGCAACTGAAAAGAAACTTTGTGTTCCCAACAAGCTAGGTGAAGGACGGCTTTCACACACACTTATCTCTCAGAACTGAGCATTTGGAAAGACGTTCGTTCATCTAGCACAAATGGAACGGGTTGCAGGGGAAACATTTACTCTGGTTTCTCAGTCGTTTTCCTAGTGCCGGTTTGAAGTTCCTGCAGTTTTCACTGTAAAACCGAGTTCTAGCTAGTCCCTACCCATATATATATATGGAGTGGAGTTTGCAACTGAAAAGAAACTTTGTGTTCCCAACAAGCTAGGTGAAGGACGGCTTTCACACACACTTATCTCTCAGAACTGAGCATGTGGAGAGACGTTCGTTCATCTAGCACAAAGGGAACGGGTTGCAGGGGAAACATTTACTCTGGTTTCTCAGTCTGTTTCCTAGTGCCGGTTTGAATTTCCTGCAGATTTCACTGTAAAACCGAGTTGGAGCTAGTCCCTTCCCATATATATGTATGGAGTGGAGTTTGCAACTGAAAAGAAACTTTGTGTTCCCAACAAGCTAGGTGAAGGACGGCTTTCACACACACTTATCACTCAGAACTAAGCATGTGGAGAGACGTTCGTTCATCTAGCACAAAATTAACGGGTTGCAGGGGAAACATTTACTCTGGTTTCTCAGTCTGTTTCCTAGTGCCGGTTTGAAGTTCCTGCAGTTTTCACTGTAAAACGGAGTTGGAGGTAGTACTTCCCCATATATATGTAAAGAGTGGAGTTTGCAACTGAAAAGAAACTTTGTGTTCCCAACAAGCTAGGTGAAGGACGGCTTTCACACACACTTATCTCTCAGAACTGAGCATGTGGAGAGACGTACGTTCATCTAGCACAAAGGGAACTGGTTTCAGGAGAAACATTTACTCTGGTTTCTCAGTCTGTTTCCTAGTGCCGGTTTGAAGTTCCTGCAGTTTTCACTGTAAAACCGAGTTGGAGCTAGTACCTCCCCATATATATGTATGGAGTGGAGTTTGCAACTGAAAAGAAACTTTGTGTTCCCAACAAGCTAGTTTAAGGACGGCTTTCACACACACTTATCTCTCAGAACTGAGCATGTGGAGAGACGTTCGTTCATCTAGCACAAAGGGAACGGGTTGCAGGGGAAACATTTACTCTGGTTTCTCAGTCTGTTTCCTAGTGCCGGTTTGAAGTTCCTGCAGTTTTCACTGTAAAACCGAGTTGGAGCTAGTCCCTCCCCATATATATGTATGGAGTGGAGTTTGCAACTGAAAAGAAACTTTGTGTTCCCAACAAGCTAGGTGAAGGAGGGCTTTCACACACACTTATCTCTCAGAACTGAGCATGTGGAGAGACTTTCGTTCATCTAGCACAAAGGAAACGGGTTGCAAGGGAAACATTTACTCTGGTTTCTCAGTCTGTTTCCTAGTGCCGGTTTGAAGTTCCTGCAGTTTTCACTGTAAAACCGAGTTGGAGCTAGTACCTCCCCATATATATGTATGGAGTGGAGTTTGCAACTGAAAAGAAACTTTGTGTTCCCAACAAGCTAGGTGAAGGGCGGCTTTCACACACAATTATCTCTCAGAACTGAGCATGTGGAGAGACGTTCGTTCATCTAGCACAAAGGGAACGGGTTGCAGGAGAAACTTTTACTCTGGTTTCTCAGTCTGTTTCCTAGTGCCGGTTTGAAGTTCGTGCAGTTTTCACTGTAAACCCGAGTTGGAGCTAGTCCCTACCCATATATATATATGGAGTGGAGTTTGCAACTGAAAAGAAACTTTGTGTTCCCAACAAGCTAGGTGAAGGACGGCTTTCACACACACTTATCTCTCAGAACTGAGCATGTGGAGAGACGTTCGTTCATCTAGCACAAAGGAAACGGGTTGCAGGGGAAACATTTACTCTGGTTTCTCAGTCTGTTTCCTAGTGCCGGTTTGAAGTTCCTGCAGTTTTCACTGTAAAACCGGGTTGGAGCTAGTACCTCCCCATATATATGTATGGAGTGGAGTTTGCAACTGAAAAGAAACTTTGTGTTCCCAACAAGCTAGGTGAAGGAAGGCTTTCACACACACTTATCTCTCAGAACTGAGCATGTGGAGAGACGTTCGTTCATCTAGCACAAAGGGAACGGGTTGCAGGAGAAACATTTACTCTGGTTTCTCAGTCTGTTTCCTAGTGCCGGTTTGAAGTTCCTGCAGTTTTCACTGTAAAACCGAGTTGGAGCTAGTTGCTTCCCATATATATGTATGGAGTGGAGTTTGCAACTGAAAAGAAACTTTGTGTTCCCAACAAGCTAGGTGAAGGACGGCTTTCACATACACTTATCTCTCAGAACTGAGCATGTGGAGAGACGTACGTTCATCTAGCACAAAGGGAACGGGTTTCAGGAGAAACATTTACTCTGGTTTCTCAGTCTGTTTCCTAGTGCCGGTTTGAAGTTCCTGCAGTTTTAACTGTAAAACCGAGTTGGAGCTAGTACCTCCCCATATATATGTATGGAGTGGAGTTTGCAACTGAAAAGAAACTTTGTGTTCCCAACAAGCTAGTTTAAGGACGGCTTTCACACACACTTATCTCTCAGAACTGAGCATGTGGAGAGACGTTCATTCATCTAGCACAAAGGGAACGGGTTGCAGGGGAAACATTTACTCTGGATTCTCAGTCTGTTTCCTAGTGCCGGTTTGAAGTTCCTGCAGTTTTCACTGTAAAACCGTGTTGGAGCTAGTCCCTCCCCATACATATGTATGGAGTGGAGTTTGAAACTGAAAAGAAACTTTGTGTTCCCAACAAGCTAGGTGAAGGACGGCTTTCACACACACTTATCTCTCAGAACTGAGCATGTGGAGAGACGTTCGTTCATCTAGCACAAAGGGAACGGGTTGCAGGAAAAACTTTTACTCTGGTTTCTCAGTCTGTTTCCTAGTGCCGGTTTGAAGTTCCTGCAGTTTTCCCTGTAAAACCGAGTTGGAGCTAGTACCTCCCCATATAAATGTATGGAGTGGAGTTTGCAACTAAAAAGAAACTTTGTGTTCCCAACAAGATAGGTGAAGGACGGCTTTAAAAGACAATTATCTCTCACAACTGAGCATGTGGAGAGACGTTCGTTCATCTAGCACAAAGGGAACGGGTTGCAGGGGAAACATTTACTCTGGTTTCTCAGTATGTTTCCTAGTGCCGGTTTGAAGTTCCTGCAGTTTTCACTGTAAAACCGGGTTGGAGCTAGTCCCTCCCCATATATATGTATGGAGTGGAGTTTGCAACTGAAAAGAAACTTTGTGTTCCCAACAAGCTAGGTGAAGGACGGCTTTCACACACACTTATCTCTCAGAACTGAGCATGTGGAGAGACTTTCGTTCATCTAGCACAAAGGAAACGGGTTGAAAGGGAAACATTTACTCTGGTTTCTCAGTCTGTTTCCTAGTGCCGGTTTGAAGTTCCTGCAGTTTTCACTGTAAAACCGAGTTGGAGCTAGTACCTCCCCATATATATGTATGGAGTGGAGTTTGCAACTGAAAAGAAACTTTGTGTTCCCAACAAGCTAGGTGAAGGGCGGCTTTCACACACACTTATCTCTCAGAACTGAGCATGTGGAGAGACGTTCGTTCATCTAGCACAAAGGGAACGGGTTGCAGGAGAAACTTTTACTCTGGTTTCTCAGTCTGTTTCCTAGTGCCGGTTTGAAGTTCGTGCAGTTTTCACTGTAAACCCGAGTTGGAGCTAGTCCCTACCCATATATATATATGGAGTGGAGTTTGCAACTGAAAAGAAACTTTGTGTTCCCAACAAGCTAGGTGAAGGACGGCTTTCACACACACTTATCTCTCAGAACTGAGCATGTGGAGAGACGTTCGTTCATCTAGCACAAAGGAAACGGGTTGCAGGGGAAACATTTACTCTGGTTTCTCAGTCTGTTTCCTAGTGCCGGTTTGAAGTTCCTGCAGTTTTCACTGTAAAACCGGGTTGGAGCTAGTACCTCCCCATATATATGTATGTAGTGGAGTTTGCAACTGAAAAGAATCTTTGTGTTCCCAACAAGCTAGGTGAAGGAAGGCTTTCACACACACTTATCTCTCAGAACTGAGCATGTGGAGAGACGTTCGTTCATCTAGCACAAAGGGAACGGGTTGCAGGGGAAACATTTACTCTGGTTTCTCAGTCTGTTTCCTAGTGCCGGTTTGAAGTTCCTGCAGTTTTCACTGTAAAACCGAGTTGGAGCTAGTTCCTTCCCATATATATGTATGGAGTGGAGTTTGCAACTGAAAAGAAACTTTGTGTTCCCAACAAGCTAGGTGAAGGACGGCTTTCACATACACTTATCTCTCAGAATTGAGCATGTGGAGAGACGTACGTTCATCTAGCACAAAGGGAACGGGTTTCAGGAGAAACATTTACTCTGGTTTCTCAGTCTGTTTCCTAGTGCCGGTTTGAAGTTCCTGCAGTTTTCACTGTAAAACCGAGTTGGAGCTAGTACCTCCCCATATATATGTATGGAGTGGAGTTTGCAACTGAAAAGAAACTTTGTGTTCCCAACAAGCTAGTTTAAGGACGGCTTTCACACACACTTATCTCTCAGAACTGAGCATGTGGAGAGACGTTCGTTCATCTAGCACAAAGGGAACGGGTTGCAGGGGAAACATTTACTCTGGTTTCTCAGTCTGTTTCCTAGTGCCGGTTTGAAGTTCCTGCAGTTTTCCCTGTAAAACCGAGTTGGAGCTAGTACCTCCCCATATAAATGTATGGAGTGGAGTTTGCAACTAAAAAGAAACTTTGTGTTCCCAACAAGCTAGGTGAAGGACGGCTTTAAAAGACAATTATCTCTCACAACTGAGCATGTGGAGAGACGTTCGTTCATCTAGCACAAAGGGAACGGTTTGCAGGGGAAACATTTACTCTGGTTTCTCAGTCTGTTTCCTAGTGCCGGTTTGAAGTTCCTGCAGTTTTCACTGTAAAACCGAGTTGGAGCTAGTCCCTCCCCATATATATGTATGGAGTGGAGTTTGCAACTGAAAAGAAACTTTGTGTTTCCAACAAGCTAGGTGAAGGACGGCTTTCACACACATTTATCTCTCAGAACTGTGCATGTGGAGAGACGTTCGTTCATCTAGCACAAAGGGAACGGGTTGCAGGAAAAACTTTTACTCTGCTTTCTCAGTCTGTTTCCTAGTGCTGGTTTGAAGTTCGTGCAGTATTCACTGTAAAACCGAGTTGGAGCTAGTCCCTCCCCATATATATATATATGGAGTGGAGTTTGCAACTGTAAAGAAACTTTGTGTTCCCAACAAGCTAGGTGAAGGACGGCTTTCACACACACTTATCTCTCAGAACTGAGCATGTGGAGAGACGTTCGTTCATTTAGCACAAAGTTAACGGGTTGCAGGGGAAACATTTACTCTGGTTTCTCAGTCTGTTTCCTAGTGCCGGTTTGAAGTTCCTGCAGTTTTCACTGTAAAACCGAGTTGGAACTAGTACCTCCCCATATATATGTATGGATTGAAGTTTGCAACTGAAAAGAAACTTTGTGTTCCCAACAAGCTAGGTGAAGGACGGCTTTCACACAGACTTATCTCTCAGAACTGAGCATGCGGAGAGACGTACGTTCATCTAGCACAAAGGGAACGGGTTGCAGGAGAAACTTTTACTCTGGTTTCTCAGTCTGTTTCCTAGTGCCGGTTTGAAGTTCGTGCAGTTTTCACTGTAAAACCGGGTTGGAGCTAGTACCTCCCCATATATATGTATGGAGTGGAGTTTGAAACTGAAAAGAAACTTTGTGTTCCCAACAAGCTAGGTGAAGGAAGGCTTTCACACACAGTTATCTCTCAGAACTGAGCATGTGGAGAGACGTACGTTCATCTAGCACAAAGGGAACGGGTTGCAGGAGAAACTTTTACTCTGGTTTCTCAGTTTGTTTCCTAGTGCTGGTTTGAAGTTCCTGCAGTTTTCCCTGTAAAACCGAGTTGGAGCTTGTACCTCCCCATAAAAATGTATGGAGTGGAGTTTGCAACTAAAAAGAAACTTTGTGTTCCCAACAAGCTAGGTGAAGGACGGCTTTCAAACACAATTTTCTCTCACAACTGAGCATGTGGAGAGACGTTCGTTCATCTAGCACAAAGGGAACGGGTTGCAGGGGAAACATTTACTCTGGTATCTCAGTCTGTTTCCTAGTGCCGTTTTGAAGTTCCTGCAGTTTTCACTGTAAAACCGAGTTGGAGCTAGTACCTCCCCATATAAATGTATGGTGTGGAGTTTGCAACTGAAAAGAAACTTTGTGTTCCCAACAAGCTAGGTGAAGGACGGCTTTCACACACACTTATCTCTCAGAACTGAGCATGTGGAGAGACGTTCGTTCATCTAGCACAAAGGGAACGGGTTGCAGGGGAAACATTTACTCTGGTTTCTCAGTCTGTTTCCTAGTGCCGGTTTGAAGTTCCTGCAGTTTTCACTGTAAAACCGAGTTGGAGCTAGTCCCTCCCCATATATATGTATGGAGTGGAGTTTGCAACTGAAAAGAAACCATGTGTTCCCAACAAGCTAGGTGAAGGACGGCTTTCACACACACTAATCTCTCAGAACTGAGCATGTGGAGAGACGTACGTTCATCTAGCACAAAGGGAACGGGTTGAAGGAGAAACTTTTACTCTGGTTTCTCAGTCTGTTTCCTAGTGCCGGTTTGAAGTTCCTGCAGTTTTCCCTGTAAAACCGAGTTGGAGCTAGTACCTCCCCATATATATGTATGGAGTGTAGTTTGCAACTGAAAAGAAACTTTGTGTTCCCAACAAGCTAGGTGAAGGACGGCTTTCACACACACTTATCTCTCAGAACTGAGCATGTGGAGAGACGTACGTTCATCTAGCACAAAGGGAACGGGTTGCAGGAGAAACTTTTACTCTGGTTTCTCAGTCTGTTTCCTAGTGCCGGTTTGAAGTTCCTGCAGTTTTCACTGTAAAACCGAGTTGGAGCTAGTCCCTACCCATATATATATATGGAGTGGAATTTGCAACTGAAAAGAAACTTTGTGTTCCCAACAAGCTAGGTGAAGGACGGCTTTCACACACACTTATCTCTCAGAACTGAGCATGTGGAGAGACGTTCGTTCATCTAGCACAATGGAACGGGTTGCAGGGGAAACATTTACTCTGGTTTCTCAGTCTGTTTCCTAGTGCCGGTTTGTAGTTCCTGCAGTTTTCCCTGTAAAACCGAGTTGGAGCTAGTTCCTCCCCTTAAAAATGTATGGAGTGGAGTTTGCAACTAAAAAGAAACTTTGTGTTCCCAACAAGCTAGGTGAAGGACGGCTTTCAAACACAATTTTCTCTCACAACTGAGCATGTGGAGAGACGTTCGTTCATCTAGCACAAAGGGAACGGGTTGCAGGGGAAACATTTACTCTGGTATCTCAGTCTGTTTCCTAGTGCCGGTTTGAAGTTCCTGCAGTTTTCACTGTAAAACCGAGTTGGAGCTAGTACCTCCATATATATATGTATGGAGTGGAGTTTGAAACTGAAAAGATACTTTGTGTTCCCAACAAGCTAGGTGAAGGACGGCTTTCACACACACTTATCTCTCAGAACTGAGCATGTGGAGAGACGTTCGTTCATCTAGCACAAAGGGAACGGGTTGCAGGAGAAACTTTTACTCTGGTTTCTCAGTCTGTTTCCTAGTGCCGGTTTGAAGTTCCTGCAGTTTTCACCGTAAAACCGAGTTGGAGCTAGTACCTCCCCATATAAATATATGGAGTGGAGTTTGCAACTGAAAAGAAACTTTGTGTTCCCAACAAGCTAGGTGAAGGACGGCTTTCACACGCACTTATCTCTCAGAACTGAGCATGTGGAGAGACATTCGTTCGTCTAGCACAAAGGAAACGGGTTGCAGGGGAAACATTTACTCTGGTTTCTCAGTCTGTTTCCTAGTGCCGGTTTGTAGTTCCTGCAGTTTTCACTGTAAAACCGGGTTGGATCTAGTACCTCCCCATATATATGTATGGAGTGGAGTTTGCAACTGAAAAGAAACTTTGTGTTCCCAACAAGCTAGGTGAAGGACGGCTTTCACACACACTTATCTCTCAGAACTGAGCATGTGGAGAGACGTACGTTCATCTAGCACAAAGGGAACGGGTTGCAGGGGAAACTTTTACTCTGGTTTCTCAGTCTGTTTCCTAGTGCCGGTTTGAAGTTCCTGCAGTTTTCACTGTAAAACCGAGTTGGAGCTAGTACCTCCCCATATATATGTATGGAGTGGAATTTGCAACTGAAAAGAAATTTTGTGTTCCCAACAAGCTAGGTGAAGGAGGGCTTTCACACACACTTATCTCTCAGAACTGAGCATTTGGAGAGACTTTCGTTCATCTAGCACAAAGGGAACGGGTTGCAGGAGAAACTTTTTCTCTGGATTCTCAGTCTGTTTCCTAGTGCCGGTATGAAGTTCCTGCAGTTTTCACTGTAAAACCGAGTTGGAGCTAGTCCTACCCATATATATATATGGATTGGAGTTTGCAACTGAAAAGAAACTTTGTGTTCCCAACAAGCTAGGTGAAGGACGGCTTTCAAACACAATTATCTCTCAGAACTGAGCATGTGGAGAGACGTTCGTTCATCTAGCTCAAAGGGAACGGGTTGCAGGGGAAACATTTACTCTGGTTTCTCAGTCTGTTTCCTAGTGCCGGTTTGAAGTTCCTGCAGTTTTCACTGTAAAACCGAGTTGGAGCTAGTACCTCCCCATATATATGTATGGAGTGCAGTTTGCAACTGAAAAGAAACTTTGTGTTCCCAACAAGCTAGGTGAAGTACGGCTTTCACACACACTTATCTCTCAGAACTGAGCATGTGGAGAGACGTTCATTCATCTTGCACAAAGGGAACGGGTTGCAGGAGAAACTTTACTCTGGTTTCTCAGTTTGTTTCCTAGTGCCGGTTTGAAGTTCCTTCAGTTTTCCCTGTAAAACCGAGTTGGAGCTAGTACCTCCCCATATATATATATGGAGTGGAGTTTGCAACTGAAAAGAAACTTTGTGTTCCCAACAAGCTAGGTGAAGGACGGCTTTCACACACACTTATCTCTCAGAACTGAGCATTTGGAAAGACGTTCGTTCATCTAGCACAAATGGAACGGGTTGCAGGGGAAACATTTACTCTGGTTTCTCAGTCGTTTTCCTAGTGCCGGTTTGAAGTTCCTGCAGTTTTCACTGTAAAACCGAGTTCTAGCTAGTCCCTACCCATATATATATATGGAGTGGAGTTTGCAACTGAAAAGAAACTTTGTGTTCCCAACAAGCTAGGTGAAGGACGGCTTTCACACACACTTATCTCTCAGAACTGAGCATGTGGAGAGACGTTCGTTCATCTAGCACAAAGGGAACGGGTTGCAGGGGAAACATTTACTCTGGTTTCTCAGTCTGTTTCCTAGTGCCGGTTTGAATTTCCTGCAGATTTCACTGTAAAACCGAGTTGGAGCTAGTCCCTTCCCATATATATGTATGGAGTGGAGTTTGCAACTGAAAAGAAACTTTGTGTTCCCAACAAGCTAGGTGAAGGACGGCTTTCACACACACTTATCACTCAGAACTTAGCATGTGGAGAGACGTTCGTTCATCTAGCACAAAATTAACGGGTTGCAGGGGAAACATTTACTCTGGTTTCTCAGTCTGTTTCCTAGTGCCGGTTTGAAGTTCCTGCAGTTTTCACTGTAAAACGGAGTTGGAGGTAGTACTTCCCCATATATATGTAAAGAGTGGAGTTTGCAACTGAAAAGAAACTTTGTGTTCCCAACAAGCTAGGTGAAGGACGGCTTTCACACACACTTATCTCTCAGAACTGAGCATGTGGAGAGACGTACGTTCATCTAGCACAAAGGGAACTGGTTTCAGGAGAAACATTTACTCTGGTTTCTCAGTCTGTTTCCTAGTGCCGGTTTGAAGTTCCTGCAGTTTTCACTGTAAAACCGAGTTGGAGCTAGTACCTCCCCATATATATGTATGGAGTGGAGTTTGCAACTGAAAAGAAACTTTGTGTTCCCAACAAGCTAGTTTAAGGACGGCTTTCACACACACTTATCTCTCAGAACTGAGCATGTGGAGAGACGTTCGTTCATCTAGCACAAAGGGAACGGGTTGCAGGGGAAACATTTACTCTGGTTTCTCAGTCTGTTTCCTAGTGCCGGTTTGAAGTTCCTGCAGTTTTCACTGTAAAACCGAGTTGGAGCTAGTCCCTCCCCATATATATGTATGGAGTGGAGTTTGCAACTGAAAAGAAACTTTGTGTTCCCAACAAGCTAGGTGAAGGAGGGCTTTCACACACACTTATCTCTCAGAACTGAGCATGTGGAGAGACTTTCGTTCATCTAGCACAAAGGAAACGGGTTGCAAGGGAAACATTTACTCTGGTTTCTCAGTCTGTTTCCTAGTGCCGGTTTGAAGTTCCTGCAGTTTTCACTGTAAAACCGAGTTGGAGCTAGTACCTCCCCATATATATGTATGGAGTGGAGTTTGCAACTGAAAAGAAACTTTGTGTTCCCAACAAGCTAGGTGAAGGGCGGCTTTCACACACAATTATCTCTCAGAACTGAGCATGTGGAGAGACGTTCGTTCATCTAGCACAAAGGGAACGGGTTGCAGGAGAAACTTTTACTCTGGTTTCTCAGTCTGTTTCCTAGTGCCAGTTTGAAGTTCGTGCAGTTTTCACTGTAAACCCGAGTTGGAGCTAGTCCCTACCCATATATATATATGGAGTGGAGTTTGCAACTGAAAAGAAACTTTGTGTTCCCAACAAGCTAGGTGAAGGACGGCTTTCACACACACTTATCTCTCAGAACTGAGCATGTGGAGAGACGTTCGTTCATCTAGCACAAAGGAAACGGGTTGCAGGGGAAACATTTACTCTGGTTTCTCAGTCTGTTTCCTAGTGCCGGTTTGAAGTTCCTGCAGTTTTCACTGTAAAACCGGGTTGGAGCTAGTACCTCCCCATATATATGTATGGAGTGGAGTTTGCAACTGAAAAGAAACTTTGTGTTCCCAACAAGCTAGGTGAAGGAAGGCTTTCACACACACTTATCTCTCAGAACTGAGCATGTGGAGAGACGTTCGTTCATCTAGCACAAAGGGAACGGGTTGCAGGAGAAACATTTACTCTGGTTTCTCAGTCTGTTTCCTAGTGCCGGTTTGAAGTTCCTGCAGTTTTCACTGTAAAACCGAGTTGGAGCTAGTTGCTTCCCATATATATGTATGGAGTGGAGTTTGCAACTGAAAAGAAACTTTGTGTTCCCAACAAGCTAGGTGAAGGACGGCTTTCACATACACTTATCTCTCAGAACTGAGCATGTGGAGAGACGTACGTTCATCTAGCACAAAGGGAACGGGTTTCAGGAGAAACATTTACTCTGGTTTCTCAGTCTGTTTCCTAGTGCCGGTTTGAAGTTCCTGCAGTTTTAACTGTAAAACCGAGTTGGAGCTAGTACCTCCCCATATATATGTATGGAGTGGAGTTTGCAACTGAAAAGAAACTTTGTGTTCCCAACAAGCTAGTTTAAGGACGGCTTTCACACACACTTATCTCTCAGAACTGAGCATGTGGAGAGACGTTCATTCATCTAGCACAAAGGGAACGGGTTGCAGGGGAAACATTTACTCTGGATTCTCAGTCTGTTTCCTAGTGCCGGTTTGAAGTTCCTGCAGTTTTCACTGTAAAACCGTGTTGGAGCTAGTCCCTCCCCATACATATGTATGGAGTGGAGTTTGAAACTGAAAAGAAACTTTGTGTTCCCAACAAGCTAGGTGAAGGACGGCTTTCACACACACTTATCTCTCAGAACTGAGCATGTGGAGAGACGTTCGTTCATCTAGCACAAAGGGAACGGGTTGCAGGAAAAACTTTTACTCTGGTTTCTCAGTCTGTTTCCTAGTGCCGGTTTGAAGTTCCTGCAGTTTTCCCTGTAAAACCGAGTTGGAGCTAGTACCTCCCCATATAAATGTATGGAGTGGAGTTTGCAACTAAAAAGAAACTTTGTGTTCCCAACAAGATAGGTGAAGGACGGCTTTAAAAGACAATTATCTCTCACAACTGAGCATGTGGAGAGACGTTCGTTCATCTAGCACAAAGGGAACGGGTTGCAGGGGAAACATTTACTCTGGTTTCTCAGTATGTTTCCTAGTGCCGGTTTGAAGTTCCTGCAGTTTTCACTGTAAAACCGGGTTGGAGCTAGTCCCTCCCCATATATATGTATGGAGTGGAGTTTGCAACTGAAAAGAAACTTTGTGTTCCCAACAAGCTAGGTGAAGGACGGCTTTCACACACACTTATCTCTCAGAACTGAGCATGTGGAGAGACTTTCGTTCATCTAGCACAAAGGAAACGGGTTGAAAGGGAAACATTTACTCTGGTTTCTCAGTCTGTTTCCTAGTGCCGGTTTGAAGTTCCTGCAGTTTTCACTGTAAAACCGAGTTGGAGCTAGTACCTCCCCATATATATGTATGGAGTGGAGTTTGCAACTGAAAAGAAACTTTGTGTTCCCAACAAGCTAGGTGAAGGGCGGCTTTCACACACACTTATCTCTCAGAAATGAGCATGTGGAGAGACGTTCGTTCATCTAGCACAAAGGGAACGGGTTGCAGGAGAAACTTTTACTCTGGTTTCTCAGTCTGTTTCCTAGTGCCGGTTTGAAGTTCGTGCAGTTTTCACTGTAAACCCGAGTTGGAGCTAGTCCCTACCCATATATATATATGGAGTGGAGTTTGCAACTGAAAAGAAACTTTGTGTTCCCAACAAGCTAGGTGAAGGACGGCTTTCACACACACTTATCTCTCAGAACTGAGCATGTGGAGAGACGTTCGTTCATCTAGCACAAAGGAAACGGGTTGCAGGGGAAACATTTACTCTGGTTTCTCAGTCTGTTTCCTAGTGCCGGTTTGAAGTTCCTGCAGTTTTCACTGTAAAACCGGGTTGGAGCTAGTACCTCCCCATATATATGTATGTAGTGGAGTTTGCAACTGAAAAGAATCTTTGTGTTCCCAACAAGCTAGGTGAAGGAAGGCTTTCACACACACTTATCTCTCAGAACTGAGCATGTGGAGAGACGTTCGTTCATCTAGCACAAAGGGAACGGGTTGCAGGGGAAACATTTACTCTGGTTTCTCAGTCTGTTTCCTAGTGCCGGTTTGAAGTTCCTGCAGTTTTCACTGTAAAACCGAGTTGGAGCTAGTTCCTTCCCATATATATGTATGGAGTGGAGTTTGCAACTGAAAAGAAACTTTGTGTTCCCAACAAGCTAGGTGAAGGACGGCTTTCACATACACTTATCTCTCAGAATTGAGCATGTGGAGAGACGTACGTTCATCTAGCACAAAGGGAACGGGTTTCAGGAGAAACATTTACTCTGGTTTCTCAGTCTGTTTCCTAGTGCCGGTTTGAAGTTCCTGCAGTTTTCACTGTAAAACCGAGTTGGAGCTAGTACCTCCCCATATATATGTATGGAGTGGAGTTTGCAACTGAAAAGAAACTTTGTGTTCCCAACAAGCTAGTTTAAGGACGGCTTTCACACACACTTATCTCTCAGAACTGAGCATGTGGAGAGACGTTCGTTCATCTAGCACAAAGGGAACGGGTTGCAGGGGAAACATTTACTCTGGTTTCTCAGTCTGTTTCCTAGTGCCGGTTTGAAGTTCCTGCAGTTTTCCCTGTAAAACCGAGTTGGAGCTAGTACCTCCCCATATAAATGTATGGAGTGGAGTTTGCAACTAAAAAGAAACTTTGTGTTCCCAACAAGCTAGGTGAAGGACGGCTTTAAAAGACAATTATCTCTCACAACTGAGCATGTGGAGAGACGTTCGTTCATCTAGCACAAAGGGAACGGGTTGCAGGGGAAACATTTACTCTGGTTTCTCAGTCTGTTTCCTAGTGCCGGTTTGAAGTTCCTGCAGTTTTCACTGTAAAACCGAGTTGGAGCTAGTCCCTCCCCATATATATGTATGGAGTGGAGTTTGCAACTGAAAAGAAACTTTGTGTTTCCAACAAGCTAGGTGAAGGACGGCTTTCACACACATTTATCTCTCAGAACTGTGCATGTGGAGAGACGTTCGTTCATCTAGCACAAAAGGAACGGGTTGCAGGAAAAACTTTTACTCTGCTTTCTCAGTCTGTTTCCTAGTGCTGGTTTGAAGTTCGTGCAGTATTCCCTGTAAAACCGAGTTGGAGCTAGTCCCTCCCCATATATATATATGGAGTGGAGTTTGCAACTGTAAAGAAACTTTGTGTTCCCAACAAGCTAGGTGAAGGACGGCTTTCACACACACTTATCTCTCAGAACTGAGCATGTGGAGAGACGTTCGTTCATTTAGCACAAAGTTAACGGGTTGCAGGGGAAACATTTACTCTGGTTTCTCAGTCTGTTTCCTAGTGCCGGTTTGAAGTTCCTGCAGTTTTCACTGTAAAACCGAGTTGGAACTAGTACCTCCCCATATATATGTATGGATTGAAGTTTGCAACTGAAAAGAAACTTTGTGTTCCCAACAAGCTAGGTGAAGGACGGCTTTCACACAGACTTATCTCTCAGAACTGAGCATGCGGAGAGACGTACGTTCATCTAGCACAAAGGGAACGGGTTGCAGGAGAAACTTTTACTCTGGTTTCTCAGTCTGTTTCCTAGTGCCGGTTTGAAGTTCCTGCAGTTTTCCCTGTAAACCCGATTTGGAGCTAGTACCTCCCCATATATATGTATGGAGTGGAGTTTGCAACTGAAAAGAAACTTTGTGTTCCCAACAAGCTAGGTGAAGGACGGCTTTCACACACAATTATCTCTCAGAACTGAGCATGTGGAGAGACGTACATTCATCTAGCACAAAGGGAACGGGTTGCAGGAGAAACTTTTACTCTGGTTTCTCAGTCTGTTTCCTAGTGCCGGTTTGAAGTTCCTGCAGTTTTCACTGTAAAACCGTGTTGGAGCTAGTACCTCCCCATATATATGTATGGAGTGGAGTTTGCAACTGAAAAGAAACTTTGTGTTCCCAACAAGCTAGGTGAAGGACGGCTTTCACACACATTTATCTCTCAGAACTGAGTATGTGGAGAGACGTACGTTCATCTAGCACAAAGGGAACGGGTTTCAGGAGAAACTTTTACTCTGGTTTCTCAGTCTGTTTCCTAGTGCCGGTTTGAATTTCCTGCATTTTTCACTGTAAAACCGAGTTGGAGCTAGTCCCTACCCATATATATATATGGAGTGGAGTTTGCAACTGAAAAGAAACTTTGTGTTCCCAACAAGCTAGGTGAAGGACGGCTTTCACACACACTTATCTCTCAGAACTGAGCATGTGGAGAGACGTTCGTTCATCTAGCACAAAGGAAACGGGTTGCAGGAGAAACATTTACTCTGGTTTCTCAGTCTGTTTCCTAGTGCCGGTTTGAAGTTCCTGCAGTTTTCACTGTAAAACCGAGTTGGAGCTAGTACCTCCCCATATATATGTATGGATTGGAGTTTGCAACTGAAAAGAAACTTTGTGTTCACAACAAGCTAGGAGAAGGACGGCTTTCACACACACTTATCTCTCAGAATTGAGCATGTGGAGAGACGTACGTTCATCTAGCACAAAGGGAACGGGTTGCAGGAGAAACTTTTACTCTGGTTTCTCAGTCTGTTTCCTAGTGCCGGTTTGAAGTTCGTGCAGTTTTCACTGTAAAACCGAGTTGGAGCTAGTCCCTACCCATATATATATATGGAGTGGAGTTTGCAACTGAAAAGAAACTTTGTGTTCCCAACAAGCTAGGTGAAGGAAGGCTTTCACACACACTTATCTCTCAGAACTGAGCATGTGGAGAGACGTTCGTTCATCTAGCACAAAGGGAACGGGTTGCAGGGGAAACATTTACTCTGGTTTCTCAGTCTCTTTCCTAGTGCCGGTTTGAAGTTCCTGCAGTTTTCACTGTAAAACCGGGTTGGAGCTGGTACCTCCCCATATATATGTATGGAGTGGAGTTTGCAACTGAAAAGAAACTTTGTGTTCCCAACAAGCTAGGTGAAGGAAGGCTTTCACACACAGTTATCTCTCAGAACTGAGCATGTGGAGAGACGTTCGTTCATCTAGCACAAAGGGAACGGGTTGCAGGGGAAACATTTACTCTGGTTTCTCAGTCTGTTTCCTACTGCCGGATTGAAGTTCCTGCAGTTTTCACTGTAAAACCGAGTTGGAGCTAGTCCCTCCCCATATATATGTATGGAGTGGAGTTTGCAACTGAAAAGAAACTTTGTGTTCCCAACAAGCTAGGTGAAGGACGGCTTTCACACACATTTATCTCTCAGAACTGAGTATGTGGAGAGACGTACGTTCATCTAGCACAAAGGGAACGGGTTTCAGGAGAAACTTTTACTCTGGTTTCTCAGTCTGTTTCCTAGTGCCGGTTTGAATTTCCTGCATTTTTCACTGTAAAACCGAGTTGGAGCTAGTCCCTACCCATATATATATATGGAGTGGAGTTTGCAACTGAAAAGAAACTTTGTGTTCCCAACAAGCTAGGTGAAGGACGGCTTTCACACACACTTATCTCTCAGAACTGAGCATGTGGAGAGACGTTCGTTCATCTAGCACAAAGGAAACGGGTTGCAGGAGAAACATTTACTCTGGTTTCTCAGTCTGTTTCCTAGTGCCGGTTTGAAGTTCCTGCAGTTTTCACTGTAAAACCGAGTTGGAGCTAGTACCTCCCCATATATATATATGGAGTGGAGTTTGCAACTGAAAAGAAACTTTGTGTTCCCAACAAGCTAGGTGAAGGAAGGCTTTCACACACACTTATCTCTCAGAACTGAGCATGTGGAGAGACGTTCGTTCATCTATCACAAAGGGAACGGGTTGCAGGGGAAACATTTACTCTGGTTTCTCAGTCTCTTTCCTAGTGCCGGTTTGAAGTTCCTGCAGTTTTCACTGTAAAACCGGTTTGGAGCTGGTACCTCCCCATATATATGTATGGAGTGGAGTTTGCAACTGAAAAGAAACTTTGTGTTCCCAACAAGCTAGGTGAAGGAAGGCTTTCACACACAGTTATCTCTCAGAACTGAGCATGTGGAGAGACGTTCGTTCATCTAGCACAAAGGGAACGGGTTGCAGGGGAAACATTTACTCTGGTTTCTCAGTCTGTTTCCTACTGCCGGATTGAAGTTCCTGCAGTTTTCACTGTAAAACCGAGTTGGAGCTAGTCCCTCCCCATATATATGTATGGAGTGGAGTTTGCAACTGAAAAGAAACTTTGTGTTCCCAACAAGCTAGGTGAAGGACGGCTTTCACACACAATTATCTCTCAGAACTGAGCATGTGGAGAGACGTTCGTTCATCTAGCACAAAGGGAACGGGTTGCAGGAGAAACTTTTACTCTGGTATCTCAGTTTGTTTCCTAGTGCCGGTTTGAAGTTCCTGCAATTTTCCCTGTAAAACCGAGTTGGAGCTAGTACCTCCAAATATATATGTATGGAGTGGTGTTTGAAACTGAAAAGAAACTTTGTGTTCCCAACAAGCTAGGTGAAGGACGGCTTTCACACACACTTATCTCTCAGAACTGAGCATGTGGAGAGACGTTCGTTCATCTAGCACAAAGGGAACGGGTTGCAGGAGAAACTTTTACTCTGGTTTCTCAGTCTGTTTCCTAGTGCCGGTTTGAAGTTCCTGCAGTTTTCACTGTAAAACCGAGTTGGTGCTAGTCCCTACCCATATATATATATGGAGTGGAGTTTGCAACTGAAAAGAAACTTTGTGTTCCCAACAAGATAGATGAAGGACGGCTTTCACACACACTTATCTCTCAGAACTGAGCATGTGGAGAGACGTTCGTTCATCTAGCACAAAGGAAACGGGTTGCAGGGGAAACATTTACTCTGGTTTCTCAGTCTGTTTCCTAGTGCCGGTTTGAAGTTCCTGCAGTTTTCACTGTAAAACCGAGTTGGAGCTAGTACCTCCCCATATATATGTATGGAGTGGAGTTTGCAACTGAAAAGAAACTTTGTGTTCCCAACAAGCTAGGTGAAGGACGGCTTTCACACACACTTATCTCTCAGAACTGAGCATGTGGAGAGACGTACGTTCATCTAGCACAAAGGGAACGGGTTGCAGGAGAAACTTTTACTCTGGTTTCTCAGTCTGTTTCCTAGTGCCGGTTTGAAGTTCGTGCAGTTTTCACTGTAAAACCGAGTTGGAGCTAGTCCCTCCCCATATATATATATGGAGTGGAGTTTGCAACTGACAAGAAACTTTGTGTTCCCAACAAGCTAGGTGAAGGAAGGCTTTCACACACACTTATCTCTCAGAACTGAGCATGTGGAGAGACGTTCGTTCATCTAGCACAAAGGGAACGGGTTGCAGGGGAAACATTTACTCTGGTTTCTCAGTCTGTTTCCTAGTGCCGGTTTGAAGTTCCTGCAGTTTTCACTGTAAAACCGGGTTGGAGCTGGTACCTCCCCATATATATGTATGGAGTGGAGTTTGCAACTGAAAAGAAACTTTGTGTTCCCAACAAGCTAGGTGAAGGAAGGCTTTCACACACAGTTATCTCTCAGAACTGAGCATGTGGAGAGACGTTCGTTCATCTAGCACAAAGGGAACGGGTTGCAGGGGAAACATTTACTCTGGTTTCTCAGTCTGTTTCCTACTGCCGGATTGAAGTTCCTGCAGTTTTCACTGTAAAATCGAGTTGGAGCTAGTCCCTCCCCATATATATGTATGGAGTGGAGTTTGCAACTGAAAAGAAACTTTGTGTTCCCAACAAGCTAGGTGAAGGACGGCTTTCACACACAATTATCTCTCAGAACTGAGCATGTGGAGAGACGTTCGTTCATCTAGCACAAAGGGAACGGGTTGCAGGAGAAACTTTTACTCTGGTTTCTCAGTTTGTTTCCTAGTGCCGGTTTGAAGTTCCTGCAGTTTTCCCTGTAAAATCGAGTTGGAGCTAGTACCTCCCCATAAAAATATATGGAGTGGAGTTTGCAACTAAAAAGAAACTTTGTGTTCCCAACAAGCTAGGTGAAGGACGGCTTTCAAACACAATTTTCTCTCACAACTGAGCATGTGGAGAGACGTTCGTTCATCTAGCACAAAGGGAACGGGTTGCAGGGGAAACATTTACTCTGGTATCTCAGTCTGTTTCCTAGTGCCGGTTTGAAGTTCCTGCAGTTTTCACTGTAAAACCGAGTTGGAGCTAGTACCTCCAAATATATATGTATGCAGTGGAGTTTGAAACTGAAAAGAAACTTTGTGTTCCCAACAAGCTAGGTGAAGGACGGCTTTCACACACACTTATCTCTCAGAACTGAGCATGTGGAGAGACGTTCGTTCATCTAGCACAAAGGGAACGGGTTGCAGGAGAAACTTTTACTCTGGTTTCTCAGTCTGTTTCCTAGTGCCGGTTTGAAGTTCCTGCAGTTTTCACTGTAAAACCGAGTTGGAGCTAGTCCCTCCCCATATATATGTATGGAGTGGAGTCTGCAACTGAAAAGAAACCATGTGTTCCCAACAAGCTAGGTGAAGGACGGCTTTCACACACACTAATCTCTCAGAACTGAGCATGTGGAGAGACGTACGTTCATCTAGGACAAAGGGAACGGGTTGCAGGAGAAACTTTTACTCTGGTTTCTCAGTCTGTTTCCTAGTGCCGGTTTGAAGTTCCTGCAGTTTTCACTGTAAAACCGAGTTGGAGCTAGTACCTCCCCATAAAAATGTATGGAGTGGAGTTAGCAACTAAAAAGAAACTTTGTGTTCCCAACAAGCTAGGTGAAGGACGGCTTTCAAACACAATTTTCTCTCACAACTGAGCATGTGGAGAGACGTTCGTTCATCTAGCACAAAGGGAACGGGTTGCAGGGGAAACATTTACTCTGGTATCTCAGTCTGTTTCCTAGTGCCGGTTTGAAGTTCCTGCAGTTTTCACTGTAAAACCGAGTTGGAGCTAGTACCTCCAAATATATATGTATGGAGTGGAGTTTGAAACTGAAAAGAAACTTTGTGTTCCCAACAAGCTAGGTGAAGGACGGCTTTCACACACACTTATCTCTCAGAACTGAGCATGTGGAGAGACGTTCGTTCATCTAGCACAAAGGGAACGGGTTGCAGGAGAAACTTTTACTCTGGTTTCTCAGTCTGTTTCCTAGTGCCGGTTTGAAGTTCCTGCAGTTTTCACTGTAAAACCGAGTTGGAGCTAGTCCCTCCCCATATATATGTATGGAGTGGAGTTTGCAACTGAAAAGAAACCATGTGTTCCCAACAAGCTAGGTGAAGGACGGCTTTCACACACACTAATCTCTCAGAACTGAGCATGTGGAGAGACGTACGTTCATCTAGCACAAAGGGAACGGGTTCCAGGAGAAACTTTTACTCTGGTTTCTCAGTCTGTTTCCTAGTGCCGGTTTGAAGTTCCTGCAGTTTTCCCTGTAAAACCGAGTTGGAGCTAGTACCTCCCCATATATATGTATGGAGTGGAGTTTGCAACTGAAAAGAAACTTTGTGTTCCCAACAAGCTAGGTGAAGGACGGCTTTCACACACACTTATCTCTCAGAACTGAGCATGTGGAGAGACGTACGTTCATCTAGCACAAAGGGAACGGGTTGCAGGAGAAACTTTTACTCTGGTTTCTCAGTCTGTTTCCTAGTGCCGGTTTGAAGTTCCTGCAGTTTTCACTGTAAAACCGAGTTGGAGCTAGTCCCTACCCATATATATATAAGGAGTGGATTTTGCAACTGAAAAGAAACTTTGTGTTCCAAACAAGCTAGGTGAAGAACGGCTTTCACACACAATTATCCCTCAGAACTGAGCATGTGGAGAGACGTTCATTCATCTAGCACAATGGAAACGGGTTGCAGGGGAAACATTTACTCTGGTTTCTCAGTCTGTTTCCTAGTGCCGGTTTGTAGTTCCTGCAGTTTTCACTGTAAAACAGGGTTGGAGCTAGAACCACCCCATATATATGTATGGAGTGGAGTTTGCAACTGAAAAGAAACTTTGTGTTCCCAACAAGCTAGGTGAAGGACGGCTTTCACACACACTTATCTCTCAGAACTGAGCATGTGGAGAGACGTTCGTTCATCTAGCACAAAGGGAACGGTTTGCAGGAGAAACTTTTACTCTGGTTTCTCAGTCTGTTTACTAGTGCCGGTTTGAAGATCGTGCAGTTTTCACTGTAAAACCGAGTTGGAGCTAGTCCCTACCCATATATATATATGGAGTGGAGTTAGCAACTTAAAAGAGACTTTGTGTTCCCAACAAGCTAGGTGAAGGACGGCTTTCACACACACTTATCTCTCAGAACTGAGCATGTGGAGAGACATTCGTTCGTCTAGCACAAAGGAAACGGGTTGCAGGGGAAACATTTACTCTGGTTTCTCAGTCTGTTTCCTAGTGCCGGTTTGTAGTTCCTGCAGTTTTCACTGTAAAACCGGGTTGGAGCTAGTACCTCCCCATATATATGTATGGAGTGGAGTTTGCAACTGAAAAGAAACTTTGTGTTCCCAACAAGCTATGTGAAGGAAGGCTTTCACACACACTTATCTCTCAGAACTGAGCATGTGGAGAGACGTTCGTTCATCTAGCACAAAGGGAACGGGTTGCAGGGGAAACATTTACCCTGGTTTCTCAGTCTGTTTCCTAGTGCCGGTTTGAAGTTCCTGCAGTTTTCCCTGTAAAACCGATTTGAAGCTAGTACCTCCCCATATATATGTATGGAGTGGAGTTTGCAACTGAAAAGAAACTTTGTGTTCCCAACAAGCTAGGTGAAGGACGGCTTTCACACACACTTATCTCTCAGAACTGAGCATGTGGAGAGACGTACGTTCATCTAGCACAAAGGGAACGGGTTGCAGGAGAAACTTTTACTCTGGTTTCTCAGTCTGTTTCCTAGTGCCGGTTTGAAGTTCCTGCAGTTTTCACTGTAAAACCGAGTTGGAGCTAGTACCTCCCCATATATATGTATGGAGTGGAATTTGCAACTGAAAAGAAACTTTGTGTTCCCAACAAGCTAGGTGAAGGAGGGCTTTCACACACACTTATCTCTCAGAACTGAGCATGTGGAGAGACGTTCGTTCATCTAGCACAAAGGGAACGGGTTGCAGGAGAAACTTTTACTCTGGATTATCAGTCTGTTTCCTAGTGCCGGTATGAAGTTCCTGCAGTTTTCACTGTAAAACCGAGTTGGAGCTAGTCCTACCCATATATATATATGGAGTGGAGTTTGCAACTGATAAGAAACTTTGTGTTCCCAACAAGCTAGTTGAAGGACGGCTTTCACACACACATATCTCTCAGAACTGAGCATGTGGAGAGACGTTCGTTCATCTAGCACAAAGGAAACGGGTTGCAGGGGAAACATGTACTCTGGTTTCTCAGTCTGTTTCCTAGTGCCGGTTTGAAGTTCCTGCAGTTTTCACTGTAAATCCGGGTTGGAGCTAGTACTTCCCCATATATATGTATGGAGTGGAGTTTGCAACTGAAAAGAAACTTTGTGTTCCCAACAAGCTAGGTGAAGGACGGCTTTCACACACACTTATCTCTCAGAACTGAGCATGTGGAGAGACGTTCGTTCATCTAGCACAAAGGGAACGGGTTGCAGGAGAAACTTTTACTCTGGTTTCTCAGTCTGTTTCCTAGTGCCGGTTTGAAGTTCCTGCAGTTTTCACTGTAAAACCGAGTTGGAGCTAGTACCTCCCCATATAAATGTATGGAGTGGAGTTTGCAACTAAAAAGAAACTTTGTGTTCCCAACAAGCTAGGTGAAGGACGGCTTTCAAACACAATTATCTCTCAGAACTGAGCATGTGGAGAGACGTTCGTTCATCTAGCTCAAAGGGAACGGGTTGCAGGGGAAACATTTACTCTGGTTTCTCAGTCTGTTTCCTAGTGCCGGTTTGAAGTTCCTGCAGTTTTCACTGTAAAACCGATTTGGAGCTAGTACCTCCCCATATATATGTATGGAGTGGAGTTTGCAACTGAAAAGAAACTTTGTGTTCCCAACAAGCTAGGTGAAGTACGGCTTTCACACACACTTATCTCTCAGAACTGAGCATGTGGAGAGACGTTCATTCATCTTGCACAAAGGGAACGGGTTGCAGGAGAAACTTTTACTCTGGTTTCTCAGTTTGTTTCCTAGTGCCGGTTTGAAGTTCCTGCAGTTTTCCCTGTAAAACCGAGTTGGAGCTAGTACCTCCCCATATATATATATGGAGTGGAGGTTGCAACTGAAAAGAAACTTTGTGTTCCCAACAAGCTAGGTGAAGGACGGCTTTCACACACACTTATCTCTCAGAACTGAGCATTTGGAAAGACGTTCGTTCATCTAGCACAAAGGGAACGGGTTGCAGGGGAAACATTTACTCTGGTTTCTCAGTCTTTTTCCTAGTGCCGGTTTGAAGTTCCTGCAGTTTTCACTGTAAAACCGAGTTGGAGCTAGTACCTCCCCATATATATGTATGGAGTGGAGTTTGCAACTGAAAAGAAACTTTGTCTTCCCAACAAGCTAAGTGAAGGACGGCTTTCACACAGACTTATCTCTCAGATCTGAGCATGTGGAGAGACGTTCGTTCATCTAGCACAAAGGGAACGGGTTGCAGGGAAAACTTTTACTCTGGTTTCTCAGTCTGTTTCCTAGTGCCGGTTTGAAATTCCTGCAGTTTCAACTGTAAAACCGAGTTGGAGCTTGTCCCTACCCATATATATGTAAGGAGTGGAGTTTGCAACTGAAAAGACACTTTGTGTTCCCAACAAGCTAGGTGAAGGACGGCTTTCACACACACTTATCTCTCAGAACTGAGCATGTGGAGAGACGTTCGTTCATCTAGCACAAATGGAACGGGTTGCAGGAGAAACTTTTACTCTGGTTTCTCAGTCTGTTTCCTAGTGCCGGTTTGAAGTTCCTGCAGTTTACACTGTAAAACCGATTTGGAGCTAGTACCTCCCCATATATATGTATGGAGTGCAGTTTGTAACTGAAAAGAAACTTTGTGTTCCCAACAAGCTAGGTGAAGGACGGCTTTCACACACACTTATCTCTCAGAACTGAGCATGTGGAGAGAGTTTCGTTCATCTAGCACAAAGGGAACGGGTTGCAGGGGAAACATTTACTCTGGTTTCTCAGTCTGTTTCCTAGTGCCGGTTTGAAGTTCCTGCAGTTTTCACTTTAAAACTGTGTTGGAGCTAGTACCTCCCCATATATATGTATGGAGTGGAGTTTGCAACAAAAAAGAAACTTTGTGTTCCCAACAAGCTAGTTGCAGGACGGCTTTCACACACACTTATCTCTCAGAACTGAGCATGTGGAGAGACGTTCGTTCATCTAGCACAAAGGGAACGGGTTGCAGGGGAAACATTTACCCTGGTTTCTCAGTCTGTTTCCTAGTGCCGGTTTGAAGTTCCTGCAGTTTTCCCTGTAAAACCGATTTGAAGCTAGTACCTCCCCATATATATGTATGGAGTGGAGTTTGCAACTGAAAAGAAACTTTGTGTTCCCAACAAGCTAGGTGAAGGACGGCTTTCACACACACTTATCTCTCAGAACTGAGCATGTGGAGAGACGTACGTTCATCTAGCACAAAGGGAACGGGTTGCAGGAGAAACTTTTACTCTGGTTTCTCAGTCTGTTTCCTAGTGCCGGTTTGAAGTTCCTGCAGTTTTCACTGTAAAACCGAGTTGGAGCTAGTACCTCCCCATATATATGTATGGAGTGGAATTTGCAACTGAAAAGAAACTTTGTGTTCCCAACAAGCTAGGTGAAGGAGGGCTTTCACACTCACTTATCTCTCAGAACTGAGCATGTGGAGAGACGTTCGTTCATCTAGCACAAAGGGAACGGGTTGCAGGAGAAACTTTTACTCTGGATTCTCAGTCTGTTTCCTAGTGCCGGTATGAAGTTCCTGCAGTTTTCACTGTAAAACCGAGTTGGAGCTAGTCCTACCCATATATATATATGGAGTGGAGTTTGCAACTGATAAGAAACTTTGTGTTCCCAACAAGCTAGGTGAAGGACGGCTTTCACACACACTTATCTCTCAGAACTGAGCATGTGGAGAGACGTTCGTTCATCTAGCACAAAGGAAAAGGGTTGCAGGGGAAACATGTACTCTGGTTTCTCAGTCTGTTTCCTAGTGCCGGTTTGAAGTTCCTGCAGTTTTCACTGTAAATCCGGGTTGGAGCTAGTACTTCCCCATATATATGTATGGAGTGGAGTTTGCAACTGAAAAGAAACTTTGTGTTCCCAACAAGCTAGGTGAAGGACGGCTTTCACACACAATTATCTCTCAGAACTGAGCATGTGGAGAGACGTTCGTTCATCTAGCACAAAGGGAACGGGTTGCAGGAGAAACTTTTACTCTGGTTTCTCAGTCTGTTTCCTAGTGCCGGGTTGAAGTTCCTGCAGTTTTCACTGTAAAACCGAGTTGGAGCTAGTACCTCCCCATATAAATGTATGGAGTGGAGTTTGCAACTAAAAAGAAACTTTGTGTTCCCAACAAGCTAGGTGAAGGACGGCTTTCAAACACAATTATCTCTCAGAACTGAGCATGTGGAGAGACGTTCGTTCATCTAGCTCAAAGGGAACGGGTTGCAGGGGAAACTTTTACTCTGGTTTCTCAGTCTGTTTCCTAGTGCCGGTTTGAAGTTCCTGCAGTTTTCACTGTAAAACCGATTTGGAGCTAGTACCTCCCCATATATATGTATGGAGTGCAGTTTGTAACTGAAAAGAAACTTTGTGTTCCCAACAAGCTAGGTGAAGGACGGCTTTCACACACACTTATCTCTCAGAACTGAGCATGTGGAGAGAGTTTCGTTCATCTAGCACAAAGGGAACGGGTTGCAGGGGAAACATTTACTCTGGTTTCTCAGTCTGTTTCCTAGTGCCGGTTTGAAGTTCCTGCAGTTTTCACTTTAAAACTGTGTTGGAGCTAGTACCTCCCCATATATATGTATGGAGTGGAGTTTGCAACAAAAAAGAAACTTTGTGTTCCCAACAAGCTAGTTGCAGGACGGCTTTCACACACACTTATCTCTCAGAACTGAGCATGTGGAGAGACGTTCGTTCATCTAGCACAAAGGGAACGGGTTGCAGGGGAAACATTTACCCTGGTTTCTCAGTCTGTTTCCTAGTGCCGGTTTGAAGTTCCTGCAGTTTTCCCTGTAAAACCGATTTGAAGCTAGTACCTCCCCATATATATGTATGGAGTGGAGTTTGCAACTGAAAAGAAACTTTGTGTTCCCAACAAGCTAGGTGAAGGACGGCTTTCACACACACTTATCTCTCAGAACTGAGCATGTGGAGAGACGTACGTTCATCTAGCACAAAGGGAACGGGTTGCAGGAGAAACTTTTACTCTGGTTTCTCAGTCTGTTTCCTAGTGCCGGTTTGAAGTTCCTGCAGTTTTCACTGTAAAACCGAGTTGGAGCTAGTACCTCCCCATATATATGTATGGAGTGGAATTTGCAACTGAAAAGAAACTTTGTGTTCCCAACAAGCTAGGTGAAGGAGGGCTTTCACACTCACTTATCTCTCAGAACTGAGCATGTGGAGAGACGTTCGTTCATCTAGCACAAAGGGAACGGGTTGCAGGAGAAACTTTTACTCTGGATTCTCAGTCTGTTTCCTAGTGCCGGTATGAAGTTCCTGCAGTTTTCACTGTAAAACCGAGTTGGAGCTAGTCCTACCCATATATATATATGGAGTGGAGTTTGCAACTGATAAGAAACTTTGTGTTCCCAACAAGCTAGGTGAAGGACGGCTTTCACACACACTTATCTCTCAGAACTGAGCATGTGGAGAGACGTTCGTTCATCTAGCACAAAGGAAAAGGGTTGCAGGGGAAACATGTACTCTGGTTTCTCAGTCTGTTTCCTAGTGCCGGTTTGAAGTTCCTGCAGTTTTCACTGTAAATCCGGGTTGGAGCTAGTACTTCCCCATATATATGTATGGAGTGGAGTTTGCAACTGAAAAGAAACTTTGTGTTCCCAACAAGCTAGGTGAAGGACGGCTTTCACACACAATTATCTCTCAGAACTGAGCATGTGGAGAGACGTTCGTTCATCTAGCACAAAGGGAACGGGTTGCAGGAGAAACTTTTACTCTGGTTTCTCAGTCTGTTTCCTAGTGCCGGTTTGAAGTTCCTGCAGTTTTCACTGTAAAACCGAGTTGGAGCTAGTACCTCCCCATATAAATGTATGGAGTGGAGTTTGCAACTAAAAAGAAACTTTGTGTTCCCAACAAGCTAGGTGAAGGACGGCTTTCAAACACAATTATCTCTCAGAACTGAGCATGTGGAGAGACGTTCGTTCATCTAGCTCAAAGGGAACGGGTTGCAGGGGAAACATTTACTCTGGTGTCTCAGTCTGTTTCCTAGTGCCGGTTTGAAGTTCCTGCAGTTTTCACTGTAAAACCGATTTGGAGCTAGTACCTCCCCATATATATGTATGGAGTGGAGTTTGCAACTGAAAAGAAACTTTGTGTTCCCAACAAGCTAGGTGAAGTACGGCTTTCACACACACTTATCTCTCAGAACTGAGCATGTGGAGAGACGTTCTTTCATCTTGCACAAAGGGAACGGGTTGCAGGAGAAACTTTTACTCTGGTTTCTCAGTTTGTTTCCTAGTGCCGGTTTGAAGTTCCTGCAGTTTTCCCTGTAAAACCGAGTTGGAGCTAGTACCTCCCCATATATATATATGGAGTGGAGGTTGCAACTGAAAAGAAACTTTGTGTTCCCAACAAGCTAGGTGAAGGACGGCTTTCACACACACTTATCTCTCAGAACTGAGCATTTGGAAAGACGTTCGTTCATCTAGCACAAAGGGAACGGGTTGCAGGGGAAACATTTACTCTGGTTTCTCAGTCTTTTTCCTAGTGCCGGTTTGAAGTTCCTGCAGTTTTCACTGTAAAACCGAGTTGGAGCTAGTACCTCCCCATATATATGTATGGAGTGGAGTTTGCAACTGAAAAGAAACTTTGTCTTCCCAACAAGCTAAGTGAAGGACGGCTTTCACACAGACTTATCTCTCAGATCTGAGCATGTGGAGAGACGTTCGTTCATCTAGCACAAAGGGAACGGGTTGCAGGGAAAACTTTTACTCTGGTTTCTCAGTCTGTTTCCTAGTGCCGGTTTGAAATTCCTGCAGTTTCAACTGTAAAACCGAGTTGGAGCTTGTCCCTACCCATATATATGTAAGGAGTGGAGTTTGCAACTGAAAAGACACTTTGTGTTCCCAACAAGCTAGGTGAAGGACGGCTTTCACACACACTTATCTCTCAGAACTGAGCATGTGGAGAGACGTTCGTTCATCTAGCACAAATGGAACGGTTTGCAGGAGAAACTTTTACTCTGGTTTCTCAGTCTGTTTCCTAGTGCCGGTTTGAAGTTCCTGCAGTTTACACTGTAAAACCGATTTGGAGCTAGTACCTCCCCATATATATGTATGGAGTGCAGTTTGTAACTGAAAAGAAACTTTGTGTTCCCAACAAGCTAGGTGAAGGACGGCTTTCACACACACTTATCTCTCAGAACTGAGCATGTGGAGAGAGTTTCGTTCATCTAGCACAAAGGGAACGGGTTGCAGGGGAAACATTTACTCTGGTTTCTCAGTCTGTTTCCTAGTGCCGGATTGAAGTTCCTGCAGTTTTCACTTTAAAACTGTGTTGGAGCTAGTACCTCCCCATATATATGTATGGAGTGGAGTTTGCAACAAAAAAGAAACTTTGTGTTCCCAACAAGCTAGTTGCAGGACGGCTTTCACACACACTTATCTCTCAGAACTGAACATGTGGAGAGACGTTCGTTCATCTAGCACAAAGGGAACGGGTTGCAGGAGAAACTTTTACTCTGGTTTCTCAGTCTGTTTCCTAGTGCCGGTTTGAAGTTCCTGCAGTTTTCACTGTAAAACCGAGTTGGAGCTAGTACCTCACCATATATATATATGGAGTGGAGTTTGCAACTGAAAAGAAACTTTGTGTTCCCAACAAGCTAGGTGAAGGACGGCTCTCACACACACATATCTCTCAGAACTGAGCATGTGGAGAGACGTTCGTTCATCTAGCACAAAGGGAACGGGTTGCAGGAGAAACTTTTACTCTGGTTTCTCAGTCTGTTTCCTAGTGCCGGTTTGAAGTTCCTGCAGTTTTCACTGTAAAACCGAGTTGGAGCTAGTACCTCCCCATATATATGTATGGAGTGGAGTTTGCAACTGAAAAGAAACTTTGTGTTCCCAACAAGCTAGGTGAAGGACGGCTTTCACACACACTTATCTCTCAGTACTGAGCATGTGGAGAGACGCTCGTTCATCTAGCACAAAGAGAACGGGTTGCAGGAGAAACTTTTACTCTGGTTTCTCAGTCTGTTTCCTAGTGCCGGTTTGAAGTTCCTGCAGTTTTCACTGTAAAACCGAGTTGGAGCTAGTACCTCCCCTATATATGTATGGAGTGGAGTTTGCAACTGAAAAGAAACTTAGTGTTCCCAACAAGCTAGGTGAAGGACGGCTTTCACACACACTTATCTCTCAGAACTGAGCATGTGGAGAGACGTTCGTTCATCTAGCACAAAGGGAACGGGTGGCAGGGGAAATTTTACTCTGGTTTCTCAGTCTGTTTCCTAGTGCCGGTTTGAAGTTCCTGCAGTTTTCACTGTAAAACCGAGTTGGAGCTAGTACCTCCCCATATATATGTAAGGACTGGAGTTTGCACTTGAAGAGACACTTTGTGTTCCCAACAAGCTAGGTGAAGGACGGCTTTCACACACACTTATCTCTCAGAACTGAGCATGTGTAGAGACGTTCGTTCATCTAGCACAAAAGGAACGGGTTGCAGGAGAAACTTTTACTCTGATTTCTGAGTCTGTTTCCAGTGCCGGTTTGAAGTTCCTGCAGTTTTCAATGTAAAACCGATTTGGAGCTAGTCCCTACCCATATATATATATGGAGTGGAGTTTGCAACTGAAAAGAAACTTTGTGTTCCCAACAAGCTCGGTGAAGGACGGCTTTCACACACACTTATCTCTCAGAACTGAGCATGTGGAGAGACGTTCGTTCATCTAGCACAAAGGGAACGGGTTGCAGGAGAAACATTTACTCTGGTTTCTCAGTCTGTTTCCTAGTGCCGGTTTGAAGTTCCTGCAGTTTTCACTGTAAAACCGAGTTGGAGATAGTACCTCCCCATATATATGTATGGAGTGGAGTTTGCAACTGAAAAGAAACTTTGTGTTCCCAAAAAGATAGGTGAAGGACGGCTTTCACACACACTTATCTCTCAGAACTGAGCATGTGGAGAGACTTTCGTTCATCTAGCACAAAGGGAACGGGTTGCAGGGGAAACTTTTACTCTGGTTTCTCAGTCTGTTTCCTAGTGCCGGTTTGAAGTTCCTGCAGTTTTCACTGTAAAACCGAGTTGGAGCTAGTACCTCCCCATATATATGTAAGGAGTGGAGTTTGCAACTGAAAAGACACTTTGTGTTCCCAACAAGCTAGGTGAAGGACGGCTTTCACACACAGTTATCTCTCAGAACTGAGCATGTGGAGAGACGTTCGTTCATCTAGCACAAAAGGAACGGGTTGCAGGAGAAACTTTTACTCTGGTTTCTCAGTCTGTTTCCTAGTGCCGGTTTGAAGTTCCTGCAGTTTTCACTGTAAAACCGAGTTGGAGCTTGTCTCTACCCATATATATATATGGAGTGGAGTTTGCAACTGAAAAGAAACTTTGTGTTCCCAACAAGCTAGGTGAAGGACGGCTTTCACACACACTTATCTCTCAGAACTGAGCATGTGGATAGACGTTCGTTCATCTAGCACAAAAGGAACGGGTTGCAGGGGAAACATTTACTCTGGTTTCTCAGTCTGTTTCCTAGTGCCGGTTTGAAGTTCCTGCAGTTTTCACTGTAAAACCGAGTTGGAGCTAGTACATCCCCACATATATGTATGGAGTTGTGTTTGCAACTGAAAAGAAACTTTGTGTTCCCAAAAAGCTAGGTGAAGGACGGCTTTCACACACACTTATCTCTCAGAACTGAGCATGTGGAGAGTCTTTCGTTCATCTAGCACAAAGGGAACGGGTTGCACGAGAAACTTTTACTCTGGTTTCTCAGTCTGTTTCCTAGTGCCGGTTTGAAGTTCCTGCAGTTTTCACTGTAAAACCGAGTTGGAGCTAGTACCTCCCCTATATATGTATGGAGTGGAGTTTGCAACTGAAAAGAAACTTAGTGTTCCCAACAAGCTAGGTGAAGGACGGCTTTCACACACACTTATCTCTCAGAACTGAGCATGTGGAGAGACGTTCGTTCATCTAGCACAAAGGGAACGGGTGGCAGGGGAAATTTTACTCTGGTTTCTCAGTCTGTTTCCTAGTGCCGGTTTGAAGTTCCTGCAGTTTTCACTGTAAAACCGAGTTGGAGCTAGTACCTCCCCATATATATGTAAGGACTGGAGTTTGCAACTGAAGAGACACTTTGTGTTCCCAACAAGCTAGGTGAAGGACGGCTTTCACACACACTTATCTCTCAGAACTGAGCATGTGTAGAGACGTTCGTTCATCTAGCACAAAAGGAACGGGTTGCAGGAGAAACTTTTACTCTGGTTTCTCAGTCTGTTTCCTAGTGCCGGTTTGAAATTCCTGCAGTTTTCACTGTAAAACCGATTTGGAGCTAGTCCCTACCCATATATATATATGGAGTGGAGTTTGCAACTGAAAAGAAACTTTGTGTTCCCAACAAGCTAGGTGAAGGACGGCTTTCACACACACTTATCTCTCAGAACTGAGCATGTGGAGAGACGTTCGTTCATCTAGCACAAAGGGAACGGGTTGCAGGAGAAACATTTACTCTGGTTTCTCAGTCTGTTTCCTAGTGCCGGTTTGAAGTTCCTGCAGTTTTCACTGTAAAACCGAGTTGGAGATAGTACCTCCCCATATATATGTATGGAGTGGAGTTTGCAACTGAAAAGAAACTTTGTGTTCCCAAAAAGATAGGTGAAGGACGGCTTTCACACACACTTATCTCTCAGAACTGAGCATGTGGAGAGACTTTCGTTCATCTAGCACAAAGGGAACGGGTTGCAGGGGAAACTTTTACTCTGGTTTCTCAGTCTGTTTCCTAGTGCCGGTTTGAAGTTCCTGCAGTTTTCACTGTAAAACCGAGTTGGAGCTAGTACCTCACCATATATATATATGGAGTGGAGTTTGCAACTGAAAAGAAACTTTGTGTTCCCAACAAGCTAGGTGAAGGACGGCCCTCACACACACATATCTCTCAGAACTGAGCATGTGGAGAGACGTTCGTTCATCTAGCACAAAGGGAACGGGTTGCAGGAGAAACTTTTACTCTGGTTTCTCAGTCTGTTTCCTAGTGCCGGTTTGAAGTTCCTGCAGTTTTCACTGTAAAACCGAGTTGGAGCTAGTACCTCCCCATATATATGTATGGAGTGGAGTTTGCAACTGAAAAGAAACTTTGTGTTCCCAACAAGCTAGGTGAAGGACGGCTTTCACACACACTTATCTCTCAGTACTGAGCATGTGGAGAGACGCTCGTTCATCTAGCACAAAGAGAACGGGTTGCAGGAGAAACTTTTACTCTGGTTTCTCAGTCTGTTTCCTAGTGCCGGTTTGAAGTTCCTGCAGTTTTCACTGTAAAACCGAGTTGGAGCTAGTACCTCCCCTATATATGTATGGAGTGGAGTTTGCAACTGAAAAGAAACTTAGTGTTCCCAACAAGCTAGGTGAAGGACGGCTTTCACACACACTTATCTCTCAGAACTGAGCATGTGGAGAGACGTTCGTTCATCTAGCACAAAGGGAACGGGTGGCAGGGGAAATTTTACTCTGGTTTCTCAGTCTGTTTCCTAGTGCCGGTTTGAAGTTCCTGCAGTTTTCACTGTAAAACCGAGTTGGAGCTAGTACCTCCCCATATATATGTAAGGACTGGAGTTTGCACTTGAAGAGACACTTTGTGTTCCCAACAAGCTAGGTGAAGGACGGCTTTCACACACACTTATCTCTCAGAACTGAGCATGTGGAGAGACGTTCGTTCATCTAGCACAAAAGAAACGGGTTGCAGGAGAAACTTTTACTCTGATTTCTGAGTCTGTTTCCTAGTGCCGGTTTGAAGTTCCTGCAGTTTTCACTGTAAAACCGATTTGGAGCTAGTCCCTACCCATATATATATATGGAGTGGAGTTTGCAACTGAAAAGAAACTTCGTGTTCCCAACAAGCTAGTTGCAGGACGGCTTTCACACACACTTATCTCTCAGAACTGAGCATGTGGAGAGACGTTCGTTCATCTAGCACAAAGGGAACGGGTTGCAGGAGAAACATTTACTCTGGTTTCTCAGTCTGTTTCCTAGTGCCGGTTTGAAGTTCCTGCAGTTTTCACTGTAAAACCGAGTTGGAGATAGTACCTCCCCATATATATGTATGGAGTGGAGTTTGCAACTGAAAAGAAACTTTGTGTTCCCAAACAGATAGGTGAAGGACGGCTTTCACACACACTTATCTCTCAGAACTGAGCATGTGGAGAGACTTTCGTTCATCTAGCACAAAGGGAACGGGTTGTAGGGGAAAATTTTACTCTGGTTTCTCAGTCTGTTTCCTAGTGCCGGTTTGAAGTTCCTGCAGTTTTCACTGTAAAACCGAGTTGGAGCTAGTACCTCCCCATATATATGTAAGGAGTGGAGTTTGCAACTGAAAAGACACTTTGTGTTCCCAACAAGCTAGGTGAAGGACGGCTTTCACACACAGTTATCTCTCAGAACTGAGCATGTGGAGAGACGTTCGTTCATCTAGCACAAAAGGAACGGGTTGCAGGAGAAACTTTTACTCTGGTTTCTCAGTCTGTTTCCTAGTGCCGGTTTGAAGTTCCTGCAGTTTTCACTGTAAAATCGAGTTGGAGCTTGTCTCTACCCATATATATATATGGAGTGGAGTTTGCAACTGAAAAGAAACTTTGTGTTCCCAACAAGCTTGGTGAAGGACGGCTTTCACACACACTTATCTCTCAGAACTGAGCATGTGGAGAGACGTTCGTTCATCTAGCACAAAAGGAACGGGTTGCAGGAGAAACTTTTACTCTGGTTTCTCAGTCTGTTTCCTAGTGCCGGTTTGAAGTTCCTGCAGTTTTCACTGTAAAACCGAGTTGGAGCTTATCTCTACCCATATATATATATGGAGTGGAATTTGCAACTGAAAAGAAACTTTGTGTTCCCAACAAGCTAGGTGAAGGACGGCTTTCACACACACTTATCTCTCAGAACTGAGCATGTGGAGAGACCTTCGTTCATCTAGCACAAAAGGAACGGGTTGCAGGGGAAACATTTACTCTGGTTTCTCAGTCTGTTTCCTAGTGCCGGTTTGAAGTTCCTGCAGTTTTCACTGTAAAACCGAGTTGGAGCTAGTACCTCCCCATATATATGTATGGAGTGGAGTTTGCAACTGAAAAGAAACTTTGTGTTCCCAACAAGCTAGGTGAAGGACGGCTTTCACACACACTTATCTCTCAGAACTGAGCATGTGGAGAGTCTTTCGTTCATCTAGCACAAAGGGAACGGGTTGCAGGAGAAACTTTTACTCTGGTTTCTCAGTCTGTTTCCTAGTGCCGGTTTGAAGTTCCTGCAGTTTTCACTGTAAAACCGAGTTGGAGCTAGTACCTCCCCTATATATGTATGGAGTGGAGTTTGCAACTGAAAAGAAACTTAGTGTTCCCAACAAGCTAGGTGAAGGACGGCTTTCACACACACTTATCTCTCAGAACTGAGCATGTGGAGAGACGTTCGTTCATCTAGCACAAAGGGAACGGGTGGCAGGGGAAATTATACTCTGGTTTCTCAGTCTGTTTCCTAGTGCCGGTTTGAAGTTCCTGCAGTTTTCACTGTAAAACCGAGTTGGAGCTAGTACCTCCCCATATATATATATGGAGAGGTGTTTGCAACTTAAAAGAAACTTTGTGTTCCCAACAAGCTAGGTGAAGGACGGGTTTCACACACACTTATCTCTCAGAACTGAGCATGTGGAGAGACGTTCGTTCATCTAGCACAAAGGGAACGGGTTTCAGGAGAAACTTTTACTCTGGTTTCTCAGTCTGTTTCCTAGTGCCGGTTTGAAGTTCCTGCAGTTTTCACTGTAAAACCGAGTTGGAGGTAGTAACTCCCCATATATATGTATGGAGTGGAGTTTGCAACTGAAAAGAAACTTTGTGTTCCCAACAAGCTAGGTGAAGGACGGCTTTCACACACACTTATCTCTCAGAACTGAGCATGTGGAGAGACTTTCGTTCATCTAGCACAAAGGGAACGGGTTGCAGGAGAAACTTTTACTCTGGGTTCTCAGTCTGTTTCCTAGTGCCGGTTTGAAGTTCCTGCAGATTTCACTGTATAACCGATTTGTAGGTAGTACCTCCCCATATATATATATTGAGTGGAGTTTGCAACTGAAAAGAAACTTTGTTTTCCCAACAAGCTAGGTGAAGGACGGGTTTAACACACACTTATTTCTCAGAAATGAGCATGTGGAGCGACGTTCGTTCATCTAGCACAAAGGGAACGGGTTGCAGGAGAAACTTTTACTCTGGTTTCTCAGTCTGTTTCCTAGTGCCGGTTTGAAGTTCCTGCAGTTTTCACTGTAACACCGAGTTGGAGCTAGTACCTCCCCATATATATGTATGGAGTGGAGTTTGCAACTGAAAAGAAACTTAGTGTTCCCAACAAGCTAGGTGAAGGACGGCTTTCACACACACTTATCTCTCAGAACTGAGCATGTGGAGAGATGTTCGTTCATCTAGCACAAAGGGAACGGGTTGCAGGAGAAACTTTTACTCTGGTTTCTCAGTCTGTTTCCTAGTGCCGGTTTGAAGTTCCTGCAGTTTTCACTGTAAAACCGAGTTGGAACTAGTACCTCCCCATATATATGTATGGAGTGGAGTTTGCAACTGAAAAGAAACTTTGTGTTCCCAACAAGCTAGGTGAAGGACGGCTTTCACACACACTTATCTCTCAGAACTGAGCATGTGGAGAGACGTTCGTTCATCTAGCACAAAGGGAAAGGGTTGCAGGAGAAACTTTTACACTGGTTTCTCAGTCTGTTTCCTAGTGCCGGTTTGAAGTTCCTGCAGTTTTCACTGTAAAACCGAGTTGGAGCTAGTACCTCCCCATATATATCTATGGAGTGGAGTTTGCAACTGAAAAGAGACTTTGTGTTCCCAACAAGCTAGGTGAAGGACGGCTTTCACACACACTTATCTCTCAGATCTGAGCATGTGGAGAGACGTTCGTTCATCTAGCACAAAGGGAACGGGTTGCAGGTGAAACATTTACTCTGGTTTCTCAGTCTGTTTCCTAGTGCCGGTTTGAAGTTCCTGCCGTTTTCACTGTAAAACCGTGTTGGAGCTAGTACCTCCCCATATATATGTATGGAGTGGAGTTTGCAACTAAAAAGAAACTTTGTGTTCCCAACAAGCTAGGTGAAGGACGGCTTTCACACACATTTATCTCTCAGAACTGAGCATGTGGAGAGACGTTCGTTCATCTAGCACAAAGGGAACGGGTTGCAGGAGAAACTTTTACTCTGGTTTCTCAGTCTGTTTCCTAGTGCCGGTTTGAAGTTCCTGCAGTTTTCACTGTAAAACCGAGTTGGAGCTAGTCCCTACCCATATATATATATGGAGAGGTGTTTGCAACTGAAAAGAAACTTTGTGTTCCCAACAAGCTAGGTGAAGGACGGCTTTCACACACACTTATCTCTCAGAACTGAGCATGTGGAGAGACGTTCGTTCATCTAGCACAAAAGGAACGGGTTGCAGGGGAAACATTTACTCTTGTTTCTCAGTCTGTTTCCTAGTGCCGGTTTGAAGTTCCTGCAGTTTTCACTGTAAAACCGAGTTGGAGCTAGTCCCTCCCCATATATATGTATGGAGTGGAGTTTGCAACTGAAAAGAAACTTTGTGTTCCCAAAAAGATAGGTGAAGGACGGCTTTCACACACACTTATCTCTCAGAACTGAGCATGTGGAGAGACTTTCGTTCATCTGGCACAAAGGGAACGGGTTGCAGGAGAAACTTTTACTCTGGATTCTCAGTCTGTTTCCTAGTGCCGGTTTGAAGTTCCTGCAGTTTTCACTGTATAACCGATTTGTAGGTAGTACCTCCTCATATATATCTATGGAGTGGAGTTTGCAACTGAAAAGAAACTTTGTTTTCCCAACAAGCTAGATGAAGGACGGGTTTCACACACACTTATTTCTCAGAACTGAGCATGTGGAGAGACGTTCGTTCATCTAGCACAAAGGGAACGGGTTGCAGGAGAAACTTTTACTCTGGTTTCTCAGTCTGTATCCTAGTGCCGGTTTGAAGTTCCTGCAGTTTTCGCTGTAAAACCGAGTAGGAGCTAGTAACTCCCCATATATATGTATGGAGTGGAGTTTGCAACTGAAAAGAAACTTAGTGTTCCCAACAAGCTAGGTGAAGGACGGCTTTCACACACACTTATCTCTCAGAACTGAGCAAGTGGAGAGACGTTCGTTCATCTAGCACAAAAGGAACGGGTTGCAGGGGAAACATTTACTCTTGTTTCTCAGTCTGTTTCCTAGTGCCGGTTTGAAGTTCCTGCAGTTTTCACTGTAAAACCGAGTTGGAGCTAGTCCCTCCCCATATATATGTATGGAGTGGAGTTTGCAACTGAAAAGAAACTTTGTGTTCCCAAAAAGATAGGTGAAGGACGGCTTTCACACACACTTATCTCTCAGAACTGAGCATGTGGAGAGACTTTCGTTCATCTGGCACAATGGGAACGGGTTGCAGGAGAAACTTTTACTCTGGATTCTCAGTCTGTTTCCTAGTGCCGGTTTGAAGTTCCTGCAGTTTTCACTGTATAACCGATTTGTAGGTAGTACCTCCCCATATATATATATGGAGTGGAGTTTGCAACTGAAAAGAAACTTTGTTTTCCCAACAAGCTAGGTGAAGGACGGGTTTCTCACACACTTATTTCTCAGAACTGAGCATGTGGAGAGACGTTCGTTCATCTAGCACAAAGGGAACGGGTTGCAGGAGAAACTTTTACTCTGGTTTCTCAGTCTGTTTCCTAGTGCCGGTTTGAAGTTCCTGCAGTTTTCACTGTAAAACCGAGTTGGAGCTAGTACCTCCCCATATATATGTATGGAGTGGAGTTTGCAACTGAAAAGAGACTTTGTGTTCCCAACAAGCTAGGTGAAGGACGGCTTTCACACACACTTATCTCTCAGAACTGAGCATGTGGAGAGACGTTCGTTCATCTAGCACAAATGGAAAGGGTTGCAGGAGAAACTTTTACACTGGTTTCTCAGTCTGTTTCCTAGTGCCGGTTTGAAGTTCCTGCAGTTTTCACTGTAAAGCCGAGTTGGAGCTAGTACCTCCCCATATATATGTATGGAGTGGAGTTTGCAACTGAAAAGAGACTTTGTGTTCCCAACAAGCTAGGTGAAGGACGGCTTTCACACACACTTATCTCTCAGATCTGAGCATGTGGAGAGACGTTCGTTCATCTAGCACAAAGGGAACGGGTTGCAGGGGAAACATTTACTCTGGTTTCTCAGTCTGTTTCCTAGTGCCGGTTTGAAGTTCCTGCAGTTTTCACTGTAAAACCGAGTTGGAGCTAGTACCTCCCCATATATATGTATGGAGTGGAGTTTGCAACTGAAAAGAAACTTTGTGTTCCCAAAAAGATAGGTGAATGACGGCTTTCACACACACTTATCTCTCAGAACTGAGCATGTGGAGAGACGTTCGTTCATCTAGCACAAATGGAACGGGTTGCAGGAGAAACTTTTACTGTGGTTTCTCAGTCTGTTTCCTAGTGCCGGTGTGAAGTTCCTGCAATTTTCACTGTAAAACCGATTTGGAGGTAGTACCTCCCCATATATATATATGGAGTGGAGTTTGCAACTGAAAAGAAACTTTGTGTTCCCAACAAGCTCGGTGAAGGACGGCTTTCACACACAATTATCTCTCAGAACTGAGCATGTGGAGAGACGTTCGTTCATCTAGCACAAAGGGAACGGGTGGCAGGGGAAACATTTACTCTGGTTTCTCAGTCTGTTTCCTAGTGCCGGTTTGAAGTTCCTGCAGTTTTCACTGTAAAACCGAGTTGGAGCTAGTACCTCCCCATATATATGTATGGAGTGGTGTTTGCAACTGAAAAGAAACTTTGTGTTCCCAACAAGCTAGGTGAAGGACGGCTTTCACACACACTTATCTCTCAGTACTGAGCATGTGGAGAGACGTTCGTTCATCTAGCACAAAGGGAACGGTTTGCAGGAGAAACTTTTACTCTGGTTTCTCAGTCTGTTTCCTAGTGCCGGTTAGAAATTCCTGCAGTTTTCACTGTAAAACCGAGTTGGAGCTAGTCCCTACCCATATATATATATGGAGTGGAGTTTGCAACTGTAAAGAAACTTTGTGTTCCCAATAAGCTAGGTGAAGGACGGGTTTCACACACACTTATCTCTCAGAACTGAGCATGTGGAGAGACGTTCGTTCATCTTACACAAAGGGAATGGGTTGCAGGAGAAACTTTTACTCTGGTTTCTCAGTCTGTTTCCTAGTGCCGGTTTGAAGTTCCTGCACTTTTCACTGTAAAACCGAGTTGGAGCTAGTAACTCCCCATATATATGTATGGAGTGGAGTTTGCAACTGAAAAGAAACTTAGTGTTCCCAACAAGCTAGGTGAAGGACGGCTTTCACACACACTTATCTCTCAGAACTGAGCATGTGGAGAGACGTTCGTTCATCTAGCACAAAGGGAACGGGTTGAAGGAGAAACTTTTACTCTGGTTTCTCAGTCTGTTTCCTAGTGCCGGTTTGAAGTTCCTGCAGTTTTCACTGTAAAATCGAGTTGGAGCTAGTACCTCCCCATATATATGTATGGAGTGGAGTTTGCAACTGAAAAGAAACTTTGTGTTCCCAACAAGCTAGGTGAAGGACGGCTTTCACACACAATTATCTCTCAGAACTGAGCATGTGGAGAGACGTTCGTTCATCTAGCACAAAGGGAACGGGTTGCAGGAGAAACTTTTACTCTGGTTTCTCAGTCTGTTTCCTAGTGCCGTTTTGAAGTTCCTGCAGTTTTCACTGTAAAACCGAGTTGGAGCTAGTACCTCCCCATATATATGTATGGAGTGGAGTTTGCAACTGAAAAGAAACTTTGTGTTCCCAACAAGCTAGGTGAAGGACGGCTTTCACACACACTTATCTCTCAGAACTGAGCATGTGGAGAGACTTTCGTTCATCTAGCACAAAGGGAACGGGTTGCAGGAGAAACTTTTTCTCTGGTTTCTCAGTCTGTTTCCTAGTGCCGGTTTGAAGTTCCTGCAGTTTTCACTGTAAAACCGAGTTGGAGCTAGTACCTCACCATATATATATATGGAGTGGAGTTTGCAACTGAAAAGAAACTTTGTGTTCCCAACAAGCTAGGTGAAGGACGGCTTTCACACACACTTATCTCTCAGAACTGAGCATGTGGAGAGACTTTCGTTCATCTAGCACAAAGGGAACGGGTTGCAGGAGAAACTTTTTCTCTGGTTTCTCAGTCTGTTTCCTAGTGCCGGTTTGAAGTTCCTGCAGTTTTCACTGTAAAACCGAGTTGGAGCTAGTACCTCACCATATATATATATGGAGTGGAGTTTGCAACTGAAAAGAAACTTTGTGTTCCCAACAAGCTAGGTGAAGGACGGCTTTCACACACACTTATCTCTCAGAACTGAGCATGTGGAGAGACGTTCGTTCATCTAGCACAAAAGGAACGGGTTGCAGGGGAAACATTTACTCTGGTTTCTCAGTCTGTTTCCTAGTGCCGGTTTAAAGTTCCTGCAATTTTCACTGTAAAACCGAGTTGGAGCTAGTACCTCCCCATATATATGTATGGAGTGGAGTTTGCAACTGAAAAGAAACTTTGTGTTCCCAACAAGCTAGGTGAAGCACGGCTTTCACACACAATTATCTCTCAGAACTGAGCATGTGGAGAGACTTTCGTTCATCTAGCACAAAAGGAACGGGTTGCAGGGGAAACATTTACTCTGGTTTCTCTGTCTGTTTCCTAGTGCCGGTTTGAAGTTCCTGCAGTTTTCACTGTAAAACCGAGTTGGAGCTAGTACCTCCCCATATATATGTATGGAGTGGAGTTTGCAACTGAAAAGAAACTTTGTGTTCCCAACAAGCTAGGTGAAGGACGGCTTTCACACACACTTATCTCTCAGAACTGAGCATGTGGAGAGACTTTCGTTCATCTAGCACAAAGGGAACGGGTTGCAGGAGAAACTTTTTCTCTGGTTTCTCAGTCTGTTTCCTAGTGCCGGTTTGAAGTTCCTGCAGTTTTCACTGTAAAACCGAGTTGGAGCTAGTACCTCACCATATATATATATGGAGTGGAGTTTGCAACTGAAAAGAAACTTTGTGTTCCCAACAAGCTAGGTGAAGGACGGCTTTCACACACACTTATCTCTCAGAACTGAGCATGTGGAGAGACGTTCGTTCATCTAGCACAAAAGGAACGGGTTGCAGGGGAAACATTTACTCTGGTTTCTCAGTCTGTTTCCTAGTGCCGGTTTGAAGTTCCTGCAGTTTTCACTGTAAAACCGAGTTGGAGCTAGTACCTCCCCATATATATGTATGGAGTGGAGTTTGCAACTGAAAAGAAACTTTGTGTTCCCAACAAGCTATGTGAAGGACGGCTTTCACACACACTTATCTCTCAGAACTGAGCATGTGGAGAGACTTTCGTTCATCTAGCACAAAGGGAACGGGTTGCAGGAGAAACTTTTTCTCTGGTTTCTCAGTCTGTTTCCTAGTGCCGGTTTGAAGTTCCTGCAGTTTTCACTGTAAAACCGAGTTGGAGCTAGTACCTCACCATATATATATATGGAGTGGAGTTTGCAACTGAAAAGAAACTTTGTGTTCCCAACAAGCTAGGTGAAGGACGGCTTTCACACACACTTATCTCTCAGAACTGAGCATGTGGAGAGACGTTCGTTCATCTAGCACAAAAGGAACGGGTTGCAGGGGAAACATTTACTCTGGTTTCTCAGTCTGTTTCCTAGTGCCGGTTTGAAGTTCCTGCAGTTTTCACTGTAAAACCGAGTTGGAGCTAGTACCTCCCCATATATATGTATGGAGTGGAGTTTGCAACTGAAAAGAAACTTTGTGTTCCCAACAAGCTAGGTGAAGGACGGCTTTCACACACACTTATCTCTCAGAACTGAGCATGTGGAGAGACTTTCGTTCATCTAGCACAAAGGGAACGGGTTGCAGGAGAAACTTTTACTCTGGTTTCTCAGTCTGTTTCCTAGTGCCGGTTTGAAGTTCCTGCAGTTTTCACTGTAAAACAGATTTGGAGGTAGTACCTCCCCATATATATATATGGAGTGGAGTTTGCAACTGAAAAGAAACTTTGTGTTCCCAACAAGCTATGTGAAGGACGGCTTTCACACACACTTATCTCTCAGAACTGAGCATGTGCAGAGACGTTCGTTCATCTAGCACAAAGGGAACGGGTGGCAGTGGAAACATTTACTCTGGTTTCTCAGTCTGTTTCCTAGTGCCGGTTTGAAGTTCCTGCAGTTTTCACTGTAAAACAGATTTGGAGGTAGTACCTCCCCATATATATATATGGAGTGGAGTTTGCAACTGAAAAGAAACTTTGTGTTCCCAACAAGCTATGTGAAGGACGGCTTTCACACACACTTATCTCTCAGAACTGAGCATGTGCAGAGACGTTCGTTCATCTAGCACAAAGGGAACGGGTTGCAGGAGAAACTTTTACTCTGGTTTCTCAGTCTGTTTCCTAGTGCCGTTTTGAAGTTCCTGCAGTTTTCACTGTAAAACTTAGTTGGAGCTAGTACCTCCCCATATATATGTATGGAGTGGAGTTTGCAACTGAAAAGAAACTTTGTGTTCCCAACAAGCTAGGTGAAGGACGGCTTTCACACACAATTATCTCTCAGAACTGAGCATGTGGAGAGACGTTCGTTCATCTAGCACAAAGGGAACGGGTTGCAGGGGAAACATTTACTCTGGTTTCTCAGTCTGTTTCCTAGTGCCAGTTTGAAGTTCCTGCATTTTTCACTGTAAAACAGTGTTGGAGCTAGTACCTCCCCATATATATGTATGGAGTGGAGTTAGCAACTAAAAAGAAACTTTGTGTTCCCCACAAGCTAGGTGAAGGACGGCTTTCACACACACTTATCTCTCAGAACTGAGCATGTGGAGAGACTTTCGTTCATCTAGCACAAAGGGAACGGGTTGCAGGAGAAACTTTTTCTCTGGTTTCTCAGTCTGTTTCCTAGTGTCGGTTTGAAGTTCCTGCAGTTTTCACTGTAAAACCGAGTTGGAGCTAGTACCTCACCATATATATATTTGGAGTGGAGTTTGCAACTGAAAAGAAACTTTGTGTTCCCAACAAGCTAGGTGAAGGACGGCTTTCACACACACTTATCTCTCAGAACTGAGCATTTGGAGAGACGTTCGTTCATCTAGCACAAAAGGAACGGGTTGCAGGGGAAACATTTACTCTGTTTTCTCAGTCTGTTTCCTAGTGCCGGTTTGAAGTTCCTGCAGTTTTCACTGTAAAACCGAGTTGGAGCTAGTACCTCCCCATATATATGTATGGAGTGGAGTTTGCAACTGAAAAGAAACTTTGTGTTCCCAACAAGCTAGGTGAAGGACGGCTTTCACACACACTTATCTCTCAGAACTGAGCATGTGGAGAGACTTTCGTTCATCTAGCACAAAGGGAACGGGTTGCAGGAGAAACTTTTACTCTGGTATCTCAGTCTGTTTCCTAGTGCCGGTTTGAAGTTCCTGCAGTTTTCACTGTAAAACAGATTTGGAGGTAGTACCTCCCCATATATATATATGGAGTGGAGTTTGCAACTGAAAAGAAACTTTGTGTTCCCAACAAGCTATGTGAAGGACGGCTTTCACACACACTTATCTCTCAGAACTGAGCATGTGCAGAGACGTTCGTTCATCTAGCACAAAGGGAACGGGTGGCAGTGGAAACATTTACTCTGGTTTCTCAGTCTGTTTCCTAGTGCCGGTTTGAAGTTCCTGCATTTTTCACTGTAAAACCGAGTTGGATCTAGTACCTCCCCATATATATATATGGAGTGGATTTTCCAAATGAAAAGAAACTTTGTGTTCCCAACAAGTTAGGTGAAGGACGGCTTTCACACACACTTATCTCTCAGAACTGAGCATGTGGAGAGACGTTCGTTCATCTAGCACAAAGGGAACGGTTTGCAGGAGAAATTTTACTCTGGTTTCTCAGTCTGTTTCCTAGTGCCGGTTAGAAATTCCTGCAGTTTTCACTGTAAAACCGAGTTTTAGCTAGTCCCTACCCATATATATATATGGAGTGGAGTTTGCAACTGAAAAGAATCTTTGTGTTCCCAACAAGCTAGGTGAAGGACGGGATTCACACACACTTATCTCTCAGAACTGAGCATGTGGAGAGACGTTCGTTCATCTAGCACAAAGGGAATGGGTTGCAGGAGAAACTTTTACTGTGGTTTCTCAGTCTGTTTCCTAGTGCCGGTTTGAAGTTCCTGCAGTTTTCACTGTAAAACCGATTTGGTGCTAGTTACTGCCCATATATATGTATGGAGTGGAGTTTGCAACTGAAAAGAAACTTTGTGTTCCCAACAAGCTAGGTGAAGGACGGCTTTCACACACACTTATCTCTCAGAACTGAGCATGTGGAGAGTCGTTCGTTCATCTAGCACAAAGGGAACGGGTTGAAGGAGAAACTTTTACTCTGGTTTCTCAGTCTGTTTCCTAGTGCCGGTTTGAAGTTCCTGCAGTTTTCACTGTAAAACCGAGTTGGAGCTAGTCCCTACCCATATATATATATGGAGAGATGTTTGCAACTGAAAAGAAACTTTGTGTTCCGAACAAGCTAGGTGAAGGACGGCTTTCACACACACTTATCTCTCAGAACTGAGCACGTGGATAGACGTTCGTTCATCTAGCACAAAAGGAACGGGTTGCAAGGGAAACATTTACTCTGGTTTCTCAGTCTGTTTCCTAGTGCCGGTTTGAAGTTCCTGCAGTTTTCACTGTAAAACCGATTTGGAGCTAGTACCTCCCCATATATATGTATGGAGTGGAGTTTGCAACTGAAAAGAAACTTTGTGTTCCCAAAAAGATAGGTGAAGGACGGCTTTCACACACACTTTTCTCTCAGAACTGAGCATGTGGAGAGACTTTCGTTCATCTAGCACAAAGGGAACGGGTAGCAGGAGAAACTTTTACTCTGGTTTCTCAGTCTGTATCCTAGTGCCGGTTTGAAGTTCCTGCAGTTTTCACTGTATAATCGATTTGGAGGTAGTACCTCCCCATATATATATATGGAGTGGAGTTTGCAACTGAAAAGAAACTTTGTGTTCCCATCAAGCTAGGTGAAGGACGGCTTTCACACACACTTATCTCTCAGAACTGAGCATGTGGAGAGACGTTCGTTCATCTAGCACAAAGGGAACGGGTGGCAGGGGAAACATTTACTCTGGTTTCTCAGTCTGTTTCCTAGTGCCGGTTTGAAGTTCCTGCAGTTTTCACTGTAAAACCGAGTTGGAGCTAGTACCTCCCCATATATATGTATGGAGTGGAGTTTGCAACTGAAAAGAAACTTTGTGTTCCCAACAAGCTAGGTGAAGGACGGCTTTCACACACACTTATCTCTCAGAACTGAGCATGAGGAGAGACGTTCGTTCATCTAGCACAAAGGAAACGGGTTGCAGGGGAAACTTTTACTCTGGTTTCTCAGTCTGTTTCCTAGTGCCGTTTTGAAGTTCCTGCAGTTTTCACTGTAAAACCGAGTTGGAGCTAGTACCTCAACATATATATGTATGGAGTGGAGTTTGCAACTGAAAAGAAACTTTGTGTTCCCAACAAGCTAGGAGAAGGACGGCTTTCACACACACATATCTCTCAGAACTGAGCATGTGGAGAGACGTTCGTTCATCTAGCACAAAGGGAACGGGTTGCAGGAGAAACATTTACTCTGGTTTCTCAGTCTGTTTCCTAGTGCCGGTTTGAAGTTCCTGCCGTTTTCACTGTAAAACAGTGTTGGAGCTAGTACCTCCCCATATATATGTATGGAGTGGAGTTAGCAACTAAAAAGAAACTTTGTGTTCCCAACAAGCTAGGTGAAGGACGGCTTTCACACACACTTATCTCTCAGAACTGAGCATGTGGAGAGACTTTCGTTCATCTAGCACAAAGGGAACGGGCTGCAGGAGAAACTTTTTCTCTGGTTTCTCAGTCTGTTTCCTAGTGCCGGTTTGAAGTTCCTGCAGTTTTCACTGTAAAACCGAGTTGGAGCTAGTACCTCACCATATATATGTATGGAGTGGAGTTTGCAACTGAAAAGAAACTTTGTGTTCCCAACAAGCTAGGTGAAGGACGGCTTTCACACACACTTATCTCTCAGAACTGAGCATGTGGAGAGAGGTTCGTTCATCTAGCACAAAAGGAACGGGTTGCAGGGGAAACATTTACTCTGGTTTCTCAGTCTGTTTCCTAGTGCCGGTTTGAAGTTCCTGCAGTTTTCACTGTAAAACCGAGTTGGAGCTAGTACCTCCCCATATATATGTACGGAGTGGAGTTTGCAACTGAAAAGAAACTTTGTGTTCCCAAAAAGATAGGTGAAGGACGGCTTTCACACACACTTATCTCTCAGAACTGAGCATGTGGAGAGACTTTCGTTCATCTAGCACAAAGGGAACGGGTTGCAGGAGAAACTTTTACTCTGGTTTCTCAGTCTGTTTCCTAGTGCCGGTTTGAAGTTCCTGCAGTTTTCACTGTAAAACCGAGTTGGAGCTAGTACCTCCCCATATGTATATATGGAGTGGAGATTTCAACTGAAAAGAAACTTTGTGTTCCCAACAAGCTAGGTGAAGGACGGCTTTCACACACACTTATCTCTCAGAACTGAGCATGTGGAGAGACGTTCGTTCATCTAGCACAAAGGGAACGGTTTGCAGGAGAAACTTTTACTCTGGTTTCTCAGTCTGTTTCCTAGTGCCGGTTTGAAGTTCCTGCAGTTTTCACTGTAAAACCAAGTTGGAGCTAGTCCCTACCCATATATATATATGGAGAGATGTTTGCAACTGAAAAGAAACTTTGTGTTCCGAACAAGCTAGGTGAAGGACGGCTTTCACACACACTTATCTCTCAGAACTGAGCACGTGGATAGACGTTCGTTCATCTAGCACAAAAGGAACGGGTTGCAGGGGAAACATTTACTCTGGTTTCTCAGTCTGTTTCCTAGTGCCGGTTTGAAGTTCCTGCAGTTTTCACTGTAAAACCGAGTTGGAGCTAGTACCTCCCCATATATATATATGGAGTGGAGTTTTCAACTGAAAAGAAACTTTGTGTCCCAAAAAGATAGGTGAAGGACGGCTTTCACACACTCTTTTCTCTCAGAACTGAGCATGTGGAGAGACTTTCGTTCATCTAGCACAAAGGGAACGTGTGGCAGGGGAAACATTTACTCTGGTTTCTCAGTCTGTTTCCTAGTGCCGGTTTGAAGTTCCTGCAGTTTTCACTGTAAAACCGAGTTGGAGCTAGTACCTCCCCATATATATGTATGGAGTGGAGTTTGCAACTGAAAAGAATCTTTGTGTTCCCAACAAGCTAGGTGAAGGACGGCTTTCACACACACTTATCTCTCAGAACTGAGCATGAGGAGAGACGTTCGTTCATCTAGCACAAAGGAAACGGGTTGCAGAGGAAACTTTTACTCTGGTTTCTCAGTCTGTTTCCTAGTGCCGTTTTGAAGTTCCTGCAGTTTTCACTGTAAAACCGAGTTGGAGCTAGTACCTCCCCATATATATTTATGGAGTGGAGTTTGCAACTGAAAAGAAACTTTGTGTTCCCAACAAGGTAGGAGAAGTACGGCTTTCACAAACACTTATCTCGCAGAACTGAGCATGTGGAGAGACGTTCGTTCATCTAGCACAAAGGGAACGGGTTGCAGGAGAAACTTTTACTCTGGTTTCTCAGTCTGTTTCCTAGTGCCGGTTTGAAGTTCCTGCAGTTTTCACTGTAAAACGGAGTTGGAGCTAGTATCTCCCCATATATATATATGGAGTGGAGTTTGAAACTGAAAAGAAACTTTGTGTTCCCAACAAGCTAGGTGAAGGACGGCTTTCACACACACTTATCTCTCAGAAATGAGCATGTGGAGAGACGTTCGTTCATCTAGCACAAAGGGAACGGGTTGCAGGGGAAACATTTACTCTGGTTTCTCAGTCTGTTTCCTAGTGCCGGTTTGAAGTTCCTGCCGTTTACACTGTAAAACCGTGTTGGAGCTAGTACATCCCCATATATATATGTATGGAGTGTAGTTTACAACTAAAAAGAAACTTTGTGTTCCCAACAATCTAGGTGAAAGACGGCTTTCACACACACTTATCTCTCAGAACTGAGCATGTGGAGAGACTTTCGTTCATCTAGCACAAAGGGAACGGGTTGCAGGAGAAACTTTTACTCTGGTTTCTCAGTCTGTTTCCTAGTGCCGGTTTGAAGTTACTGCAGTTTTCACTGTAAAACCGAGTTGGAGCTAGTACCTCCCCATATATATGTAAGGAGTGGAGTTTGCAACTGAAAAGAAACTTTGTGTTCACAACAAGCTAGGTGAAGGACGGCTTTCACACACACATATCTCTCAGAACTGAGCATGTGGAGAGACGTTCGTTCATCTAGCACAAAGGGAACGGGTTGCAGGAGAAACTTTTACTCTGGTTTCTCAGTCTGTTTCCTAGTGCCGGTTTGAAGTTCCTGCAATTTTCACTGTAAAACCGAGTTGGAGCTAGTACCTCCCCATATATATGTAAGGATTGGAGTTTGCAACTGAAAAGAAACTTTGTGTTCCCAACAAGCTAGGTGAAGGACGGCTTTCACACACACTTATCTCTCAGAACTGAGCATGTGGAGAGACGTTCGTTCATCTAGCACAAAGGGAACGGGTTGCAGGAGAAACTTTTACTCTGGTTTCTCAGTCTGTTTCCTAGTGCCGGTTTGAAGTTCCTGCAGTTTTCACTGTACAACCGAGTTGGAGCTAGTACCTCCCCATATATATGTAAGGAGTGGAGTTTGCATCTGAAAAGACACTTTGTGTTCCCAACAAGCTAGGTGAAGAACGGCATTCACACACATATATCTCTCAGAACTGAGCATGTGGAGAGACGTTCGTTCATCTAGCACAAAAGGAACAGGTTGCAGGAAAAACTTTTACTCTGGTTTCTCAGTCTGTTTCCTAGTGCCGGTTTGAATTTCCTGCAGTTTTCACTGTAAAACCGAGTTGGAGCTAGTCCCTACCCATATATATGTATGGAGTGGAGTTTGCAACTGAAAAGACACTTTGTGTTCCCAACAAGCTAGTTGAATGTCGGCTTTCACACGCACTTATCTCTCAGAAATGAGCATGTGGAGAGACGTTCGTTCATCTAGCACAAAGGGAACGGGTTGCAGGAGAAACTTTTACTCTGGTTTCTCAGTCTGTTTCCTAGTGCCGGTTTGAAGTTCCTGCAGTTTTCACTGTAAAACCGAGTTGGAGCTAGTACCTCCCCATATATATGTATGGAGTGGAGTTTGCAACTGAAAAGAAACTTTGTGTTCCCAACAAGCTAGGTGAAGGACGGCTTTCACACACACTTATCTCTCAGAACTGAGCATGTGGAGAGACGTTCGTTCATCTAGCACAAAGGGAACGGGTTGCAGGAGAAACTTTTACTCTGGTTTCTCAGTCTGTTTCCTAGTGCCGGTTTGAAGTTCCTGCAGTTTTCACTGTAAAACAGAGTTGGAGCTAGTACCTCCCCATATATATGTATGGAGTGGAGTTTGCAACTGAAAAGAAACTTTGTGTTCCCAACAAGCTAGGTGAAGGACGGCTTACACACACACTTATCTCTCAGAACTGAGCATGTGGAGAGACGTTCGTTCATCTAGCACAAAGGGAACGGGTTGCAGGAGAAACTTTTACTCTGGTTTCTCAGTCTGTTTCCTAGTGCCGGTTTGAAGTTCCTGCAGTTTTCACTGTAAAACCGAGTTGGAGCTAGTACCTCCCCATATATATGTAAGGAGTGGAGTTTGCAACTGAAAAGAAACTTTGTGTTCCCAACAAGCTAGGTGAAGGACGGCTTTCACACACACATATCTCTCAGAACTGAGCATGTGTAGAGACGTTCGTTCATCTAGCACAAAAGGAAAAGGTTGCAGGAGAAACTTTTACTCTGGTTTCTCAGTCTGTTTCCTAGTGCCGGTTTGAATTTCCTGCAGTTTTCACTGTAAAACCGAGTTGGAGCTAGTCCCTACCCATATATATGTATGGAGTGGAGTTTACAACTGAAAAGACACTTTGTGTTCCCAACAAGCTAGTTGAATGACGGCTTTCACACACACATATCTCTCAGAACTGAGCATGTGGAGAGACGTTCGTTCATCTAGCACAAAAGGAACGGGTTGCAGGGGAAACATTTACTCTGGGTTCTCAGTCTGTTTCTTAGTGCCGGTTTGAAGTTCCTGCAGTATTCACTGTAAAACCGAGTTGGAGCTAGTACCTCCCCATATATATGTATGGAGTGGAGTTTGCAACTGAAAAGAAACTTTGTGTTCCCAAAAAGATAGGTGAAGGACGGCTTTCACACGCACTTATCTCTCAGAACTGAGCATGTGGAGAGACGTTCGTTCATCTAGCACAAAGGGAACGGGTTGCAGGAGAAACTTTTACTCTGGTTTCTCAGTCTGTTTCCTAGTGCCGGTTTGAAGTTCCTGCAGTTTTCACTGTAAAACCGAGTTGGAGCTAGTACCTCCCCATATATAGGTATGGAGTGGAGTTTGCAACTGAAAAGAAACTTTGTGTTCCCAACAAGCTAGGTGAAGGACGGCTTTCACACAGACTTATCACTCAGAAGTGAGCATGTGGAGAGACGTTCGTTCATCTAGCACAAAGGGAACGGGTTGCTGGAGAAACTTTTACTCTGGTTTCTCAGTCTGTTTCCTTGTGCCGGTTTGAAGTTCCTGCAGTTTTCACTGTAAAACGGAGTTGGAGCTAGTACCTCCCCATGTATATGTATGGAGTGGAGTTTGCAACTGAAAAGAAACTTAGTGTTCCCAACAAGCTAGGTGAAGGACGGCTTTCACACAGACTTATCACTCAGAACTGAGCATGTGGAGAGACGTTCGTTCATCTACCACAAAGGGAACGGGTTGCTGGAGAAACTTTTACTCTGGTTTCTCAGTATGTTTCATTGTACCGGTTTGAAGTTCCTGCAGTTTTCACTGTAAAACCGAGTTGGAGCTAGTCCCTACCCATATATATGTATGGAGTGGAGTTTACAACTGAAAAGACACTTTGTGTTCCCAACAAGCTAGTTGAATGACGGCTTTCACACACACATATCTCTCAGAACTGAGCATGTGGAGAGACGTTCGTTCATCTAGCACAAAAGGAACGGGTTGCAGGGGAAACATTTACTCTGGGTTCTCAGTCTGTTTCTTAGTGCCGGTTTGAAGTTCCTGCAGTATTCACTGTAAAACCGAGTTGGAGCTAGTACCTCCCCATATATATGTATGGAGTGGAGTTTGCAACTGAAAAGAAACTTTGTGTTCCCAAAAAGATAGGTGAAGGACGGCTTTCACACGCACTTATCTCTCAGAACTGAGCATGTGGAGAGACGTTCGTTCATCTAGCACAAAGGGAACGGGTTGCAGGAGAAACTTTTACTCTGGTTTCTCAGTCTGTTTCCTAGTGCCGGTTTGAAGTTCCTGCAGTTTTCACTGTAAAACCGAGTTGGAGCTAGTACCTCCCCATATATAGGTATGGAGTGGAGTTTGCAACTGAAAAGAAACTTTGTGTTCCCAACAAGCTAGGTGAAGGACGGCTTTCACACAGACTTATCACTCAGAAGTGAGCATGTGGAGAGACGTTCGTTCATCTAGCACAAAGGGAACGGGTTGCTGGAGAAACTTTTACTCTGGTTTCTCAGTCTGTTTCCTTGTGCCGGTTTGAAGTTCCTGCAGTTTTCACTGTAAAACGGAGTTGGAGCTAGTACCTCCCCATGTATATGTATGGAGTGGAGTTTGCAACTGAAAAGAAACTTAGTGTTCCCAACAAGCTAGGTGAAGGACGGCTTTCACACAGACTTATCACTCAGAACTGAGCATGTGGAGAGACGTTCGTTCATCTACCACAAAGGGAACGGGTTGCTGGAGAAACTTTTACTCTGGTTTCTCAGTATGTTTCATTGTACCGGTTTGAAGTTCCTGCAGTTTTCACTGTAAAATCGAGTTGGAGCTAGTACCTCCCCATATATATGTATGGAGTGGAGTTTGCAACTGAAAAGAAACTTTGTGTTCCCAACAAGCTGGGTGAAGGACGGCTTTCACACACACTTATCTCTCAGAACTGAGCATGTGGAGAGACGTTCGTTCATTTAGCACAAAGGGAACGGGTGGCAGGGGAAACATTTACTCTGGTTTCTCAGTCTGTTTCCTAGTGCCGGTTTGAAGTTCCTGCAGTTTTCACTGTAAAACCGAGTTGGAGCTAGTACCTCCCCATATATATGTATGGAGTGGAGTTTGCAACTGAAAAGAAACTTTGTGTTCCCAACAAGCTAGGTGAAGGACGGCTTTCACACACACTTATCTCTCAGAACTGAGCATGTGGAGAGACGTTCGTTCATCTAGCACAAACGGAACGGGTGGCAGGGGAAACATTTACTCTGGTTTCTCAGTCTGTTTCCTAGTGCCGGTTTGAAGTTCCTGCAGTTTTCACTGTAAAACCGAGTTGGAGCTAGTACCTCCCCATATATATGTATGGAGTGGATTTTGCAACTGAAAAGAAACTTTGTGTTCCCAAAAAGATAGGTGAAGGGCGGCTTTCACACGCACTTATCTCTCAGAACTGAGCATGTGGAGAGACGTTCGTTCATCTAGCACAAAGGGAACGGGTTGCAGGAGAAATTTTACTCTAGATTCTCAGTCTGTTTCCTAGTGCCGAGTAGAAATTCCTGCAGTTTTCACTGTAAAACCGAGTTGGAGCTATTCCCTCCTCATATATATATATGGAGTGGAGTTTGCAACTGAAAAGAAACTTTGTGTTCCCAACAAGCTAAGTGAAGGACGGGTTTCACACACACTTATCTCTCAGATCTGAGCATGTGGAGAGACGTTCGTTCATCTAGCACAAAGGGAATGGGTTGCAGGAGAAACTTTTTCTCTGGTTTCTCAGTCTGTTTCCTAGTGCCGGATTGAAGTTCCTGCAGTTTTCACTGTAAAACCGAGTTGGAGCTAGTACCTCCCCATATATATATATGGAGTGGAGTTTGCAACTGAAAAGAAACTTTGTGTTCCCAACAAGCTAGGTGAAGGAAGGCTTTCACACACACTTATCTCTCAGAACTGAGCATGTGGAGAGACGTACGTTCATCTAGCACAAAGGGAACGGGTTGCAGGAGAAACTTTTACTCTGGTTTCTCAGTCTGTTTCCTAGTGCCGGTTTGAAGTTCCTGCAGTTTTCACTGTAAAACCGAGTTGGAGCTAGTACCTCCCCATATATATGTATGGAGTGGAATTTGCAACTGAAAAGAAACTTTGTGTTCCCAACAAGCTAGGTGAAGGACGGCTTTCACACACAATTATCTCTCAGAACTGAGCATGTGGAGAGACGTTCGTTCATCTAGCACAAAGGGTACGGGTGGCAGGGGAAACATTTACTCTGGTTTCTCAGTCTGTTTCCTAGTGCCGGTTTGAAGTTCCTGCAGTATTCACTGTAAAACCGAGTTGGAGCTAGTACCTCCCCATATATATGTATGGAGTGGAGTTTGCAACTGAAAAGAAACTATGTGTTCCCAACAAGCTAGGTGAAGGACGGCTTTCACACACACTTATCTCTAAGAACTGAGCATGTGGAGAGACGTTCGTTCATCTAGCACAAAGGGAACGGGTGGCAGGGGAAACTTTTACTCTGGTTTCTCAGTCTGTTTCCTAGTGCCGGTTTGAAGTTCCTCCAGTTTTCACTGTAAAACCGAGTTGGAGCTAGTACCTCCCCGTATATATGTATGGAGTGGAGTTTGCAACTGAAAAGAAACTTTGTGTTCCCAACAAGCTAGGTTAAGGACGGCTTTCACGCACACTTATCTCTCAGAACTGAGCATGTGGAGAGACGTTCGTTCATCTAGCACAAAGGGAACGGTTTGCAGGGGAAATTTTACTCTGGTTTCTCAGTCTGTTTCATAGTGCCGGTTAGAAATTCCTGCAGTTTTCACTGTAAAACCGAGTTGGAGCTAGTACCTACCCATATATATGTATGGAGTGGATTTTGCAACTGAAAAGAAACTTTGTGTTCCCAACAAGCTAGGTGAAGGACGGCTTTCACACACACTTATCTCTCAGAACTGAGCATGTGGAGAGACGTTCGTTCATCTAGCACAAAGGGAACGGGTGGCAGGGGAAACTTTTACTCTGGTTTCTCAGTCTGTTTCCTAGTGCCGGTTTGAAGTTCGTGCAGTTTTCACTGTAAAACCGAGTTGGAGCTAGTACCTCCCCATATATATGTATGGAGTGGAGTTTGCAACTGAAAAGAAACTTTGTGTTCCCAACAAGATAGGTGAAGGACGGCTTTCACACACACTTATCTCTCAGAACTGAGCATGTGGAGAGACGTTCGTTCATCTAGCAGAAAGGGTACGGGTTGCAGTACAAACTTTTACTCTGGTTTCTCAGTCTGTTTCCTAGTGCCGGTTTGAAGTTCCTGCAGTTTACACTGTAAAACCGAGTTGGAGCTTGATCCTAACCATATATATATATGGAGTGGAGTTTGCAACAGTAAAGAAACTTTGTGTTCCCAAAAAGATAGGTGAAGGACGGCTTTCACACACACTTATCTCTCAGAACTGAGCATGTGGAGAGACTTTCGTTCATCTAGCACAAAGGTAACGGGTTGCAGGAGAAACTTTTACTCTGGTTTCTCAGGCTGTTTCCTAGTGCCGGTTTGAAGTTCCTGCATTTTTCACTGTAAAACCGATTTGGAGGTAGTACCTCCCCATATATATATATGGAGTGGAGTTTGCAACTGAAAAGAAACTTTGTGTTCCCTACAAGCTAGGTGAAGGACGGCTTTCACACACACTTATCTCTCAGAACTGAGCATGTGGAGAGACGTACGTTCATCTAGCACAAAGGGAACGGGTTGCAGGAGAAACTTTTACTCTGGTTTCTCAGTCTGTTTCCTAGTGCCGGTTTGAAGTTCCTGCAGTTTTCACTGTAAAACCGAGTTGGAGCTCGTACCTCCCCATATATATGTATGGAGTGTAGTTTGCAACTGAAAAGAAACTTTGTGTTCCCAACAAGCAAGGTGAAGGACGGCTTTCACACACACTTATCTCTCAGAACTGAGCATGTGGAGAGACTTTCGTTCATATAGCACAAAGGTAACGGGTTGCAGGAGAAACTTTTACTCTGGTTTCTCAGTCTGTTTCCTAGTGCCGGTTTGAAGTTCCTGCAGTTTACACTGTAAAACCGAGTTGGAGCTAGATCCTAACCATATATATATATGGAGTGGAGTTTGCAACAGTAAAGAAACTTTGTGTTCCCAAAAAGATAGGTGAAGGACGGCTTTCACACACACTTATCTCTCAGAACTGAGCATGTGGAGAGACTTTCGTTCATCTAGCACAAAGATAACGGGTTGCAGGAGAAACTTTTACTCTGGTTTCTCAGGCTGTTTCCTAGTGCCGGTTTGAAGTTCCTGCATTTTTCACTGTAAAACCGATTTGGAGGTAGTACCTCCCCATATATATATATGGAGTGGAGTTTGCAACTGAAAAGAAACTTTGTGTTCCCAACAAGCTAGGTGAAGGACGGCTTTCACACACACTTATCTCTCAGAACTGAGCATGTGGAGAGACGTACGTTCATCTAGCACAAAGGGAACGGGTTGTAGGAGAAACTTTTACTCTGGTTTCTCAGTCTGTTTCCTAGTGCCGGTTTGAAGTTCCTGCAGTTTTCACTGTAAAACCGAGTTGGAGCTAGTCCCTCCCCATATATATGTATGGAGTGGAGTTTGCAACTGAAAAGAAACTTTGTGTTCCCAACAAGCAAGGTGAAGTACGGCTTTCACACACACTATCTCTCAGAACTGAGCATGTGGAGAGACGTTCGTTCATCTAGCAGAAAGGGTACGGGTTGCAGTACAAACTTTTACTCTGGTTTCTCAGTCTGTTTCCTAGTGCCGGTTTGAAGTTCCTGCAGTTTACACTGTAAAACCGAGTTGGAGCTAGATCCTAACCATATATATATATGGAGTGGAGTTTGCAACAGTAAAGAAACTTTGTGTTCCCAAAAAGATAGGTGAAGGACGGCTTTCACACACACTTATCTCTCAGAACTGAGCATGTGGAGAGACTTTCGTTCATCTAGCACAAAGGTAACGGGTTGCAGGAGAAACTTTTACTATGGTTTCTCAGGCTGTTTCCTAGTGCCGGTTTGAAGTTCCTGCATTTTTCACTGTAAAACCGATTTGGAGGTAGTACCTCCCCATATATATATATGGAGTGGAGTTTGCATCTGAAAAGACACTTTGTGTTCCCAACAAGCTAGGTGAAGAACGGCATTCACACACATATATCTCTCAGAACTGAGCATGTGGAGAGACGTTCGTTCATCTAGCACAAAAGGAACAGGTTGCAGGAAAAACTTTTACTCTGGTTTCTCAGTCTGTTTCCTAGTGCCGGTTTGAATTTCCTGCAGTTTTCACTGTAAAACCGAGTTGGAGCTAGTCCCTACCCATATATATGTATGGAGTGGAGTTTGCAACTGAAAAGACACTTTGTGTTCCCAACAAGCTAGTTGAATGTCGGCTTTCACACGCACTTATCTCTCAGAAATGAGCATGTGGAGAGACGTTCGTTCATCTAGCACAAAGGGAACGGGTTGCAGGAGAAACTTTTACTCTGGTTTCTCAGTCTGTTTCCTAGTGCCGGTTTGAAGTTCCTGCAGTTTTCACTGTAAAACCGAGTTGGAGCTAGTACCTCCCCATATATATGTATGGAGTGGAGTTTGCAACTGAAAAGAAACTTTGTGTTCCCAACAAGCTAGGTGAAGGACGGCTTTCACACACACTTATCTCTCAGAACTGAGCATGTGGAGAGACGTTCGTTCATCTAGCACAAAGGGAACGGGTTGCAGGAGAAACTTTTACTCTGGTTTCTCAGTCTGTTTCCTAGTGCCGGTTTGAAGTTCCTGCAGTTTTCACTGTAAAACAGAGTTGGAGCTAGTACCTCCCCATATATATGTATGGAGTGGAGTTTGCAACTGAAAAGAAACTTTGTGTTCCCAACAAGCTAGGTGAAGGACGGCTTACACACACACTTATCTCTCAGAACTGAGCATGTGGAGAGACGTTCGTTCATCTAGCACAAAGGGAACGGGTTGCAGGAGAAACTTTTACTCTGGTTTCTCAGTCTGTTTCCTAGTGCCGGTTTGAAGTTCCTGCAGTTTTCACTGTAAAACCGAGTTGGAGCTAGTACCTCCCCATATATATGTAAGGAGTGGAGTTTGCAACTGAAAAGACACTTTGTGTTCCCAACAAGCTAAGTGAAGGACGGCTTTCACACACACATATCTCTCAGAACTGAGCATGTGTAGAGACGTTCGTTCATCTAGCACAAAAGGAAAAGGTTGCAGGAGAAACTTTTACTCTGGTTTCTCAGTCTGTTTCCTAGTGCCGGTTTGAATTTCCTGCAGTTTTCACTGTAAAACCGAGTTGGAGCTAGTCCCTACCCATATATATGTATGGAGTGGAGTTTACAACTGAAAAGACACTTTGTGTTCCCAACAAGCTAGTTGAATGACGGCTTTCACACACACATATCTCTCAGAACTGAGCATGTGGAGAGACGTTCGTTCATCTAGCACAAAAGGAACGGGTTGCAGGGGAAACATTTACTCTGGGTTCTCAGTCTGTTTCCTAGTGCCGGTTTGAAGTTCCTGCAGTATTCACTGTAAAACCGAGTTGGAGCTAGTACCTCCCCATATATATGTATGGAGTGGAGTTTGCAACTGAAAAGAAACTTTGTGTTCCCAAAAAGATAGGTGAAGGACGGCTTTCACACGCACTTATCTCTCAGAACTGAGCATGTGGAGAGACGTTCGTTCATCTAGCACAAAGGGAACGGGTTGCAGGAGAAACTTTTACTCTGGTTTCTCAGTCTGTTTCCTAGTGCCGGTTTGAAGTTCCTGCAGTTTTCACTGTAAAACCGAGTTGGAGCTAGTACCTCCCCATATATAGGTATGGAGTGGAGTTTGCAACTGAAAAGAAACTTTGTGTTCCCAACAAGCTAGGTGAAGGACGGCTTTCACACAGACTTATCACTCAGAAGTGAGCATGTGGAGAGACGTTCGTTCATCTAGCACAAAGGGAACGGGTTGCTGGAGAAACTTTTACTCTGGTTTCTCAGTCTGTTTCCTTGTGCCGGTTTGAAGTTCCTGCAGTTTTCACTGTAAAACGGAGTTGGAGCTAGTACCTCCCCATGTATATGTATGGAGTGGAGTTTGCAACTGAAAAGAAACTTAGTGTTCCCAACAAGCTAGGTGAAGGACGGCTTTCACACAGACTTATCACTCAGAACTGAGCATGTGGAGAGACGTTCGTTCATCTACCACAAAGGGAACGGGTTGCTGGAGAAACTTTTACTCTGGTTTCTCAGTATGTTTCATTGTACCGGTTTGAAGTTCCTGCAGTTTTCACTGTAAAATCGAGTTGGAGCTAGTACCTCCCCATATATATGTATGGAGTGGAGTTTGCAACTGAAAAGAAACTTTGTGTTCCCAACAAGCTGGGTGAAGGACGGCTTTCACACACACTTATCTCTCAGAACTGAGCATGTGGAGAGACGTTCGTTCATTTAGCACAAAGGGAACGGGTGGCAGGGGAAACATTTACTCTGGTTTCTCAGTCTGTTTCCTAGTGCCGGTTTGAAGTTCCTGCAGTTTTCACTGTAAAACCGAGTTGGAGCTAGTACCTCCCCATATATATGTATGGAGTGGAGTTTGCAACTGAAAAGAAACTTTGTGTTCCCAACAAGCTAGGTGAAGGACGGCTTTCACACACACTTATCTCTCAGAACTGAGCATGTGGAGAGACGTTCGTTCATCTAGCACAAACGGAACGGGTGGCAGGGGAAACATTTACTCTGGTTTCTCAGTCTGTTTCCTAGTGCCGGTTTGAAGTTCCTGCAGTTTTCACTGTAAAACCGAGTTGGAGCTAGTACCTCCCCATATATATGTATGGAGTGGATTTTGCAACTGAAAAGAAACTTTGTGTTCCCAAAAAGATAGGTGAAGGGCGGCTTTCACACGCACTTATCTCTCAGAACTGAGCATGTGGAGAGACGTTCGTTCATCTAGCACAAAGGGAACGGGTTGCAGGAGAAATTTTACTCTAGTTTCTCAGTCTGTTTCCTAGTGCCGAGTAGAAATTCCTGCAGTTTTCACTGTAAAACCGAGTTGGAGCTATTCCCTCCTCATATATATATATGGAGTGGAGTTTGCAACTGAAAAGAAACTTTGTGTTCCCAACAAGCTAAGTGAAGGACGGGTTTCACACACACTTATCTCTCAGATCTGAGCATGTGGAGAGACGTTCGTTCATCTAGCACAAAGGGAATGGGTTGCAGGAGAAACTTTTTCTCTGGTTTCTCAGTCTGTTTCCTAGTGCCGGATTGAAGTTCCTGCAGTTTTCACTGTTAAACCGAGTTGGAGCTAGTACCTCCCCATATATATATATGGAGTGGAGTTTGCAAATGAAAAGAAACTTTGTGTTCCCAACAAGCTAGGTGAAGGAAGGCTTTCACACACACTTATCTCTCAGAACTGAGCATGTGGAGAGACGTACGTTCATCTAGCACAAAGGGAACGGGTTGCAGGAGAAACTTTTACTCTGGTTTCTCAGTCTGTTTCCTAGTGCCGGTTTGAAGTTCCTGCAGTTTTCACTGTAAAACCGAGTTGGAGCTAGTACCTCCCCATATATATGTATGGAGTGGAATTTGCAACTGAAAAGAAACTTTGTGTTCCCAACAAGCTAGGTGAAGGACGGCTTTCACACACAATTATCTCTCAGAACTGAGCATGTGGAGAGACGTTCGTTCATCTAGCACAAAGGGTACGGGTGGCAGGGGAAACATTTACTCTGGTTTCTCAGTCTGTTTCCTAGTGCCGGTTTGAAGTTCCTGCAGTATTCACTGTAAAACCGAGTTGGAGCTAGTACCTCCCCATATATATGTATGGAGTGGAGTTTGCAACTGAAAAGAAACTATGTGTTCCCAACAAGCTAGGTGAAGGACGGCTTTCACACACACTTATCTCTAAGAACTGAGCATGTGGAGAGACGTTCGTTCATCTAGCACAAAGGGAACGGGTGGCAGGGGAAACTTTTACTCTGGTTTCTCAGTCTGTTTCCTAGTGCCGGTTTGAAGTTCCTCCAGTTTTCACTGTAAAACCGAGTTGGAGCTAGTACCTCCCCGTATATATGTATGGAGTGGAGTTTGCAACTGAAAAGAAACTTTGTGTTCCCAACAAGCTAGGTTAAGGACGGCTTTCACGCACACTTATCTCTCAGAACTGAGCATGTGGAGAGACGTTCGTTCATCTAGCACAAAGGGAACGGTTTGCAGGGGAAATTTTACTCTGGTTTCTCAGTCTGTTTCATAGTGCCGGTTAGAAATTCCTGCAGTTTTCACTGTAAAACCGAGTTGGAGCTAGTACCTACCCATATATATGTATGGAGTGGATTTTGCAACTGAAAAGAAACTTTGTGTTCCCAACAAGCTAGGTGAAGGACGGCTTTCACACACACTTATCTCTCAGAACTGAGCATGTGGAGAGACGTTCGTTCATCTAGCACAAAGGGAACGGGTGGCAGGGGAAACTTTTACTCTGGTTTCTCAGTCTGTTTCCTAGTGCCGGTTTGAAGTTCGTGCAGTTTTCACTGTAAAACCGAGTTGGAGCTAGTACCTCCCCATATATATGTATGGAGTGGAGTTTGCAACTGAAAAGAAACTTTGTGTTCCCAACAAGATAGGTGAAGGACGGCTTTCACACACACTTATCTCTCAGAACTGAGCATGTGGAGAGACGTTCGTTCATCTAGCAGAAAGGGTACGGGTTGCAGTACAAACTTTTACTCTGGTTTCTCAGTCTGTTTCCTAGTGCCGGTTTGAAGTTCCTGCAGTTTACACTGTAAAACCGAGTTGGAGCTTGATCCTAACCATATATATATATGGAGTGGAGTTTGCAACAGTAAAGAAACTTTGTGTTCCCAAAAAGATAGGTGAAGGACGGCTTTCACACACACTTATCTCTCAGAACTGAGCATGTGGAGAGACTTTCGTTCATCTAGCACAAAGGTAACGGGTTGCAGGAGAAACTTTTACTCTGGTTTCTCAGGCTGTTTCCTAGTGCCGGTTTGAAGTTCCTGCATTTTTCACTGTAAAACCGATTTGGAGGTAGTACCTCCCCATATATATATATGGAGTGGAGTTTGCAACTGAAAAGAAACTTTGTGTTCCCAACAAGCTAGGTGAAGGACGGCTTTCACACACACTTATCTCTCAGAACTGAGCATGTGGAGAGACGTACGTTCATCTAGCACAAAGGGAACGGGTTGTAGGAGAAACTTTTACTCTGGTTTCTCAGTCTGTTTCCTAGTGCCGGTTTGAAGTTCCTGCAGTTTTCACTGTAAAACCGAGTTGGAGCTAGTCCCTCCCCATATATATGTATGGAGTGGAGTTTGCAACTGAAAAGAAACTTTGTGTTCCCAACAAGCAAGGTGAAGGACGGCTTTCACACACACTATCTCTCAGAACTGAGCATGTGGAGAGACGTTCGTTCATCTAGCAGAAAGGGTACGGGTTGCAGTACAAACTTTTACTCTGGTTTCTCAGTCTGTTTCCTAGTGCCGGTTTGAAGTTCCTGCAGTTTACACTGTAAAACCGAGTTGGAGCTAGATCCTAACCATATATATATATGGAGTGGAGTTTGCAACAGTAAAGAAACTTTGTGTTCCCAAAAAGATAGGTGAAGGACGGCTTTCACACACACTTATCTCTCAGAACTGAGCATGTGGAGAGACTTTCGTTCATCTAGCACAAAGGTAACGGGTTGCAGGAGAAACTTTTACTATGGTTTCTCAGGCTGTTTCCTAGTGCCGGTTTGAAGTTCCTGCATTTTTCACTGTAAAACCGATTTGGAGGTAGTACCTCCCCATATATATATATGGAGTGGAGTTTGCAACTGAAAAGAAACTTTGTGTTCCCAACAAGTTAGGTGAAGGACGGCTTTCACACACACTTATCTCTCAGAACTGAGCATGTGGAGAGACGAACGTTCATCTAGCACAAAGGGAACGGGTTGCAGGAGAAACTTTTACTCGGGTTTCTCAGTCTGTTTCCTAGTGCCGGTTTGAAGTTCCTGCAGTTTTCACTGTAAAACCGAGTTGGAGCTCGTACCTCCCCATATATATGTATGGAGTGTAGTTTGCAACTGAAAAGAAACTTAGTGTTCCCAACAAGCTAGTTGAAGGACGGCTTTCACACACACTTATCTCTCAGAACTGAGCATGTGGAGAGACGTTCGTTCATCTAGCACAAAGGGAACGTGTTGCAGGGAAACTTTTACTCTGGTTTCTCAGTCTGTTTCCTAGTGCCTGTTTGAAGTTCCTGCAGTTTTCACTGTAAAACCGAATTGGAGCTTGTAACCCCCCATATATATGTAAGGAGTGGAGTTTGCAACTGAAAAGACACTTTGTGTTCCCAACAAGCTAGGTGAAGGACAGCTTTCACACACACTTACCTCTCAGAACTGAGCATGTGGAGAGACGTTCGTTCATCTAGCACAAAGGGAACGGGTTGCAGGGGAAACTTTTTCTCTGGTTTCTCAGTCTGTTTCCTAGTGCCGGTTTGAAGTTCCTGCATTTTTCACTGTAAAACCGATTTGGAGGTAGTACCTCCCCATATATATATATGGAGTGGAGTTTGCAACTGAAAAGAAACTTTGTGTTCCCAACAAGTTAGGTGAAGGACGGCTTTCACACACACTTATCTCTCAGAACTGAGCATGTGGAGAGACGAACGTTCATCTAGCACAAAGGGAACGGGTTGCAGGAGAAACTTTTACTCGGGTTTCTCAGTCTGTTTCCTAGTGCCGGTTTGAAGTTCCTGCAGTTTTCACTGTAAAACCGAGTTGGAGCTCGTACCTCCCCATATATATGTATGGAGTGTAGTTTGCAACTGAAAAGAAACTTAGTGTTCCCAACAAGCTAGTTGAAGGACGGCTTTCACACACACTTATCTCTCAGAACTGAGCATGTGGAGAGACGTTCGTTCATCTAGCACAAAGGGAACGTGTTGCAGGGAAACTTTTACTCTGGTTTCTCAGTCTGTTTCCTAGTGCCTGTTTGAAGTTCCTGCAGTTTTCACTGTAAAACCGAATTGGAGCTTGTAACCCCCCATATATATGTAAGGAGTGGAGTTTGCAACTGAAAAGACACTTTGTGTTCCCAACAAGCTAGGTGAAGGACAGCTTTCACACACACTTACCTCTCAGAACTGAGCATGTGGAGAGACGTTCGTTCATCTAGCACAAAGGGAACGGGTTGCAGGGGAAACTTTTTCTCTGGTTTCTCAGTCTGTTTCCTAGTGCCGGTTTGAAGTTCCTGCAGTTTTCACTGTAAAACCGAGTTGGAGCTAGTACCTACCCATATATATGTAAGGAGTGGAGTTTGCAACTGAAAAGACACTTTGTGTTCCCAACAAGCTAGGTGAAGTACGGCATTCACACACACTTATCTCTCAGAACTGAGCATGTGGAGAGACGTTCGTTCATCTAGAACAAAAGGAACGGTTTGCAGGAAAAACTTTTACTCTGGTTTCTCAGTCTGTTTCCTAGTGCCGGTTTGAAGTTCCTGCAGTTTTCACTGTAAAACCGAGTTGGAGCTAGTCCCTACCCATATATATATATGGAGTGGAGTTTGCAACTGAAAAGAAACTTTGTGTTCCCAACAAGCTAAGTGAAGGACGGCTTTCACACACACTTATCTCTCAGAACTGAGTATGTGGAGAGACGTTCGTTCATCTAGCACAAAAGGAACGGGTTGCAGGGGAAACATTTACTCTGGTTTCTCAGTCTGTTTCCGAGTGCCGTTTGAAGTTCCTGCAGTTTTCACTGTAAAACCGAGTTGGAGCTAGTACCTCCCCATATATATGTATGGAGTGGGGTTTGCAACTGAAAAGAAACTTTGTGTTCCCAAAAAGATAGGTGAAGGACGGCTTTCACACACACTTATCTCTCAGAACTGAGCATGTGGAGAGATTTTCGTTCATCTAGCACAAAGGTAACGGATTGCAGGAGAAACTTTTACTCTGGTTTCTCAGGCTGTTTCCTAGTGCCGGTTTGAAGTTCCTGCATTTTTCACTGTAAAACCGATTTGGAGGTAGTACCTCCCCATATATATATATGGAGTGGAGTTTGCAACTGAAAAGAAACTTTGTGTTCCCAACAAGCTATGTGAAGGAAGGCTTTCACACACACTTATCTCTCAGAACTGAGCATGTGGAGAGACGTACGTTCATCTAGCACAAAGGGAACGGGTTGCAGGAGAAACTTTTACTCTGGTTTCTCAGTCTGTTTCCTAGTGCCGGTTTGAAGTTCCTGCAGTTTTCACTGTAAAACCGAGTTGTAGCTAGTCCCTCCCCATATATATGTATGGAGTGGAGTTTGCAACTGAAAAGAAACTTTGTGTTCCCAACAAGCAAGGTGAAGGACGGCTTTCACACACACTTATCTCTCAGAACTGAGCATGTGGAGAGACGTTCGTTCATCTAGCAGAAAGGGTACGGGTTGCAGTACAAACTTTTACTCTGGTTTCTCAGTCTGTTTCCTAGTGCCGGTTTGAATTTCCTGCAGTTTACACTGTAAAACCGAGTTGGCGCTAGATCCTAACCATATATATATATGGAGTGGAGTTTGCAACAGTAAAGAAACTTTGTGTTCCCAAAAAGATAGGTGAAGGACGGCTTTCACACACACTTATCTCTCAGAACTGAGCATGTGGAGAGACTTTCGTTCATCTAGCACAAAGGTAACGGGTTGCAGGAGAAACTTTTACTCTGGTTTCTCAGGCTGTTTCCTAGTGCCGGTTTGAAGTTCCTGCATTTTTCACTGTAAAACCGATTTGGAGGTAGTACCTCCCCATATATATATATGGAGTGGAGTTTGCAACTGAAAAGAAACTTTGTGTTCCCAACAAGTTAGGTGAAGGACGGCTTTCACACACACTTATCTCTCAGAACTGAGCATGTGGAGAGACGTACGTTCATCTAGCACAAAGGGAACGGGTTGCAGGAGAAACTTTTACTCTGGTTTCTCAGTCTGTTTCCTAGTGCCGGTTTGAAGTTCCTGCAGTTTTCACTGTAAAACCGAGTTGGAGCTCGTACCTACCCATATATATGTATGGAGTGTAGTTTGCAACTGAAAAGAAACTTAGTGTTCCCAACAAGCTAGGTGAAGGACGGCTTTCACACACACTTATCTCTCAGAACTGAGCATGTGGAGAGACGTTCGTTCATCTAGCACAAAGGGAACGTGTTGCAGGGAAACTTTTACTCTGGTTTCTCAGTCTGTTTCCTAGTGCCGGTTTGAAGTTCCTGCAGTTTTCACTGTAAAACCGAATTGGAGCTAGTACCTCCCCATATATATGTAAGGAGTGGAGTTTGCAACTGAAAAGACACTTTGTGTTCCCAACAAGCTAGGTGAAGGACAGCTTTCACACACACTTATCTCTCAGAACTGAGCATGTGGAGAGACGTTCGTTCATCTAGCACAAAGGGAACGGGTTGCAGGGGAAACTTTTTCTCTGGTTTCTCAGTCTGTTTCCTAGTGCCGGTTTGAAGTTCCTGCAGTTTTCACTGTAAAACCGAGTTGGAGCTAGTACCTACCCATAAATATGTAAGGAGTGGAGTTTGCAACTGAAAAGAAACTTTGTGTTCCCAACAAGCTAGTTGAAGGACGGCTTTCACACACACTTATCTCTCAGAACTGAGCATGTGGAGAGACGTTCGTTCATCTAGCACAAAGGGAACGGGTGGCAGGGGAAACATTTACTCTGGTTTCTCAGTCTGTTTCCTAGTGCCGGTTTGAAGTTCCTGCAGTTTTCCCTGTAAAACCGAGTTGGAGCTAGTACCTCCCCGTATATATGTATGGAGTGGAGTTTGCAACTGAAAAGAAACTTTGTGTTCCCAACAAGCTAGGTTAAGGACGGCTATCACACACACTTATCTCTCAGAACTGAGCATGTGGAGAGACGTTCGTTCATCTAGCACAAAGGGAACGGGTGGCAGGGGAAACTTTTACTCTGGTTTCTCAGTCTGTTTCCTAGTGCCGGTTTGAAGTTCGTGCAGTTTTCACTGTAAAACCGAGTTGGAGCTAGTACCTCCCCATATATATGTATGGAGTGGAGTTTGCAACTGAAAAGAAACTTTGTGTTCCCAACAAGCTAGGTGAAGGACGGCTTTCTCACACACTTATCTCTCAGAACTGAGCATGTGGAGAGACGTTCGTTCATCTAGCAGAAAGGGTACGGGTTGCAGTACAAACTTTTACTCTGGTTTCTCAGTCTGTTTCCTAGTGCCGGTTTGAAGTTCCTGCAGTTTACACTGTAAAACCGAGTTGGAGCTAGATCCTAACCATATATATATATGGAGTGGAGTTTGCAACAGTAAAGAAACTTTGTGTTCCCAAAAAGATAGGTGAAGGACGGCTTTCACACACACTTATCTCTCAGAACTGAGCATGTGGAGAGACTTTTGTTCATCTAGCACAAAGGTAACGGGTTGCAGGAGAAACTTTTACTCTGGTTTCTCAGGCTGTTTCCTAGTGCCGGTTTGAAGTTCCTGCATTTTTCACTGTAAAACCGATTTGGAGGTAGTACCTCCCCATATATATATATGGAGTGGAGTTTGCAACTGAAAAGAAACTTTGTGTTCCCAACAAGCTAGGTGAAGGACGGCTTTCACACACACTTATCTCTCAGAACTGAGCATGTGGAGAGACATACGTTCATCTAGCTCAAAGGGAACGGGTTGCAGGAGAAACTTTTACTCTGGTTTCTCAGTCTGTTTCCTAGTGCCGGTTTGAAGTTCCTGCAGTTTTCACTGTAAAACCGAGTTGGAGCTCGTACCTCCCCATATATATGTATGGAGTGTAGTTTGCAACTGAAAAGAAACTTTGTGTTCCCAACAAGCAAGGTGAAGGACGGCTTTCACACACACTTATCTCTCAGAACTGAGCATGTGGAGAGACTTTCGTTCATCTAGCACAAAGGTAACGGGTTGCAGGAGAAACTTTTATTCTGGTTTCTCTGTCTGTTTCCTAGTGCCGGTTTGAAGTTCCTGCAGTTTACACTGTAAAACCGAGTTGGAGCTAGATCCTAACCATATATATATATGGATTGGAGTTTGCAACAGTAAAGAAACTTTGTGTTCCCAAAAAGTTAGGTGAAGGACGGCTTTCACACACACATATCTCTCAGAACTGAGCATGTGGAGAGACTTTCGTTCATCTAGCACAAAGGTAACGGGTTGCAGGAGAAACTTTTACTCTGGTTTCTCAGGCTGTTTCCTAGTGCCGGTTTGAAGTTCCTGCATTTTTCACTGTAAAACCGATTTGGAGGTAGTACCTCCCCATATATATATATGGAGTGGAGTTTGCAACTGAAAAGAAACTTTGTGTTCCCAACAAGCTAGGTGAAGGACGGCTTTCACACACACTTATCTCTCAGAACTGAGCATGTGGAGAGACGTACGTTCATCTAGCACAAAGGGAACGGGTTGCAGGAGAAACTTTTACTCTGGTTTCTCAGTCTGTTTCCTAGTGCCGGTTTGAAGTTCCTGCAGTTTTCACTGTAAAACCGAGTTGGAGCTAGTCCCTCCCCATATATATGTATGGAGTGGAGTTTGCAACTGAAAAGAAACTTTGTGTTCCCAACAAGCAAGGTGAAGGACGGCTTTCACACACACTTATCTCTCAGAACTGAGCATGTGGAGAGACGTTCGTTCATCTAGCAGAAAGGGTACGGGTTGCAGTACAAACTTTTACTCTGGTTTCTCAGTCTGTTTCCTAGTGCCGGATTGAAGTTCCTGCAGTTTACACTGTAAAACCGAGTTGGAGCTAGATCCTAACCATATATATATATGGAGTGGAGTTTGCAACAGTAAAGAAACTTTGTGTTCCCAAAAAGATAGGTGAAGGACGGCTTTCACACACACTTATCTCTCAGAACTGAGCATGTGGAGAGACTTTCGTTCATCTAGCACAAAGTTAACGGGTTGCAGGAGAAACTTTTACTCTGGTTTCTCAGGCTGTTTCCTAGTGCCGGTTTGAAGTTCCTGCATTTTTCACTGTAAAACCGATTTGGAGGTAGTACCTCCCCATATATATATATGGAGTGGAGTTTGCAAATGAAAAGAAACTTTGTGTTCCCAACAAGCTAGGTGAAGGACGGCTTTCACACACACTTATCTCTCAGAACTGAGCATGTGGAGAGACGTACGTTCAACTAGCACAAAGGGAACGGGTTGCAGGAGAAACTTTTACTCTGGTTTCTCAGTCTGTTTCCTAGTGCCGGTTTGAAGTTCCTGCAGTTTTCACTGTAAAACCGAGTTGGAGCTCGTACCTCCCCATATATATGTATGGAGTGTAGTTTGCAACTGAAAAGAAACTTAGTGTTCCCAACAAGCTAGGTGAAGGACGGCTTTCACACACACTTATCTCTCAGAACTGAGCATGTGGAGAGACGTTCGTTCATCTAGCACAAAGGGAACGGTTTGCAGGGGAAACTTTTTCTCTGGTTTCTCAGTCTGTTTCCTAGTGCCGGTTTGAAGTTCCTGCAGTTTTCACTGTAAAACCGAGTTGGAGCTAGTACCTACCCATATATATGTAAGGAGAGGAGTTTGCAACTGAAAAGACACTTTGTGTTCCCAACAAGCTAGGTGAAGTACGGCTTTCACACACACTTATTTCTCAGAACTGAGCATGTGGAGAGACGTTCGTTCATCTAGAACAAAAGGAACGGGTTGCAGGACAAACTATTACTCTGGTTTCTCAGTCTGTTTCCTAGTGCCGGTTTGAAGTTCCTGCAGTTTTTACTGTAAAACCGAGTTGGAGCTAGTCCCTACCCATATATATATATGGAGTGGAGTTTGCAACTGAAAAGAAACTTTGTGTTCCCAACAAGCTAGGTGAAGGACGGCTTTCACACACACTTATCTCTCAGAACTGAGTATGTGGAGAGACGTTCGTTCATCTAGCACAAAAGAACGGGTTGCAGGGGAAACATTTACTCTGGTTTCTCAGTCTGTTTCCGAGTGCCGGTTTGAAGTTCCTGCAGTTTTCACTGTAAAACCGAGTTGGAGCTAGTACCTCCCCATATATATGTATGGAGTGGGGTTTGCAACTGAAAAGAAACTTTGTGTTCCCAAAAAGATAGGTGAAGGACGGCTTTCACATACACTTATCTCTCAGAACTGAGCATGTGGAGAGACTTTCGTTCATCTAGCACAATGGAAACGGGATGCAGGAGAAAATTTTACTCTGGATTCTCAGTCTGTTTCCTAGTGCCGGTTTGAAGTTCCTGCAGTTTTCACTGTAAAACCGAGTTGGAGCTAGTACCTACCCATAAATATGTAAGGAGTGGAGTTTGCAACTGAAAAGACACTTTGTGTTCCCAACAAGCTAGGTGAAGGACGGCTTTCACACACACTTATCTCTCAGAACTGAGCATGTGGAGAGACGTTCGTTCATCTAGAACAAAAGGAACGGGTTGCAGGAGCAACTTTTACTCTGGTTTCTCAGTCTGTTTCCTAGTGCCGGTTTGAAGTTCCTGCAGTTTTCACTGTAAAACCGAGATGGAGCTAGTCCCTACCCATATATATGTATGGAGTGGGGTTTGCAACTGAAAAGAAACTTTGTGTTCCCAAAAAGATAGGTGAAGGACGGCTTTCACACACACTTATCTCTCAGAACTGAGCATGTGGAGAGACTTTCGTTCATCTAGCACAATGGAAACGGGTTGCAGGAGAAAATTTTACTCTGGTTTCTCAGTCTGTTTCCTAGTGCCGGTTTGAAGTTCCTGCAGTTTTCACTGTAAAACCGAGTTGGAGCTAGTCCCTACCCATATATATATATGGAGTGGAGTTTGCAACTGAAAAGAAACTTTGTGTTACCAACAAGATAGTTGAAGGACGGCTTTCACACACACTTATCTCTCAGAACTGAGCATGTGGAGAGACGTTCGTTCATCTAGCACAAAGGGAACGGGTGGCAGAGGAAACATTTACTCTGGTTTCTCAGTCTGTTTCCTAGTGCCGGTTTGAAGTTCCTGCAGTTTTCACTGTAAAACCGAGTTGGAGCTAGTCCCTCCCCATATATATGTATGGAGTGGAGTTTGCATCTGAAAAGAAACTTTGTGTTCCCAACAAGCTAGGTGAAGGACGGCTTTCACACACACTTATCTCTCAGAACTGAGCATGTGGAGAGACGTTCGTTCATCTAGCACAAAGGGAACGGTTTGCAGGAGAAATTTTACTCTGGTTTCTCAGTCTGTTTCCTAGTGCCGGTTAGAAATTCCTGCAGTTTTCACTGTAAAACCGAGTTGGAGCTAGTCCCTACCCATATATATGTATGGAGTGGAGTTTGCAACTGTAAAGAAACTTAGTGTTCCCAACAAGCTAGGTGAAGTTCGGGTTTCACACACACTTATCTCTCAGAACTGAGCATGTGGAGAGACGTTCGTTCATCTAGCACAAAGGAAACGGGTTGCAGGAGAAACTTTTACTCTGGTTTCTCAGTTTGTTTCCTAGTGCCTGTTTGAAGTTCCTGCAGTTTACACTGTAAAACCGAGTTGGAGCTAGAACCTAACCATATATATATATGGAGTGGAGTTTGCAACAGTAAAGAAACTTTGTGTTCCCAAAAAAATAGGTGAAGGACGGCTTTCACACACACTTATCTCTCAGAACTGAGCATGTGGAGAGACTTTCGTTCATCTAGCAAAAAGGTAACGGGTTGCAGGAGAAACTTTTACTCTGGTTTCTCAGGCTGTTTCCTAGTGCCGGTTTGAAGTTCCTGCAGTTTTCACTGTAAAACCGATTTGGAGGTAGTACCTCCCCATATATATATATGGAGTGGAGTTTGCAACTGAAAAGAAACTTTGTGTTCCCAACAAGCTAGGTGAAGGACGGCTTTCACACACACTTATCTCTCAGAACTGAGCATGTGGAGAGACGTACGTTCATCTAGCACAAAGGGAACGGGTTGCAGGAGAAACTTTTACTCTGGTTTCTCAGTCTGTTTCCTAGTGCCGGTTTGAATTTCTTGCAGTTTTCACTGCAAAACCGAGTTGGAGCTCGTACCTCCCCATATATATGTATGGAGTGTAGTTTGCAACTGAAAAGAAACTTAGTGTTCCCAACAAGCTAGGTGAAGGACGGCTTTCACACACATATCTCTCAGAACTGAGCATGTGGAGAGACGTTCGCTCATCTAGCACAAAGGGAACGGGTTGCAGGGAAACTTTTACTCTGCTTTCTCAGTCTGTTTCCTAGTGCCGGTTTGAAGTTCCTGCAGATTTCACTGTAAAACCGAATTGGAGCTAGTACCTCCCCATATATATGTAAGGAGTGGAGTTTGCAACTGAAAAGACACTTTGTGTTCCCAACAAGCTAGGTGAAGGACGGCTTTCACACACACTTATCTCTCAGAACTGAGCATGTGGAGAGACGTTCGTTCATCTAGCACAAAAGGAACGGTTTGCAGGAGAAACTTTTACTCTGGTTTCTCAGTCTGTTTCCTAGTGCCGGATTGAAGTTCCTGCAGTTTTCACTGTAAAACCGAGTTGGAGCTAGTCCCTACCCATATATATATATGGAGTGGAGTTTGCAACTGAAAAGAAACTTTGTGTTCCCAACAAGCTAGGTGAAGGACGGCTTTCACACACACTTATCTCTCAGAACTGAGCATGTGGAGAGACGTTCGTTCATCTAACACAAAGGGAACGGGTTGCAGGGGAAACTTTTTCTCTGGTTTCTCAGTCTGTTTCCTAGTGCCGGTTTGAAGTTCCTGCAGTTTTCACTGTAAAACCGAGTTGGAGCTAGTACCTACCCATATATATGTAAGGAGTGGAGTTTGCAACTGAAAAGACACTTTGTGTTCCCAACAAGCTAGGTGAAGGACGGCTTTCACACACACTTATCTCTCAGAACTGAGCATGTGGAGAGACGTTCGTTCATCTAGAACAAAAGGAACGGGTTGCAGGAGAAACTTTTACTCTGGTTTCTCAGTCTGTTTCCTAGTGCCGGTTTGAAGTTCCTGCAGTTTTCACTGTAAAACCGAGTTGGAGATAGTCCCTACCCATATATATATATGGAGTGGAGTTTGCAACTGAAAAGAAACTTTGTGTTCCCAACAAGCTAGGTGAAGGACGGCTTTCACACACACTTATCTCTCAGAACTGAGTATGTGGAGAGACGTTCGTTCATCTAGCACAAAAGGAACGGGTTGCAGGGGAAACATTTACTCTGGTTTCTCAGTCTGTTTCCTAGTGCCGGTTTGAAGTTCCTGCAGTTTTCACTGTAAAACCGAGTTGGAGCTAGTACCTCCCCATATATATGTATGGAGTGGGGTTTGCAACTGAAAAGAAACTTTGTGTTCCCAAAAAGATAGGTGAAGGACGGCTTTCACACACACTTATCTCTCAGAACTGAGCATGTGGAGAGACTTTCGTTCATCTAGCACAATGGAAACGGGTTGCAGGAGAAAATTTTACTCTGGTTTCTCAGTCTGTTTCCTAGTGCCGGTTTGAAGTTCCTGCAGTTTTCACTGTAAAACCGAGTTGGAGCTAGTCCCTACCCATATATATATATGGAGTGGAGTTTGCAACTGAAAAGAAACTTTGTGTTCCCAACAAGCTAGGTGAAGGACGGCTTTCACACACACTTATCTCTCAGAACTGAGTATGTGGAGAGACGTTCGTTCATCTAGCACAAAAGGAACGGGTTGCAGGGGAAACATTTACTCTGGTTTCTCAGTCTGTTTCCTAGTGCCGGTTTGAAGTTCCTGCAGTTTTCACTGTAAAACCGAGTTGGAGCTAGTACCTCCCCATATATATGTATGGAGTGGGGTTTGCAACTGAAAAGAAACTTTGTGTTCCCAAAAAGATAGGTGAAGGACGGCTTTCACACACACTTATCTCTCAGAACTGAGCATGTGGAGAGACTTTCGTTCATCTAGCACAATGGAAACGGGTTGCAGGAGAAAATTTTACTCTGGTTTCTCAGTCTGTTTCCTAGTGCCGGTTTGAAGTTCCTGCAGTTTTCACTGTAAAACCGATTTGGAGGTAGTACCTCCCCATATATATATATGGAGTGGAGTTTGCAACTGAAAAGAAACTTTGTGTTGCCAACAAGCTAGTTGAAGGACGGCTTTCACACACACTTATCTCTCAGAACTGAGCATGTGGAGAGACGTTCGTTCATCTAGCACAAAGGGAACGGGTGGCAGGGGAAACATTTACTCTGGTTTCTCAGTCTGTTTCCTAGTGCCGGTTTGAAGTTCCTGCAGTTTTCACTGTAAAACCGTGTTGGAGCTAGTACCTCCCCATATATATGTATGGAGTGGAGTTTGCATCTGAAAAGAAACTTTGTGTTCCCAACAAGCTAGGTGAAGGACGGCTTTCACACACACTTATCTCTCAGAACTGAGCATGTGGAGAGACGTTCGTTCATCTAGCACAAAGGGAACGGTTTGCAGGAGAAATTTTACTCTGGTTTCTCAGTCTGTTTCCTAGTGCCGGTTAGAAAATCCTGCAGTTTTCACTGTAAAACCGAGTTGGAGCTAGTCCCTACCCATATATATATATGGAGTGGAGTTTGCAACTGAAAAGAAACTTTGTGTTCCCAACAAGCTAGGTGAAGGACGCCTTTCACACACACTTATCTCTCAGAACTGAGCATGTGGAGAGACGTTCGTTCATCTAGCACAAAGGGAATGGGTTGCAGGAGAAACTTTTACTCTGGTTTCTCAGTCTGTTTCCTAGTGCCAGTTTGAAGTTCCTGCAGTTTTCACTGTAAAACCGAGTTGGAGCTTGTAACTCCCCATATATATGTATGGAGTGGAGTTTGCAACTGTAAAGAAACTTAGTGTTCCCAACAAGCTAGGTGAAGGACGGGTTTCACACACACTTATCTCTCAGAACTGAGCATGTGGAGAGACGTTCGTTCATCTAGCACAAAGGAAACGGGTTGCAGGAGAAACTTTTACTCTGGTTTCTCAGTCTGTTTCCTAGTGCCGGTTTGAAGTTCCTGCAGTTTTCACTGTAAAACCGAGTTGGAGCTAGTCCCTACCCATATATATATATAGAGAGGTGTTTGCAACTGAAAAGAAACTTTGTGTTCCCAACAAGCTAGTTGAAGGACGGCTTTCACACACACTTATTTCTCAGAACTGAGCATGAGGAGAGACGTTCGTTCATCTAGAACAAAAGGAACGGTTTGCAGGAGAAACATTTACTCCGGTTTCTCAGTCTGTTTCCTAGTGCCGGTTTGAAGTTCCTGCAGTTTTCACTGTAAAACCGAGTTGGAGCTAGTACCTCCCCATATATATGTATGGAGTGGAGTTTGCAACTGAAAAGAAACTTTGTGTTCCCAAAAAGATAGGTGAAGGACGGCTTTCACACACACTTATCTCTCAGAACTGAGCTTGTGGAGAGACTTTCGTTCATCTAGCACAAAGGGAACGGTTTGCAGGAGAAACTTTTACTCTGGTTTCTCAGTCTGTTTCCTAGTGCCGGTTTGAAGTTCCTGCAGTTTTCACTGTATAACCGATTTGTAGGTAGTACCTCCCCATATATATATATGGAGTGGAGTTTGCAACTGAAAAGAAACTTTGTGTTCCCAACAAGCTAGGTGAAGGACGGCTTTCACAGACATTTATCTCTCAGAACTGAACATGTGGAGAGACGTTCGTTCATCTAGCACAAAGGGAACGGTTTGCAGGAGAAACTTTTACTCTGGTTTCTCAGTCTGTTTCCTAGTGCCGGTTTGAATTTCCTGCAGTTTTCACTGTAAAACCGAGTTGGAGCTAGTACCTCCCCATATATATGTATGTAGTGGAGATTGCAACTGAAAAGAAACTTTGTGTTCCCAACAAGCTAGGTGAAGGACGGCTTTCACACACACTTATCTCTCAGAACTGAGCATGTGGAGAGACTTTCGTTCATCTAGCACAAAGGGAACGGTTTGCAGGAGAAATTTTACTCTGGTTTCTCAGTCTGTTTCCTAGTGCCGGTTAGAATTTCCTGCAGTTTTCACTGTAAAACCGAGTTGGAGCTAGTCCCTACCCATATATATATATGGAGTGGAGTTTGCAACTGTAAAGAAACTTTGTGTTCCCAACAAGCTAGGAGAAGGACGGGTTTCACACACACTTATCTCTCAGAAATGAGCATGTGGAGAGACGTTCGTTCATTTAGCACAAAGGGAATGGGTTGCAGGAGAAACTTTTAATCTGGTTTCTCAGTCTGTTTCCTAGTGCCGGTTTGAAGTTCCTGCAGTTTTCACTGTAAAACCGAGTTGGAGCTAGTAACTCCCCATATATATGTATGGAGTGGAGTTTGCAACTGAAAAGAAACTTAGTGTTCCCAGCAAGCTAGGTGAAGGACGGCTTTCACACACACTTATCTCTCAGAACTGAGCATGTGGAGAGACTTTCGTCCATCTAGCACAAAGGGAACGGTTTGCAGGAGAAATTTTACTCTGGTTTCTCAGTCTGTTTCCTAGTGCCGGTTAGAAATTCCTGCAGTTTTCACTGTAAAACCGAGTTGGAGCTAGTCCCTACCCATATATATATATATGGAGTGGAGTTTGCAACTGTAAAGAAACTTTGTGTTCCCAACAAGCTAGGTGAAGGACGGGTTTCACACACACTTATCTCTCAGAACTGAGCATGTGGAGAGACGTTCGTTCATCTAGCACAAAGGGAATGGGTTGAAGGAGAAACTTTTACTCTGGTTTCTCAGTCTGTTTCCTAGTGCCGGTTTGAATTTCCTGCAGTTTTCACTGTAAAACCGAGTTGGAGCTCGTAACTCCCCATATATATGTATGGAGTGGAGTTTGCAACTGAAAAGAAACTTAGTGTTCCCAACAAGCTAGGTGAAGGACGGCTTTCACACACACTTATCTCTCAGAACTGAGCATGTGGAGAGACGTTCGTTCATCTAGCACAAAGGGAACGGGTTGAAGGGGAAACTTTTACTCTGGTTTCTCAGTCTGTTTCCTAGTGCCGGTTTGAAGTTCCTGCAGTTTTCACTGTAAAACCGAGTTGGAGCTAGTCCCTCCCCATATATATGTATGGAGTGGGGTTTGCAACTGAAAAGAAACTTTGTGTTCCCAACAAGCTATGTGACGGACGGCTTTCACACACACTTATCTCTCAGAACTGAGCATGTGGAGAGACGTTCGTTCATCTAGCACAAAGGGAAAGGGTTGAAGGAGAAACTTTTACTCTGGTTTCACTGTCTGTTTCCTAGTGCCGGTTTGAAGTTCCTGCAGTTTTCACTGTAAAACCGAGTTGGAGCTAGTACCTCCCCATATATATGTATGGAGTGGAGTTTGCAACTGAAAAGAAACTTTGTGTTCCCAACAAGCTAGGTGAAGGACGGCTTTCACACACACTTATCTCTCAGAAGTGAGCATGTGGAGAGACGTTAGTTCATCTAGCACAAAGGGAACGGGTTGCAGGAGAAACTATTACTCTGGTTTCTCAGTCTGTTTCCTAGTGCCGGTTTGAAGTTCCTGCAGTTTTCACTGTAAAACCGAGTTGGAGCTAGTACCTCCCCATATATATATATGGAGTGGAGTTTGCAACTGAAAAGAAACTTTGTGTTCCCAACAAGCTAGGTGAAGGACGGCTTTCACACACACTTATCTCTCAGAACTGAGCATGTGGAGAGACTTTCGTTCAACTAGCACAAATGGAACGGGTTGCAGGAGAAACTTTTACTCTGGTTTCTCAGTCTGTTTCCTAGTGCCGGTTTGAAGTTCCTGCAGTTTTCACTGTATAACCGAATTGAAGGTAGTACCTCCCCGTATATATATATGGAGTGGAGTTTGCAACTGAAAAGAAACTTTGTGTTCCCAACAAGCTAGGTGAAGGACGGCTTTCACACACACTTATCTCTCAGAACTGAGCATGTGGAGAGACGTTCGTTCATCTAGCACAAAGGGAACGGGTGGCAGGGGAAACATTTACTCTGGTTTCTCAGTCTGTTTCCTAGTGCCGGTTTGAAGTTCCTGCAGTTTTCACTGTAAAACCGAGTTGGAGCTAGTACCTCCCCATATATATGTATGGAGTAGAGTTTGCAACTGAAAAGAAACTTTGTGTTCCCAACAAGCTAGGTGAAGGACGGCTTTCACACACACTTATCTCTCAGAACAGAGCATGTGGAGAGACGTTCGTTCATCTAGTACAAAGGGAACGGGTTGCAGGAGAAATTTTACTCTGGTTTCTCAGTCTGTTTCCTAGTGCCGGTTAGAAATTCCTGCAGTTTTCACTGTAAAACCGAGTTGGAGCTAGTCCCTACCCATATATGTATATGGAGTGGAGTTTGCAACTGAAAAGAAACTTTGTGTTCCCAACAAGCTAGGTGAAGGACGGGTTTCACACACACTTATCTCTCAGAACTGAGCATGTGGAGAGACTTTCGTCCATCTAGCACAAAGGGAACGGGTTGAAGGAGAAACTTTTACTCTGGTTTCTCAGTCTGTTTCCTAGTGCCGGTTTGAAGTTCCTGCAGTTTTCACTGTAAAACCGAGTTGGAGCTTGTCCCTACCCATATATATATATGGAGATGTGTTTGCAACTGAAAAGAAACTTTGTGTTCCAACAAGCTAGGTGAAGGACGGCTTTCACACACACTTATCTCTCAGAACTGAGCATGTGGAGAGACGTTCGTTCATCTAGCACAAAAGGAACGGGTTGCAGGGGAAACATTTACTCTGGTTTCTCAGTCTGTTTCCTAGTGCCGGTTTGAAGTTCCTGCAGTTTTCACTGGAAAACCGAGTTGGAGCTAGTACCTCCCCATATATATGTATGGAGTGGAGTTTGCAACTGAAAAGAAACTTTGTGTTCCCAACAAGCTAGGTGAAGGACGGCTTTCACACACACTTATCTCTCAGAACTGAGCATGTGGAGAGACGTTCGTTCATCTAGCACAAAGGGAAAGGTTGGCAGGGGAAACATTTACTCTGGTTTCTCAGTCTGTTTCCTAGTGCCGGTTTGAAGTTCCTGCAGTTTTCACTGTAAAACCGATTTGGAGCTAGTACCTCCCCATATATATGTATGGAGTAGAGTTTGCAACTGAAAAGAAACTTTGTGTTCCCAACAAGCTAGGTGAAGGACGGCTTTCACACACACTTATCTCTCAGAAATGAGCATGTGGAGAGACGTTCGTTCATCTAGCACAAAAGGAACGGGTTGCAGGGGAAACATTTACTCTGGTTTCTCAGTCTGTTTCCTAGTGCCGGTTTGAAGTTCCTGCAGTTTTCACTGGAAAACCGAGTTGGAGCTAGTACCTCCCCATATATATGTATGGAGTGGAGTTTGCAACTGAAAAGAAACTTTGTGTTCCCAGCAAGCTAGGTGAAGGACGGCTTTCACACACACTTATCTCTCAGAACTGAGCATGTGGATAGACGTTCGTTCATCTAGCACAAAAGGAACGGGTTGCAGGGGAAACATTTACTCTGGTTTCTCAGTCTGTTTCCTAGTGCCGGTTTGAACTTCCTGCAGTTTTCACTGGAAAACCGAGTTGGAGCTAGTACCTCCCCATATATATGTATGGAGTGGAGTTTGCAACTGAAAAGAAACTTTGTGTTCCCAACAAGCTAGGTGAAGGACGGCTTTCACACACACTTATCTCTCAGAACTGAGCATGTGGAGAGACGTTCGTTCATCTAGCACAAAAGGAACGGGTTGCAGGGGAAACATTTACTCTGGTTTCTCAGTCTGTTTCCTAGTGCCGGTTTGAAGTTCCTGCAGTTTTCACTGGAAAACGGAGTTGGAGCTAGTACCTCCCCATATATATGTATGGAGTGGAGTTTGCAACTGAAAAGAAACTTTGTGTTCCCAACAAGCTAGGTGAAGGACGGCTTTCACACACACTTATCTCTCAGAACTGAGCATGTGGAGAGACGTTCGTTCATCTAGCACAAAGGGAAAGGTTGGCAGGGGAAACATTTACTCTGGTTTCTCAGTCTGTTTCCTAGTGCCGGTTTGAAGTTCCTGCAGTTTTCACTGTAAAACCGAGTTGGAGCTAGTACCTCCCCATATATATGTATGGAGTGGAGTTTGCAACTGAAAAGAAACTTTGTGTTCCCAACAAGCTAGGTGAAGGACGGCTTTCACACACACTTATCTCTCAGAACTGAGCATGTGGAGAGACGTTCATTCATCTAGCACAAAAGGAACGGGTTGCAGGGGAAACATTTACTCTGGTTTCTCAGTCTGTTTCCTAGTGCCGGTTTGAAGTTCCTGCAGTTTTCACTGGAAAACCGAGTTGGAGCTAGTACCTCCCCATATATATGTATGGAGTGGAGTTTGCAACTGAAAAGAAACTTTGTGTTCCCAACAAGCTAGGTGAAGGACGGCTTTCACACACACTTATCTCTCAGAACTGAGCATGTGGAGAGACGTTCGTTCATCTAGCACAAAGGGAACGGGTTGCAGGGGAAACATATACTCTGGTTTCTCAGTCTGTTTCCTAGTGCCGGTTTGAAGTTCCTGCAGTTTTCACTGTAAAACCGATTTGGAGCTAGTACCTCCCCATATATATGTATGGAGTAGAGTTTGCTACTGAAAAGAAACTTTGTGTTCCCAACAAGCTAGGTGAAGGACGGCTTTCACACACACTTATATCTCAGAACTGAGCATGTGGAGAGACGTTCGTTCATCTAGCACAAAGGGAACGGTTTGCAGGAGAAATTTTACTCTGGTTTCTCAGACTGTTTCCTACTGCCGGTTAGAAATTCCTGCAGTTTTCACTGTAAAACCGAGTTGGAGCTAGTCCCTACCCATATATATATATGGAGTGGAGTTTGCAACTGAAAAGAAACTTTGTGTTCCCAACAAGCTAGGTGAAGGACGGGTTTCACACACACTTATCTCTCAGAACTGAGCATGTGGAGAGACGTTCGTTCATCTAGCACAAAGGGAATGGGTTGCAGGAGAAACTTTTACTCTGGTTTCTCAGTCTGTTTCCTAGTGCCGGTTTGAAGTTCCTGCAGTTTTCACTGTAAAACCGAGTTGGAGCTCGTAACTCCCCATATATATGTATGGAGTGGAGTTTGCAACTGAAAAGAAACTTAGTGTTCCCAACAAGCTAGGTGAAGGACGGCTTTCACACACACTTATCTCTCAGAACTGAGCATGTGGAGAGACGTTCGTTCATCTAGCACAAAGGGAACGGGTTGAAGGGGTAACTTTTACTCTGGTTTCTCAGTCTGTTTCCTAGTGCCAGTTTGAAGTTCCTGCAGTTTTCACTGTAAAACCGAGTTGGAGCTAGTCCCTCCCCATATATATGTATGGAGTGGGGTTTGCAACTGAAAAGAAACTTTGTGTTCCCAACAAGCTATGTGACGGACGGCTTTCACACACACTTATCTCTCAGAACTGAGCATGTGGAGAGACGTTCGTTCATCTAGCACAAAGGGAACGGGTTGAAGGAGAAACTTTTACTCTGGTTTCTCAGTCTGTTTCCTAGTGCCGGTTTGAAGTTCCTGCAGTTTTCACTGTAAAACCGAGTTGGAGCTAGTACCTCCCCATATATATGTATGGAGTGGAGTTTGCAACTGAAAAGAAACTTTGTGTTCCCAACAAGCTAGGTGAAGGACGGCTTTCACACACACTTGTCTCTCAGAACTGAGCATGTGGAGAGACGTTCGTTCATCTAGCACAAAAGGAACGGGTTGCAGGAGAAACTATTACTCTGGTTTCTCAGTCTGTTTCCTAGTGCCGGTTTGAAGTTCCTGCAGTTTTCACTGTAAAACAGATTTGGAGGTAGTACCTCCCCATATATATATATGGAGTGGAGTTTGCAACTGAAAAGAAACTTTGTGTTCCCAACAAGCTAGGTGAAGGACGGCTTTCACACACACTTATCTCTCAGAACTGAGCATGTGGAGAGACGTTCGTTCATCTAGCACAAAGGGAACGGGTGTCAGGGGAAACATTTACTCTGATTTCTCAGTCTGTTTCCTAGTGCCGGTTTGAAGTTCCTGCAGTTTTCACTGTAAAACCGAGTTGGAGCTAGTCCCTACCCATATATATATATGGAGAGGAGTTTGCAACTGAAAAGAAACTTTGTGTTCCCAACAAGCTAGGTGAAGGACGGGTTTCACACACACTTATCTCTCAGAACTGAGCATGTGGAGAGACGTTCGTTCATCTAGCACAAAGGGAATGGGTTTCAGGAGAAACATTTACTCTGGTTTCTCAGTCTGTTTCCTAGTGCCGGTTTGAAGTTCCTGCACTTTTCACTGTAAAACCGAGTTGGAGCTAGTAACTTCCCATATATATGTATGGAGTGGAGTTTGCAACTGAAAAGAAACTTAGTGTTCCCAACTAGCTAGGTGAAGGACGGCTTTCACTCACACTTATCTCTCAGAACTGAGCATGTGGAAAGACGTTCGTTCATCTAGCACAAAGGGAATGGGTTTCAGGAGAAACTTTTACTCTGGTTTCTCAGTCTGTTTCCTAGTGCCGGTTTGAATTTCCTCCAGTTTTCACTGTAAAACCGAGTTGGAGCTAGTAACTTCCCATATATATGAATGGAGTGGAGTTTGCAACTGAAAAGAAACTTAGTGTTCCCAACAAGCTAGGTGAAGGACGGCTTTCACACACACTTATCTCTCAGAACTGAGCATGTGGAGAGACGTTCGTTCATCTAGCACAAAGTGAACGGGTTGAAGGAGAAACTTTTACTCTGGTTTCTCAGTCTGTTTCCTAGTGCCGGGTTGAAGTTCCTGCAGTTTTCACTGTAAAACCGAGTTGGAGCTAGTCCCTCCCCATATATATGTATGGAGTGGGGTTTGCAACTGAAAAGAAACTTTGTGTTCCCAACAAGCTAGGTGACGGACGGCTTTCACACACACTTATCTCTCAGAACTGAGCATGTGGAGAGACGTTCGTTCATCTAGCACAAAGGGAACGGGTTGCAGGAGAAACTATTACTCTGGTTTCTCAGTCTGTTTCCTAGTGCCGGTTTGAAGTTCCTGCAGTTTTTACTGTAAAACCGAGTTGGAGCTAGTAACTTCCCATATATATGTATGGAGTGGATTTTGCAACTGAAAAGAAACTTTGTGTTCCCAGCAAGCTAGGTGAAGTACGGCTTTCACACACACATATCTCTCAGAAATGAGCATGTGGAGAGACGTTCGTTCATCTAGCACAAAAGGAACGGGTTGCAGGGGAAACATTTACTCTGGTTTCTCAGTCTGTTTCCTAGTGCCGGATTGAACTTCCTGCAGTTTTCACTGGAAAACCGAGTTGGAGCTAGTACCTCCCCATATATATGTATGGAGTGGAGTTTGCTACTGAAAAGAAACTTTGTGTTCCCAACAAGCTAGGTGAAGGACGGCTTTCACACACACTTATCTCTCAGAACTGAGCATGTGGAGAGACGTTCGTTCATCTAGCACAAAAGGAACGGGTTGCAGGGGAAACATTTACTCTGGTTTCTCAGTCTGTTTCCTAGTGCCGGTTTGAAGTTCCTGCAGTTTTCACTGGAAAACCGAGTTGGAGCTAGTACCTCCCCATATATATGTATGGAGTGGAGTTTGCAACTGAAAAGAAACTTTGTGTTCCCAACAAGCTAGGTGAAGGACGGCTTTCACACACACTTATCTCTCAGAACTGAGCATGTGGAGAGACGTTCGTTCATCTAGCACAAAGGGAAAGGTTGGCAGGGGAAACATTTACTCTGGTTTCTCAGTCTGTTTCCTAGTGCCGGTTTGAAGTTCCTGCAGTTTTCACTGTAAAACCGAGTTGGAGCTAGTACCTCCCCATATATATGTATGGAGTGGAGTTTGCAACTGAAAAGAAACTTTGTGTTCCCAACAAGCTAGGTGAAGGACGGCTTTCACACACACTTATCTCTCAGAACTGAGCATGTGGAGAGACGTTCGTTCATCTAGCACAAAAGGAACGGGTTGCAGGGGAAACATTTACTCTGGTTTCTCAGTCTGTTTCCTAGTGCCGGTTTGAAGTTCCTGCAGTTTTCACTGGAAAACCGAGTTGGAGCTAGTACCTCCCCATATATATGTATGGAGTGGAGTTTGCAACTGAAAAGAAACTTTGTGTTCCCAACAAGCTAGGTGAAGGACGGCTTTCACACACACTTATCTCTCAGAACTGAGCATGTGGAGAGACGTTCGTTCATCTAGCACAAAAGGAACGGGTTGCAGGGGAAACATTTACTCTGGTTTCTCAGTCTGTTTCCTAGTGCCGGTTTGAAGTTCCTGCAGTTTTCACTGTAAAACCGATTTGGAGCTAGTACCTCCCCATATATATGTATGGAGTAGAGTTTGCAACTGAAAAGGAACTTTGTGTTCCCAACAAGCTAGGTGAAGGACGGCTTTCACACACACTTATCTCTCAGAACTGAGCATGTGGAGAGACGTTCGTTCATCTAGCACAAAGGGAACGGTTTGCAGGAGAAATTTTACTCTGGTTTCTCAGACTGTTTCCTACTGCCGGTTAGAAATTCCTGCAGTTTTCACTGTAAAACCGAGTTGGAGCTAGTCCCTACCCATATATATATATGGAGTGGAGTTTGCAACTGAAAAGAAACTTTGTGTTCCCAACAAGCTAGGTGAAGGACGGGTTTCACACACACTTATCTCTCAGAACTGAGCATGTGGATAGACGTTCGTTCATCTAGCACAAAGGGAATGGGTTTCAGGAGAAACTTTTACTCTGGTTTCTCAGTCTGTTTCCTAGTGCCGGTTTGAAGTTCCTGCAGTTTTCACTGTAAAACCGATTTGGAGCTAGTAACTTCCCATATATATGTATGGAATGGAGTTTTCAACTGAAAAGAAACTTAGTGTTCCCAACAAGCTAGGTGAAGGACGGCTTTCACACACACTTATCTCTCAGAACTGAGCATGTGGAGAGACGTTCGTTCATCTAGCACAAAGGGAACGGGTTGAAGGAGAAACTTTTACTCTGGTTTCTCAGTCTGTTTCCTAGTGCCGTGTTGAAGTTCCTGCAGTTTTCACTGTAAAACCGAGTTGGAGCTAGTCCCTCCCCATATATATGTATGGAGTGGGGTTTGCAACTGAAAAGAAACTTTGTGTTCCCAAAAAGCTAGGTGACGGACGGCTTTCACACACACTTATCTCTCAGAACTGAGCATGTGGAGAGACATTCGTTCATCTAGCACAAAGGGAACGGGTTGAAGGAGAAACTTTTACTCTGGTTTCTCAGTCTGTTTCCTAGTGCCGGTTTGAAGTTCCTGCAGTTTTCACTGTAAAACCGAGTTGGAGCTAGTACCTCCCCATATATATGTATGGAGTGGAGTTTGCAACTGAAAAGAAACTTTGTGTTCCCAACAAGCTAGGTGAAGGACGGCTTTCACACACACTTATCTCTCAGAACTGGGCATGTGGAGAGACGTTCGTTCATCTAGCACAAATGGAACGGGTTGCAGGAGAAACTATTACTCTGGTTTCTCAGTCTGTTTCCTAGTGCCGGTTTGAAGTTCCTGCAGTTTTCACTGTAAAACCGAGTTGGAGCTAGTACCTCCCCATATATATATATGGAGTGGAGTTTGCAACTGAAAAGAAACTTTGTGTTCCCAACAAGCTAGGTGAAGGACGGCTTTCACACACACTTATCTCACAGAACTGAGCATGTGGAGAGACGTTCGTTCATCTAGCACAAAAGGAACGGGTTGCAGGGGAAACATTTACTCTGGTTTCTCAGTCTGTTTCCTAGTGCCGGTTTGAAGTTCCTGCAGTTTTCACTGTAAAACCGAGTTGGAGCTAGTACCTCCCCATATATATGTATGGAGTGGAGTTTGCAACTGAAAAGAAACTTTGTGTTCCAAACAAGCTAGTTGAAGGACTGCTTTCACACACACTTATCCCTCAGAACTGAGCATGTGGAGAGACGTTCGTTCATCTAGCACAAAGGGAATGGGTTTCAGGAGAAACTTTTACTCTGGTTTCTCAGTCTGTTTCCTAGTGCCGGTTTGAAGTTCCTGCAGTTTTTACTGTAAAACCGAGTTGGAGCTAGTAACTTCCCATATATATGTATGGAGTGGAGTTTGCAACTGAAAAGAAACTTAGTTTTCCCAACAACCTAGGTGAAGGACGGCTTTCACACACACTTATCTCTCAGAACTGAGCATGTGGAGAGACGTTCGTTCATCTAGCACAAAGGGAACGGGTTGAAGGAGAAACTTTTACTCTGGTTTCTCAGTCTGTTTCCTAGTGCCGGGTTGAAGTTCCTGCAGTTTTCACTGTAAAACCGAGTTGGAGCTAGTACCTCCCCATATATATGTATGGAGTGGGGTTTGCAACTGAAAAGAAACTTTGTGTTCCCAACAAGCTAGGTGACGGACGGCTTTCACACACACTTATCTCTCAGAACTGAGCATGTGGAGAGACGTTCGTTCATCTAGCACAAAGGGAACGGGTTGCAGGAGAAACTATTACTCTGGTTTCTCAGTCTGTTTCCTAGAGCCGGTTTGAAGTTCCTGCAGTTTTCACTGTAAAACCGAGTTGGAGCTAGTACCTCCCCATATATATGTATGGAGTGGAGTTTGCAACTGAAAAGAAACTTTGTGTTCCAAACAAGCTAGGTGAAGGACTGCTTTCACACACACTTATCTCTCAGAACTGAGCATGTGGAGAGACGTTCGTTCATCTAGCACAAAGGGAACGGGTTGCTGGAGAAACTTTTACTCTGGTTTCTCAGTCTGTTTCCTAGTGCCGGTTTGAAGTTCCTGCAGTTTTCACTGTAAAACCGATTTGGAGGTAGTACCTCCCCATATATATATATGGAGTGGAGTTTGCAACTGAAAAGAAACTTTGTGTTCCAAACAAGCTAGGTGAAGGACGGCTTTCACACACACTTATCTCTCAGAACTGAGCATGTGGAGAGACGTTCGTTCATCTAGCACAAAGGGAACGGGTGGCAGGGGAAACATTTACTCTGATTTCTCAGTCTGTTTCCTAGTGCCGGTTTGAAGTTCCTGCAGTTTTCACTGTAAAACCGAGTTGGAGCTAGTAACTTCCCATATATATATATGGAGTGGAGTTTGCAACTGAAAAGAAACTTAGTTTTCCCAACAAGCTAGGTGAAGGACGGGTTTCACACACACTTATCTCTCAGAACTGAACATGTGGAGAGACGTTCGTTCATCTAGCACAAAGGGAATGGGTTTCAGGAGAAACTTTTACTCTGGTTTCTCAGTCTGTTTCCTAGTGCCGGTTTGAAGTTCCTGCAGTTTTTACTGTAAAACCGAGTTGGAGCTAGTAACTTCCCATATATATGTATGGAGTGGAGTTTGCAACTGAAAAGAAACTTAGTGTTCCCAACAAGCTAGGTGAAGGACGGCTTTCACACACACTTATCTCTCAGAACTGAGCATGTGGAAAGACGTTCGTTCATCTAGCACAAAGGGAATGGGTTTCAGGAGAAACTTTTACTCTGGTTTCTCAGTCTGTTTCCTAGTGCCGGTTTGAAGTTCCTGCACTTTTCACTGTAAAACCGAGTTGGATCTAGTAACTTCCCATATATATGTATGGAGTGGAGTTTGCAACTGAAAAGAAACTTAGTGTTCCCAACAAGCTAGGTGAAGGACGGCTTTCACACACACTTATCTCTCAGAAATGAGCATGTGGAGAGACGTTCGTTCATCTAGCACAAAGGGAACGGGTTGCAGGGGAAACATTTACTCTGGTTTCTCAGTCTGTTTCCTAGTGCCGGTTTGAAGTTCCTGCCGTTTTCACTATAAAACCGTGTTGGAGCTAGTACTTCCCCATATATATGTATGGGGTGGGGTTTGCAACTAAAAAGAAACTTTGTGTTCCCAACAAGCCAGGTGAATGACGGCTTTCACACACACATATATCTCAGAACTGAGCATGTGGAGAGTCTTTCGTTCATCTAGCACAAAGGGAACGGGTTGCAGGAGAAAGTTTTACTCTGGTTTCTCATCTGTTTCCTAGTGCCTGTTTGAAGTTCCTGCAGTTTTCACTGTAAAACCGATTTGGAGGTAGTACCTCCCCATATATATATATGGAGTGGAGTTTGCAACTGAAAAGAAACTTTGTGTTCCCAACAAGCTAGGTAAAGGACGGCTTTCACACACACTTATCTCTCAGAACTGAGCATGTGGAGAGACGTTCGTTCATCTAGCACAAAGGGAACGGGTGGCAGGACAAACATTTACTCTGGTTTCTCAGTCTGTTTCCTAGTGCCGGTTTGAAGTTCCTGCAGTTTTCACTGTAAAACCGAGTTGGAGCTAGTACCTCCCCATATATATGTATGGAGTGGAGTTTGCAACAGAAAAGAAACTTTGTGTTCCCAACAAGCTAGGTGAAGGACGGCTTTCACACACACTTATCTCTCAGAACTGAGCATGTGGAGAGACTTTCGTTCAACTAGCACAAAGGGAACGGGTTGCAGGAGAAACTTTTACTCTGGTTTCTCATTCTGTTTCCTAGTGCCGGTTTGAAGATCCTGCAGTTTTCACTGTAAACCGTGTTGGAACTAGTACCTCCCCATATATATGTATGGAGTGGAGTTTGCAACTAAATAGAAACTTTGTGTTCCCAACAAGCTAGGTGAAGGACGGCTTTCACACACACATATCTCTCAGAACTGAGCATGTGGAGAGTCTTTCGTTCATCTAGCACAAAGGGAACGGGTTGCAGGAGAAACTTTTACTCTGGTTTCTCAGTCTGTTTCCTAGTGCCGGTTTGAAGTTCCTGCAGTTTTCACTGTAAAACCGATTTGGAGGTAGTTCCTCCCCATATATATATATGGAGTGGAGTATGCAACTGAAAAGAAACTTTGTGTTCCCAACAAGCTAGGTGAAGGACGGCTTCCACACACACTTATCTCTCACAACTGAGCATGTGGAGAGACGTTCGTTCATCTAGCTCAAAGGGAACGGGTTGCAGGGGAAACATTTACTCTGGTTTCTCAGTCTGTTTCCTAGTGCCGGTTTGAAGTTCCTGCACTTTTCACTGTAAAACCGAGTTGGAGCTAGTACCTCCACATATATATGTATGGAGTGGAGTTTGCAACTGAAAAGAAACTTTGTGTTCCCAACAAGCTATGTGAAGGAAGGCTTTCACACACACTTATCTCTCAGAACTGAGCATGTGGAGAGACGTTCGTTCATCTAGCACAAAGGGAACAGGTTGCAGGGGAAACATTTACTCTGGTTTCTCAGTCTGTTTCCTAGTGCCGGTTTGAAGTTCCTGCCGTTTTCACTGTAAAACCGTGTTGGAGCTAGTACCTCCCCATATATACGTATGGAGTGGAGTTTGCAACTAAAAAGAAACTTTGTGTTCCCAACAAGCTAGGTGAAGGACGGCTTTCACACACACTTATCTCTCAGAACTGAGCATGTGGAGAGACGTTCGTTCATCTAGCACAAAGGGAACGGGTTGAAGGAGAAACTTTTACTCTGGTTTCTCAGTCTGTTTCCTAGTGCCGGGTTGAAGTTCCTGCAGTTTTCACTGTAAAACCGTGTTGGAGCTAGTACCTCCCCATATATATGTATGGAGTGGGGTTTGCAACTGAAAAGAAACTTTGTGTTCCCAACAAGCTAGGTGACGGACGGCTTTCACACACACTTATCTCTTAGAACTGAGCATGTGGAGAGACATTCGTTCATCTAGCACAAAGGGAACGGGTTGCAGGAGAAACTTTTACTCTGGTTTCTCAGTCTGTTTCCTAGTGCCGGTTTGAAGTTCCTGCAGTTTTCACTGTAAAACCGAGTTGGAGCTAGTACCTCCCCATATATATATATGGAGTGGAGATTGCAACTGAAAAGAAACTTTGTGTTCCCAACAAGCTAGGTGAAGGACGGCTTTCACACACACTTATCTCACAGAACTGAGCATGTGGAGAGACGTTCGTTCATCTAGCACAAAAGGAACGGGTTGCAGGGGAAACATTTACTCTGGTTTCTCAGTCTGTTTCCTAGTGCCGGTTTGAAGTTCCTGCAGTTTTCACTGTAAAACCGAGTTGGAGCTAGTACCTCCCCATATATATGTATGGAGTGGAGTTTGCAACTGAAAAGAAACTTTGTGTTCCAAACAAGCTAGGTGAAGGACTGCTTTCACACACACTTATCTCTCAGAACTGAGCATGTGGAGAGACGTTCGTTCATCTAGCACAAAGGGAACGGGTTGCAGGAGAAACTTTTACTCTGGTTTCTCAGTCTGTTTCCTAGTGCCGGTTTGAAGTTCCTGCAGTTTTCACTGTAAAACCGATTTGGAGGTAGTACCTCCCCATATATATATATGGAGTGGAGTTTGCAACTGAAAAGAATCTTTGTGTTCCCAACAAGCTAGGTGAAGGACGGCTTTCACACACACTTATCTCTCAGAACTGAGCATGTGGAGAGACGTTCGTTCATCTAGCACAAAGGGAACGGGTGGCAGGGGAAACATTTACTCTGATTTCTCAGTCTGTTTCCTAGTGCCGGTTTGAAGTTCCTGCAGTTTTCACTGTAAAACCGAGTTGGAGCTATTAACTTCCCATATATATATATGGAGTGGAGTTTGCAACTGAAAAGAAACTTAGTTTTCCCAACAAGCTAGGTGAAGGACGGGTTTCACACACACTTATCTCTCAGAACTGAACATTTGGAGAGACGTTCGTTCATCTAGCACAAAGGGAATGGGTTTCAGGAGAAACTTTTACTCTGGTTTCTCAGTCTGTTTCCTAGTGCCGGTTTGAAGTTCCTGCAGTTTTTACTGTAAAACCGAGTTGGAGCTAGTAACTTCCCATATATATGTATGGAGTGGAGTTTGCAACTGAAAAGAAACTTAGTGTTCCCAACAAGCTAGGTGAAGGACGGCTTTCACACACACTTATCTCTCAGAACTGAGCATGTGGAAAGACGTTCGTTCATCTAGCACAAAGGGAATGGGTTTCAGGAGAAACTTTTACTCTGGTTTCTCAGTCTGTTTCCTAGTGCCGGTTTGAAGTTCCTGCACTTTTCACTGTAAAACCGAGTTGGAGCTAGTAACTTCCCATATATATGTATGGAGTGGAGTTTGCAACTGAAAAGAAACTTAGTGTTCCCAACAAGCTAGGTGAAGGACGGCTTTCACACACAATTATCTCTCAGAAATGAGCATGTGGAGAGACGTTCGTTCATCTAGCACAAAGGGAACGGGTTGCAGGGGAAACATTTACTCTGGTTTCTCAGTCTGTTTCCTAGTGCCGGTTTGAAGTTCCTGCCGTTTTCACTATAAAACCGTGTTGGAGCTAGTACCTCCCCATATATATGTATGGGGTGGAGTTTGCAACTAAAAAGAAACTTTGTGTTCCCAACAAGCCAGGTGAATGACGGCTTTCACACACACTTATATCTCAGAACTGAGCATGTGGAGAGTCTTTCGTTCATCTAGCACAAAGGGAACGGGTTGCAGGAGAAACTTTTACTCTGGTTTCTCAGTCTGTTTCCTAGTGCCGGTTTGAAGTTCCTGCAGTTTTCACTGTAAAACCGATTTGGAGGTAGTACCTCCCCATATATATATATGGAGTGGAGTTTGCAACTGAAAAGAAACTTTGTGTTCCCAACAAGCTAGGTAAAGGACGGCTTTCACACACACTTATCTCTCAGAACTGAGCATGTGGAGAGACGTTCGTTCATCTAGCACAAAGGGAACGGCTGGCAGGGCAAACATTTACTCTGGTTTCTCAGTCTGTTTCCTAGTGCCGGTTTGAAGTTCCTGCAGTTTTCACTGTAAAACCGAGTTGGAGCTAGTACCTCCCCATATATATGTATGGAGTGGAGTTTGCAACAGAAAAGAAACTTTGTGTTCCCAACAAGCTAGGTGAAGGACGGCTTTCACACACACTTATCTCTCAGAACTGAGCATGTGGAGAGTCTTTCGTTCAACTAGCACAAAGGGAACGGGTTGCAGGAGAAACTTTTACTCTGGTTTCTCATTCTGTTTCCTAGTGCCGGTTTGAAGATCCTGCAGTTTTCACTGTAAACCGTGTTGGAACTAGTACCTCCCCATATATATGTATGGAGTGGAGTTTGCAACTAAATAGAAACTTTGTGTTCCCAACAAGCTAGGTGAAGGACGGCTTTCACACACACATATCTCTCAGAACTGAGCATGTGGAGAGTCTTTCGTTCATCTAGCACAAAGGGAACGGGTTGCAGGAGAAACTTTTACTCTGGTTTCTCAGTCTGTTTCCTAGTGCCGGTTTGAAGTTCCTGCAGTTTTCACTGTAAAACCGATTTGGAGGTAGTACCTCCCCATATATATATATGGAGTGGAGTTTGCAACTGAAAAGAAACTTTGTGTTCCCAACAAGCTAGGTGAAGGACGGCTTTCACACACACTTATCTCTCAGAACTGAGCATGTGGAGAGACGTTCGTTCATCTAGCACAAAGGGAATGGGTGGCAGGGGAAACATTTACTGTGGTTTCTCAGTCTGTTTACTAGTGCCGGTTTGAAGTTCCTGCAGTTTTCACTGTAAAACCGAGTTGGAGCTAGTACCTCCCCATATATATGTATGGAGTGGAGTTTGCAACTGAAAAGAAACTTTGTGTTCCCAACAAGCTAGGTGAAGGACGGCTTTCACACACACTTATCTCTCAGAACTGAGCATGTGGAGAGACGTTCGTTCATCTAGCACAAAGGGAACGGGTTGCAGGAGAAACATTTACTCTGATTTCTCAGTCTGTTTCCTAGTGCCGGTTTGAAGTTCCTGCAGTTTTCACTGTAAAACCGAGTTGTAGCTAGTCCCTACCCATATATATATATGGAGAGGTGTTTGCAACTGAAAAGAAACTTTGTGTTCCAACAAGCTAGGTGAAGGACGGATTTCACACACACTTATCTCTCAGAACTGAGCATGTGGAGAGACGTTCGTTCATCTAGCACAAAAGGAACGGGTTGCAGGGGAAACATTTACTCTGGTTTCTCAGTCTGTTTCCTAGTGCTGGTTTGAAGTTCCTGCAGTTTTCACTGTAAAACCGAGTTGGAGCTAGTACCTCCCCATATATATGTATGGATTGGAGTTTGCAACTGAAAAGAAACTTTGTGTTCCCAACAAGCTTGGTGAAGGACGGCTTTCACACACACTTATCTCTCAGAACTGAGCATGTGGAGAGACGTTCGTTCATCTAGCACAAAGGGAAAGGTTGGCAGGGAAAACATTTACTCTGGTTTCTCAGTCTGTTTCCTAGTGCCGGTTTGAAGTTCCTTCAGTTTTCACTGTAAAACCGATTTGGAGCTAGTACCTCCCCATATATATGTATGGAGTAGAGTTTGCAACTGAAAAGAAACTTTGTGTTCCCAACAAGCTAGGTGAAGGACGGCTTTCACACACACTTATCTCTCAGAAATGAGCATGTGGAGAGACGTTCGTTCATCTAGCACAAAAGGAACGGGTTGCAGGGGAAACATTTACTCTGGTTTCTCAGTCTGTTTCCTAGTGCCGTTTTGAAGTTCCTGCAGTTTTCACTGGAAAACCGAGTTGGAGCTAGTACCTCCCCATATATATGTATGGAGTGGAGTTTGCATCTGAAAAGAAACTTTGTGTTCCCAACAAGCTAGGTGAAGGACGGCTTTCACACACACTTATCTCTCAGAACTGAGCATGTGGAGAGACGTTCGTTCATCTAGCACAAAAGGAACGGGTTGCAGGGGAAACATTTACTCTGGTTTCTCAGTCTGTTTCCTAGTGCCGGTTTGAAGTTCCTGCAGTTTTCACTGTAAAACCGAGTTGGAGCTAGTACCTCCCCATATATATGTATGGAGTGGAGTTTGCAACTGAAAAGAAACTTTGTGTTCCCAACAAGCTAGGTGAAGGACAGCTTTCACACACACTTATCTCTCAGAACTGAGCATGTGGAGAGACGTTCGTTCATCTAGCACAAAGGGAACGGTTGGCAGGGGAAACATTTACTCTGGTTTCTCAGTCTGTTTCCTAGTGCCGGTTTGAAGTTCCTGCAGTTTTCACTGTAAAACCGATTTGGAGCTAGTACCTCCCCATATATATGTATGGAGTAGAGTTTGCAACTGAAAAGAAACTTTGTGTTCCCAACAAGCTAGGTGAAGGACGGCTTTCACACACACTTATCTCTCAGAACTGAGCATGTGGAGAGAAGTTCGTTCATCTAGCACAAAGGGAACGGTTTGCAGGAGAAACTTTTACTCTGGTTTCTCAGTCTGTTTCCTAGTGCCGGTTTGAAATTCCTGCAGTTTTCACTGTAAAAACGAGTTGGAGCTATTCCCTACCCATATATATATATGGAGTGGAGTTTGCAACTGAAAAGAATCTTTGTGTTCCCAACAAGCTAAGTGAAGGACGGGTTTCACACACACTTATCTCTCAGAACTGAGCATGTGGAGAGACGTTCGTTCATCTAGCACAAAGGGAACGGGTTGCAGGAGAAAATTTTACTCTGGTTTCTCAGTCTGTTTCCTAGTTCCGGTTTGAAGTTCCTGCAGTTTTCACTGTAAAACCGATTTGGAGCTAGTACCTCCCCATATATATGTATGGAGTGGAGTTTGCAACTGAAAAGAAACTTTGTGT